>NC_137079.1:57463712-58735002 GCF_951640355.1 Cnephaeus nilssonii | reverse complement strand
TCTTACAGAAGTTTATGTATTGTATCATCTGCTTATATCCTGTGAATCTTCAGAGGACCCTTGAAGAAATCAGTACAAGCTCAAATGTGAGAGATACTGCATGCCCAGACTCTCCACTTGGAGTAACGTTCATCCACCATAAGCTAGCCTACTACAGGAAGCCATCGGTATGTCCTTATAGAAGTCTTTGGTGTGGATAAGAGGCATAATAATGAATGAAATAGCCCTAACCGGTTTTGGCTCAGTGGATAGAGCGTCAGCCTGTGGACTCAAGGGTTCCAGGTTTGATTCCAGTCAAGGGCACATACCCTTGGTTGCGGGCACATACCAGTAGGGAGTGTGCAGGAGGCAGCTGACCGATGTCTCTCTCATCGATGTTTCTAACTCTCTATCCCTCTCCCTTCCTCTCTGTAAAAATCAATAAAATATATAAAAATAATAATAATGAAATATGCTGATACAAGATTGAAAGAATAATTTTCTGATTAATTTTGGGGTTTTTTTTGTGTGTGTGTTTTGCCTGGTTGGTGTCATGAAATTCAAGAAGAACTATAATTCGGGAACTTTAATGCTGGGACTTAAGCACCTGAGTGTTAGTTTTTGAGGGAAGGAAGGACAAAAAGAAAGCCATAGCTTCTTCAATATGTTAAATATGCTCATTGTCGGGGAGTGGAGGATGTGGGAAACCGCTAGCCCTGTGTGTAGTCAGTTCCTATTCAAGTGACTCTGTGTACTTTCTTAATAAGAGACAGAACCTTGTGTTTTTAACCTAAAGGGTGGGATACAGAAAACATCTGGGTTCTCCATCTCATCTGATTGGTTTCTCCTCCCCCACCTACTACCGTCTCTTCCAATCAGCTTCCCCTCTCAGCCCACCCCTAATTCATTTAGTAAATATTCTGCACAATAAAGATTTGACAAAGGAATGAGGAAGATTAAGAGAAATAGAACGTTAAATGGGGAGGAAGAACTGGGGTGAAATGAAGTGAGCGCCTCTGAGGAGTGAGTTAATTTATGTGAAAACGACCTGTAAGCTGTAAAATACCATTCAAGTGTCAGAATCATGATTTTCCACCACCTATCATGGTGCCTGACAATTCTGCTCAATAAATACTGTATAAATAAGTGAATGGCAAAAGCATTCAAATGAATGCTGTGAGGAAAGGGGAGAAGAGACAGAATTAGAAATTGTCCCAAATAAACATTAGTTTACTTCCAATCCTCCCAATGTGTGTGAATCTTTTCTGTATGCAGGCTTTAAATATCATTGACTTTTTGCATTCAGAAGGAGAAAGAAATTGGAAACAGAGAGGTTAAATAACATTAGTTTCAGTAAATCAGGGGATAAAGTTACCTCAATAAAGATTTGGTAAAGGGTATGCCAATATTTAATCTTTAAAAAAGAGAGAGAAAATGCTATATGAGAGACATTGCCAAAATATTAGGTCTAGAAAATAAAGTCCCAATATCACTATTATATTATTTGTATACCTAATAGAGCCAGGGAAACAACTGTTAGTAATGCTATAAATTTTAAATTATTTTCATATTCTTATAAATAGTATTTAAAACTTTTCCAGGAAACAAGTAATGCTAATAGCAAACATTTATATAGTACTTACTATTATGTCAGCCCTGTTAATAGAATTATACATGTAATAGCACATTTAATCCTAACAATAACTCTATGAGGTTGGTTCTATTCTTACCCAACTTTGAGAAGATCTAATGAGCAAATGATAAGGTGAAGCTGAGATTTTAACCCAGACAGTAAAACTTTAGAATCTGTGCTTTTAAACACTATTTCTCACAGCCTCTCACTTCTGTAAGTGTTTCATATGTATTAATAAATAGGTCCTATTATTTTTCCCCAGTTTTCAGATGACAAAGCCAAAGCAAACAGAGGTTAGATAACCTGACCAATAAAACACAACTATTTATCTCTACTAAGGGGCAGAGAGGGCTCCCTAACATCCATGTGGATATACCGTACAGTATTAGTCACAAGAAACTCAAAGTAGTCACTATGAAAGAACTAGGATTAGGAAGGAGTTAAGCCCTTGGCTCTCGTTTCTGCCTTCTATCGATGTCACAATCCTGCCTCAAATAAGACTCTCTCTCCAAGGACATATTTGAGCCACAGATAGAATGGACACAGTGTTGTCCTTCTCTTACCCAATGCAGTCCTACACACAATAAATCTGATTTTATTTCTGGCTCTCTAAAATGCCATTATGGTTTGCAAAGATCCAGGTTTCAAGTATGTTTATTCGGTTTTGTTCTGATCTCATTAACGCTAGGCAAGGATAAAGTGAGTCCATGGAAACTGCTGAGATCTGTTTTCCAGTATTCAAAGCCAGCAGTGTGCAGTAGTCTCTGGGGCTTGCAAAACTGAACAAACGTCTTCTACGGTGGCTTTACATACCAAACTGGGCAGACATAGCAAACGGGGCTTTACATGTCAAAAATAGCCTGGACCTCATACACATGGGTGATTCTGGAATTTCTGACCAGCTCCAGCTAATTATCAGCATCACTGATGTTTTCTAAGAATTTGAAGGCCTTGGTTTCAAATGGTGGTATTAAACGTAAAGGTTACCGATGACTGTGTTCTCACATTCTATTCTAGTGCTTCACTATTCTGAGGGTTTTCATATTGTCAGGCTCACGTGACTATCACAGCAATGCCGGGTGGTTATTACTCAACCGTGTCACAAGGGAAGAAAGAAGCTCAGAAAGGTTAGGTGACGGACGCTGCAGGCAGCACCACAGGGCAAAGGCGCCTCTGGGGTGTCTGGGATGCAGGGCTGGGATGCAGGGCTGGGATGCATAAGGATGCTTTCTGACTCCACCTTCGGTGCTCTTCCTGCTCTCCAGCAGCCCCTATCGAATCAACTCAATTTAACGCCTCAAATGAGGGTTGTCACTCAAAATAATCACCTTGGAGACTATATGCTTATTTGAGAGATGTCAGAACCACTCACCGTTTCTGGCATATCTGATTAGGAATTTCCTTCAGAGCCAGTTTACACAAGAACATCATACCAGTACTTTGTACTTATGCCAAATTGTGGATTGATCTCTTCTTACAAGGCTGTGAAACAGGGCACCTCACTGCAGGACAGCCCACATGCCTGGGAATAAATGAGGACAAAGCCAGTTTTCATGAGAGTGAAGACAAGGTGATGATTATCAGGTAGTCACCTTTTGACATTGGGCTTTAAAGATCTCATCCCTGGAGTTCTCTAATGTGCTGAATAGTATTGAGTTTAGGTTACGCAGAAAGAAGGGCTGATTCAACTGCAGAGACTTTAATATGTGGTTCCAGAAAGTCTGCATATTTTTTCACTGTGAGGTTTGGACAAGAAGCCAAGCCACTGGCTAGACTATAATGGGCGACTTCTTATGTAATTGTAAGATCATTTGCTTGATATAATTCAGGGGGAAAAACTATATTTCCCCAATTTGCTTTCCAGTTACTGCAGAAATGTGCATGATTTTTCACAGTAGGGAAATGGCCTCAAACTATGCTAAACTTTAAATGTACACTGAGTGGCCAGATTATTATGATCTCTGAACGCATAATAATCTGGCCACTCAGTGTGTGTGTGTGTGTGTGTGTGTGTGTGTGTGTGTGTGTGTACACGAGGCCCGGTGCATGAATTCGTGCATGGGTGGGATCCAGCCAGCCTGGCCAGGGGGAGGGGACATGGGTGGTTGGCCGGCCTGACTGCTGGTCGAACTCCTGGTCAAGGGGACAATTTGCATATTAGCCTTTTATTATATAGGACATACACTGAGTGGCCAGATTATTATGATCTCTGAACACATAATAATCTGGCCACTCAGTGTATATTACTTAATATGATTTCCTTTCAGAAAATAAGTTTCTTTTTCTACAATGAAGTATAGATGAAAAAAACATGCACTTTGGAGTTGGATAAACCTTTTATTTTTCTCCTGGATTTGTTACTTTAAAATTTAGGATATTGAACAAACTTATGTAAATATTCTGAACTTCAGCTCTTTATCTTAAAATGGAGCAAAAAACGTCCTTGTAAGATGAAATGAGATGATACAAAGTATTTCACTTCACATCATATACATAAGTTTCTGCCTCCACTGCACTTCTGTCTTTTTTTTAAAGAATAGTTGGTATACAATATTATATTAGTTTCATGGGTACAATATAGTGATTCAACATTTTAATACCTCACATTGTGATCACCCACTAATTCTAGTAATCACTTGTTGTGGGATCCCCTTTCCATGTCCCGCATGGTTCAGGGTGCTGGTTCAGGGTTCGGGTTCTGGAGAAGGGCCACACACAAATGAAAAAGAGACTAGAAGAAATTTAATTTGGCGATATGGGGGGCCAGGCATTAATCCAACTCTAGCGGGAGAACTACCCTCTGTTCTGGCCCTGCCATCCCTTTTATTGAAGCTATGGGGAAAACACCTTAGGCAGGAAATAATAGAAATATACACAAGATAAACAGAGGTGGAGGCTGCTTCAGCTAACAATGTCTCAACTAAACAGTGAGTGGTTAGAGCAATTAAGGTTGTTGACCAGCCTTCCTGGTTTCCTGTCCACATCTCTCTATTAGTGAAACAGTGATTGGTTTCCTGCAACCTGTCACCTTGCAACTTATCACAATATTATTCACTACTAGTGGCCCGGTGCATGAAATTTGTGCATGGGGGAGGTTCCCTCAGCCAAGCCTGGACCCTCTCAATCTGACATCCCTTTCGCAATCTGGGACTGCTAGTTCCTAGCCACTCACCTGCCTGCCTGCCTGATCGCCCCTCACTGCCTCTGCCTGCCTGCCTAATTGCCCCTAACCCCTCTGCCTGCCTGCCTGATCTCCCCTAACCTCTCTGCCTGCCTGCCTGATCACCCCCAACTGCCCCCGCCTGCCGGCCCAATCCCCCTAACTGCTCTCCCCTGCCAGCCTGATTGCCCCTAACCGCATCTGCCTCGGCCCCACCACCAGGGCTTTGTCCGGAAGAACGTCTGGAAGGTCTCAGGAAGGTCTCCCGGTCTAATTAGCATATTACTCTTTTATTAGTATCGATATTCCCTTCACCTTTTTTCCTCATCACACCCCCTTCCCTCTGGCTACCATCCCTTTGGTCTCTGTTTCTATGAATCTGTTTTTGTTTTATTTGTTTGTTTGCTTACTTTGTTTTGTTTTAGATGATACATATAAGTGAAACCATATAATATTTACCTTTCTCTGGCTTATTTCACTTAACATAAAACTCTCTAGGCCCATCCATGTTGCCACAAATGGCCCAAATTTCATTATTTTATACTGCTGTGTAAGATTCCATTGTGTATCACATCTTTATCCACTCATCTATCAGTGAGCACCAAGTTTGCTTCCATATCTTGGCTATTGTAAATAATGCAGCAATGAACATAGTGGTGCATATATCTTTTCAAATTAGTGTTTTTGTTTTTTTCAAGTAAATACCCAGAAGTAGAATTGCTGGGTCATATGGTAGTTCTACACTGAATGGCAAGATTATGATGATCTCTGAATGCATAATAATCTGGCCACTCTGTGTGTGTATGAGTGTGTGTGTGTGTGTGTGTGTGTGTGTGTGTATTAGAGGCCCGGTGCATGAATTCATTCATGGGTGGGGTCCGGCCAGCCTGGCCAGAGGGAGGGTACGTGGGAGGTTGGCCGGCCTGCCTGCTGGTCAAACTCCTGTTCGAGGGGACAATTTGCATATTAGCCTTTTATTATATAGGATAAACACTGAGTGGCCAGATTATTATGCGTTCAGAGATCATAATAATCTGGCCACTCAGTGTATTTTCAGTTTTTTGACAAATCTCCATACTGTCTTCCATAGTGTCTGCACTTCTGTAACCCAGTTCCTTCTTCAGTGTGCTTACCTTGGTCTTTCACTAGTTTTCCTTATCTCTCTCTTGGATGGCATTGCTTCAGTAGTATCTAAAATGGACAAGGTAATTGACATTTCAATTGCAGCTTCCCATTCTTCCCAGTAATCACTCATTTCTAACACAAATTTTCTCTCTGGTTGAAACATTAATCAAAATCCAGACAGTTTGGAACTCGCCATTTCAGAACTTATTTCTCAGCCTAGACTTTGCAACTCAAGGGACAATCAATAAAATAGTTTACTTTTATCTAATTAGCAGTTCAGTCATTGGCAATGTCTTGGAGGTAAAGTCTGGCGGGTGAAGGGCAGGGGTGCCAAAAAGGGGCCTAAAAACAAGTGTCCTTAGACTCCAAAGACAGTGGCTTCCTCTCTGTTCCCAACCCAGGGGCCTGAACCAGGAAATGATGAAGATCTGAGCCTAAAACAGGACACAGCAGCCAGAGCACCAACTGAAACAGCAACTGTGGTGTCTGCCCATGGCTTCCAGGCTGCCGTGGGTCCGCAGAGAAAGAACACATGTGCACGCTGCACAGGAAACAGACGCTTTATATCACTGTAGCAGATGTTACCGGAAGACATGTCAACGGCACAAGAGAGGGTTAGCGTCTCTTTACATTGTACTCAACATGCCTCCACATATTTATGAAGTGCCTGCTTATGTGCCTGATCTTGCTGGCCATTGTGGATGGCTGCCACAGGTCCCTGGCCCAGGAGAATCTGCACGTCAGAGTGAGTGGCCAGCAATGGCAAGAGCCACCAACAGTTCCATGGGTCACATGCAGAGATCATAAGGAGGGAAGTTACCTTCCCGTGAAAAGCAGGGTTCTCCGAAGAAACAGAACCAAGAGGATGGATATCTATATCAATGCATCGACCTAATTGCAGAGAGAGGAGTTGTTTTATTTTAAAGAATTGGCTCACTTGATTGTGAGGGCCAGTAAGTCTGAAATCTGCAGGGCATGCCAGCTGGCTGGAAACTCAGGCAAGAGTTGAAGCGGAAGTCTGGAGTCTAAAACCTGGAGGGCGGGCAGGCAGGAAGGCTGCAAACTCAGGCAGGGTTTCTATGTTACCGTCTTCAGATGGAATGCCTTCTTCCTTGGGAAACCTCGGTTTTTGGTTTTTGGTTTTTCCTCCTCAGTTTTTTTTTTTGTTGTTGTTGTTGTTCTTATGGCCTTCAATTGATTGGATGTGGCCCACCCACATTATCCAGGCTGATCTCCTTTACTTAAAGCCAACCAGTTGTAAATGCTAATCACATCTTCAAAATACCTTCAGAGCAACATCTAGACTAGTGTTTGACTAAACAACTGGGCACCATAGGCTAGCCAAGTTGACACATAAAATTCACCATCATACTCTCCAGTGTTTCATTAGAGATGAAACCGCTGCTCCTGAGGAAAAATGTCTGTCCATCAGCAAGAAGCCACGGCTTTGTAAGCTGTGAAGAACTGATGCTACACTCGTGTGTAGTGTAAGAGCACCTGCGATTACAAGTGTAGCCCATAGTCACTCTGTTCTTAGGACCAAGTGGATTTTCAAACAGACTTGTGGAACCCAAGCTGTTTGTTAACAGGAGCCACCCGAGTGGTTCCACTCACAGCTTTGTTAGTATGGGGGTTGGGGAGACCCTATACTTTATTCATTGTGCCATGAGCAGAATAAACTAGGTTTTTGGATACATTGCATTGGGTACCTAAATTAGCTCACTTATTAATGAAATTATTCTCTCGATTATGCATCATTTATTGACTCTGAAGAATCATAAAGGAAGGAACATTTCATGACTAAACTGACAAAGTCCACTCCCCTTCAAAAATCACTTTTCCAACCCACTAGTACCTTTAATCTCTAGGCACTATATGAACCAGGTGTAAAAGGATTGACTTTTTCTACCCAGAAATGGGAGACAAATGTTGTTCTTCTTTCCAAGGACAGAGAAAAGATTGTTCCCAGAAAATAGAAACTGGAAAACTTGACATTCCTTTTCCAAAAAACTCCAGAATGGGTTATGAAACATGGTTTAGGAGCTTGAGAGAGAGAGAGAATGAACGTTGACTTTTAGGAGACAATATGAGTCAGGTCACCTCGAGTCAGGTCAAACAAAAACCTTTCCTCCTTGGGCAGCATTGTTAATCTCGGGAGTCCATGGTAGTACTGGAGACACAGTATATTATGTTCTTGGAAGGTATTTGACAGTCCATTCATGTCCTTTTTTTTGGACAATTTAGGGAAATGTAGGCTGGATAATAATATCAATTAGAAACATTGTGGTGGTAAGACAGGAGTATTCAAAGATTGTTGATGAATAGAATGATGTTGAGCTATAGAGAAAGATTGTTGATGGATAGGATGATGTTGAGCTATAGAGAATGAACAACTAAACTGGGAACAAGATTCTGTGTTACCCCTTCTCTACTGAACTTTTATAAACAAATTAAATGAATATGTAAGAATCATGCTGATAAAATTTATAGATGACACAGATCTTGGTGGGCTAACTAACCCAACAAATATGGAATTAACATTCAAAATGATCCGCATGGGCTTCAGCAACAAAGAGAAACAAACAAGGAGGGTGTAATAAGCATAAATGTACAGTCATGAAGCTGCTTAAGATGCAGTGTAGCAGAAGTTCATGTGAAAATTTATCTGGTTCTCTGCACCAACTGCAATTGCAAGAAGCCAGTCGGTAACATGCACGTGAACACACACACACACACACACACACGCTGAATAAAATTATCTTTTAAAAGTTGGAAAGGACCTTAGAAATTATTTAAGTCAAATCCTTCATTTTAAAGGTAAAAGTTGAGCATTAAATAATAGAAGCACAATAAGTGATAGCAAAACTATATCTAGTATCAATATATGTTTCATTGTAGAACTCACAATCTTAATAGTAATTTTATTTTGGTTTTGATTTGTAGTTCCCTGATGATTAGTGACATTGAGGCCCTTTCTATGTACCTATCAGGCATCTTTTTGCTTTCTTTGGGGAAATATCTAAATGTCTATTTCACTTCCTTGCCCATTTTATAGTCATTTTGTTTGTTTGCTATTGAAGCATAGGAGTTCCTTTATTTTGGATACTAGATGTATGGTTTGCAAATATTTTCTTCCATTTCATGGTTGCCTTTTCATTTTGTTTATTGTTTCCTTTGCTGTGCAGAAGCAATTAGTTTGATGTGGTCCCACTTGTCTATTTTTGCTTTTATAGTCTAAGTATTATTCATCAATGGATAAATAAAGAAAATGTCTTATATACATACAATGGAACATTATTCACCCTTAAAGAAAAAGGAAATCATGCCATTTGGGAAGTGGATGAGCTTGGAGGACATTGTGCTAAGTGAAATACACTGAGTGGCCAGATTATTACGATCTCTGAACGCATAATAATCTGGCCACTCAGTGTATGTCCTATATAATAAAAGGCTAATATGCAAATTGTCCCCTCTAACAGGAGTTCGACCAGCAGGCAGGCCAGCCAACCTCCCATGTCCCCTCCCCCTGGCCAGGTTTGCCGGACCCCACCCATGCACAAATTCATGCACCTCTATGCATACACACACTGAGTGGCCAGATTATTATGCGTTCAGAGATTATAATAATCTGGCCACTCAGTGTAAGTCAGACACAGAAGGACAAACACTACATGGTATCACTTATATGAAGAATCTATAATAGTTACACTCATCGATGCAGAGAATAGAATCATAGTTTTTAGGGGCTGGGGGAGGGGGAAACAGGGCATATTAGTCAAAGGACACAACAGTTCAGTTATACAAGATGAGTAAGTCCTGGAGATCTACAGTACAGTATACTATGTATAGTTAGCAATACTGTATAGTAATCTTTTTTTTTCTTCATACAAAGGTTCCCTTTTATTTTTAATTGAATTTATTGGGGTGAAATTGGTTAATAAAATTATAACAGTTTCAGGCATACAATTCTGGAATTCATCATCTGTACATTGTATTGTGTGTTCACCACCCCAAGTCAAGTCTCCTTCCATCACCATTTATCCCCCGTTTACCTTCTACCTCTCCCAATCCGCACCCCCTTCCCTCTGACAATCATAACTAAAGTTTTGTTTAAAAGGTAGGTCTTAAGTGTTCCTATCACAAATAATAACAATAAAGGAAGAAAAAAAAGAGTTATTTTAATAGGCAAGGGTTATTTCCAGGCGTGTAAGCAAGGTTGTGAGAAATCCAAAAACAAGATAGCAGCAAGATTCTTTTTTTTTTTTTACTCTAGACTATAGTAGAATAGCCTGGAAGGGGGAACTGTTAGAGGCAGAAGATAGCCGCATTCTTTCCAATACCAAAGGGCCAAACTAGGACCCACAAGTAGGAATTATCCAAAGGAAAAGTTCAGGTGTAGCTTAAGAAAAACCTCTTGAACAACTACAGCTACCCATTGATGGGAACGGCCACTCCAACAGGAATTGGGTTCCATTCCTGCTGTAGATCTAAGCTGCAGGCCCATGGAGGCAGGCGGTGTGGGAGGGATCCATGATTTAGGTTAAGAAGCTGCACTAGGTGAGCTCTACTTCCATTCTGTCTGTAAGATTCTGTTCAGAGAACAATTTTCCTCAGTGACTTCTTATGCAAAAATGGGTGCTTTGTTTTTCTTCTAATTTTGTCTCTCATTTTAAGGGATTAAAAACTTGCTTTAAAACCTCTATATTAGAAAAGTTACAATCATAATCAATAGCTAGCATGTCTTATGTACTTCCTATATGCCAAAATATATGGCAAACAGACCAGACATGTCTTAAATATCTGAATACCCAGAAGTTAGCAATTTGAAAAAATGCCATAATTGTCTTCTTGTTGTTAAATCTTTAACTAAATGTAAGGGCAATACTCTCACTATTATCAGATATTTCCAAAGTGTTTTATAATTAGTTTTATTCATTGATTTAAATAAATCCAGCTATCATACCTAATAAAATGATAATATGCAAATTACCATCACTCCGCTACGCCCACGATTGGGCCGGCTGGAGGCGTGGGGGGCGGGACTCAGGGTGGCCGATTGGCTGGCGGTAGGAGCGGGGGGCGGGGACTCGCGAGTCCCCCACCCCCGCTCCTCCCGCCGGCTTAAACAGCCGGCGCTGCTTAGGCCCGTGCTGCGGAAGACGCTGGTGGCGGAACTCGGGGTGGCCGATTGCGTGGCTGCTGGCACCAGTTTTCCGCCAGCAGCAGTTTTCCTCTGGCCACCCGCCCGATCGGAGCGCCTCCCGATCAGAGCGCCTCCCGATCAGAGTTCCTCTCGGGGTGGCCGATCGTGCTGGCGGGAGGCGCTCTGATCGGCGGGTGGTCAGAGGAAAACTGCTGCTGGCGGAAAACTGGTGCCAGCAGCCAGGTGAAGGAAAAGTCTATTGCACGAAACTTCGTGCAACGGGCTCCTAGTATAAGTATAACAAGTGAACATTTACTAATAAATCTACTTTTATAAGCACTTCACAGTGGAAGTAAAAACCTATTAAATAATATAGCACCAATCTACATAATTTAAATCATTTTATTGCACACATTAATTTTTAAATTTTATTGGTTTCCCACCTGTTCATTCTACTAAAATCTTGTATTATTTAGCCCATATGCTGGATAAAACTTGGAGCCATCATGCATTGTGGCAAAATCCATAGAATTGCATGATGCAAAGTAAAACCAGATGATAAAATATGGACTTTAGCTAAAAATAATATATACATATTGGTTCATCAATTCTAACAAACATTCCACACCAATGCAAAGCGCAGTGGTGGTGGCAGCACTAAGTAGCAGCAGCACTAAGGAGCAGCGAGCCAAGTGGTAAGGAGCAACAAGCAGGCAGGTGGTAAGGGGCAAGGGGTCCCGGACTGCAAGAGGGATGTCCGGCTGCTGGCTTAGGCCCGATCCCCAGGAGCGGGCCTAAGCCAGCAGGCGGACATCCCCCTAAGGGTCCCGGACTGTGAGAGGGCGCAGGCCCAGCTGAGGGACACCTCCCCCAGTGCACAAATTTTGTGCACCAGGCCTCTAGTTTATTATAAAAGCAGATGTCCTTAATATATTCCAAGGACAAGGGGAATGTTGTTCCATGGATAAGTGTTTTACATATATTTGGATTACCTGATCCCTTTTCCGGAAACAATCTCCATTATCCTCCTGACTCTAACCAGAGTTGTTCTAACTTTAGAAATAGAATATTCAGTTTTAGTCAGACAGAAATAGACCCATCCTAGCTGCCCTAAGTATCCGGGGATGCTCTTCTGGTCAGCAGAGGTAGCTGTCTCCATTCACTGGGTGTTTATCACATGTAAGGCACTTTGGTAGGTTCCGGGGATACAGCTGTGCCTAAGGCAGACAGAATTACTGTCCTCAGTAGAAAATGCAAACATTAAACAAAGTTTACAATAAGAAAACAACCCTGTGTTTATCACATTCATAATATGCACTCAACAAACACTGGTTAAATGAATGAATGAACTCATCTGATTATGAAAGAACCTAGACTCAGTTAATTGTTTTCTTTATACCACTTAGGAAGTGTTTACTAAGAACAAGTAATCTCATAGACAGAACAATATATGCATATTCAACCTGCTTAAACTGAATCTCTTTAAAATATTGGTACAATCATTGAGTTGATGCTGTATTTCAGATAAGCCATATTTTTTAATTTAAAAATAGTCTCCCTAGTAAGCAGCTTCTACTGACCAAATAATTATCCACCTATGAGTAGCTCATTAGAGAACTTTAGGAAGGCTATGTGTTAGGTATTTAAATGTTCTGATCTAACCTCAGAGGTTCAATCATGAGGAGCAGTGAGTGAACTCGGTCTTTTTGTGCTCCCAGCAGGATGAGACAGCAGCAACACAGCTGTCCAGGAGCGTCAGAGCCATCGTGCGTTTCCTCCCACTACGTCCAGCTTTTCCTCCCACTGCTTTCAGCTCCTCTGGTAAAGCTAAGCATTGGATTTACCCAGGGAGGGAGTGGAAAGTGTAGTAGACAAGGGAGAGATTCCATTGATGGAATGAACCCAATCTATGCAAGGAAGGGAAAGAGGACATGAGTGGGGCTTTTTCAAAAACAGCGCTTAAAAATGTGGAATAACTCTTTAATACACTTTTCTCCTCCAAGGAGGTGCTCAGGGAGTCCAGGGCATTAGATGGGATTTCTAATCAAGATGAGATCCTGGGAAGATCACTTCCCACCCTTACTGTCTCTCAGTCCCTCTCTAGCTTCCGTTATTATGTTCATGTCTGACCCCTGCAGCTTAGCGTCCCCCGTGAGAGCAGGGCCTGTCCAGCTTCTCCTGGGGTCGTCGGTATGTCTTCCTTAACCTTTGTCAAGACTTGCACTCTTGCTTGTGTGAAAGAGGTTATATTGCTAGGTTTGATCATTATTTCCATCTATTTTTGTCTGGCTAAAAACGAATATTCTGTTTCCAAAGTTAGAACAAACAGCAGGTTCTCGTTCCTATAATCAAATAGGCCTTTACCAGGGAAACTAGACTCAACTGATATGAGTAAAATAAAAGCCAGTGTTGATTTTATTCCCGGCTTATGCTTGATCCAATTCGAATGAAAGGGCGTAGATCTCACCACCCCTGACTGTGGCGTGTGCTGGTGGCTCAGAGGAGGTGGGCAGCACCTGTCCACTCACCTGTCCCCAAAAAGCCTCTCCCAGCACTTTCACATCAGTCTCTTCGCTCAAAACTTGGTCATGTGGCCACAGGCAGCGCAGTGGGCAGGTGGGAGCGCTCTGTCTGCCAGACCAGCAGGCAACGGCCAGCAAAGCCACAGCAGGTGCAGCAACACATCTATCCAGACCGTGGAACCTTTTTGTCCACTTAGCCTCAAGGCCTGTTAAGTCACCAAAAGATCCTTCCATTCATATCTGTCATTATGTCCAAATGAAAGATCATCTATGAGCTATCGCTGTGCCATTTTTCCGCTTACAAATCTGATTCTCCCTCTCCTCCTTAGCGGTTCCACTTTATTAAGCTTCCACAAAATAGAAGAGGCCATTTCTTTTTACTTTTGTATCTTAAATGCATGAGCATGCCCAATAAAAGTTTGTTCAATGAATAAATGATTGAATGAGTCAGTGAATGAACAACTAAACTGGATAGGTGAATCTGAGGGGAAAAGTGAATATATATGTTCCAAGCATTCATTCACCCGGTTGGCTTGTTTTAGTTTGTAAATCATAATTTATTTAGTTTTGAATTATTTCCTGCCTTATTTTTCGCCCATTGGTGAGAGAAATTTTAAAGTTTTAATATTTAGAATTGCTGGATTTAAAATCAGATGTTGAAGTAAAACATATAAATCTCTTCTTCAGAGGGCCCGGCGGACATGACTGTGAAGGAGGTTTATGTCCTCTTCGTCTTCAGAAATGTGTCCGGTGCATTCACAAGCAGTGGTGGGAGAACCACTCCCAGGAAGGTAAACAAGCAGGCGTTCCTAGCCACATCAATCATCTGCTTAATCTATAGCAAGCATTCAGCATGAGACTGCGGACAGAATCTGTGCATTTTCCTCCTTCATAGATGTACAGTCTACCAATAATAATACCCTTGGGTGATTAGTAATATACAACCAATAACTTAGAACTTGATATTTTTTTTATTTCACATGTAAAATTGTTTAGTTACTGCAATATGTGACCTTTTCGTGGACAAATCAGGGGTATGCCAACTGTCTTTTTAAAGAGATGACAACCCTGTAGCTTCCTTTAATTGCAAATTCATCAGCAACTAGAGGTATCGATAGTCTTTGGTTTTCTGAAATGTGGTATGGGATGATACTACAGAAAGCAGATATAAATTTCACTTTCCACAGTGCTTTGTGCTTAGCCAACCACTTTCAAAATACTGTATGGTTACAATTATGAGTAAATACTTGAGGTAAAGTTGTATCTTGTATTGAAATAGTAGCCAGAAGATTTTTTTTTTTTTAATGTGTTGGTTTTGCAGCCACTTTAAGAAGGGGGATTCATATAGGTGGAGGAAGACTACCACCTAGTGGTAGAAAGTATAAGCTGTACCCACCAGGGAGCTGACTGGAAGTCTTCCAGGAGGTATTATTGCCACATTTTTTAAAATGCACTTCAGGCATTTTAAATGCAGGCATCTTCGATGCCTGAGACAGATATTTACCATGTCAATTAAAGATTTTAGTCGACTTTGTATGTATGAAATTTCTAAATAAAATTAGAGATAATCAATACATCCAAGAATTTAGAAAAAGACCCTAAACTTTCCAAATGTTTCACAGGTACCTCAAGTACATCTGGTAAAATGTGCAGGCTTAAATATATTTATTAGATTATCTGAGATTTTCTTTAACAATTATCCAAGTCTACTAGTACATTTGAGTGAAAGTGTTTGGCTTTCTTAAACAAGTTGGTACTTCACTGAGATTATTTTAAGAACTCAGAAATACCTTAATTAGCTACTCTGAAATTCTCTTTTCTTCCAATGATGGATGCTATAAACACAACAGAGTATTTTACACACTCTGGACACATAATACATTAATACTTGAGCATTTAAAAACTTTTTTAATTTAAATTCTTAAAGTATTACACAAGTCTTCTTTTTCCCCCATTGACCTCTCCCCGGCCACCCCTACCCCCCAGCACATGCCCTCACCACCCCCTCTGTCTGTGTCCATTGGTTATGCTCATATGCATGCATACAAGTCCTTAGGTTGATCTCTTACCCTGTCACCCCCCATCCCCCACCTTCCCTCATAAGTTGGACAGTCTGTTAGATGCTTCCATGACTCTGGTTCTATTTTTGTTCATCAGTTTATGTTCATTATATTCCACAAATGAGTGAGATCATGTGATATTTCACTTTCTCTGACTGACATTTCGCTTAGCATAATGCTCTCCAGTTCCCTCCATGCCGTTGCAAATGGTAAGAATTCCTTCTTTTTTACTGCAGCATAGTATTCCATTGTGTAGATGTAGCACAGTTTTCTAATCCACTCTGCTGGTGGGCACTTAGGCTGGTTCCAAATCTTAGCTATTGTAAATTGTGCTGCTATGAACATTGGGGTGCATATATCCTTTCTGATGGGTGTTTCTGAGTTCTTGGGATATATTCCTAGAAGTGGGATTGCTGGGTCAAATGTAAGTTCCATTTTTAATTTTTTGAGATAACTCCATACTGTTTTCCACAGTGGCTGCACCAGTCTGCATTCCCACCAGCAATGCAAGAGGGTTTCTTTTTCATCGCATCCTCGCCAGCACTTGTCGTTTGTTGATTTGTTGATGATAGCCATTCTGACAGGTATGAGATGGTACCTCATTGTTGTTTTGATTTGCATCTCTCAGATGATTAGTGACTGAGCATGTTTTCATATGTCTCTCGGCCTTTTGTATGGCTTTTGTCAAAAATTGTCTATTTAGGTCCTTTGCCCATTTTTTGATTGGATTGTTGATCTTTCTTTTGTTAAGTTGTATGAGTTCCCTATATATTTTGGAGCTTAAACCCTTATCAGAGATAACATTGGCAAATATGTTCTCCCATGCAGTGGGCTTTCTTGTTTTGTTGATGGTTTCTTTTGCTGTGCAGAAGCTTTTTATTTTGATGTACCGGTAGTCCCATTTGTTTATTTTCTCCATAGTTTCCATTGCCCAGGGAGCTATATCGGTAAAAACATTGCTACGACAAATGTCTGTTATTTTTCTGCCTATGGCTTCTTCTAGCATTTTTATGGTTTCCCGTCTTACGTTTAAGTCCTTTATCCATTTTGAGTTTATTTTGAGTATGGTGTAAGTTGGTGGTCTAATTTTATTTTTCTGCATGTATCTGTCCAATTTTCCCAACACCATTTATTCAAGAGACTGTCTTGACTCCATTGTATGCTCTTGCTTCCTTTGTCAAATATTAATTGAGCATAATGGCTTGGGTTGATCTCTGGGTTCTCTGTTCTATTCCATTGGTCTATATGTCTGTTCTTGTGCCAGTACCAGGCAGTTTTGACAACAGTGGCTTTGTAGTACAGCTTGATATCTTGTATTGTGATCCCTCCAACTTTGTTCTTCTTTCTCAAGATTGCTGCAACTATTCGGGGTCTTTTTTTTATTCCAGATGAATTTTTGGAGAGTTTGTTCTAGGTCTTTGAAGTATGCCATTTGTATTTTAATAGGGACTTCATTGAATCTATAGATTGCTTTGGGTAGTATGGACATTTTAATGATGTTGATTCTACCAATCCATGAACATGGTATATTCTTCCATTTGTTTATGTCTTCTCTCTCTTTTTTCAGCATCCTGTAATTTTCTGAATACAGGCCCTTTATCTCCTTGGTTAAATTTATTCCTGGGTATCTTAATTTTTTTTGTTGTTGTTGCAATGGTAAATGGGGCTGTTTTTTTAGTTTCTCTTTCTGTGAGCTCATTATTGGTGTATAAAAAATCCATAGATTTCTGGGTGTTAATTTTGTATCCTGCTACATTTCCAAATTCATTTATTAGTTCTAGTAGTTTTTTGATGGAGTCTTTGGGGTTTTCTATGTTCAATATCATGTCATCTGTGAATAATGACAATTTTACTTCTTTTCCAATTTGGATGCCTTTTATTTCTTCTTCTTGTCTGATCACTATGGCTAGTACTTCCAGTACTATGTCTAACAGGAATGGTGAGAGCGGGCATCCCTGTCTTGTTCCTGTTTTTAGGGGAAATGGTTTTAGTTTTTGCCCATTAAGTATGATGTTGGCTGTAGGTTTGTCATATAAGGCTCTTATTATGTTGAGGTATGATCCCCCTATTCCCACTTTACTGAGAGTTTTTATCAGGAAAGGGTGTTGGATTTTGTCAAATGCCTTTTCTGCATCAATTGATA
This sequence comes from Cnephaeus nilssonii, assembly GCF_951640355.1. Lineage (NCBI taxonomy): Eukaryota > Metazoa > Chordata > Mammalia > Chiroptera > Vespertilionidae > Cnephaeus > Cnephaeus nilssonii. Next base: position 58,717,237 of record NC_137079.1, on the reverse strand, counting down.
TGACTATGTGATTTTTATCTCTCAATTTGTTTATGTGATGTATCACATTTATTGATTTGCGGATATTGTACCATCTTTGCCTCCCTGGAATAAATCCCACTTGGTCATGGTGTATGATCTTTCTGATGTACTGCTGGATCCGATTTGCTAGAATTTTGTTGAGGATTTTGGCATCTATGTTCATGAGGGATATTGGCCTGTAATTCTCTTTCTTTGTGGTGTCTTTATCTGGTTTTAGAATTAGGGTAATGCTGGCTTCATAGAAAGAGCTTGGGAGTATGCTTTCCTCTTGAATTTTTTGGAATAGTCTGAGGAAGATAGAATTTAGTTCTTCTTTGAATGCTTGGTAGAACCCCTGTGAAGCGATCTGGCCCCGGGCTTTTGATTGCTGGAAACTTTTTGATGACTGCTTCAATTTCCTCCTTAGTTATTGGCTTGTTGAGATTTTTTTATTCTTTTTGATTGAGTTTTGGAAGGTCATATTTTTCTAGGAATATGTCCATTTCCTCTAGGTTGTTTAGTGTGTTGGAGTAGAGTTGTTTATAGTATTTTTTTTTACAATCTTTTGTATTTCTGTGGGGTCTGTTGTTATTTTGCATCTTTCATTTCTGATTTTGTTTATGTGGGTCCTTTTTCTTTGTTTCTTGGTGAGCCTGGCTAGAGGTTCATCAATCTTGTTTATCCTTTCAAAGAACCAGCTCTTGGTTTTATTGATCTTTTGTGGGGGTTTTTTGTCTCTATTTCATTTATTTCTGCTCTGATCTTTATTATTTCCTTCCTTCTGCTCACTCTGGGCCTTTCTTCTCTTTCTGATTCTTTAAGTTGTAGAGTTAGATAATTTATTATCAGTTTTTCTTGTGTGTGTGGGGGGGGTGGTTTTGTTTTTTTTTAGGTAGGCCTGTAGAGCTATGAACTTCCCTCTCAGGACTGCTTTCACTGTGTCCCATAGATTTTGGATTGTTGTGTTTTCATTGTCATTAGTTTCCAGGATGTTTTTAATTTCTTCTTTGATCTCTTTGGTAACCCAATCATTATTTAATAGCATTCTATTTAACCTCCAAGTGTTTGAATTTTTGTGATTATTTTTATCCTAGTTGATTTCTAGTTTTATGCCATTGTGGTCTGAGAAGATGCTTGATATGATTTCAATCTTCTTGAATTTGGAGAGACTTTGCCTGTGACCCAATGTGTGGTCTATCTTTGAAAATGTCCCATGTGCACTTGAGAAGAATGTATATTCTGTAGCTTTGGGGTGAAATGTTCTGAAGATGTCAATTAAGTCCACCTGATCTAGTGAGTCATTTAGGATTGCTGTTTCTTTGCTGGGTTTTGTTGTTGTTGTTGTTGTTGTTTTTGTCTAGAGGATTTATCCAGTGATGTCAATGGGGTATTAAAGTCCCCTACTATGATCATATTGCTGTTGATCTCTCCCTTGATATCTTCCAGAAGTTTTTTTATGTATATGGGTGCTCCTGCATTTGGGTGCATGTATGTTTACCAGAGTTATATCCTCTTGTTGTATCGATCCCTTTAGTATTATGAAGTGACCTTTCTTATCTCTTGTTATTGCCTTCACTCTGAGTTCTATTTTGTCAGATATATGTATTGCTATTCCAGCTTTTTTTTTTTCATTTCCATTTGCCTGAAAGATATTTTTCCATCCCTTCACTTTCAGCCTGTTCTGAGGTGGGTCTCTTGTAGACAGCATATATATATATATATATATATATATATATATATATATATATATATATATATATATATATGGGTCATGTTTTCTTATCCATTCAGCCATTTGATGCCTTTTGATTGGAGCATTTAGGCCATTGACATTTAAAGTTATTATTGATAGGTACTTGTTTGTAGCCATTTTTAATTTTTGTGCTTGTGTTCCTTCTTTCTTTTTTTTTTTTTTTTCTCCTTCTTTTTACAACAGTCCCTTTAGCATTTCTTGCATTGCTGGCTTGGTAGTGATAAACTCCCTTAGCTTTTTTTTGTCTGTGAAACTCTTGATTTCTCCTTTAATTTTGATTGATAGCCTTGCTGGATAGAGTATTATTGGATTCAGTCCCTTGCTTTGCATCACTTTGTACACTTCTTTCCATTCCTTTCTGGCATGATGTGTTTCTGTTGAGAAATCATTTGATAATCTAATGGGCTATCCCTTGTAGGTAACCTTCTGTCTCTCTCTTGCAGCCTTTAAGATTCTCTCTTTGTTATTAACGTTTGCCATTGTAATTACGACATGTGTGTTGGTGTGGGTCTTTTGGGGTTCACCTTTTTTGGGACTCTGTGCTTGTGTGACTTTTTCTTCCCCAAATCAGGGAAGTTTTCTGACATTATTTCTTCAAATAGGTTTTCTAACCCTTGCTCCTCTTCTTGTCATTCTGACACCCCTATTATACATATGTTGCTTTGTTTCATGTTGTCCCAAAGCTCCCTCAGGCTCTCTACCTGTCTTTTGATTTTTTTCTCCAATTGCAGTTCATATTGGGTGTGTTTTGCTTCCCTGTCTTCTAACTTGCTAATTCGGTCTTTCACTTCTCCTAGTCTACTGTTGAAAGCTTCCACAGTGTTTTTTATTTCTTTTTGGTTCTTACATAGGTTGTTGATTTTCTCATCCATTCAGTTTATAAACTGTGTGACCCTTATTCTGAATTCTTTCTCTGACATATTTCATGCCTTCATTTCATTTAGTTCCTTTTCTGGTGATTCCTTCTTTCCTTTCCTTTGGGGGTTGTTCTTCTGTCTCTCCATTTTTGCTTTCCCTAAAGGATCTATGTGTTGAGTCAGGCAAGGCCTGTGCTGCCGAGGTGAACTTAGTGGCGGGTCGCACGATCATGGGCAGCGGCTGCTCCTTGGGCAGTTGAAGGAGGCAGCTGCTCCTCATGAGGTTGCAGGGCTGCTGCTCCTCACGCAGTCACAGGGTGGCTGCTCTTCACACAGTTGTGGGGCAGTGACTGCTCCTGATGTGGGGTCGCAGGGCGGCTGCTCCTCATCTGGTCTTGGGCAGTGGCTACTCCTCTGGCAGTCACGGGTGGCGGCTGCTTGTGTGGCTGCTGGAATGGTCATGGTGCCCAGGGCTATTGCGTAAGGCTCAGCTGTTCACGTGTGTGGTCACAGAGCCCAGGGATGCTGTGTAAGGCTCGGTTGTTCATGCATGTGGTCACAATGCCCGGGCCTAAAGTGTCTGGCTAGCAGGAGGGGAGCACCCTCTGGAACTCACAGAAGCCCTCAGATGGAGAGGCTTGAGTCCTGGTGTCTGTGGGTCAGCAGCCAAGGCAGCAGGTCCCTGGCCAGAGTGGCTGTAGGATCCTGGGTGGTGTCTGAGGGCAACCTGGATGGAGGTGAGGCTGGGCTCCCAGTCACAGCAGCTCACCCCTTCAAGATGGCATGGCCTCTGCGACAGAGCAGGTGCTCTGGGAGAGATTACAGCAGTAGCAGAGGCTGCCCGACTATGCAAGCCCAGTCCGCCAGTCCCTGAAGGTCCTGTGAGATCTAGCTGTCCCTCACTCAGACACAGACACACACACCACACGTCCACACACTCCCTTTTCACTCCCTCCCTCACTCACACGGTCTTCCTCACTGCCATCCTCCTGGCTGCCATCTTGGAATCTTCCTTTAAAAACTTTTATAGTGGAAACTAGTTGTAATTATGTAGCTTATAGTTCTGTTGAGATTGATGGTGGTAAAGATAAATAATTATTTGTGCATACATATTTCAATTCCTAAATTAAATGTAAACTCAATTAAAATTTTATTCCTTTGGTGTGAGTACAATCATATGAGTGTGTCATCTGTCTTTGAGACCCTAATATGAAAAGATAGAATTGTGAAATTCAAATCACACCTAGAACCACATCACACACACACACACACACACACACACACACACACACACACACACACACCTAGGCCAAGTCAATCACCATATCCCCCCCTTGCTTTCCCTTTGGGGTTTTTCTAAGGTTATCCAATCAAAGTTCAGCTTCCAGCAGCCATATTTTAAACCAGAGCTGACCAGGCAATGCCTTCTTTCCTAGTGGTAGGCAGCTGTAACCCTGTGATGCTCCAGCTGAAGGAAACTTACCACAGCAGAGAACGAAGTACAATAGGACGGACTAGAGGTGAAAGAACCCTTAAGGTATGAGTCTCTTGTTCTGGTTTCTGAGGTCCCTGGCTCTAATTTCTTGTTTCTTTTCCCCAGTTTCTCTTCCCATAAATTTCTTTAAAACAAAATCTACTTGGAGATATGTTCCTGCAACCTAAAGAGAACTGACTCATACTACACTTTTTAAATTAAGGCATAGCTCTGATCATGCTACCACCCTGCTCAGAAAATCTCCATGCTCTTTAGTGTTTGAAAATAATCTCCAAGTTTGTTTGTTTGTGAGTTGGCCCTAATCTAACTTTCCAGATTCACCTCACTCAATCTAGTGAGATTTTATTATTCTTTACTTTTTCAAAATAACTACTACTTCCCCGTATTGATTCTGACCATGGAAATTATTTTCCACCTTCAGCAATCCAGGTTCCACCTTCTAAAGCTGTACCCATTTTTCAAGTTCACCCACAAATGATTGATCGTCCATAAATCATTCCTTACTACCCCATGAATCAGTTAAGGTTTAGCTGCCTATAAATGAGAACCTAAAACACAACAACTTAAAGAAGTGGAGGTACTGGGTTGTAACAGCAACAACATGGACATCTATGTATTAGTGTTCTAGGCTGTATAACAAATTAGCACAGACTTAGCAGCTTTTACCAGTCACATTTATTATCTTACAATTTCCATGGGTCAGGAATCTGGTCATGGCTTAGCTGGGTGATCTCACAAGACTGAAATCAAGGTGTTGGCCAGGCTGCATTCTCATCTACAGAGTAGGGAAGAATCCACTTCCAAGCTCCCTCAGAACAGAATTATTGGCAGAATTCATTTCCTTGTGGCTGTAAAATTCAGGAAGCATTATGTCTTCAAGCCAGCAACAGAGAAAAAGCACCTCTGCTGCTTGGAGTCTGAATCCAGGGAAAGCATAGGCCCTCTTTTAAAGGTCACACCTACCCAGAAGAATCTCCCTTTTGATAAAGTTAAAGTCAACTGATTAGGGACCTTAATTACATCTGCACAATTCATTCACCCTTGATATTTAATGTAACATAATCATTAGAGCAATATCCCATCGCCTTTGACATATTCTATTGATTAGAAGAAGCAACTCATAGGTTTCGTCCCAACTCAGTGAGAGGGGATTCTACAAGGGCATAACTCATTGGGAGTCACCTTAGTGTGTGTCCGCAAAATCAGAGACCCAAGTCCTCTCTTTTTTCTGCTCTACCCTATCACTAGCTTTCATCCCAGTGGCCTTCATGGTCCACAAGGGCTGCTAGAACTCTATCAGATCCACCTAACACATTGCAGAGAGGAGGGAGGAAACAGAGCGAGGAGGAGTATTTTCTCCCAACTGGTCAGCTGCCTGTAAGCAGACTTTGCGGAAGTCTCACACAGCAGAGGGAACTTCTTAAGTCTGGGTGCAGGCAATAACAGGTGCATTATCTAGAGAAATTATTAAGAAGCAATAAAACAAACTTTTAGTCAGTTTGCTTTTTTCGCCACCATCCACCAACAATTTTAAATGATCCATTGATAGAATACTCTTTCCCCCCAAAAAAAAACATTTCAAGTTAACACGTTTTTATTATTTATTACCTAATAATATGGTACTCTACTTGGAAAGTAATTCAAGCAACTTAGCTCCCAACACATAAGAATTTGTTATATATAAGAATAAGTTCATAATGGTTTGAAATCTTCTGAGCTCCCTTCAAGCACAATTTGTGTCTCCAGCTCCAATGGGACTTTCTTGCGTTTAAACAGCAGATTCCATGTGAATATTAATAGTATAGGAAACAGAAATAGAATTACTTCAACTCTTTCATTTTGTGTAACTGCTTAGAGTTGTTGTTTTGTATTTAAAACAGCAAAACAGGGTGCAAGCTGTGGAATGTATTTTGTTTGGAGACTGAAAATGTTTATTTACACATGCAATATTTCACTTAATGTGGATAATAATTTTAAAATTAAAAGACTTTCTTCTTTTTAAATTTTTAGTTGTTTTAAAACTAAAGGACAAATTCAAAAAAGAAAACATTACATCGGGTGTCAAGTTAATAGTTGCCAAATTTGTACCTTTGCAAATGTTTTTGTTTTACTAAACTTCATTGAAGTTTTTTAGCTTTATTAGTTATTGGAATGTTATCCATTGCTATGACAATTATGTTGATAGAATTGGGTTTTTCTTTCTATTTTGTTAGTTCTTACATATCAATGGAGCTCAGTGGCCTTGAAATATTTTCCTATAAAATAGGCATAATACATAAATTCAGAACTGAATTAGCATGCTTTGCTGAACCCAGCTTTGAGATGGAGAGACCACAACTTCTTGCATTTCTTAGATGAAAGAGAGAAAGAACCTGGTCCTGTCCCTCTGTTCTCAGGTACCCACACCCGGTATGAACATCAGGCTGTGGTTCCATCTGCATGATCTGGCCAAGAGAGGACCATCTCCCCACAAACAGGTGAGTTTTACTAGTTGCAAGTCCAAAAGGGCCATTTATCACTCACTGGTAAATTGGATGAGTTAGGAAGAAAAAATTAAAACATCTTGAAAGTGAGAAATAAACTTTCAGTTATTTTGAATGGACAGAAACATTGTTGACATTTAAAGAACATGACATTGCTTTTTTGTTTTTCTGTGCTCAACGATAGTTTGGATACAAGGCTCAACCTTGCAGGAGTGATCAGGGGCTCAATCTATGCATAGACACAGCACCAGGCAAGCACTTGTAAATCACAAGATCGCATTGACTGAAAGCACTGCTCTCTTTAAGAAACTGCAGTTTACTGAGTACCCTCTAGGTGCTCGGAACTGTGTCAGATGCCAGAGTGTTACAGTCATAACTGTGGGAATTACTGATCAAACAAGAAATATTGGAAGAGCCAGATTCCAATTAACCTTACCAATCACTGTGGCTTAATTCTTGGGATGTCACTATTATGCGGAATTAAAATCCTCAGCAGTAAATGAAGGTTATTAAAAGTAGCAGCAGCAATTAAGCCTCAGATGCTTTATAAGAATGAAAATTTCAAGAAGGTTAAAGTGAAAACCATGAAAGTGAGACATTCCGTAAAATAATAAAGGACAGGCTTCTTTTTTTATCCTTACTCAAGGATATGTTTTATTGATGAGAGAGAGAGAGAGAGAGAGAGAGAGAGAGAGAGAGAGAGAGAGAACTATCCATTGGTTGCCTCCAGTACACGTCCCAACCAGGGATCAAACCTGCAGCCTCGGTATGTGCCCTGACCAGGAATTGAACCATAACCTCTAGGTATCCGGGACAACGCTCCAAGCAGCTGAGCCACCGGCCAGGGCTGGACCTTTATATATATATATATATATATATATATATATATATATATATATATATATATTATTGATTTTTTTACAGAGAGTTAGGGAGAGGGAGAGAGAGTTAGAACATTGACGACAGGAAACATCCATCAGCTGCCTCCTGCACACCCCCTACTGGGGATGTGCCCGCAACCAAGGTACATGCCCTTGACCAGAATCGAACCTGGGACCCTTCAGTCCGCAGGCCGATGCTCTATCCACTGAGCCAAACTGGCTAGGGCAGGGCTGGACCTTTTTAAAATGCTTGATGGCAAGAAAATGTGGCAAGTTTGAGTAATGCTTATTATTGTTTGTCGAAAGTGGACCATCTGTCACATGTGTGAATTTTCTAATTCTATGAGAGGTTTTAACTTAAAGCTTCCATTGTATTGACATACATGACTTACTAGCTTCTTCCCATCCCTTCCCACCGCCAGGGCCGGAAAGCCAATTTTGCCCAGTAGGTGGCACTGCAGCCCTGGGTTTCTCAGCAGGGTCCCCTGGCCTCCACAGAGCCCTTCTGGGGCCAGGGTTGGTTTCCCAGTCCTGCCGCAAGCTGCCTCCGGGCTCATCCGCTGCCACCCCCAAACCTCCCTCTGCTGGCAATGCCTTTGCCCTCTTTACCCAGCACCTGTCATCCTTTTCTCTTCAGGCCTTCATGAAATGTCCCTCCCCTGGGACACCTATTTGGTCTTCCAGGCAGAAGGTGTGACCCCTACTTCTGAAGTCCTCGGCACTCTTTCTTCCCTTTATATGCATTCACTTCTTTCTTCAGTCGATATGTACTGAGCATCTGCCACGGACCAGACATTGCATCCGGCTCTGGAAACAGAAAGATGAAGAGAGGAGACAGGAACGTGACTGCAGGATGGTGCACTAAGGCTGGACGAGGCGTGCACCCAGAGCACCGGGGAAGCCTGAGCAGCCTGGGAGGGGCGGGGTCCACGTGCCTAAGTAGGGGCGGGGGTGCCAGAGACAGAGGGCAGGGCATTCTGGGCAGAAGGGACAGTGGCAAGGTTTATAGGTGGGTTTTGTATGCATGGGGTTGGGTGGAAAATACAAAAAGCTGGGTGTTTGGGGGAATTCGGAAAGACTGGTAAGAGATCAACAGAGTGGAGAGAAGAATAGAGATCAGATCATGCCCAGCCTTTTAAGATGCTTTGATTTTATCCGGGAGGCAGGTGAATAATCACCCGGTAGCATCGTAACAGTGTATATCCTTAGGCTGCACCCCCAGAGGCGCTGACTTCGTAGGTCTTGGCGAAGGCCAGAGAGCTTTCATTTTAACACATGCTCAGGTGGCTCTGTGGCATCTTGTCTAAAAGCCATGTTTTTAAGAAACACTTCTGGCCCTGGCTGGTGTGGCTCAGTTGGTGGGGCATCAAGGTTGTCAGTTAGATTCCTGGTCCAGGGCAGAGGCCTGGGCTGCGGGCTTGATTCCCGGTGAGGAGTGTGCAGGAGACAGCCAAATGATGTTTCACTCTCACGTTGATTCTTCTCTTTCCCTCTCCCTCATCTCTCTCTAAACATCAATGAAGTGTTCTTTAAAAAAGAACCACTTCTGTAATGATGAGAAGCATTTGAGGGCTTTACACAAACAAATAACAAAGACTTGGGTTTGAGAAGGAACAGTCTCGTGGGTTAACGGAAGATTCCTGTAAGAGAACAAGACTGGAAGCAGGAGACCACTTAGGAGGCCCTTTCAGTGGTCGAGTAAGAAATAATAAGGGCCCCACCAGAAGGGAAATGAAATCCCTCTGACTTGGTGACTAGGTGGCCTGGAAAATGAGAAAGTCAGTGGTAGCTCCTAGGTTTCCAGCATGGGAGGAGCCCCCGTGAGATCTGGTGTATAGAGAAGTCGATATAGAGAGAAAGATGATGCATTCGGTGTTTTTCATACAGAGCACCGGCGACCTGAGGAAATCCAGGAGGAGATATCCACGAGGCAGCTGAATGTCTGCCCTGACGCTTAGTGAAGCAGCAGCACGAAGGAGACAGATCCGGGAGTCACGAGCCCCCGGTGAGAGGGTTTGCATGAGCAGAAGAAAACCTAGGCAGAGCTCCAGAGAGCAAGCACCCAGTGAATGGGCTGGCTGAGGAAGAGACGCAATGGGGACGATAAGGAGCATGGTGTGAGAGGCTGGGGGTTGGGGGGGGGGGGACCAGGAGAGCATGCTATGACGGGATCCAAATAAGGGTGTTTGAGAGGGGAGCACAGTGCGGGGATTGAGGGCATAGGTTCTTCAGCCAGACTCCATGCGGGTCCCGGCTCCAGCACTTAGTAGTTGGGTGAAATGGAGTTCTTTATTTTCTACTCTGTGTCTCATTTTCCTCATCTGTGAAATGGAAATACTGATGGGTATCCATCTCTTACGGTAATTGTGAAAGGGCAATAAGCTTAAATAAAAAGCATTTAGACTACTACCTGCCCACTATTATGTTCTTTTTTTAAACAGCTTTTTAAAAACTGTTTTATTGAGTGTTGAGTCTGAGTCCCTCTGCTAGGGACGGGGCCTCCTTGGACGCCGGGAATTGGAAAGAGATACAAGCAGCCGGGGGTTATGGGACATGCTTTTTTGCAACCCAGGCAGCCATTGCAAACAAACGCAGCTAAAGCTGCCCCTGGCTGGTCAGGAGCATGTTTTCATACAGCTTCAGACAAAAGAGGCTTCTTGCCAAACAGTGACAGCAATGTTAGATGATGTAAAGTTGCACCTGCGCGGTGCATACAGTAAAACTGCTGTGTCATTGCCTTTGCACATGTGTATGGCACATGGGCCTTTACCATCTGGCATACTCTGCTCAGGGTCCCCACATTGAGATACAGTTGATATACAAAAAACTGCACATGTTTTATATATATATCAGTGATGAGTTTGGACATACGCATACGTAGGTGAAACAATCACCACATCGAGGTAATAGAAGTATCCATCTCCTCCAAAAGTCACCTCGTATCAATGTGTGTGCATGCCCGTGAGTGTAAGAACACTTAACGTGAGATCAGTGCTAAAATCACACAGCACTGTGGTCCAGTCCATGGCCTCCCGCTGGCCCACACAGCCTAACTGGCTTTCCAAGAAGGAAGTGAGATGACTTTGTGGCAGGCCTTTTCTCCTACCATCAGCACTGATCTAGACCAAATGCAGATCTAGACCAAGTGCAGATCTAGACCAAGTGTTCACCATCCTTCTGTTTAATGAGCCAGGTATAAACTGCTGGTTTCTGGTTTGGTTGAAGCAGTCCATTATAAATTAAGCCCTTAAAATTTTAGTTCCCCAAATCTTTTCTGTTTTATGGTGCCAAATGCTGGTTTCTTAACTCACCTATTGGAGTACGTCAGGAAATCGAATGCTCCCTTTTAAGGAGAACATTGTTCCTTCCAGCAGGACCCTGTGTGACTGTCACCTGACAAAAAGCAGAAATCGGGCTCTTGACCTTCAGTGGCACATTGGCAACAGTGCCTCCTCCCGGTCTCTAAAATGAATGGATGGAGTCCTCTGCCAACAACACAGAACATAATTTAATTTAAAGTCTGGGTTGGAAAAACCCCCAATCACAAACCAGTGTAAACCCAGCCCCTTCCCCAAGGCCCAGGGAGACTGTGACGGAGTCCTAAGGGTCATATAAGCTGCACCACTTCCTGCCGGCTTCCAGCACTGCCCCCACCACCGGGTTAGAGAGCAGAAAGCAACCAGTCCTGCTCACATTACCTAAGCTCTATACACAAATGGCTTCCCTTAACTACAGTCTGTGTTCTCTTCAGCTTTACAGACTGTGACTAGGAAAATCCACTTAAACAATGACCCTGTGACTGTCACAAGGCCACATGTAGAATCATTGCCGGTTAAGGTGTGAAATGTTCCGCCCGCGAGGACCCAGTGGATAAGTTGCTTCTTCATTCAGAGCGAGAAAACGTTCAGTTCCTCCAAGTGCTAGCCTGCACCCTGCTGTCCAACAATGAGGATTACAGTACATCGCCCAACTCTGTCTTTGCCTTAGCTCCAGGAGAGCGGAAGTTACTGTGCCCTCCTGCAGCAGCTAATTTATTCCCAGCGCCTGTGATATTGGCTTCTCTGATATTCAGGTGCCTCTGGTCTGAATTGTGCATTGTGTTTGTTTTTGTCAATAGCCTCCAGCTTTCCTGAAAAAAAAAGGTGGCTATCATTTTAAAGAAATGCTTTTTTAATTTTACCAAGAATTGGTTTCTTTCAAAACCTTTATCTCAGTTATATTTTTACATTCGTTTAAAATTAATCAATTTTAAACGATTAATTTCTGTTGCCTCTATGAGGGGAGAACTCCGTGTAAGAGGCTCACTATTGTATCTTCATGCCTAGCATCATGCCTGCTGGCCGATGGTGCCTCTGTCAGTCAAGATAGACCGAGCTGTGCTGTAGTAACCAGCAGCCTAAAGACCCCCGTGGGTCCAAAGAACAAAGGGTTTTTTTCTTGCTCACTCTACATTTCTCTCGGAGAGGTTGGCCACAGGTCTGCCCCACCTAATAGCCACTAGAAGATTACCACGGCAAAGAGGAAAGAGATCTGACAAAGCACCAGTCACTTGCCAGTATTTTCACTTCACTAGCCAAACCCCACAAAGGGCCAGGAAGTAACCTGGCCAGGAGGACGCCCTGCAGGGAGGCAACGTACTATTCGGTGAATAGTAATACCATCTATAACACTGCCCCAGGAATTCAGTCATCTGGACTTACAAATCACATTTTCTTAAATTAGTTAGGTGCTCTTTAATTACGTCTTTCCATGTATCTTTTACCTCTGTTACATTGGAAAGTTGTGTGTTGTATAATAACCTGACTTCACAGTATATCACCATACCACAACGTGGTTATACTTAGGTCAAATATGCCTCATCACCCATACTATTTCCCTCCCACAAGAAACTCAGAAAGTCTAAGAGCATCATACTTCCTTTCCCAACACCAGTTACCATCAGAGGCCTCCGTGGATGGTAACAGAGGCTGTGTCCTGTTGTGGGGTCGAAACCCTGGAGTCAAAAATAAGACCACCGGAGGCTGCTAATTAATTAAAAAAAGCAGGCAAGGATTTATTGAAAACTGGCCAGGACAGCCGCGAGGGCACCACACGCAGGTGGCCACCCTCACGACCGCGCCATCCTAGGTGTAGGCAGTCCTTTTAAAGGTCTAAACCACAAGAATTTCCCTTTGTTCTAAATTCTAAATACATTGGAATGTGGATCTATCTTGCAAAAGCAGATTGTACAAAAGCAGGACTGAGCAGGGTTAATAATCTCTAAAGGTAGTCAACTCCTGGAGTCAGTGGGCATCAATCTCCTCTGGTTCTGGTCCACAGGCACAGGAAAATTACCTTTGTGAGTTTCCAGGTCTCAATCTGGAGCTGAGGTAACTACCCTATTGTTTAAGCAAGTAAGTGAGTGCAGAAGCCAGAATAGCAGGGTTAAAATTTAAACAGCAGTTTTTACCTAAGTATAGTTGCTACCATATTTCATGTCCGTTTCCCGCGCCTGCGATAGGGTGGGCCAGAAAACCTTTTACTTCAAAACACCCGGAAAACTGGGCAGAATAGACAGACATGATCTTAAAGGCACGCCTGAGCTTGGAAGGAGATAAGGGAACTCCGGGAGCCAAAAAGAAAATGAAACTGAGAACTGCGGCAGGAAGCCAGCGAGCAGCAGTCAGGTGGGCCCAGGGCTCCCCAGCTCCGTGCCAGCATCGCAACGCCCAGGGCTGAGGTCTCAAAGGCTTCGGGAAGCAGGAGTTCCTAATAAAAGGCTAATTAAATAAATCTGTGAAGGTTTTCCTCTCTCTCCTCCCACCAGCAGCATTCGGGCAAAAGAAGAAGAAAGTGTGAGGCGTTATAGTTGAGACCCCAAATAAAGCTGGAAGCCCCCAAAGGAACTCAGCCTGTGTAAGATACAAACGGTGTTGCCGTATTTAGCGAATAAAAATACACCACATCCAGGTGCAGCACTCTCCCTCCCAGGAGCTCACCCTGTCCTTCCCTTCCCGTTCCCCCCCCCCCCACCCCCGCAGGGAAAAGAAATACACAACATCCAGCTAAATTGGTATTACAGATGAACAACAAATAAAATTTTAACATAAGTATGTCCAGTGCATTATTTAGGACACTTACACTAAAAAAGTATTTGTTGTTTATCTGAAATTCAGTATTTTATCTGGCAATCGTAGGTACACCAGAAAAATTACCCACTAGTATAGGGAATCAACAAGAATGCTCGCCTATCTCCATGAGGGCTCTGAGGGAGGTGGGGGAGGTATCCCCCCAGGAATTAGCAACCATAGTTCTGCCTTACGTGGATTTATGATGCAACTTTCTACTGCCTGCATGATCCTCATCTACCAAGCCAGAAATGAACATAAGAAATGTCCCCAGACCATGAAACCCCAGGACTCCTAACAGAGGCAAATACACACCTGCTCTGGGTGGGGAGGGGTCACATCCTCTAATCAAGCCATGTGGAGGTTCCCAGACAAGGCCTCACTAAAGATGAACTCACAACCCGCCCTAGCAGGTTTGGCTCAGTGGAGAGAGCATCAGCCTATGGACTGAAGGGTCTCAGGTTCGATTCTGGTCAAGGGCACATGCCCAGGTTGTGTGCTTGCTCCCCAGTAGGGGGCGTACAGGAAGCAGCCAATCAATGATTCTCTCTCATCATTGATGTTTCTATCTCTCTCTCCCACCCCCTATCTATATATATATATATATATATATATTTTTTTTTTTTTTTTTAAAGGATGAACTCACAACCCAAAATGACAGAGGTGAGAGTGGTAGTTTGTGTACAGGAGGCGATGCGGGCTCTTTCACCCGCCAGCTAAATAAGTCTAAGGGCACGAAGCCTTCAGACCCCTGCAGTCTGAGGGTCGTTCAAAGCTGATTTCTTCCCTGTGTTCCCTCCGGTGGGGCATGTCACAGTATTCAGCTCTATGATTTCAGACTAGGATTCTCCTCCAGCCACCCATCTCACATAACTCCATCACCACTGCAGAGAAAAACAAAACAAAGCCCGTTCTAGTGATGGCAGAGTCAGCATTCGTTAATCCATTATGAATAGACCTTCAAAGGCCTTTAGTTTCCTTTTCTCATAAGAACCACTTGCTCAATAAACTCAAGCAAAGCTTGAGCAATCTGCTTTCAAAGGCTTGGCCCCAACGCTTTCCTTCCCTGAAATGTTGGTGGACAGATTAGCCATCCAGTTCCCTGGGACTTTCCAGGTTTTCACACTGAAATGCCTCAGTCTTGGGCAAATCCAGACAGCTGGTCACAGGAAACATTTTTTTCTTCCTCATAAAAGGCAAATCTGCACAGAACATTGTCAGCAATATTCAGGCAAAATAAGGTAATAATTATTTCTTCAAGAGGCAGATTATGCAGGAGTGTCTATAATTGCTGTATATGTATATAAATATGCATATTTACACATGTATAAATATGCATATATATATATATATATATATATATATATATATATATATATATACACACACACACACATACATTCTTAAGCTTCTTTGAGCTTCAGTTTCCTCATCTGCAAAATCCAAACAAAACAAACAACAATAAATATATATATATATATATATATATATATATATATATATACACACACACACACACACACACACACACACACAACCATAAAGCTTTGGTGAGGATTAATGAAATTGTATAGAATGTAGATAAAGCACTTAGCTTAGTTCCTGGAACATAGTAAGCACTTCAGAATGATAGCTATTTTGATTATTAACTTAAAGACTTTTGTAGCACTTAGATGTTATATTTTGGAAACAGTTACTAAATGCTTCGATTTTCCACATTTCTGCTTTGAAGTACCAGCATTGCTTATATTGCTGGATTTCTCTCACACAGCAAGTCAGAATCTATTGACAGATGCGAATTATTTTCTGTTACTGTGTTTGGACACTTGACTGATCATTCATCCATTGATTTTCAAAATCCAAAAACCTTTATGAAGATTCAGGGGGAAATAACAATAATATCGATGGTTTGTTTTTGCTTTTTAAAAACAAACATGATATACTTTACCTTGTCTGCTTATCCTGTTTTCCCAAAATGCAAAAGCAACTGAAAATAGCTTTCCCTTCTTCCCACCTCATCACCAGTGACCCAGAACTAACAGTCTTCATTTCGAACTGGCTGATTTTCAAAGCATTCAAACTCTGAATACCCTTTCAATTGACTGTATCGTTATGTCAGGCGTTGTTTTACTTATAGAATAAAAGGCTTGTTTCTGCTGCCCCCACTGCCTGGCCTTAGGCTGCTTTGAGCATGAGCTTATTAACAATCATTAAATTGCTATGGATCTGAAGACATCACCTCCCTCTCTTAGAAGGACATCATGCTGAGCCATTTGGAGCGAGTGGTGATAGATTTTCCCCAAATCACCCATATAATCTTACTTGTCTCCTTTGTGGCCGGAATATAGTTGAATGTGGTGACTATTTGGGATATTGCTGTCAAATAAGGTTTATCTTTGTTTGTCATTAAAAGTCCTAACTGGGATCCAAACACATGATGCCAACCAGTGCTTCTCAAAGTCAAAGGTGCACACAAATCACATTTTGAGAAACCTGTTAAGCACAAATTCTGATGCTACAGGTCTGGAGTGGGGACCCGGATGGATTCTGCGTTTCTAGCAAGCTCACAGGATGCTGACGCACCACACTGCAGCAGCACAGGGCTGGCTGGCGGGGGGGGGGGGGGGGGGGGGGGGGCAGGGGGGGGGGTTCTCAGTGTGGTCACGGGCCCAGCAGCATGGAACTCCCCTGGGAAATTGTCAGAAATGCAAATTCTCAGGCCCTGGATTTTCGAATGAGAAACTCTGTGGTGAGGCTCCCTAATCTGTGTTTGAACAGCCCTCTAGGTCAGTGGTCGGCAAACTCATTAGTCAACAGAGCCAAATATCAACAGTACAACGATTGAAATTTCTTTTGAGAGCCAAATTTTTTAAATTTAAACTTCTTCTAACGCCACTTCTTCAAAATAGTCTCGCCCAGGCCGTGGTATTTTGTGGAAGAGCCACACTCAAGGGGCCAAAGAGCTGCATGTGGCTCGCGAGCCGCCGTTTGCCAACCACGGCTCTAGGTGACTCCAACAAAACACACAAAGTTTGAGAACCACCGCTGCAGACAAGTAAGTCTGCTTCCCTAGTTGGCCTAAGTATTGTTAGTTCCCATGAGGAAAGGATCCAAGGTTGCCTTGGGTGTGAGACCCCAGGTCTGAAATGCTCAGTTCACTGCCCTGTCTGGCCTCGGGAAAGGAACACAGATCGGCCCACACTGGTGAATGGGCTTTGGGGAGACAGAGCTTGACAGGTTGCTGGCTGAAACCTCGTCAAGCAGATACGTTCTTTCTACTTTGTCATGCATTGACGCCAGCACTCAGCATCAAGGAAGTCTGACATGAGTTAACAAAGTGCTTAATTGCCCAACTGAGGAAATAGGTACGTGATTACGGTATCTGCTAAACAGGGACATGAAAATGATGAGAAAAAATATTTTGGAAATAATTTAACATTTCAAAAGAAGAGCATTAAAGTAGACATCATGGGGAAAATCCCATTAGCCAATTTCTTCACCCTCATGTTACTGTGTAGTGTGGCTTAGTATAATCTCTGGAATCAGTCTGCCTGTCTCTAAATCTTGGCTGTACCATGTACTAGTGGGGTAATCCCAGGCAAGTTATTTATCTCTCATTGCTTCGGTTTTGTCATCTGTAAAATGAGGACAATGATGTGTTATGAGAATCAACCTTTGCATTAATATATTTAAAGCTCTTAGAATAATAGTGCTTGGTATTCAATACTAGTAAGTGTTTCATAAATATTTATTTTTATTACATGTGGAGAGAAAGGGAAGAAGGCTCCCACATTTTCTTCAGTGTTTAGGGTCTCAGAAGAATTAATCTGTTCACCAATAGACCTTGACACAGCTTGTGACAAGAGTTAGAAATGTAAGGCAATAAGAGAAAGCCTTTTGAGGGGTCTTGGGTCCCAAGGAAAGACCAGCAAGAGCAGAATAGAAGTGGAGAAGCCATGGGGTCCCCACAAAGTCAGGTGCATGTCAGGAGAAGAAGCAAGCTTAAGTTCTGGCGTGTGAGTCAGGGGATGGTAAGTGCTAGCACCCACCAGGGTGGCAACGTCATCAGTAAATCTGAGAACTTTAGGCTGGATCACTGGCTCTCACCTTGGCTGCACATGGAATCACCTGGGAGGTTTAACAAATACTGATGCCTGGGTCTCACCCCTAGACAGTCTGTTTCATTGATCTGGGGAATTACCAGGGCAGGAGATTTCTGAAATCCAGTGAATTTATTAGATAACTAAAGTTGAGGGTTTTACACTCCTTTAAGTTGGTCAGTATTCATCTTTGAAGGTGTGAGGGGCCCAACTGTAGGTACATGTGAAACAAAAAGGCTAAAAAAACATTATCCCTTCCTATTTATCCCCATCTCCTCTCCTCTCTGCATGTATGCTCTGAACTTGCCTCCTCCCTGGTTGCTGGTAGTCCAACGTGTATTTTTACTATTCAGAAAAAAATGTTCCTCTTCTTCAAGACACTCTGTCAAGAATTGAGAAGGTTCTGTGATGTTACCCTCCATGCAAGCTAACAAGCTTCCTACCATACTTTCATGGATGGTGGCAGTAGATATGAGACTCCCGGGTCAGAAACAAATGACTTGATTACTCACAGAAATAGCAATAGCCAGATATCAACTTTTTCTTGCATAAGATCCCAAGTTCCCTTTCCCACATGCATGGGAAGAGAGCCAGGTGGCATCTGCACCTGTAGTAAGTTTTATTTCAGGAGAGAAACCCCGAACTTAAAGAACATAAATCTTTTATCGGGGGAGTAAGCCTGCCTGCCTTTTATTCCAAGGCTGGTTGCTATACACATCCTTGAAAAGATCATCTGAAATAAACCAATCTGTGTTTTTGCTGGCAAAATGTGAAGAGACATGTGAGAGCCTGGAGAAGCCCTACCCACTTTACTTTCTTTTTTTATTATTATTATTTAATACTAGAGGCCCAGTGCATGATTGAATCATGCACGTGTAGGGTCCCCTACACGCTTTTGCTTTTGATCACGGGGAGCTGGGTGCCTGTCCGCTAGTGCACCAGGCCTTTCAGAAGCCTCCAGCGCGGTGGAGGCTTCTGAAAGGCCTGGTGTCTGAGCGGAAAGGCATCCAGCTGCCACGCTTTCACTTTCGATCGCTGGTGCACCAGGCCTTTCAGAAGCCTCCGGCGTGGCGGAGGCTTCTGAAAGGCCTGGTGCTTGAGCAGAAAGGCATCCAGCTGCCACACTTTTGCTTTTGATCGCGGGGAGCTGGGTGCCTGAGCGGACAGGCACCCAGCTCCCATGCTTTTGATGGTCCGTGGCCGCTGAGGGGGGCTACCCTGCTGTTGAGAGGCACAGGGGGCGGGACTCCCACCCCTGCGCCTCTCAACGGCCGCTGAGGGGGGCTGCCGCAGACACCTGGCTACCCTGCCGTTGAGAGGCGCAGCTGGGTGTCCGCGCAGGCCCCCTCAGCGGCCGCGGATCTGGCCTCGATCTGGCCGTTGAGAGTCGCAGGGGGCGGGAGTCCCGCCCCCCTCAGTGGCAGCGGATCTGTGCCTCTCAATGGCCAGATAGGCCACCCCGAGTCCCGCCCCCCAGCCTCCCACCGCCCAATCGTGGGCGTAGCGGAGTGATGGTAATTTACATTTTACTCTATTATTAGATAGGATATTTTATTGATTTTTTACAGACAGGAAAGGAGAGGGATAGAGAGTTAGAAACATCGATGAGAGAGAAACATCAATCAGCTGCCTCTTGCACACCTCCTACTGGGGATGTGCCCGCAACCAAGGTACATGCCCTTGACCGGAATCGAACCTGGGACCCTTCAGTCCGCAGGCCGACGCTATCCACTGAGCCAAACTGGTTAGGCTCAGTGGATAGAGCGTCGGCCTGCAGACTGAAGGGCTGCCCACTTTACTTTCATTGTCAGAAAAACGTTACAAATACACTGATTTCATTAGAACGAAAAATACCATGTCCTCTGCTGTGCAATTAACAGAATAAATATGCAAAATTGCAATGTCTGTGATGTGAGTGGAGCCTTCTTACCTATGGCATCATTGACCAGTTCACACCCTGCACAGCTGTACCCGAGGGCACTGTGTCTCGGTGGCATATTTTTATCTTGCTTTTCTTCTCTATTCTTGTTTCCTATTCAACCTTGCCTTCAGACATTTGTTTTTTTGTTTTTTTTTTCATTTATGGTATTCCTAATCAGTTTCCTTCTTCCACCCCAACTTTCCACCAATTATTTACCTTAAGATGTTGATACCTTTAGATATGATTAGCCCCCTACACGCATGAGCCTGAATCCTTATTATTAGCACACTGGAGCCACCTATGGTACCCCCGCACTGGAATACACAGAGTTCCTCTCAAAGTGAAACTAGCAAAATCCACAGAAATTGACTGAGTGCTGCACCAAGGACCCGTGCTAAGGAAGAGATAAAATGATCGATTTCTAAGACGTATGACATGGTCTCAGGACTGTGAGGGTACTTCAGGAAGACGGGCGGCTGTGCGAGTAAGCTGCCATCTTACGAATTACAGGAACTCAAATTCAATTCCCATAAGAACTACACAGAAAAGGTGGTGGCCAAACAAGAAAGTTCTGTCATTTGTCTGAGTGTTGCAACAACAGGAAGATGATCAACACAGAATTTTAAAAGAAGAACAAAGAAAAAGAAGTGGAAAGAAACTGCCTCCCATGTCCGGCATAGACCTGGCACCTGGTGAAGTCAGACAGAGAAGTATCCACTGTACGGACGCAGGAACTTCCATCCAGCTCTCCCGAAGTCTTGGTAAATGCCCATCAAATCTCTGCCACTGCTTTACTTAGTCCCACACTCAGCAAACAGCACCTCATTACTCATCTGACTTACCAGCCACACTGCATTAGGGTTGTGTCTGCCTGGCTGTATTAAGGGTGAGATTCTTTTTTTGGCAATCTCTTAGGGGATTGCCTGTGATGCTCATCACATTCTTGTTTAAAGCTTATTCAATAATTAAAGTGATTTTTTTTTCTCTCTTACCTCTGTGGAGAGATTTTGCTTTTAGTTATATTTCCCCAACATCTTATTCTTCCACAGTCCTTAACACAATGCTTTCTCACATTTAGAAGATTTTTTTGTTGAATTTAACCATTCCTCTCGCCATCTTTTACACATCTGAGACTAAGCAAAAAAAAAAAAAATTTTTTTTAGTTGGTGGAAAAAAAATAATACTGATTTAAAAAATGAAACCATAGTCAGAGGGTTTGAAAATCTTTGCAAACTAGATTCTATTGTAAATATTAAACTGTAGAAAATGGAAAATATTATTTGTGGATATGAAGGAATATAGAAGGAGGAAGGAAAAATGCAGGGCTCAGTAGAAATTCTGAAAAGCAGAACCCAAACAGTCTAACAACACAAGAGGCCACATTAATTCTAAATATGTTTGTAAAATTTTGAGGGAATACTAAGATGTGGAAATGCCTAACTAATTTGTATACTTTGAATGAGTCATGACAGATATTTCAGCTGACAGGACGTTTTCTTTCCTTTGAACATGACAATAGTATATTTTACCTGTTAGTTGCCATCCCCTTCATATCCAGATTCTATGTTTGATTGTGTGGTAAACTTGGAGGGTACAGATCTCACCCACCCCACTGACAGACCAGGAAATTATGTTTAGGTGTAAAACTTAAAGTCCAGGAATGTTGATTGCATTGTGCTGTAAGTATCATGTTTTCACAGAGCAAAGACTAAAAGGCAAACAAAAAATACAGGTAATTTATGAGAAACAAATAAGAATTTGGCCAAGTGCATGCAGTAGAAAATCTGGTGAACACATATACTCTGGGCACCAGAGAGGTGGGTGACCTCAGGAGCAAGGATAGCACCCGGCTTTTTCAGGATCTGTGTAAGGTAGCTTTCCATCCATGCCTCTGCTACTCACCAAGCGAGCACTGCTAAATCTCCTTCTCAGGCACCTTGATACAGAAAAGGGCCTAAATAGCAGACTCCTATGGACACTAGAAGTTATAAAATTCTGATCAATGTAAATTGATAAATTGAAATTATGATGAACTCCTCATTCTCATATAACTTGGGTTAGTGAGAGTCAATCTCTAGGCTGCTAGTCATCTTTGGGTGCACAGATAAAAATCAAGATTTGCAAAATTGATATAATACTAATGTTACAAGAGCAGGGAATCGGCCAATTAGGAAAAAACACGAGGGGACATAAAATGAGAAGGGATCCAATTAGAAAGTAGCATAGACAGACAAAGAAGCAGCCAGCATTTATAAACACTTAGACAAAGAGGCTCAGGGGTTACTCTTTTTGGGGCCCCAGCCCCTAGTTGGGAAGTTTGCATAGGCTTGCAATTAATTTTTATTCTTTTGCTTAAAATCTTTTAGTCCATGAATTTTATTCTTCAAACTTCGTAGGACAAAGACCTGGAATCAGGACCCCAGTTTGCCGTTTGGGTAACACTACCAGTGTGATCTCTGATAAAACATAAGCTTTGCAAAAAATGAAACAATAATTATAATCCAGAGACTGACTCATCAAGATTTTGTTCAATAGTGGCACAGGAAGTACAAGGCAGGAAAAGAAAAAGTGAAATTCAAATACCCCAAATCAGCTACCCTGGGCAACATTAAATGGTTTCTCTTTCTTAGAAATAGTCTACATTCTTACATTCCTGATTTGTTGTTTCAAATATTCTTAATTTATTCACAAATAATTTATTCATAAATAATACCTTGTAGCTGGAGTTGCTCTTGCCAAGATAAGAGAGATCTCTTCATTGTATTTTACTGCTGTCAGAGCAGCATATCACAGTAGAATACAAGCCATAGCCATTAAAAGCGGTATATATCTTCTTGACACATTTCTACTGGGGAAAACAGGGGGTTAAATTTCATTCATGTGTTTGTATGATTGACTTAATGAGAGCATCAGGTTTGTATTAATTCATTAAACAAAAAAAATTTTTTTACATTTATTTATTTATTTATTTTAATTTAATAAATCTTTATTGTTCAGATTATTACAATTGTTTCTCCTTTTTCCCCTCATAGCTCCCCTCCACCCGGTTCCCACCCCACCCTCTGCCCTTACCGCCCCCTCAGTGTCCTCATCCATAGGTGTAAGATTTTTGTCCAGTCTCTTCCCGCACCCCCAACACCCCTTTCCCCCCGAGAATTATCAATCCACTCCCATTCTATGCCCCTGATTCTATTATACTCACCAGTTTATTCTGTTCCTCAGATTTTTAATTCACTTGATTTTTAGATTCACTTGTTGATGGATATGTATTTATTGTTCATAATTTTTAGCTTTACTTTTTTCTTCTTCTTCCTCTTCTTAAAGAATACCTTTCAGCATTTCATATAATACTGGTTTGGTGGTGATGAACTCCTTTAGCTTTTTCTTATCTGTGAAGCTCTTTATCTGACCTTCCATTCTGAATGATAACTTTGCTGGGTAGAGTAATCTTGGTTGTAGGTTCTTGCTATTCATCACTTTGAATATTTCTTGCCACTCCCGTCTGGCCTGCATAGTTTCTGTTGAGAAATCAGCTGACAATTGTATGGGTGCTCCCTTGTAGGTAATTAACTGTTTTTCTCTTGCTGCTTTTAATATTCTCTCTTTGTCTTTTGCCCTTGGCATTTTAATTATGATGTGTCTTGGTGTGGTCCTCTTTGGATTCCTCTTGTTTGGGGTTCTGTGTGCTTCCTGGACTTGTAAGTCTATTTCTTTCATCAGGTGGGGGAAGTTTTCATTCATTATTTCTTCAAATAGGTTTTCAGCATCTTGCTCTCTCTCTTCTTCTGGCACCCCCATAATTCTGATGTTGGTTTGCTTGAAGTTGTCCCAGAGGCTTCTTACACTATCTTCAAATTTTTGGGATTCTTTTTTCCTTTTGCTTTCCCAGTTGAGTGTTTTTTGCTTCTTTGTATTTCAAATCTTTGACTTGATTCTTGCGTTCCTCTAGTCTGCTGTTGGGTCTCTGTATAATATTCTTTATTTCAGTCAGTGTGTGTTTAATTTCTAGTTGGTCCTTTTTCATATCCTTGAGGGTCTCGTTAAATTTATCAGCCTTTTCTAGGAAATTCTTGAAAAACCTTATAACTGTGGTTTTGAACTCTATATCCAGTCGTTTGTTTTCCTCCATTTCTTTTGTTTGTGATCTGTTTCTTTGTCTCTGCATTTTCGCTGTTTCCCTGAGTTGATAGGGTGGCTTTGTGTGCAAGGTGTCCTATATGGCCCAATTCGTCGGCCTCCCAGTTACCTGAGGTGGACACTCTTGGTGCACCCCTTTGTGGACTGTGTGTACAGCCTTGTTGTAGTTAAGTCTTGATTGTTGTTGGTGTCACTGGGAGGAATTTACCTCCAGGCCAATTGGCTGTGAGGACCCACTGTGTCTATAATGGAAGAACTGCTGTGCTGGAGACACGCTTATGGGTCAGGACTTGTTTCATTGGGGCTCACTGAGTCTGCCTCTTGAATGTGTCACTTATGGATGTGAGTAGTTGAAATCTGGTGTCGTCTCACACTGACCACTAGATACACTAGCTTCTGGATCTCCAATGAGGTGCAGGTCAGCTACTGTCTGAGGCCACCCAACAGGAGCTACAGCGAGAACTATAGTTTTCTCCTCTTTGCTTGGGGTTTGGAGGTTTTGGAGTTGTCTGACCAGAGCTGCAGTTTGTTAGGTTAAGCTGTGATAGGGCAGGCCATTTATATGCAAAAGCCGCTGCGTGGAGCTTGGGTGGGTTTGTAGATTGTGCAGGGTGGGATCTCAGGGAGTCACTAGGCTAGGGCGTGGCAAACAGCGATGGCTGCCAGTCAGCTGTCCCTGCGTTTCCGCGTTTCCAAGTCCCCGCGTCCAGCGCCCCAGCGCAGCAAACAATGATTGCTATGCACACCTCTGTAAGGAAGCCACCCTCACTTTCAGACCCGATGGCAGACAGTCCAGCTTCTCCCCGTAGGAGTTTGGGTACCCAGCGTCTCCCCAGAAACTGGAGTTCAGAGTAATCAGAAGCTTGTCTTCCTCCGGTTTGAAAAAAGCAGCGCACCCAGAAGCCCGCTGCCAGCCCGATTCACATGCCTCCGTACCTCAGCTTTTCAGTGCTTGTGCACGTCTCAATGCTCTTTTCTCTTTCCTTCTAGTTGTAGAACTTCCACTAAGCCAGCTTTCCCATGGTTCTGGGTGATAGACGTTTTGTCTTTTAGTTGTAGTTTTGAAATTGTTGTGCGAGGCAGCAGTTTAGGTGTTTACCTATGCCGCCATCTTGGTTTCTCCCCCTCATTAAACAAAAATTTATTAAGTACCTATTATATGTGGACTCTGCATGAGATCCTGGAATGAGTGATCAACAGGGTAGATCAGATTCCTCACTAAACAGAACTTTCTGATTTTAAAAGGGATATAAACAGGGAACTTTTTTGCCCCATAGAAACATGAAGTCACTTTAAGCTTAGGATATTTTGGAAGGCTCCTAGAATTAACCTCTACACATAAGGATTTCTCAATTTTGATACTATTAGCATTTTTGCCAGTTAATTTGTTGTTGGGGGTGAGTGTGCAGTCCTCTACATTGTAGAATGTTTAGCCCCATGCCTGGACCCTATCCGCTAGATGTCATAATTTGATGAATGTCTCCAGACATTGCCAAATGTCTCTTCAGAGACAAACACATCTCTGGCTGCTCAGTGCCCTTGCTTTCCTCCAGAGAGTGATGGAAGAGTAGATTTGCATTTAGAAACAATTGCTCTGGCTTCTACTTAGAGCAAGGAGCAAAAGGCAACAGGAAGTCATCAGTTGTTTTTTATTGGAGGCGCCATCAATATACAATTTATTATTTAAGCCCCTAGATAGTTAGAAAGTGACAAATTACAGAGTGCCTTAGTCTTTAAATTGATCACAATTCCATAAAAAGCACACAGTAATTAAACCAGAAAATAATTGAACTAACTCTTCTTCTGAAGTCAATAATGACAAAACCTGAGGCCCAGAGAAGCTGGAAGAGAGAACTTCCATTAAAGCTCACCAGACTTAATAAAGTTCCTCATTCCTTTATCAAGCTTGTCCACAGTGAGATGGTGGAGGTCATCATAGCCCATTCTTCATGTAAAAGTGGTCTTAGGACTCTCTAAATGTCTAAGCATAGAAATGTAAGCTGAAAACTCCAGAACTCCCAACTGGAATCATGCTTAGGATAGTTCTATTTTAAGTGTCTGTCAAATCAGATGTCTATTTTCTTTCAACTCAGTAAGATTACTTTTTTTTTTTACCAATACATGTAAGACTATCTAGCAATAAATCTGTGATTGTTCTTACTTGCTGGAGTCTATGCAAATGACCTGAAAATATGTTTCTTGAACCTCATCCCCAAATGGCTATCAATTCTTTGAATATAGAAATCCAACCTTCCACTGGTGGATTTGGAGTCCAATGATATAAAATAAAGATCATCTGAAATGGTATACAACCACGATTTGTGTAAATACTGAACCTACATCTGGCTTTCCACAGTGTAGACCATAGTTTAAGCAGCAATTGACTTAAGAGTAAAATCCAAATGTCCCCAAGTCCTCCTGTTTCTGAGTCCCTCTTCCTTATACCATCAAGTAGGTACAATCATACCCCTTCCCCTTGACTCTTCCTTAACTATGTAGGATAACCAAAGAGCACCTACATTTCCCAAGTCGCTAGTTACTTATCCCCCTGATTGGTACCTTGGAGCTTCTTTCTTCAGCCCTTCATGTCCAAACAACTTTTCAATCCATTCTCCAAAGCACGGCTGACACTAGCTTGTAGTATTTAACAAATGTCCTAAGGATCACATAGGGAATTACCATGTTGTAAAGAAAAACTTCAAATTGGATATTTTATCTCACTACTCCTTAAATGTGTCTGCCTGTATCCTTCCACCTGGAGTACCTTGCTGACCACGTCTCCCACTTTCCCATATGGTTCTGGCTTATAACCAGGGCATCACCCCCTCAGCCCTCACCCCCAATTCATGACCCTGCCTTGGCCCTCTCTTCAGGGCCTCAACACTCTTTCTCCACAGGCTCCCACCAAGAGAAGAAAAATATTAACCTCTTCTCCCAGAGACACCACCTTTTACATTTTAATGCAGAGCAGTTTAATCCTTTGTCCCAAACTCTCCCTTCTGTAATAGGACTGGGAGAGAATAACAAGGTTCATGGATATTTCCTCCAAAATTGAAATGCAATCTTCCCTAAAGATGTTCTGCCACTACATCTGGAACAGGCTCAAATATTAAATTAAATAGCATAGTGGTTTTTGTACCCGCTGTAAGTACAAACCAATTGGCCAAGACTAGACAGCCCAAAGGAAATGACAATTACCCACAGGAGCAGAGCTAGGTCCAGACAAGACAAGGCACGGTGACTGATTCAAGCGAAAGGGCTTGGACAAGCTGTGTTGAAGCAGATTTGGGCAATGATAGGGAGTAAAGGAGATAGGCAGTAGAGGACCAGGGACCAAAGATCTGCATATATGGAAAATGCAGTTGACAAACACACAAGAGATTAAGCTGGGAAGAAGTATGTTGACTCCTAATGCCCTTCATCTCAAGCTACCAGGAAATTCCAGTTGGCACATTTGTCCCTAGACAATGGTAACCAGCAGTTTGAAGTAGAAGGGGAAGCTGAGAATGTGTCTTAAATACTACAACTTAACCAATCCACTCTCTGGGTGAATTTGATTGTTTACTTTTTTTAACCTTTTAAAAATTTTATTTTTCAATGACAGTTGACAATCCATGTTATTTTACATTAGTTTCAGGTGTACATAAAGTGGTTAGACAATTATATAATTGATGAAGTGATCTTCCCAATAATTCAAATGTCCACCTGGCACCATACATAGTTATTAAAGTATTACTGACTATATTCCATATACTATACCTTAGAGCCCCATGACAATTCTGTAACTACCAATTTTTACTTCTTAATCCTTTCACTTTTTTCACCCAATCCCCCATCCACCTGCCCATCTGGCAACCTTCAGTTTTGTTCTCTGTATCTATGAATCTGTTTCTGTTTGGTTTATTTTGTCCTTTAGATTTCACATATAAGTGAAATAATATGGATTTTTGTCTCCTTGATTACCTGAGCCAGCTGCTCCACGAGTGTCCCTGGTGTGGTCTGTGTGTGATCTCCTGTTGAGCTCTGATTGCTGTGGGCACGTCCGTTGAGGGTATTGACCCTCAGTCTGTCTGTGTGAATTGGCCACAACAACAGTATATGAATTGCTGGGTGTGTGTGTGTGTGTGTGTGTGTGTGTGTGTGTGTGTGTGTAGGGGGGTAGTGGGGGGGATGGGGGACTCCAGAATGGGATTTGCCCCAGTGGGATGGGGTCCCATGATTTCTGAGATATTGCTTTGGGTGTGCCACTTGTATAGCTAATTGCATAGTGCTCTCCTGTGGTCTAAATCCAGCCATTGGGTGTGTTGGTTCTGGGGCCTCTTGAGAGGAACTCCAATGCAGGTCATGTCAGATATTGCTTGTGACTGGCCTGGGGCTACCCACTGGGATCTATAAAGCAATATGCATTGGGTGGCTGCCTGTGCTAGGCCTGGATGCAGGTGAGAGGGGCCACTTTGCACACCAAGGCTGACTGCCACCAGTACCAGACCTGAGGTAGGTCAACTAAAGGCCCAAGGCACCCTGAGACCAGCTTGGATGGGGCCTGTGGTCCTTTATGTTGGGCTGGATCTTAGGGAGTTTTCAGGATGGAGCTAATAGAGTTCACCAGGTTGATGCAGATTCAGGTTTGGTCGTGTTGAGGAAAGGGCTCAAGACAGGAACAATGGCAGCTATCCCTCCAACCCTCACCCAAAGCCACACAACTCAGTTTCTCCATGTATGTCTCTGGCACCTCCTGACCCAAGCCACTATCCCTCTGCTAGATCCCAAGGTGTGTGCCTGCAACCCAGAGTCTTTGAGCTGACCCTTTAAGAGGTTTCCAGCAGCCTTCCATCCTACATGGACATTTCACAGACAGAAATTATGTGGACTCCTCTTCCCACACCGGTGTTCCAGGCTGGGGAGCCCAGCATGGGGCCGAGACTCATCATTCCTCAAGGGGGACCTCTACAGCTCAGAGAGCCCTCCAGACTCTCCACTGTCACACTTAGGTGCAGGGCCAGCCTGTTTCAAGTCTCTGCCCTTCCTACCAGTCTCAGCGTGGCTTCTTCTTCGTATCCTTAGTTATAGGATTTCTGTTCAGCTAGTCTCCAGAAGGTTACCCAGGTTGACTGTTCTATAACTTAGTTTTAATTTCCATGCAGTCATGGGAGAAAGTGAGTGCAGCATCCACCTACTCCATCACCTTGAGAAGAAACTGATTGTTTCATTTTTAACTGAATAAGAAGCAAGACTATAAATTTTATTTTTCGCCCAAATTTCCATACATCCATGTTTATATCCTTAGAATAACTTTCTAGGAGTGTAATACCTAGATAAAGAAGTGAATATTTTTCTAATTTTGACATATTGTTACTGAAAAACCGAGATACTCACTGCATGAAAGTCAATACTTGAGAGACAAGTGTTGGGTGGAAAGGAAAGGTTGCTTTATTCAGGAAGCCAGCAGCCTGGGAATATGGTGGACCAATGTCCAAAACCATCTCTGAAGTTCTAGACCAAGGAGAAGAGTTTTAAAGGGAGGCAGGGTAGGAAACAGCAGGAACTATGTGCTGACCCACACAGCCAGAAACCAGTTAATCTTTTCCCTGACGACATGAAGACTTGCTTGCATCAGAGTTACTATTCTTCTTTGTGGTCAGGCATGACCTAGGTCATTCATTACCTCCCTGGAAACATCTGGTTCCTCTAAATAAGTTTAAGTGGGAAGTGTTAAAACAAATTTTAAGGTTAGAACAAAGAAAAGGAGGTTGGGTTTGAGAGGAGTGACTGGTATAAAAGGCAATCACACAGAAAAATGAATTACTCCTTGGATTCCCTCCTGAGATAAACCTCTTCTTTAGACCATGAAGCTCAAGGTATTGTTATATTTTATGTGGCTAATTTAAATTGGTTTTCTAGCTTACCTCTTATTGTCTCAATTTCCTCAGTTGCCCTCTCTTTTGAAGAGCTATCTGCTTCTACTTCAAAAATGGCATTTTACTGTTTCTCATAGCCTCTGGGATATCTAATTAACTGCATCTTGTTTTGTTTTGTTTTGTTTTTTAGCAATGTTTTACCAATGACAGACATACATCTGTTGTATAAAGTTAGGAAGAAAATTAATCATTATACATACATTGAATTTTAACCTCCTAGTTTTGTGTATGTTAACATTGGCTTTGCCAGACTGTATTTCTAATGATATGTTTACTGTCCTTAGTCTCCCAGAGAAGGTAAGATTGCTATGGCTATAATATTTAGTGCTATGTTGAATAAGAATGGTGAAAGAGGACATCCCTGTATTGTTCCTGTTCTTAGGGGAAATGCTTTTAGTATTTGCCCATTGAATATGAAGTTGGCTGTAGGTTTGTCATATATGGCCTTTATTATGTTGAGGTATGATCCCTCTATTCTCACTTTGATGAGAGTTTTTATCATAAATGAGTACTGGATTTTATTAAATGCTTTTTCTGCATCTATTGATATGATCATGTGATTTTTATCTTTTATTTTGTTTATGCAATGTACCACATTTATTGGTTTGCATATATTGTACCAACCTCACATCCCTCGGATAAATCCCACTTGATCATTGTGTATGATTTTTTTAAGTGTACTGCTGGATCTGATTTTGTTCAGTATTTTAGCATCTATATTCATCAGTGATATTGGCCTCTAATTTTATTTACTTGTGTTTTTATCTGGCTTTAGTATTAGAATAATGCTGGCCTCATAAGAAAAGCTTGGAAGTCTTCACTCCTCTTGAATTTTTTGCAGTAGTTTGAGAAGGATAGGTGTTAGTTCTTCTTTGAATTTTTGGTAAAATTTGCCTGTGAAGCC
The DNA here is from genome assembly GCF_951640355.1 of Cnephaeus nilssonii. Classification (NCBI taxonomy): domain Eukaryota; kingdom Metazoa; phylum Chordata; class Mammalia; order Chiroptera; family Vespertilionidae; genus Cnephaeus; species Cnephaeus nilssonii. The sequence goes on along the minus strand of NC_137079.1, from coordinate 58,686,681 downwards.
ATCAAGTCCAGAACTTTTGTTTGCAGAAGCTTTTTGATTACTGCTAACATTAGTTATTATTGGCTTACTCAGGTATTTTGCTTCTTCCTGATTAAGTTTTGGAAGATTAAGTTCTCTAGGAACTTGTCAATTTCATCCAGGTTGTCTAGCCTGCTGGCAAGTAGTTATTCACAGTATTTTCTTATAAACCTTTGTATTTCTGTGGTGTCAGTTGTTATTTCACCTCTTATGTTTCTGATTTTATTTATTTGGGTTCTCTCTCTTTGTTTCTTGATGAGTCTGTCTAAAAGTTCATCAATCTTATTTATCTTTTCAAAGAACCAGCTCTTGGATTCATTGATCTTTTGTATTTTATTTTATTTTATTTTATTTGTCTCTATGCCATTTATTTCCACTTTGTTCTTTATTATTTCCATCCTTCTACTTACTCTGAGCTTTTCTTGTTCTTATCTTTCTAATTATTTTAGTTTTAGTGTTAGATAGTTTATTGGAGCTTTTTCTTGTTTCCTGTAATGCTATGAACTTCCCTCTCAGGACCACTTTTGCTGATCCTATAAGTTTTGGGGTGTGTGCTCATTTTTGTTTGCTTCCAGAAAGTTTTTTATTTCTTCCTTGATTTCATTGGTAGCCCATTCATTGTTTAATAGCATGCTATTTAGCCTTCATGTGTTTGAATGTTTTTTGAGTGTTTTTATTGTAATTAATTTCTAGTTTCATGCCATTGTGATCTGATAAGATGCTTGATATGATTTCCCTCTTGAACTTGTAGAGACTTAGTTTGGATCCTAACATGTGGTCCATCTTTGAGAATTTCCTATATGCACTTGAGAAGAATGTATATTCTGTAGTCTTGGGATGGAATCCTATATAATAAAAGCCTAGGTGGTGTCATGCCCTCATGTGACATCATCACAAGATGGCTGCCACAAGACGGCCGCCACAAGATGGCCGCACAGTGGCCGCTCCGCGCAGTGAGGCCTGGGGGTCCCATGGCTCTGTGCGGTGCAGAGGAGGCAGGTCCCAGCAGAGGAGGCAGGTCGCGGCAGAGGAGGGCAGTTGTGGGCGATTAGCCCATCAGGGGAGGGCAGTTGTGGGCAATCAGGCCAGCAGGGGAAGGCAGTTGGGGATGATCAGGTCAGGGGGGGAGCAGTTAGGCATCAATCAGGCCAGCAGGAGAGCAGTTAAGAGCCAGCAGTCCCGGACTGTGAGAGGGATGTCCAACTGCCCAATAGGCCTAAACCGGCAGTCAGACATTCCCCGAGGGGTCCCAGATTGGAGACGGTGCAAGGCTGGGTTGAGGGACACCCTCCATGCATGAATTTTGTGCACCGAGCCTCTAGTATTCTATAAATGTCAATTAAATCCATCTGGTCTAGTGTATCATTTAAGGTTTCTGTTTCCTTGTGTGTGATTTTTTTTACTCAAAGATCTATCCAGTGATGTCAATGGTATATTAAAGTTCCAACTATGACTATATTTCTGTCTATCTCCCTTAAAGTCTTCCATGGGCTTTCTTATATATTTAAGATGCATATATGTTTAACATGGTTATATTCTTTTATTGTATCAATCCCTTTAGTATCATGTAGTGGCCTTCTTTATCTCTTTTTATGGCCTTTGCTTTGAAGTCTATTTTGCCAGATATAAGTATTGCTATCCCTGTGTGTTTTTTATTTCCATTTGTTTTTGTTTTAAATATATTTTTATTGATTTCAGAGAGGAAAGGAGGAGAGAGAGATAAAAACATTAATGATGAGAGAGAGTCATTGATCAGCTGCCTTCTGCACGCCCCCTACTGAGGATCGAGCTTGCAACCCGGACATGTGCCCTTGACCAGAATCAAAACTGGGGCCCTTCAGTCCACAGGCCGATGCTCTATCCACTGAGCCAAACCAGCTAGGGCTTCATTTCCATTTGTATGGGAAATATTTTTCCATCCCTTCACTCTCACCCTGTATGAGTCTTTCGTTCTGAGGTGGATCTTTTGTAGACAGCATATATAATGTTTTCTTATCCATTTGGCTAACCTGTGTCTTTTGATTGTAGCATTTATTCCATTTACATTTAAGGTTATTGTTGATAGGCACTTATACCATTTTTTATATCTATATTCCTCGCTCTCTTTCACATTGATGTTTTCTCTCTCTGTCTCTCCCCCTCCCTTCCAATCTCTCTAAAAATCAATAGAGAAAATATCCTCAATGAGGATTAACAACAACAACAACAACAAAAAGCCTATGTAACTTAATGACGTTGCCTTTCTTGGTCTCTTCACCTGCAAAGGGAGACGCACAATAAATACCTACCTAGAGACCTGTGGATACTGTATCTTAAAAGATTAGTACAATACCTGGCACATGCTTAAAATGGCAGTTACCAGCTCTCTGAATGCACCCCGCCCCCTGCCAAGGTATGTCCACTGTATGGACAAGATGCCCCCCACCCTCCCCTGCTGACTCTCTGTGCTTCCCTCCACCATCACCTCTCCACACTCTGGGTCATCATCGGCTTGCTAATCTGTGTCCTCAACTTGACCGAGGACAGAAACTGGCCAGTGTGTATTCCCACATCCCTTTTTCTCACACATAGCAGGTGCTTGGTACACATCATTTTTTTAGAAATTAAACTTAATTTAATTAATGGGGTTCCCTCTAGTGGAATAAACTCTTTACATAAAAGTACCTCGAGTTTTCATCTATAACAGACGTATGCAGATACACAGCGAGTGTATCACTGTTCTAACCCTCTTCCCTTTAAAGTCCGTCACAGAAAGCTTTGCCAAAGTGATCCATGGCTTGAAAGTGGGACACCTGACAGATCATGTTATTCAGAGGAGCAAGAGGATGATTCTGGATACGCTGGGCGTTGGGTTCCTGGGAACCAGTACAGAAGTGTTTCACAAAGCCAACGCATATAGTAAAGTAAGTTCGTGTCTGCTTTAGAAATAAAAGCCGATGTGCCTGCCTAGGAGTGTACCCACGAGTGTACCAGAGCTGTGTGAGTTCTACTGCTCTGCTCTTCGTGTTAGGGATACTACGTGGTATATATAGCATTGTTGTATATAGTTTTACGCTTTTCTGTGCTCTATTATCTGAGTTTTAATATTCATCCATATATTTCACTAAGTCACTGCCTTAAGACCATTCTTAACACTAGTAATATCTCATATTTGTTATTATTATGACTGAACGCACTTTTTATCTGAGAGTCTTAGAAGCAATAGCACCTACCCCAGATGATTTCTTCATGCAAAGACACTGAGAGTCTCTGGGGAAAAGGCTGGGCCAGAGGGGTGTGTATGTGGGTGACATAGCATCCACCCTCCAGCAGATGTGCTTGGTATAGGCAGTTAGTTCACTTTCCCTAGTACTTACCCAAGAGGAGTAAATAAGAGTAAATTCAGACTCCACTCCCTGGAGCACTTATGAATCATGGTCTGGGGTTTATCAACAATATCTCTGCTCACTTCCATGGAAAAAGCTGTGTATTGTCCTACAAGGAAGAGAATAATTTAACGATTAAGGCTTTGATTTAACATAGCACAAAGGGTTCAATTAAGGACTATTAATGTAATGCCTCCAAAGATGAAAAATGACTCTTGCAATGGGGGCTTGGCATGCTCGGCTCACACTCTATATCACTGGTTGATATTCTTTTGTTCCAGATCTACAGTTCCAATGTATCCAGTACTGTTTGGGGCCAGCCAACCTTGAGACTCCCACCGACATATGCTGCTTTTGTCAACGGTGTGGCTGTAAGGAGATTTCCATGTCTTTTCCACTGTTAGACAAATACAATAATTTTCAGAGTCAGGAAATATCTCAGAAATTGCCAAATTTCCATATTTTACTAATGACATCATTGAAATGCATAGAGATGAAGTGGACTGCCCACCCTCCTATGTAGTAATCCCAGTTTTCATAGTGAATTGATACTTCCTAAATCAATTGTTAAGTAGAGGAAATAAGGTAGGATTTAGATAGCTCAACCTCTAAGGTAGCCCAAACTCTAAACTCTGAATGTATATCGCAGAGAACATAAAACCCAATATCCAGACTCAATTTCTTGAGTACCACTTTCTATCCAATAACCAGCCTTTCATTTATTTATTCATTAATTCATTGATTGATTCATTCAACAAATATTAACTGAAAAAGAAATAATGGCTCTATGATCTCTTTATTTTCTGTAACAAAAATCAGCATTTCTTGTCTAAGAAACAATTTTTATGCTTTATAGAATATATAATTTGGACATGAATATGTTGGGTTTTTGAGATATATTTATGGTTTGGCAGGACAGTAGCTCAGAATATTGAAAGTCAAACCCAATGGTGCATCCAAGGAATAAATGTCCAGTAAGCAGTAGAAAGTGCACCAGACATCCAATAAACATAAAAATATATTTTAAATGAAATTCTGGTTATTACTATCCTATATAATAAAAGCCTAATATGCTAAGTGTCCAGTCGTCCAGTCGGCCGTTCAACCAATCAAACCGTAATATACTAATGATATGCTAAGGCTGCTCAACTGCTCGCTATGACATGCATTGACCACCAGGGGGCAGACAGTTGACTGGTTGACCAGTCGCTATGACGTTCACTGACCACCAGGGGGCAGACAGTTGACTGGTTGACCAGTCACTATGACATTCACTGACCACAAAGGGGCAGATGCTCTGACTGTTAGGTTAGCTTGCTTCTGGGGTCTGGCCAATTGGGACTGAGCAAGACAGGCCAGACACACCCTGAAGCCCTCCCGTGGTCCCTCACCGGCTGGCCAACCTCCCACATCCCTCCCCAGCCCTGATGGCACACCAATGGGGTCCCTTGGCCTGGCCTGTGCCCTCTCGCAATCCAGGACCCCTCGGGGGATGTCAGAGAGCCAGTTTCGGCCCTTTGGCAGAACGACCAGTTGCTATGATGTGCACTGACCAGCAGGAGGCAGACGCTGAAAGCAGAAACTGCCCCCTGGTGGTCAGTGCACTCCCATAGGTGCTCACAGCTAGCAAGAGCAGCAGCAATGGTAGGAGCCTCTCCCGCCTCCACGACAACACTAAGCGGGGAGTGGGCCTAAGCCGGCAGTCGGACATCCCCCGAAGTCTCCCAGACTGCAAGAAGGCTCAGGCCAGGCTGAGGTACACCTCCCCCCCGCCCCGACCAGTGCACAAATTCCATGCACTGGGCCTCTAGTTTCATATAAGAAAAAAGTAAATAGCGGGGTTAAAGAGGACTAAAACCTCATAGCAGAAAATAATGATTTTAAAATATAGCTTAGTATATAATCCTGGTTCAAAAGTTCTTGCAACTTTTCCATAAGTCTAAAATTATTTCATAATTAAAAGTACACAAATATATATGGCCCAATATGGAATAAATGACATTAAAGTTTTAGTGCAGCTTATTTGAAGGGTGGGGAGGAACTGAGGGAGGGAAGGATGAAGCAACCACCTAATTCCACAGCTTTGTTTATAAGGGAAATACAGATCTTTCCAGGGGCTATGTCAGAGAGCTCTGGTCACCTGGGTAAGACCTTAGCTCCTTGGGGCTCACTAGCTGCTCCCCAAGGTACTGCCTGTTTTTGGCAGAGGACAGTCTGCCCAGCTATGTGATCAAGAATCACAGCCTGTTCATAGGTTTTATTTTCAGGAATCAGATCTAAAATCTCACATCCAACAAGGCTATTACTTAACTAAATGCTTACTAGTCCAAAAGCCATTGTATTCAGGGAAATACATTTTGGTTTTTCGTTGTTGTTTGCATGTCTCTCTACATAGATTCACTCCATGGATTTTGATGACACGTGGCATCCTGCCACCCACCCTTCTGGAGCTGTCCTTCCTGTCCTCCTGGCTTTATCAGAAGCCCTCCCTCCAAGTCCAAAGTTCTCTGGTCTTGACCTACTGCTTGCTTTCAATGTTGGGATTGAAGTGCAAGGCCGACTAATGAATTTTTCCAAGGACGCCAATGACATACCGAAAAGGTATGTAAAATATTTGCCCCACGAAGAGACAGTCAGAGTCCCTTTCATCTGTGAATCATTATTTCTGTAGAGTTTTCTGACATATAGTGTGGCTCAACTGAAGATGTTAATATTAGTGCTAGCAGGTAAGTCAGGTCACCAGGCACAGATCAAACTGTATATATAAAGATATGATTCAGAAGTGCTCATGAAAAATCCCCTTTGGGTTTAGAACATCAGGACCATGAAATAAATTGGGGTCTCATGTCATGCTGGCACCTGTGGGTATCCTGAATATTCCTGATCCCATCAAAGCAGAATCTACTTTGATGTTTGTTAGGGTTCTTTAGACTAATGAGAACACACAGACTATCCTAAACCTGACTGTTCAACCCATAGAGCAAAAACGGTCAAATGTGGGCTGTATCACATGGTTCAATACAATATTTATCTTGTCACTTGGTCCATGCTAGGAGAGGTGTAAATTGGAATATGGAGTGAACTTTCACAATTTCTAAAAGGCCCTTAATTTTTCGTTACTTACATGATCTTTCAGCAATCAACAACTTTCACCTTTCTATAATAATTATAAAAGTACCATTTATAAAGAATTTACTGTCTCCGGCACTGTTATAAGCATGTGAATTCATTCAAAACTCTATAAGGTAGATACTACTGGTATTATTATTGCCATTTTAAGTAAGAGAAAACAGAACAGAGAAGTTGAATACCTTTCCCCAAGACCACTCAACTAATAAGTGGAAGAGCTGAGATTTGAACCCAGGCCGTATAACCCCATGATCTAAGTTCCTGATCACTATACTATACTGCCTCCTGGTGGTTGAGGTGTGTAAATCTCTAATACTGCCTTTTTGCTTTTCAGATTCCATCCGCCATCAGTGGTAGGAACTTTGGGTAGTGCTGCTGCTGCATCCAAGATGTTAGGGCTCAGCATGACCAACTGCCAAAAGGCCTTGGCTATTGCTGTTTCTCATGCCGGGGCACCCATGGCAAATGCAGCCACTCAGACCAAGCCTCTTCACATGGGCAATGCTGCCAGGCATGGGATAGAAGCTGTTTTTCTGGCAATGCTGGGTCTCCAAGGAAACAAGCAGGTCTTGGACACCCAGACTGGATTCGGGGCCTTCTATACCAACTACTCCCCCAAAGTCCTTCCAAACCTAGATTCTTACACTTGGCTCCTGGACCAGCAGGATGTGGCTTTCAAGTGTTTCCCTGCACATCTGGCCACCCACTGGGTGGCAGACGCCGCTGCATCTGTGAGAAAGCACCTTGTAACAGACAGAGCCATGTTTCCCACTGAGCACATTGAGAGAATTGTGCTCAGAATTCCAGATGTCCGGTATGTAAACCGGCCTTTCCCAGACTCGGAGCATGAAGCCCGTCACTCCTTCCAGTATGTGGCCTGTGCTATGCTGCTCGATGGTGGGGTTACAGTTTCATCATTCCACAAAGACCAGATCAACAGGCCACAGGTGAGAGAGTTGCTTGGCAAGGTGGAGCTGGAGCATCCTCAGGACAACCTGCCAAACTTCAACACACTATACTGTGAGCTAAGTGTCACCCTCAAGGATGGAGCCACCTTCACGGAGCGCTCTGATACCTTCTATGGTCACTGGAGGAAGCCACTGAGCCAGAAGGACCTAGAGGCCAAGTTCAGAGCCAATGCCTCCAGGATGCTGTCCTGTGATGCCGTAGAAAGACTTATAAAGATAGTAGACAACCTGGAAGGTCTAGAGGACTGCTCTGTGTTAACCTCACTTCTGAAAGGACCCTCTCCATCAGAGATGATTTCACAATCCATCTAGCATGTAATAATTCCATAGTACAATATCTAAATGACTTTATATTTGGGGAAATTCAATGATTTGCTTTCCAGAGCAAAGGTCTGCTCTTGGTTCGCCCAGAACTAAATGCAGCCTGGTGGAGAGAGTCCAGACAGAACTGGGTATATATGGAAGGAGTCTTGTCCTGTTAATTTGCAAGACTGTTCCAATTATCTATAAGCATTCATAGAGCTGAATTTCAAGTCACCTGTGACTTCCTTATAAAATTAATATTTTCAGAGGAATTTTATGAACTTCATGAACCTCAGGTGTGAGAAGACTTTGAACCTGTACATTTTTTTGCTGACAGTGGAGAAGGGCTCTGGTCTGTTGTACCACCACCGACAGATTTCTTAGACCAGGGGTTATAGAAGCTCTCCATGGTGGAGAGGATGCTGTTGGGTTTAAATATGAGAGCTTGGTGGTTTAAAATCTTGCCTCTGCAACTTACTAGATGTTACTAGGTATCCTTCTGCCATAGTTTCTCTATTTTGTAAAGCATAAATAAAAAGCAATCTAAAAAACGAAGTGGCTTTGCTTCAGAAGTCACGTTCTTAACCATTGCGTTATGTCATCTTTCATTATTTAAAAAAATGTTTTTGATAAATGAATAATGAATGAAGAGTCTGAGATATAATAAAGAATGACAACAAGAGTGTCAACCTATGAACCAGGAACTCACAGTTGGATTCCTGGTCGGGGCATGTGCCCAGGATGCGGGCTCAATCCCCAGTGTGGGTGTACAAGAGCCAGCCAATTAATGATTCTCTCTCATCATTGCTATTTCTATCTCTCTCTCCCTCTCCCTTCCTCTCTGAACTATATACACATTTATACATGAATGACAACAAAAAAATATATATGTCTATAATTAAATAAATATTGACTGTATAAAATAATAAAATGTCTTATGAGTTTAAAATTGTAACATTAGCAGGGAATTTTATAGTAAACTAGAGGCCCGGTGCACAAAATTCTGCACTCTGGGAGGGTCCCTCAGCCCAGCCTGCACCCTCTTGCAGTCTGGGAGCCCTGGGGGGATGTCCAGCAGATGGCTTAGGCCTGCTCCCCACAGGGATGTCAGTCGGACATCCTCAGCACTGCCATGGAGGCCAGAGAGGCTCCCGTCACCACCACTGCACTCGCCAGCCATGAGTCCGGCTTCTGGCTGAGCGGCGCTCCCACTGTGGGAGTGCACTGACCACCAGGGGCAGCTCTGCATTGAGCAGAATCAGGCAGAAACCAGATCTCTGACATCCCCCAAGGGATCCTGGATTGCATCCTAGAGGGCACAGGCCAGGCCAAAGGACCCCACTGGTGCACGATCGAGGCCGGGGAGGGACACGGGAGGTTGGCCAGCCGGGGAGGGACTGCGGCAGGGCTCCAGGGTGTGTCTGGCCCATCTCACTCAGTCCCAATCAGCCGGACCCCAGCAGCAAGCTAATCTACCAGGTGGAGAATCTGCCCCCTGGTGGTCAGTGCATGTCATAGTGACTGGTCGACCAGTCAACTATCTGCCCCCTGGTGATCAGTGCTCATCATAGCGAGTGGTTGAGTGGCCTTAGCATATCATTAGCATATTATGCTTTGATTGGTTGAACAGACGGCTGGATGACTAGACATTTAGCATATTAGGCTTTTATTGTATAGGATGTGTTCAAGAGAAGGGCAAAACTACTAACTCTAGACTGATTTGTAAGTATGCATGTTGACATTTCTAGGGTAACCATTATTTTTTTAAAAAGCAGCAGAATGTATCACTTCCAGGTTAATAGAGAGTGAAATATGTAATTGGGGGGAAAATAACCTATAGGAAGGCAAGACTGGAGGGGAGACGAAATATAGAAAAGGCAGAACAAACATAAAATTATAGAAAAAATCCAAATATATCTATAATTACAAAAACAGTAAATGGACTAAATGCTCAGCTAAAAAGATAGACCATGAACACATTTTTAAAAATGTTTCATAGCTTTATTAATATCAACTTTACATACTATTAATTCATCCATTTTAGGTGTACAGTTCAATAAGTTCTAGTAAATTTATAGATTTGTGTAAACATCACAATTCAGTTTTTGGAATACTTCTATCACTCTAAAAAATTCCTCATGACTGCTTGCAATCAATCCCCAGTCCCCTCTCCAGCCTTCAACAATCAATAATCTGCTTTCTATCTCAATAGTTTTATCTTTTCCAAATATTTTCTCTAGTAAGTGGAATCATACAATATGTAGTCTTATGTGTCTGACTCTTTCACTTAGCATAAAGTTTTAAGATTTTTCTACATGTGTATCAGAGCACTTTATTCCCTTGCATTGCTGATAACACTCCACCATATGGATATGTTGCAGGGCAGTGAAAAACTAGGAAAATTCCAGGGCAAGATGAATAGGGAAACTGAGATAAAGAAGTTAAAACAAGGCCAACAGTGTGGACAATTTACAGCTGGCTTGTAAATAACAAGCCTTTATCTTCCCAGCCAAGGACACTTGAGAGCAAATGGTTAAAAACCTCCCAAATGAAAGAATGCAGAAAAAGAGGGAGGAAGGGGAAAGGAGAAAAAGGAGGTTTTATTATTTTTTTGTTTTAACTCACTAACAGAGAAGCCAGCAGTCTCAAGGCTTGGCGAGATAAAATTGTCAGGTGCTTCTCATGCATTCTGAGAATCAAAAAGGGACCGTGAAAATTAGTCTATACCAAGATATTCAACAGAGGAATTTTTGAAACCTATAGACAGAGGAGTATAGAACTCCTCAAACCCGCACATGGCATTTGCTTTCCTGGGTTAGCTGGAAAATCCTATCCACCCTCTGAGCCCAATGAACTGGAATAGATTTGCTTGCCTTGCTTCTTTAATAAATGTGCTTGCTTTAATAAATTGGCTTTGTCATAATTCAATCAGGGTCTCCATTTAAATTCATTTATACTAGAAGACAAGAATTGAGAAGGAGACAGCCCTCTCCCTTCAACTGAGGGGGTTGTCTGATGATACCTTTTTGGGGGTCTCTGGCTGCCCATAACAGATGTACCACACTTTGTTTACCCATTCATTAGTTAATGGGTAGAGTTGTTTCCATTTGGGGGCTATTATGAGTAATGCCTCCATGAATGATCTCATACACGTCCTTCTGTAGGCATATCTGTCTATGTCTCTTGGGTAGCTACCTAAGAGTGGGAGTGCTGGGCCACCTGATAAGTATATGTTTAAGTTTATAAAATACTGTTTTCCAAACTAGCTCTATCATGTTACATTTCCACCAGCAATGACCAAGGGTCCTCGTTTCTCCATATCCTCATCAGCTGGCTTGTAAATAGCAAGCCTTTATCTTCCTTAGAATTGTCACTTTTTTACATTTTAACCAGTCTGGTAAGTGTGCAATAGTATCTCCTGGTGATTTTAATTTGCATTTCCTTCATGACTAATTCTCGCACATTTTTGCCAATTGTTTCTTTTTCTTTTTCGAAATGTATCTTTATTGTTGAAAGTATTACAGATGTCCCCGTCCCTGCCCCACCCCGAGCCCCCATTGAGCCCCTCACTCTGGTGAGGATTAAAAAGAAAAATAGCAGAGGGCTAGTTCACAGAAAGTGATCATTCACAACACCTCCAAGGCAGGTGTCTCAGAAGCAGCTGCACTGGCTCCCGCGAAACTCTAGAGGGCTACATAGCACATCAGAAGAACGTCTGATGCACAGTAACTTAAAAATAGATCATGGCCTTATCGGAAGCACAGAACAGAACAAATACCTTCATAGGAATAATGAAAACTAGTCTAGTTATCTTGTTCAGTAGTAAATGCAGAAACCAACGTTCAGATATCATCCTGTCACTCAAACAATTCTCCTTGCTTTTTGTTGTCGTTATTATTAAACACAAGTCAATCCACCACAGTTATAGTTGCTGCTCATATTGAAACGGGGAAATTGAACTGCAACGCGTGGTGTTCCTCTGGGCAGATGGTTCCCGGGTTCTTGTCCGGTGGAGTCGAAGAATGAAACCACGGACAGAAGGTGGTGTAGCAAAAGGTGGACATTTATTGAGAAACAAGCACAGACTCCCACATGGGGAGGGGGAGAGAGTCCCACTAAGTCCCTTTTTTCCACGGTTTATGAAGGCTGCAGTTCTTTGTGCCCTGACATGCCCTCTGATTGGTCACTATCCCCTCTGATTTGGTCACTATAGCAACTTCAGAGCTCAAACCTCAGGTGAGGTACATGCGGTTCTCCTCTTCTTCCCCCTTATAGTTCTCCTATTCCCTTTGGGCTTCCTCTTCCCTCTCTGGATGAGGGGCTTCCTTCCCTTTATTCTGAAAATGTGTACCTTCTGTGGCTCCCAGCTCCCTTATTCTATAGAAATGTACCTTCTGCAGTTCCCAGCTCCCTTATTCCATGGAAATGTACCTTCTGCAGCTCTCAGCTCCCTTATTGTTTGGAAATGTACCTTCTGCAGCTCCCAGCTCCCTTATTCCATGGAAATGTACCTTCTGCAGTTCCCAGCTCCCTTATTCCATGGAAATGTACCTTCTCCAGGTCTGTTTAGGGAGCGGGTATAGGGTTAAGCCTCGGACTGACCTGCTGGCAAAGTTGCAAACAAGTCCCAGCATAGAGGGCACAGCCCTCTAAGCATAATTAAGCTTGATCTTGTGACTGCTCCCTAGATCTTTCCTGGGTAGCTAATGGGCTGTGGGAGGGGCAGCAAGTGCTGCCAAAACAAGTGAAACTTACAAGAACATTGTAAATTACCTTGTTTACCTCTGACTATAAATAAAGCATCAGCTTTGCAGTCTGGATCTGTTCTGTGGCCTCAGCAAGGCACAGAAGATCTACCTAGACCCAGCTTATTCTCTTTGTCTGCCTTTTTCTTCATCCTTCACCAGCCCTCCCTCAGGCTTGCCGAACCCTTGGCTGTGCTGGCGCGGCAAAGGTCTGTAGCCCTGTGCTTTTTTCATGGACTCCTTCCTTCCTAAAATTTCCTAAACCTGCGTATTTTACCCCTAAGAACTCCTTTCAATATTGGAATCAACCTGGAAGTTCAGGAAAAAGCCTTTGAAATAAGTAAATAAAAATGACAATGTGTTTGTATAGGAACACTTTGTGTCTAAAAAACTCAATAATTGTTATTTCATCTTTGGGTCAAGATCACACTGAAAGTATCATTACATGATAGAGCATGTATGTAATTCATTTGGTCAGAGAAAAAATATTTTTACTTGAATAACTTCTCCTAAATATTATAACTAAAGCATCACTTTTCAAATACATTATAAAACATCCCCACCATTTCCCTCATTTCACCACAGATTTCATGCAGAGGGGCCGCGCCATGAAAGCGCATGTCTGCACCGCTTGTTGGTGGCATCCTGGCAGATTCACTCACATCCCCGCAGCGGTGTTTGCCTCTCGGCTCTTTTACGGCAGTTGCTTGGTCTGCATCCGCAGACCTGTCAGAACAGAAGATCTGAGTGGGAGAAGATGTTTCTTAGGCACCTGACAGCATGACTGTGAAGAGTTAAAATTATCAGGTCGCTTTGGCCTCTCAGAGGCTGCAACGTTCACAGCAAACACGCACAGGCACTGTGCACATAAGAAACCTGTTCCAACACGAGGCTTCATTTAAATACCCAGTTGGTAAGAGAAATGAAGGTTCTGAGACAGGAATTTTGGGGGTAAAACAGGACAAGTTTAGGAAATTTTAGAAAGTTTAGAAACTAAGGGGTACCATGGAGGAAGCATAGGGCTGCAGAGCAGCAGAAGGCATATTTCCGTAGAATGGGGAGCTGGAAAGCTGAAACAGGTACATTTCCATAGAATGAGGGAGCTGGGAACAGCAGGAGGTCTATCATAGAGGGGGATCCCTTTTCCACGTACAGCACAGATAGAAGGCGATCCGGTTCCTGAGTAGGGGCGACGGGGGATTGAGAAAATGAAAGAAAGAGACAGACACAGATACAGTAGGGAAAGCTGGGACCGAGTGGGACCACTGTCCTCTGATGGGGAGACAGGGACCCAGAGCCGATGCAGCGTGTTTATTTTATACCCCAAATACCAGGAAGTTTTACTAAAAGTAAAGACAAAGGAGATTATTTGCATTCTTGGGTGGGCCTGAGTCCTATTCATTCCTGGTGCTTGGCTGGATTTACATAATAACACCCCCCCCCCCCCCCCCCCCCGGCACCTGGGCAGAGATGAAGGTCAAGCTGACAACACTTCCGCCTTTTGGCAGAATGTGTTTCCAGGGCGTGGCTTTGCCGACCGCCCTGGATTCAGCTGACAATTTAAAGGAATGCCCGTGTGCCTTCCCAGGCGCTCTCTATAGTCTATATGTACAAAATAAAGGGAAGGAAGCCCCTCATTCAGAGGAAGAAGAAGAAAGCTCAGCCCTAACGGGTTTGGCTCAGTGAATAGAGCTTCAGCCTGCGGACTGAAGGGTCCCAGGTTCCATTCCGGTCAAGGGCATGTACCTTGGTTGTGGGCACATCCCCAGTAGGGGGTGTGCAGGAGGCAGCTGATCGATGTTTCTCTCTCAATGATATTTCTGGCTCTCTATCCCTCTCCCTTCCTCTCTGTAAAAAATCAATAAAATATATTTAAAAGAAAGTAGGAAGTAACACCTTTGTCATAGGGTTTTTGGGAGGATTATATATAGTAAATGCCAGTTTTGTTGAAACCTCAAACTAATGTATTTCCTCTTACTGAGTGGTAGACATTACTTCTTTTTGTTTGATATACATGGAGAAAAGATAAGTTTTCATTCTAAAGATGGTTTTCTTGAGAATAAACTGTAAAAAATACAGGGTTGAGTAAAAGTAAGTTTACAGCTGTTTGTATAGAAAAAGACATGCAGGTTCTGACTATTACAATAGCTTGATTAACTCAAAAGAATGTCACAATGCAATCATAAACCTACTTTTGCCCACCCCTGTATATTCAATAAATACATATAAAATTGTAAAGATTGGTTTAAGAGATTTAATGTAACAAGTAAAAGTGTTACCGGAGGAATTAATGGGCCACATTTCCCGGATATGAGTAGAAATGGGGTTCTTGGGGTCCTGCTGAAATGAGCATTTTCAGAAGCCCCCATGGGAGAGTGAGGTGTGGTAGACCACTTTATCGGCGTGGAGTTATATTCCTCAAGTTGTAAAGTCCCAGGTCCCTTTATCCAGTCCTGAAAGAGGTGTAGCTGGGACTCCAGCAGAGCCAAAAGCAGTGCCAGTGTCCAGACCTCCCATTCCATGTTGCAGCTGGGTCCAGTTTAGCATTCAGGCTAGTTACAGTCTATTAGTCCATTATGTGTGGGGTCCTCAAGGCTGTGGGCCATATGGGCACAGGGGAGTGAGCCCCCTGCAATAGGAGTCCCAAGAGGGCCTGAGGGCCAAAGGCCAAGAGAGGCAAAAAGGTAGGATCTCCCTTTGTTCAGAAGTCTAAATATTTAGGTTTCAAGCCCTTGCAATGGCCACACCTATTCTGGCCACCGACTCACTGCCAGGTGTGACTGACAGACAGTAGGCACCTTCCCACATCACTCAGACCTTACTGGGCTTGTGTCCAAACTGCCTTTGCCCAGTCCCTTCCCCCATCGATCAGCAGGGAACAGACTTGGAGAGTGCTAAATTAGCAGAGCTGTGTAAATGACATGTCTATATTATCTAGTCTCCCCTTTACGCATTTCCTGTTAAATAGTGACCAGATTATTACAGTGGTATCAAAAGAGTGTAAATCCAAAATTACTTGATTTAGGATTAGGGTGAGATGTTAACTATAGTTCCAGAGTTGTTTGTTTTAAAATATTGCATGTTAAGTAGATAGCTCCTCTAATTCCTTGAAAGGAATATTATAATTTATAATATATATATATAATTGATTTTTGTAAAGAGAGGAAGGGAGAGGGAGAGTTAGAAACATCAATGAGAGAGAAACATTGACCAGCTGCCTCCTGCACACCCCCTACTGGGGATGTGACCGCAACCAAGGTACATGCCCTTGACCGGAATCGAAGCTGGGACCCTTCAGTCCACAGGTCGAGGCTCTATCCACTGAGCCAAACCAGTTAGGGCGAAATATTATAATTTTTTAACTTTATTAAATTCACACTTAAGTTATTCTTTAAGTTATCTTTGATCTAAAATAAATTCTGCTGTAGGTAAGTGAAACTGTGAATAAAAATCTGAAAATAGGACCTATATATAGTTGATGTATTTGTTTAAACAAGTTAAGCACCTATAAAACAGGTAACTATACCTGTCTAGTAGGCTTTGGGGGAGGGGGGAGGAAGTGGTTAATATTTTGTTAACATCAAGATATTGTTGCCCGGCCAGCGTGGCTCAGTGGTTGCGCATCAACCTATGAACCAGATGGCCAGGTTCGATTCCTGGTCAAGGCACATGCCCGTGTTGCAGGCTCGATCCCCAGTAGGAGGCATGCAGAAGGCAGCCAATCAATGATTCTCTCTCATCATTGATGTTTCAATCTCTCCCTCTCCTTTCCTCTCTGAAATCAATAAAAAGATATTTAAAAAAAAGATATTGTTAACCTCTTACACTAAAATTAGTGCAGAAAATTAGTGTGCTCAAACAAGGCCTCTTAACTTTTCTTTGTGTTCTGTGGACCTCTTTGGCAGACTATTGTTTTTTTTGTGTGGTTTTTTTATTTTTTTTAATGTCTAAAAGAATAGTTCAAAACCATCACATTATAAGTGAGAAAGTACAAATTAGCTTGGACTGTAAAAATCTGCCCTGCCATTCATGAGCCAGGAATAAAAGGCAGATAAAAACCAGTTGCAAAATTAGCAGAATACAGTATTTCTCCCAAAGCACAGTAGCACAGTAGATTTGTAAAGTGTCAAAGTCATAAGGACCCTTGGTTTCAATGGTTTATCTTTGTTTGTTTGTTAATCCTCCTCTGAGGATATTTTTCCATTGAATTTTACAGAGAGCGGAAGGGAGGGGGAGAGACAGAAATGCCCTGACTAGGGCAGGGGATCGAGCCTGCAACCAAGGTACGTGCCCTTATGCCCTTGACTGAAATTGAACCCAGGACCCTTCAGTCCATGGGAATGTTCTATCCACTGAGCCAAACCTACTAGGGCCCTTGGTTTCAATGGGCCCTCAAGGTTTAACAGCCACAGAGCAGAGAGAAGTAACCAGCACAGGGGGGGATTAGGCAACAATATTCTTCAACCATCTTTACCCTGGGGTGCTGGGGTCATCACCAAGAGGAACAGAGGCAGAACCGGACCAGAGCAGACAGGAGCTAGTAAGATGCTAAGTTAGGGCCAATGTGAGGAACCGCTTTCTCACCATTAGAGCTGTAGACCCCAAACAGGAAATCCCCACCACCAGTCAAGGTCAGCCTGGAGTTTACTTTTGTAGTTCTGTAAAGTCCTGAGCAGGACTGGAAGTTCCACTGACTGTGGCCATCTAGTGTATGGTCCCATTAATTGTACAATATGGCTTTGGAGAACTGTTTCTTTTAATTAGTTTTAAGCCATCCTCAAGTGCTAGTCCACAGGAAATCCTGCAGGTGCCCTACAAATCCAACATCACATTTCAGCTTTCATGGCTAGGATTTGTTCCCTCTCATCTTGGGTGGGTCTTTAGACTTGATTTTGAGCTAGGCTTGTATGTGGAGGAGAGCTAGGATTTGAGCCACTTAAACGCTTAGATAAGCGGGTATTAAAATGGGGCCCTGCCTGAACCTCCACAGAACTCCCCAACCTGTGGGCAAAGGTGTTTGGTGGGAGCAGGAAGGGAAGCATAAATACTTCCCATCAGCCCTCGGAAGGCCTGGCAGGCCTGGAGAAGCCAGTGATGATCCCATCATGGTGGTCAACTCTGGCCATTATAGTCACCTTGCTTATTATATACTTACTAGAGGCCCGGTGCATGAAAATTCATGCACTGGAGGGGGGTCCCTCAGCCTGGCCTGCCCCCTCTCACAGTCTGGAAGCCCTCAGGGGCGGGAAGCGACCCGGCGATCAGGGGAAGGCAACACCCCCATCACATCTCTGATGCTGCCACTGCCGGCAGTGCAAGCCTCGGTCGGCCCTGGTTACCTGAACCTTGAGCGGCCCTGGGCAGCTGGGCAGCTGCCATCTGAGGCTTGCCTGTGTCGGAAGTGAAGGGACTGGGGGACTCCAGATACAGGTGCGTGGAGCTGAGGGGACGGGGCACAGCCATCTTGTGGCTGTGGCGCCACCATCTGTGAGGGTGTGGCAGTCAATTAGCATATTCCCGCCTTATTGGCTGTGGGCACTGCCATCTTTGTGAAGGCGTGACGGTCAATTAGCAGATTCCCTCTTTATTAGATAGGACAAGTATTGTGATGGCTCAGTCGTGTTGTGAGTTGATTCAGGTTGTTTTCCTGAGCAGGATGGAAGGGTGCTTTCTTTCTCAGTTCCTTGTCCAGATGGATTGGAAGAATGAAGCCAGGGACAGAAGGTTGTAGATGAAAAGAGTGGAAATTTATTGGGAGCAAATACAGACTCCTGCATAAGAAGGGGGTCTGAAGGGGGTAACCCACTAAACTCTTTTTTGCTAAGGTTTTTAAAGGCTGTAGTTCTTTGTCTCTTGATATTCCCTCCTAATTGGTCACTCCTTTCGCAGAATATCAGCTTCAAAGCCCAAACCCCACATGGTGCCCCTTTTTTCCCTCCCCCTTATCTTGTAACATTTCTCTATCACCTGTGAAAATCTGCTTTCCTCTTTCTCCCATTTGTCGGCAGGCATTTCTCTATCCTCTGTGAAAGTTTGTTTTGTTTTGTTTTTTCCCATATGCTGTGGTTTTTCCTTATCTGCTCTGAATGAATATCTTCCTCTCCCCATATCCTGTGGCACCTTTTTTTTTGTCTCTCTCTCTGTGAATGTATGCCTTCTGGCAGCTCCAAGCCCTCACCTATGCATTCCTCCCCCATCAACCCTCTTTATTCCTTAAACTCCCAAAACCTGCCTATTTCATTCCTAAAACTCTTTTCAGAGTGATTCTGTAAATAGTAGTGAAACAGGAATTTTGGGGGTAAATAGGACAGGTTTAAGAAATTTTGGAAATTAGGGGGACCATGGAGGAAGCACAGGGCTGCAGAGCAGCAGAAGGTATATTTCCATAGAATAGGGGAGCTGGAAAGCTGAAACAGGTACATTTCCATAGAATGAGGGAGCTGGGAACAGCAAAAGGTCTATATTTACAAAATAAAGGGAAAGAAGCCCTTCATCCAGAAGGAGAAAAAAGCCCAAAGGGAATAGAAAAACAATAAGGAAGGAGGGGGGTGGGGAGAACCTCACATGTCCCATGTGATGTTTGACCTTTAGCCCACAAGTTACTATAGTCACCAGTCTAAGGGAATAGTGACCAATCAGAGGGGATATCAAGGCACCAGGATCTGCAGCCTTTATAAGCCATAGAGAAAAGGAACTCAGGGGGACCCTTTTCACCTCTCTACTTGGGAGTCCATTCTGTGGGACTCTTTCCCTCTCCCCACATGGGAGTCTGTACTTGTTCTTCAATAAATCTCCACCTCTGCTATACCACTTTCTGTCTGTGGATTCATTCTCCGATTCTGGCAGACAAAGAATCCGGGTTCCAGTCCAAAAATTCCATTTCAGTAGTGGAAGAAAACTCTTTATTCCTAAAACTCTCTAAACCTGCCCATTTTATCCCTGAAACTCCTTTCAGAGTGAAGCAAGGGCATCGGAAAGCTCTGGCCTAACAGCTCAGCAGGCTGCTGATCTCTTGTTAAACAAGTGACTATAAGTGACGCCTTTAATGTTTTATTTATAGACATAACCCAACATCTGTAGCATGGTAAGTAATAAAGTAGGGCAGTTGATCTATTGTTTTCTTGAGGTGGTTGAAGTCTCAAAGAAAAGAGGATACTATAGAACCGTGGTCAGCAAACTGCGGCTCGCGAGCCACATGCGGCTCTTTGGCCCCTTGAGTGTGGCTCTTCCACAAAATACCACAGCCTGGGCGAGTCTATTTTGAAGAAGTGGAGTTAGAAGAAGTTTAAGTTTAAAAAATTTGGCTCTCAAAAGAAATTTCAATCGTTGTACTGTTGATATTTGGCTCTGTTGACTAATGAGTTTGCCGACCACTGATATAGAATCTTCTTCCTTATTGAAGTGGTAGAGCCAAACAAGGAAGAACATCTGAGGGGAGATGAGTGAGTAGATTCGAGTTTATGTTGACGGCTGCGAGAACAGCACCTGGTGTTAGACCCGAGGGGTCAGATCGGACCTTGGTTCAGCAACCTCAGTACTTGAGTTCTGGCTAGGAAAGAGTTCACAGCCAAGACTCAAACTATAAGAGAACGTTTATTTAGGAAGTCACAGGGGCAGAAGAAGTGAGTGGTAGAAGAAATGGGCTCAGGAAACAAGTTACAGAGGCAAAAGAAGGGCCCTTGGAGCGTAGGAGAAGAGGGTAAAGGTAATGCACCGAGGGAAGGGAAGGGGGGGGGGAGAAGCCTGCCTGCTCCTGAGAGGGGAGACCATGCTGGGTCCACTGTCCAAAGGGCTTTTACAGGTGATTTTAGGAGAGATCCCAGGGGATGATGCAACAGAATATTCATCAGCTTGCCAGGTGTGTCCTGATTGGTCAGCACCAGGTCATTAGTCAATGCGGCTGGCCCTGAGGTCAGCTGTGGAGTTACTTGTCTGGTTTTGCTGCTTTTCTGAGCCTGGAGCTGAAACACAACTGAGGCCTAAATGTATTTGATGAGGGTCAGAACCTCCCTGTCCCTGGGGCTTCATGCTTAAAGGCTATTCTCAGCCCCCTTGTTCCTCTCTAAAGGGCAAATCGGCATGACTAGCGACATGCCAGGGGAGGAAAAGCCACCCTGGGGCGAGACCCTTGTTCTTAGAATTTTCCCTTTACCAGGCACCCATGGCCCCACCCTGGTGACCTTCTGTACCCGGCCCACCCTCCTTGCTCTGCTCATGTCTGTCTGTCTACCACACTTGGAGCAGTAGCCTCTGCTATATGTTGTTAGTGTTGGCCCTTGTATCACCGATTAGGTCAGGCGAGGTCAAGTCATCCCGCCACGGTTGTCTTCCTCATTGCATCCACCATCCCAAACAAAGATTCTCCTTCCCTCAAATGTTTGTCGTCACGTCGTCTGGGCCTGTGGGACAGGGCAGAAAGGAGCCCAAAGCTGGATTTGCTTATTCCTCTGGTTTGTTTCTCACAGTGGTGGTTGTTGGTGGGGGTGGGGGGTGTTCAGAAGAAGCTCCAAAGGAAAGGTGATCTTTAAACTGAGAAATTAGGTCAGAAGACCCAACACATCCAATCCCTTCCCCCCAACCCTACCCCCCCCATCCCACCTCGCCCCCAGCACCCAGTGGGTTTAGAAAGAATAGAGCCCAAGACCTGATGGAGCATCAGGGCACTGGAGAGGAAGCGGGACTGGGCCGCGGGAGACCCGCGCCCAGGCTCAGGTAGGCTTCCTGCGCCGGGTGACCGAGTCTCGGGCCAGGGCAGAGGGCAGAGGGCGGAACGCGCAGGCCGGCGACCGAGTCTCCAGTTCCCGCGGGGCGGCGGTGTGGCTCCGCGCATGCTCAGCTCGCGGTCCGCCACAGTCGCCGCGCTCCGGAGGCGCCGGGAGCACCGGGAGCCGTCACATGGCGCAGACAGGGGACACCAGCCTGGGGACCCGGGGGCAGCGCCGCGCGGGCGCGGCCCTGGGGCGCGCGCCTTGGTTCTGGGCCCTGGCGCTGCTCGGGCAGGCGGCAGCCGCGGGCGCGCCCTCCAGGCGCCAGTGGCCCGTGCCCTACAGGTGAGTGCGCGCGGGGGGCGGGCGCGCGCGGGGGCGGGCGCGCGCGGGGGCGGGCGCGCGCGGGGGCGGGCGCGCGCGGGGGGCGGGCGCGCGCGGGGGGCGGGCGCGCGCGGGGGGCGGGCGCGCGCGGGGGGCGGGCGCGCGCGGGGGGCGGGCGCGCGCGGGGGGCGGGCGCGCGCGGGGGGCGGCGGGACTCCGGGCGTCGGAGGGGGGACCCGCACCGGCGCGCGGGCCAGGGTGTCCGGGTCACGCGGCCGTGGGCCAACCGGGCGCCGTGTGGAAGGAAGTTGGGAGCGCGGGAGTGGCCCCTGCCTGTTGCGTGCCGCCCTGAGGCCTTTCTCTTAGGGACACTTGAGTCAGTGAGGAGGGGACAGACCCAGGGCTGACCTGAATTATGGAAGGAAAGGGAAGTAAAGCTATGTTATCGCGTCACTTTTAGACTCTCTGAACAGTGGGAAGACTTTTAGTTTCACATTTATTACGTTATGCCATCATTAGTTACCGTGAGTGTGTAACCTTTGGCAGACTTTACAGCGGGACCAACTCGTCTTGGTTCGCGGGGACTTCCCGTGTTTAGCACTAAAAGTCCGGTGTGGGGGAAGCCCCCGCTTCCTAGGCCCTGGGCACACCGGGAAGGCGGGGGACACTTCCGGGAAGGCGGGGGACACTTCCTTTGCCCCCTGGCTTAAGCCTGGAGGTCGGCGCTGGTCGCAAGTCGAGCGCGGAGGCTGCACCACTGTGAGGCGGGATCCAGCCTTGGACCTAGAGGAGTGCTTACTGGGCCTGCTCCTGTCAGGTGGCCAAACAGAGGAAGGAAACGTGGTGTCACGTGGGGCGCCGGAAAGGCCCGCAGCTTTGAAAACGCATAAAAACTAGCCCAGCCAGTGAGCTCAGTGGCTGAGCATGGACATCACGGTTCCACTCAGGTCAGGGCACATGCGGGGTCTCATCCCCAGTGTGGGGGTGCAGGAGGCAGCCAGTCAATGATTCTCTCTCATCATT
Source organism: Cnephaeus nilssonii (assembly GCF_951640355.1). Lineage (NCBI taxonomy): Eukaryota > Metazoa > Chordata > Mammalia > Chiroptera > Vespertilionidae > Cnephaeus > Cnephaeus nilssonii. The sequence goes on along the minus strand of NC_137079.1, from coordinate 58,664,101 downwards.
GATGTTTCAATCTCTCTCCCTCTCCCTTCCTCTCTGAAATCAATTTAAAAAATCATTATATATATATATACACACACACACACACACACACACACACACACACACACACACACACACACACATATATATATATATAAAGAAAACACAACTATTTTCGATGACAAAACAGTGAGTTGGGCGGCAGGATAACCTAGTGGTTGGGAGTGAGTTTTGGATTCCAACTGCTGCTGATCAAATCGGACACCATCATGACTAGCTGTGTGATCTTGGGCAAGTTGTTCAGTATCTCTGTGCCCACGTGTCCTCCGCCAGAAAGTGGGGATAGAGTAGCACTACCTTAGTTATGTTGGGAGGATTAAATCTAGTAAATGCCAGCTGTTGTCAATCCTGGATATTAGTGTATTTTGCTCACTGAGTGGTTTTCGCCAGTTCTTGTTTTGCTTGATATACATGAAAAGAGAAGTTTGGGGTTGATGCTGGTGTTCTGGGAAATGTTAATAAAATGTTCATAAGAAGTAAAAATAAAATATTCAATAAAACAAGGAGGAAAGTGTAAATGCAAAACTACTTGATTTAAGGGCAGGGTATTGAGTATGACTTCTTATGTTTGTTTAACAGTTTCAAATATTAAGTATATGTGGCTACCTGCCCTAGCTGGTTTGGCTCAGTGGATAGAGCTTCGGCTGCAGACTGAAGGGTCCCAGGTTTGATTCCGGTCAAGGGAACATGCCTGGGTTTTGGGCTTGATCCCCAGTAGGGGGCATGCAGAAGGCAGCCAATCGATGATTCTCATCATTGATGTTTCTATCTCTCCTTCTCCCTTCTTCTCTGAAATCAATAAAAATATATTTTAAAAAAGTATATGTCGCTACCTAATAACCTCACCTGTATATAAGAAAAGTTATAAAGTGTGAACTTAAATTATGCTTTTGAAATTACCTTAGACATAAAATAGATTTGGCCGTGGGCAGGTGAAACATACATAATTAAACATTTGTTTAAACCAGGTAAGCACCTATCAAACAGGTGAGTATACATGAATCTGGTAAATGTTCCTGAGGGTTGTTACTATTTTTGGCTAACATTTAGGTTTCAATTAAAATAAGAATTTTTGTTGATGTGCTAGGATTGTAAAACAGTAGCTCTAGCCGGAACCTCAGGGATCTAGGATTTTTAGAGCACAGATAGAGGTAGCTTCCTTCTCTTTCATCTTTTCTCCCCGTGTCTAATAGTAAATATTGAGCTGAATTCAGCTGTAGGCCTATTGCCACAGGCTTCTCAAGCCACTTTCTTTTCTTGTTGCATTATTGAAGTAACCTCCTAAAACTGACCTCTCAGCCTTAATTTGGCCTCTCTACCTTCTAATTTATAAAATAAGGTTTATCTTACAGCAAAATCAGTCATATCAGATCTGCTACTTAAAATCCTTTATGCTGACTCCTCGGCTCACCCTCCCGGTGGTAGGACTCCGGGTTCGGCTGCCTCCCTCTCCTCTCACCACTCCTGCCTGGAAGCCTAAAGGCGGGTCTTAATTACCTACCAGAGAGAGACGCTCCCAGTGTGTTGTGCTTATCTTATAATACTTCGTGTTTTCCCTTTCTATCCTACTCTTCGAAAGTATCTTAAAAACCTAGGCCAGATCTTCATCTCTCTCTCTGACCTCCTCACGCCCACCTATCCCCTACAGGTGAAAATGATTTCTTCCTCTTTGTGTCCATAGGACTTTGTTTATTTCTTTGGTCTAGCACCTACTACACTGTGCTTCATTGTTTGTCTTCCCAGCCCCGACCCAAAGCGCCTCGAGGAAGGGAACGACGTTATAATTTTTATTTCCCTCCTTCCTAGTACAGTGTCCTACACACAGTAGGTCCTCAATAAATATTGGTTTCAGGAATATTAGTAAATTCTTAAGAAAATAGTAAACATATTCTATTTAATCATAATTATCTTTGAATAATCTTAGCACTTAGCATATGGATTGTTTGGGAAATTAAGTATCATTTGAAAACTTTTCCTTTATTCAGTAAATATTTGTCTACTAAATAAGATCTAGAGCTATAAACACTTTAAGGTATGGTCCCCATCTTCCAAGTTCTCCCAATGGGAGCAGGAAACAGGGAAGCATGCTATTATCAGTGTTTTTAATATACCTTTTGCTGTAAAAGACATCATTGGAGTTTGTTCACAGGATAAATACAGTGTATATTTATATGCTATGGGCTCAGCTTTAAAACGTTTTCTCTAAAAATGTTATTGACAGTGAAGTTAAAATTTGGATTTTAAAATGTGCAAGAAGAAGCATCCTAAGTTGATGGTTTCTTTTTCTTTATTAGACGCTTTTCCTTCCGTCCGGCACCAGATCCTTACTGTCAAGCTAAATACACTTTCTGTCCAACTGGCTCCCCTACCCCAGTTATGAAGGATGATGATGTCATTGAAGTTTTTCGGTTACAAGCCCCAGTGTGGGAATTTAAATATGGAGACCTCCTGGGACACTTGGTAAGGATGTATCTTGATCTTATAAGTTTAGTTAATTAAATGATGTCCTTATTAAGTGAATTTGAGGAAATATATATATATATATATATATATATATATATATATACACACATATTTTTAAATATATTTTATTGATTTTTTACAGAGAGGAATGGAGAGGGACAGAGAGTTAGAAACATCGATGAGAGAGAAACATCGATCAGCTGCCTCCTGCACACCCCCTACTGGGGATGTGCCCACAACCAAGGTACATGCCCTTGACTGGAATCGAACCTGGGACCCTTGAGTCCGCAGGCTGACGCTCTATCCACTGAGCCAAACCGGTTAGGGCTGAGGAAATATTTTAGATTGTGTTTATTGTTTTTGCTCTGAGTGTATTTAAAATGAGGAGTCAAGCCTGGCCAGTGTGGCTCAGTGGTTGGGCATCGACCTATGAACCAGGAGGTCAGGGGTTGATGCCCAGTCAGGGCACAGGCCTGGATTACAAGCTCGATCCCCAGTAGGGGGCGTGCAGGAGGCAGCCAGTCAATAATTCTCTCATCATTGATGTTTCTATCTTTCTCCCTCTCCCTTCCTCTCTGAAATCAATAAAATATTTTTTTAAAAATGAGTAATCAAAAAACCCCCAACATTATCAGGTTTTGTGATCCTGACAATAACAAATGCCGTTGCTCTCATCCCTTTTAATATTCTGAATCCAAACTCCTGGAAGAGTAGGAAGGGAGGAGGCCCAGAGGAAGGGGCAGAGCAGTCAGGAAACACTTCATTTTCAGGCCCCGTTGAATGTGCTTTTCCTGGGTTAGTCCACCATTTGAGTGTCTCATCCCCTGTGAGGTACAGAGTTCCTCCCCGAGACCGTGGCGTGGGGGCTTCTCACACTCATTCTAAGCTGTAAGGAAGTTAGGAACGTGTCCACATCGCATACGTTCTCCCGATCTGAGGTGAGCTGCAGTGGCCAGAGTGGACGAGGGCCTGGAGTTTGAGGAGCTACAGAGTGGACAGAGTAGCAATATGGAAGAAGGAACAGCGGAACAGTTGTTCTGCTTGACTTGCATTTGTGGTGTATCTGTCACATTTGCTCCCTCCGGTTCCTGGACCAGTGGTTGCTTCACAAATACTTCTATGCTTGTGTGATCTTTACACAGAAAATCATGCACGATGCCATTGGATTCAAGAGTACTTTAACTGGCAAGAACTACACAATGGAATGGTATGAACTTTTCCAACTTGGAAACTGCACATTTCCCCATCTCCGACCTGAAATGAATGCCCCGTTCTGGTGTAATCAAGGAGCTGCCTGCTTTTTTGAAGGAATTGATGATGGTCACTGGAAGGAAAATGGGACGTTAGTTCAAGTAGCAACCATATCAGGTAAGTTAAAAAAAGACGGCGTTATTCGATGATTGCATCAATATCTAACTGATAGAAATTTTTTTCATTGAGGCATTTCAGTAATGTCTTACTTTATAGAGGTTAATTTATAAAATGTACTTTTGGAACCACTAACCTTTGACCCAAACTATTACTCATGCAAAACTTCAACTCTAAGTGATGAGTAGCTTATCTCCTTTATTCCCATGGTAAAAATAAATGACATGATAAAACACTTTGCACAATTTAATTGGACTTCTTAAATAATAGAGGGAAATACATAAAATGCCTAAAAAACAACAACAATTCATTAAAGGACCTGTTAACTGTATCTGGGAAGAAGCTTTTAGTCATGAAAATAACAATTAAAATAATAATAACCACCACTCATGTTCTGAGTACTTTACATATATCACAGCATTTATAATCACAGAAGCCCCCTGAGATAGTTGCTATTATTTTCCCACTTTACAGATAGGGAAACCGAGTCACAATGAGATAAAAGTCCCACAACTAAGGAAGTTGGCCTGCAAACTTGGCAGTCAAGCCTTTTTAACTCTTTTCTTAACTACTTTGTACATGGCCTCCTAAAACATATGATCTCACACATTTGAGGCCTCTTGAGCAATTTAAATATTTTATCTCTGAGATTTTTCTGTTCTCTTGCATGTATTTGAAAGTTGCTGAAACAGTTGGAATTTTGCTGCGTGTGTGTTGCATTTAGTTAGTGATAAAGAAAGAAGTTCAGCAGAACTTGTATAGGAAACTGGTCACATTTTATCTTGTTGACTCATTGCTTTGTGTGTAGAATGAGGATGAGGCTTTTAGAGGTAGGGAGCTTGCCCATATCAGTTATTGAACTCTACATTATAAATTGTTCTTCTCCACAAAAGTGGAAATAATAAAACCACTGTTTGTTATAAGAACTATTCAATGAACCACAAAACTTGAGGAAATTATCATGCTTTCCGCTTGTACAGCTCGTTACAGAGCATTTTGGATTGTGTTCAGTGGGGAAGATAAGATACTTTTTTTACAAATAAGGAATTAAGGTTCAGCCAGGTGGCATGACTTACCTGTCTTTTAGGGTCACAGAGCTTAATGTAGAACCAGGAATAGAATTGGTGTCTCTTACATGCCATCTGGGGATATTTTAACTATATGCTGTGCTGTTTTCTAATCTTGCTTTCAACTATATACCATGCTGTTTCCTACTTTCTAATTGCTACAAACCATCCCAATAATATAAAAGTCCATTTCTTTTTTAACAGTGTTCGGTCTAATACATAGCTACTCTTTCTTTCATTCTAGGCCAGTTCACATCTCTCCTTTCTCATTTCCTCCTACCTCATTATCTGCAAATTCTTCCTCCTGACATCAATATATGATCATATGAACAAGAGATCACTATTTCCTGGAAAATATTTTGTAATATGCCAGTATTTAAGTCTTTTAAGTTATCCACCTGTTTTGTGATTAATCCTATCCATTGGCCTTTTCTCATGTTACAAAACAGTGTTTCAAAGCATTCTTATCTCTTAATCACAGCACTGGCTTTTCAAAGTTTAGGAACACAAAGAACAGTATCTCCAGTTTAAGAAAACAGGTTTTATATTACTCCACAATTTTAACTCTATAAAATTGATAAAGCAGCCACTCTATTTTATAGCATGAAGTACTATTTTACGGACTCAAGTTGGAGTAATCCGAGAAGCATCCATAGTGACAGAGAGAAATGTTGGGGCCAGGCTCTTTCAGGCATTATAAATGCCCAGGTGCTTGTCAACATGCAGAGTACAGTGTTTTGTTACCATTAAGAGGCTCTTGTGCTCTGGTACAAGGTGGTAGGAGGGACTGTTAGCCATCCAGGAGTCCATATAGTCTAAACTTGGCCAAAAACATTTCCAGTTTTAGTTGATTTATTGGAAGAATTTGTGTGGTGGGTAGGAAGGTTGTAAGCAGAATCTCAACAGCTGCAAGTACAGGAAGAAAGGGAAATAGCAAATGTTCTAGGTGGGTGGGGTACATGTGTCCTCTATCACATTGGAAGGCCAGCCTTCTCTAGCTATTCCTCAGGAGCCATTCAGACTGCACGCGTGCCATGCTTTGTGACAGAGCTCCGCATTTCACCCTCCTCGGTTCTTCTTGAACTCTTTACCCCTTTCGCTCTTTCCTCTTACACAATGTCCCCCTGCTTTCTTTTTCTCTCTTGCCTCTAAATACAAGGTTTGTTGAGAGGGGTAAAGAAAGACAGTTTCTATATGTGTATAATTTTGCTTTTGACTATAGCTTAAATGACTATAAAATTAGTATATGTAAAACTCATCTTTATACAGCCTATCATATCTAATGTTTACAATTAAGAAATATCTAGTGCCTTGAACATGGAATAAAAACTGGCTGAGCTTGGATTCCTATTGTGAGATGCAGGTTTGGAAATTAAAAAAACTATTGTTTATGTATGTACCTCTATAGCCTTAATCTGGTTAGAACATTTGACTTGAAACTAACATGATTAATTTTGATATTCACATAGTGATTTTTTTCCCCACTAGGAAACATGTTTAACAAAATGGCGCAGTGGGTCAAACAGGACAATGAAACAGGGATTTATTATGAGACATGGACTGTCCAAGCCAGCCCAGAAAAAGGGGCGGAGACATGGTTTGAATCCTACGACTGTTCCAAATTCGTGTTAAGGACATATAAGAAGTTGGCTGAACTTGGAGCAGAGTTCAAGAATATAGAAACCAACTACACAAGAATATTTCTTTACAGTGGAGAACCTACTTTTTTGGGAAATGAAACATCTGTTTTTGGGCCAACTGGAAATGAGACTCTCGCTTTAGCCATAAAAAAGTTTTATTACCCCTTCAAACCACATTTGTCAACTAAAGAATTTCTCTTGAGTCTCTTGAAAATTTTTGATGCAGTGATTATACACAGACAGTTCTATTTGTTTTATAATTTTGAATATTGGTTTTTACCTATGAAATTTCCTTTTATTAAAATAACATATGAAGAAATCCCTTTACCTAACAGAAACAACACAATCTCTGGTTTATAAAATCTTTATTCTACTGATTTGTATCCTTCTACCACCAGCATATCAGTTTTTCATGGAGTTGTTTTACATTTGTGTATTTTTTAGGCCTTTCTTCCTTGGGGCAGAAAGGTAAAATGCACAGGGGCAGAATTGCTGCATAATAGTATCTCAGGAATTTTTTTTGGAAAGAAGCTGAAACTAATAGTGCTGGCCAAAGTGAGCACATTACATGATCTTGATTTCAATCGGTGAACCCTTTATTAATATGGAGAATCACAGCTTATATCAGCTACATAGGCTCTTTGGACCCAACATTTTAAAATCATGAATACAGTGTAGCAAGATTTTAAAGTTAGCCCCAGTGACATTTTTATGGTAGGAGCTATTTTCTCCTGGGATGGTAGTTACCCTTTTACACTTAGGTACTCTTTGGTAGTTTAGACTGACTTCACAGCTCTTGCAGCTTTTGGAACTGCTCTGTTAGTTTGATTTTGTTCTGCCCACTTAAACCTAAAGACTAATTTGGACACCATATATAGAGTGGCTGTGGTTCCAGATGAAAAAAGAGCACAAGTATTGGGCTAGTATTTTAGAACTAGCTAGTAACTGGCATTGTGTGATATAAGCAACTTAATACCTTTGAACCTTAGTTTCCTTAGCTCTAAAATGATTCCTCTGTCAGGATGGTTGTAAAGATTGAACCCATGTATGTTTGGCCTAGTAAGGTCACAATAAATGGTGGCTATAAAGATTAATCAAAGAATGAACTGCCACCCTTGATCTTGCCTAATGAAACGATTGGGCGTTACTGACTGCGGACGTGTCTGGGTGATAGGTGCCCCGACTCCTTCACTGCCACATGTAGCCCTCCGTCTGCCCACCGAAGCCGCCAGATCGGAGGAAGAGGGTAAACTTCTCATCAAGAGGACAGGTTTTTGGCAGGGGTCTCCAAGTAGCTGTACTTCCTATTAGGGCCATCAAACAAGGTTACAGGGTCCTTTAAGTGTCTGATTATCAGCTGAACACATTGTCTCTATTCATGGAAAAAACACCCGTCAGTAAGATGATGAAGCAAGAATCAGAGAAAAAAACCCTGTGTTTAGTAGTGAATGTACCAATCCAATTCCGTTTCCATTAACATTTGAGTGCTTCCTGAGGGGTTAGTACATGATCACTGAGTTCTCATAAAAAGCCTAAGCATGGATATTATTTACCTGGTCCACACGAGTCAATGGGCCTTAGAGAGCTTAAGTGACCTTTCCATTGCTACCCAGCGAGCGTTGAGCCACGTTTGAACCAAGTTCTATTGACTGAACGGGATGCACTCTCAAGCAAGCTTTGTCAGCGCTGGTGTGTCCTCCGACCAGTGCCTGCATCATGTTACTAATACCAGACGTTACTGGCCCTTAGGAGAGAAGTACAGATACTTATAGGAAGCATTTAGAAACTTCGAAAGCACCTTGGAGTAATTTTGTTTCTGTTGAATCTAATTTTTAAAAAACAGGGCTTGTATTTTATGTCATTTTATAATTCATTTGTCTAGGAATTCACTTTTATTTTTCAAATTATAGGCACTAGATGATAGTCTGAAAATAAACACCCAGCCATTTACTACAGATAGCTTGAGAAACTGCACTGGTATGTCTACTGCAGAGCCTTACTCAAGTACATAGGGAGAACTTGGGTCTTTGCATTATCTCTTTCTAGGGGCTACAACGGGCTAAGGCCAACTTTTACTGGGTTCTTAGGAAAGTTGTTCCAGGAAAACAGTAGTTTAGATTTACAGAGTTGCATTGGGATAACAAGCAAACTCCTGTGCCAAGTTTGTGTTAGCTGTGCACCACAGAATTTGGTTCCATAGCAAAGACAAATGAGGACATCTGTACATGGAACTTGAATTTTAAAGCAGGATTCTAACAGTTATGTTAAAAAAGCATTCAAGACTTTATTGTTCCTAAGAATACTAATAAATGAAGAAATTCCGTGAAAGTAGCAGACTCAGGTGACTAGCACAAAAAGCATAACATTAATATACTAGTAAGTACTTCTTAAGAATTTTCTAAACCTGTCAACTGTCCTTAAAAGATGAAGTAGGGCTTTGCAATAGAGATGATTTAAGAATGTTTTCAAAATGGGAGTGGGGCCCACACAGGAATATGCCAATTAAATGCAGACCTTTGAAATACTGTATAACTTCAGTGTGATTGCTACTTTTCTGTTAAGTTGTAAATTGATAAAATTTCCTCTGTTTCTTAAGAGAAACCATTTGTTGAAGTTTGAATTATGTAAGGGCTTTACAATAAATATACCCTCACTTATTAATTCTGGCTCAGTATTAAGTATACCCACAAACTGGCATAAATATATTTTTATAGTTAGAGGAATATAGTAAAAAAGGTGAAAATAATCACTGAACTCTTAAGTATTTGAAACCTTCAATCAAAATTGGCTCTTTAGAAACCAGAAAAAAACAATTAGGAAGTTGATCCAGTTTTATGATCTGCTCTGGTGGCATTTAATGAATTCTCTGGGACTGCAGTTCCTTTAAGGTGATGACTTTACTTTTTTAAAGAAACGGTTGGCATGTTATACAAAGAGCAGTGCTCCAAAACCACACATTTTCCCCCCATTTCACAGCCAAACGGTTGGCCAGTTTGTTTCCAGCATCTTCCTCACATTTACCCTATTGTCCAAGTAGCTTCCTGCTCCTTAAACTTTCTACATTCTCTCGCCCCTATTTAAAACAAGAGAGGATATTAATTATATATTCTTTTACTGGACTGATTATTCTAAGGATAAGCTCTTAATTCACTTGGAGGAAAAGGCTTTGTGTCCTTTTATACATGTCATATATGGCCTTTTTTAAAGGAAAGTTGGGTGTGAGCAAACAGGTAAAACTTTTCTGGCTGCTTGGTAGTATTAAAACAAGCCCCACAGTTTGCAAGTTGGTGCAGCTGCTATGGAAAAGTGTGGAGGTTCCTCAAAAAATTAAGAATAGGACCCCTTACAACCCAGCAATTCCACTTCTGGGTATATATCCGAAGAAACACAAAACACTAATTTGAAAAGATATATACACACTTATGTTCATTGCATTATTTACAACTAGAGGCCCGGTGCACGAAGATTCGTGCAATAGACCTTCCTTCACCTGGCTGCCGGCACCAGTTTTCCTCCGGCACCGGGGACCCAGGCCTTGGCTCTGGCCACCGCCTTCCGCCTTCTTTCAGGGTCGGGGCTTGGACCCCGGTGGCGGCGGCGTGGGGCAGGCGCTGCCCGGCCCCATGCCGCCACCCGCGATCGGGGCGCCACCGCCACCTGGGTCCCTCAGTGATTGGGGCGCTGCCCGGGTCCCTCAGCGATCGGGGTGCAGCTGCCGCCCGGGTACCTCAGTGATAGGAGCGCCTCCGCCACCCGGGTCCCTCAGCGATGGGGGGGCGGGGCAGCGTGTGGGGGCCGCCATCTTTGCTGGGTTAATTTGCATAGCGTCCCTGATTGGCTGTGGGAGTAGCGAAGGTATGGTCAATTAGCATATTACTCTTTTATTAGGTAGGATAGGCACGATATCAAAGCAATGTAAGTGCCCATCAATAGACAAGTGGATAAAAAAGTGATGGTACGTTATGCAATGGAATATTACTCGGCTATAAAAAAGAATGAAATCTTACTGTTTGTGACATGGATGGACCTAGAGGATATTATGCAAAGTAAAATAAGTCAGAGAAAGACAGATACCATATCATTTCACTTATATGTGGAATTTCAAGAAAAAATGAAACAAAACAGTAACAGACTGACAGTTATAGAGAACAAACTGAGGGTTGCCAGATGGGAGTGGGGTTAGAGGACTGGGTGAAAAAGTTAAGGGATTAACAAGTACAAATTGGTAGTCATACTGTAAAGCATAGCAAATACAATCAGTAATTCTATATAATAAAGAGGTAATATGCAAATTAACCCTCATGCCCTGACAAGATGGCTGCTTATGATCAGGCCGGCAGGGGGGTTAGTGAGGGACGACCAAACGACTGAACAAGCAGGCTGCATGGGGTGACCAGGCCGGCAGGGGGGTTAGTGAGGGGCGACCAAATGACCAAGCAGCAGGCTGTGTGGGGTGACCAGGCCAGCAGGGCGGGTTAGTGAGGGATGACCAAATGACTAAACAAGCAGGCTGCGTGGGGTGACCAGGCCAGCAGGGGGGTTAGTGAGGGACGACCAAATGACTAAACAAGCAGGCTGCGTGGGGTGACCAGGCCGGTGCGGGGTTGGGGAGAGGGCTGTGAGAGGCAACCAGGCTGGCGGGGGGGGGGGGGGGGGGCAGTTGGGGGCAATTAGGCTGGCGGGGGGCAGTTGGGGGCAACCAGGTGAGCGATTAGTAGCCAGTAGTCCAGGATTGTGAGAGGGATGTCCGACTGCTGGTTTAGGCTGGATCCCCGGGATTGGGCCTAAACTGGCAGTTGGACATCCCCCAAGGGATCCCGAATTGGAGAGGGTGCAGGCTGGGCTGAGGGGACCCTCTCACCACCCCCCGTGCACTAACTTTGTGCACTGGGCCTTTAGTATTGTAGTAACTAAGTATGATGCCTGGTGGGTAGTAGAATTATCAGGGATCACTTTGTCAATGATATAATTGTCTTAACCATTATGTTGTACACCTGAAACTAACATAAAATAATATTCAACGTCAACTGAAATTGAGAAAAAACGACCTTTCACTGGAAGGCTTCAGTCCTTTAGGATGCACTAGGAAAGAATTCATCCTCTTGCCTTTTCCAGATTCTAGAGACTGCCTTCCCTTGGTTCATGGCCCCTTCCTTCATCTTCAAAGACAGCAGCATAGCTGCTGCTCAGCCTTTCATTATGCATTTTCAATTTTTAAAATTCTTATTATAATAAAGAGTCTGGACCTTTTTTATGTAATTACAATGACCAATTTTTCTAAATCAAAGAAATTTTGAAACCTTCTAAAGCTTTGTCTACAACAAGCATGTCAAACTCGGCCTCGAGTTTGACATGCTTGGTCTACAAATAGGTATATTTAGGACTATCGTATGGACTTTTTGGTGGTATTTTATGCATCACTATTCTGCCTTGTGTCTTGTCTATGCAGCCCATGTCGAGGGCTAGAAATTAGAAACAAATGGCCCCCAGTTATACAATCCTTATCTCATCATCTTACTTGACTCACAACTGATATTTCAAATTCTTAAAAGGAAATGGACTACCCCAATTTTTCTGTCTTAGTTATTTTTAATATGTTTTCATTGATTTCAGAGAGGAAGGGAGAGGGAGAGATAGAAACATCAATGATGGGCGAGAATCATTGATCGGCTGCCTCCTGCAAGCCCCACACTGGGGATTGAGCTTGTAACCCAGGCATGTGCCTGGCCAGGAATTGAACTGTGACCGCCTCATTCACAGGTCAATGCTCAACCACTGAGCAATGCTGGCCAGGCTGTCTTTTTTTTAAAAAAAAATTTATGAAGAGTTTTGAATAATTTCAGTGATGTTAATTTTTGCAGTTTTTTAAGTCTATATTGTGCAAAGAACTTTATAAATTTTACTACAATAAATGTAAACATAATTTTATTTAAAAAAACGACAATAAGTTCAATAAAAAATAGCCTCACAGATAAATGGGCTGGAGTCCATGAAAAGATTGTCCCCAGCTATGTATGGGGGAGATTACTTCTATCTCGTTAAAGAACTTTAGTTCAGGCCTGAGCCTTCTTTACATCAACCCCTCCCTTCTATCCTTCGCTTTTCTATAAATATAAAAAATTGTTCAAATGCAGTAAGTGTATTTAATCTTCAATCATGCCTATTTTTTTTCTGATAATATTGTTAAAATAGCCCAGATTATTAAGGTAAATTGAAGTTAATGGAAGCTGTTAAGACAGGAGATGAAACAATTTCAACAGTCTAAAAACCATTCCAATTGGAATTATATAGACATCTATAATAATAAAAGCGTAATATGCTAATTAGACCAGATAGCCAAACGACCTTCCGGACATCCTTCCAGACAAAGCCAGGGTTGCGAGGGAAGGCTGGGTCCCAGGTGCTGGAGGGAAGCCGGTGCCGGCAGCTGGGGGAAGGAAGGCCTACTCTTGCACGAATTTCGTGCATCGGGCCTCTAGTTCCTATATAATAAAGTAATATGCAAACTAGATGGCTGCCCTCATGTGGTCAAAGATGGCCACCACAAGATGGCCGGCAGGGGAGGGTAGTTGTGGACAATCAGGCCAGCAGGGGAGGGCAGTTAGGGGCTACCAGGCCTGCAGGGGAAGGCAGTTGGGGGCAATTGGGCCGGCCGGGGAGCAATTAGGTGTCAATCAGGTTTGCAGGGGAGTGGTTAGGGGGTGATCAGGCTGGCAAGCAGAAGCAGTTGGGGTGATCAGGCTGGCAAGCAGTTGGGAGCCAGCAGTCCTGGATTGTGAGAGGGGTCCCAGATTAGAAAGGGTGCTGGCTGGGCTGAGGGGGCCTCCCCACGAGGGACCCCCTCCCCACTGCACAAATTTCGTGCACTGGGCCTCTAGTTTCTCTCTAAAAAGGCTAGCTGATTTTAAGGACCCTAAGAATTCTATTTCTAAATAATCTATTGTATATATTCTTATTCTAAATGTAGGAAAAACCTATTTTTTATTTTTAACTTAACCACTTTCTTCATAAAATTTGAAGAATAAATTTACATTTCATGGTCAATTTTAAATTTTCCATCACTTTAGGCATCAGAGCTTATAGATTCCATTTGCCTAACAAAAAAGCCATTCTACTATAAAGATTATTTAATGTTAAACATTATATCCATAAACTATGAATTTGAAACTAAAACCTAAGTTTTAGTTTAACATGTTTTAAAATCAGTTAAGTACATATGTTAGGGTAGTTTTTAAAAATTTTAATACAACAGCATTAGTAACTATCTTTATTCTTAAATTGACAAAAGCATTTAACACATAGTTTACAGTATAAACAAATTAAGTGATAATACATTTTGCTTATAAAGTGACTTAAAATATTTCAAGCATTATATAATTCCATTTGTACAAAAAGTAAATTTCCATATAAAGCTTGGTTATTTGGTATAACTGATTATGTACTGTCAAATCCTTAAAGTTGTACAAGGAAAAAAGCTTCATTCACTAACACAGGTATTTCTGTACAAAGCTTTTTACTATTTAGTAAGGGGGAAATAGTTTTAATTTCCAAGTCTAGATCATCCTTTCTTTTTCCTTCTCATTTATATGTGGCCAGAATACCATTACTTTTAAAAAACAAAAATTACACAGGATATCACCTTTTACTTTATTCTTAGGAAGGTATTCGATTTAAAAATAGATTAGATCTGTAAGACTATTAATTTCCATAATTACCAAAATGCTTTCTAGAAGTTTGAAGCATTAATATATTCCACAGGGAGGAAATCACTTCTAATTTCCCTTAGGAGGGTAATATCTACTAGCACTAGTGCTCAGAATCAAAGTTTATATAATATCTAAAAAAACTTAGCCCAAAACTTACTATTTTTACAGATTCTACAATCTGTGAATTACCTTCATTCATAAGAAAAGTATTAAAAATTCTAACTTAAATAATATATAAGTTCAACTAAATTAACAATCACAAAACTATAGACATTGTTCTATTAACATTTTCCAGTCTACTGAGCAATATTTACTTAAAAATATGATTAGGAACTTAAATATATCCTTTTAAATTTACAGTTTAGGCTGAACTGTACACTGATGCTTCTTTTATAATTTTTGAAAGTCCTTCTTACATAACTATATAATTCCAAAATGGAAAAATGAAATTCACTGGAGACTTAAAAAATATATTCCTTCATGGAAATAATTTTTAAATATTTTAAAGTTCTACCTTTATTTGAATTTAGCTTCTTATAAATAAACTTTTCAATTATTGTGCAATACTTCAAAACTAGTTTAAACAAACAAAACCAAGAAGAATTGGTAAAACATTCCTTTCTTTACATACAATGCCTCAAGTGCCACATAGAATAATGTATTGCAGAAAAGAATTATAATGGTTTAGCAGATTACAAAGCAAACCTAAAAGTTTATACTAAACTAGACAATGCCTCCCTTCTGGTGTTGATTTTCTTTTAATTTTATCTTGGCTGTTTATTATCCTTCTAATATAACTACTGCATGACATATATCGGATGTCTAAGAATTACAATTATATTTATACCTCATTAAATGTAACATTTGAGAACATTCAACCAATCTTTTTCATTAGATACGAAATAACCTATATTTTTTTCCCTCACAAAATGCTTACTTTCCTGAGCTATATTAAACACCTTATAACAGGTATATGTATAACTGAAGACCCTAAAATGTCAAGTTTACATTTAAAAAAAAAATGCATAGACAACACAACATTTTCTAAAACCTATTAGTACTCACTTCTTGGATATTATAATATACACTGAATGGCCATATTATTATGATCTCTGAACACATAATAATCTGACCACTCAGTGTATATCCTATATAATAAAAGACTAATATGCAAATTGTCCCCTCAACCAGGAGTTCGACCAGCAGGCAGGCTGGCCAACCGCCCATGTCCCCTCCCCCTGGCCAGGCTGGCCGGACCCTACCCATGCACGAATTCATGCACTGGGCCTCTAATTTCATATATACATATATACACATATATACACATACATACATACATATATGTATATACATGCACACATACATATATGTATACACACACACATACATATATGTATACCGCCCCCCCCGAGTGGCCAGATTATTATGCGTTCAGAGATCATAATAATCTGGCTACTCAGTGTATAGGTTTTGTTCCTTCAGATTGTAATATATTCAATCTTTATAACAGGCTTCAGATTTGAACCAAATTTAAAAAAATCTGCAATCTGACTAAAGAAACAAAGTTTTCCAACCAAAAATGATTCATGGGTCTTCCAATAAACAGTCCTTATATACTCAATACAGATATTAAATTTCTGTTCCACAAAATAGAATTATGTCAGAGCTACAGGAAATAAACTTTTGTTATAATACAATATGCTTAAAATTAAGGTGCTATTCATCATTCCCTACATCACTTAGTCTTTACCACGTGGGCATCATGTCTGGAAACCACACCCTACCAAGGTGCTTGGACACTTCCCAATGAATCTGCTCCAAGCTATACGTTTGGTCAGGAATTAATACTTCTTCCATAATGGATAATTGAGACAGGCGACCGCCACACATCTTCACAAACTCAACAAAGGCACTACATGAGACTTCGCATTCCCCTAGTCCAATAGCTGACAAATTTTTGCATCGTTCTGCAATTCGAATTAACTCTTCATCAAGAGGCCGTAATCCATTAGCACACACTACTAGTTCAACTAGTCTAGGGCATGTCATTCCCACACGGCCAAGCACATCTTTGCTTACTGATCTCCCAAAATAAAGATGGGTGGCAGGTATTTCATACCGAAAGAATGGATCAAATTCCTCTTCATATAAAAAAAAATACATCACTAAGTTCACTTTGGGTGAATGTCTGATGAAAGCATCCCAGCTGTTCTTCTGAATAGTATGGAAGTGTGTCTGTCCAGGATTCTCGCTGACTACATCAATGCGCAAATGTTCTAATCGAACGTGTTTTTCAGAAGATAAAGCCAGCAGCAATTCATCACTTAACAAGTGGTAATTCAGGGCCAGTTCACGTAAGCCATGACATTGATCAGCCACACAAAGGATACCTTGGAAGAAAAAAAGACCTAATTATTTACAAATTTCTGCACAAGGTCATCATCTGTTCAAAAATGTAATCAAGTACATGTCCCACAATAAAATCTTACCATATTTCCCTTACACAAAACTATACAATTTATAATTTAGTTATATGGTTGAACTAGCAGAAGGTAAGTTGCCAATATTTAAATATTACTAATTTTGTCCATAAGAAAATGAGACCAATTTAAATGACACCTAAGAAATAAAGCTCACTTATCAACTCAGAAAAATTAATAAATAATTATGTCATTTAAAAATATACAATGACTAAGCAAGGTTTATCCCAGTAATGTAGTACCATATTTTTTTAAGAAACTGTTTACTAACACTAAACTTATAGGTAAGGCAAGAAAAATTATATGATCATTGCAACAGAAGCCAAAGGGCATTTTTTGAAATTCAAAACCTTAATAAATCTTAAAATTAAAATAAGGTAGAAACCATATAAAGTATGATTTATGTAATAAAACATTTGAAATAAAATATTTTAAAAATAAAGAGATTTTCATCAAATGAGCAGAGTTTAACTGCTAAATAGTATACATAATAAGCATGTCACATTTCTAAGAAAAAAATACCAAGATAAATGAGTCAAAAGGTAATTACCAACTCACATTAGTGGAAATATACATTATGTCTTTGAAAGCTCTAACTTATACACAAAGCAGTTCCTTAAATGGTTCCAATTCGGAGGGCACTATGCTTCAAAACTGCTCCAAACCCCTACCAGCAGATGATTTACCAAAGGCTAATATCTGATCTCCAAAGTGGCTTATTAGTAAGACACACCCTATATACTGGTATACTAGTTGATAAGTGAGCAATTCAAACCATTTCCTTTGGGTGTTCAGAAACAAGAATAGGAACAACAAAACTCACATCATATTATCTACTATCTATTGTACAACAATGATATGTCAGGTACTAGATATGTTATCCTACAAATAAAAAAAGTCTAGAAAGGTAAATATCCTATTTTGAAGTTGAGGCAGCTAACTTCAGAGCACAGCTGGAATTCAAACACAGTAGTTACTGATTAAGGAGTGACAATACTAAGGCCACCAATAAGCCAAAAACTTTATAAGAGTAGAAGGAGAATACAGGCAACAGAATCAGTGAAGAGATAAATGGAATAGCCAGTTTAAGAGAATCATCAGAAGAGGGAATAAAAGACATCTGTGCTTTAATGTTCAGTCACTGCCAAGTTTCTGTCTCCACAAGGTGTGTATATACTATAAAATAAACCCTGACCACCCAAGGTAACCTGAACACATTTCAATCTTTGCAATCTAATAAACCTGATATAAAAAGAAAAAAACACACACATGGGAAATGGTAACTTAAGACGCAAATAAAAGAAACTGGGAGATACTATTTACTAGTAATTACTAAAACAGTATGGCAAACATTAATTCTCAAAGTAGTTCCTAAAATTCCACGCCCTAATCCCTGGAACCTGTGAATGTGATTAAGATGCCACTCCCATGATTATGTTATACAGCATAGTTGGCTTTAAAACAAGATTATCCAGGAATGGCCCCTTTAAAAACCCAGTGAAGAAAGGAAGTGAATGGTATTTCCTGTGGAACACCCAAACATGGAAGAAAACACAAGCATTCTAAGAATTGACAGAAATTCAACACAGATTATCCAAGCAAGAGATTATCTTAAAGGTTGAACCCCAACAGACAGGCAAGGACCATATCATATAGGATCTTGCCAGCTTCAGTAAGGTGTTTGGATCTTATCTAAAGCACAGTAAGAAGTTTCTAAAGAAACTGGAGGGAAAAACCCATCAGATTTATATTTTAGAATGGAAATCAGATTAGAGAAGAGCAAGTCTGCAATCAGGAAATCAGTTAAGAGGGTATAGGCCAAAGACTGTGAGGCCTGGACTAGAGCAGTAAGAGTGGAGATACAGAAAGGTACAGAGTCGTGGTTTGGGCTACTTAACAGAAGTAAAAATAAACATCTGTTTCTTACAGTTCTTGAGTCCAGAAGTCCAAGATCATGGTGCCAGCATGGTCAGGTTTGGGTGAGGGGCCGAACTCTCTCCCCACCCCCCACTTGTAGATGGCCACTTCTCACTATGTTTTTTCACATGGTGGAAAGAGAGATTGATTCTCTTATAAGGGTACTAGTTTTACTGATGAGGTCTCAACTCTCATGACCTAATTATCTACCAACCCACCTCCAAATACCATCACATTGGGGATTAGGGTTTCAATACAAGAATTGGGGTTGAGGGAGAGGGAACAAGATAAACATTCATTCTATGGCATCATAGAGATTCAAGGCATACTTCAGGGATACCAGACCTCAGTGGAAGAAATGTACAAAGTAAAGGTAGGAGGAATCAAGGATGTCTATCAGGTCCCTGACAACTAGACGGATGCCATTCAATGAGATGGTAAAAAGGGAAAAGCAAATTTGGACAGGGGGAAAAAGGAGGTTCATTTGTCTGAAGTACCTGTGAGACATTCTAGAAGCACTGGGCCATCACAGCTCAATACACAGCTCTAGAGTTTCAGAGACACCAAAAGTAGGAGATATTAACTTATAGAATGTAACTGAAGCCATAGGTAATGAGAACAGAGCCGAGTTTACACAGCAAAACAAAAAAGGATCCAATACAGAAGTCAGTGAAACATCCAAGTTTAAGGAATGAAAAGAAAACCCAGCAAAGAAAACAGAGTAGAAACAATCAGAGAGGAAAGAGGAAAATCAGGAGCATGAAAGAGACAAGACACAGGTGTCAAATGGTCCCTAGAGGCCCCGTAATAGACAATTATAAGGACTATATGAAATGGGGAAAAAGTTTAATAAGATGTTCAGTGAAAAAAGCCAAATAGAAAATAGCCTGTAATTTCAACTTAGAGAAACTGTCCAGATGTACAAAACATGGATAGATAATATATAACATGTTAAATTTTAAATTAAAGTTCTTTATAGTTATAATCTTAAATTAAAAAGTATTATAGCCCTGGCCAGGTGCCTCAGTTGGTTAAAATGTTGTCCCGTACACCAAAAGGTTGCAGGTTAGATTTCTCGTCAGGGCACATACCTAGGTTGCAGGTTTGATCCCTGATCCAAGTGTGTATGGAAGGTAACCGGTTGATATTTCTGACATTGATGTCTCTCTCTCTCCCTTCCTCTCTCTAAAATCAATAAAAGCATACATATCCTTGGGAGAGGATTTTTAAAAAGTATTACAAGTGCTCCATCTCCTTCCTGAACAACTAGTCCAAAAGTTATTAGGTCACATTAAGCAAGCTTATACCATACTATCAGAACTGATGTGTATATTTAATAAAAATAAACATGGGATGTATTGGGATAAAGAGAATAATGAGCTCACTCTCATAGAGAAACCAGAGACCCAAAGGCTCTCACACAGTGCTACGAATTATGTTCAGAGTACTCTGGAAATGACAGGGTAGCTAAAGCAGAGAGGAGGAGAAAACAGGAGTAAAACCAAAACACCAGAGCTGAATTCTGAAAGCTGAGCTGGAGTTATCTAGAATCTAGATGAAGTGGGAGAAAACAGGTAGTCCACAGGTACAGTGTTCTGATGATACACAGGATAAAGAACTGTAGTTTACATGGGGCTCAAGTAAAAGCTGCATGTGAGTGAACAGCTAACATAATTAAAGAGATAGGTGGAGATCAGAATACAAAGGGCCTTGTACACGATGAAGCTTTGAATTATGAACCTTACTCTCGAGCAATCTATACAGTAGATAGTAAAATGTGACCAAGGTTACATAAGAAATAACTGCCAAAGCCCATTCTTTTTCATTTAGATTATCATATTTTGTGATAATCTAGAAGTGGCAGAAGTTAGGAAAATATAGTCATCCCTTGGTATCACTTGGTGATTGGTTCCAGGACAATCACACAATACCATACCATTCCTCCCTTCCCCCCTGCAGAAACCAAAATCTACTAGATGCTCTAGTCCCTTATATAAAATGTATAATATTTGCTTATAACCTACACACATCCTCCCATATACTTTAAATCATCTCTACGTTACTTATAATACTTAATACAATCGAAATGCTATATAGTTATTATCCTGCATTGTTTAGGAAATAATGACAAAAAGCATCTGTACATGTTCAGTACAGACGTTGCAACCATCATAGGCCAAACTACACAGTACACATCAGAAACAACATAACCTTTTTACTTTTCCTGAATATTTTCAATCCACAATTGGTTGAATCCATGCATGCATAATCCATGGATATGGAGGGCCCACTGTATTGCAAGAGACCTAGCCAGATCCTCTGTATGGGAGATAGGGGAGAATGAGCAAATATCTCCATCCAAGAGAGACTAATTTTCTTGGGGAAAAGCCGGGCTTTAGTTATAGCAAGAAAGTGGGAAGTGTTCTGTAAAGAGTTCAAGAATTTAAGACTGTTCCTTAAAAATAGGTTTCCCAAATAACAGCCAAAGGATTGGGAGGAAAGTCAACAGTGGGAGGTTGAGTCAGGAGTGAAGCATCAGAGAGTCGTACAAAGTATTGTATACTTACTCTACAATACAAGCCATTTGAAATTTAAATGACATAAAACTGATTAAGGTACAATACTTAAATTCTATATGAGAAACGTAAAGAGATTTTATAATGCTACTAGAGGCCC
This sequence comes from Cnephaeus nilssonii, assembly GCF_951640355.1. Lineage (NCBI taxonomy): Eukaryota > Metazoa > Chordata > Mammalia > Chiroptera > Vespertilionidae > Cnephaeus > Cnephaeus nilssonii. The sequence goes on along the minus strand of NC_137079.1, from coordinate 58,642,745 downwards.
GTTGCACGAACATTCGTGCAATAGGCACCAGTTTTCCTCTGGCACCCGGGACCCAGGCCTTTGCCCTGGCCACAGCGGAGAAGCCAAGCCTCGAGGCTTCTCTGCTCTGGCTGCAGCGAGGCTTGGCTTCTTGGCTCCACCGCAGCAGAGAAGCCAAGCCTCTTCAGTCTTCATAAGTCTTTGCTCGGGCCGGAGCCTTCAGTCTTCGCTCCAAGCCTGCATATGCAAATTAACCCACTATCTCAGTTGGGTTAATTTGCATACACACTCCTGATTGGCTGGTAGACATCATGGAGGTATGGTCAATTTGCATATTTCTTTTATTAGTGTAGATTATTCCCCCATTTGAAGTGGCCTTTGGCTCCAAATTTCGACCTAGGGAAAGCATTATGTTGCAAAATGTAAGGCAACAACTTCAGCACAACTCCTCTCCTCTACATAGTGAGAAGAAAACCAATTATGAGATTACACAGACTCAAAACCTATCCTGTTAGCTCAAATGCAATAAGAGAAAGTTCTATTTTACCTAAAGGGGCAACTCAGGCAGACTTCATCTTGGCCTTTCATTTTTTTAACACAGATTGGACACAAATTGCCGAATAAGATTAGAAAATAATTCAGAAGTGTCAATGCTACAGAATTTGATTTATGACATTAAGAACACTTATGTAGTTCTAGCTGGTTTGGCTCAGTGGACAGAGCATTGGCCTACGACTGAAGGGTCCCAGGTTCAATTCCGGTCAAGGGCACGAATCATTGATCGGCTGCCTTCTGCACTCCCCTTCGACTGGGTTGCAGGCTCGGTCCCCAGTCGAAGGGGAGTGCAGAAGGCAGCCAATCAATGATTCTCTCTTATCACTTGATGTTTCTATCTCTCCCTCTCCCTTCCTCTCTGAAATCAATAAAAATATATATGCATATATTTTTTTAAAAAACCACTTATGTAAAAGAGAATCATATTAATTCACCTTCAAGATTAGTGATCATAGTTTTTCTTAATTTGATAAACGTATCAATACATTTACTAAAATGTTATCTGGCAAAAACAAAATATACCTTCTGGGGACACGTGAGGACAGCTGTTCATTTTTAGCAGCTTGAGCGAATCACTGTTGTTGGCCACCAGTACTTTGAGGGATGGATCATCTACTGGGGTATCATCTATCTTAAGCGAGGATAAGGATTTGGAGTTTACAAACACAACTGTCAGTGCAGAGATAAAGTGAGACTGAAAAGCAAAAAAAATACAACATTGTTTCAATTCTATAAATGAGAATTGAAGGAGTTGTCATAATACACATATTTGAACCCTAATGATATTATTTCATAACTATTTTAGGGGTAACATCTCCTTCACTCTGTTGAAGCACCTTTTTACCTTTGGGAGAAAAAAAGACTTCAAGCCTCAGGATGAGTGTCTCTATCACAACAATTATTGGTAAGGAAAAAGAGGAATTCTGGAATTCAGGTTGATAATACCTCTTAGACATTTCACATCACTATCTGAAACCCTACTCTCCTGTTTTATAACAATTAAATTGCATTATTTTTTTGTCTGATAGTAATGACCATTAAAACAGTAATAACTATTAGCATAATCATTAAAAATTAAAATAGCAACCAACTCACAACCTATGAAAGACTTATTTGGAATATGAAAACTTATATAAAATTTGATTATAAAATAAAAATCATACCTAAATAAAATTCCAAATTTAAAAATGCCTTTAAATATGTTAAATTATCTATATTTTCAAGCCTATTTTAACATATTTTCCCACAAATATAACAATTAATATTGTTATTATAAACAATTATTATAAACATATCCTAAGTTATCAGTTGGACACAGAATCTGACCTAAAGGAACCACTGTAGGGAAACAGGAATCAAAGCATGGTCAAGGCCTGGCCGGGTGGCTCAGTTGATTGGAGCATCATTCCGTACACCAAAAGGTTGTGGATTAGATTCCCAGTCAGGGCACATACCTACGTTGCAGGTTCAATCCCCAGTCGGGGTGAGGACAGGAGGCAACTAATCAATGTTTCTCTCTCCTTTCCCCCACCCTCTCAAAATCAACAAAAACATAGCCTTGGATGAGGATTTTAAAAAAAGGTTTGAAATAAAAGCATGGTCAAAGTATATGACTTTGAATAAAAACTAAGAAGTCATAAACAGTGGACAAATAATCCAGGAGAGGAAAGAGAGGCCATTACTTGGTCAAACATTTCTCCACAGAGCCAATCTGACCTTCCATTTAACTTCATAAATTTACTTCGGTAGTAAACTGGGAAGAGGGCAGGCTAATAGCCAGAAAGTACAGCTGACCCTTGAACAAGATGGGTTTGAACTGTGCAGGGCCACTTATATGTGGATTTTTTTTTTAATTGAAAAATATCAAATTTTGTGTAAGTGGATCTGCGCAGCCGTTAAACTGGTGTTGTTCATGGATCAATTACATTTGATCCACAGCTGGAAATCCCCACATGCCGAGGGCCAGATCTTTTAATGCTCAGGAGTGGGTCCTCCCAACCCCATGTTGTTCAAGGGTCAACTGGACAATGAAACACTATCTTCTTAGTCACATTCCTTTTTTTGTACTGTAATTAACTGTTTTACTATGGAAATGCTAATATTTCCTCCTAATATTTTCATATCAAACTCAATTATTTATCTCATACAATCACATTTCTTCATTAGTATACTCATAACTGCATCACTGCCTTCATTTTCCCATTTCCCTCAGATTTAGCTTTGGTCAAATATATTTCTTTCATGTTCTTTTTGGTTCTCACAGTATTTCCAAACTATTTCAATCTCTACAGAAGCCCTAATAGGAAAAGAAAAAATAAAAACAGTACAAGCACCTGAGGCCCATCCTAATAAAGAGAGAATATGCAAATTGACCATAACTCCATGACAAAGATGATGGCACCCATAGCCAATGAGGAGGGAATATGCAAATTGAGGGTCACTCTGGGACAAAGATGGCGGCAGCCGGGCCGGGACGCTTGCGTCATTGTCACGGTGATGAACGCAGGCGTCCCGCCCCGCCCCAGCTGCTCCGGGCTGGTGGGTGGGGTGGGACGCCTGCCCACCTGCTGGGAGCGTGCTGCCCAAGGCAACCAAGCCAGGTGCCCTGCTCCAGGCCAGTGGGCAGTGCGTGCAGGCCAGATTGAAGAGGGTGCAGGCCGGACTGAGGGCCCCCCCCATGCACAAATTTCATGCACCGGGCCTCTAGTTCATCAATAATTCCCAAAGACAAAACTACTACACATAAGTAGAGCATCAGTACTAATTATGCATAATGATAACCCTGAGTAATGAAAAAAAAAGATGTTCAACATACTTTTAATATGTTTTATTTTATACATATACCATATGTATATTTATTTTTTAACTATGGTATGTACATAAAAAAATCAATTCAGAACATTTCCCACATGATGCTTGAACAAGGTACGTGCTGTAGCATGTAACTAAGTGCTTCTTAGACTGAGGTCCTTGAACCATTTTAGGATTGATTGCTCTTAGGAAAATTTGAAATAGGAGTAGTAATCCAAAAGTCAAACATTAAGTTTGAGAACAATAGTGAACTTATGTACTTAGAATCTTAAAATGCTGAAATGAACAGATGCTCTTGCCCATTTCCCTTATTTTACATATGATGAGAAAACATTTTATCTCAAATGTAGATATGTAGTGAACCTTTTTAAAATCAATTAAGACTTTGAAATTAACTAGTGATATATTTGTTACTGATACTCCATTGAACCACCTGGGTTATAATATACACTCAAGGTAGTAAAATCTCTCTCTGAATCATACTAGTAAATTAAACTGTTAGGTGTTTTAAAAGGATATCTACATTTTAGTTTGTGATGTACTCCAAAATATCCACTTTTCAAATTACTGTTGGATAACCTACTAAATATTAGCTAACATATTCGAGGGCCTTTATTAGTTGTCTTTCTAAAAATGCACACTTCTTATTTTTCTATTTTAACAGAATAATTATTAGAGACTACTTCCAATTACATGTAGGATCATCTTAAAACATAAATATGAATATATATCAACTTAACTCTTCACCAAAAATTTTTCTTTAAATAAAATCTGTAAATTAATCCAAGCTGTTCTGATACTAACTCTGCTTAAGAATAAATCTTCATGCACTTACCAGATGATTTTATAAGCAAGCTAAACCTGCTTTCAATACCAACACTGTCTACTTTTCTTTGATTTTTAATTTCATCAATCTGCCCTGAAAGTCCAAAAAGGCACATCTATGTCTCTTTTTCTAATACTAGTGGCCTGGTGCACAAATTTCGTGCATATTAAAAGGGAATTAACTAGAGGAAACATTTTAATATTGCTATTTGCCCTTTCTCTATAATAGAAGTGTCAGAGATGAAAGAAAATTAGTAAAATGTATATGAAAATCTTCATCCTGTCAAGAGTCTGGGGCACGCCGCGGGACCCAGAGTCAAGTCCCTGCCCACCCGTGTGCACCTTGAAATCACACGAGACCCAGACCCGGCCAGCCTCACCCTCACTGAGCGAGATCCAGACCTGGCCGGTCTCACTCCTGTCAAGCCTCACCGAGTGGGGGGCGCAGCCTCAGGTCCCCAGTAGCACCCTCAGGTACCCTGGCCCGGTGCTGGGGTGGTGGGCGTGGCCTGAGGTCCCCCGTCAAACCCTGCTGGGCCGGGGGTGCGGCCTCAGGTCCCCTGGCCCAGCGCCATGCAGCCTCAGGTCCCTGCTAATCGCTCGTTACAGGAACCCCGCCTCCGCTGTGGGTGCAGCCATCTTGTGACAGCGTGATGGAGTAAGGGCCAATTTGCATATTACCTCTTTATTATATAGGATTCTTGTTTCTCAGTTTTACTTTGTCTCTTTTAAAACTTTCTATAGAAACCTCTGCAACTTCATTCAACCTTACTCATAAAAAAAGAAAAAGTTTTTAAAAAAATCCTATTAACATTCTAAATAGTAACTGATTTTCTATTATACTACTACTTCTTACATTCCCAATGTCAGAATAAGAAATGGATAGGGTTTCAATGATTTCTCAGTAACAGCTAATAAAACAAAACCAGCAAGATACCTTTGGTAAATCCATAAAACTTGGCCGAGCAGTTGAAATAAGTCCAAGTGTTTTTAAAGAGCAGTTCACAAGTTGTGATAATATATCACAAGCTGCTTCAGCTGATTCTTTGCTGCTGTCCACCTTAGAAAGAAAACACCATTTACCCATTGGTATATTTACATTATTCTGTGCAGTTATTAACTTTACAAGTCAGTCATAATCTCCACATTTAAAAAAATGTTATTGTACATTTCTTTTCCCTCAAATTGTTTGCAATAATTTAATGTGTTTGACAGCTTTGGTAAATGATTTATGCTTATTTAGTGGATGCTTTTGCTCTTTTAAGAAATTATTAATAATTATAATAAAATGGAGTAATTAAGCTCAAGTATAATTATTTGTTATAATTTTTAAGGAACGTGATAATCCTAAATCTTTAAGCAGTTTCCCTAAAAAGCAATATTTCAAAGACATGAGAAGATGTATTGATTTAGGATACAAAGGTCACTAATATGCTTTATTTTTTTAAAAGAAGGATTTAAAGTATTACCTTGAAGCTGACATATTGCAGATGGTTTGAATGTCTTTTAATGATCTGTTTGATCAGCTCTGGATGTGTAGCTTTCAAATAAGATGTAGCTGGCTGATGCAGTTCAAATTCAAAACATCTCCATAAGTCAGGCATGTGAAATACCTGGTTCCAGTTGCGGCAAACTTGTGAAGCATGAGCCCGATCAAGGAGAGGCAAATACTTAAATACTTGGAGAACAATGTCCTGAAGGAGATTACCCCAATCACAAGTCTGAGAATGCTCATTTGTATTCCTCAGTTTCTTGGATTTCTCTGCAATATCTTCTTCTGATGAATTATGGTCACTATTGCTTCCTCCTCGTTTCATCCTATTCAGAAAAACGCATAATTTTTTTCATACTTAAACTTCTGAAGAAAGTAAATTCAAAATTCATTTTTCTGTCACTGAGATGTGTGCAGAAAGAACTAGGCCAGTAATTCCAAGAGAATATCAAAACAAAATATAATGAAAACACAAGTGGAGACCAATTATCATCTTACAACTTTTATACAGGTGCTTAAACATTTGTATTTATAGTGTACTATTTAGAGGGGAAAGTTGATCATGATTTTGAAACAAAACCAAGAATTTATGTTTTAAAAGATACAGTCAACTGCCCTCGCTGATGTGGCTCTGATGGTTGGAGTGTCGTCCTGTACACTGAAAGGTGGAAGGTTCAATTCCGTGTCTGGGTATACACGGGAGGAAACGGATCAATTACTCTCACTCCTTTTCCCTCTAAAACCAATTCTTAAAAAACGTTCTAGTCAACTAACTAAAAGAGAACCTGCAATGACACTTTACTAGTGTGGCTCTGGAATTAAGCTCCCTGGGTTTGAATCCTGTCGCACTGGTTATGTGGCCTAACCAAGTTACTTAACCTCCTCCCTGTGCTTCAGTTTGTAAAATGAAGATAACACATAGGGTTCTTGTGAGGAATTAAAAAGTACTAGGGCTTTTGAAAGAAGACAGATGACTGTTAAACTCAGTTACAGCAAAGCAGTCCTGTATTAAAGACATCCAAGTACATGACACAGTAAAATTAAAAAAATTACCCTATGTTTGTTTTAAAACCAAGTGTGTGCATGAGAGTGCAAGAATACACATATATCTATGAGAAACACACACTGGAAGTAGGTTCACTACATTAATGTATTAACTAACTATAATAGTTAGTGGATTATATTAATTATATTAATAGAATATTGTATTATATTGGGATTTAATAGTGGTGGAATTACAGGCGAACATTTTTGTTTTGTGTTTTTTTTTTGCCAATATGCTTCTCTATATTATACACATTTATTTTAATTTCAATAAATACTATAATTGGATAAAAGATCTTGTTTCGATTTGGCTTTTTGTTGTTTTTGAAAAGTATTGCAGGCTCTAAACTAAATGGGTCCTATTTACTTCAGAGCCTGCAATACTTTTCTTTTGTCTTTAGACAGCAGTTCTGGAATGATAATGGTCTGGATTTGGAGTCATTGTTTTTTAAAAGAATGGCCGGCTCCAACTCTCTTCTTGGCACACTAGCATGTAAGAATTTCCGATTCCTGCGTGGGACGAAGGATGTGCAAATACATGAATCTTAACCAATTATGTTCCAGATTTTCTCTCTATCCAATAGCTAGCAACATTTGTGAAAAAGGACTGGGGATTGCAGGAAAAGGGAATGACAGAGACCCCCTGGTCTTTATGGCATTAAAATCAGCCCAGGAGGTCTTGGTACATGTGCAATAAACTGCTTTTTCCTCATTGCTCCTATTTCCAGCTATGTGAGTTAAGCGAATGATGTACATCCTTTTGAGCAAAGGGAGGGGAAGGGAAAAAACAGAATGACAGAGGTGATGGTAAGAGGGTAGTTGTGCCCTGGCTGGTTTGCTCAGTGGATAGAGCACTGGCCTGCAGACTGCAAGGTCCCCGGTTCGATTCTGGTCAAGCGCACATGCCTGGGTTACGGGCTTGATCCCCAGCAGGGGGCTTGCAGGAGGCAGCCTATCAATGATTCTCTCTCATTGATGTTTCTATCTCTTTCTCCTCTCCCTTCCTCTCTGCAATCAATAAAAACATTAAAAAAAAAAGAGGGTAGTTGTATGGAAGACTAAAACTTATGTGTGTATCTATGAATGCATATTTTAAAATGTGTTTAGAGAAAAGATAGTATAAAATACAATGTAACCTTTAATATAAAAAAATCTCTCCCAGTAATGATGACTTACTAGAGGTTGAAATAACACTGTCATTATGACCCATTTTTCTGCTTTAACTTATCCTGAAGGCTTACTTTAATTTTAGCATATAAAATTTGGGTCAAAGAACGAAGAGTTTGCTACCCAGGGCTTGTAATTTCTCTTCTGGCTATCTTAAAATTCTTCAGAATTTTGAGATACAGAGATTCAAAAAAGAATGAAGCCATCTTTATAATTTCTACTCCCTATCATAGAATGCTGATCGCCTATTTCTGAAGAAAAGTCTTCTAAAACCAGAACTATTCAACTTAAAAATGAAATGATTCATCTTAGAGTATATGGACATACAAACAAAAATAAAATGACAGTCTTATCCAAGCAAATATCTTTGTTAATACTTTGCTGATCCTAACAATAGATACTTTCTTTTGTCTATTACAATTGTTTTAAATAAAGTATATTTCAATACCTTTCCAAGTTGAGGGGAGAAAAGTTGACATATTAAAAACAAGTATGCAACACTAAGGAATAGTATCTCTTCATGTAGATATTAAGACTAAATGACCACCAAAGCATATTTTAAGCATTTACTAGTTTATAACTAACCAAACAAAATCTATAATTTATCATATATAATGACTGTAATATGTCAGAATTACAGCACATTTAGCAACGGAAAAAACTCTAAGGCCAAATGCCAATAAAAATGGTCTCTGCATCGTCCTCATTTATGCATGAAAATAACAGAACACAGTGGGCACCTAATAAAATTTTTAAGTATCAATTTTTTCCAAGATGATTTCATTTATCAATGCAAAAATGTATATTGCTTTCAAAAGCATTTTATTAAATCTACTTATATAGGAAGCTCTGCTATATCAAAAGTTAATTCAACCCAGTCAGTGTGGCTCAGTGGTTGCATGTCAACCCATGAAGCAGGATGTCAGGGTTCCATCCCCGGGTTGTGGGCTGGATCCCCAGTGGGGAGTGTGCAGGAGGCAGCTCATCAATGATGCTCTCTCATCATTGATGTTTCTCTCCCTCTCCCTTCCTCTCTCTGAAATCAATAAAAATATTTATCTATGTATTTTAAAAAGTTAATTCAAAACACCCATCAGTCTGCAAAGAATTTACATCAATGAACTATTTCCTACTTTTAGTCAAAGTTAAACACCTCATATATTTATCTAAAGAGAAGGGCAGTCCTAGCTGGTTTGGCTCAGTGGATAGAGTGTTGGCCTGTGAACTGAAGGGTCCTGGGTTCCATTCTGGTCAAGGGCACATGCCTGGGTTACAGGCTAGATCCACAGAAGGGACGTGCAGGAGGCAGCCGATCAATGATTATTTCTCATCACTGATGTTTCTCTCTCCCTCTCTCTCCCTCTCCCTTTCTCTCTGAAATCAATAAAAATATATTTTAAAAATAAATAAAGAGAAGAGCAGAGAGGAAGTTGGACAATAAATGTCAAAGAGACTTTGTAGAGCACCAAAACCAAGTCTCTTCAGGGCTCTGGGAGTTCAATTTCAAAATAACTTTTTCTGGCCCCAAATAATGCAACTTAGGCCACCAGAGCCATTTGGTGGGGGGACTGATATTCCTACCAAGGGCCCAAAAGCAAACTAGTGCGGAAAGACTGCAGACGAGCTGAGCAGTACGGGGAGTTGCAGAACTACCATTTCCACACACTCTGCGCCCCGCACTGCACTAGGCACTTTCGGTACCCGGCGCTGGTGGAAATTCATCTTAAAAGCCCATTTGTGCTGAGCTCTAAACAGCTTGTTCTGGCATCACATTTGCTTTCCATTTACGTTCTCGTTTGACTAACATTAAAGTTAATATGCACTCTCTGGCTGGAATACAAGCATAAACTCGTGGAAGGAGACTAACTCGCAGAACCAGACGGTGGGGAAAGCGTAGTGATGAAATTCTGCCTCGTGGTCATTTGCAGATAACTGGGAGCGATGGGAATTTTACAGCTATTTCAGGGATGGTATAAATAAATAAATGAGACTAATTTAAAGATCGGGGCCATTCGACTGGGTATCACCAGCTATAAAATAACAGTAATCTCAGCTCTTCGCTCGGAGACGCAGGCCAACCATTTAACAGGCCGCTTCCCATCCCAATCCGCGGCCACGAGCAGGGAAGCGGCCCGGGGCAAGTTGTCCAAGTTTCCCCCTTGGCTCCGCGGCCCCGCCCCGCTCCCCTCCACCGACCGGCCTTTCCGGACATTCCTCAGGCGCCCTGCCCGGCACTGTGTGTTCTGACATCTTAAAGCCCCCATTTCTCACGCTACCAGCGCGGGCAAAGCCCGCACCGGGAAGCGCCTGGCGGAGCGCGAGCGGCACGGTGCCCGCACCCACCCGGGCCAGGAAGAACGCCGGCGACGGCGCGGGAGGCGGCTCGCTGCCCCGCACGCGCACCACGCCCGGTTGACTGTTTTGAAGCCGGCAAGCGGGGAACCGCCCCCAAGCAGGCTCCAAGGTCCGGGCGCCGGCCGCGCCCCCAGCCCCGCCCGGCGCTCCGAGGGGCGGCTCGCGCGCGCCCAGGACCCCCCACCTCCGCGCCGCCCGCCCGCCGAGCCGCCCACCCAGTCGGCAGAGCGCCCGGCCCCGCGATGGCCGCGGGCTGCGGCTCTGCTCTCGCCGTTACCTGCTGTCGCGGGCGGCTTCCCCCTCCTCGCACCACCCCGGGCTCCGGGGACGGCGGCGGCGGCTGGGTCCGCGGCTTTCACGTGCGACCACCCTGGCCCCGCGCTTCCGGCTCCCGCCGACGCGGCCCCCCGCGCTCCGCCCGCATCCGAGGCGCTGGTCCCGCGACGGGCGCCAGTGCGGCTCCACCTCTGCGGCTCCGGCTGCCCAGCGAGGAGCTTTCCGCCTCAGTCCCGCGCCGTCCGCGCCCTCCTCCCGGGAGCCCTCGTCGCTCTGAGAGACGCCCCTCTGCGAGCTACGGCCGCTGCGAACGTCCCGCGCCGCGGCCCAGACACCGTTTCCAAAATGGCGCCGGGCTCGCGGGCGCGCGCTTTCCCCGGCGCGTCCCCGCGCGAGGGCGGGAGTGGGCCGCTCCCTCGCGCCGCCCGTGCGGCCGGCGCCTTCCGCCTCCTGGTTCCGTAGGGTGAGGCGGTGCCGTCCTCCTCCAGCTTTAGGGATTTTTTTCGATTTGAATCCCTAGTGAGAGGGCTGGAGCCTAAGAGAAAATCTGCGGTGGAAACGGGAAAGTTTAGGGAGCGGGGCAGAAGGAAGGAAGGAGGGAGTGTCTGGAGCCCGCGGGAACCCAGCTGCCGGTTCCGGCCCGGGATAAACTGAGGCGCGGACAGCTGGCACGGGGGCCACGCCTCCGCGCGGGGCGGGGCCTCGGGCGTCCACGCCTGCACGGGGGGCGGGGCCTCGGGCGGCCACGCCTGCGCGCGGGGGGCGGGGCCTCGGGCGGCCACGCCTGCGCCACGGAACCCGGCGGTAATACAGGCTCTGAAAGTACGCGTACCTGTCTGTGTACAGAAGGTGTTTTTAAAAACAGCAAGGAAATATATACCAGCAGGTGACAGTGGTAACGCAGGGATTACAGATGAACTTTAGATTTAAAATGTTTGTATTTTCTAAAAATGAGTTACTACTTTTAAAAAACCGCCGCTACTTTATAAGGTGGATAGACTCCTGAACTTTGTAAATAGCTTGGTGCAACCCAATAAGGAAAGGGTAAAGGAGTAGATGGTTATTTAAAAGAAAAACCTCTGCCGAAGGTTTTTTTGTTTGTTTGTTTGTTTTTGTAAATCCAGGCATCTTTGTAACTGCTACTTACTTGTTTTAACTGTTTGGATTCTGGGGTACGGGGATTTCTGAAAAAAGTTACAATGTCCTTAGGTGCAAAATCATAACTTGAATCATGCACCATCCTTCCTGCCTCCCTCAAAAATAGAGTATTTTCCATCTAAAGATGTCTTCTCAATCATTTGAACCATGTGTAAGATACTACAAGGCAGTGATGCCCAGGGGGCCCTCCACTCTTCCACTTCCCCAGAAAAACTGAGTTAGGAAGCCATGTGTAAAATTACATTCTGATTCATTGTGGGACAATGCCAGTGTTGTTGTTTTTTGCGGGGGGAGACCTATCTGATCATCAAGTGAAACTGAACAAAGTCTCTGCAACATAAAAATGTGATTCTACCTGTTTTTGCAACATTTTTTAGGTCCCTCAGTGACTGGATGATGAAGGACAATAGGAAGTTTTAAGACTGGCAATGATAATTATTAGAGGAAGAAAAAAAATCAAATGCAGGCCCATTTATTTAAAGCTAGGTTAATATTATAAATGATCAGCAAAACACATTAAATCAAATCAGCAAACATAAGGAGTATACTGGGTGTCCCTCCAAAAGGTATTCACATACTTTAATAGCTGATATCTCAATTTTGAAAATGAATTTTAATAAACACTGCCTTTATAACTATTCAAAGTGTGTGTGTATACATTTTTTGGAGACACCCTATATATTATGCCACATTAAAACTTTCAACTCCAAGTATAGTCCCTTTTTAATTGCTCATTATAAGCGATTCTTTCCTTAAAGAAGACAAGGATTTTGGCACACCTATCAAATGCTTCCTCCTATTTATGAACTAGAGGCCCGGTGCATGAATTCATGCACTGGTGGGGGGCGTGGCCTGCTTTGGGAGCGCCACTCATCCCGTCAGCCTAGCAGCTGTGGACCTGCCCTCTGAGTGGTGCTCATTCTGGTCAGCAGAGCGGCACTCCCACTGAGGGAGTGCACTGACCACCAGGGGGCAGCTCCTGGTGGTCATTCTGGTCAATCCGCCATTCAGTTGCTGGGCTTTTATTTATATAGACTAGAGGCCCAGTGCATGAAATTCGTGCTTGGGGGTGGTGGGGATGTCCCTCAGCCCAGCCTGCACCCTCTCCAACCTGGGACCCCTCGAGGGATGTCCTACTGCCCGTTTAGGCCCGATCCCAGTGGACATCCCTCTTACAATCCAGGACTGCTGGCTCCCAAATGCTCGCCTGCCTGCCTTCCTGATTGCCCCTAACCGTTTCTGCCTGCCAGCCTGATCACCCCCTAACCACTCCCTTGCCAGCCTGATTGATGCCTAACTGCTCCCCTGCCAGCCTGTTTGCCCCTAACTGCCGTCCCCTGCAGGCCTGGTCACCCCTAACTGCCGTCCCCTGCAGGCCTGGTCACCCCTAACTGCCGTCCCCTGCTGGCCTGGTCACCCCTAACTGCCCTCCCCTGCAGGCCTGGTCCCCCCCAACTGCTCTCCATTGCAGGCTTGGGTCCCCCCCCCCCCCACCTGCACTTCCCTGCATGCCCGGTCACCCCCAACTTCCCTCCTCTGCCGGCCTGGTCCCTCTCAACTGCCCTCTCCTGCTGGCCATCTTGTGTTCACATGGGGGCAGGATCTTTGACCACATGGGGGCAGTCATATTGTGTGTTGGAGTGATGGTCAATTTGCATATCACTCTTTTATTAGGATTTCATCTTTTTTGGGGAAAAAACCCCACCAAAAACTTGTACTTCTTTTTTTAATCAGTAAATACTTATTTACATTTATCATTTGTGGTGGTGGCGGGGAGGAGGGTAGCTACTGAATAGTTTGGTCCAGAAGGGAAAAATATTTTATTACTGACTCTGTTTAGTATTGCCAATGCATGTGATAATAAAAAGCAAACCATTTATAGTCATCTTTATCCCTTCCTTGGGTGCTTGAATTTGTAACGCAGGAGCTATAGGTGGTCATTTTCTACCACATCATCTGGGTTTTTTCACAAAATATTAACCCAAAGTAATCTAGAGGTTGGACTTGAACAAGTCCTGCCTGCAACCCTTTCAGCTTGGCTTGGGACCACCATAGTGCCCTAAATGACAATAAATTACTCTTGCTTTTACACATTTTGGGCAATTAGAAATTGCTTCCAACGTTAAGGCACTGTTACACACCACAAAGGAAAAAAGTTCGTATAATCTTCTCTTGAAGTATTGTTTTTTAAAGCATTATTTCTTTTATAGTGATGGTTCAAATGCATCTTATTTAGACACAGGGGGACCTTTTGTTGATTACTCTTTCAAAAGTTCTAAAAGGTACTGATTAATAAGGTAGAGGTTGGTCAGTTTCCTAAACACATATACCTTCTACACAGTGTTCAATTAAGATGCCAACATTGTACTTCATTACTACTCTTATTTTCCCCAGCACACGTCATGATTGTGCTGTGTTAGTAACTTTCTTTCCAAGGATAACTGGATGGAGTTTTAGACCTTAAAGATATTTAAATTTTGTTTCTCAAGCAACACTTTACACAAGTTTTATGCTTTATCACTGTATAAAAATGTACAGTGGTTTATTGACATGTACATTCCAATATGTTTACAGCTGCAAGATAATGAGGCACACTCAGTATTGCACTTCATTAAAATTTCAGGCTCAAACGTAACCTAGAAGTTTAAATGAAACTGCATTTGTAATTTAGTAATTATTATAGAGGACAAACATTGATATCTTTATTTACATTGTGATACTTATTACATTTATATGCCATCCTAACACAATTTTTTTTTTAAATAACAGTCTAGGAAATAAACCAGAATATTATTCTTTTTATCCCCACCCGTGATGCAATTGTACAGGATTACAAAAAGGCAGTATACAATAAACAATGATTATTTTTCTTTTTTGCTTGAAAGCCAGCATCATTCTTAGTCCATGAGCATGGTGATTCTTTCTATATCACTTATCTATAAATGTCCAATGCTTCACAGGCCAATGACGGTAATGGCCACATGCAAACACCTCATGAGTTTGATGTCTTGGCTCAAAAGAAAATAAACCAAATTAATGGGGAAACTTTCCATAGCAAGAATTATGTACATGGTATTTGGCATCCTTCTTGCACTGTGAATGTTCATTTTCATGGATGTAAAAATGGTCCCGTCCTTATCCTGAGCAGTTTAAACTTCACCACATCTGCTTGGGGGATGAAGGCAACTTTTCTATCCATAGACAAAGGAATCTGAGTGTTTTAAAAAGTATGAGCATTTCTGCACACTCCACAACCCAGAGCAAATTCTTCCCCAGTAGGTGGATGAACAACATGGAGTGGACATTCAGTTCCTTCTAATTGTTTGCCTTTGGGACCTGTATAAGTTTTGAAGGAGGCAAAAGAATATAATTAAAATATATTCATATAAACCTAACGTAAATATAAATCACTGGTAAGTTATTCAGAGAAATAATATGACAATGATTATGCAAATACAAAATAACAAAAGTATTTGTTCTCTAACCACAAAAGTAAAAATGTTCCCCATAAAAAAACTCAACACACCAGAGATACATATGTTGAAGAAGGGACATGATCCCTTAACCACAGCATCCTGCCTAGAGATAAACACTAATGATGAATTTGGTTCATCATTTTAAAGCAAAAAGCAATAAACAAAAATGGTCACAAAAATTCCTCAATTTAGTCTAGCAGGAAATTATTCTGGATGAGAAAATACAGAGATTTTTATATAAAACTAGAGGCCCGGTACACAAAATTCGTGCATGTGGGTTGGAGGTGTTCCTCAGCCCGGCCTGCACCCTCTGGCAATCTGGGACCCCTCAGGGGATGTCGGGCCTAAACCGGCAGTCAGACATCCCTCTCACAATCCGGGATGCTGCATGCACCAGTGACCATACTTTTCATACAGGTGAAAGGCATCTTGCTGTTGTATGGGCAGCTACATTTTTTTGCCCTGATTATAGAAAATAGTACATGACATGATCCTTCTGAGGCAGTAGTACCATTTTCCCCATCTTATGGGTGGAAAAACTGAAGCAGAGAGAAATTAAGTAACTGGCTTTGTCACACAGTTTTAAGTGTCAGAGTCAGGGCTGACCACAAAATGTGCAAGCCAGAGTCCATGCATGTCATGGCTGCATCATCCTGTGGTTTTTTTTTCAGTGTTAGAGAAGTCTTTCCAGGTTTTAATTTTTAAATCTAAGAGACTGTTCCCAATATATAGGGTAGGGTCCCTAGGCCTGGCCAGTGATCAGGGCCACCTGTGGGGCAAATGGCAGGTGGGGCGATCGGGGGCCCCTGCTGGCACTCACCTTGGCTGGCGGCCTGGCGCCGCCCGCTGGCCTGCCCGGCCCCCTGATTGCTGCCGCCAGTTGCCTCCTTCTTGGGGGGCAGATGCTCAACGCAGGAGCTTCCCCTGACCTGGGACAGCTCCTGTGTTGAGCGACTGCTCCCTGGTGGTTAGTATGAATCATAGCGACCGGTCATTCCGCCTTTTGGTCGATTTGCATATTAGGGTTTTATTATATAAGATATTTTTCAGGTAAAAACAAATTTTAGTGTAAGTAAGCCATGCTACCCTTCCATTTTCTCTGAAACAAAGGCATACATTGGTAAAATGGGAAGACTGATTATTAGTGTTCTTTTGAAAAGTATATGGGAGGGAGATTATAGGCAAATAAAAATTAATCAGCCTAAAATATGAATGATAATATGGAAGCAACACTTTGGGAAAGATACATTTGTAGATAATAATCAAATAAATTAGGCTTAAAAATGCACACCTCCCCCCATTTTTCTATTATTTAAAAGACTTGTTTTGTTCATGTGCACAAGTATCCTGGAACCAAAGAAGGTTATCAGTAAATACTGTAGAAAGGAATGGACAGAGGGATTATTTAACTTCTTAAACAGAATCTTGTTTTCATCCACATACTAATTAAAATTAATGGTTGACAGTGGTTAGAGAATCGATCCTTCTGTCTTTCTAAGTAAACTGCACAGCCATTTCCCCTAATTTCACTGTGAGTTCTCCTTTAATTATCTACAGTTCTCTAAATGAATGGATGAGTGAGCAGAATATGAGACAGGAAAAGCATACCTTAATCGAAGTGTATGATCTTAGCCAGGTATCTAACCTCTCTAGGCCTTGATTTCCCATTTGTGAATGTGGGGGATAATACTATCTACCTTGTAGGCTGTAAAAATTAGGCAAGAATATATATGTGAAAATGCCCAGGATCAATGCCAGTTTCTTCCTTCTACCACCTCTCGTGCCTCATTCCTGTGATTCACAATTGTTTATAGGACAAAGTCCTTTTTGTTGGCTGATCTGGATGATCACGTGCATGTTTGCCTGGCCCATCCTCCTTCTCTCAGTGACTACCTGCCACTGTGTCCTCTGCAATACTTGTTTCAACACTAGCTAACTTCCTTTTCGTTTGTAGTATTTTAAACATTATTTATCTCCCAGGTTCTAGCATGTCATAAGGGCAAGAAGCAAGATAGACTTTTCTGGTTCCTTTATTTCCAGACCACTAACCTACAACTTTCATTCAATAATTCCTCTTCCTTTCAAACTCAAATGAGAGGGAACACTGCCTGCCCCCCTTTCATTCCCTTCACTTGCTGACCTCCAGACCTTCCTCCTACTAATGATGGCTCACATTTCTATTTTGGCCATTATCCTAAACACTCTAGCCTCACATTATTCTGATCTTGCTTCTTTCAAAGTCCACTACTTCTATTTTTTCAAAAGAAGGTTTTTAGAGGTGGAACAGTCTAACAATTTTTATTTGACATGAGTAAGTAGCAAAAAGTAGCCTTACTTTAAAAACCCTCTTTATCTTACCATCTTTGTTTCTCACTAGATAATGTATCTCTCATGGTTTAAAAATCAGTAAGAAGTCACCTTCCCCTATTTCTCTCCCATCTTCCCTGTTTTCCCCAGTATTAACCAATTTTATTAATTTTTTGTATAGCTTTCAGTGTTTTTATGCAAATATAAACACACACACACACACACACACACACACACACACACACATATTAATTTCTTCCTTTCTTACAAAGGCAGCATACTATATGTACTTAAAATTTAATTTTTCATTTAATACTTCTATAGATCTTTCCATATCACTATATAGAAACTCCATCCTCGGTCTTCTTTTTTTAATGGTGCATATTAGTTAGTGTTTAACCACCCCCCCCCCCAGTGGATACTTATATCATTTATGAATTTTTGTTATTACAAGCAATGCTGCAGTAAATAACCTTGCACATTTTTCCTTGTTTATTTTCTTCACATATGTAGGTATATCCCCCAGAAGTGGGAATGTTGAAGGGTAGATGTATTTGAAATTTTGAGAGGCATCTCAGGGTCTACCATTTGCACTCTGATAAAGCAATGGATGAAAGTGTGTGTTTCCCAGCTTTAACAACATTGTCTATTGTGGTGTATGTAGTTCTGTATATATTTTCACTAATTTCAGATACATCTCATGCAAAATTCTCTTCTATGGTCACATTTACTTCTTCTTCCACTTTTCCCACTACATTAAGCCTCTTATTCCACCTCACTGTGATCACCAGTATCCTGACCTCTTCCAAACTTGTCTCTTTTTAGTTTCATATTGACTTTTCTCAGCCCGATCTGCCCATATAATCATTTCTCCTGTATTTTCAGTAGCTTCTTTAATTCCCTTGGCTATCTGATGCTCACTACTGCCAGTTCCCAGTCATTCTAGATTAAACCAGTTGTCCACTTTATGGTGCCTGCTCCAGGCTTCTTAAACAACAACACAAAATCACTTTAAATGGTTCTGTTATCCATTATAATTTCAAACTTCACATGGCCCTTTAGTGCCAAACAGCAACGCTTTTAATAATCTTTAGTTGACTTCCTTCTCATCCTCGAAGCAATCTGCTCCACTATAGCTCCCAACCCCACTCGTGATGAGAATCTTTTTATTTCACTCAGAAAGTCAGAAGTTCATAGAGCCAAGGAACCCCTTGGATTCTTTAGGATAGTGTCAACTAGGTTTCTGCCACTTGTGCAAGCTTACCTAATAATAGACAAACATGTAAATTGACCGTTATAGCCGATCAGTGACTATGCAAATTAACCCAAAAAAAGATGGCATACATAGGCGCCCAGGGCCTGTGTCCCAGGAACATCCTGGCACCCAGGTCACTGTGAGGTAAGGCCTGGGCAGGAACGGACCCCCTGCAATCGATCGCAGGGAGCTGGGGGTCGCTTCGGCCTGGTGCAGGAGCGGACCCCTTGCGATTGATCGCAGGGAGCTGGGCTCCGCTCTGGCACCAGGCCAAAAGCCTCTGCCAGAGGCTTTTGGCCTGGTGCTGGAGCAGACCCCCTGCCATTGATCGCAGGGAGCTGGGGGACCGCTCCTGCCCAAGAGGCTTTCGGCCTGGGCAGGAGCTGAGCCGGTGATCAGAGGGAGCTGGAGGGGCCTGCCCAGGCCTAAAGTTTCGGCCAGAGGCTTTAGGCCTGGGAAGGGCCCAGCCCTCCATTGGTGTGAACTATAGAGGAAACACCTCTTCTGACTGCACATTGGCTAAGCTTCCTGTATGCCACTGGTAATATTCTTAGTAACTTGGGTAATAAGAATCCAAAAAGGTGATCTAGGGTTTTTCCACCACACTTCTGGAGAAAAAAATGAAGGTCCGCTGCTGGAGGGGCTAAGAAATATCATATCCTGCCCTAGCCGGTTTGACTCAGTGGATAATGCCTCGGCCTGCAGACAGCAGGGTCTGGGTTCGATTCTGATCAAGGGCATGTACCTAGGTTGCAGGCTCCTCCCTGGCCGGGGCCCAGATCAGGGCTCATGCAGGAGGCAACCAATCAAAGTGTTCCTCTCACTTTGATGTTTCTCTCTGTCTTTCCCTTTCTCTTCCACATTCTCTAAAAGTCAATGGAAACATATCCTCAGGTGAAGATAAAAAAAAAAAAAAGAAAGAAATGCATATCCTATGAAAGACACATCTTGAAAATGCCTAAGGAAAGTTGTCATTTTTTCTTGGTGAAGGGACTGGAGGCCGTGTTGATGAAAACACCTTGGTGACTGTGGTGACTGGCAGTGGCTGCAGCAGCGGGGTGATGGGGCTGGTGCCTTCCCCTGACCAGCCCGGTTGCCTCCCACAAAGGGTGGCCAGACTGCAGCTTTGGCCCGCTCCCAATGGGCCGCGGGCCTAAGCCGTCAGCAGGATATCCCCTGAGGGCTCCCAGTATGTGAGAGGGGGCAGGTTGGGCTGAGGGACCCCTGACATGCAGTGCATGAATTTCGTGCACCAGGCTCCTAGTCATTAAATAAAACTGGATACCATAATCATATTAAAAAAACTAAAAGCATACCTGCAGGACAGTGTGGTAGTTCTTCCTTAGGAATGCTAGTCATCCTTTGAAAATCATCATGACAAGCATTACAAAAATGTGTTGTTCCAAAACAGAAAAAGACAGCCACGGAACAGCAGTAGCGACATTTATATTCCAAAAAGTCTGTGCCATGTTTCGGACACATCTATAGCAATAGAAAATAGACAGACACAAGATTATAGTGAACCTATTTCATTATAGTTAAGATAGTCATATATATAACTCAGCGATTCATATTTTGAGAGTATGCACAACTCTAAAAACTGATTGAAAAATTGATGATACCCACATTAAAAAATAATTAATAAATGTGTGGCTTTGCCCAAAAGATCTGGACAAGCTTCAAGTTCTAATCCCAGCTCCATCATAACTAATTTATTTATAAGCTAGCCTCTTAATTTCCTTGTGAATGTTTCCTGGTCAGCCAAGTTGAAAAATTAATATTTCATTTATCTATCAATCTCATAGATGTACTATGAAGATTTCATTAAATAGGAGAAAATCTAAAAGTTTGAAATTTGGTGATTATTTTATGGGAGACAAAAGTATAAAATGCAAATCCCATCCAAAATAGATAATATATATGAATAAGTTGGAAAATTATACATTGCTGTACAAACATCAGAAAATGCTGGGGGAAAAACATGCTATGCCATTTCCACCATACTGGTTATATTATTATTTTAAAAAATTAGAGGTTTAACGTTTCTAAATTGTCCTTTCTAATAAAATGGTCTACCCACCTGAGCCCGGGACACATCAGAACAAGCACCACAAATGAGCTCTCTGGGATCATAGTCATCTCCTTGTCCAGCCTCAGCATCACAGCGAGCTTCACCACCAAAATATGCCTAGGGAAAAAAATGCAGTGAGATTACAGCAGGGAAAAACTCTGCCGTGTAATTTGGGCATAGTGGACATAAGATCAAGAGGTCTTAGGAAATAATATTGTCTATTAGACACTCCCTGGCATGTCGAGTGGATGCCCACATTGCTGCCCAGTGGGCAGAGCAGGGTAAGAAATAAAGCTACGGTTTTTCAATTCTAGAATGAATTCATGCTTACAGTAGGAAGTTCAAACACTGTACTGTCAAAGCAAAATAAAAAAATAATATACAATATTCCAAATAAATATCAAAATAGGATATTAAGAAATAAAGAAAAACTGCGTTTTTAGGGCAAAGTTTAAATAGCCTTTTATCATTTTGAAATTGTAAATAACATCTTTCTTTTTATTGCTCTAAAAATATGTTTAGAACTTCTCCAATTTTAATACTGTAGGACAAAAAATATGCCTAAAGTAAATATTAGTACAGAATTATAATCCTCAAGCTAATGGGAAAGAAAAAAAATCAATTTTAATCATATAACATTTTTTAAAAAGCAAAGGCAAATTGGGTAATTCTTCTCAGAATACTGCTCATACTTATAGAGCTATATTATATGCAAGAACTGAACAGTATCTAATACAGATACTAGAGTAAATGAAATTATAACAAATGATTTATCTGAATTTGCTCTGGGCACAAAACAAATGAGGTAAATTGTAATTGGGGCAATCTACATGCACATGTCCCATAGCCAAAAAATGAGGATAAACAAGATGAGTCAATATAAATCTATTATCTGTACTAGAAAACAGGTTAAAAGACAGGCTGCATTGATACAGTTAATAAATGGTCTTCCACTAGCTAAATTTGGCCTCAGAAATATTTCATTTGTCCTGGGGTCTATTCCGGCTGTTTTACTTCTCTGGATTCCTTGTGTGGCCTCCTGGACATTTGACTGCTATCCTCATGGTGGCACAATATTCATTTATGATGTTTAGTACATTATACACCCATAAATAATGTATTATTATTTGTAACAATACAATTCACAAAGACACAGTATTGGTCTTTCCTTGGGTTTATGTATATTTGTCTTCCTTTCTGGCTACCATCTATTTATCCTTCCCTTCATTATCTATATTTTCTTTTTGCTACACTGGGAATGCATCTTTCATTTATTGATTCCTTTGTTCATTTATTCATTTTCTAATTAACTTAGTGTCTAATAAAGTGCCAGTAGTGGAGACAGAGAAATGAAAAAATATAGTCTTTGTCCTCATGGAACTTATCAAGTGAGGCAGAGAGATAAGTGAACCAGTAATCATAATGCAGAATAATGAAGGCTATGATGGATGTATACCAGATTTCTAAATCATGTGATGGTGATGGGTAAGCATGGGCACATTGTAGAGGAGATGAAACCCGATATGAATACAAAAATGTGATAGATAGTCTGGCTCTGCACCTAAGCATGTGTGTCAGTAGGTGGCAGGTGAGAGTGAAATGCAGAGCAGACGGTAGAGAGGTAGAGAAGAGCATTTCATGAAGCGAAACTGCCTATGTGATGGCATGGGAGTGTCAGTGAGCGAGGAGACATGGCCAAGTTTGGGAAGCTGTTCAATATTCTATAGCACAAGGTGCAAAAGGTAGCAGCTTGAGGGATGAGATGAAGGGTGGACAGGTTTACAGGCTTATAAGCAAAACAATGATGCAATCAGATTTGAGAAATAATACCCTATGAGTAGCAGTGTAAATATAAAGGATGGCATGGAGGCGTTAGGGGCTCCACAAAAGCAGTGCAGTAAAGAAAGCTGCTGTGATTAACTTTGTAAATTAACATTGGAGAATGAGAGAGTCAAAGTTGAATATAATACTGGACATATGGACTTTGAAGTATGTGAGAGAAATCCAAATGTCTGAAAGGCAGATGGACATTTGTATCTAAATCGCAAAGATTTTGGAAGATCATAACATTATAGGTGGTTGGCAAAGGCATGGGAGTACAGGAAGTAAATCAAAGATAAGGAGGTATTATTAGCCAAGGATGGAGTGCTGGGGAAACAAATATGTTAAGGGTAGATAAATGCAAAGACACCTTAGGAGGGATTAAAGACAAATGACCAGAAAGGAAGGAGGATATAAAAAAAGTGGTCTTGGAAGCCAAGGAAGTAAGAATTTAAGGAGGAAATGCTCAAAAGAGTCAAGTAAGAGAAATTTATTCAAGAACCACCTGGATTTGGAAAACAGGAGGTTATTACTGATGGGAAGTAGCTTGTGTACAGAAATATTGCATGTTTTGGAAATAGTCTGTACAGGTTAAAAAATATCCCAAAACAAATTAAGTAAATAAATTAAACTTGAAACACAGTACCAAGCTTTCTCATTTTTAACTTCAGATTTTAGATGTAAGAATAATTGAATATCAGTATACAAAATTCAACTTTTTAATCATATAATCTCTAGTTCTTAAAAATTCTTAGTATAATTTATAGCATACCTTTCTGCATTTGTAGCAAACATAATATGCATATCTATTCATGGCATAGCCAGCTGGGTCGTTATAAAATCTCACACCAGGAGTTGTTATAGCTTCACTCTTATGCAGACCTTCATATTCCAATCTCATTAAGGCTTTTCTTTTGACATCCTCATAGAGTTCTTTTATTGGATCAAGCAGGTCTTTTAATACTACATGATTTATTTTGTTCTGAAATTTAAAAAATGAACATCTGTTAAGAAAGCCATTTATTTATTAATTCAACAAACAGTGTGTACCAAAGTGCCAAAGCACTGTGCTAGGAGGTAACGAAAAGATCTTTTATAATAAAAGCGTAATATGCTAATTAGACTGGAGATCCTACTGGACGAAGCTGCGGCGTGTGGGGGCCTAGGCAGCTGCCACAGTTGCGGGGCTGAGCCCCTTGCACGAATTTCGTGCATCGGGCCTCTAGTTTATAAATAAAATGCCATTTAAAAATAATCTTGTAAAGTCCTTGCAAGCCTCACAGGGAGAATGGAGGTAAGTGGGGCACAGAATGTGAAAATTCCACTTTATTAGCTTCATATTCCTGAATATGGAACATATCTCCTGCTGCCTTAGCTGTTTTGGGAATAAAAGGTTATTACCTTGCTGCCACAAATAAGACGGGGTACCCCTTCTCTCTGTTTTCCTTGGAGTTACGGTAGAATGTCAGGTGGTAGAAATAAGCAGGTAGTATTTTCTATACCACTTAAATGTGACTTTTTTTGGTTGCATTATATGATGGGAGAGCAAATATTACAATCCTTTTTTATTATTTCTCAGTTTACCTAAGCAATGATTGTGTTAAGCCTTTCCATATTATACCCTACATATCAGTTTGCAAATATGAGGAAAATAGGGAGAACTAAATAGGAAAAAAAAGGAATTAATAGAGATGGCATTGCTAATCACATTCTTAAAGTTTTTTTTGTTAATCATTATTAGCTTGCCAAAACAATTTGCTACTTTGCTCATTACTATCTATGTAGAGATAAAAAAAAATTTCTTATTTGAGCTCTAAAAGTATTTTAATGGCACTGAAAGTTCAGCTTTTACTTTTTAATGGCAGGTATCAGTACCTACAAGCACCACGGCTCATTCTTCTTTTTGGTAGTTACCCCTTGTCATGTCACATGACCTGAATTTTCAGGGGGTCTGAAAGCAGAGATACATGCCTGTCAATGCTTGATGATGTCTAAATGAATTTTATGATGCACTATGCTTAACTTAACTAGCTTTTAATTGGAAATTACTATTTTGAAATGCATCATAATAGAGACATCTATTATATTCTTAGGTACCACTTGGATAAAGAGAACAGAAACTGATGGGGGATGGTTGTAAAAAAAAGTAAGCTGGTAAGGACACTGAGAGACACTGACAGTTTATTCTGAAAGATGAAAGATGAAGATAAAGATGAAAGTAAATAAAAAGTAGATAATTTCTGATTCTTTCCATACCTTGCAGATGGGACAAGATATAAATCCAAATGTTATCCTTGGACCAAGCCATCTGTTTTCCAAAACCCGTCGACAGCACTGTAAGTGGAATACGTGACTACAGTCCAGCTTAAATAAAGAAAAGAGAAGAATATAAGCAAATGTAACAATGATAAACACCAGTAACTGGCAGATTATTCAATATATGAAAGGAGATAAGAGAAAAAGCAAGCAATTTAGTACAATGTTATTTTAGCACTTTCCCACTATTCATAGGACATTAAATAAGTCTTCAGGTGCTCCCAATATTTTAGCATACGTATATTAATGCCACATTATAGAGAGTAAGCTGGGTTAGGAAAAATGCAAAATTACTCACTTCTGTATCTTATAAAAAGAAGAGGAAACTACTGACTTAGAGATTTAAGATTTATTTTTGAGAATATTACCTTGGAATTACAAGAACTGGAAATATAAATAAGCAACCAGTAAAAGTATAAAAAAGATATTTAGCAAATAGTAACTTCTATATTATTAATATGTATGTACGTTATGTATAGAGGTATGTATCATTGCATCATTATGACAGATCAATTATATAATGCTATTAAGTATCATTCTGGATTGAAAATTAAGAAAAGAGTAGATATTGTATAATCTGTTTTTCATTCCTTATGAACATTTTATTGATTATTGTAGGCTCACACAAATCACAAATTAAAGCTAAACACACAGAATGTAAACAGGATATTCTCTTTAATAAACTGGTAGGTATTAATGGGACATTTTCTCCCAATGATAATCTAGACACAATTAATACTTTAAAAGCTGAGACAACCTGAATGGCTGGTGCTGCCGAGAGTGCTTCAGTGAAACATATCATGCACATGTCATCAGCGTCTTGCTTCAGTGTTGTGGCACTCTTATCACAGCCATGCAGACAGGGCAGACAATGCTCTTCGTTTTTTACACCTCCACATGGATGGCCACAAGGATGTGTCTTACAACAGGCTATCTTAGCATATTCCTATTAAAAATAAATTGCAATGGCACACAAAATATAGAAAAAAAGCACACATCCTAGTAATCATATCCATTATATTAATTTTCCAAGGTATTTTTCCACAGGAAATACATATTAAGACTAAGTTACAATAAAGTGATTTTTATTCTTTGTTTGAACATAATTTAGGATTATTAATAAAGTCTATTTTTGTTTTAATGTGATTTTAAAATTTTTCACTCCACATAAAGGGAATCTGATAAAAACTGAATTACAGATTTAATCTATTTGTTATAATGCATAGCCACAGATCAACAAAAAATTACTGCCTTACAATCTCCCCATTACCACCCACCCCCTGGCCAAAATGGGGATTAAATAAAATACAGGTATCTTTCACTATTTGGGCACTATCTAAATTCTTGTTAACTAAATTGAGGCATCACAAATATCTGGATAGCCCTGGCCAGTGTGGCTCAATTGGTTGGAGCATCATCCCATGCACCAAGGGTAGTGGGTTTGATTCCCAGTCAAGGGCACATAGAACCAAGTGATGTGTTTCTCTCTCTCTCTCTCTTTCTCTCATCTTCCCTCACCCCCCTCCACTCTCTAAAAATCAATGGGAAAAAAAATCCATGGATGAGGATTAACAAGAACAAAAAATCTTCATAACATGGAATGTGTATAGATGTTTAAGACTAACGAACTTTCAGGTACTGGAAATTTATTTTAGGAAAATAAGTGAATAAAATACCTATAAGAGGCAAAGGAAATACAGCCCATAGATTAAGTTTCTAGCACATAAGTAAATGTTAACTATATAGTATATACCGATGGTTGATGGGAAACACACACAAAAGGAATCTGATTTGGGCTCGAGTGCTTTATCTGACCCATTCACCAGCTTTGATAAAGCATTTAACTCAACATGAGTACTACACTAATTTAGAACACAAATGATGCTGAGATGGAACTCTTACTTATATGAAGTAAAGATGTCATGTGGGAATATGTGCTCCCCTTACTGGGATACTCACCTGGCAGTCTGCATCAGAACAAACACTGCCAACAGCAGATAACTCCGTTCCACTTCTGGAACCACAGAAGCGGCATGCTTCTGAGCTACTTGTGGTGGGTTTGCCTAGATTCAAGGAGAAAAAATCCTCCTGAAGAATATTTCCTAATATTTTAATATAACTCATTAAAAACAAACAAGCAAACCAGGTTTGTATCAGTTGTCATCATTGGGAAATCAGCCAGGCAATTACAAGCCGAAGGTTGTAAGCTACACTAATTACAAATTATACAAGAAAAGGGATAAGAAACTGAAGAGCTATACTTAAAGCCAAATAAATTATTAACTGATTCATTTATACTTTTTCAGTAAAAAGGAATAGACTATACTTCTAGTCAAGATAGCAGGTTGAGCAGATATGGCAAGCCCCCCACTAAAAAAGCACAATACCAGACAAAATATAACACAAAAAAACTAAATAAAAATATATAAAACAAAGGAAAATACAGCTTTAAGTACCTTTCCACAAGTGCAATATTAAAATTTCCTAGGAGAAAACCTCATCAGAGAAAATGAAACTTGAAAAACAGAATTCCCACCCAAGGAAGTAGAGATAATAGAATAATTTGGAAAGAAATTTACATTTTGAAATAAACAAGGAACAGACCCATAAAAACAAGACTAGAACAACATGAAAAAGAACAGGAAGATTGAAAAATATAGACCAAGATCATTTTATAAACACAGATACAAAAATTCTAAATATAATAGTAATACAAGGAACTTAAAAATATCCTTTTTAGCCTGGCTGGTATGGCTCAGTGGTTGAGTGTCAACCTATGAACCAAGAGCTCATGGTTTGATTTCTGGTCAGGGCACATGTCCAGGTTGTGGGCTCAATTCCTAGTGTGGGGCGTGCAGGAGGCAGCCAATCAATGATTCTCTCTCATCATTGATGTTTCTATCTCTCTCTCCTTCTCCCTTCCTCTCTGAAATCAATAAAAATACATTAAAATTTTTTCTTTTAAAAAAAGGATAGTTTATATCATGAATAACAATGATGGTTCAACATTCGAACATTTATTAATGTTATGTATGGCATGGTCAGATTATAGGAAAAAATACTATCAGCTCTGAGAAAAAAAAGACCATGCTTTTATAGCATGAAAAGTTACTCCTACTTGAGTTAAGTTTGTTCAGGTTTATACCTAATTCTAACATCAGGAATTCATGTTAGTCAAATGGCAGATGACAGAGGTACTGAAAATTGAGAATTTGTAAGACTTAATATAACTAAACTGGGAATATAGCAGACTTACGTTTTTATAAATAAATCAAAATGAACACACACATGTTTTGGAGATAAAATAACTGGCTCAAGATTACACAGCTAGTTAGTGGCAAACCAGGTTTCCTGACTTTTAGCCTGATACTTTTTCTACCATTGTCTCATAAATTTACTAATATAGTCAGGTATCAATGATGTCATAATAATTACTTGTCAGAATACACTCAATTAATCACATTAAATAATTTTAAACTAACATCTAGTTTAATGGTAACCAACAGGCATGGTTCAATCTTAAATCCTCTTTTACCTGTGTGTTCTCGGAATTCCACCATTGCTTTCATTGTTTTAGAATCTGCAAGTGCCATCAACCAGAACAATTTAGTTCGACCACAACCTTCATGAAGGTCAACCTTTATAGCTTCTTCTTCTTCTTTGAAGACCTATTATATCATTAAGAAAAAGGAAAATATATTTATTTATGACTCTGAAAGAGAAGTATAAATTTAATTATTCAATAATAATGCCATTTATAAGTAGGCATTCTAAAAAGTTCCAGATATTTCCAATCTTCTCTTTAATATTTACAACAGTTCTATTTTTATAAATGTGGAAACTAAGTCTTAGAGAGGTTAAACAACTCGCTTGATTTACACAGTTGGTAAGTGCCACAGCTGCTGTGATTCCCAAGTCCATTTTTTTCTCATTACCCCAAGTCTCCCACAAAAGTTACTGAATACACTTTATGTTCTAGATACTGTTCTGTGTGTAAAGACAGAAATCTTCACCTGTCTTTGATGAGTTTTGGTTCGTCGATGAAGATGAAGGAATCTGTCACAGTCAGTACATAGATTTCCACATACGTTGCATAAAATGATTGCTGCAGTTTCACCATCATCATGGTTATCACACATAGGCTAAAATAAGACATTTCCATAGGTTACATTCAATTAATAAGCATCAATATTTACACAAATTGAATGTAATTTATTTTTACCAGTAACAGTAACTGAAGTCTATTAAGAATTTGGAATCTGAACATTAAACTGAATGATGGCAAGTGTATTAAATTATAAAATTTCCTCAAAGGCCTAAATCAATTATTAATAAAATAAACATGTGTATTTTGCTCAGTGACTTGAGAAAATTTCTCCCCATTATATTCAAACACTTTGTATGCTAAATGAATAAATATTCATTTTTGAAACTTTAACCATTAATGAGAAAGTGTTGAAAGGGCCCATATAAAGTCTTCTTTCAGTGAATGAAAAGATAAATATCTAACCTATAAGTACATTTCTGAAGAAATGGTATGTCATATTGCCTCTCTTATTGCTTTATCTCCTTGCCATAGGACTGATTACATTTTAGTACAAAAATTGAGACATGAAATCAAAGTCTGGCTAAAAACAAATTTTGATACTATGCCAACATGTCTCAGAGAAGAAGGGGAAAGCTCTTTTGTATACCTAAAGCCCCTAATATACTCTAAAGAGGGAACCCTTGTGAGATGAACTTTGGCAATGTGACAACTTTTCAAGAGTTCCACTAATTATGTATTTTTACTTGTAGTACTGCTTTTTAAAAAGCTAAGCTATCGCTGACTATAAAGAAAAACAAGATCATTTTATATAAAATAATTTTCATCTTACCATTTGTTTTTGTTGGCCATCCTTTCCCATCCATCTCCCCGAGGAGAGACGATCTACATGGTCCTGGTCAAGAACGCACAGTGATGCTAGAGCAAGCCAGAGCTGTTGAAAGGAAAGGCTGTTACACCACTGAATACTTAGGAAAGACTTATAAAATGTTGACTGTCTGACACATGATACTAGTTTAATAAATTCCAGCTGTATCTGGAGATATGTAAATACCCAGTGGTACTCAAAATTTCCAGATGTGGCATCAGACACATACATGATGGCTGTATGTGCCATGCACATAGTATGCACCCAAATATTTACTGAATAAATGTTCCTCTGATTAAGCATTCTATTTTCTGCCTGATATATAAAATTATCCTTTACTAGAGGCCCAGTGCACAAAATTCATGTACAGGGAGGTAAGAGGGGGGTCCCTCAGCCTGGCCTGCGTCCTCTTGAAGTTTGGGAGCCCTTGGGGGATGTCCTACATCCTTAGTTCTGCCATGGAGGCTGGAGAGGCTCCCACCACCGTTGTGCTTGCCAGCTGTTAACCCGGCTTCTCGCTGAGTGGCACTCCCCCTGTGGGAGCGCAATGACCACCAGGGGGCAGCTCCCACGTTGAGCCTCTGCCCCCTGGTGGTCAGTGCACGTGATAGCGACCGGTCATTTTGCTGTTCAGTTTATTTGCATATTAGCCTTTTATTATATAGGAGGATTGGTCTACTATAGAAATAATATAGCAATATGTGAATTTTCATATTTAATATTCCAATGACTCCTGCAAAATTTTCCATCCATTATCATTTGCCAGAGGCATTAAATTCCAAGGAAGGTGGTACATGGATGTTTAATTTTGTACAGTCCCGTGAGTAGTTGGGTACATATTACATTACTAGAAGCCCAGTGCATGATTTAATCATGCACGTGTAAGCTGTCTGTCCGCTGGTCGGCAGCTCCGAAGTCCCTGGGCCCCTAGGGCGAGGCGGGGCGGGGGCGTGGTCCTCCTGCGGCCGAAGCCCAGACCAGGGTCTTGCCTTTGCCTCCCACCCAGGAAGGCTGGGGCCGCCGCCACGTGCTCCTGCGGCCTAACTGCCGCCAGACTCCTCCCCCGGGAGCCGCGCCGCCCGCCCCCCCCCCCCCCCGCCCCCGCCGCCTCCAAACCTCCAAAACGCCGGCTTGGCTCGCTGCCCCAGAGGCCTGTCTGTGCCGCAGCACAGCCATGGCGCAGACGCTGAGCTCGCGTCGCCGCTGGCAACGCGAGCTCAGCGTCCTGCCGGCCCAATCACCACCCCAGCCACCCCGAGTCCCGCCCCCTGTGTCACCCGTTGGCCCAATCATGGGCGTAGCAGAGTGATAGTAATTTAAATATTACCTTTTTATTATGTAAGATTGTAGACTAGAGGCCCGGTGCATGAAATTCGTGCACGGAGGGGGGTTGGCCCTCAGCCCAGCCTGTACCCTCTCCAATATGGGACCCCTTGAGGGATGTCTGACTGCCCGTTTAAACGGGCAGTCAGACATCCCTCTCACAATCCAGGACTGCTGGCTCCCAACTGCTTGCCTGCCTGCCTTCCTGATTGCCCCTAACCGCTTCTGCCTGCCAGCCTGATCACCCCCTAACCACTCTGCTGCCAGCTTGTTTGCCCCCAACTTCCCTCCTCTGCAGGCCTGGTCACCCCTAACTGCCCTCTCCTGCAGGTTGATCACCTCCAACTTCCCTCCCTTGCAGGCCTGGTCCCTCTCAACTGCCCTCCCTTGCAGGCCTGGTCGTTCTCAACTGCCCTCCCTTGCAGGCCGGGTGCCTCCCAATTGCCCTCTCCTGCTGGCCATCTTGTGGTTGCCAACTTGTGTCCACATGGGGGCAGGATCTTTGACCACATGGGGGCAGCTATACTGTGTGTTGCAGTGATGATCAATCTGCATATTACTCTTTTATTAGATAGGATAGAGGCCTGGTACAGGGGTGGGGGCCAGCTGGTTTGCCCTGAAGGGCGTCCCAGATCAGGATGGGGGTTCCCTTGGGGTGTGGGGCAGCCTGAGCGAGGGGCCTGTGGTGGTTTGCAGGCCGGCCACGCTCCCTGGCAACCCAAGCAGAGGCCCTGGTATCTGGAATTTATTTTCCTTCTACAATTGAAACTTTGTAGCCTGGAGTGGAGCCAAGCCAAGCCTGGGGCTCCCTTCGAGGCTGGCAGCCATTTGTGTTGGGGTTATAATTGAAACTTTGTTGCCTTAAGCAGTTGGGCCCAGCCAGGGTGTGCGGAAAGCTTTGCTTCCCCTGTTGCCGGTGGCAACCCTGGCCTGCTCTCTCAAGCTCCATTCTGCCGCCATTTGTTTGAATTTGTTTACCTTCTATAATTGAAACTTTGTAGCTTGAGTGGAGGCTTAGGCCTGGCAAGGGCAGGCAGAAAGCTTGGCTTCCTCTGTTACCTAGGAAACCTTGCTCTCTGTGGCTGTAGCCATGTTGGTTTGGATTAATTTGCATACTCGCTCTGATTGGATGGTGGGCGTGGCTTGTGGGCATGGCTTATGGGTGTGTCGGAGGTATGGTCAATTTGCATGTTTGTCTATTATTAGATAGGATAATAACAGTTACTCACAAGTCTCTGTATACCCCTAATGTCCTAGCACTATGCTTGGTGCACTTTGTCAGAAATAAGTAAGTGTCTAACAAATAAAGCAAATGTTTAACAACTTTAAAATCTGCCCTAAAAAATAGTTCAACACTTTCTGAGGCTTAAAGAGTAACTTTCAGTTTGACATAGAATTAAATATTTCTTCATTACTGAAAAAAATAATTTAACTGTCTTAACTCTAAGAAGTATATGGGAGTGTCACTGGATATGAAGAGTAAGAGAGGGAAAATTAGGGAAAGAAAAGCCAGAAAAAGAAATAAAATATGCCACAAAAAGGGAGCACAGAATAAAGAGAAGAACACATGCAGGGTGGGTGAGGGTTAGTCAGAATAACTGCTTCAGGAGAACCCAGATGGCAGTGTAGGCAAACACCTGGACTCGCTGCCTCCCACAGCCACATCAAAACTACAACTAAAATACAGAACAACCATCATCCAGAACTGCCTGAAAGCTGGCTGAGTGGAAGTCCTACATCTAGGGGAGTAAAAAAGTAAGCACACTGAGACTGGTAGGAGGTGCGGAGGCATGGAATGGGCTGGTCTGGCACCCACGTGAGCCGCCTTTTTAATCAGGAGGGAGATCGTATTCTTTGTATTATCTTCTTCCTTCCATGAATTTGGAAAAGGTGCTTTAATTTAATTTTAAGAGTTAGACAGAGGTCTCCTTTTTTCCCATACTATAAAAGCTTTTTAGATATTGGCAGAGAACCAAGATGGCAGTGTAGGTAAATGCCTGTACTCGCTGCCTACCATAACCACATCAAAATTACAACTAAAATACAGAACAACCATCATCCAGAACCGCTGGAAAGCTGGCTGAATGGAAGTCTCTACAACTAGAGAAGTAAAGAAGAAAGCACACTGACACTGGTAGGAGGTGCAGAGACACGGAATGGGCTGGCCTGGCACCCATGTGGGCCGCTTTTTTAATTGGGAGGGAGATTGTCTCTGCAGAGGCTGCAGGGAGGAGGAAGAGTCCCAGCTCCACACCAGACCCCCAGCCAGAGCTGGGAAAAGAAGTCCCTATGGGCAGTAAGAACTACAGGCTGTAAAAACCAGTGCAGTTTGGGGCTGAGTGACACACAGGCTGCTGGAGACCCAGCTGCTCCTCTTAAAAGGCCGGCACCATAAATGGAATTTACAAGTTCCCACTTCCTCTGAGCTCCAGTGCCAGGCGAGGCTCTGGGGGACCCAGACTCATAAGAGGAGAAACTGGACTGTCTGGCATCTGGGCAGAAACTTGGGGGCAGCTTTCATCCAGATGGAGGTGCTCACAGCAATCATTGTTCCTACGCTGGGACCTCCCTGGTTGCAGCGCTGACTGGCAGCCATTTCTCTTTGCTCCGCCCTGGTGATTCCCTGAGACCTCACCCCACCCAATTTACAACCCACCTAAACTGTGCCCAGTGGCTCTGGCATATGAACGGCCTGTCCTTTCTCAGGCTAAAAACCTGTCAAACAAGCTGCAGGGAGCCCCAAACCTATGGAACAGACTATCAATAAAAAGGCCCAAGACCTGTACCAGCAACAGCACCAGCCTGTCTTGCTTCACAGCTAGGCCTCATCTGGGCCCTTCCAAACCTGATACAAAGAGGAGGAATCTGCAGATCTCTCTGTAGCTCCTGCTGGGTGGCTCCAGGCAGTGGCTGACTTTGCACCTCCCTGGAGACCCAAGAGCCAGTGTACCCAGTGGTCATTGTGAGACCATACCAGCTTACAACTCTTCACATCTATAAGCGACTCAAGGGGCAGACTCAGTGAGCACCAAAGCCCCACTGAAGCAAGTCCTGCTCCATAAGGGTGTCTCCTGCACAGCAGCTCTCCCACTGTAGTCACAGCTGGTTCCCATAGCCAGTTGGCTTGGAGGTCAATTCCTCCCATTGACACCAACAGCAATCAAGGCTAAACTACACCAAGACTGGGCACACAGCCCACAAAAGGGTGCACCTAGAGTGTCCACCTCAGGTGATTGGGGAGGCTGAACCACTGGGCCCCATAGGACACCTACTACACAAGGACATTCTATAAACTCAAGGAGACTGAACAGCTCTACCCAATACATAGAAAGTAACACAGAGAAGAAGCCAAAATTTGGAGACAAAGAAACATGTCACAAATGAAAGAAATGGAAGAAAGCAAACTACTGGATATAGAGTTCAAAACCACAGTTATAAAGTTACTCAAGAATCTTCTAGAAACCTCCAAGGGACTTAGTGAGACTTTTAAAGATCTTAGTGAGAAAGCCAAAAAAAAAAAAAAGGAAAAGCATACACTGACTGACATAAAGAATAATATACAAGGATTCAACAATAGACTAGAGGATCCCAAGAATCAAATTAATGATTTGAAATATGAGGAAGCAAAAAACACCCAACCAGAAGAGTAAAAGAAAAAAGAATCCAAAAATATGAAGATAGTTGTAAGGAGCCTCTGGGACAACTTCAAGCGTACCTACATCCGAATTATGGGGGTGCCAGAAGAAGAGAGAGAGCAAGATACTGAAAACCTATTTGAAGAAATAATGACAGGAAACTTCGCCTACCTGGTGAAAGAAATAAACTTACAAGTCCAGGAAGCACATAAAACCCCAAACAAGAGAAACCCAAAGAGGACCACACCAAGACACATCATACTTAAAATGCCAAGGGCAAAAGACAAAGAGAGAATCTTTTTTTTAAAAAAAAATATTTTATTGATTTTTTTACAGAGAGGAAGGAACAGGGATAGAGAATTAGAAACATCAACGAGAGAGAAACATTGACCACCTGCCTCCTGCACACCTCCTACTGGGGATATGCCTGCAACCAAGGTACATGCTCTTGACTGGAATCGAACCTGGGAGCTTTCAGTCCGCAGGCTGATGCGCTATCCACTGAGCCAAACCAGTCAGGGCCAAAGAGAGAATTTTAAATGCAGCAAGAGAAAAGTAGTTACCTACAAGGGAGTGCCCATACAACTGTCAGTTGATTTCTCAACAAACACTATGTGGGCCAGAAATGAGTGGCAAGAAATATTCAAAGTGATGACTATCAAGAACCTACAACCAAGATTACTCTACCCAGCAAAGCTATCATTTAGAATTGAAGGTCAGATAAAGGGCTTCACAGACAAGAAAAAGCTAAAGGAATTCATCACAACCAAACCAGCATTATATAAAATGCTGAAGGGTATTCTTTAAGAGGAGGAGGAAGAAGAAAAAAGTAAAGATAAAAAATATGAACAACAAAGTGGCAACAAATATATATCTATCAACAATTGAATCTAAAAATCAAACGAATAAAAAAATCTGATGAACAGGATAAACTGGTGAATGGAATAGAATGAGGGGCATAGAAATGGAACAGACTGACGATTCTCAGAGGGAAAAGGAGGTGAGGGGGGCCGTGGGAAGAGATTAGACAAAGATCTTATATGCATGTATGCATTACCTATGGACAATAGGGTGGTGAGGGCCTGAGGTGGGGTGGGAACTGGGTGGAGGGGAGTTATGGGGGGGAAAAAGAGGAACATCTGTAATAATTTCAACAATAAAGATTAATTAAAAAAAAAACTAAAAAAAAAAAAAGGAATAACTGCTTCAGATGCCACACTCACTAGCAACATAGCCCAAACTTTTTTTTTTCTGCCCTAGGGAAATATTAATTTATCTTCTTTTTCAGACTTCTGAGAATTAACTTAAGCACTATCCACCAGTGTTTACTTCTTCTCAATGCTGTCACACTGCCCTGCTTTAAGGAGATCTCAAATCTCTTTTGGAAGCACATGGGGACATGAAATTTGGTAGGTTACAAATTCCTGCAGATGTCTCATCTGAAGAATGCAATACTACTCTCTAAAACAAGCATGTTAAATTTGTCAGCCCACATGAATATTTTTTTGGCCCAGCCAATATAATGATGTGTAAGAAACATTTTAATAAAAATTTCATAACTTAATTTTTACAATATCCTGTTATACATAATTACTAATAATGAACTACAACATTTGCTAATGACTGATTACTATAATTGTGTTGCATTCATTTCCCTTACACGCAGGTGCACCATTTGTCTCCACTAATACTAGCAGTGAACATTTTAGCAGCTGATTGCCACGTCATTAGTCTTGTACTGACTTGTTTGGTGTGTACAACAGGAAATATTTATCTTCAGAGAACATGAAAAATAGGTTTATTTGTGTTACACTTACTAATTTGTGTAGTTATTTAGTGTCTGGTAAGTTAATATTCAAGAAAAAATATCAATTTTTATTAAAATGTTCTATTACTTTATGTTAACAATTACTCATTTATTTCAGCCCTTTGTATTCAGCATATCTCTTTCGAAATAAACCTATGTTTCTATGAAAATTTAAGCTTTTGTTTTTTTTTCTGCTGCACTCATAAACTTAAACCTTGTTCATTTGGCCCGTGTTAGCCT
Source organism: Cnephaeus nilssonii (assembly GCF_951640355.1). Classification (NCBI taxonomy): domain Eukaryota; kingdom Metazoa; phylum Chordata; class Mammalia; order Chiroptera; family Vespertilionidae; genus Cnephaeus; species Cnephaeus nilssonii. The sequence continues at coordinate 58,605,919 of NC_137079.1, read as the reverse complement.
TTGAGTTTGACATGCTTGCTCTAAAAGATTCTGCCCCACCCCACCGCAGGCACAAACTTTTTGCTTTTTAAAAAAGTAAGATCTGTAAACCTAGTGAGTATGCTATAGGGCTCTATTTTTGGACAACTGGGCCATACAAAAAGTAATAGGGAGGACCTTGTCTTAAAAGGACCTCAGTCTATCACAGCATAATGCCAACATTAAACTTACTGTGAAAGCTATGGTAAATACACCATTAAAAAGATAATATAGTGACATATATGGAAAGTTAGCCCTTTCTAACCCGTATATCCTGAGCTTCCTAACTGATAACAAAAACAAGTGATAAAGAACATTTAACAGGGAATATTAATAATCACTATACTTATTTTGTAATTCAAAAAACCTTCATGCTTTTTAAAATAAATATTTGGTGAAAATAATATGGATTAGGCTGACCTATTTATTCAAACCTATTACTGAAAAAAGAAAATGCAAGGATATAGAACAAATGAAAAAAACCTACCCTAGTTGTTGCAATACATCTTACTGGAGATCTAAATTCTTCCTCCATCTTGGTCAAGGCAATGATGGTTTCTGCAATGGCATTTTTTGTCACTCGGGACCATGCTTCGGAGAGATGACCCTATTGAGCAGGACACAATAATTTAACAAGCAACCAGAAATGTATAGTCATAGTAGCAAATTCTACTCTCTGAAATAACATCTCTCACCCATAAGGAAAGATTTATTTAATGGAATTTTAATCAAGGGGCATAGTTTTGAAATGAAAATTCTTTACCACCCTCTAAAAAATTCAACTTCTAATCACTATTTTGATGATACAAAATCAAAGTAAATAAATTAGATTCTCAATACTCTATAGAGTTCAAGGGTATTTCCTTTTACATTTTGATAAATATACAACAGAAGTACTAAGGTTTCTATGCTTGAGAAATTTTTTATTATGCAACCTTGTTGCTTAACATGAAATTTATATAGCTAATGGCTTTAGATAAGTATTACTGGAACCCAAGAGCATAAATGGGTTCAAATTACAACTATCTTAATTTGATTTTTACCAATCATATCACTTTTAATTTATTTTATTTATTTATTCTTTTTTCCCAATCACCAGCACTTTTTAATTGCTATAGAATTTAGATGTTCCTAAACAGTTTTCCTAAATATTTCCATCTAGTGAACCTATTGAGAAAGCCTATTTGAGAAATGAAAAAATTCTCCATTTCTCTGATTGAGGAAATGTCCATGCTGTTGGGAAAGTGATAGGATTTTATATTTCCTCAGAATAGCTTTTCTTATCTCATATCCATGTTCTATCAATCTTTTAAGGAGCAGTTCAAATTTCTCCTCCATCAAAATGGCCTGTCATCTATTCTACCTCTTAGGAATCTATAATCCGAGTATCTTGCCCCCCTCAGGCTGAACTCCTGGATATAATGGAATGTAAGGAAACTAATGTTATGGAGCACCCAGTAAGAGCAAGGCACTCTAATAAGTAATTCCCTTTCCACACTCCCAGATCTTCCCACAAAGCCAACATCTAAAGACAGTGGTGTCGGACATTAATAAAGAGGAGTGGTCTAGCTGGTGTGGCTCAGTGGATTGAGTGTTGTCCTATGCACCAAGAAAGAGGTTGCTGATTCTATTCCTGGTCAGGGCACAGGCCCAGGTTGTGGGCTCTGTCCCCAGTAGGGGGCATGCAGGAAGCAGCTGATGATGTTTCTCTCTCCTTGATGTTTCTATCTCTCCTTCTCTCCCTTTACCTTCCTCTCTAAAATCCATAAAAACATATTATAAAAAATATTATAAAAAGGAGTACAATTTTTATAAACCATGAAAACTGAAGAGGAGAAATGTCCACTTTGGGGAACTCATTTTTTTCCTTTTTGTTTCAGAATCAGGCTAAATTTTAGGGTTCAAAGAATATATACTTATTGTTTTAAATTCTTGGAAGACTTATGCTACAATTCTCAAGTAAATGAACTGGGAAGCTTTAAATGAACATAATTTACACAACGGACAAATTTATAACTAAAAGATAAATGGTGCAACAGTTAACCTATTAAACAGAGCCTTTAGGTAAACCAAAATAATACTAATGTACTTCTATTAATTCAGTAAAATAAGCTGCTTGTTTTGTTAATAAGATTTCTACTGCATTTCACTGACAAGGAATAGGAGGATGGGAACTTACTGCTGCCATATCCTTAATAAGTTTAATGATAATCTCTGAGATCTGAGTAGGAGTTGAGCCTTTCATCCACCAATGACTTTCACCTCGTCGAATATAACTACAAAGAAAAGTCAGCATTTGCAAACCAGTCAGTGATAGTTACAGATGAATTAGATGAAAACTATTATTTCAATATGTAGCATTTTAATTGTTTAAATGATCCAGTCAAGTAAAGCCTTTTCAAAGAATATTAATCAACACATTACCCATTACCTGTGTCTTCAACATCAAGAGAGTAGCTATTCTAATATGTGCTTCCTTTGAAATAATTGTTTATATATTATTCATGTATGCATCTTCTAGAACAGTGCTATTCAATGTATATCCATAGTCCACAAACTCTCTGTCCACATAGAGATAATAAAGAGCTTGCACCAGAATATGTCAACTACATCACTGAGTAAACTACTGTTGAGTTCAGTTGGCATTTCTTTCCTTAGCAAGTCTATGGAGATAAAGGAAGCAATATGCTGATTTACATTCTGAAGTTTTTTGCTTAATATCATGGATTGTCTCTTTTACTAGCATGTTCCCAATTTTCTGATGTAACACACATTTCTGGAATAAACACTTGCATATCTGTGCACATGTATGGATACCTTTGATGGAAACAATTGTAGAAGTAGAATTGGTAGGTCAAAAGAAATGCATATTATAAATATGGTGATATGCTATGAAATTGACATCCAAAAAGACTGTAGCAATCTACATTACATTAATAAAAAATGCCTATTTCTTAATAATGCTGCCAATGCAAATATATTCTCTATTGTTTTATCTATATTTCTCTGATTACCAGTGAAGTGTCTTTTCATTTGTTTCCTGGCATTTGTAATTTTTCTTCTCTGAACTCACTTTTCTTGTCATTTATCAGTTGTCTTTTTCTCATTGATTTGTAGTCATTCTTCTAATATTATGCCTAATAATTCATTGTCCACTATATAGATGTTAAATATTTTTTCCAAGTTAGTGGCTTGGAAATTGTCTATCAATTAATTTTCATTTTTATGTAGTCAAATCTGTGAATCTTTTCCTCTCTGACTTTGGGGTTCTGTGTTTCATTTAAAGTTTTCCCAAATTGAAGATTACAAAAATATTCTTCTATGATTTGTCCTTGTAGAATTAAAAGAAATATATATAAAACTCTAATTATTCTTGTTTATTTTTGTATATGGTGTGAGGTAAGGGCCTATAATTATTTTTCTACTTGGGATTTATCCCAAGGTCATATATTTTGCAGACTCTTTTCCCCACTAAGCCCAAAATGACTTTTATATACAGCATTCTTTTTTTTATACATGGGTCAGTATATATGGCTTTTATTTGGTGAATAAGCAAATAAGGTAGAATTTGACATGTCTTAATTCTCCAAACAGTAGCTCATTCTGTTCTATTTTAGTATAAAACAGCCACAATGACCAACCTGGAATTGAAAATCATTGGAAGGGTAACTGTTGTAACGCCTTTGCCCACGGTGGTTCCAGCTGTTCCTGTGATGGTGGTTCCTTTGGCTTTGAGCTGTACTGTGAGGGCTTTGGCAATGCATCCTAGAAACATGTCCAAAATACCTAGCTTATTCCAATCTCCTTTCTCTGTTGAGTGAATGATATCACTGATATCTGCCGGGGGGAGAGATTTCACTCCTATGATGCTGGCCAGACGATTAGGCGTCACTTCAGGCAATACTCGTCTTAGTAAGGAGGTCACCTGGTAAGAAAAAGAAAAGGAAAGAATTCCATTTAAAGATTGGTGTTTTAATGTTTCCAACTTTTTAAATGAACATAGCTGCCATTCTATGACTTCAAATATTTGAGAAGCACAGAAATATGATTTCAACACTATTTTTTAAAAATTTCCCAGATGGTAATTACCACTTCAGGGCAGCAAGAAAAAAAGATGTCTTTTATTTGGTTAGGATTAAGGGAAAATTCAATTGTAGATCTCAGGGTAATAAGAAACTCATAGCCAGAACACTCTTATCACAACAGCACATTAGTAAAATAAACTGTATTTTCCTCTTCCATATAATCATCACAATGAGTTAAAAATAAAAAGCATGAAGTTAAAATACAATCCAAAAACCTAAAACATAACAAAATAAAACAAAACTGATAAAGTACGGTACTTTACTAGTTTAATTTTCAACAATGTTTCAAGTAAGAAAATAAGCCAAAAGGGTAGTGGTATGATCAGTCACCTGTCTCTGGACTCGAGGGGATGCTGTGTGGAGCAGTGAGAAGAGATCCTGGAGCAGAGTTAGCTGCTGAGCCAGATACTGCCGGCCCACATTAGAGCCACTCAATGCTAAAACCATAGAGAGCAGTTCAAAGCAGTAAGCATCAGAGGAGGCATCTTCATCACTGGGCTGAGAATTGGCATTTTCTTTGCTTGATATGGCATGTTCCCATTCTTCACGAACTCTGGTGGCTTCCATGCGAATAGCCTGGACTATGTGAGCACATACCTATTTAAAAGGTGACATAGCAACATAAGGAAAACATAAAAACATATTTGTAAGTTTGATTTACTACTCCTAGTTTTCTTATAAAAAGACAAGAATACCAGTATAGTTGATACTCAACTTAATACTCTTCCTCCCAGTTAATTCTATATCATACCATTCTCTCAACTCGTCTTAAAAAACATTTTTTTTAAAAAAACTAGGAGAACCATGATTAAAAATCTGAATATCTAAATCAACTGATATGGAGAATCTACTTATATACAAGTTACTAATGCCCCTGCCTATCGTTTAAGATAGAGATTTTCAACTGGTGTGCTGCAAGAATTTTTAAAACATGCAATACCTGACTATTTAGTCAGGGGCACTCACCTCTTTTCCCTTAGATTGCCAAATAAAAATATAACAGCTACACAACAATAGCTGTTTGGTGTGAATAAATCAAAATTATACCTATTTTTTTGTTAGATCCACAAATAATACATATTTTGGTGTGCCACAGAATGTTAGTAATTAATTTATGTACGCCACAAGATGAAAAAGGTTGAAAATTGCTGGTTTAAGACCTCAAACACAAATTACCATATTTTATCACTTCTAGTAACTCCATTGTAACATTTAAATTCATAATGTATTTTATAATTAATGGCATTCACAACTTAATACGCAGCAAATTTTCTTTTTAAGTGATATATAAAATAACAGTACATTTTATAACTAAGATTCAACAAAAAGCTGTTAAAAAGAGATAAAGCACAAATAAAGTTGTCATTTATTTAATGGTATTTAAAGTTAAAATAATGGGATAATTTATTTTTTTAAAATATATTTCTGTTGATTTTAGAGAGGGAGGGAGAGAAAGAAACATCAATGATGAAAGAGAATCATTGATTTGCTGCCTTCTGCATGCCTCCCACCAGTGATCAAGCCTGGAACCCTGGCATGTGCCCTGACCAGGAATGAAACCATGAATCCCTGGTTCATAGGTCAACATTCAACTGCTGAGCTAGACTGGCGGGTCAATAATGGGCTAATTTAAAACCAATATTTTACTTGACTTTTGAAGGGCTAATTTTTATGTTATTTGGGCACATTTGAACAATGTCATGCTACTTCCCAACCTTCTCACAATTAAAAATATTAACACTGGTTTAGTTAATATAATTGCTCAGCAAAATAAAAAAAATCAGGCAACAAAAAAAAGGTGGTTAAAGGAACACAGGACATGCAAATGAAATCTGATATAGTTGGGCATTTGTCACCAAAATGAAATAATCTACCTGAAAATAAATAACAAAGAGCAGCAAAGTAGGAAAGTTAACACTCAAAAGGACTCTTTAAAGTGATGCAGGTATGCCAATCTACTCTTTTCTCTCTAGAAAAAGGCAGATATATTCTGCAGGATCTATAAAAGAGTCAGCATAAGAAAGCCTTCATAGATTTTGGAAAATAATAAAAAACTGATGAAGACAATGAAATGGATCTGAACCAACCTGTTTTTGTAAGTTAGTCAGTTTACTCCTGCTGAATATGATTCCAACCATATGTTCTTTCAGGTCGGCATCTGACGTTGCCTTTACATAGAAAAAGGAAAAAGAAAAAACAAGCTCTTTGAATAAAATTCGTACATTTGACATTTTAAGTTATCAAAATAAAACATGTGGGACTACATCACACTAAAAAGCTCTGCACAGCAAAGGAAACCATCAATAAAATGAAAAAGCAACCTAATGAATGGGAAAAAAAATCTGCAAATCATGTATCTGTTAAGGGACTAATCTCTAAAATACAACTCAATAGCAAAAGAACCAAACAACTGATTAAAAAACAGGTAGATCTGAATAGACATTTTTCCAAAGAAGACATACAGATGATGACCAACAGGTACATGAAAAGGTACTCTACATCACTAATCATCAGAAAAATACAAATCAAAACCATGAATGAGATGCCACCTCACCCCTGTTAGAATGGCTATTATGAAAAAGACAAGAATAACAAGTGTTGGCAAGGATGTGGAGTAAAAGGAACCTTTATGCACTGTTGTTGGGAATGTAAATTGAATATGTGTGTGTGTGTGTGTGTGTGTGTATACATATACATATATATTATTATTTAATCTTCCCAACAACTCCATAAGGTAAAATCTGATGTTCTGCCTATTTTACAGGTAAGAAAACTGAGACAAGGCACTCTTTTGCTTAAAGGCTCTTTAAGACAGGAACAAAACTACCAACCATCTTGGAATTAACTGATATTTATAGAACCCCATCACAGAACAAAAACAGAGCTCCTATTTTTTTCAAGTTCATATGGACATTCACTAAAACATATCATATTATGAGCCAGAAATAAATTTTAACAATTTTCTTTTCGTTCTATTTATTAATTTATTTATTAAATATTTTTATTGATTTCCGAGAGGAAGGGAGAAAGAGATAGAAACATCGAATCATTGATCGGCTGCCTCCTGCATGCCCACTACTGGGGATCGAGCCTGCAACCCGGGCAGGTGCCCTTGACCAGAATCAAACCTGGGACCCTACAGTCTGCAGGTGGATGCCCCACTAAGCCAAATCAGCTAAGGCTTAACAATTTTAAAAGGACCAAAATTATACAAAGTATATATTTTTATCACAATGGAATTAAACTAGAAATTAATATAGAAAGCTATGAAGGACATCCCCAAATATCTAGAACTTAAACAAAATACTTCTAAATATCTATCCAGGAGCCAAAGAAGAAATCAAAATGGGAGTCAGAAAATATTTTGAACTGAATAAAATGGGGGAAAAAAAAGCCACACACACACACACACACACACACACACACACACACACCACATCAAAAATTGTGACACTCAACTAAAGCAGTAGTTAGAAGAAAATCACAGCATTACTTGAGAAAAGAAAGGTGTCAAGTCTATGCTCTATGTTTGGGTATTATAAAACTAGAAAAAAGTCAAACCCAAAGTAAACTCATCTGTTTACTTTGATGAATAATAAAAGAAGATATACCACCACAGATTCTACTGATATTAAAAGGATAACCAGCGTATATAATGAACAACTTATGCCAATAAACTCAGAAAATTAGATGAAATGGACAAATTACATAAAGAACTACCATAGCCCCACTCAAGAACAGTAGATAACTTCAATAGCCCTGTATCAATTAAAGAAAGTAAATTTGTAGAATAATTTTTTTTGCTACTTAAAATACTAGCTAAATCATACAGAAACAAATGAATTTCCTTATTTTTTAACTTTTCTCATAATTTGTGGGTTTTTAAAATTAGCATTACTGAGATATAGTTCACATACCATACTATACCATGTCATTTGAAATGTGCAATCAATGGTTTATAGCATATTCACAGATATGTGCAATCCTCACCACAGTCAACTTTCGAACACTTTCATCATCCCAAAAGAAACACTGTACCATTTAACAACCACTCCCCTAGTTTACCTTCTCTTTTACTAAAGAAAAATGAAATTCATATAAACTAATATTATATATCTATTAACAGACATAATATATGGATTATTTTACTGAATAAAAGAAAATACAAAAAGAGAAATATGTGACAATATCCATTATGACTAAATTTCTTAACAAGCCAGGAAGAAATAGAAGAAAATATCCTCAATCTGATTAAGAGCATTTACAAAAAAATCTATAGCTAACATCACATGTAATGGTGAAAGACTGAATGCCTTCCTTTTAATATCCAGAGAAGGCAAAGATGTCTGATCCTAACACTTCTATTCAACATGGTGCTGAAGGTCTTCAACATTCCAAAGATACAAGAAAAATTTAAAGCATATAGATTGGAAAGGAAGAAGTAAAGCCAACTCTCGCAGAATACATGATTGTCTATGAAGAAAATCTCAAAGGTTTCACAAAAAAGCTTCAAGAGTAAGTAGATTTAAGATCACAGGATGTAATTCAATACACAAAATTCAACTATATGCTAGAAATGAACAACTGGAAAGCAAGAAGAAAACACCATTTACAATTGCATAAAAACCATAAAATGTTTAGGGAATAATTTAATAAGATGTGTATAAGACCTGTACACTGAACTACAGCACATTGCTAACAGAAATTGAATAAGATCCAAATAAATGGAGAGACTATATCATGCTTGTGGATAAAAGCACTCAATATTATTAAGATACTGATTCTCTCCAAATTAACTTATCAATTTGGTACAATTGCAATCAATATACAAAAATATTTTTTGGGGGCAGGAGGGGAACTGACAAACTAATTTTAAGCTTTATATGGATATGCACAGGACCTAGAAAACAGCACTGAAAGAGAACCAGGTTGGAATCTGATTCCATGATTTTCTATACAGCTGCAATAATCAAAACAGTCAGATGGTGGTGTAAAATTACATATACACACTAGAGGCCAGGTGCATGAAATCTGTGCACTTGTAGGGTCCCTAGGCCTGGCTGGTGATCAGGGCTGATCAGGGCCTCCCTTCCCCAGCTGCTGGCCGGGGCCTTCCTTCATTCCGTGCCGCCCCCTGGTGGTCAGCGCACATCACAGTGAGCGATCAAACTCATGAGGGGACACTTTGCATATTAGGCTTTTATATATATAGAGGATATGAAATAGAACAGAGAATCCAGACAAATTAACTTAAAATGTATATAGTTCTAAACAAAATAACTAAAACTCTGTTTCTAGAAGAAAATATGGTAAAAATATTTGTGACTTTACATTTTATATAAGACACAAAAATCATGAGTCATTTAGAAAAAATACAGTGGACTTCATTAAACAGAACTTCTGCTCTCTGAAAGATAAGCTTCAAAGTAGGAGAAAATATTTGAACACACAGGACCTATAGCCTGAATATACTTAATATATAAAGGAATTTTATAACCCAATAATAATACAAATAACCCAATATAAAAACATGAGTGAAAGATCCAAACAGATGCTAAACTAAAGTGGTTGACAGGATCTAGGCATGAGATGAGGGGACTGACTACAAAGAAGCATGAGAAATTTTGGGAGTGATGTACTTTAAAACTTGGTTACAGTGATGATTTCAATGCTGTATACATGTTGGTCAAAATTCATCAAATGATACAGTTGCAAAGGATAAAATTTTTCTGTGTAAACTTTACTTAAAAAAACTGATGTAAAGTTATTCTCTTAAAAATTATGTTATTTCATAGGCATCCAACTGCTGGTATAATATTTTCTATTCAATCGTAACAGCCCAATATATACTCTCCGAATAGCCCAGCCTCTCCAATGAACTCTTGAGCCCATCTTCCCGATTAATCTAACTTTCAACCATTCTCTTTCAAGTCTAACTCATGTCCAATATTCTCTCAAGAAGCCTTCTCTGATCACTCCAAGGCACAATGGTCTATCTCAATGTACTCTGAAATCCTATCACAAGTGCAATTCTTTCACATATTTAATAAGTTAAGTATATACTAAATAGTATCCTTGTTGATTTATTGGGGGCACAGGGGCTTAATATTTAGGACAGAATGCAAGTTTTTTTGAGGCCAGTTCTCAAGGTTTTAAAGGACAGAATTGCCACTTGCTAAAATTTAGTTGGTTTCATGAGTAGTTACACAGTCTTGGAGTCTTTAAAATGTTATCTGCAAAAGATGCTGAGAGGAAATTACCTGTTTATGAAATCTTATTTTTTTACAGACCCCAAATAGAAAAATGTGGATGATTCAGAAGGCAGCGTTAAACTAGGTAAATCCTTGAAATTATCTTTCAAAGGGCTGCCAAGATGGTTATTTGTAACATCTAAAGACACAAAAATAATGAGGTTAATCAGAGTTGACTTCCTGTTTTGGAAACGAGTGAGGTTTTCCTTTTAGGTACAGTGCTTTTGACCAAATTAAGTAACGCAACTGCATTTTAGAAGAAATTTCAAGAATAGTACTAAGAACAGGTTATACCAATAAAAATTTACTCAACACATGGGTGTTTATGCCATGGTGGATACAAAGACAAACAAGACATGTACTTGGTCTTTAAGAGACTACGATTCAGTAGAAGACAAGATAAAACATGTATACAAGTAAGCATAACAAGTGAGAACCAAGAGACACATAGAGGTTACTATGAAGTTTAGCAGAGGCTAAATATTTAGTTTAGAGAAAACTACGTTGTGTTTGGGGAAAAGCATAAAGAAAGTTCATGGAGAAAACGATCTTTAGACTAGACTGTGAAGACAGAGAAATGGAAGGAGAAGATGACTGATGGTATACTGCACAGTAAATGACTAAGTTAATTTTAGAAATGCTAACATTTGAAAACAACAGCCCAAAGTATAGAGTAAATTTTGTTGCTACTTAAAATACTAGCTAGATCACACATGAATAATGAATTTCTTTTGATAGTTCCTTTATCTTCTAATTAAAGTAAAAAATATGAACTGCACATAAACTAATTATTACATATCCATTAAAATACACAGCAATACATGGATTATTTCACTGAACAAAAGAAAATGAAAAAGGGAAATAAAATATTTTTAGAATACAAATAAATACATTGTATACTTTTTCCTCTCCTTCAGGTGATGACAACAGTGCTTTTTCCTCTTGTTCAGGGGTGGGTTCAGCATCTCCAGAGATGAGTTTTCCAAATACCTGACGAAGAAGACAAGGGTATGCAAAGAAATTAATGGCAGGAATTACCACGGTGAAAGGTAGAAGGCTCATCAGCTGATTGTGTGCTGGCTTTATTAATATTACCATGTTATTTCTGCTCTGCACCAATACTTTTCAGAATTATGAAGGTAAAGTGAAATACAGGAGTTTAGGATATGAGACGAAAAATGGGCCACATTTGTAGCCAGCAATCTCTAGTAAGTTCTACAAAATATTTTGTCAACCCTCTTGGTATTTTTGTTGAAATAATATATCCTGTGCTGGAATTCGCAGGAAGGACACCCACCTGTGACGTGATGAGTCTGAACACTCGCAGAGTCTCAGCTTCACAGTTCCTCTGTTGGGCCACACTGGCTGAAATCTGGCCAGCAATTTTTGTGCTTTCGCCATCCTTCCAGCCCAAGACCTTTACTTGTCGAACCCTCAGTGTATTTTCTGGGCCCTTTAATTCAATTTTGATGATGTGATTATCCCCTCCTGGAAGTTCACTTGTTATCCAACCAATGTGCCTGGAATCCAGATCAACCTGGCAGAGCAGAAAGGGGACAGAAACCTGACACAGCTGTATCACTTTTTATCACTGTCCTAGACTTAGCACGAGTAAGAGCACAAATACACATAATTATACCAAGAGTAAAGTTTTCTAGGTAATTTCACACTGATTATCTTATTTAAACTTTGTCAGGATAAGTAATACTATAGTAGCTGTTATACAGATGAAGAAAGTATGGTTAACACAGTAGAAGGATTCTCACTAAGGGATGGAATTGAGAATTAAAATGCACAAGTTTCAGAAGTGAAACCATTACATACAATTTATATGACTGTACTTTATCTATACTGACCATAAGTCGAAACACTCACAATGAGGTTCTGTTTTGTGCATTTTCACATTAAATCCACTTAAAGATAAGCATTTTGATGTGCAGTTACCTATGTTTTACTTTTTTAAAAAATTATGTAAGTAACTTCATATTTGTGATTATTTTACTACTAGAGGCCTGGTGCATGAATTCGTGCATGGGTGGGTCCAGCCAGCCAGCCCCAATGGGGGCCCATTAGGAGGGGCCGGCGGAGGGGGGGGGGGCGGGGCGGGGGAGAGGGACTGTGAGCGGTTGGCTGGCCAGCTCCGCCCTCTATTGGGGTGTTGGGGGCCGATCAGAGGCAGGGCTGGCCAGGGGTTGGGGGACTGATTGGGCCCAGATCAGGATGGCTGGCTGCTGCAGTGCGCATCATAGCCATTGGTCGTTCTGCCATTCCAGTCACTGGGCTTTTATTTATTTATTTTAAATATTTTTTTTATTGATTTCAGAGAAGAAGGGAGAGGAAGAGAGAGATAGAAACATCAATGATGAGAGAATCATTGATTGGCTGCCTCCTGCACGCCCCCTACTGGGGATTGAGCCTGCAACCTGGGCATGTGCCCTCAACCAGAATCGAACTCGGGACACTTCAGTCTGCAGGCTAATGCTCTAGCCACTGAGCCAAACCAGCTAGGGCTGGGCTTTTATATATATAGATATTTCATTGAGAATATAACCTTTTATCAAAGATTAAATTTCAATGCACTGTGAAATGGTTTTTGACACTCTTCACTTGATAAAATGAAAATTGTTCTTAGGTCACTTGACATCCAAGAAATAATCCAAGGTGTCTATATTACTTATATTATAGACATCTAATTTGATATAATTTTAATTGATGTCAATATCCTAAAAAGAGCATTATGTAGAAGCAAATACTATCTCAATGAATAAGATTATTTCCCCAAATTCTTTTTAAAAAAATATGTTTTTATTGATTTTTAGAGAGAGGCAGGGAGAGGGAGAGAGAAACATCAATGGTGAGAGAGAATCATCCATTGGCTGTCTCCTGCATGCTCCCTACTGGAGATAGAGCTCCAAACCCAGACATGTTCCCTGGCAGGGAATTGAACCGTGACCTTCTGGTTCATGGGTCGAGGCTCAACCACTGAGTCACATCGTTTGGATTCCCCAAATTCTTTAACAATTTAAACAAAAATTATTGTTTGTTTAATCCAAAATCTCAATTCATTCTTTCAATATGATTAAAAACCAACAACAAATGGTCAGTGTCCATGGGACAAAGTAGCTATAGAAGAACAGCTCTGATAAAATTTCTCCCATCTAAGTTTATAATCTCAGATATATTCCCAGATAAAATCTAACCTGTTTCTAGAGTTGGTTTGTAAATTTACTTGCAAACTAGATGCAGTTGCAATATTATAAGTGGCAGATTTTCAGAGGACAACAACCTGTTTTAACCCGAAGTGTAGGTGAATTCAGGTGTCAATTGTGAATCAAATCCTATCTAATATGCAAATTGACCATACCTCCACTACACCTATAGACCACGCCCACCAGCCAATCAGGAGCTAGTATGCAAATTAACCCAACCAAGATGGCTGTGGCCACGGAGCGAGCAGGAGGCTTGGTTTTCCCCGGTAATGGAGGGAGCCAAGCTTTCCGCACACCCTGGACGGCCTAGGCCTCCACTCAAGGCTACAAAGTTTCAATTACAGAAGATAAATAAATCCCAACAAAAATGGCTGCAGCCCCGGAGCGAGCAGGAGGCTTGGCTCTGCTGAAGGCTACAAAGTTTCAACTATAGAAGATAAATAAATCCCAGATACCAGGGCCTCCGCTTGGGTCGCTGGGGGAGCGTGGCCAGCCTGCAAACCACCACAGGCCCCTCGCCCAGGCTGCCCCACGCCCCAAGGGAACCCCCACCCTGATCCGGGATACCCTTCAGGGCAAACAAGCTGGCCCCCCCACCCGTGCACCAGACCTCTAGCCTATCTAATAAAAGAGTAATATGCAAATTGACCATCACTCCAACACACAAGATGGCTGCCCCCATGTGGTCAAAGATGGCCATCACAAGATGGCCAGCAGGGGAAAGCAGTAGGGAGGGACCAGGCCTGCAAGGGAGGGCAATTGTGGGCGATCAGGCCTGCAGGGGAGGGCAGTTAGGGGTGACCAGGCCTGCAGGGGAGGGCAGTTAGGGGTGACCAGGCCTGCAGGGGATGGCAGTTAGGCATCAATCAGGCTGGCAGGGGAGTTGTTAGGGGTTGCTGGCAGGCAGAAGCGGTTAGGGACAATCAGGAAGGCAGGCAGGTGAGCAGTTGGGAGCCAGAAGTCCGAGATTGTGAGAGGGATGTCCAACTGCCCGTTTAGGCCCGATCCTACTGGGATCGGGCCTAAACGGGCAGTTGGACATCCCTCAAGGGGCCCCAGATTGGAGAGGGTGCAGGCTGGGCTGAGGGACACCACCCCGCCCGCCCGTGCACGAATTTTGTGCACTGGGCCTCTAGTCTATGATAAATTAGGGTAATATTGGGTACAATTTTAGTACATGGATGGTTGTAACTATCCCTTTACATGGACCACCTGTCAATTCAGCATTTTTAAATAGATGATTTCTTATAATGCCAAAATTAGAACTCAACAATGGAGACTGAGAAGAAATTTCTCCCTAGGTAGCAAAACATTTAATGACAAAATTTTAATTACCTGCTTTATTCTGCACAAATCTTCTACTGCTTTTCCAGTTAAGAAGGTCATTGAAGTAACTTTATTCTAAAATAGACAATTCAAAATAGTTATTATGACATATTCCTTTTCCAGACTTTCCAACGATTTCTTACTGCCTACATAAACTTTCCTGTCTGTCTTTAATGGTCCTTCCCAACTAACCTCACTCCATTTGTCCAACCAACCATAATTTCTCAACTCCAGTAATTTCTTATTTTCACAAACTCTACCTTAAATCTCACATTTCAACTTTTCTCCATGAGCTCTGAGAGAGTTGCTTGCCCTTCCCCCTTTTCAGTCAAACTCTAAACATTTAAATTCTTTATCATGAAGTCTTTCAATAATTCTGCTTGTCACTCATGTCCCACTCTCTCTTTAAGTAAAAAGAAGGAAGACTTAACTAACAAATACTTGTGACTGTCACAATGTGCCATTATGAACTTGGAGAAGGATATATGAGAATGATGGGTTCTATCCCCTGGAGACTCTTGCTAAACCAGAGAAGGAACATTAACACAAAAAATAAATATCAAACAGTAGAAGCTCAAACTCTTTAGTGAAAAGAGTCATGCTGGCACTAGAGCCACAGATCTTAAGGTTAAATAAATTTTATGCAAAGTATATCAAGAAACAGATTAATATTACTTCCTTGGGGAGCTGCACACTTTAAGTGCTCTAGGCTGATGGAATTCAAATCAACATATGCTGGTCTATAAGGTACTCTGGTGGGCATGCTGGGGGACACAGAAGTACTATTAAGTGAGCCTCAAGGATGCATAACTTAGAGGAAATTTCTTAAAAGAAAAGCAGATGTCAGCTTACCTACTGAAACTTTTAAAATTGAAGAGTTAAGATGATCTCCTTTAAAAGGCAGACATTTCAAACTGATTAGAATCACTATTCTGAGGGAGAATATTTCCTGGCTTAAAATGGACCATGAATCAAAGATAAGTTTGTAATGAGCAGTGAGTTCTAATCAGAAAAATGTACTGATTTATTACACTTGACCTTCTAGTAAGGTAAGTTCATGATATATTAGCTACCTCCCTTTTTCTTAGCCAGCTCCAGAGAAGAACTGAATCTGCACTGATGGACAGGCATTAGAGTGGCTAAGAATGGAAGGAGTGCTCTGATTGCATACTGGACTTCTGTGGTTGGCATATTCCATCCAGGTTCTCCAAGACCCAATCCCCTACTCTGGCTCTTCCTGGAAAAGGAAATATGCAAATGGATGGGAGCAGCTTGGTAATGATCCAAGGAGATTCATTAACACTGTACCTGCTAACAAGGCACATCTATTTTGGGAGAAAATAATTCCAATAAATAACCTTCCTTAGGAATGGGGTTAAAAGTATGGGGATTTGGCAGTGGTTCTTTCTTCTGGGTTCTTATCACTCAAACAGGACTCTTTCCCCTTTGTTTAGTGCCTTGTAAAAGTGTGCTTCACCCATTTGAAACATATGGACAGGCAGGGCTAGGTAAAGTATAAATCATGATTACTTGGGTTAGTCCAGAAAGTCCCCTTACGCCCTCCATGACAGCTGGGGGTGAGGTTTAGGAACAGAAAGCTGTGACAGTATAGGTCAAAATGTATTAAGTGCCATCAGAGTAATGTACAAATAACTCAGAGAAGGGAAAGAGTAATTTTTTATAGAGGAGGTGCTGGGAGAGGCTTTCTGTGCTGGGTCTAGAGATGTGGAGGATATGAGAGAGTTTAAGGGGATGACTTCTAGGCCAAGGGGCTAGCTTAAACAAGGGCATAAAGGTAGAAAAGTATAGAGAAGACATTTATTTTGCTTAGATGTGGCCATGCTATATTTGTAATAAGACCTCTTTCTAGAATTGGTATTCCACAGTACCCCCAGTCATATTAATCTGTTGTTAGACTTACGGTTTCTTTGGTAAATACAAAATGCTGTGTGGTTGGTAAAGTTCCATCTTTTTGCTAAACTCAGAAATGACAGTACACGATTACTGACTGTCTGAAAAGAACCAATGTGCCACAATTAAATTTCCCTTCTTACCCCAAGATCTCGGGAATTGTCCACGTGAACAGAAACATAGCGAGCATTGATTCCTTTTACACAGTTGATGGTGATGTTCTTAGTTTTGTTTTTATCCTCATCTCCTGATTCCCAAAAGGTTTCTGTGGAACCATCTGTCAAACTGCCAATCATGGCAGGCCGGCTTGAAGTTTTTATGTCAACAATGCTGGTTAAGTCCTTTAAGCACATTACTATGCATAATTCCTACCGGAAACAATTATAAGTAATTATAATACTCAAATGGAAATCTGCCCTGATAATAAATCATGAGATAAGAAATAATACGCTGTTGTATAGTAACAGGATAATTGTTAAATGACTGACCTGACTCATAGCTTCAAAGCCAGATTGTATACTGATGCTAAAACTCTCTTCGCTATCTCCATCATCTGATTTTGACAAAATGTTGTTAATGTGATGAAATACATTGCTCTGATGGAGGAACTGGTGATCAGATTGCTTGAATTTCAGACTCCAGCATCTATAAAGACATAAGCAATATATTAAATAATTCTTTTTCAGGAATTTCTAAGAAATTCTAACATTTCAAGTAATCTTAATGATCTAGATAAAAATGGAAATTTAAAAACTCCAGGAAACAAAAACATTACTATTGGTGCTTTTATAAAGTAAAATTAATTTATAAGAAAAAATGGGATAAGTTCTAAGGCTGGTTCACTCATTTTAAATCTAGATAAACTAGAAGCCTGGTGCACGAAAATTTGTGCACTCAGGGAGGGGTGGATGTGTCCCTCAGCCTGGCCTGCACTCTCTTGCAATCTGGGACCACTCGGGGTGTGTGTGTGTGTGTGTCCAACTGACGGCTTAGGCCCACTCCCCCGGGGATCTGGACTAAGCTGGCAGTCAGACATCACTCTAGCAGCCCGGGGGGGGAGCAGGCCTAAGCTGTTAGTTGGACATCCTTAGTGCTGTTGCAGAGGTGGGAGAGGCTCCCGCCACAACTGTTATGTTGGTCAGCTTCTGGCTGAGCAGCACTCCCCCTGTGGAAGCACAATGACCACCCAGGGGCAGCTCCTGCGTTGAGCATCTGCCCCCTGGTGGTCAGTACACACCATAGTGACTGGTTGTTCCACCATTAGGGTCAATTTGCATATTACCCTTTTATTATATAGGATTGCAAACATGAAGATGAAGGCTATAGAAGCAAAAAAAGATAATAAATCAGTTTTGTGACAAGTGTTACCTTAACTATGACAGACTCTCAAATTTATTAGTCTTACAATTCCATACTATTTGCACTTCAAAAATCTTGTGAGGAGAAAACAAAATCTCCCCTCTGTTGGTCTTACCCATTAGGGGCGTGGGTAGCCCAAATCATTGCAATGACCTATCTCTTATAAAAATCAATAGAGGATTTATTTATATGTTAGACTCCAGTATATGTGGGTCTAATAACAAGGTTCACAATGTAAATTTTAAAAACTCAGCAGGTTTGGACTTAAAAGGAGGTGATGCTCCTCAAGGAAGTTTTAAGATTAGTTATTATATAACTTCATTTTTCTTAAGATTATTTTCAATTCAAAATCCTATTTTGATTTATGTCTTTGAGATTTCATTCTCCCTCTCTCATTTTGTGACATTTAAGATTCTACTTTTAGGCAGCACTCAGAAAAGTGATTTGGGTTAGGAAAGAGGGAAAAGTGAAGAGGATCCATATTATATACAGTAGCAAACAGGTGTAAGCTAAGAAGAGGAACAATTCTAGTTTATGACAGGAATGAGGGAGGCACCATTCACATATATAGGGATTCTTCATATCTTACTATTTATATCTGTAAATACAGCAAAAGGGGCCTTCCAAGTATTTTGAACTTTGAATAGCCCATAAAATACCCTCTCCAATGTACCTAGAATATTTAGATATAAAATTACCTTAGGGCCATTTGCTGTAATGAACTGCCACTGGGGAGAGACATCATAAGATCGGAGATAGTTTGAAGTAAGCGATGGAATGTATGTGGTAAAGGATGAGCGGCTTCACCTGCAATCACTATATCTGAGAGTGGATGTTCACATACTCTTGTATCTTTGTCCTAAGACAGAAATTGAAAGCAAGTTGACCAGTTGGTGTATTGAAAGAATTTCCCCCACAAAAGAATCTTATATATACTTAAAAGTATTATGTTACTTTCAAGATACTCCTGTAACAGAAATCTACATAACAAAACCAAACCATAACTAAAACATACATTAATATTTCACCTAGCCCTAACCGGTTTGGCTCAGTGGATAGAGCGTCAGCCTGTGGACTGAAGGGTCCCAGGTTCGATTCCGGTCAAGGGCATGTACCTTGGTTGCGGCCACATCCCCAGTAGGGGGTGTGCAGGAGGCAGCTGATCAATGATTCTCTCTCACTGATGTTTCTAACTCTATTCCTCTCCCTTCCTCTTTGTAAAATTCAATAAAATATATTTAAAAAAAAGACTGCACCTAAAAAATTAAGATACCTAGGAATAAACTTAACTAAGGAGGTAAAAGACCTGTACTCAGAAAACTATAGGACATTGTAGTTGAATAGCCAGTGTTTGGTGGAAGAAAGATAGCTGGAAGAGAATGGTCTAGAAGTTCTTTAGTACATCCTTCCATCTCAGGAAGGACATTGAGTCAGCTTTGTTAACTATTAGAGCAGTAACAAAAAAGCCTACATACATGAAGTTACAAGGTCTTTGATAGCAAAAGCAGACTAATTGAAAAAAACACACTAATTAATAATAAAACTTCCCATTATATGATGTCATTTGTCATTTAGTGCTGTAGTAAACCAGACTAGAGAAAGGTCAATTGTAGACATTGAAAAAAGAGATAGAGGAAGACATAAACAAATGGAAGAATATACCATGTTCATGGATTGGTAGAATCAACATCCTTAAAATGTCCATACTACCCAAAGCAATCTATAGATTTAATGCAATCTCCATTAAAATGCCCATGGCATATTTCACAGACCTAGAACAAACTCTCCAAAAATTCATATGAAATAAAAAAGACCCTGAATAGCTGCAGCAAACTTGAGAAAGAAGAACAAAGTTGGAAGGATCATAATACCAGATATCAAGTTATATTACAAATCCACTGTTCTCAAAACTGCCTGGTACTTGCACAAGAACAGACATATAGACCAATGGAACAGAAAAGAGAACCCAGAAATCGACCCAAACCATTATGCTCAATTAATATTTGACAAAGGGGGCAAGAGCATACAATGGAGTCAAGACAGTCGATTCAATAAATGGTGTTGGGAAAATTAGACAGATACATGCAAAAAAATGAAACTAGGCCACCAACTTACACCATACACAAAAAATAAACTCAAAATGGATAAAGGACTTAAATGTAAGATAGGAAAGCATAAAAATCTTAGAAGAATCCATAGGCAGCAAAATAGCAGACATTTGTTGGAGCGATATCTTTACTGATAGAGCTCCTAGGGCAATGGAAACTAAAGATAAAATAAACAAATGGGACTACATCAAAATAAAAAGCTTCTGCACAGCAAAAGAAACCATCAACAAAACAACAAGAAGGGCCACTGCATGGGAGAACATATTTGCCAATGTTATATCCAATAAGGGCCTCATCTCCAAAATTTATAGGGAACTCATACATCTTAACAAAGGAGAAGATAAACAATCCAATCAAAAATGGGCAACGGACCTAAATAGACACTTTTCGAAAGAGGACATACAGAAGGGCAAGGGACTTATGAAAACATACTCAAAGTCACTAATTATCTGAGAGATGCAAATCAAAACAACAATGAGGTACCATCTCACACCTGTCAGAATGGCTATCATCAACAAATTGACAAACCACAAGTGCTGGAGAGGATGTGGAGAGAAAGGAACTCTCTTGCACTGCTGGTGGGAATGCAGACTGGTGCAGCCACTGTGGAAAACAGTATGGCGTTTTCTCAAAAATTTAAAAATGTAATTGCCATTTGACCCAGTAATACCACTTCTAGGAATATACCCCCAGAAATCAGAAACATCTATGTTCACAGCAGCACAATTTACAATAGCTAAGATTTGGAAACAGCCTAAGTGCCCATCAGCAGATGAGTGTATTCAAAAACTGTAGCACATCTACACAATAGAATACTATACTGCTGTAAAAAAGAAAGTGTTCTTATCACTCACAACAGCATGGATGGACCTGGAGAGCATTATGCTAAGTGATATAAGCCAGTCAGAGAAAGATAAATATCACATGATCTCACTCATTTGTGGAATATAATGAATAAAAATAGATACAGAGACAGAGAAGCATCGAACAGACCATCAAACTTCAGAGGAAAGGAAGGGGAGGGTGTGGGGGGATAAGAGATCAAAGGATTTGTATGCATGCATATAAGCATAACCAACGGACATAGACACTAGGGGGGTGAGGGCATGTGCTGGGGGGTTGGGGTGGCCGGGGAGCAGTCAATGGGGGGAAAAAGGAGACATATGCAATACTATTTGTAATACTTTAAACAATAAAGAATTTAAAAGAAAGATTAATTATGTTTGTATTATTTTTAGGAATGAATACCACATAAAAGTCCCTATTCTGGTGTAATCACAAATCTATCAGCAGAAGAAATGAGCTGTTCTTCTCTTTGAGCCTCACCCAGATTGATGAGCCAATAAAGCAATTGTTTTAACTCAGTGAGTTTTGGGGTGGTTAGTTATGTGGGGATAGAATGCTGTTACAGGTATGTAACAATCTCACATTGTAACTGTGGATTTTTTCTACTTTTCCTTGTAGTTCTGTCAATTTTTACTTATTTTTTAAAGGCTTTATTAGGCACACATGCTCAAAATTAATCTTTTATCATTTTGTAGAGAGCCTCTTTATCCCTCTTAATAATTTTTCTTGAAGTCTATTTTTTTCTAATGTTATCTTTTTCTTACTTTTAATCTTCCTGGATCACTGTTTTGGATGTGATGCTTATAAAAAACATCTAGCATTTGTTTTTATTCTCTATCTATTGTGACAGTTGTGTTATTTAAATGGAAGATTTAGTCCTCTAATTTTATTCCAGATATGGAAATGAAGCCCAGAGGTAAAAACCAGGCTGGTCCCAGGCTTCCAGTGTCCTAGTTCAATACTTGTCCATTATGCAGGCTGTCTCTAATAAAATCCAAGTTCCTTCCAGACAAACAAACACTGGAATTTCATGTCCCTACACAGAATCAATGCTGATATCTTACACAATTGTTGTAAGGTAGACTAATATATATAATAATGTTGCCCTGTTTATTTAATATTGTACTGTAACAGTAACTTCCAGTTGATTAATGACAATGATGCTTAGTGAGAAATCAGAATTGACTGACAGCATTTTTGCCAGAGAGAACACTAAGTATATTTAATATGTTGTTCATAGTATTGAAATTTTATTTTTTCTTTAGGTCATATAATCTGTGCATGACCTCATGTAAATTATTATACTATCTAAAGGTATTTCTGCTGTCCTATAAAAATATTGACAATTAAAAAAACAAAAATCTTTCTTACTTGTTCTGCATTTTCTTTGTTTGTTTTATTTTCCTCATCCTCTTCTTCCTCTGGTTCCACTGGAGCAGGAGTCAGGGATGCCACAAAATGCCATAGAATATCATGGAGAGAAGTTGTTTGGATGACATTGCATAGAAGCCAGTTGAAAGCCTGAATAAATAATGGTTAAATGAGTTCAAGATGAAAAGAAAATATACAAGTAAAAAAATTCAGGGCTTTTCTTAATTGGAAACAAAGTACCTCCAGATTAAGTGTTTCATTGAACTCTAGGAAGCCTGACTTTTGTTTCACTGAAATACACTGAATGAACTTGAAATAGATACAAATTTTGGTCCTAATTTAAAAAACTAATTATAATAGGGAAAATAATACTTATAAAGTGTAATACCAAAATACTTTTTTAAGCTACATTTTATCTTATAAATGTGTCTTATATTAATTTACTCAAACACATTTTTCCCCCCAGCTTGCATTTAGGATCAACATAGACTGTACCTCAAGCTCAACACAGCTACCATTTAATTAAATATATTTATTTGTTCCCATCAATAAAGTAGTAGGTTATCATATGTGTAATAAAGAAAAAAATTTACTATATGTAAGTCTATGATATTCACCAATCCTATGATTTCCAGAGAACAGAGACTCAGATAAATTATAATTGTTAGGTTTATAACTCAAAAGCATATTTATTCCCTTTGCATGATCATTCTAACTGAAATGACACTGTGATGACAAAAACTTTTTCAAAAAAGGTAATACAGCCCTAGCCGATTTGGCTCAGTGGATAGAGCATCGGCCTGCGGACTGAAGGGTCCCAGGTTTGATTCCGGCCAAGGGCACATGCCTGGGTTGTGGGCTCGATCCCCAGTGGGGGGCGTGCAGGAGGCAGCCGATCAATGATTCTCTCTCATCATTGATGTTTCTATCTCTCTCTCCCTCTCCCTTCCCCTCTAAAATCAATAAAAATATTTAAAAAAAAAGGTAATACAAGGACTCAAATAATAAAGCAATGTAGAAATAAATTTCTTTAGAATGCTTACATATGGAACTCTAAAATCATTTCTACTCATAAACTTGAGTTTAATTTTGATGGGAACATTTGATATTTTCAATTGGCTAATATCTCTTAACTTATTGCAATTTCTATTTGGTAAAAAGGTGACATCATTAAATAGAATCATCACATGATTTGTATGATCAATGAACCAATAACCACGCTGATGTATTCATACCTCCATAGCAAAAACTCGACAAGCAGATTTCCTTAGGGCCTGTTTCATTGCTATTTCAAGACCTTCTAGATCATGATGCTGTATAACAAAAGCTAAAACTGGCCATTGGAAATTTCGTTCTCCTTTGGAAAGAGAGCTGTGGGCTGAGATTAGCCGGGAAAGCTCAGGAGATGGATGTCTCAAGAGAGAAGAACCAACTTCTATTAAGAAAAAAAGGTATTAATTTTCATAGGCAATACATCAAGTTAATATACTTAAGATTATATTTAAAAATAATAGTACCTAACTTATTCACTATAGAGCTTTGGGATTTTTTTTTCACTTCGCATAAATCACAATGACTTAAATTCTTCTTGAGGCTTACAAAGTTTATTATCTTACTTTCCTAAAGTCATATAGCTATTAAATTGTAGAGGATGCGTTTTGAATCCCAGGCTGAATCTAAGTTCATGCTTTCTAAAACACTAAACACTAAGTGATTTTTCTCCCTAAATGAAATCTGTATTTCATCCCCCACATTTTCTAAAGGACTGCTTTGTAATGAATGTGCCTCAATAAAAGCTCAAAAATATTTGTTAAATGAACACAGAAATCATTGGGGGATGCTCAATAATATTTTTCCTGAAGATCTTCAATAAGATACAAAGTCATCTACCTATAAATATTAGGCCATATCTTACTAGTGATCTACCTAATAAGTAATAACCATAATATCTTTTTTCTTGGTTTTCTTTTTTTACTTTACTCTTGGGACAGAGTCAACCAGCCCCAATTTGGGTCTTAATACCAACTCGTCCAGAGTACCTAACTTTTTTATTACTATTTAAGAGTTTCAAATCCACAAATTTTATTATCTATTCAGAGTGGTACTAGCTGTAAAGAGTTATAAGCTTCTATTGGGAGTGAGAAGATAATTGTGAAAGTATAAGTCACTGGAATTGCTGGTTCACTGTAGCTTAGTTGAAGGGATAATGGTAGCAACATTTGGCTTAGATGCCTAACAAGTAAGATTTTAAATGTCAATTTATTCTCGAGTAATCACTGGATGATTTTTGGGTGTCTCTTTAAACTGAGATGCAAAATTTATGCCCTAGCTGGTTTGGCTCAGTGGATAGAGCATCAGCCTGTGGACCAAAGGGTCCCAGGTTTGATTCCAGTCAAGGGCACATACCTTGGTTGCAGGCTCCTCTCTGTATGGGGCCCTGGTCTGGGCCCTGCAGGAGGCAACCAATTGATGTGTTTCTCTTACATCGATATTTTTCTCTCTTTCCCTCTTTAAAAATCAATGGAAAAATATTCTTGGTGACGATAAAAAAAAAAGAAACAAAATTTAGAGGGGCACACTTAGAGCCATGTTACATAGAAGGAATGTCTACAACAATTTAAAATTAATCCATTTATTTTCCTTCAAAAATTGAATATTCAAAAATATCTGCACCCTGCCAGTGTGGCTCAGTGGGTGAGCATCAACCTATGAACCAGAAGGTTACTGTTCGAGTCCCAGTCAGGGCACATGCCAGAGTTGTGGGCTCGATCACCAGTAGGGGGCATGCAGGAGGAAGCCAATCAATGATTCTCTTTCACCGTTGATGTTTCCATCTCTCTTTCCCTTTCTCTCTCAAGTCAGTAAAAATATATTATAAAAAAAAAAAAGAAAAAATATCTGCAAATAAAACTATTTGGGTTATTCAATCTTCCCTTTTTATCTTTATACTTACCAGTGTCTCCACTGTTAACTCTTCTTCTAGGAATGGCTTTAACTCGTGCAGGTAAAATGGAGTGTTGTTTATCATATTCAGAAGCAACAACTGAGTATGATCTTTGGAAGACAGTTCTCTTTGCAAGATCAGTATCAGTTATGGGACTAGTTTCCAAACTGCAGATAAAATAAGAGGGCAGATAAAAATTTAGGTGAAAAAGTAAATGAAGAAAGACTATATTTAGTTTATAATAGTGTAATCACATATGTAAACCTGTATTTCATGCGGAAAAACACAAATTCAAAGCCAACTTAATATTGTCTTTTTAAATAGTGTAATGAGAGGTAAAAAACTAGTTTTTAGCATTGCAGTTATATTATACTTAGAACAGTCTATATGATAACTTAGTGATTTTCATGTAGGTTAAAACTAAAATTTTTTTCTATTTACTATACCACCATTAAAAAACACCTGTAAAGTTATTAAGATGGTTATACGATTTCCTTTATGAGGCATTTTTTTAAAAAGAGAAGTAGCTTCCCTTCCTTTTCCTCTAAGACAAATTTACAAACTGTTTTTTTCACGTATTCTTTTTTCTGTCACTGCATTCCAAATTGTGACATTTTTGCTCACCTTGAGTTCTGGAGTTATTTCTTTTCCATCATTCAAGCTGTGTTTGAATCTTATGTCCTTCAGTAAAGCTTATATATTTTCTAGTTAGTGGCCAACTCCCTAGCCATTTTCTTAACTCACCACCTCTCTAAGTGTGTATACATTCTTGTTTGAATGGACTATAAATGTTGTACATGACTGGGGTTAACGTGCCTAGATGTTGGTTTGGGCTGCTTGATTCCTGAATGACCAGGATATAGGAATATGTTAATTTAATTTTTCCTACAAAATACTTCATTTATCTACCTTGTTTCATAATCATTGTCAACATTATTCAATTCCATATAGCTAACTGAAATCTTTGATTAAACGTATCAGCTTCTCAATTGAACTGTAAGATTATCTTTGCATGTTTATCATGACATTCCTCTTTCTAAAAGTCTCAGTGGTACCCAGTTTCCTCTGTATTACATTTATATAATTCTATTCAGTTTCCAAAAAGCTCTTTATTCTGATACTACTATACCTAGTTGGGGGTGAGTGTGTAGGAGAAAATTATAAGCAATATTTCAAGAAGTTCAAGATTTATTTCAGTGCTTCCTCTCTCATGAAACCTTCCCTAAGCACTGCCTCAAAGTGACCTTTCTCTAGTCAGGTTTACTACAGAACTAAATGACATCATATAATGGGAAGTTTTACTCTTACTTCATTAGTGGTTTTTTCCAACTAGTCTGCTTTTGCTATCAAAGACCTTATAACTTACTTCACGTATGTAGGTTTTTTTCTTACTGCTCTAATAGTTAGCAAAGCTGACTCAATGTCCTTCCTGAGATGGAAGGATGTACTAAAGAACTTCTAGACCATTCTCTTCCAGCTGTCTTTCTTCCACCAAACCCTGGCTATTCAACAGAGAGGAGAGAACCCAAATACCTTGGTGGCATAGACTTCATATTGCTCTCTGGCTCTTCAAATACATTAGGACTTGCATCAGGAGTTACTGATATGTACGGGGCAGGTACAGATGTTGAACGGAGGTATCTCATTTCATCCTGAAATAGGTTGTCATCTTGATAGCCCACAAAATTTTCATGATGATGCCTACATTAAATCAAATCCAATAACTTTAAGTATGAAGGCAATACAGACGGTTTCCATTTTCAACCTCTTTCGTAAAAGCAAAAGCAGCACATTTAAATCTATATGAGTGAAGTATTAAAATAACCACAGATGTAAGTAGAAGGATATAGAAGTCGGACAGTTTTACACATAGATATTCCAGGTACCACAAACATTTCAAAACCAATATTGAATTCATTTTCTTTCCTTTTGAGAGCTTTTATCTCTTCTGGTATTTTGGTGAATGATCCCACCAATTATCCAGGGGCCTAAGTTAAAATATCTCAGTGCTTGTAGTAGGCTTAGTCCTCAACCATGACCCATTACTCAGGCCTATGAGTACTAGGTTTCCTTTCACAACTATTCTTTCTTCTCATTCTCTATCATCACTGCCTTGATTTAGGCCCATGTTTCTTGCACAGTCACCTTTTTGGTAGGAACATATATAAGAGTCAAATTTGAAGGGAGATTAGATATATAAAATGTTCATGGGTTGAGGGAGTGTCCATTCCCCAGAGAGCTAAAATTATAAAATCCATAATTATGGTATGCTAGCATTTTTACATGTTTTACAATTTCATCCTTTCCTTTTCAAACTGGAACAAAGAGTTATTAATTTAAGTCTACTAAGTGGTCTGAATGAAGCTAAAGATTTGTTGCTATTGGGATACCTGATGATTTCCATCTTGGTCTCAAATGTATTTAGTCTTATACTTTCATTTTTGTTTCCCATTCATTTTATTAAAGTAGTAAGTACAAAAGTAAAAGAAAAACCACCACCAACACAAAAAAACCTGATATAACTCTGCTACACAAAGAGGACAACAGTGCCAAAATGAAATTGTTGGCTGGCAAAGAATTTCTAAAATCTTCATTTGTCACCCAATGAAAAAAATCTGAACTTGGAATATGAAAGGCTTTTTTAGAGTGTCAGTGTTTAACAGTGTGAAAGTACAGGCTGTACCACCCAAATCCAATATGGCATACTATTTATAGGCTCCCGTCCATCTTCAGTAATGCCCTTTCATCCAGTTCCCACATTAGTTGCTGAGTGATCTAACTGCAAACCAGTTCATGTATATCCCTAGTTAAGATTCTTCCACTGTTTCCTCTGTGGGGTAAAATCCAACCTTAGCAGGGTGACAGGGCTCCACATTACCAGGTCTTGGGTAACTACTTCTAGTGGCATTTCATATATTTCTCCCAGTAGCCAGTTTTAATAAGTCTGTGAATCCTTAAATATGTAATGCTATTTCATCATTTGTGTTTTCACACACATGGTTTACTCTGTCAGGAACACTTTCCTCCCACTACCTGTTTGATTTAATTCCTATTTACCCTTTAAGACTCTTGTAAAGGGTCCGATTCTCTGGTCCTAATCTCCTGAGGAATATTCAGAAACTCTCCATATTGTATGCTCTAAGAGCATCTTGTACATACTTCTAATATAGTACTGATTATATACTATTTTTAATATTTTATTTACATGTCTGTAAATTTCCACAAAGTATGAGCACATGGAAGCCAGAATTTTATTATACTCATCTTGGTATCTTCAAGGTCTAGTACAAAGTTGGTACCCAGTTGCTATTTATTTAAATAACAGAATGAATCATTTAAAAAAATTAAAGAATTCTTTAGGAAATAGTTTCTTTTTACTTTAGCATTGCCCCCTTTTAGCAGAATGAAGTCAGCCTACCAAAGAATAAAAGATAGCTAAAGTCTTACTTTCTAAGACATATTTTTATCCTCCTATCTAATAACAGAATAACATGTAAATTACCATCACTCCGCTACGCCCACGATTGGGCAGCGGGAGGCTGGGGGGCGGGACTAGGGGTGGCCTATCCGGCCATTGAGAGGCACGGATCCGCTGCCACTGAGGGGGGCTACCCTGCTGTTGAGAGGTGCAGATATCAGATCCGCAGATATCACAGCCAGATCCACGGCTGCTGAGGGGGCCTGCTGTGGACACCCAGCTGCGCCTCTCAACGGCAGGGTAGCCAGGTGTCCACGGCAGCCCCCCTCAGCAGCCGTTGAGAGGCACGGGGGGGCGGGCTCTCAACAGCAGGGTAGCCCCCCTCAGCGGCCGCGGACCATCAAAAGCGGGGGAGCTGGGTGCCTGCCTGGTGCACCAGCGGACAGGCACCCAGCTCCACCGCAAAAAGCGAAAGCGTGTAGGGGACCCCACATGTGCATGATTCAATCATGCACTGGGCCTCTAGTATAAATAATAATACTAATTGACATAGTATTTACAGGTTTTAAAAAAAACAAACACCTAGTACCTTCAAGTGTGTCCCTACCAGTCAAATGTTGGTCAAGGCAATTGAGAATATGAATTCCTGGAGGTCTCTTTATTCTACACAATGTGTTAATATAGCATGATATTCAGAACATGATATTAGTTAATCAACAACAGCTGTTAAGCACAAGCAATTAAATAAAAAACCAGTTATATTACCTAGCTAATGTCTGCAGGTAAAGACAAGGCATTTTAACAGGAAGATCCTCAGAAATGCCCTCCTTCACGCTGGGAAGTTGAGACTGGAATGGCTTTGCAGGATAACACAGAATGCTTGGCTCGGCTGCACTGCTCAGAGACAGCAGGAAGAGTGCATTTGCTTTAATCACCTGGTGAGCTTCCATAGTGGGCAAGGCACGAGGAGTCTTGACTTGCATTGGTTTCCTCCTGGATTGTTTGACCTGGCAAAGAAAAATGTGTAGTGATCTTTTCCTACTTATATTAAAATTCTTACTTCATAACCTAAGTATTTTGAGTCTGTAATACAAATTACTAAGCACTTGTAGAATCATTTAAAAATAATAACAGTGACTACCAAAACAACATTCACTTCATGCTTACCCTGAACTGATTGAAATAATTTTATATTGAAGATAAACTATGTATCTTTTATGTCCTTGGGAAAATTAAAAAGCTAACTAGCAAAATCTAAATGGAATTATTTTTTTTAAAAAAGAATAATCTCTCTCTGTTTGTACATTTTTGGTCAGGTGTAGCACTATTGTGAACGTTCTTCAATTTCCATGAGTTCTACAACACAATTAGGGATTAAGAAAAAGAGAGAAAAGATAAAGAGTACAAAAAGAAAAGGAAAAGAGGGAAAGTTGAGAGAGAGGGGAAGGTGAAGAGAAAAGCTATGTATATGTGCAAAATTACATAATAAACATCTGTTAATAAGGCATATATGCCACAGGCTAGTTGTCTTGAGTTATCATAGATATAATTTATTTTTGTAATAAAAACAGCTGGCCTAGCACAAATATTAAATTTGTATATTACTCTAGTTATAAAGCTGGTCTTTAATATCAATTATGTGGAGTTATCTGATATAATATGATCATAAAAAGATATTTATAAGGTTTCTCCTCATCATTAACAATATAACCAGAACAGAATAAAAATACCTTTTCCCTTGCAGCAGCCTGTTTTTCCCGGAGGTATTTTTCTCTGCAGCGATCACATACCAGATACCAAGTGCTTCCTCCTATGCCACCATCACCACAGTTACCAGCCCAGCCTCCACAAAAATGCCCAATGCTATTGTAACCTTGTCCACCAGCATAACGGCCACAACCTTGAAACAAGAACAAAGTAAGTGACCTTCGGTCTGATCCTTGCCATTTATACATTACCTCCTCAAGTAAGCAAAATACTGAAGCAAGTATCTCACTTTTTTTAAATGGCTATTAACTATGCCAGAAAAATTGATTACCAAAAAAGTAATCAATTAAATGATAGCTAAAATAGTACGTACAGGCAGTTGGAAAGAAATATACAATGTACAATCTGGGTACATTTAGATTTACTTAAGTATGCCAATAAAAGTAAACAAAATAGAAATAAAATATTCTGTAAAAATGATATATTTTAAGAAATCACATATTTTACAAAAGGTTTCAGGTATAATATGTAGGAAGAGAAACCTTTTAACCAAACTTGTAATGGGTAAATTTTGGAATACTAATCAATTGTTATAGAAATCCATACATTTAACTAAAATATAGTCTTCTGATAAAACAGTTGATATCACTTCCATAGGAAAATGCCCCCACTTCCCTAAATCAGTATAATGTAATTCAGTTTGTAATTTTGAGCAGGAAAACCTGAAATCAAAGTAAATCTAATACTGGGGTCTTTCCTCTGTGTATAGACATGTCATGATTTCTACTGTGTGACATACCTCAACAGCAAGATTTGGGTAGCAAAAACAGTTAAAAAATAAACAATGTTTCAAATGTAACATATTAAAATAAAATAGTACTAAATTGCCTTACCTATTTTTCACAAAAAAACCTCTTAATTTATAAGATACTATAAATTCTGAGCCAGTTTCCCTGAATTTTAATATAATTTATAGAACATTTCAAGTTAAAAATACCTATTAAGTATTTTTACAAAAGTTACATATATATATTTAATAATATCATTTACCTGGGTGAGCTTGTCTCATATGGTATGTCACTGGGTATGGATGTGACTCTCCACACAGCTCACAGATGGTATCTTTCTCTGGTCCTCCCACTGCCAGCTGGGCCATCTCACCAAATAAATTACCCCTGGGCCGAACTTCTGCCTTTTCTTTTTTCTTTTTTTCTTTTTTGGCCTTCTTATTCTCTTTTTCGCACTCTTTCTTTTTAAGGACTGCACAAGAACCAGGACTTGGAAAAATCATATTCTGGGAAGCTGCTTTGATAGTAGCCAAAGAAATGTCTTCCCAGAAAGCCACTAAATGTTGTAAAGTTAAGGGAAGAGGAGATTTAGACTTCATTGGGTGGTGCATGGACATTTCAAAAGTGGCTTCAGTTTTCCCATCCTCACATTTTTCATGCAGAGGTGGCTCCTTAAGCATAGACAACACCTTATTTTTGTTGATACTACCCATTTTAGATATATCTGGTCCATGAGGTGCAATATTAAACATATTCAGAGCAGATGATATTTCCAAAGAGTGTCTATTTTTTAACTTGGTTTCCTTTTCTTCTGTAGGTTGTTGGCTGTTTAAACTACTTCTTATAGGGGCATGTTCTTTGGAAAGTTCAGGATTAAATTTTAAAAAAGAAGAACAAGCCATTGCATCGTGCACTATGCCTTCGTGCCACAGGAAAGAGGCAAAGACTGCTCTGGCACACTCAGCCACCGAGGGGGACATGGCTTGTTTGGCTGGCTCTAAAGGTTTGGCTCCATCTCCTTTGAAGAGAAAGCTGGATTTTTCCTTTTTGGGCCTGGTGTGTCTATTAGCACATTTTCGACTTATTTTGGGGGATGCTCTCATGTCCTGTTCTTCTTTCAGTGGGGCTTTTCCTATGCTGAAATGAACTTTATTTGAACCTTCTTCCCCACTCTTAAATTCACTGCTTTCATCACAGGTACTATCTGTTAGACTATTCGTTTTTAAAGTACTTGAAGTGCAGACTTCAACCACCTCACTGTGAAGGTTTTCTTGTACCACATGGGGAGAAGGAGCTCTATTTTCGGATCCGGGGGAATCTTTTGAATCCTTTGGTACTGGTTTTGGTTTTGGTGATGTTGATCGTCCCCTTAATGGTTCTGTGAGGGGCATTTTCTTCTTGCGGAGGGTATCTGGATCAAGTGTGTAAGAGTCTGATTTGGAACGTTCCCGAGGAGGATCAAGTTTTGTCTTAACAGGAGTGGTACTTTTTTGAGGTAGATTTTTATCATGTGGTGAGGAGGAGCGGGGAGAACTAGCACCAGATGGGCTAGACCTATTGGTTGGGAGAGTCTTTGGTTTAGGAGACGATGACCGAGAACCTGGTCCCGGGGATTCAGCTCTGAAACTAGAAGACATCCTCCCATCAGATTTCAGCGTCTGCAAGGTGTTATGGTTGGGGGACAATGACCTACTGTGAGAATCTGACCTCAACTTCGCAGCATCAGATTTCAACATGAGGGATTCACTAGCTGATAAACCTTCGGTACCCCTTGGTTTCTTTGGATCAGCAGTAGTCCGGCTCATACGTCCATCAGGTTTAACTGATCTGCTGTGTTTGGAGGACAGTTCTGATTTTCCTGATATAGAGACCGGTCTAGAAGATGTTGAGATAATTCCTCGGTCACCTGTGTGGTCCATTTCATAGTAAAACTTGTTAATAAAATTACAACTTACTGATAATGTAGTCACTAAACACTGATTAAAAAAAAACATAGCTAAAACATTTATATTGCTTGTCAAAGACAAAAAGACTTGAAAAATAAAAGAAAATACTTCTCATAAAATTTCTAGTACATAATTATACAACCATTTCCATCAAAAACAATTGTCATGGATGCAAAGTAGCTATGCACCAATATGAATTATCCACCATATCTGAACCTCAGCCTTGGAAGAATTAGTGAGCATTTAAATTCAGTGAGAGACTAGAAAGAAAAAAAAAACCCAACTAATTTTTTTGGAATAAAATATTGGGAAAACATATGTGTTTTTTAAATATGAGGTAGTTGAGCTAAATTTCCAGTACAATGATATCTCCAATCCTTATTAGGGATGTTAATGGTGCAAGTCTTGCTAAATTAGGAAACTGAATTTATAAACACATTTATCATTTTCAAGTCTACAAAGAGATACAATTAGGTGAAAATAGAACTGCTAAGGAGATACTAAATTTTAATGCTTGAATTACAACAATTTATAGTTAACATAAGAATGCCCAAAGGTTATTATTTAATTACATGTAATTCAGGCAGTCTATTATTTATAAAAAGGTTGTACTCTAAAAGTTTATTTAGTTTATTAAGCTTAGCTGGTTAGAATTTTGAGCTTGTGTCCCCTTGGAATAAAAGAGGATCCTCAGAATTATTCCAAATCTGAATTGTGGCGGACCTTGAAATAAGGAGTCAAGAAAATAAAAGATAAAACATATTCTACCTCTTTTCTAGTAAAAACACTAGATATTTCTACATGGACACCACTGTTTTGGGTATCCTGACCCTCAATCGGTGTATCTCCTTTCTACTATTTCCTGCTTCCCTTTGTCACCAGTAAGTGGTACAACCTACAATATTACCTTTCCTCCCTAAAATAAAAATTTCCAGTCTTAGTGCAAGTGATATTAATTAGTTATAAGAAAAGCAATCTGATTAAAGTGATACATGTGGTATAAATAACTGAAAATTCATACATCTTGCTTGCTAGATGTATTTATATATTTTTAAAAAGGGTACTTAGCAAATTCAAATACATTTGTTAACTGGTTACATTTCAGGTATTTTTTTAGGGTAATATGTGTTTTGGCTTGCGTGTGTGTGTGTGTGTGTCCGTGCATGCAGGTGCACATATGTGTGTGTAGTCACGTCTAGCTATTGTCAAGGCAATGTTGCTACAGAATCTGACCTTCTGATGGAAGGTCTGCAAGAACTGGTATTTTTATCTATTACTCTTCACAGATGTAATGTCAGGAATGGGTCCCTGGAATAATAAGTGCTCAAAAAATATTTGTTGAATGAGTAAATGAATTCCTGTTTTCTTAATGTTTCTTCTGCTAGTCCCAAATCTTCAGATTCTCCAAAAATCCACTTCTTACAATTATGGCTCCCAAGGCCACAGGGTAGAGGCGACAATAACCTTGTTGTGTAAGAGTCGGATGCTTGCAAGTTAAGTAATTCTGAAATAACTAAGTATGGCAAACAGCATATTTGGAACATATTTTAACTGCATCATGCCAGTGTTTAAAATAATTACTCATTCTCTGGATGAATAAAAACAACTACTAAATATAATGCTCTTCAGTTTCTTGTAATTCTTTTTTATTCTGTCATCAATTTCATTGATCATGTATGTATTATAAAACCAGTATGAGAGACTGGGCTAAATTAAGAGGAAATGTGGTGAAACAAACCACAACACACACAAAAATAATCCAAATATTTATGCTGTCACAAAACAGATAAATAGATCTTGCAATCTTTGTAAGTGCTTTCAAATTGCAGAAAAGTAGTTTAAGAAATTGCTGCCCATTTTACTGATCTAGTAATAGAATCAAAGAGAAAATTTTGTAAACATATATACTGAATCCTTGCCACTAATTTTGAGTGTGTAATATTTGGAGTACTATTTTTTTTTGTAATCTGATAGTGGACAATGCCTTTATCATCACATTTATTTTAGAAGCTGAATTATATATATTTAAAAAGAATTATATCATTTGTTATGTGTGTAAAACTATATGGTAACTGATGTTTATCTTCATTTGGGTTTCAAAGTTTTGAGGCAGGTAGTAAATATTACTAAAATTTGTCATGTTATGGCTGTTTGAAAGATCAATAAACATAAACAAATATTTTGCTAAAAATCTTTAGGTCACATAATACTTTCACATTATCACTTAACTAATTCATCATTAAACTAATTTCATGATTATATTTGTCATATGTAAATTTAAATTATAATAGGCAAAATATTTTCTAACCTCAAAAGAATTCTGAAAAACAAAACAAAAACAGGACAGAATAGAAATTTAGTACATTCAAATAAAATTAGTAATCATGTTTAATCTTAAGTATTCATTCAATAATAACCTGCATAATTTTTATGCCAAAATTGTAAACCTTCAAATTATATGATACCATACTGTAATATAACAATATCTTACACTGTAACATTACATGCATAATATATAGTATATATCAGGTTACATAACAGTATATATTATAGAGATCAGGTCCTACAGAGATCAGGTTCTATAATACTATTTAATATACTACAGTATTATAAAGTATCACTGTCAACTATATAAAGAAGAAATGTAAGACTGTTTTATCCATTTCTAAGAAAAAATAAATCTAAAAATTACCTTAAAAATATATACAGTATATTAGCCATTGTTACAACATTTTTAAATAAAATTTTCCTAAAGTACAGAATTTTAAAAGTTTAAATATTAGTCAGACAAAAATATGTAAGTATACAGTATTCTATAGTATTTTAGAAAGCTAAACATATTTTTAAATTGTCTGAAATTTTATCAATTGTCAATATAGTTTAAACATTACTACGCTTAAATTTTTAAAATGAAGTGACTAACAAAATACTATAAGGAAGACTCATGTCAGACAGGACAGGTAACTGAAAACTAAGTTAAGCTAAAAAAAAAAAAATTAACCTAATTACCAGTGTTTCAAATAAAACACTAAAGTAGGAAAATAAATTCTGCATTATATAACAGAAAAACGACTTAAAGAGCAACTGCTACAAAAGATACTATGTTCTTATAGGTCACAATGTGCCTCATGACATATGCAGGTGGGACCAAAGTAGATTTATAGCTGTTTGTATGGAAAAGAATACAATAATTAATAATAATAAAAGAATAAACTCTCTGTTTCATGTACTCACAACTGGAAACCTATTTTTGCCCCACCCTGTATATTCCACTTTTTTCTGAAAATGATTTACAATTCTTCAAATCAGGCACTTCTTTCTATATACTATTTTATTTTTTAAGATCTCATACAGGTTTGAGATTAAATAAGAGTAATATTTAGCCTACAGATATTGTCACCATGCATATCAGTCAGGATAATCGCTACTATAGTATTGAACAGATATATCTCAAATTAATCCCAAAATATCAAAATTTAAATAAAATAATAAACTTTAATCTTAAAAAATGGGATGGGATGAAAATGACTGAAGTGAACTAAAATGTCTTCATTGAAACCGCCTATGTGCATTAAGAATGGCCCATCCACGAATGCACGCATACCCACCCTTCAGTTTGTGAGACAGAGATGAAAGAGCAGAGGCAGGCCCAGCTACACCATAATTTTTGTAAATGCGCTCACGAGAAGCAAGGTTGCGAGATGGAGATTCTACAGTGAAAAACAGTGGCAAAGAAGCAGCACAGATTCAATGGAAAAAAAATTAGCAGAAAACACAAGCAGCAACAAAGCATTTCAAATGGTATGCATGACTTAACTATTAATAAAAGTTTATTCAGCTAGATTTTTCAACAAGTTTATATTTTTCTAAAATTCAAACAGAAAACAAAGGTCAAAATAGTTAATTTAGATTAATAACGATAGCTTTAAATGTGGTAATTTAAACGTTAAGTAAGGCTTATAGCTCTGATAAATCAAATTTGAGCATTTCTTTTTAAATTAATACTACTTAAACTTGCTTTTCTTTATGGACCTGGGGAGTATTATGTTAAGTGAAATAAGCCAGTCAGAGAAAGACAAGAATCATATGATGTCACTCATATGTAAATCTAATGAACAAAATAAACTAACAAACAAAATAGAATAGTCTCATAGATAGAGAACAACTGTCAGAGGAGAGGAGGGTTGTGGACTGGGTGAAAAGGTGAAGGAATTAAGAAAAATAAAAACAACCCAACTCATAGGCACAGACAACAGCATGGAGAACACCAGAGGGAAAGGGGTGGGGGGAAGGGGTAGTCAGAAGATAATAAAGGGGAGATAACAGTGATGGAAGAAGATTTGAATTGGAGTGGTGAACATAAAATACAGTATACAGATGATGTATTATATAATTACTAGAGGCCCAGTGCACGAATTCATGCACCAGTGGGGTCCCTCAGCCTGGCCTGCGGGACTGTGCTGAAACCGGCTCTCCGACATCCACTGAGGGGTCCTATATTGTGAGAGGACACAGGCTAGGTCGAGGGGCCTCAATGGTGCACCATCAGGGCCAGGGAGGGAGGCGGGAGGTTGGCCAGCTGGGGACGGACCACGGGAGGATTCCAGGGTATGTCCAACCCATCTCGCTCAGTCTCAATCAGCCGGAACCCAGCAGCAAGCTAACCTACCAGAGCGTCTGCCCCCTGGTGGTCAGTGCACATCATAGCAACTGGTTGACCGGTTGACTGTCTGCCCCCTGGTGGTCAGTGCACCTCATAGTGAGTGGTTGAGTGGCCTTACCATATCATTAGCATATTGCGCTTTGGTAGGTTGAACGGCCGACCAGTCAACCAGACACTTAGCATATTAGGCTTTTATTATATAGGATAACTGAATCTATAGTCCCCTTGATTTCTGTAGGGACAAGTGACTATGATGATTCCAATATGTATCTCAGAATGGACTCAAGTTAGCATTTATGATTAATTATTTTTCTTCGTTTATCATCAGTAAAAAATGTTAGTACCAATCCCAATAGTTTGTGTTTGTTTTATAGATCTTATTACTGAGGTACCACACATTTTTTTATACATTTCACAACACAAACACAGAAAGGAAATTTACAAATCACTGAAAGATGTTAAACATTCATGATTTATCATGCTGAAAATGAAGTAAAGTTAAATAATTTATCTTTTAAAAAGAATTAACAGAACCTTAAAAGTATAGTCTTTTAAAGAGAAACAGTCCAGAGATGGAAGACGCTGACCATGCCTTGCCATACTAGCCGACAGCAGCTGTGCGTCACTGAAGGATGCCCAGGACCAAACCAGAGATGGTCGGACCTGCATCACCACCATTTGTCCACCATCCAGAACTGAAATATCATTGCTGACATGTACACATAAGGAACTGTTTGACATTGAAATTGCGACTCAAAAGAACTGTTGGCCCAGAAAGAAACTCACTACAGACTGCTTTATTTGCCTCTCAGCATAACCATTATGGCTTGTCTCATTTTCAGTTCTTATAAGTGTATTTCTTGTATCACATGATCTCACGTATCTAGGGGAAATAATGAACAACATAAACTGATGAACAAAAACAGACCTGGAGACAGGGAAGCATCGATCAGACTGTCAAACCTCAGAGGGAAGGTAGGGAAGGTGGGGGAAAGAGGGAGAGATCAACCAAAGGACTTGTATGCATGTATATAAGCCTAACCAGTGGTCACGGACAACAGGGGGGGTGGGGGCATACGTGGGGAGGGGTTTGGGATGGGAATGGGGGGATGAGGACAATTATGTGATACCATAATCAATAAAGAAATTAAAATAAAAGTAGTATGCCAAAAATATCTCTATCTAAATCTTTAAAAAAATCCATTTATTTAAATTTTAAATTTTAGCAATTAAAATAAATATAAGTAATTGAGCTGAAATATATTCAGGTAATGAGATAACTTTCTTAATATTATTGAAATAAAAAAAACTGGATACAACATATATTTTCTCAAATCAGAAAAGTAATAGTTGACTGATTCATTATTATGGCCAAGATTAAAGGTGAACTACTCATAAACCAAAAAGTTATTCCATGTAAGATACTGAGTACATATCATGTGTCAGACATTGTTCTAGCCACTGAAGATAAAATGATGAATAGAAATAAAGTCCCAGCTCTTATGGATCTGATCTTAAGGTGAAAGAAGAAATGAACAAATAAATACACACTTGATCAAGTGGTGATAAACTTGGGAGTCATAAGCACGCACATTTTGGAAACTATTACATGCCTGGATAAGACCACTTGGGGTGTGAGGTCTAGAAGAGACCAAAGCTCTCAGACATTCCTAGGAATACAGAATACAGGATGTAAAAAAGAGACTAGAAATGAACAGTTGGTGAGATAGGAAATATTCAGCAGGCAAAGAAGGAGATTCAAGGAAGAAAGGTAAATTCTGTCTAACACTGCTGATAAATCAAGTAAAATGAGATCTTAGAATTGACAAGTGAATTTAGTAAAAAAAAAAAGAAAAAGAAAAAGAAAAAAAAAAGCCAAAGACTGATTCTAGCAATTTCTGTAGGTAAGGACAACTACAAGAATACCTTGCAGTGGGTTCAAAAGGGAATGGCAGTAATGGATGGAGAGATGTACTACATGCTCCCAAATCATTTTAAACAAAGTTAAAAAATGTTAGGGTTTTTTTTTTTTGTTTTTTTTTAGATATGTCTCCATTGATTTCAGAGAGAGCAAGGTAGAGGGATAGAGAGATAGAAACATCCTATATAATAAAAGGGTAATATGCAAATTGACCCTAACTGTAGAACCACCAGGAACGACGAGTCGCTATGACACGCACTGACCACCAGGGTCAGACGCTCAATGCAGGAGCTGCCCCCTGGTGGTTAGTGCACTCCCACAGGGGAGTTCCGCTTGGCCACAAGCTGGGCTGACAGCTAGGAGTGCAGCAGTGGTGGCAGGAGCCTCTCCTGGCTCCTCGGCAGCGCTAAGGATGTCCGACTTGCAATTTAGGCCTGATCCTGTGGGGAGCAGGACATCTCCTGAGGTGTCCCGGACTGTGAGAGGGCGCAGGCCAGGCTAAGGGACCCCCCGCGCCCCCAGTGCACAAATTTTCGTGCACCGGACCTCTAGTTAACGATAAGAGAGAACCATTGATTGGCTGCCTCCTGCATGCCCCTCACTGGGGACCAAGCCTGCAACCCGGGCGTTTGCCCCAATTGGGAATCGAACTGTGACCTCCTGGTTCATAGGTTGACGCTCAACCACTGAGCTACAACAGTTGGGCAAAAAAAATGTTCAAATTTTAATATTTTTGAGCATCCTTCTTTTTGAAGACTATAAAACTCAAAAGATACCAGGCACTACAAAAGAAATTCTTATGCTATTTAAATATCATGTAATACATAGTCTGCAACTATCATTGAAAATATCAGTTAGGAGGATACCAGCACTTGACTGGAAGAATTATTCAAGGGGAATTCCAAATCCCACTGTAAGGATATAGTCTTGTGGCTTGGCCGCTAAAGTCTGTGAAAACTGAGTTTATCAGAAGGACACAGAAGCAGGAAATCAGAATTCTATCTGATTTAGGAGCTACCATAAACATAAATGTGAAAAAATATGAGGATAATTGTAGGATAGGATGGCAGAGGTTTAAGAAAAAACTCCTGGAAAAGGTTTTGAAGACAAAATAGCCTTTAAGTCTTTTTCAATTTAAAAAGCCTAGAGAGATTGGATTCCTAGGCATTATTCAGAGTAAGAAGAAAAACTTCATTTGTTTATTTTTTAAATCCTTACCTGAGGATCTTTTCCACTGATTTTTAGAGAGAGTGGAAGAGAGAGGGAAGACAGAGAGAAACATCAATGTGAGAGAAACACATCCATTGGTTGCCTCTTGCACAAGCCCTAACCAGGGCCCGGGCCAGGAAGAAGCCTGAAACCAAGGTAAGTGCTCTTGACCGGAATTGAACCCAGGACCCTCCACTATGCAGGCCAACACCCTATCCATTGAGCCAAACTGGCTAGGGCAAAAGGTTATTGTTAAATGCCTAATAAGTTAAGCTGTAACTACAGATAACAATTGTGCTATGCATATAATTTATACAAATTTTGCTCATTTATACTTTGATATAGTTAACTTTTTAAAAGACTCATGTTTTTCAATTAAAAAAAAAGAAAGTAAACAGATAGTATGAAATATCACTGCATAATATATATTTATGTCCAGAATCCAATAAATGTATCGGGAGAAAAGTGGAATTATGTGAATGATAAAGGAGTTTAAGACATAGAATAGGAACTAAAAATTATTTACATAAATGTTAGCATACTAAATGAATAATAAAAGAATGAAAGATATAACAAAATTTCCAAATAAGGATAAAACAGAAATAAGCTTTTCATTAGAATATAACATTAACCCACATGATATGAATGCAGAAAGGAAGAGGAATGAAAATATGTAAGATGGATAACCCTCAAAATATGATGTGTCTCTAAATGACTTCTAGATGTAACTGTACTTGGATAAAACATAGGTAGCATATTACTGATTATATAGTAAATCCCTAGTAAATATGGTTAAGAGATATAAGATTAAGGAAAAGCATATCACTTCAGTTTGTGGTGGACGAGACAGAAAAATTCGGAGCAAAATATGATATATCCTAGGCCTTAGAAAGAATATTTCAAAAAATTCCAACAAAAGATTAAAGACTGCTCCTTGAACAGTGACTGGAGACACACAGAAATAAAAACCTGGTTTCCCAAAATTGCTTATTAGTTGCAAGGGAAAAAATAGTACTATCCATTAGAGAAACAAGACCTGTTTGATCATGTGATTAACAATAACCATATCCTGTCTTCAGAAGGATACAACATGTATTAAGCACAAAGACAGCTAAAATGCAACCAAAACTAAAAGGCTTTCAGGATAAAATAGTTGTTTGCAGAAAGAATAAAAAAGCAAGAACCAGTCACTGCCTCGCACCCAGGAAATGTATGAATCACAGATAAATTAGAGGCATGTTCCATTTTTCATTGTTGTTGGAGGCAGGAGGCAGGACTTTGCTTCCATATTCTCTATCAAACTCAGAACAGACAACCAGAGCAGCCTGTGATAGTTCGACTTTCCCACCTGGTAGCTTATCAGGGATGTTGCCAAGGGATTTAAGGTACAAATAAGAAGGTTAGAGAAAATGACCTCTTGGCTTTTCCAATTTTTACAGTTTATATAAGGTAATTGAGATGAAATTGGAAAAAATAAAATTACTGGAGTTAAATCTCTCTTACTTAAGTCTTAGGTTTTCCAGTTACCAGTTAAGTGTATAACTTTGGGCAAGTCACTGAGAATTCCTGTATCTCTAAAATAAGAGCTAGATGATTTTTTTGGGTACCTTAAACACTAGCAATTAATTATGCCAGCATATGACATACTTCTTAAATAAACTGAAGGGAGAAGAAAGTCATTCCCTAATGATAAGTGATGAAAAGTCTGATTTAAAAAGATAAATAAATAGTTGACTTGGGTGATGGTATCATGGTGTATGCATATGTTCAAACTCAGCAAAATGTATACACTTAAATTTCAATGAAGCTGTAAAAATATTTAGTTTTAATTTTGCTAAGTCTAAGCAATGAGATATATTACTGTGTAGAAGTTTTAGAGAAGAGTGTAAGATAAGGAAGACCGAATATGAAAGTAGAATTTAAATTCTTTGAGAACTGTTTTCTAGTCATGGCTGATGTATCTCAGTGGTTAGAACATCGTCCCTCACACCAAAGGGTCATGTGTTTGATTCCCGGTCAGGGCACAAACCCAGGTTGCAGATTCTATCCCCAATTGGGGTGTATGAGGCAGTCAATCAATGTTTCTCTTTCATATCAATGTTTCTCTCTCTCTCTCTTTTTCTCTCCCTCTCCCCCTTTTTCTCTCTCTCTGGAATCAATCCAAAAAAAAAAATGTCTTTGGGTGAGGATTGAAAAAAAAACTTTCTAAATTAAATTAATTGCAAATCATGACAATGCTTTAATGATTCATTTTTACTTAAAATGTACATGTAAATAATTTGATGGAGTATTTACATCTTATCAGTCAGCCATGCCATTGTTAGTTATGAAAATGCCAAATATGCTTTTTCCCCCAAATATGCTTGTCATATTCAAATTATATTACAGTTTACTGGAGCTAAATTACCCAAATGAACTAATTTTTTCCTTAAAATCTACTTTTTATTCTGTTAATGGTATTAGGTAAGAATTTTATCTTTCAAACAAAAACAAGAAACCTGACTTCCTTCTAGACTGGCTCCCCCAACTGTGATTAGCATGTCCTGTGCATTTTCTAGCCTAAATATTT
This sequence comes from Cnephaeus nilssonii, assembly GCF_951640355.1. Taxonomy (NCBI): domain Eukaryota; kingdom Metazoa; phylum Chordata; class Mammalia; order Chiroptera; family Vespertilionidae; genus Cnephaeus; species Cnephaeus nilssonii. The sequence goes on along the minus strand of NC_137079.1, from coordinate 58,562,270 downwards.
CTAAACTTGTTTCTCCCTCTACATTCCGACTCTAATTTACTTAGTTTAAAAGCCCTACTCAGCTTTTCTTTGGACTTCCTGCCTCTAACTTTCGCCCTTTCTCCAGGGTCTTTTTCATATTTTCAGTTCTTGCATAAATGTAAAACGGATCCTGTCACACCTTTTGTTTAAAATTCTGTGGAACTACCTATTTCCCTCCTCTGCTCCCTCCCTTTTATTCCCTATACTTAGAGGATAAAGTCTAATCAACTAAGTATGGCTTATAAGACCCTTTATAATGGCCCCATTCTCCCTAGTGTAAAATGCTGCCACTAGGGCATTAACACTCTCAGCTACAAATGCATGAAGTTTGTCAAATGAAGCATGTTTTCTAGCATGATCAAGTGAGTTGATTCATATGAAGTGGTTAAAATGGTGTCTGTTATATGGTAAATGTTTGAAATGTGTTCGCTATTTCTATTTCATACTTTTTCTTCTTTCCTCAAACTACCAACATACTCTCCACATGTTAACTCTGGGCTGTTGCCAGCTTCCTTTTTTACTGATACAAACAAAAGAACATCCGTAAGCTCCTAATACTATACCTTCTTCTTTCTCTCCTGTTATGACAGATAAACAATGTGTGCTCCTCCTTAGCCAACCTTTCCACCTTTTTGCTAGATTTCATCCTCTCTCCTATGCAAGAATATTGTTCAAGCAACTCTCCTGTCTCCTGCATCATCAACTTCTCTCTCTATTGGGTCATTCTCCTTAGAAAACAACCTTGATATTATTTTTTTCCATTAAAAAACAAGTAAGTCAAAAACATCTCCAGACGTCACATCATCTCTCCTAGTTTCACTTTGTTTTTCTTTCCCTGTAGAGTAAATCTTAAGAGAGCAGGTACAGATATCATTCTCTACCTCAGTCCACTAGAATCTTATTGCCGATTTGCTTACTAAGTCTAAAAACTATACAAGCCGAAACCGGTTTGGCTCAGTGGATAGAGCGTCGGCCTGCGGACTCAAGGGTCCCAGGTTCGATTCCCCAGTTCGATTCCGGTCAAGGGCATGTACCTTGGTTGTGGGCACATCCCCAGTAGGGAGTGTGCAAGAGGCAGCTGGTCGGTGTTTCTCTCTCATCGATGTTTCTAACTCTCTATCCCTCCCTCTTCCTCTCTGTAAAAAATCAATAAAATATATTTTTAAAAACTACACAAATAATTTCAAAATAAAAGAGTAAATTATAGAATATACTTCTTTCTCGTGCATGGTAAGACAAGGAAAATTTGTAACTTTCATTTCTGAAATTATTCTATTTCACTAGAATAACTGGTGAAGTAATTTGTTTATATATACAGGTATGTGTGCATTTATAATAAAATAATTTTGCTAATTAAAAAACCCAACAAATTAATTTAATATGCCATATTATTTCAAATTGCAGAGATTAGTGAAAAAATTATGCTTCAGAAAAAATACACCCTAAAGAATTACTAATAGGAATGCTCACAGAAATGTTAGATAAAGTTGACATGGGGGCAGTTCATGTGTATCTCTGTAGAGCTCATCTACTTAGCTGGGAACTTGAGTTACGACATTTTGGAAATCTTTTGCTTTCAAACCAAGCTACATTCTTAAAATTAAACTATAAAGGGAAAATAACCAATCTAAGTAAAGCTAATAATACTCTAGATGCTAGAACTAAATGTAAGCAAAAATTATGTATATGAATAAATTTTGCATTAATCATCAGTAGGCATAGTTGAATATTTAAAAACATGGCCTTTGTAGTTAGTAGAACTGCCTCATGTTCTGGATCTACCATCTTACTATGACAGTTTCTATAGCAAATCATTTCTCTTCTCTAAGCCTGTTTCCTTATCTGAAAATGGAGACATTATCTCAGATGAGGATGTATTAAAGTGCTTAGGTACAGTGTTTAATACATAGTGGTGATGATTCATACAAGCAAAAATTAACAATATGATTTTCTATACATGTTTTATTTTAGTATCACAAAAGTATAAAATAAAAATGCTTCTCATTTTACTAATTAGTAAAGGGAGTATACGTAATCCATCTTCTAAAGCAAGATGACATGCTGGTCGAATGGATGGCAGTGAAGTTCTGGAAAGGGTAACTTACTCAGATAGTCCTAATAATGGGCACTCTGCCACATTTAATTTTCCTAATAACATATGATGAATACAATTCTAATTTATTTCCAAAATATTAAATACTATTTTTGGATTCCATCGCCTTTTTTTAGTTATGCTAAAGATGAAATCTTCTGGTTTCTGGAGTTTGGAAGTCAAACTTCAGTGAAATTCTGCTGAGAATAAGAGGTATGTGAAAAGATCTAAGTAATTCCTTATGTTACAGTACAGGCAAGTAATGATTCAGAAATTTGGTGAGACATTTCTAGGCCACAATTTCAAATTTATCCCAAGATGGTGGCAAAGGAAGTGGTGGTACTGATAACACTTAGATACAATATGCATAAAATTATATTAACATATGCCGGCAGGAAACTTATTATCCTTTCGAAGAGACAAATCTGATTTATCTTAGTCTTTATAGTTCATTTTGAAATATTTCATTAAATAATTTGGTAAAATAAAATAGTAATTACACTTTTTTTTTAGAAGATTTGTAATGACCCTTTAGATCAGGGGTGGGAAACATCGACCCATGGGCCGCATAAAACTTAGGAAATCATTTGGTCTGCTCCTGCCAAGGCATTAGGAGTGAATTAATTAAATGTTTGATCAAATACAGCAGGCTAATTTTTAAGTTGATAATTTTGTATGGCCCACAAGTGATATAATTATCCAAATGATCCTTGGAAGAAAAAGGGTTCCCTACCCCTGCTTTAGATAGAACAAAAAGGTCCTTATTAATTAGTTCTCCTGCCTATTGTCATCAAGACATTATCAGTGTAATTTCTATTTAAAATTTTATACATATAACATGAATTTTCTGATTATGACTTATTTTCCTTTGTTTTTTCCCCAGATAGTACTTTTAAAACTTCCTGCAACCTGAATACATCTAAATGAAAAAGTCTATTGCTCCATAAAATGAATAAACTAAGTAAGTCTTTACTCCTCTTTATCCTTCTATAATGCTTATCAAGAAAGAAAAAACAACAACTATTTCACACATGTGACACTATTATATTTCCTCAAAATTCTCTTAAGAGACACTCAAATGAATGTCATACATAGAGATGATTAGCTAAATTGATACTACTTATATTTATAAACTAATTAACTTCATTAGTTGAACTTACCTTACGTACAAATCTAGAAAAGTTTATATTCTTGCATATGTTTTACCTTAGTTAGATAATTATATCACAGTTAATAACATCATTTGCTAACTATATGTATATATATATACACTACCCTGATCCCTAATAAAAACTAAATGAGCTAGCATTATCTTAAGTAATCCTAATAACTGTTATCAAAGTAATTTTGTAGAAAAATAACTTAGACAACAGTGTGGATGTAATTTATTAAAGCAAAGAGGTCATGCATTTGAATCCAAATAATGGTTTTGTAAGCTAAGACTTTCATAAACTATCTCACTCAGTGAGTGTATTTATATATTATATAGCCAACATGTGAACTGAAGGCCAAGAAGAACATGTTGTCATATTGTAAGGAACTTAGAGAAGTGTATGTGGAAGCATCAGGAGGTCATTAAGAAAAAGGAACACTCAGTTAAGTGTAATTTTTTTGGGTCTATTTGCCATATTGGTGTGAGGTATTATCATGGATGAAAGGCAAGAGCAATCCTAGGATGCTGAACTGGAATCAAATGATCAGTTTAATGTGTTAAGAATGAGAACAGCAGCAAAAAATAAAAAACAAGAGAAGAAACAACAATTTGAAAAATTTTGGAAACCTAAATTGCTATACATTTTTATGAGCAACAAATTCACTTAAAAGAAACAAACCTGCCCAGTACATTCTCTCTTCCACCTACTGGAATAGTGAAATAGGTTTATTTTCTTTGGGCATCTCTAAGTAACAAAAATCCAACATAAAACAAAGAACGTTATCCCTATAACTGGTGCTTAGCATGGTCATGCATACTATAAAAGAAAAATTTAAATTAAATATGTTTTTCCTAACATATTTAATTCACAACATATTTGTGAATACAGGAATTAGAATATAAAGTGTAAGTCATATTTTAATAACTACACTTAAAAAAAAGTGTGATTAAAAACAAATGTCTTAGCTGCAGAATGTCTTAGCTCAGAATAGCTTAAATGCTTTAAAAATGTGGGAAGGAATAACAATCCTCATTAAGTAAAACCAGTCTGTTGAGTTGGTAAATTATTAGTAACTGATAAACAACTCAGAACAAAGCTTCAGCAATAGCTTAATGAGGCAGGTAAGACTGACAGACTTACTCTGAAGCTGAGGCTGCTGGAAGGAAAGGGGCTGTCCGAACACAAATGGGCTGTGGACTAGGGAAGAGGGAGGTTTTGCAGCTTGATCAAAGATGGAAGGAGCTGGGAGATTGGGCCGTGACTGAATTGAATTCAATATGGCACTCAGTTGGTCACCTGCAGTGGGCAAAACAGTCAAAACTACAACTTGTTATTAATTAACACCCCAAATGGCAAAGTAAGCCGTGTTTTATGACATTCAGATAGTCAAACACTAAATAAAACTATGCCAATTCAGAAATATGTGGAAGTTGGTGATCATTATCCTGAAATTAGGGACCAAAAGTTTCATATTGTTTTAATATTGGAAGCACCCCACAAAATCTATTATAACAGCCCAAATCCATTTAAATTCATATACAGCATCTAGCAGCAGCATGTGAGAATACCAAGTCTATGAAGAACCTATGATACATTGAACATCATCCCATATAATAAAGAGCTAATATGCAAATGGTCATCACGCCCTCACCTCGGGGCTGGGGGACCTGAGGCGGAGCCCCCCACCCAGCGGGGCTTGACGGGGGACCCGAGGCTGCGCCCCCCGCCCGGTGGTGCTTGACGGGGGTGGGGCCAGCCAGGTCTGGGTCTCGCGTGATTTTGAGGCGCACGCAGGTGGGTGGAGACTTGACTCTGGGTTCCATAGTGCACCCCAGACTCTGACAGGAGGGAGATTTTCATATACATTTTACTAATTTTCTTTCATCTCTGACATACATTTCTATTATAGAGAAAGCGCAAATAACAATATTAAAGTATTTCCTCTAATTAATTCCCTTTTAATATGCACGAATTTTGTGCACTGGTCCACTAGTGTAAGAATAAGTGAAGATCTAAATGTCTTTGTATGAAGTACCTGACAATGACTAAGTACACTTCATGCAAAAAATAAGCAAATCAGATGAGGTGCTTTGTTTTTTTTTAATGTGGAATTCAAGGGTAGCAAAGTATATTTTATTAACTTAGTAATATATTTATATTATAGTTAAAAATTAAAATTTTCATTTTTAAAAGTTAATGTTGAAGAAATTATACATTTTGAAAAGCATGATCTCTTTTGCTTTAATGGGTAATATAAAAATCTATATGATAACAATGTAAAAAGGAATATGAGGTATCTAATTTATTAGAATAGTATCTCAAATATAAATTCTGACATTTTCCCTTAAACTAAAATACAAAGGAAAATAACAGAAGAATATTGTTAAAAATATGAAGTAATGTAACTGGATAGATAATAGTTTCTCATTTATGAGAATATATATAAAATAGTTTAAATGATGCTGAAAAGAAAAAGAAATATACCCAGACATAGGCACAACTGGAAATAGCACCTCTCAGCCACATTCCTTATGTATAATAAATCTTCATAAATGAACATTTCAAATGAAGCACCAACAGGAATATTTATATGGAAAGAGCTGTGCACACAAGCGGTACATTTTTACTTTTTAAAAAATTAATGCTGTAGGTTAAAAAAGGATTTTAAAGATTATGATGAATTTTATAAAGAAAAATAATTTCTTGATCTTGAATAGTATAAAGAGTTAAATAAAATGGGAACTATTATTAAAGGTAAGATAATAAATAAATAAATAAATGTTATATATTTATTCAGATTAAAGTTCTTAATATTTCTCTACTTCACCTAAATACTTAAAAAGCCTATTAATAATTACATGCTATTTTTGAGCAATATTAGGAAATCATATTTTTTAAAAGTAATATATCATTTTTATTAATAACACATGTTGTCGGCAATGTTTGCATCTCTTAAAAGTTGATTTTTATGGATGCCCTATAAATTATATTTTAAATACTGATTTTAAAGTGATAGTCACCAGTACAATTTAGACATTTTAGAGACTGAAAGCATACAATTTGAACTAAACATGGCTTTAAAACAGATTACTATAGAAGTACAGTAGTGGTAAGTAGTGTTGAAATTTTAACTTAAGGATTGACAAAGGTTGAAAGGGACATAAAGAAAACACCACCAAGAATTTATCCTACTTAAGTAAATAGTAGGGTAAAGAAGATCTAGCTAAAGTTAGTTGAAATCTGAACCACCAGGAATGAGCAAGCATTTGGTACACAAACCTGTAGGAGAGACCAGCACAACAGAGTGGGAGAGCCAAACCAAAAAGAAATCTTGTGGTTAGGCTTCCTTCATAACAATATTCTGTGGAAAATAATATATGACGTGGCTTTATTTTAAATTGAATATTTCCTCTACATTGATGTAATTTTATTTTTTATAGACTATTTCATTATTTTACTTGCTCTGTAAGTCAGGTATTATGAAACTATTTATTTCTTGAAATCAAATCCGGTGAATTAGTTTAAATAACACTTTAAATTAAAATTATTTCCATTAATTATTCTCCCTCTCACCTATCATCCAACTGAATGCTACCTGCTGACAATATGGCTAATTTTGAAGGAGTCAGATTCATAGGAAAGAACATGAATATGTCTGAATTTATATACAAATGAAATTTTGAATAAAATTCAGGTATAAATTATTACAAAATAATAAAGAGCTAATATGCTAATTAGATCAAACAGCAGAACAACTGTTCAAACTTCCAGATGACTATCCAGACAACCTTCAGGACGAAGCCAGGGCTGCGAGGGTCGAGGCAGCCAGGGCTGCAAGGGCCAAGCCCCTTGCACAAATTTCACGCACTGGGCCTCTAGTTTCAAAATAACTATTGTTTTAACTGTCCATGATGCTGCTCTCTTCCATTCATGCAGCCCAAAAAGTAACATACATTTTATATCCATACTATAGGCCCGGTGCATGAAATGAGTGCATTGGGGGGGGGGGAGGGAAAGGTGTCCCTCAGCCCGGCCTGCACCCTCTCACAATCCAGGACCACTGGCTCCTAACCTCTGGCCTGCCTGCCTGCCTGATCGCCCCTAGCCACTCTGCCTGCCTGCCTCATCGCTCCTAACCACTCGCCTGCCTGCCTGATCGCTCCTAACCGCTCGCCTGCCTGCCTGCCTGATCGCCCCTAACCGCGCTCGCCTGCCTGCCTGATCACCCCTAATCACTCTGCCTGGGACCCTGCCTGCTGTGCCAGGCGCCTCTGCCTCGGCCCCCACAGCTTCATCCAGAAAAACGCCCGGAAGGTTATTCGGCTGACTGGTCTAATTAGCATATTACACTTTTATTATTATAGATGGCTTAGGATTTTGGCTTCATTATACATACCAAACCCAAAGATATAATGTCATGAAATTCTAAATGAACTAAGATAACTTGGTTAGACATTCAAAACCCCACAAATTTAATAAAGTTGATATACAACATTATTTAAAAATATTACTTAAAATGTTTTTATTTTAAGTGGATCATTTTATTTTATTTTTATTTTATTTTATTTTTAAATAATATACTTTATTGATTTTTTACAGAGAGGGAGGGAGAGGGACAGAGAGTCAGAAACATCAATGAGAGAGAAACATCGATCAGCTGCCTCCTGCATACCCCCTACTGGGGATGTGCCTGCAACCAAGGTACATGCCCTTGACCGGAATCGAACCTGGGACCTTTCAGTCTGCAGGCCGATGCTCTATCCACTGAGCCAAACCAGTTAGGGCATTAAGTGGATCATTTTAGAAAGTTCTTTTTTGCTTATTAACATTACTCCTAATAATTAGATGACAGAATTATTTGACTAGATATAGTGACACAGAATCTTTATGATGCAAATTCAAAATGAGTGTCTCTAAAACAGGAACAAATAAGTAAATTAATTATAAACTTAAGCTAAAACTGACAAAAACACAAACACTAAAGAAACATCTTTGTAAACATTTGGTTCTTAGTTTTCTAGGAAAAAAACTTTAATGACATTTGTAGGTCAAGGGTAATTAAAATGGGTAGAACAGAAGGTAATGAAAATATTAAGATAAGGTATGTCCAAGACTACTTTTAAACACCTACCTTTATTATTTCCAAGTCCATAATCAAATCCTTGGGCACTGCAACTTGCCCCTTTATTAAAGGCTTGCACTGAGAAAGGGCTTGGAGGAGGAGTTTGAGAATTTTGATCCAGAAGAACTTGTTCTACAATAAAAGGCAAAGCTATAAAACAAGTTTTTTTATGTGTTATCCCCTATTCAAAGAATAAAGAGATAATTCAAGAAAATGTTTATGATGGTCAGATTTTAAAATACCTCATATTTAGATCTGATAATAAGTTTACCAATTAGGTTATTGATACTGACAAAAAAAGTACATGACAAATCTTTGTTTTCATTTATCAAATACACAGTGAAATTTATAAATGGGATATTCTCTTATGGAGCCAATTTACTTTTATTATGATTAGAAATACATCACTGAATGTAGTACACTAGTATTTCTGGACCAGAAACTCATATTTGTAACAAATTTAAACAAGGGCATTTTACAAAACAAAAATGGATGCCCTATAACCAGAAATAAAAATATTTTGTATATTAGTATTCAAACAGGAAAATCATCTTCAAAATGTCTAAGTATATGGTACCAAAAGAAATTTTCACTTGTGAAATATTTTAAGTTTTGAATGCAAAAATTATTGAAAATTTAAAATTTAACTTATTTTTACTTATTATATAAAGATAGTTTCCCCTAAATAAAAAGATAATAAACCAGGTCATGTAGTCAGAGTTATTAATGCACCCTGAAGTAAACAAATGTATCAGAATTCTTATTTCAAGAAAGAAATGGCAAATGTTTTATCTAGTTTACAAATTGCAACAATGCAACATACAATTGGTAAGCTAAATTAATCCTCTATTAACAATCAAGTGGCTATAAAATTCTAATACTAAAAACACTAATACCTTAATTAAAGTCATATAATGCCAGCTTAAAAAAAAAAGCAAAAATAAAAACTGCTGAAAGGTAAAAAAGGAAAAGTACTTCTTTAAAAATAATGTTTTAAATTTATTTTTTAAAAGTCAATAATCCCTTTAAATAGAAAACAGAACTAGAAGAACATGGTGGAGTAAATCAGAATTCTGCTGTAACTATGGTAGTGTACAATCTACCCTTTACCAGCACTTTTAGCCTTTTTTCAATAAACCAATCATAGCACTTCCCTTAAGCAATGCTCCTTAGTATAAGGTATTTCAGCAGTGGAATATTTCTTCTGAAACACACTCATGAACAGTCATCTGAATGGAAAAGATAGCATCGCTTTCACCCTGTAGACTCAAAATGGTCTGGCCCCAAGTGTAAACTGTTTTGACCATAGCAATAACTTTGCTTACTAGGTTTTATCTATGGATACCAAAGACCAATAAAGAATTTTTACAAAGAGGAAAGCCTTTGTTTTGTTCATACTACTTTATAGAAATAAATTATTTTAATGCCAAGTCCTCTTATTTCCATACTAGAGGCCCAGTGCACCAATTCGTTCACAGGTGGGGTCTGGCTGGCCGGTCCCCAATTGGTGGATTGGGGCCAGGCCTGTGGGAAGGAGATGGCGGGAGGTTGGCTGGTGGGCCCACCCTGATTGGGGCCCATTCAGGGCCAGGCTGGCTGGGGGCAGGGGCCGCGGGCGATTGGCTGATGGGCCCTGCCCCAATTGGGGTGGGGGGCCGACTGGGGTGGGGAGGGGCTGTGGGTGGTGGGCCGGCCAGCCCCAACCCCGATTGGTGTGTGTGTGTGGCCGATCAGAAACAGAACTGGCTGGGGGGAGGGGCCTGGACCAATTGGGCTGCAGAAGGTTGGCCAGCCGGCCCACCTCCTATTGGAGTGTGGGGGTAATCAGGGGCGGGGCCGATTGGGGTGGTGGGGGCCCATCAGGGGCAGGGCTGGTGGGGGGAGGGGCTGCAGGTTGGCTGGCTGGCTCCACCCCCTATTGAGGTGGGTGGGCAATCAAGGGTGGGGCCGGACTGGGGAAGGGGCTGCTGGCCAATTGGGATGGGGTGGGCTGATTGGGGGCAGGGCTGGCTTGGGGAAAGGGCCACCGAGGGAGGTTGGCTGGCCACCCCCACCCCCCAATCTGGCCGGTTTGCTGGCCCCAGTGGGCATCGTAGTGACCGGTTGTTATGGTCGTTACAGCATTCTGGTCACTGGCTATATTATCTATCTATCTATCTATATCTATCTATATCTATCTATATCTATCTATCTATCTATCTATCTATCTATCTATCTATCTATATTAGTTACATACTAATACCAATGAGCAGACTATTTAGATACTGTATCAACTAATCTTAGTGGTTTTAAAGCACTAATTTATCATTCTTTCCTTATCACCTCAGCAATTATGTAAAAAAATATTAAGACTCACATTATGTACACTAATAAAAGAGAAAGATGCAAATTGACCGTACCTTCACAACACCCACCAGCCAATCAGGAGTGAGTATGCAAATTAGCCCAACAAATATGGTGGGTTAATTTGAATACATGGGCGCTGAGCAGCTGGGGGCGTTCCACACCACCCCAGTCGCTCTGGGCCTCTGGGTGGCAGAAAGGCAGCTTTTGGCCAGAGTGAAGGTGGTGCTGGCAGCCAGGGGAAGGAAGGCCCATTCTTGCACGAATCTTCGTGCATTGGGTCTCTAGTATGTATATATAAAGAGAAAAGCATTAAGTGATTGTTATTTGTTCATTTGTCTTTCAGATCAAACTCACAAAGTATCCTCATTTTGTAAATGAGAAAACTGAGGCACAGAGATATCAGGTAAACTGGCTGAGGTCTCATAGCTAGGAAAGTTGTAGAGTTGGCATCTGTGCCCTGGCAGTCCAGCTCCAGAGTCCTCTCTTACACATTAAACCATATGGCCAAGTAAAATGACTACTAGGCTAGAAAAGACCCTTTGCTAGTCACTTAAACCATTCTCATATTATTTAACTACATCCTACATAAATCTGATCTCACTTCAGGTATTTTAATTTATATCTGAATATGCCTATATAACAAAAATCTTTAAGAATTTATGAATATGCAGTTAATATACTTTAATATGTAGTATGTTGTAAATGAGGTCATTTTGTAAAATGTAGGATTTACATCAATAAAGCCTTTTTCTTTTTCAAAACAGTGAAAAACAGTTCTACCATGTCAACATTTTATGACCACATCATCTCTGACTATGAAAAATTTATCTGTAAAGACAAGGAAGGGAGTAGGTTCCCAAATAATGTTCAATGATTTTTTATTTAAATTCTTTATTGTTTAAAGTATTACATATGTCTCCTTTTCCCCCCCATTGACCTCTCCCGGCATTCAATGAATTATTGATACAGTATGGTATGGTGTAATGAGCACAGATTTTGAAATATAAATGAAGATTCTGGCTCAAGTCTTATATCTGCCATCTATCCAGTTGTATAAACGTAGGCAAGTCATTTTAAATTTTATGAACTTTAGTTTCCTTACCAGTAAAATGAAGATTATATAATCTATCTCAAAGGCTTATTGTGGATAAAAGGGGGAATATTTTATTTATAATTCTAATACATCTAAATGTACTCTATCATTCAAGCAGGTTTCCAAACTTCTTTGAATTTATGTTTATGGACATATTGCCTCTTGGATAATGAATATTTTAAGTTTATTCTTTCTTGGATAAAAAAGCATATACTATTATCTCTCTGATATTATTCTATATTTTTGGGATTTGGTAGAAAAGTATATGTTTATTTTACACATTCATTTTGATGTCCTTAATAATATTTTTGTGACTCAACTTAAAGTTATAAACTTAGTGAGCAAAAAACTCTGGGCCTGTCCATAGGAACCATCTGGGTATGAAGAAGTAAAAATTAACTTGAATACAGTATCAGTTTTGCTCTAGTGGTGAATACAGTTCTTTAGGAACACTGAGGGAATTCTTGACTGTCAGATCAGGTAAAGTGATGGTGTGGTCTGAACTCTGAAGAACAAGTTTTTCTACCATGTGAATAGAAAGGGAAACAAAATGGAAAATATTTTATTAAATGAGATCACTGTTGAAAAAGGTAAATGAAGTTTCAAGTTGAAACCCTAAGAACAAAATAGGAAACCCCCAGAAAATGCTTTGCATTTATTCAGTGTTTTTTCCTGAGACAAAATTCATTCAAGTGAAACTGCCTGGGAGAAGTGCTATGATTGATGGTTTGAGAATCAAACTTCCATTTAGTGGTAGGAAGGGCAAAACATTCAGTCCTATACTGGCACAGAAGAATGATCTCACAAATTCATATTAATCAAAAGCATTTCTTAAAAAGATGGATTCATATGTTCTTTTAATTCTCTTCTTTGATGTGCATTCATTTAGTACCCATGTATTTTACAAATAAATATTAACAATTGCAAGATTTTATTACGCTTAGCGTTTACTTAAAAAATAAACATATGAAAAGCTCTTTATGATAAAAGAAATGCACTTTAAACTTCTGCTTTCAAGGGTTAATCAGAATAAATCACAAATGTAAGCCAACTTGCCATCTTCATGTCGGAGGTACTGGTTTCCGCCTCTGTCTCTAGCTAAGGACCATGCCTCTCCTTCATCACTCTCACAGAACTCTACCATGCTGTTCTTATCCAGCTGCACCCATGTACCTTCAGAATTGGTTACCTAGTACATAACAAAAAGCATGATTGATTGGCTTGATTCTCTCAGGGCATTTAGGCTGAAAAGCAGCAAAAGTTTAAGAGTTTGAATAGTGTAATCATTCCAATAAATATCTACCATGAAATTAGTTTCTGAAATTAAGACCATAGCCCAATGTAAGACAAAAATCAATAAAAGTTATTTAAAATACTGCTTATTTATGACTTCAGTTAAAATAATTTTTAAGGCACAAGGATAATCCCTAAATAATTTTAAATGTTTCAAACAACACATGGCTCTTTTTTTAAACACCTAAAATGTCATAACACAACATACTCCATTATTTAGGTTGGTAGTGCCTATAATACAACTTGAAAATGACCCTGACACTAAGAAATAGCATGACACACTACATCTTCAAGCTCATCATCTGAGGCAAATGCCACAGTTGATGAAACGGTAATTTTATTTGCTCAGGACTTCAGTAAGACACATGAATGAGAACAAAGAAATGAAACCTTTTGTATATATCACATCTCCATACTGATCCATAGCAAATATTTTAAAGTGCTGTTAATCCATGACAGTACAGTACATTTATAGTAATAAAAAGATATATGTAATACCAAATTCTTATATACACAGACACATCATTTTGTTAATATAAATATTGTTTTCACAAGGATAATTATGAGAATAAAATTATTAGAAAAGCACAGAAAAATTACATTAGTATTTCCAATACAAATAAAGATAAATAACATTAGCATTAAAAAAACCTGGAATGGAAATGACAGCCTTTGGAAAAAAGAGATGCTTTGGTTGTATTACATTAAAAATGAATATCTTAAAGTCATGAAGCTACAAGAATCCATACCTCTCCCACTGCTTTGACTTTGTTTCCCAGAACTAACATTCCAATTGGGATACCTCTAAGGTTAGGGCAGCTTCTGATGTTGTGGCCGGAAGGTCCCGTCTTTACTACCTTGTACATGCCCGGACCTCCTCGCAAGAACGGCATATCTTGTTCTTGCATTGTTGCTTCCTGTGGGCAGCAGGAGTTTACGTCTTTGAAAAAGTCATCAGGATTAGTTTTAGGTTCCTGAAAATTTGAATAGGAAAAGAAAATAAACAAAATACGATTATCACTTTCAACATATTCCTATTAATAGTTTTCACAACAATTCTATAATGCAGGTACTGTCAATTAAGAAAAAGAATATATAAACAAAGATAACTGAAGTATTAGTCAATACTACCATTAAAGAGCCATTCAGTTTTTCAATTCTTAATAATAATTAAAATAAAGTTCAAGAAAATATAGCAGGACAGCTATTGAACCCCAGACTTTTGACTAACATATCACAATTTGAGAACTACAACAGTACTTGATTTTTATTTTAATACAATATTTAACAGTAGGGGAAACAAAAATAATTTACTATGTGAACCATAGCTGAATAATTTTGAATCATTATTACTGCATTACTGTATGTTGGTATGGGTTAAAAAGCCTAAATATTCATTTCCTTCCACTTCTGTCTGTAATAATTATTTAAAAATAGAGAAAATAAGTGTGAAGGCTCTGGAGACTTAGCTATAAACAGAGATAACAATGACGAAATGTACATAAAATATACCTACATGTTAATATTTACTAGTTATGAGTGAAATAAGAATGTTTTTAAGATTTTAACAACTCATACTTCTTAATATAGTATAAATAAAAATGTCTTGCTAGATTAGGCCATTATTAAACAGTAATATATTAAAGCTATTAAAACAAAATAATTACACTTTTAGTAAAGAGGACAGATTAACATTAAAGAGGCATTTTTACATAAATATAATGCATTTGGATATGAGAGTCATTTCTACAATAAAAGAAAAGAACATGCCCTAAATTTTCTGTTAACTCTGCTGTGATGGAATTGTTTCCTATGTAAATGCAATGAAGAGGAATAACAACCTTCCCATATTTTTTGTTCTTCCAACTAAATGTAAATCAAAGTTCCACACCAAGAATTCTTCCATTTGCATCATTACTCCTTTAAAACAGATTTAAACTACAATCTTAAATTCAGTAATATACACTCTACAAATTGCTCTATATAGAAAGTCAGTAAAAGATGATCATAATGAGACACTTACTCAAACATGAAGTTAAAATTAATATTTAGTAGCCCTGGCTGGGTGGCTCATTTTGTTGGAGCATCATACCATACACCAAAAAGTTGCAGGTCTGATTCCTAGTCAGGGCACATACCTAGGTTGGGGTTTTGGGTTTGGTCTCTGATCTGGGCTTGTATGGGAGGCAACTGATCAATGTTTCTCTCACATCTATGCTTTCCTTTCTTTCTCTCTCCTCCTCCTCCTCTACTTTCACCTCTTCCTCCTCCTCCTCCACTTCCTCCTCCTCTCTTTCTAAATCAATAAACATATCCTCGGATGAGGATTAAAAAAATCAACTTTTTAAAGAATATTTAGTAATGTTAGAATAAAATAAATAGTAACACATTATACAAGATAAAATATTATTAAATAGCTCTATCACTATAAATAGTCTCATAATAGGAGGTATATAAATATGTTCATTATGTAGTAGAAAATAAAAAAATAAAATCCTGAGGTTAAAAAAAATGTAGATTCAATAATTCTGTGTACTTGTGGCTTTAATTCAGTATGTTTGGGCAGGGAAACTTTTAGAGCAACTAGCAACCTTCACATAATATTTTGCACATATCACTGTGGTGATTAATAATAATTACTTTGTAGTTATACAAATATGCACTATGGACAATGTTTATTTACATTTACTATAATTAACATACTTTACTTATCCTAAAATTTTTAGCTATATATTGGCAATTTAATGGAAATGAGAATTTTACTTGAAAAATTCAGACTAGATTAATAATCTAAAATAAGCTTAAAATATCCATTTTATATACGCATGCATGTATACCTGCAAACACTTCAATATTAATATGAAGAGCACTCACGAATTGAGAGTAGGGTCTAAAGTTTAAATTGTGCTACTACACTCACAAGGATTTCAGTAAACATTTAAAAACGTTTTGTTGATGGTAATCAATTTTAGTAAATACATCATGCTATTTCAAAGTTGGATAAAGGCAAGTTAGTCCTTATTACAACTGAGGTTAAAAAATTACATAGTATAAGATAAAAAATCACAAGCAAATATTAATAGATTTAGAGAAAAAATAATCTCATTGGTATTTAATGATACATCTGGAGCATTTTATTATAATAGTATTTCTAACTTTTGATTATTCAGGGTAACACTGAGAGGTGTGTTGGCAAAAACTAATAATACTTGCAAGTTATTCACTGAAAGGTAATATATGAGAAATTTTATTAAAATATTTAATTGAATAATTAAATAAGCTATATTAATAAATGTAAAACAAAGTCTATCCAACTTTTTAATATTCAACAGTATAAAAAGAACTGACAGACATAAAGTCAGAACTGTGCTTTTTACTCTCAAGCAAAATCCTAAAGTACATGTTCAATTCAGCACAGTAAAGTAAGACCTGGCACCAGAATATGATTTGTAGTCCCTCCCCATTCTCAGATAAACATTCAAAAAGGCATTGTGAAAGAATAGGAAAAAACAGAAGAGCCATAGGATCAAGTCTCTCCCACCTAGATAAGCTAGTTCTGAAAAAGCTAGACTTTTTTGTGGGAGAAGCTAGTCATAAAATTGTGGGAGAAGCTAGTCATAAAAGTAAACACAGTGAATTTGAAGTCATGTAAAAGTTTAACTTAAACTAATAATAGTCTTTGGGAGAAGTAGAGGGGAAAGAGTTACAGGGGAAACTCAACTGCAGCACTTTGTATACGTCTTTTTTGGTTAAAAAAATTATTAATTTTAAGCCAACACTTCAAAGGATATCATGTAAATTTGTTATACATGCTGAAATACCTGAATAATGTATGATTGTTCCTTACAGTTAACTCACCTGGGGGGAAAAAGCTTTGGAAGTCCATGAAAATACGTCCAAATCCCTGACTCCTTGGCTAGCATTAAAGATATTCTGAGCAACAAAGTTTAAGAAAGAAAAATATCAACAAAGAAAGGGAACAGGATATCAGCTGCAGAAGATGAGTTCACAGTAACAACATTGTTCTGTACTCTAGCACCAGCACTGAAATATTATTTTATTAAAGGGAAACTGAAGCCACCTGAGTAAACCACACATCAAGGAAATTCTGATAAATAAGTTTTGTCAAAAGCTCTCCATGGATATAGTGTGTCATGCCATTTACTAAAATTGACTGAAAGCTTAACACCATAAATGCAAGAAGGAAACCTTAAAACCCCTTATCTGATGACATATCTGTTCCAAAATAATCAGATTTGTTTCATGACAGAAAACAGTGCAGTTTTATAAAGAAAATGTGAATACAGATTGCATAGATAGCGCAACTGTTACTATGAATAATAATGGCATGTAGTATATGTGAACTAGTTATCACTTTTTAAAGTACACCCCAAAAAAGTAAATTAGGAAAAAACCTTAAGTAATTTTTCTGTCTTCTATAAATGCAAAAAATCAGTTGGAAATGTTATTGAAAGCTGTTAGTAAATTTGTTAAGCAAGCATAGAGAAAAACACACAATCTGAATCTTTTATCAAAAAACAGGCCAAGTTTTCTCCATTTCAAAGTTTAGGAAATACACAGATCATTTAGTCACTATGTTCAAGTCTAAAAATATTTTGTTAAAGCAGCATAGTCCCAGAAGAAATATTTTCACAAATTCATAAAGAAAATGTAAATGATATGCATTTTACATAGATATATCATTCTATTGTATTTATCTGATCTGAAATAAAAATCTTTCCAGTGAGTGGTAATTACACAATTTTACTGCTTATGTACTAGTAAATACTGTGATAAATGATTATTTTGGAGAAAATGAGGACATTCAAAATGTTAATAAAAGCTGTCATCATCCAAGACTGCAACACAAAGGAAAGAATATAATTCCCAACCAATTATAAACCATTTTAGATAACAAGATTTTATTTAATATGCTCTAGTTCTGTAATTTCCTCATATATATATGTGTATAGACAGACATAGACACACCCCCATATACAGACATATGTGCTAATTCATAAATATATGACACATGAAAGCCAGAAAAATGAGTTTCTAATAATATACCTACAAATAAATATAAAACAAAAACAAAAACAAACCCCAAACCAAACCCCCTTCCACATTTAAAAACGGATAGAGGATAGGGTCCTTTCTCTTTAGGTGAGCTGGAAACATGAAATTATGCTTGTTTGTTTGTTTTTTTGGGGGGAGTGGGGGGGTTGAAATGCCCTTACTGACTCATCCATGTACTATATAAGAATTTGTGAAATGTTTGCTCAATGGTTTTTCTCTTTCACAGGGAATGGTGTTGCAGATCTTTGACAAAAAAATATCAAGAGTTTTTAAAGCATTTTTTAGCTTAATTTTTTCTTTTAGTATTAAAACAACGAAAAGCAATGCCAATGAAGTTAGTTATAAAGAAGGAATGTGGCTATTGACAATATTTCAAGCTTGCACCTTTTTTTAATTTCAAAGTGCAAATTTAAGTATTTTCTAAGTTTGAGCACATGAGCTAACATGTACAAGGATATGTCAAAGTGATGTAACTGCTAATCACAGTTATATATTGTGAATAAAATTCTATTTTATACAGGCTAATTATGTGTGGATTCAAATTTCACACTTTTTGGCCTTTATTCTGCATTTATAGAAAGTTCTTAGTCTGCACTGGTTTACTATAAGATTATTATGGTTATTTTCAAAATGTAGTGACCTGACAAAATTGCATTTATCAGAAATAAAAAATTTACCAATCAGGAAGCTGGAGTTTAAAAATAAAATGTACTTGCAAAGTGTTTTTTTGAATATTTAGGAAAGTTTAGTATATATGTATGCATGTGTACACACACACACACACACACAAACACACACTTACAAAAATTTAAATCATTTTATTCTCAAAGACTATTTTAAAGGCAAAAAGAGGTGTGTGAAGAAAAGGAAAGCATATTAAAAACCTAAGTAAATTAATGAGTACCAAATCGCAACTCTTATATAAAATTAATTAATTTCCAATCCTTATCCACACTCTTCCCAACAGTTTGTTTGAGTCAGGACCCAAAAAAGATACTAATATTGAAGTAAATGCAAAAATTTTCAAACTAGAACAGGTTGAAGGGGAGATGTAAAGATTGCAAAGGGAAACTTTTCTGTATTTTTGCATCTTAAGTTAGTGACATTGGTCCTTCATTTTTTAATTTATCAGTGTTTTGAAATTATAAGCCAGAATTATAGTTGACTTATTCACAAACTAGTGGCCCAGTGCATGAAATTCGTGCACATTAAAAGGGGATT
Organism: Cnephaeus nilssonii; assembly: GCF_951640355.1. Classification (NCBI taxonomy): domain Eukaryota; kingdom Metazoa; phylum Chordata; class Mammalia; order Chiroptera; family Vespertilionidae; genus Cnephaeus; species Cnephaeus nilssonii. The sequence continues at coordinate 58,542,852 of NC_137079.1, read as the reverse complement.
AATTAGAGGAAATAATTAATATTGCTATTTGCCCTGTCTCTATAATAGAAGTGTCAGAGATGAAAGAAAATTAGTAAAATGTATATGAAAACCTTCCTCCTGTCAGAGTCTGGGGCACACCACGGAACCCAGAGTCAAGTCCACGCCCACCCACATGCACCTCAAAATCACGTGAGACCCAGACCTGGCTGGCCCCCTCCCCCCACATTGGGCTAGATCCAGACCCGGCCAGTCCCACCCTTGTCAAGCCCCGCCGGGCAGGGGATGTAGCCTCAGGTCCCCTGGCCTGGCGCCAGAATGGGGGGCGTGGCCTGAGGTCCCCCAGCCCAGACTGGGGCGGGGGGCGTGCCTTGAGGTCCCCTGTCAAGCCCCGCCAGGTGTGGGACATGGCCTGAGATCCCCTGTCAAGCCCTGCTGGGTGGGGGGCATGACCTGAGGTCCCCCGTCAAGCCCCGCCAGGCGGGGGTTGGGGGTGCAGCCTCAGGTCCCCCGGCCCAGCACTGGGAGGGGGGCACAGCCTCAGGTACCCTGTCAAGCCCCACCGGCAGAGGGGTGCAGCCTCAGGTCCCCCAACAAGCCCCACTGGGCAGGGGGTGCGGCCTGAGTTCCCCCGACCCAGCACTGGGGGTGCACCTTGAGGTCCCCTGTCAAGGCCCGCTGGGTGGGGAGCACGGCCTGAGGTCCCCTGTCAAGCCTCACCTGGTCGGGGGTGCGGCCTGAGGTCACCTGGCCTGGCGCTGGGGCGGGGGGAGCAGCCTGAGGTCCCCTAGCCCAGCACCAGGATGGAAAGCGCAGCTTGAGGTCCCCTGTCAAGCTCTGCCAGGTGTGGGGCGCGGCCTGAGGTTCCCTGTCAACCCCACGGGGGTGGGGGAGGGCATAGCCTCAGGTCCCTCCTGATTGCTTGTAAGGCTCCTTATGGGAACTTGGCCTCAGCTGTGGGTGTAGCCATCTTTGTGACCGAGTGATGGTTAATTAGCATATTCCCTCTTTATTAGATAGGATGGCCTGAAGTAAAAAGGAAGAGGAGTGTAAAGTGCTTTCCTAGTAGTAAATGTTTTGAGATGTAAAGGGAGAAGTAACGAGGTGCATTTATTTGGCTGTATTAGTTCCTGTAGGGCAGTGGTCGGCAAACTGCGGCTCGCGAGCTACATGCGGCTCTTTGGCCCCTTGAGTGTGGCTCTTTCACAAAATACCACATGCGGGCGCGCACGTACAGTGCAATTAAAACTTTGTGGCCCATGCGCAGAAGTCGGTTTTTGCCTCTCAAAAGAAATTTCAATCGTTGTACTGTTGCTATTTGGCTCTGTTGACTAATGAGTTTGCCGACCACTGCTTTAGGGGATGAGATGGAGCTGTTATTTCCTCTGTGCAAATATCATTATTCCCTCTGTGCCCTATTACGTTTAGCCTTGCAGAGTAAGGTACTCATTAAAAACTTACTGACTGTATAAGGGCCTGCCCCATTCCCTACAACAAAACCCTGGAAAAGTAGCCTGTCTTTACTGATGCCAGGTTCTGACTCTGTGTTGGTCCTCATCTAACACCTGCATTGATGTAACTTTATATTAGACTAGAGGCCCGGTGCATGAAATTCATGCATGGGGCGGGGGGGGGGGGGTGTTTGTCCCTCAGCCCAGCCTGCATCCTCTCCAATCTGGGACCCCTCGAGGGATGTCCGACTGCCCGTTTAGGCCCAACCCACCAGGATCGGGTCTAAATGGGCAGTCGGACATCCCTCTCACAATCCAGGACTGCTGGCTCCCAATTGCTTGCCTGCCTGCCTTCCTGAATGCCCCTAACTGCTTCTGCCTGCCAGCCTGATCACCCCCTAACCACTCCCCTGCCAGCCTGATTGATGCCTAACTGCTCCCCTACCAGCCTGTTTGCCCCCAACTTCCCTCCTCTGCTGGCCTGGTCACCCCTAACTGCCCTCCCATGCAGGTTTGATCACCCACAACTGCCCTCCCTTGCAGGCCTGGTCCCTCCCAACTACCCTCCCCTGCTGGCCATCTTGTGGCGGCCATCTTGTGTCCACATGGGGGCAGGATATTTGACCACATGGGGGCAGCCATCTTGTGTGTTGGAGTGATGGTCAATTTGCATATTACTCTTTTATTAGATAGGATAGAGGCCTGGTGCATGGGTGGGGGCCAGCTGGTTTGCCCTGAAGGGTGTCCCGGATCAGGGTGGGGGTTCTCTTGGGGGGTGGTGCAGCCTGGGCAAGGGGCCTATGCTGGTTTGCAGGGAAGCCACGCCCCCCAGCGACCCAAGTGGAGGCCCTGGTATCTGGGATTTATTTATCTTCTACAATTGAAACTTTGTAGCCTGGAGCGGAGCCAAGCCTTCTGCTTACTCCGTGGTGGCAGCCATTTCTTTTGGGACTTATTTATCTTCTATAATTGAAACTTTGTAGCCTTAAGCGGAGGTCAAAGCAGGCCAGGGCTGCCGAAGCTTGGCTTCCTCCACCACTGGGGGCAACCCTAGCCTCCTACTCTCTCCAGCTCCATGGCTGCTGCCATTTCTGTTGGGATTTATTTATCTTCTATAATTGAAACTTTGTAGCCTGGAGTGGAGGCCTCAGCTGGCCAGGGTGTGTGGAAAGCTTGGCTTCCTCCATCGCCGGGGAAACCCAAGCCTCCCTCCTGCTCCCTCTGTGGCTGCAGCTATCTTGGTTGGGTTAATTTGCATACCCGCTCCTGATTGGCTTGTGGGCGTAGCGGAGTGATGGTTAATTTGCATATTACTCTTTTATTAGATAGGATCTGTTTGGAGCCCTAGACCAGTTTATTTTGCTACTCTGGATCCTGTCATCTTGAGTCACCACACACACAAAAAAACCCTTATGTAATCTACCTGTTCTCTTATTTTTACATCAAAACTGCTCTATGCTTTTTCTTGATCCAATATCCAACTATTTCCATTTGCCTCATAACTTTATACTGTATGTAATGGTAACCAAACTCACTTTTATCTTAACCCTACCAGACCTGAGGCCCTGAACCTAACTGTCCCCTATATGTGGGCTCCTGAGCAATTCAAACACATGGGGGCAGACATTTGCAATGGCTAACCATGAGGTTTGACCACGATTAGTTGGTTATTTTTAGTTTGTGATGCATTTTTTTCACATACTAGGCAAAGTACCGAAAACTAGGTACAGTGGTATAGCGGCAGATAAGGAAATTACTGAAAAATTGGTACATCGGTCTCGTAGGGTTAAACCTTGCAGGTCACAGTGCTGCCATCACATGTGTGTCTTCCTGTCGATGGGAATGACCATCCAGCTGCCTTTCCTGTTAGTTCTTATACTAAAACAGTTTCAATGACTTTCACTTTTCACTGAACTTCAGCTACCTTGGTTGGCCACATTAACGGGCCATCTATTCAATAAAATGTTCTATTAAGTCAAATTAAAATATTCTACTTTAAGACACAAAGTGCCTATATCCTTCCAACTCTTTAACTAAAGTGCACTCACTTTGTTGTTCGGGGATTGTACTAAGTCCTCCAAGTCCATTGGGCCCCCATTAGTCCGTTCACATTTACAACTTAGGCCAGATCCCAGCTGGTGATTTCAACTGCTCCTCCATCACCATCTGAAATTCCTCTTCAACCCTATTTTTCTGTCACAGCACTCTGGATAATTCCAGTTAGTGCTGGAAGTTGCTTTCTTGGTTCTTTTAATTCTGGACACTTAGGGCTATGTAGGAGGAAGGTCATCCAGAATGGATCCATTCAGTGGTCTCACTGGGTCCTTAGTGGCCCAATAATCCCCAAACAAGTAGTTTTTATGTCAGACCCCTCTTCTATTTCTAACAAACATTATTCCAAAATTTTATGACATTTCTGAATCCTTTAATGTAACTCATCTGTTTCTATCCCAACTGAAAGCTTGCTCTCTTCTAGTTTATGAAGTATCATGGCATCTGCCTTCTACCTCACCCCGTCTTCCCTCCATCCCTAAAAATGTATCTACTGCCACACACATCCCCTCTTCCTTCACAGAAACACCTCTCCAAATATGGCCTTAATTCCATTTTCTCCTTCTTTTTCGGTCTTCAGATTTCTTTTTTTTTTTTTAAATATATTTTATTGATTTTCTACAGAGAGGAAGAGAGACAGAAACATCGATCAGCTGCCTCTTGCACAACCCCTACTGGGGATGTGCCCGTAACCAAGGTACATGCCCTTGACCGGAATCGAACCTGGGACCTTTGAGTCCGCAGGCCAACGCTCTATCCACTGAGCCAATCCGGTTTCGGCAAGGTCTTCAGATTTCTTATGTGCATCTTTAATTTACCCCTTTCCTACTGGTGTCTTTAATTTATAAAAATCTCAAGTTGCTACCATCTAATCTAATAATAGACAAATATGCAAATTGACCATACCTCCGACACACCCACAAGCCATGCCCACCAGCCAATCAGAGCGAGTATGCAAATTAACCCAAACCAAGATGGCTACAGCCACAGAGAGCAAGGTTTCCTAGGTAACAGAGGAAGCCAAGCTTTCCGCCTGCCCTTGCCAGGCCTAAGCCTCCACTCAAGCTACAAAGTTTCAATTATAGAAGGTAAACAAATTCAAACAAATGGCGGCAGAATGGAGCTTGAGGGAGCAGGCCAGGGTTGCCACCGGCAACAGGGGAAGCAAAGCTTTCCGCACACCCTGGCCGGGCCCACCCACTTAAGGCAACAAAGTTTCAATTATAATCCCAACAGAAATGGCTGCCGGCCGTGGAGGGAGCCCCAGGCTTGGCTCCGCTCCAGGCTACAAAGTTTCAATTGTAGAAGGAAAATAAATTCCAGATACCAGGGCCTCCACTTGGGTTGCCAGGGGGCGTGGCCGGCCTGCAAACCACCACAGGCCCCTCGCTCAGGCCGCCCCATGCCCCAAGGGAACCCCACCGTGATCCAGGACACCCTTCAGGGCAAACCAGCTGGCCCCCACTCCTGTACCAGGCCTCTATCCTATCTAATAAAAGAGTAATATGCAGATTGACCATCACTCCAACACACAATATGGATGCCCCCAAGTGGTCAAAGATCCTGCTCCCATGTGGACACAAGATGGCCGCCACAAGATGACCTGCAGGAGAGGGCAGTTGGGAGGCACCAGGCCTGCAAGGGAGGGCAGTTGAGAGGGACCAGGCCTGCAAGGGAGGGCAGTTGGAGGTGATCAACGCTGCAGGAGAGGGCAGTTAGGGGTGACCAGGCCGGCAGAGGAGGGAAGTTGGGGGCAAACAGGCTGGCAGCAGAGTGGTTAGGGGGTGATCAGGCTGGCAGGCAGAAGCGGTTAGGGGCAATCAGGAAGGCAGGCAGGCAAGCAGTTGGGAGCCAGCAGTCCTGCATTGTGAGAGGGATGTCCGACTGCCCGTTTAGGCCCGATCCCAGGGATCGGGCCTAAACGGGCAGTCGGACATCCCTTGAGGGGTCCCAGATTGGAGAGGGTACAGGCTGGGCTGAGGGACAACCCCCCTCCGTGCACGAATTTCGTGCATCAGGCCTCTAGTCTTTAAAATAAAGGAACCAGAAAAATCTCAGCCTTCTTAGTGATACTAAACACTCTGAATTATTTACATGAAAGTAGAACTCATGTCATTCTTAAACATAAAAACCAGAAAAACTCCAAAGCCACTTACTTCATTTTAAATTCTATCTCCAATATTCTGTATCAAAATTTTTTAAAGTAAGTCAGTGACAACCTTCTCATTCACATTCCAATGAAAACCCATAAGTATCTGTATGGCTCACTCCATTTAGCTTTCTTTCTTACCTTTGTTACTGCCCTTCTCTCTCTGGCCTCAAGAATACTGTCCACTATTAGATGGGGTTTCAAATTGTCAAATAACAGAACACCAATGTGCCAAAATGAACCATGGCATTTAGAACTTCAACACACAGCACTCCTTGCTCTTCCTTTCTCCTGTTGATTCTCTTGTTTTACCTATGACTGCCTTCCTCTCTCAAAAGCATCTCTTCAAATGAACAAGCAAAGGAATTAGGAAAACAATTTTGGATGGGGAAGGTAGTAAAGATAATGCCTTATTAGGGGCTTAAATACACAAAAGTCTAAATTGGTGAAAATTTTAAAAGAAAAAATAAAATGGCGGTTACAATTATTTCATTAAAAATATAATTTTCATAATCCTAAGGAATATTTGGTTACTATAACGGAAAAATTATTTCAAACAATTTAAAGCCAACTTATTAGCCATAGATGATAAAGAACTCTTATTTCTCTTTCAGAGAAGTACCTCTTTTCATGAGGATCAAAATCCTTCTCATTTTTACCTGCAGATACGAATCAGTAGAAAATTTAAGATCTCATTTATTTAAAATTTTATATTTTAATTATAGATTTGTCATTTTTTAGCTTAACCTCAGTAAAACAGGAGGCCAACACACTCCAAGCTTTTTTAAAATAACAGATCTATTAGTAAAAATATATTCAGATATATCTCTCCTCACTGTACAATTATAAAGCATAAATAAAATAATATAAAAAAATTAGATCAATAAATATAAATAGAAGTTCTCATATTTTCTTTCCCAAAGACTCATCATGTATAACTAATGCCCCTTTGGAGAACATTACTCTGGACTACCAAGAAGAAAAACAAACAATATATTGAACAAATTTATCTGTTTAAAATGTTAAGGTTTTTAAAAAATAAAATTTTAAGAAATTTATCTGTTTAAAATGTTAAGGTTTTTAAAAAATAAAATTTTAATAGTGCTATGTATTTGCAGTGTCATAAGGAATACATACATTTAATTGTGATGAAAAGGAAGAAAATTATACTTTTATATTTAAACTAGAGGCCTGGTGCACGAAATTCATGCACGGGGGGGTGTGTCCCTCAGCCCAGCCTGCACCCTCTCCAATCTGGGACATCCCTCTCACAATCCAGGATTGCTGGCTCCCAACTGCTCGCCTGCCTACCTTCCTGATTGCCCCTAACCGCTTCTGCCTGCCAGCCTGATCACCCCCTAACAACTCCCCTGACAGCATGATTGATGCCTAACTGCTCCCCTGCCAGCCTGTTTGCCCCTAACTGCCCTCCCCTGCAGGCCTGGTCATGCCTAACTGCCCTCCCCTACAGGCCTAGTCCCCCCCAACTGCCCTTTCCTGCAGGCCTGGTCACTCCCAACTTCCCTCATCTGCCGACCTGGTCCCCCGCAACTGCCCTCCCCTGCTGGCCTGACCGCCCACAACTGCCCTCCCTTGCAGACCTGGTCCCTCCCAACTGCCCTCCCCTGCTGGCCATCTTGTGGCGGCCATCTTGTGTCCACATGGGGGCAGCCATCTTGTGTGTTGGAGTGATGGTCAATTTGCATATTACTCTTTTATTAGATAAGACTAGAGGCCAGGTGCACAAAATTCGTACACGGGGTGTGTGTGTCTCTCAGCCCAGCCTGCACCATCTCTAAATTGGGACCCCTCGAGGGATGCCTGACTGCCCTGCCCATTTAGGCCCGATCCCACTAGGATCGGGCCTAAACGGGCAGTTGGACATCCCTCTCACAATCCGGGACTTTCGCTCCCAACCGCTTGCCTTCCTGCCTGCCTGCCTGATTGCCCCTAACTGCTTCTACCTGCCAGCATGATCACCCCTTAACAACTCCCCTGCCAGCCTGACCGATGCCTAACTGCTCCCCTGCTGGCCTGACTAACCCTAACTGCCCTCCCCTACAGGCCTGTTTCCCCCCCCCCCCCAATAGGCCTTGTTCCTCTCAACTGCCCTCCCTACAGCCCTGGTGGCTCCCAACTGCCCTTCCCTGCAGGCCTTGTCCCTCCCAAATGCCCTCTCTACAGGCCTGGTCGCCCCTAACTGCCCTCCCCTGCCAGCCTGGTCGTCCCTAACTGTCCTCCCCTGCTGGCCTGGTCGCCCCTAACTGCCCTCCCCTGCTGGCCTGGTCACCCCTAACTGCCCTCCCTTGCCAGCCTAGTAGCCCCTAACAGCCCTCCCCTGCAGGCTTGATCACCCCCAACTGCCCTCCCCTGCAGGCCTGATCACCCCCAACTGCCCTCCCCTGCAGGCCTGGTCACCCCCAACTGCCCTCCTCTGCCAGCTCCGTCACCCCTAACTGCCCTCCCCTGAAGGCCTGATCACCCACAACTGCTCTTCCCTGCTGGCCATCTTGTGGTGGCCATCTTGTGTCCACATGGGGACAGCCATCTTGTGTGTTGGAGTGATGGTCAATTTGCATATTACCCTTTTATTAGATAGGATTATAAAGGGTTGTGCTTTACTATCACATTTAGTAATGTAGCAATCTTGTGAATTTTCTAATGCATTTATTAAAGAGGTTCAATGAATTTTCTCAGACAGTAAGATCTAGGTTCAACGAGAACACTGGAACACCACAAGTCTAAAAGTCCAGCTTATCTTAACACAATAATATTATAAGCTAAGAAAGAAACATTCAAACTTAGACAAAACACAGAAAACTAATTATGAAATGCCAACATAAGAAACAAATGTTATACATGTTTTTTAATGTATATAATAATACTGAATTCATAAATTTAGTGTGGAATTCATTCCAAACAATAGTGTGACTAAGAAACTTAAAAAAAAAGCAACCACTCTCATTCCCCACCTCTTTGAAAGGAACTCAGTAGACACAGACTTTCTGCCAGTGAGGGATCATAGTAAGTATTAAGGTCATCAGCCTTGACAATTCCACCTTTATTACACAGAAGCTCTCAAGAATTCAAGCACTTTTAAAGTAAAAGTTATTTAGTTGTGGTATACCTCAGAACTGAAAAGCCTTCATTAGCTTAATTAAAGAAAAGTCCTGTAATGAGGACAGAGTGCACCTATAACACTTTTAAATATAACCTTTTACTTACGTCAATAGGGACCAGAAGACTCTTGCCAAGATGTTGATTAAAAGAGAGACACCAGGCTTCAGTGTAACCATTCATATTAGGAACATACTTCTTTATTGTCTCATCATTCAGCCTCAGCCATACACCATCATCATTGTGAATCTGTGAGAAATAAGCATCAAAAACAAGCCATGGCCTCCTGTAACTCCTATGAGGCTAGCAAAGGCTGAAAGGCTACAAAACAGGTAAATAATGGTGGACATGGAGATTAAGCATCTAGTTTTGCAGAAGGTAAGTATGAGAGAACCTTTAAGGAAAAAAGCACCAATGGAATGCCAAGCAATACATTTCACATGGTGAGATTGTAAAAACAATGTCACATAGGAGTAAAAGTATAAACATATTACCCTTTAAAATAAAAACTTGAAACATAAAACCAGATGTTTCCCAAAAGAACATGTCTTCCTTCCCCCCAATTTAGACTTTAATAATCACAAGTTATTTGGTTATTTTATTAGAAAAATGTACTGTCAAAGTTAAAGAAATACAATTAACACATTAAAAAATAAATATGAACTGTACGCATTTTCAGTGAGTGCTTCTACAGACTCTGACTCCTATGTTAACTGAGTTCCTTTCATTTTAAAAATATAATTTTAGCCCGACCGGGTGGCTTAGTGGTTGAGCATCAATCTATGAACCAGGAGGTCAGAGTTTGATTCCCAGTCAGGGCAAATGCCTGGGTTCTGGGCTCCATCCCCAGTGAAGGACTTGCAGGAGGCAGTCAGTCAGTCAATGATTCTCTCATCATTGATGTTTCTGTCTCTCCCTTTCTCCCTTTCCCTTCCTCTCTGAAATAAATAAATATATATATATAATTTGCTATTTTTATTGATAAAAAAATAAATGAAATGCTTAAAACTCAATGAACACATTTTGAAAAACAATTTTCCAAACACTACCTAAACTAGTTAAAAGATATTCTAACAGAAAATTTAGTAACCTTATTATTATGCAAACAAATTAAAAAACTTTCTGTTCAAGATTAATTACCAGGTGTTTCATTATAAATTACCTCATCAATAAAAGTGATAGTTCCATTGACTTTCACTATGCCTATCTGCTCACTCTGAAGGGAAGGGTGACTGCGGATACGGAGCCCTGCACTGTCTTTGGCCACAAATTTTCGAACCTGAGAAAAGCAAAGATAGACAGGGAAAATCATGGTTTAGAGATCACATAAGTAGTAAGAGATAAAATTAAACAGATTTGAATGTATTATTAATTCTAATAAAGCTTCTAAAATTATTTATAGCTGCTTTTCTTGTGCAAATAACAGTGGTTTATTTATAACCAAAGTTTTAAAGTGTACATTACTGAAAAAATTAGAAAATTCTTAATATATTTATATTTTCCTGTCTAAATTTTGAAGACATGATTAAAAAAAGAAAGGGATTATTATCTTATTGTTATAAAAGTATAATATAAATTCTTTACCAATGTTTTCTTTTTAATAAATAGTTTACAAAAATTCCTCTATTTACTTTCAATGTTAGGAAATTAATTTTTCTTAGTAGCAAGGATATTTTAACTTTGCAAACTTTATACACTTCTGAGCAGTAGACTTTTAGTTACTGTAAATTTTCAATTAACAGAAAGTACACAAGGCCTATAAATTACTTAAGTCTTACACAAAGAAGCCAAAAAGTACATGTTATACTATTTAGAAATGAGTAGAATTACCATGAACAACTCTTCAAAATTATTGAGGGGTATTTAGAATACAAATATTAAAGTCAAATAAAACATCAGATGTTTGATGACCACTTTGCAGCATCAATGAAGAAAATTAATAAATCTCTGACTGAGTCAGATTCTGATTTCATCCTATCCTAACCTTATTTGGTTGAGGTTCAGTCTTTGGTTTGACCAGCTGAGTTCCCGGTGGTATCATCCCTTTAGGTGGGTCTTTGACTTTTACTTCTAGGCCAGCATCTGTAAGAAAAGGAGGCAAACTATAATGTTTGAGAATACAAGAAAGGGAGAATTCTTGTACCTAACCTTATAAAGAATCACAGGTTATTTTAAATAGTTGGGAAAAAAAATCTGAATTCTGTTCTTTTAAGGTCATTGATATTTATAGTTAAGAAAGAGAAGTATTTGAAAAATGTCCCTGAGATTCCAAATGGGTGTCTTAGACTTCAAGGAAAAGAGTTCACACTTTTTATCTGGACACATGAAATCATAATGAGATCTTGAACGGTGGAATTGCTGTGAAGGGAAACCCAACCTCACCACCACCCAGACTGGCCTCAGATGCAAACTGGGACCCTACAACCTTTCTGGACAAAGGCCTGCTACGACAGCTACAGACCCACAGACACTGAGACTGCAGCCATCCCAGCTGCAGATTCCTGTGAGTCAGAATGCAGCCCCCTTCCCCTGGCCCGCTGCAGTGGCACAGGGCCTGCGTGACCCACAGTGTGTGAGTGGGCCTCCCACTGACACAGGGCAGCCGTGCAACACGGTCCCCTAGCAGGCTTGGCACATGCGTGAGGTCACAGGGAGCGCCAGTGACTCAGATTCTCAGTGCATGCACATGGGGACTCTGATTCTCGGCAAGCGGAAGAGGCCTCACTGGCGCCAGTGACTCTAATTCTCAGCGTATGAATGCACAGGGACTCTGATTCTCGGTGTGCGCAGGCAGGGACTCTGATAATCGGCATGTGCAAGGCTGCACCGAGCACCAGTGACGTGGATTCTCAGTGCACACACGCAGGGCTTGGATTCTTGGTGCACGTGAGCGGGGACTCTTATTCATGGTGCACGTGTGCATGGGAACGCTGATTCTGGACACGTGCGAGAAGCCGCACCAAGCACAGGTGACTCTGATTCCCACAGCGCATGTGGTGACTCTAGATTCTTGGTGCTTGCATGCAAGGAATCTGATTCTCAGTGTGCATGGCCCCGCCAACCCAAGGCAGCCACACATCTCAGTGCCTGAACTCTTCAGTGATGCTTGGGATGCATGATGTTCCCACGAACGCGGCTCAGGCCCCCGCAACACTGCAGTTGGACCTTCTAGTGAAAGCAAAAATGGGGCAACAACAAAACAATCCCCAAAGGAAAGAAAAGGGGGAATCAACAAGAAAGGAGCTAAATGTAAAAGAGGCATGAAGTATGTCAGAAAAAGAATTCAGAGCAATGGTCATCTAGTTCATAAACCGGATAGACGAGAAAATCAACAACCTATGCAAGAATCAGAAGGAAATCAAAAGTTAGATAGGTATAATAAGGAACATGATGGAAGGTTTCAACAGTAGACTAGGAGAAGTGGAGGATCGAATTAATGAGTTAGAAGATTAGGTAGAGAAACAAGCCCAATCTGAACAGCAATTGGAGAAAAAAATTAAAAAGCAGGAGGAGAGCCTAAGGGATTTTGAGACATGAAATGAAGTAACATACATATAATAGGGATGCCAGAAGGACAAGATAAGCAGCAAGGATTATTTGAAGAAATCATGACAAAAAACTTCCCTGAGATGGAGAAGAAAAAGTCACACAAGCACAGAGTCCCAAACAAGATGAATCCAAAAAGACCCACACCAAGACATGTTGTAATTACTAAGGCAAACGATAACAAGGAGAGAATCTTAAAGGCTGCCAGAGAGAGAGAGACAGAGAGTTACCTACAAAGGATCTACCATCAGATTATCAAATGCTTTCTCAACAGAAACACATCAGGCCAGAAGGGAATGGAATGAAGTATATAAAGTGATGCATAGCAGGGACTGAACCCAAGAATACTCTATCCAGCAAGGATATCAATCAAAATTGAAGGGGAAATCAGGAGCTTCTAAGACAAAAAAAGGCTAAGGGAGTTTATCACTACCAAGCCAGCAATGCAAGAAATGCTAAAGGGACTGTTGTAAAAAGAAATAGAAAGGGAAGAAGGAACACAGGCATAAAGAATATAAATGGCCACAAAAAAGTACTTATCCATAATAACATTAAATGTAAATGGACTTAAATGCTCCAATCAAAAGACATCGAGTGACTGAATGGATAAGAAAACATGAGCCATGTATATGCTGTCTACAAGAGACCCACCTCAGAACAAGGGACTCACTCAGACTGAAAGTGAAGGGATAGAAAAATATCTTTCAGACAAATGGAAATGAAATAAAAGCTGGGGTAGCAATACTTATATCTGACAAAATAGACTTCAAAGTGAAGGCCATAACAAGAGACAAGTAAGGCCACTTCATAATCCTAAAGGGATTGATACAACAAGAGGATATAACTCTGGTAAACATATATGCACCCAATGCAGAAGCATCAAAATACATAAAAAAAATTTCGGGAAGATATCAAGGGAGAGATTGACAGCAATACAGTCATAGTAGGGGACTTTAATACCTCACTGACAACACTGGATAAACCCTCCAAACAAAAATTCAGCAAAGAAACAGCAATCCTAAATGACTCATGGGATTAGACAGACTTAATTGACATTTTCAGAACATTCCACCCCAAAGCTACAGAATATACATTCTTCTCAAGTGCACATGGGACATTTTCAAGGATAGACCACATAATGGGACACAAGCAAAGTCTCTCCAAATTCAAGAAGGTTAAAATTGTATCAGGCATCTTCTCAGATCACAATGGCATAAAATTAGAAATCAACTACAATAAAAACAATGAAAAAAATCAAAACACTTGGAGGCTGAATAGCATGCTATTATACAATGATTGGGTGACCCAAGAGATCAAAGAAAAAATTAAAATCATCCTGGAAACAAATTTTAATGAAACCTAACAATTCAAACTCTATGGGTCTCTTTCATTAACAAATGTTAATGAAAACACAACAATTCAAACTTCTCAGTGAAAGCAGTCCTGGGAAGGAAGATCATAGCATTACAGGCTTACCTCAAAAAAAAAAAAGAAAGAAAGAAAGAAAAGGGAATAAACCATCTAACTCTGCAACTTGAAGAATTAGAAAGAGAGCAACAAAAAAAGCCCAGAGTGAGCAGAAGGAAGAAAATAATAAAGATCAGAGCGGAAATAAATGACATAGAGACCAAAAAACACTACAAATGATCAATGAAACCAAGAACTGGTTCTTTGAAAGGATAAACAAGATTGATAAACTTCTAGCCAGGATCACCAAGAAGCAAAGAGAGAGGAACCAGATAAACAATATCAGAAATGAAAAAAGTGAAATAACAACAGAACCCACAGAAATACAAAGAATCGTAAAAAAATACTATGAGCAACTATATTCCAACAAACTGTTTAACTTAGAAGAAATGGACATATTCCTAGAAAAATACAACCTCCAAAACTCAATCAGGAAGAATAAAAGAATCTGAATAGGCCAATAACTATGGAGGAAATTGAAGCAGCAATAAAAAAACTTATAACAAACAAAATCCCTGGACCAGACGGCTTCACAGGGGAGTTCTACCAAGCATTCAAAGAACTAAAACCTATCCTCCTCAGACTATTGTAAGAAATTCAAGAGGAAGGAACACTTCCAAGCTCTTGATACGAAGCCAGCATTACCCCAATCTCAAAACCAGATGAAAACAATACAAGAAAAAGAATTACAGGCCAATATCCCTCATAAACATAGATGCCAAAATTCTCAACAAAATTCTAGCAAATCAGATCCAGCATTACATTAGAAAGGTCATACACCATGACCAAGTGAGATTTATTCCAGGCATGCAAGGATGGTACAATATCCACAAACCAGAAATGTGATACATCACATAAACAAACTGAGAGATAAAAATCATATAATCATATCAATTGATGCTGAAAAAATATTTGACAAAACCCAACACCCTTTCCTGATAAAAACTTTCAGCAAGGTGGGAATAAAAGGATTATACCTCAACATAATAAAAGCCATATATGACATACCTACAGCAAACATAATACTCAATGGGCAAAAACTAAAACCATTTCCCCTAAAAACAGGAATGCCCACTCTCACCACTCCTGTTCGACAGAGTACTGGAAATACTAGCCATAGCAATCATACAAGAAGAAGAAATAAAAGGCTTCCAAATTGGAAAAGAAGAAGTGAAACTGTCCTTATTTGCATATGACATGATATTGTACATAGAAAACCAATAAGATGCCATTAAAAACTACTAGAATTAATAAATGAATTTGGCAATGTAGCAGGATACAAAATTAACACCCAGAAAACTATGGCTTTTTTATACACCAATAATGAACTCACAGAGAGAGAAACTAAAAAAATATATATATATATCCCACTTACCATTGCAACAAAAAAATTATTAAGATACCTAGGAATAAATTTAACCAAGGAGGTAAAAGATCTGTACACAGAAAATTACAGGACGCTGAAAAAAGAGATAGAGGAAGACATAAGCAAATGGAAGAATATACCATGTTCTTGGATTGGTAGAATCAACATCATTAAAATGTCAATACTCCCAAAGCAATCTATAAATTCAACCCAATCCCCATTAAAATGCCAATGGCATAATTCAAAGAGCTAGAAGAAACTCTCCAAAAATTCATCTGATATAAAAAAAGATCCAAATAGCTGCAGCAATCTTGAGAAAGAACAAAGTTGGAGGGATCACATAACCAGATATGAAGCTATACTACAAAGCCACTGTTCTCAAAATTGTCTGGCACAAGAACAGACATATAGACCAGTGGAACAGAACAGAGAAATCGACCCAAGCTATTATGCTCAATTAATATTTGACAAAGGAGGCAAGAGCATAGAATGGAGTCAAGACAGTCTCTTCAATAAATGGAGTTGGGAAAATTGGACAGATAAATGCCAAAAAAAAAAATGAAACTAGACCACCAATTTACACCATACACAAAAATAAACTCAAAATGGATAAAGGACTTAAACGTAATACGGGAAACCATAAAAATCTTAGAAGTCATAGGCAGCAAAATAGCTGACATTTGTTGTAGCAATATCTTTACTGATATAGCTCTTAGGGAAATGGAAACTAAGGAGAAAATAAGCAAATGGGACTACATCAAAATAAAAGGCTTCTGCACAGCAAAAGAAACCATCAACAATACAACAAGAAAGCCCACTGCATGGGAGAACATATTTACCAATGTTATCTCTGATAAGGGTTTAATCTCCAAAATTTATAGCAAACTCATATAACTTAACAAAAGGAAGATAAACAATCCAATCAAAAAATGGGCAAAGGACCTAAATAGACACTTTTCAAAAGATGACATACAGAAGGCCAAGAGACATATAAAAACATGCTCAAAGTTACCAATTATCTGAGAGACTCAAATCAAAACAATGAGGTACCATCTCACACCTGTCAGAATGACTATCATCAACAAAGCAACAAACTGGGGGGAGGGAGCTCATAAGTGCTGGAGAGGATGCAGAGAAAAAGGAACCCTTTTGCATTGCTGGTGGGAATGCAGACTGGTGCATCCACTGTGGAAACCAGTATGGCGTTCTCTCAAAAAATTAAAAATAGAACTTCCATTTGACCCAGTAATCCCACTTCTAGGAATATATCCCAAGAAAACAGAAACACCAATCAGAAAGGATATATACAGCCCTATGTTCATAGCAGCACAATTTACAATAGCTAAGATTTGGAAACAGCCTAAATGCCCATCAGCAGATGAGTGGATTAGAAAACTGTGGTAAATCTACACAATGGAATACTACGCTGCTGTAAAAAAGAAGGAATTCTTACCATTTGTAAGAGCATGAATGGAACTGGAGAGCATTATGCTAAGCGAAATAAGCCAGTCAGAGAAAGATAAATATCACATGATCTATTTTATATTCCAAAAATATTCATTTTTGGAATATAAACAACATCATAAACCAATGAGCAAAAATATATACAGAGACAAAGAAGCATTGAATAGACTGTCAAACTTTAGCGGGAAGGCAGGAGAGGGTTAGGGTGGGGGGTGGGTAAAAGATCAACCAAAGGACTTATATGCCTGCATATAAGCATAACCAATGGACACAGACACTAGGGAGGTGAGGGCATGTGGTGGCGGGTGGGGGTGTGAGGGAGGCTGAGAGAGGTAAATGGGGAGAAAAAGGAGACATATGTACTACTATTTTTATACTTTAAACAGTAAAAAAAAGAAGAAGAAATTATAAGCCCTCTTCCCCCAAAAAAGAAAGAAGTCATAATGAAAAAATTAAAAAGAAACCCTTACATGATTAAACATTATCTCACAACATCAGATCAGAGTGTTCCTCATTATCTATAGCAATAATCTCTACCACTAAGGTGTAACACAGTATGGTGGTTAAAAACTGGAGTGTACACATTAAGACTGTCTTGTTTGTGCCCACATCTGCTGCTATTTGATTCTCTGTGCCTCAACTTTTTTATCTATAAAACTAGAAGCCCAGTGCACGAAATTCGTGCACGGCGGGGGGTTGTCCCTCAGCCCAGCCTGTACCCTCTCCAATCTGGGACTCCTGGAGGGATGTCCGACTGCCCGTTTAAGCCCAATCCTGGTGGGGCCTAAACGGGCAGTCGGACATCCCTCTCACAATCCAGGATCGGGCCTAAACGGGCAGTCGGACATCCCTCTCACAATCCAGGACTGCTGGCTCCCAACTGCTTGCCTGCCTGCCTTCCTGATTGCCCCTAACCGTTTCTCCCTGCCAGCCTGATCACCCCCTAACCACTCCGCTGCCAGCCTGGTTGATGCTTAACTACTCCCCTGCCAGCCTGTTTGCCCCCAACTTCCCTCCTCTGCCAGCCTGGTCACCCCTAACTGCCCTCTCCTGCAGGGTTGATCACCTCCAACTGCCCTCCCTTGCAAGCCTGGTTCCTCTCAACTGCCCTCCCTTGCAGGCCTGGTGCCTCCCAACTGCCCTCCCTTGCAGGCGGGTGCCTCCCAACTGCCCTCTCCTGCTGGCCATCTTGTAGTGGCCATCTTGTGTCCATATGGGAGCAGGATCTTTGACCACATGGGGGCAGCTATATTGTGTGTTGCAGTGATGATCAATCTGTATATTACTCTTTTATTAGATAGGATAGAGGCCTGGTGCATGGGTGGGGGCCAGCTGGTTTGCCCTGAAGGGTGTCCCAGATCAGGGTGGGGGTTCCCTTGGGGCGTGGGGCGGCCTGAGCGAGGGGCCTGTGGTGGTTTGCAGGCCAGCCACGTCCCCTGGCAACCCAAGCGGAGGCCCTGGTATCTGGAATTTATTTTCCTTCTACAATTGAAACTTTGTAGCCTGGAGCGGAGCCAAGCCTGCTGCTCCCTCTGTGGCCGGCAGCCATTTCTGTTGGGGTTAATTCACCTTCTATAATTGAAACTTTGTAGCCTTAAGCGGAGGCTGGGCCCGGACAGGGTGTGCGGAAAGCTTTGCTTCCCCTGTTGCCGCCGGTAACCCTGGCTTGCTCTCTCAAGCTCCGTTCTGCCGCCATTTCTGTTTAATTTGTTTACCTTCTATAATTGAAACTTTGTAGCTTGAGTGGAGGCTTAGGCCTGCAACAGCTCACGGAAACCTTGGCTTCCTCTGTTACCTGGGAAACCTTTCTCTCTGTGGCTGTAGCCATCTTGGCTGGGTTAATTTGCATACTTGCTCTGATTGGCTTGTGGGCGTGTTGATGGTATGGTCAATTTGCATATTACCTTTTTATTAGGTAGGATCATTCTAATATCTGCCCTTTTCTATGGTCAAATAAGGCCCCAGTCTATTGACAGTTTGGACTCCTAGGAAGAAAGTTGAGTTAGAAATGTAGGGAAGAAAATGAATGATTCCAGGCAAATATGAACCTTTTCCTGTAGTTTCATTTGAAAAAAAAAAAAAGTGTATTTTTCTTATCTACTTTATAGCCGTTTCCTTCACCCTACTATTAGCAAAGATGAAGCCATTCTTGACTATCTCTATTTTTGAATTCCCATAATGTGTACCTCTTGTGTGCTGCTACTTATATTCTACTTCATATGATTTTGTTTGAAGTAGAATTGCTTTATCTTGCAATCATCAATAAATTGTTAATACTTGACAATAATTACCTTACCTAGAACAGTGTGTTGCTCAGAACCAAAACGTTTGCTGAACTAAAGGCTTTATGGATATGTTGAAATAAAGGAGAGTGTAACAAAGGCTGAGGATAAAGGTCTCTGGAATGATATAGATGAATTTGAGATATCTGATTCTATATAGTTACATCAATGTAAAGTATCTCTTTACCTTCACTGTAAAAACAAACTACTTATACCAGTTTCCCAAAGGATATTCTGGTGGAATGCTAATGAGGATTATTTTTATCTCTACCTGTCTCCCTTTTCCTTACCTTCAAGGGTTTCATGTAAGGATTAAACAGTCTTTTTAAAACAATTTTTATTAAATCTACTGGGGTGAGATTGGTTAATAAAATAATATAGTTTTCAAGCATACAATTCTATAATACATCATTTGTATAGTGTATTGTGTGTTCACCACCCAAAGTCAAGTCTTCCTCTATCACGTTTTCTCCTTTTACCCTCTTCTGCTACCCCTCACCCACTTTCCCTTTGATAATGACCATACTACTATCTCTGTCTATACGTCTTTGTTTGTTGTCTGTTCATTTGTGGCTTTTAGTTGTATATCCTACCTATCAGTGAACTCATATGGTTCTTGACTTTTTCCATCTGAGACAAAATTCTTAATTTCAGAACTTCTTGGAATCCGTAATATTGTATGAATATCTAAGATGAGACCACAACACACTAGGTTTTCTAAATCTATCCGACCATAGGAGCCCTTTTTCTTAAGGAGCATCAGGAAAGATAGTGCCACATGGAATTCATATTGACAGACACTTATTAGAGTTTTCTTGTTCTACTGTTATCCTATTATATAGATAGTTAAAAAAAAGATTAATATCCAAAGTAAAAGCAGTAAACTTTCCCAAGTTAGTAGTGGATAAAGAAAATTCATTCATTCAACAAGTATTTATCAGGCAGCCATTTTGTGCCAGGCACTGAGCTAGATTGGGAGATCCAAAGGTAAATGAGATGGTCTCTGCTCACAGACAGGAAAGGAAGACAGATATACTATGAGGAGGATACAAAGGTATGCACATAGTTATATAGCAGCTTGGAGGAGATCATACCTAATCAGTCACATCAGGAAATAAAGGGAAGGAGTCATGAGGGCTATAATGACACCATAAATTACAAAATTTTAAGACCTCCTGAATATACTAATTCACTACTCATTATAAGGGAGAAAACGAAGGCCCAAATAAGTTATGGAATTTGTCCATGTCTATGATACAAGTTAAAGAGCAAAATAGAACAGAAAGATAATTTTGATTCTAGTTCTTTGCACTTAGTAACTCATAACTTTTTTTAAAAAAACCTATTTCAAAAAAAATTACCTATTTCAATGCCATCAATGGTAACATGAATAGTGTACAGTCCAATAGCCCCTGGAGTCCAATTTGCACAATAAGTGCCATCATTATTGACACGGATCAGCATATTCTCACTGGGTCTGTAAAGAAATATGATGAATATTGGAAAATTTACTTTTAAACAGCTGATAACATCATTAAGATTTGTCAGCAGACATTTAATTTCTGATTGAATTATTACAATAAATGACAATCCTACTATTCTACCATAGTATGTTTTCCTTCTCTCCAAAATGACTGAGTTTCATTTTTTTCTTTCTCACTTCAAACCTCCTCTGTTGATCATGACATCACTTTCTTTGGTGAGAAAAAGAAGCAAGAGATACAACCTCAAAGTTGCAATCAGATTAATAAACTTACTTTCCTCTACCTTCTATCTTGTTACAATGGAAGAAGTATCCTGGGTCTTACTCAAAGTCAGCCCTTCATTTGTGCTGTGAATCTCATTCCCTCAGCACTTTCATGCTGCAATTACCTTGCTCTCTCTCATTTATCATCAGTTTCTCTCACTTTACTGGATGTTTCTATTTCTCTACAAAGAAACCTCAGAACCACTTCCTCTTCATTTACAGCCCTTTCAAATAAGGTCTCATCTCTTTTTCCATTTATACCAAACTTACCCAAACAATTGTCTATAATCATCATGTCCATTTCCTCATTTCCAATTCTCTTCCACAACTTATCCTAACTAGGCTTTTGTTCCCAACACTTCACTGCAATTGCTTATGGCAAAGTCATTATCACACCACCAATTTAAATGGTCATTTTCTTCGTCCTTAGCAATCTCTCAGTAACACTTGATTGCTCACAACTTCTAATTTCTTGAAATGCCTTCTTTTTCTTTGCTTCTGCAATAGTCTCCTGATTTTCCTCTAATCTCACTGACCATTCTAAGTGTTTTGCTGGCTCTCTCTCTCTTGGCGACACTTTAACTATTGAATGTCCCAAGATTTTGGTCTAGGTCTTTTTTTTATTTTCTCCCTTTGAATAGCATCTCTCTCTAGTTGATCATTCACCTATTACTCAGTTTTAAATGCCATCTCTATATAGATGACTCCAAAACCATTTGTCCCCTGAATATCAAACTGATATTTCCAGTTGCCCTGGAAATATCCCTACTTAGAAAACTAAGAGGCATCTTGGCATCTCAACTGCAATATATCCAAAGAAGAACTCTTATTTCCTACTCATCCTACCACCTATCAAAACAAAACAGAATAAAAAACACTTATTAATTTCTCAGGCTTTCTGATCCTCGTAAAAATCATGATAATCTATATCAGGGGTCAAAAGCATTTTCTGTAATAATACTTTAATCTACTGTGCTAAATAGTCTGTCACAATTACTACATAGTGGGAAAGAAGCCATAGACAAAATACAAGCTAATGAGTAAGGCTGTTTCTAATACAACTTTATTTAAAAAAAAACAGGTCCGAATTAGTCTTCAGGCCAAAGTTGGCTGACCTCTTTACAGTAAATACTCTATAGTGCTGCTAAAGCGGAAGAAATCTATAGTCACTCTTGATTTTTCTCTTTCCTTCATCCCCTATTTCTAGTCTAGCAGCAAGGCTATTGGCTTTGCCTTCTAAGTATATCCCAAATCCACCCACTTCTTCAGTTCCGTTCCACTCCTTAATGGTCAAACTAATCTCTCTGTTCCCACTATAATTCATTCTCCAGAAAGTAGCCAGAATGATTTTTTTAAACTATAAATCAGATTATATAATTCCCCTGCTTAAAAACCTCAAAAAAAATTCACTTAGGAAAAAAGTCAACTCCTTAAATAGCCCACCAGTCTGTATATAATATGGCCATCATATAGTTCTCTAATGTCATCTTCGATCATTTTCTCTTGCTCACTATTTTCCAGCCTTGTTATGTTTCTGTTCCTCAAACACATCAAAAGCTCCATTCACCCATTCTTTCACTGCCTAGAATGAACTTTCCCCAACCCTCTCACTATTAAGTAACCTTATTTATTATTACTATTTTGTTTACTTATTCATAGTTTGCTTCTCTACAAGAACATAAATGCTATGAGAATCAGCCAGCACCTTGTCTATCTTGTTCAGGAATGTATGCCATGGCCTCTACCAGTGTATTTTCACAGAGCTGATGCTTAACAGTATTTGATGAATAAATGTATTTATTTAGATAAAATACTATTTTAATTAGGTTTAAAATGCCCAATGCATATGAAAACTTATTTACTAGCAAATGGTCAATTAGTTCTTATTTAAGATGCTATATACATATATACAGTTAATATTTACTTCATAAAAAGCATATAATTCCACTGTACAGACATTTTGTAACTAAAATTACACCAGAGGAAAAAATACTATTTCCCTATTTCTAGACAAAGATATATTCTCAAAACTTGGGCTATTTTGACAAAAAACTCTCTAGATTATGCATTAAAACTCTATTGTGCATACATGTCAGAAGGAAGTCATAGTAACCTAATCCCTAGTAAGTCATGTGATATGATACAATAAAACATATAAGTAATTATATTTTTTCATACTCACTTTAGACCTTTTTCTAAATTCTATGGAGGTGGTCTCTCTAAAGTATAATCCAACTAAATTTTCCCCCAAGCATCTATTTTAAAAAGTATTTCTCCTAACCACCAAGTAAAACAGTAGGTAAAAATATCTGCTTAAATCTGGTGTTAAAAGAATTAATCAGGGGCTGAAAAATTAAGACTTCATAATCAAAAGAACACTGAAGTGCTCTGCAGCTCATTAGATGGAGAGAAGAAAAAACAGAAAAAAGAAAACCCAACCCAACAACACCTAGCCCTCAACGAGCCAAATCATATCTTTTAGATTTTGTTCTTTTTTTTAAATTTTAGTGATATATTTCATTTAACCCAATATATAAAAAAATATTTCCATAGGTAATCAATATTAAAAATTATTCATGAGATTTTTTTTACATTCCTTCTTTCTTTCTTTATTAATTTCTATTTATTTTTTAAATTAAATTTATTGGGGCAACACTGGTTAATAAAATTATATGTTTCAGGTGTACAATTCTATAGCACATCAACTGTATAGATATTATTCTTTCTCTATTACCTTAATATTATGTAACATATTGGCAGTATTGTAGCTGATAACCTACACATTATACAATTTTTAGTAGATCTCTACTGAAAAACTTTAAAATGCTATAAAATATTTACTTATGGAAAATAAAGTTGAAATCCAGTCAACAACACATGCTTTGGATATATGCGTGGAGGAAAGTATCCTTACCTCTTAGGAGTTGGTGATGCAAAACGTAGTTCTTCAAATGAGTAATTTTCATAAACCTTTAAGAAAGAGACCAGTAAGAATCACAAAATCATTAGGAATATTCTTGTTTCATTCAGTGATAGAACATCCAACAAATGGTGCTGAGAGAAATGTTTATACGTATAGGAGAAAAAGTAAAACCTCAATTAGCTACATCACACAATTTACAAAAATAAATTCTAGGTGTGTTAAAGACCCAAATGTAAAAACAACAGCACCTACAAGTTTAGAAGAAATCTGAGTACATTAAAATTTAAATTTCTCTAAAACAAAGACAGTATAAAGAAAGGGCAAAGATAAGCTTTCCCTTGGGAGAAGGAGATTTGTAATTCACATAACTAAAATGTGATATGTATCATTAATATATATATGCATATAAAATAAATAAAAAGAGAGAAACAACACAAAAGAAAAGTGTGTAAAGACATGTCAGTGAAGAAGAAATCTGATTCAACTAGACTGAGAATGAAGGAAATGTGAATTAAAACAACAAAATAATCATATCTCAGTTATCAAACTGTGTTGGTAAGAATCATGTGCTGATGAGAACATTAAGTTCCTAGTATTTTTACACAATACTGGTGAAGTATAAGTTTTGGTCATATTTGATATAGCTGAAAGACAGTCATGTCCTACAAGCCAGCAATCCTACCTCTAGATATTACCTTTGAGAAAACAACCTCTTGCTCACATAGAAAAGGAAACATGTACAAGGATGTTTATTTCAGTACAGTTTATAATACTGAAAAAAAAACTAGAAACAACTTAAATGTCCATCAACAGGAGAATGCGAAAATGACGGAACAGTTAATATACTGGGATACTTGGGGTCTTTTTTTGGTTCCATATATATTTACTGATTTGTGAATATTGTACCAACTTCGCAGCCCAGAATAAATCCCACTTGATCATGGTATATAATCTTTTTAATGCATTGCTGGATCCAATTTGCTTACTATATTTTGTTGAGGATTATAGCATGTATGTTCATCAAGGATATTGGCCTATAATTTCTTTCTTTGTAGTGACTTTATCTGGTTTTGAGATTAGGATAATGCTGGCCTCATAAAAAGAAGTCTTCCCTCCTCTTGAATTTTTTGCAATATTTGAGAAGGGGAGATGTTAGTTCTTCTCTGAATGTTTGGTAAAATTTGCCTGTGAAGCCATCTGGTCCAGGACTTTAGTTTGCTGGGAGTTTTTTGTTTACTGCTTTTTTAAATTGGCTTACTCAGTTTTTCTGAATCATCCTGATTCAGTTTTGAAAGACTGTATGTTTCTAGGAATTTGTCCATTTTGCTCTGATTGTCTAATTTGTTGGCATATAGTTGTATGATGTTTTCCTACAATCCTTTGTATTTCTATGTCAGGTGTTACTTCTCTTGTTTCATTTCTGACTTTATTTATTTAGTCTTCTCTCTTTTTTTTTCTTGATGAGTATGATTAAAGATTCAGTAATCTTGTTTATCTTTTCAAAGAACCAGCTCCTGGTTTCACTGATGCTTCGTATTGTTTTTTAGTCTCTATGTCATTTATATCCAGTCTGATCTTTATTACGTCCTTCCTTCTGCTTACTCTGAGCATTTCTTGTTCTTTTATCAGTTCTTTTTAAGGGCAGATTTTTTGAGATATTTTTTGCTTCTCAAGGTAGGTCTATAATGCTGTGAACTTCCCTCTCAGGACTGCTTTCATTATGTCCCATAGATTTGGGGTTGTTGTGTGCTCATTATCATTTGCTTCCAGGTAACTTTTTATTTCTTTATTGGTAACCCATTCATTGTTTAATGATATGCTATTTAGCCTCCATGTGTTTGAATGTTTTTGAGGTTATTTGTTTTATTGTAGTTGATTTCTGGTTTCATAACATTGTGATCCGAGAACATGCTTGAGATGATTTCAATCTTCTTGAATTTGTTAAGACTTATTTTTTTCAGAATGTTCCATGTGCACTTGAGAAGAATGTATATTCCGCTGCTTTGGGATTAAATGTTCTATAAATATCAATTAACTCCATTGGATCTAGTGTGTCGTTTAAGGTCACTGTTGCTTTCTTTAACCACCATGTGCTCAAATCCCTTCTCTCACTATTCATGTGTTGAATTAGCTGGCAATATTCAATGTTGAATCAATCTAATAATTATAATTCCCATGTTCATATGACTCACACTGCACTATAGATCTTCAATTTCAACTGATTCTTCAAGGATGACTGAAAAATCTTTCAAATCAGTTCTCGTTAATTCTCCACAATGACTATTTTATTTTTTCCCTTTGTTTCAAAATCTTGACCCTAAGATTCATCACTTCCCTCCCCAACCTAAAAAAACAATTACTATTATAAGTAATTAGAGGACTGGTGCATGAAATTTGTGCATGGGTGTGTGTGTGTGTGTGTGTGTGTGTGTGTGTGTGTGTGTGTCCCTCAACCCAGCCTGCACCCTATCCAATCTGGGACCCCTCAAGGGATGTCTGACTGCCCGTTTAGGCCCAATCCCAGTAGGATTGGGCTTAAATGGGCAGTCGGACATCCCTCTCACAATCCAGGATTGCTGGCTCCCAACTGCTCACCTGCCTGCTTTCCTGATTGCCCCTAATCCTTCTCCCTGCCTTCTTGATCACCTCCTAACCACTCCCCTGCCAGCCTGATTGCCCCTAACTGCCCTCCCCTGCAGGCCTGGTCGCCCCCAACTGCTCTCGCCTGCAGGCCTGGGTCCTCCCCAACTGCCCGTCCCTGCAGGCCTGGTCACCCCCAACTTCCCTCCTCTGCCAGCCTGGTCACCCCTAACTTCCCTCCCCTGCAGGCCTGGTCCCTCCCAACTGCCCTCCCCTGCTGGCCATCTTGTGGTGGCCATCTTTTGTCCACATGGGGGCAGCCATCTTGTGTGTTGGAGTGATGGTCAATTTGCATATTACTCTTTTAATAGATAGGATTGTAAATTACTGCACAACCTACAGATTTACTAGCATCTGTATTAATTCTATTTCCTGGTTGAAGAAAATAGGCAATATTCCTTCTATTTAAGGCTAATCTCTCCACCTAAACTCTATTTTTTTTATCTCTCTCAGACTATATCTTCATGGTTTCCCTCCTTTCAATTTTCTCCTCATCAGTATTAAAACATGTAAGTCTTTCTATATTCAATCCCAGTCTCAAAAGTTTTCACTCAGTCCTGTTTCCTGTTCCTTTTTATAACCAGACATCTTAAAAAATTATACTCATTTTGCCTTTAGCTATTTTCACTTCCTCTTCATCAATCCACTATGCCTGTAAAACTGCTCCTGCCAAGAACATTGATGAACTCATTGTTGCTAGATCCTTTTCAAAACTTCACTCCTGCAGGATAATCCTTAAACTGTTCTTTCCTTGACTTTCAAAACATGCCATAAGGCAGTTAGGGGCAGGTAGGAAAATTAAATCTGGACCAGACTCCTAGCTGTAGAAAATTACTTAACCTCTCCATGCTTCAGTTTCCACATATGTAAAATGGGAATAAAAACAGAACCTATAGGGTTGTTGTGAGGGGTAAATGAATTACCATATGTAAAGTGATGGTAAAAGTGGCAATAGTAATTGCTGGTACGAGTTTAACCCTTTGCACTCGCTTGCTTTTTTCTCGATTCCTTTATTCTAATGCTAACCATGTCAAGTCACACTCGACATCTGAGTGCAAAAGGTTAAGTCTCACCTCCTTGGCTGGTATTTTTATCAATGTTGGTGTGCGCTTTTTTCTTTTCCTTTTCTTCTTTCTTTTTCTTATCTATCTTGTAAATCAATATTTCTCAAAGTTCAGGTTTTAAACTTGAAACACTCTGCATATTATTTTTAACAAATTCTTGAACCTCTCTCTAGATTTAATGGCTCTAAGTCTTTGGATGAATGAAAGATCTTTTTCTTTTAAATAGGTGGTCCAGATTATTCTGATATAGACAAAAGTTTGTCTTCTTAAACTATTTATTCATTTATATGATGTAAACAAAAATTTGAGAATCACTGTACTGGTGTTTCTCAGGATCCTGTCCTAGAACTTCTCTTTTCAGTCATGAAAGTAGATATCTATCTTCATGAGCAGTTCAAGTGCTGACTATCCTCAAATTCTGTTCTTGTGGTCAGACTGTGATCATTCCAGGTTTGTAATCCAACTTCCTTTTATATATATTTTCATATGGTTATTTTAGAGATATCTAACACTCATCACATCCCAAACTATTATCTTCCTCAACCAAAAGATGCCTCTCCTCCTAGATTATCAATTTCACTGCTGAAACTCAAAATGTTAACTTCATTTTTTATTTCCTATCTCTTTCTCTTTACTCCAACCCCTCTACTAAGTCCCATTGAGCCTAAATATCTCTGGAATCTATTTTGACAACTCTGTAGTCCAAGGGATCAGCATATCTCAAAAGACTAAATCAAGAGTCTCCTAAAGAAACTTGAACTAAACCATAACTCTTGATCATCTACTCAATCACATCCTCCATAATCCACCATCCTATCTAATAAAGAGGGGATATGCTAATTGACCCTCACGCTGTCACAAAGATGGTGGCGCCCACAGCCAATAAGGAGGAAATATGCTAATTGATGCCCCGCCCTCAAAGATGGCAATGCCCAGTCCCCTTAGCCCCATCGGGGTGGCAGGCACACAGCAAGGCCGGGCCCACCCCAAGGTGGGCCTGGCTGCTCCACACGCCTGCCTCTGGAGTCCCCCAGTTCCCTCAATCCCCTAGCCACCCAGGGCCGGCCCAAGGTGCAGGCAAGACTTGGATGGCGGCTGTCCAGCCGCCCAGGGCTTCCCAAGGCTCAAGTAACCAGGGCCAGCCGAGGCCTGTGCTGCCAGCAGTGGCAGCAGCAGAGGTGTGATGGGGCGTCACCTTCCCCTGATCTTCAGGTTCCCTCCCGCCCCTGAGGGCTCCCTGACTGTGAGAGGGGGCAGGCTGGGCTGAGGGACCGCCCCCTCCAGTGCATGAATTTTCACGCACCGGGCCTCTAGTGATCTTTAGAAAACACAAACCTAATTATGCCATTCCTCAACTTGATCTATTATTGGCAATCCCTTCTAGATGTCTTCCAAAAACAAATGAAAACCCTCTTTGAAGAAAAATAACACCATCTGAAACAATATGTTACAAGTTTACAACTACC
The DNA here is from genome assembly GCF_951640355.1 of Cnephaeus nilssonii. Classification (NCBI taxonomy): domain Eukaryota; kingdom Metazoa; phylum Chordata; class Mammalia; order Chiroptera; family Vespertilionidae; genus Cnephaeus; species Cnephaeus nilssonii. Next base: position 58,514,139 of record NC_137079.1, on the reverse strand, counting down.
AACAGCTCTATAGTCCTATAATTTTATGTCTGAATTTGAATGACTGAAATGTTTGCTAAGTGAACAATCGGTAAGAAATAAAATTTTTCTGGTAAGTAAAATAAATTACCTTCATCATTGTTATGGCAATATATCGGGCCTCCTTCACTATCATTGGTTCATATGAAACATCTAGCTTTGGTGATGCCAATCCACCAAAAGTCTTGTCAGTATTAGAAGGTACAGCTGTTATGGCAGGACTGCCAGGAATCCTTTGAGGTTTCTTTACTTGCTCTTGTTGTGAAGATGTTTTTTTCTGAGAAACAGGAACAGCTTTCACTTCCACCTAACCATGATATTATAAAAAAAACAAATATTATATTATATAATTGTCTGTGACATATGAAAAGAAGCAATTTATAATTATGGACTCATAGTTCTATAAATATGCTATCATTGGTCCATCTTGGGCATTCCTGTCAAAGGCTTATTCAACTGCCAGATGAGATGCAGAGTTCAAAACACTGATTATAAGGATGCTGAATGAATTTAGTGAAAGAGTAGATGAATTAAGGGAGAACTTCAAGGAAGAGATAAGAAACATAACAATGAAGATAAAAACCATAAAAATGAGCCACCCAGAAATTAAGACTGCAATAATTAAAATGAAGAATACATTACAGAGAATCAGCAGTATAGAGGATGAAGCAGAGGACTGAATCAGTGGTTTGGAAGGTAGCAAAAAACACCCAACCAGATCAGTATTTGAACTGACATAATGCCCTAAAAGTATAAAATATCCATCTCATATTAAAACAGAAGTTTAAATATATATAGTATACTTCTTAAACTCATATATACATGGCCACCATTAAAAGCTTTAAACTTTTTAAAAAAGAAAAAGCTTCATATTTCAAAATATTTGATTTTAAATTATAGCCACTTTTTATATATGCTATTTTGATTTAATCTTGTTTTAAACAACTATATTCACCCTAAATAAATTAACATTAGAAGTGTATTTGTCCCATAACCTTGAAGTAAACCACTGAACACTTTTACACACTAAGTATTAAGGATATTATAGAATGATAACTATTCTGCTTTCTTTTACAAACTGTGCTTTCTTTAAAGAATTTTTGTTATTCTTTATTTCCTATGTGACTTTTTTTGTTCACTAAATAACAAACAGTTGCTACTTAAAAAAAGCATTTCAGATCTCACTGAAATATTAGCTGCAAACAAATTTTTATGTTTTAAATAACTGGCTATTATTATGTAAATATCCTTCAATAATTTTGGTAAGTCTAAAATGTTCCTAAAACTTCATGTGCTGCAAAAACTAAAAACGTATTTTTCAGCTAATATGACAATATATTAATAAATTAAACATCAAAAGGTATGCAAATCACTTTTCCTAAATAATATTTACAGAAATTTCCTAGATATGGCTTCCAAATTAGAGATAAATCTGGTATGGATTTTGAGTATAATGAATGAGAAGTTTAGTGTAAAGGAGGACAGAGTAGGAGAAAAAAAAAAGGGGAGTCCAGAAAGATACATAGATCATGTGGGCAAAAAAAATAAACCAAAAAGGAAGAAAACAAAAGATAAAAGCATAAAGTCTGATTTTGAAATGTAAGATATAAACAACCCAGATACCAAAATGGAGTAAAATACAATAAAAGGTGCAAAGGAGGAAACATTAAAAAATACAACTAAAGAAATACTATACGCATAACAATATGAACATTAAAATGCTTTGCTGACCTGGAAAATGGTTATTACAATGTAGTCACACGAATAAGGAACTTACTGTGGGCTCAAAGACTGGATTTCAACAACTCACTATGTACACTTAGGTGAGAAATTCATCAGTGAATAATACATTCTACCCACAATATATTAATGTGAATTTTATTTTGATAAAAATTCTTTCCTCAAGAGTCTTTTTTGTGTGTCTATGTCACTATCAGGATTATTTTTTTCTCTTTGCAATTATTTTCCTTATAATTTTCTTTTTCCATTCCATAGAGTAATTCATAGTGGCCATGAAATCATTTTGATGGGGCATTACCTTTCATAAAATAATCAAATAGAAAATAAGCATAGTGCAACATACTGTGTAAATATGTATTATATATGTTGTATATAAGTAAGAGCATATAATATTCCATCCTATATATGTATGTTTGGGACCTGGTGCAAATCCTTATGGTGTGGGTCATTGTCAAAACTTTGAAAGCCACTGGTAAAGCCTGATTTTTGTTTAGTATCAGGTTTAAATACTTTTCCATATAGTTTTATTTACTGGTCTTCATACATGTGAACCATATGGCTCTTGTCTTTTTTTTACTATGAGTCAGGTAAAAGGTTCCACTGGCATTGTACTTCTTTGTAATATAAATCAAAGAATATACCAAGTAGTTGTAATAGTTCTACTATAAGTAATATTGAGGTAAAAGTATTATTGAGGTAAAATTAAAAGGGATTTTGTGGACTAATAAACGCAAACAATCAAATCACTTTGTAATACAGTAACTTTGGGTGAAATGTGGGGGTAGCTGGGGTTTGCCTATACAAATTTTCATTCAATACTGATTTTTCTCAGAAATATAATAAAAGTTAAAAATGATGTATTTACATTAATAGATTATATCACAAAGGACTTAACTTATACATTACAATATAGTCTAAATGTCTTTATTAATTAATGTATTGGGGAAAAGGTATCCAACGAACTATATTCATCAATACAGCACGTGATTATTTACATTCCTCATTCTTTTACAATCCAAATTCATTTATTTCTAATCTTACCTAATAATAGACAAACATGTACATTGACTGTACCTCTGCTACATCCACAGCCAATCAGGAGTGCGTATGCAAACTAACCCAACAAAGATGGCAGGTTAATATGCATATGCAGGCGTGGAGCGACTGGGTGGGCGCTTTGCCTGCTATGAGAGTGAGTGAGGGGGGCGGAAGGAGCGACAGGAGCAGTGCTCCGGCCAGGATCGAAGACTTGGTGGCTCCTGGGCAGCCCTGGAGCGGGGACTTGCAGGCTTCTGGGCGGCCAGGAGCGAAGCCAGGGGAAGGAAGGCCTATTCTTGCATGAATATCATGCAACAGGCCTCTAGTTTATTTAATAAGTATCATTATTATATTTTCAATATTTATTTAATAGCACAGAATGCAGAATGTATTTGAGTTTAAAAAATATATACAAAATTTTACAATGTCTTCTTTTATTGATTAATTAAATCACTATGTATTGAGGGCCTTCCTTCTATGTGCTTGGAGCTCTTTATTAGGGACACTTCTTTTATCCTTCCTTTGCATCACGATAGCACCCAGCAAAATGTAAAAAACAAAAAAAACATGTAACTTGGAAAATCAGATGCTAATAATATAAATGTCATTTAAACAAATTTTTTTTGCTTCCTCCATTACATATATGTAAAGAAGGTCTGGCAAATGGCTTCTAGACACTTACCATTTCTAAAATTTTATTAGTCACAATCAGTACATAGATGTCCCCTACTTTAATTTTGAAATAATTACCTTCATATTGGGAACATGCACCACATCCCCATATTGGTCTTTTGTTTGAACAGTTATGGTGGTAGGCCAACCACAACGAATATCATCCTTATTCAGGATCAAAGATGTTTTCTGAGGATCAGCATAGGAATCTGGCTGAAGCCACCTAGCAGTAATAAAAAAACAAGCAAACAAACAAAAAACATTCATCAATATCTTCAATGATTAATCTGAAATTAAGCCAGCAGTGGCCAGGGACCACTAGTAGCAGCATCACTTGGGAGCCTGTTGAAGTGTGGCATGTCAGGCCTGCCCCAGACACGCTGAGTCAGAATCTGCATTTAAACAAGATCCCCAGGGGATTTACAGGCACTTTATAGTGTGACCTGCACTGCAAATCTATCATTTCTCTATCAAAAATTTTCCAAATAAGCTGTTTTATTTGGAAATCCTGAAACTACTTTTTCATTACTATTTGGCAGCAACTTTCTGGGAAGGGTAAATGCCTTATACCCCCATCTGGGATTTAATCTGAAGCAGATGTGTAATCTTCTGGCATCGGGTACGGATTAGCTGTTTGGCCATCATGGACTAAGTCACAGATGTATGGTTCTTGGCAAAATACAAGCTGGTTCTCCTGTGGCCTCATGGTGGCTTGCCTGGTTAATGATCTTTCTATAGGAAACCTCCTATGTTACTCTACCCCTGGAGTCTGACTTGGCAACTCCTGTCTCATACATGCAATACTCTGAGACTGCAAAGCAGGCAAGCCCACTGCTGCCATCAACAGGCCATCCAGGACACTGCTTCCAGTGAAGGCCAGAGGAGGAGGAGAGAATCTAAGCCATGGACATCCTGAGCTCCAGAACTGGGGTCTCTCACGTGTCTCCTTGCTTTGCCTTCCCAAGTAGGTTCTTGGTTCTTCCTAAGTTTGAGCTACCTTGGCACCAACTCCTGAGAGCTAGGGTTTATTATCACAGTACTTCTCCTAAATATCCACATCACTAGCTTCAGATTGGCCCTTGTACCTCTTTGAGACAGTGACTAGAGTGGTCTGATTGCTTCCAACACAAAGGGCAACAGCTTATAGTTCCTGTCTTGATTCTCTAGTTTTAATAATGCCACAAAGATTATAAAAGTTTGAGTTTTCTAAAGCTGCATCAGTCACAATGAGGTTTACAAAGTGATGTTCTCTCTTGGCATCTTCTATACCACCAGTTCTAACTTTCTCAAAATACTTTCTCTGTTTATGAAACCAAGAGATTGGGTATAGGACTTTCTCCTCCTTGTAAGGTCATTGTCATTTGTCACCTGTTGCCTTGTTAATTGCCTATTGTCACCTTCACATCGTAGGTGCCTCACAGGGATTAAAAATCCATCCAAAAGTTATTGACTTCATCAAATAATGACTAAGTAAATAAGAAGCATGGGCATCTTAGACTGTGATTAACCTGCTGTTAATTGCCCCCCTGGCCTTACCAAGTACAGAAGTTCCAATATATCCTGGGAAACCTGCCAATGCCCAGTTCCATGGGGATTGCCAGGAGCCAGAGCCTCCTTACCGGGGCTGACCCGCAGACCCTGAGCAAGGGATGAATGACTACTCTGACACAAGTTTCTGTGAAAGAGAGAGCTAAGGGGCTGCTTGGCTTGAGAAACCAAACAGCCCCCATTCCCTTGCCTCCTTAGGCTTTTATTGTAATAACAGCTTGAACTAAAATTAACTTCTAGTTAATAGCAGGGTAAGTATCCTTGAGAAAACACATATATCTGCAGTGTCCTTTAAGTAAGGACATCTAAAGATGAAACATAAAGATTCCAGTAAAACACCCGGGGGCTCAGACTTGTTTGGAAAAGTCAAAGCAGGGTCTGCTGCCTTCCGCAAGGTCCCCCTAGAGGCCCTCGACCTTTTGGAGATTCCTCCTTACAGACTTTCCAACCAAGCCCCATGCTTCTCCACAAAAGTTAAAACCAGAATTAAGTTAGGTTTCCATATTGCAATATATTTTTTCTTTAGCTTAAAAATCAAATGAGAACTCTACAATCTCAAATTATTTGATTTTAATTATAAATTTATAATTCTATTAGGTATAGATTTGAAAAAACTCATTAAAATATAGTGATAAACTTAGTTTAGTGAATTACTAAATGTCACTATCCAAAACACAACACTTCTCAATTACACCACATATTCCACATATTTTTAAAATAAAAGTTCATATATGAAACTTTAAGATAATCATCTAAGAACTATCATATATTTAAAAAATATTTTGAAATATTAACTACCATTTTATGTTTCAACAGGTTCAAAACACAAAAATATGACTATTTTAGGCAGCATTTTTACATCCTAATGATTCCCCTTTCATTTCTTTGCAGAAATGAAAACTGAGGCAAGCCCTGAAAGAAAGTAGTAATTGTAGTACTTAAAGTGCAATACCTTGCAAGCCTTCCACCACTTGAGCCTGGAACACAAGCAATAAAATCATCCAGGAAAGACTGTTCATTGCTTTGGATTTGTAGTGGCAAGTTTCCTTCAAGTGCCTCTAATATAGTTGGTGAATGAGAAAGAGCTAACCCCTTTCCAAGAATACCAGAATGGGTTTTGCACACCTGTTGGATAAAAGAGAACATTTATTTTAAAATACAAAACTTTAAATACCTGAATTTTTGAACTTGCTAGGCCTTTTTGGGGAAATCATTTTCTCCCTGTATTCCTTTAGTCTATAAAGTAGACATCTTCCAGGAGGAAAAATTTTGAAAAAATACTTTCAATCTCCTTCCTCAAAAAAGTGACTTATGAGCTCTGCATGTCAGTTGAAACAGTTTTATTTCCTCCTTCCATTCTAGCCCTCTACATATTACATCCCCATTTGTCAGGGACATGGCTCCCTCCTGTAGGCAGCTGTGGAAGTCTCTTTCTTTTTGTCTCCCCATTATTGGCAGCTATTATGTGTAGGTTGTATCTGCTTTCTTGGGTGGGTGGGTACCATGGTCTAGACTTGCACAAAAGTGGATGGAAGCTTGACTGTGGTTGCACATAAATTGCATTAGTCTGTCTAAGCCTGACTGAAGTGAAGAAAAAGAGGCAGATAAAACTGAAATTTTAGTTCTCACCTACCTGACAAGCAAGCCTATGTTTTGGAAAGACCTGCTTTCAATGCTGAAAACTCTAGAAATTTTTCAATGACTATACTATAAATTTCAAAACAAAATATTTTTCATAGAAAAGAATTATACTTCCAGTACTATCAAATTTATACAATGTTAACTTTTGCATTCTAAAAGCTATAGCAATTTCAAAAATCATAATCTTTGAAATCAAACAGATTTGAGTTTGAATCCTGGCTTTGGACAAGTTATAGCTGTGTGCTTGTGAGCTAACAAGTTACAGACCTTCTTAAATCTGTAAAATTTATAAACTGGTGACCAAATAATATCTCTTTTTTGTGGTTATTATAAAAGTTAAACTAAATAAGACAAATAAAATGTACACTGCTTTGCCTAAGAAGTAGAAGTTGTTTAATATGTTAGACCACCACCACAACTACTTACATGACTAAAAGGTGGGCAATTTTGGACATTTTTGTTGTTGTTGAACCACAGCACAATAAAGATCTATTTATATCTGGCCTAAATGACATTTTATAAACCATAATAATCCCTATAATGATGAATAATATATGAACTCTTTGATGGTTCTCCTTAACTAGAATATAAATTAATTTTTATTTTTGTATATTAATAGAAAAGAATTTAACTTCTTTAAAAAAACAAAATCTATTTTTTTTAACATTGTGAGGACACCATGACTCTCTGTGATTAAAGCATAGTGATCAAGGTTATACCCTTTATCACCAAACTGCCAGAGGTCAAATTCTAGCCCAGTTGCTTATTAGGTGTGCTGTCTAAGCAAGTTACTTAAGTTCTCCTTGCTTCAGTTTCCTTCTCTGTAAATGGAGATAAGAGTAATTCATATGGTTGTTGAAGGCTAAATGAGTTAAAAATATGCAAAATATTTGAAATAGTACTTGATAAAATTAATATCAAATAAATGTTTGTTTTTATTATTACTGCTGTGATAAATTTATCTCAGGAAATACAACATAACCACTAGTTGTAGGTATTAGAAGACCTAAATGCTAAGCTCTTTTTCCCAATTAGCTGAATTCTTAGACAAGTCGTATAACTTTCTGAACTTCAGTTATTGTAATTGTAAAATACAAGAGATAATACTGACCTCAAAGTATAACTGTAAAAATAAAGATACTGTAAACTTGAGAGTATTTTGCAGATATTATTTAAATTACCAACACCTCATTTCCCCCTTTTCTAACTGGTTAATAAAACTTTCATACCCACTTTACATGCCCAAAGCTCTGCAATGCCTTCTCTGAAACCCTTGGCACTCGGGAGAGCTTCTTTCTCCCAAAGGATTCATGTCTCATTGTGGAATTAACACCCATCATGCAGTAAAGCAAGGGCTCACATGAGTCTCTCCCATCAAGGGGAAAAATTATAAGTTATTTATCTTTATAACTGCCAATGAATAGCATGAAGTATTTAATGAATGAGTCCTATTTTCAAGAAAAACAGGGTTGATCTAAGTGAATATGTTGGTTTTAAATTAACGTACAAAATTTATCCATATAATGTTTGCGGCAATACCTGTAATGCAGCCTCTTCAAGAATTTCAAGATCTTCCTCTAATTCATTACCTGCTGTGTAAATAAAAAGTTTTACTAAAATATATCAATACTTAATTTTTCCGTCTTTTGCATTCTTTATACTTTGTTCACAATTCTAAGATCCCAGAATGAAAAGAACTATTATCATTCTGGATAAAATCTCAGTGGTTTACATTTTAAATTTTCAGTGTGAATATAAGCTATAATTCTCAAAATAATACTCAAAATGCATCCATTGAGTGATGTATAAAAGATTTATACTATATTTATGCATATAAATTTGTAATTTAGAGTACTTACTTTTTTACAAAAAAATATAAGGAAACTAATTATTCAGAATCTGAACGTTTTTATTTTGGTTGGTTTTATTTCTTATAAAAGAGCTATACCTTTAGTAAACAATAGTAACTTGCAGGAAAACAGAGATAGTGATTGCATCCTCTAGTCATTTTCTCTTTTATTGATTAATATAGAACATATTTTATTTATTTAATTATCTTTGATAGTATATTGTATATATTATTACTACTGAATGTTTAAAGGAAAATATTCAAATTGTATTAAGGTACAGAATGAATAATTCTGCTACTAGCTCCCTCCCAAATAAATAGTATCAAGTTTCTTATGTATTGATCTAGAGACTATGTTGCAAATAATAAATGTATATATATGTGTCTATATATATATATATATATGATGACACATATATATACATATGTGTGTGTGTGTGTATATATATGTGTGTGTGTATATATATATATATATATACACACATATATAAAATAACATATATAAGATAATGTTGGCAAAAATGTGACCCTTTTCTGCAACTTGCTTTTCTCAGTTAATATAATTTGGACATCTTTCTTGATCAGGACATATATTTTTATTGTTTTTTAACAGCTGCATACATTTCAATGTATGGCTATAACATTATTTATTTAACCAGTTTCCAACGATATGCATTTTGATTACTTAGACATATTATAATCACTAGTACTGTTACATCAATCTATCTTACAACATATATTTTTGAGCATTTGTAAAAGTATGTATAAAAAATTGCTACATCAAAAACTATAAGCATGTAAAATTTGAACAGTTATTCACAAATAGCCTCCAAAGACATTGTACTAATTTTCCTCATATGAATAGAATATAAGATTTCTCATTTCCTCACATATATATCACCATTAAGTAGGAACAAGGGAGTTGAGAAGAGTGAAAGGGAGCTGAAGGAGAAAGGAAATAGAGAAGACAAAAGTAGAGAAAGAGAAGGGAAGAAAGAAAGGATCAAATAGGGAGCGTAGTCCCTGATGGGAGAGATACATATAAACTTTTGGAGATGAGCACTAGGGAAATAAAATAATACCTTTTATTCCCTAAATACTGAGATAAAATGTTAGAACATGTATAATCATAGAATTAGTAAATATTTTTAACTTTATTTTTGTCTTTGCCATCTTGATTTTAAGTCAACTTACATATCATACAAATTTGCACCTTATAAAGAGGTACCATTTCTGCTACGGCCTCATTTCTCTGTTCTGCTTACATGAAAACTCTTCCAAAGAGCTATCCATGTTCAGCCTGACTCTCCATCCTGACTTTCCATTCTCTCACTGAACTTTAAAAGGGCTTATCTCTCTCTTTCTCATTTGAGTGATACATTTCTTAAAAAAAATTTTTTTTTTTAATTTTTAGAGAGAGGAGGGTGGGGGTGGGGTGGGAGAAAAACACTGATGCAAGAGGGAAATATTGATCAGCTGCTTCCCGCATGCCCCCTACTTGGATTGAGCCTGCAACCCAGGCATATGCCCTAATCTCGAATCAAACCAGCAACTCTTCAGTGGCAACTACTGTCTCATACATGCAATACTCTGAGACTGCAAAGCAGGCCACTGCTGTCATCAACAGGCCATCCAGGTCAGGGCTTAATGATATATTTCTTACTGGTATATATTCAGCAAGTTTATCAATCTAAGGACAGATTTTAATTGACTTCTCAGCAGCATTAGAAAATCCCACTCTCTCGGTTTTACTCCTACCACATTGGCTACTGTTCCTTCCCAATCTTTTTTGCAGTTTCTTCTTTCTATTCTGTCTACCTCTGAAGTTTTGGCAAGTTCCAGCTTTGATCCTGGGCTCCTGACTTTCTCATATGCATTTTCTTCCTAATCATCTTTCTTATGGCCCCATGTGTTTAAGTATCAACTATGTTTAAATGACATGTGCATTGATTGTTCCCCGAACTCCAGACAATGAGTTCCAATTGTCCACTTGATATGTCCACTAGAATATTTAAAAAATATCTCAAACTTCTGGTTTCATCCTATATATCTAGTGCCTAAACCAATGCCTGGCACAAAGCATGTATGTGGATAAGGAGGGAGGGTGTGTGTGTGTGTATGAGTGTATTTAAAAGACTAGAGAATATTCCTCAGTCTCTAGTCTCCATTTTAAAAATTCCAAAGTACCAATATATTAAGCAGTTATTGCTCATGAGTGTGTGTGACTATAAAAGTCATTTGCTAATCTATTTATCAATTTTCAGAATGTTCTATAATAATACACATATTCTATTCCTAAAATTTAAAAAAAAATCATAAACAAACACCTACTATTTGACTAGACTTACCAATAGGAAGTGCTAGATCCTTTTTCATCAAAGCTGCTGCACAAACCCCACCAAGATTGGCTAATTCCTTTTCCAACTGAATGACTCCCTGTAGAATTGCAAAAACATATCAGCTGTTTTAAAAAATGTTTGAAATATAATGTGGATAATTAACAAATGTGACTTGCATTCAGCATAACTTTTGAAACTGGAAGGAAGCATGTCATAGCTAGCTAATGGTTTAATTAAGAGTGAAAGAGGTTCAATATTATGTCTTATGCTAGTTATAAAGTTTGGGCCCACAGGTTCATCATCCAAAGAATTTTTCATTTTCTTTGAGGAAACATGATCATTTCCCACCTTGATTATATTTTACTGTATGAATTAAAACATTTAGAAGAGTTACTAACAAGTTCAATTATTTACTCAAAAAGGTAACAAGTTCAATTATTTACTCAAAAAGGTATAAACATTTGAGCTAGTTTGGAACAGGTGCAACTATACTAAGTTGTCAAAGGCTGGGTCATGTTGCACAGACTCCAATCTCTTCATGTATTAAAATAGCAAAAAGAGATTACTGCACAGAATTACAAACGATTTTAAACTATATACTCTAGCTTAAAATACACTTCACACTTCTTAAATATAGGCAGCAAATACATTTAAGTCAATAGCAGCCGTAGACACACAATCTTCCTTAACAGAATGAGATAATTCATTCTTACCTCATCAGGTCCAGGGCTAAATTCATACCCAACTGCAAAACATTTGAAACCATAGAAAGAAGCTTTGTCATCTTTCACATAATCTGATGCAGTCTCCAACGAAAAAAGGGCCTCATTTCCTAAGAAAAAAAGCTAACATTGAATTCAAAATCTGAAACAACATTTACCTTCTTAAAATATATATTTTTATTGATTTCAGAGAGGAAGGGAGAGGGAGAGAGAGACAGAAACATCAATGATGAGAATCATTGATTGGTTGCCTCCTGCTCTCCCCCTACTGGGGATCGAGCCCACAACTCAGGCATGTACCCTGAATGGGAATTGAACTATGAGCTTCTGGTTCATAGGTCAATGCTCAAACACTGAGCCACACTGGTTGGCCTCAACTTGTATCTTTTATCCATCTCAGGATTGGTAGCAATACCAATCAGATTCTAAAAAACTAGTAGTCATTTTGGAAGGGTTCCTGTATCTACCTGAATAAACCTGTGCTAAAACAACCCTAGAAACAATGGAACCACCCAAGTGAACTGTTATTTTCCTTTATGATCAAATTCTCCTTAATCAAACATCCTACCTTTAAGTTACATGAGCAATCAATTATCTGTCAATTACTTAAGTGAGTTATTCAATACCCTGGCATTTGACTTTCTCAGATGTCTTCACGTACAAAACAGGTCTGACTAGAAGAAGAAAAGCTTCTGAATTCAAACTGGCTATTAGTTTGAGGGATTATACGAGTAGTTATAGTTAGCTGGTTAAAAACACAATAGACTACATATACTTTTAAAAACAAACTTTCTTTTAAAGAAAAACACCAGTAATAGCAATAACAAAGCTTCTCTCTCTCTCTCTCTCTCTCTCTCTCTCTCTCTCTCTCTCACACACACACACACACACACACACACACACACACACACACTCACACTCATACACTTTAAGGACTAAAAATTATGGCTTTGTCCAGTGGTTGAATGCCAACCTATGAACCAGGAGGTGACAGTTTGATTCCTGGCCAGGGCACATGCCCGGGTTGTAGGCCGATCCCCAGTGTGGAGGATGCAGGAGGCAGCCAGTCAATGATTCTCTCTCATCTTTGATGTTTCTATCTCCTCTTCCTCTTCTTTCCTCTCTGAAATGAATAAAAAAACACACAAAAAAACAAAAAACAAAAAACACACAATAGCTTTGTAGGTTACATGGTTCACCAATTTTTTGAAAGGAAGTAATTCTAGTAAGCTCTTGAGGAACGTCACCTGAGGTCAGCAGGCAACAGGACACTTACTGGGAAAAAAAGATCTAATCTACTTTGTCTATAGTTTGATCTCACTTATAAACAGCATCCCCTCAATATTAAGTCTCTGCTTCGATCAAGCTAACATTCTCTCTTCTAAAACTTGGTCATGATATGCCACGCCTTATCCAGAGTTTTCTTTACTTTTCAACGGTAATCCAGATACACAGTAGGTCTTGAAGAAATTCTTTTAAAACTTACATAAACATTTTTAATGATTTATCCATACTAATCATAATTACCATAAATGTATATATTTTACCACATTAAATAGAAGAGAAAAAAATATAACTTACCTGGCAACACCAAAACCATAGTAGGCCACCCAGAAGATCCTGAAAATTTCTTTAATTCGACCCAGGAATTAAGATTTTCATGAACAGATGTCAATTTTGGTCCATATCCTGAATTCTGAAGAGTTCTGACCGGAATCAACAAACGCAGGATGTCTTCTGATTGTGCAGTACCACACTGAGGGTCAAACTCGATGGTCATCCACCGTACACACTCTGGAAATGTCACCTGAGGTAAGCAGGCAACAGGACACTTGCATTTGTTAAGAAGAATTAGATTTTTACTTTCTCCCTTAAAAAAAGGACACCATACTTCAAAGACAATGCTTTCAACATTTTAAAAATGATTTTTAAGTAGAAAACTAATAAAGTAGATTAAGAACTCAAGTTATTAATGTTCAATATAAACTGTTCCTACTCCTCACTTGCAATATTTAGTGCTCTCTACCTAATATTTGGTTGACATTACATTAATAATATTTGTAGCCCAGCTGGCATGGCTCAGCCGATGAGCATTGACCTATGAACCAGGAGATCACGATTTGATTCCCAGTTAGGGCATGTGTCTGGGTTGCGGGTTCGATCCCCAGTGTGGGGTGTGCAGGAGGCAGCCAATCAATGATTCTCTCTCATCATTGATGTTTCTATCTATCTCTCCCTCACCCTAACTCTCTGACATCAATAAAAATATGTAAAAATATATTTTAAAAAATAATATTTGTAAATACACATTGATATAAAAAATACTGCAAAGCTATTTAATATCCATAAACATTCAACTATATGATTTTTTTGGAATAGTTAACTTATTTAATAAATTTTCCATTTCAGTAAGTATACATTTAAGGAATATAAGTAGATAAATTAAAATAAGATTTTACCTATAAAATATAAAGATATATTAATGGAAAGTGAATAAATTACTAAAATGTAAGGTTTTAGTCACTCTTAAATTACCTAGCATTCATAGTATCTATCACAAATGCTCCTTTTCATTAGGAAAAATCCTTCATATGTTATGAAAATATACTAGTTAAACACACGCACACAGAACTTACACATATGGTAAAAACCCTATATTTTTATATTTTCCTAACCTGAAGTTTTACTGTACATATGAGTTTATAATGGCACAGAATTACATGTATTTTTAAGGCCACTTTTAAGCTTCTGTCACCATTACCACAGAGAGAATTCTGTCATGGTAGTCAAATTACAGTTAAGCAGGTCCATGTTAAATAGTAAACTATGAATTGGTTGTAGAGTATAAAATGAGCCTTAACTATTTCTTAAATATAATCTAAAAAATTACCTAGAACTACGTCAAACATTTTTAGTTAAGGACTTTTAAAATTATCCATTTAAATAAAAAGTTCAACTTTGTTCATAATAACATAAATGTAAATTAAAACTCAACTGAGATACCATTTCTCCCATGATATTGGGAAACAACCCCAAATTTAAGCACATACTCTGTCTGTTAAGGGAGGCCTTGAGAAAACAAGTACTCTCATTCATTGTTGGGGTGGTGGGGGGGAGACACGGAACAGTATAAACTTCTGTGTAAGGGAATTTATCAACAACTAGCAAAACTACATATGCATTCACACTCTGAATCAACTATCCCAGATCTACGAAACACAAGGTTCCTCATTTTACATTTGTTTAACCCAGCAATCCCACTTCTAAAATTTACTTTGAAGATGTGCTTCCAACACATGAAAAAAAAAACCCAAACATATACACAAATTATTCATTGTAAAAGAAAAAAAGAAAAATACTGAAAACACCTTGAATGTAAACACCCATAAGACTGAATGAATAAAATGTGATACATATTCACTGTGGAATATATATCGTTGTAAAAAGAAAAAAATGAGAATTAGCTCTTTAAATGGATATGGGAAGATTTCTATACACATTGTTAAAAAAACAAGGTACAAAATAGTATATATATATTGTGCTACCATTTTTAAATAAAGGAAAATAAGACTACATATATACATAGTGCATATTTTTAAATGACGACTTATTTTATCTTTAAAAATACATAAATTTGTATAGATTAGATAGGAATAGATAAACATATACAAATATAATAATTACCTGTGTGTATAAACATGTGTTTATGTGTGAGTGTATGTATTAGTTATGGACACTAGAAATATTTACAAACAATGACCAACCCAGGAGAAATGAGCATCTCTAGTGCTAGATTTCGGCTTTTAAATACCCATCACTTTTAAAAGGAACCAGGGCACTTTGAAAAAAATGGCTGGTTTCAGATATGAGGCAAGAGATGTATAAAATGACCCTAGAACATCTTATCATACCAGAAAGCGAGAATGCTATGAATGACAACAGGGTGTCTAATGAACACAGGAGGCAAACTAAAGAGGCTCCTATCCAACCAACAAAGACATATGATCTAATCTACACTAATAAAAGAGAAACATGCAAATTACCGTCATTCCGCTACGCTTCCAACCAATCAGAGTAAGCAAATTAACCTGAAAACATGGCGGCAGCCCCGTCGCCCTGCTGCTCCAGGCCTCTGGGAGTCAGAGAAGTCAGGCGCCAGTGCCTGAGGCTGGCTGCCGCCCAGGAGATGAAGAAGCCGCCTGCCCCGTGATCCCAGGCCGCAGACAGCAGCAGAAGCCTCATGTCGGCCTGCCCGACATACTGGGGGAGACAGAGAAACTGGGCCCCAGCGCCTGAGGCTAGCTACAGCCCGGGAGATGAAGAAGCCTCCTGTCCCATGATCCCAGGCCATAGCCAGCCGGAGAAGTTGCCCACACTGCATCCCAGGGAAGACGGAGAAGCCGTCTGCCTGTGGTCCAGGCACCAGCACCTGCGGCTGGCTACAGCCTGGTAGATGAAGAAGTCACCCACCCCGTAGTCCCGGGCACCAGTACCTGCAGCTGCAGCCCAGGTGAAGCCACCTGCCCACCATCCCCTGTGGCTGAAGCCGGCCTGGGCGCCTATGGCTGACCAGAGGGAGGTAAGCCCAGATCCCAGGTGCCTGTGGTCGGCTGGAGGAGGGAATCCTGGGTCCTGGATGCGGGGCCATGGCAGAGGTGGTTAGGGGCAATCAAGCCAGCAGGGGAGCAGTTATGGACAATTAGGCTGGCAGGCAGAAGAAGTTAGGGGCAATCAGGCAGGCAGGCGAGCAGTTAGGAGCCAGCAGTTCTGGTTCTGGATTGTGAGAGGGATGTCCGACTGCCGGTTATCCCCTGAGATGTCCCTGATTGGAGAGGGTCCAGACCGGGCTGAGGGACACCCTTCCCACTCACCCCCCCTGCCCCCCCCCCCCCCCCGTGTACAAATTTCGTGCACCAGGCCACTAGTTTCTTAAATAAAATTCAAGGAAACAAAAAAAGAGAGACATGGAAGGAAACCTATGAACTTAATAGATAGAACCAATCACAGTAATTCAAATAATTAAAATGTGCATATTTGGTGAAAGAAACTGTTAGTTTTTAGTGTGATAATATGGCTATTTTTTATGGGTCCTCATATTTTAAAGATACATAATGAAATATCCATGGTTGTGCTTTAAAACAATTTAGGAAAGAACAAAATGGGCAGAAAATAAATGAAATAGGTTAGACCAAGAGGTGATAACTAACTGTTGAGTCTAGGATGATGGATAAATGAGGTAACTGTAATAGTTTGTCATTTTATGTTTACCATATTCTACAATAAAAAGTTAAATACTTTATAAACACATAAAACGTAAACTTATAATTCAATTCTCCTCAATTTACATGATACAATTTAAAAAGCAAGAAATAAGGATTGTGAACACTCTATAATATTATATTTATAAATGTTTTATATGTATTTTTTACATTATGTTCAATAGAGTACTTTTTCTTTTTTAATCCAGACACTTTTATTTACACTTTAGAAAGCAAACAGGTCGCCCACAAAGAATGGTTAAGAAACATGAGGAGGGCCCTGGCCAGTTTTCTCAATGGTTAGTGTATCGGCCTGAGGACTGAAGAGTCACAGGTTCAATTTCAGTATACCTCGGTTGTGGGTTCAATCCCCAGCCCTGGTCCAAGCATGTGTGGGAGGCAACCAATCAATGTATCTCTTTCACGTTGATGTTTCTCTCTCACTCTCTTACCTCCTCTCCCTTCCTTCCACTCTGTCTGAAAATCAAGGGAAAAATATCCTCAGGGGAGGATTAATAAAAGAAAGAAATATTAAGAGGTTCATTTGTACTATTAAAAAGGTGTAGTTCATCCATTAACCTGTATAAATACTTTTCTGGCAACATCAGTCAACTTTTAACCTCCCGTTAATAGAGTACTTTAAATCCTAGATTGGGTATATAAATTTTCAGAGCTGAGGCTGTAGTACAAATAATTTCAGTTCCAAAAGTACGATTTTTAAGTTTTAATGGTTATATCTACTATTAAAATATATACTATGCAGTTTAGCATTATATACTGCACTGTACTTGTAAAAACTATGAGAACAACTCTTATGAACCCTGTAAAACTGCTCTTTAATGAAAAAATTCTGTCTTAAACCCTTTTGTGTATCTGACAATACTACTTACCTTGTGATTCTCTCTGTTTAAGTACTATAAAAGAAGTTATACTTCTGAGCAGAGGCTAAGTATCTGTTAAGATATCATTATAGAACATCAAACCAAGTTTTAAACTCTCCCTAAAAATCGGTGCCTACCTTGTAGTGCATCACACACGCAGGTTTATAGGGGTGTTCACTCTCTATGACAGCATAGTGATTAGAGGTTGTACAAGCAGAGAGGCCTTGTTCGGGCTGGTTTCCTGTGGTGCTATCAGTTGACTGATTAGGATTGAATGCAGGAGGAGCATACTTCTGATTCAAAATGGCAACTGAAGGAAGCAACTGTTGGACAAGGCCAAAGACTTCTACAGCAACCTAGTACATATATATATATATAAAAGCAAAGATTAAATAAGATAATAAATGTGAAAGTTGCTTTAAAATTATTCATTACTATAATTATTGGTTATCCTTATTAAGAATTCCCATCTAGAGTTTCTTCTAGCTAAGTGTTATTCAATGAGAAAAAACATTTATCATAGATGTCTTAAATGTTATATGAAGACAAACTGTATTTTTAAATACTTTTGCCTTTTTGTGATCTGCAGTAAACTAAGTTTTAATCAATAATTATGGCAAAGAATCAATAGTTTATAATTTCTTCCTTGTCTTGACTATTTCACAATTTAAAAACACTCCTATTCTTTTATATTGCTATTTTTATTCAAAATGGAAATTTGGCATCAATCTCATAAATTTAACAATCTCAGTTAACTTAAGCTTTCCTTACATGCCATATTTCTAAAATATATTTCCTATTCCCAAATTTTTCAAATGTAAAGCCAATAAGTAAGCATAGTAATGCAGTAAATAATACCAATAACATGAAGAGGTTTAATAATTTCCATCAATTAACATGTCTATCTCTGCTTGTTACCTGTATCCCAGGTACTTCAAAGATTAAAATATTCTTAAAGAAAGGACACAAAGTCTAAAAAAATGATTTTGTTTAAAAAAAGATTCAAAGTTATAAAATTAAATTACATACCTTGGGAATAGCAGCAGCTACTGGTCCTATGTAGGCTATAATAAGGGGAAGCAGCATGGAAAACAGACTGGAAGAGCTAAGCAGTTCTGGAATGTCATCAGCTAAAAAGGGTATTAAAACTATAATTAGAAAGTAATTTCACTGTAATGAATATATGCTGTGCTAAATTTATATTTTATTATTTTGAGCAAAATTATAGTTGATGTCAACAAGTGCTTATTAGGACCTGACACTATTGTAAGGGCTTTATTTACATGTATTATCTCAATCAATAAGAAACTTTTATTATCCCTACTTTTTAGAAGGGAAACCAAGGCACACAGTGTTTAAGTGCCTTGCCCAAAATCATACAGCTGTAAAATGATAGAGCCAGGATTAAAACCTAGAGTAACAGTCATGATTTTAAAACACTACTCTTGGTATCACACCTGGCTTTTTGTGACATTAGGCAAATTACTTAATCTGTATATGCCTCAGTAATCACCTATAAAAAAGGATACTAACAGTACTTCCCTCATTGGATGTTATAAAGATTAAGTAAGTTAAAATACCTAAAATACTTAGAATAATTACTATACATATTAAGCACTCCAAAAATGTTTGCTGTTAAGCTTTAATGCCTTCTGTTTTCCCATGAAAAGCACTTTGCTGATGGACATTTTACTCATTTTTACCCATGAACATGGTGCTGAAAGATAAGTTGAGTCTACATGATAAAGACTTTTATGTTGAAAACCAATCAATTATTCCAAAATTCTTTTTTTTTTCCAATTTTTTTTATTAAGGTATTATATGTGTACATATCTTGCCATTGCCCCCCCCACCCCACTCCCATATATGCCCTCACCCCCCAGAGTTTTGCGTCCATTGGTTATGCTTATATGCATGCATACAAGTCCTTTGATTGATTGATCTCTTATCTCCCCCATCTCTCCCTAACCTTCCCCCTGTAATTTGACAGTCTGTTTGATGCTTTACTGTCTCTGTATCTATCTTTTTGTTCAATTTTATAATGTTCTTTATTATCCATAAATGAGTGAGATCATGTGGTATTTTTCTTTCATTGACTGACTTATTTCACTTAACATAATGTTCTCCAATTCCATCCAGGTTGCTGCAAATGATGAGAATTCCTTCTTTTTTAAGGCAGCATAGTATTCCATTGTGTAGATGTACCACAGTTTTCTGATCCACTCATCTGCTGACGGGCACCTAGGCTGTTTCCAAATCTTAGCTATGGTGAATTGCGCTGCTATGAACATAGGGGTGCATATATCCTTTCTGATTGGTGTTTCTAGTTTCTTCGGATATATTCCCAGGAGTGGGATTACTGGGTCAAATGGGAGTTCCATTTTCAGTTTTTTGAGGAAACTCCATACTGTTCTCCACAGTGGCTGCACCAGTCTGCATTCCCACCAGCAGTGCACGAGGGTTCCTTTTTCTCCGCATCCTCGCCAACACTTGTCGTTTCTTGATTTGTTGATGATAGCCATTCTGACAGGTGTAAGATGGTACCGCATTGTTGTTTTGATTTGCATCTCTCGGATAATTAGTGAAGTTGAGCATGTTTTCATGTGTCTCTTGGCCTTCCTTCTGTCTTCTTTTGAAAAGATTCTATTTAGGTCTGTTGCCCATTTTTTTATTGGATCATTTATCTTCCTTTTATTAAGTTGCATAAGCTGCCTGTAGATGTTGGAGATTAAACCTTTATCAGTGATGCCATTTGCAAATATGTTCTCCCATATAGTGGGCCTTCTTGTTGTTTTGTTGATGGTTTCTTTTGCTGTGAAAAAGCTTTTTATTTTTATGTAGTCCCATTTGTTAATTTTCTCTTTAGCTTCCACTGCCCTAGGAGCAGTGTCAGTGAAGAATTTCTTTTGGCATATGTCTGAGATTTTGCTGCCTGTGGATTGCTCTAGGATTTTTATGGTTTCCCGTCTTATGTTTAAGTCCTGTATCCATTTTGAGTTTATTTTTGTGTATGGCGTAAGTTGGTGATCAAGCTTCATTTTTTTGCATGTATCTGTCCAATTTTCCCAACACCATTTATTGAAGAGACTGTCTTTATTCCATTGTATGTTCATGCCTTCTTTGTCAAATATTAATTGAGCATAGTGGTTTGGGTCGATATCTGGATTCTCTATTCTGTTCCATTGATCTATATGTCTGTTCTTGTGCCAGTACCAGGCTGTTTTGAGAACAGTGGCTTTGTAATACAGCTTGAAATCTGGTATTGAGATCCCTCCTACTTTATTCTTCTTTCTCAGGATTGCTGTGGCTATTCGGGGTCTTTTTTTATTCCAGATGAATTTTTGGAGAGTTCTTTCAAGGTCTGTGAAATATGCCGTTGGTATTTTAATGGGGAGTGCATTGAATCTATAGATTGCTTTGGGTAGTATGGACATTTTAATGATGTTGATTCTACCAATCCATGAACATGGTATGTTCTTCCATCTGTTTACGTCTTCCTCTATCTCTTTTTTCAGTGTCCTGTAGTTTTCCGTGTATAGGTCTTTTACCTCCTTAGTTAAGTTTATTCCTAGGTATCTTAATTTTTTTGGCGCGATGGTAAATGGGATTGCCTTTTTAGTCTCTCTGTCTGTAAGTTCACTATTGGTGTATAGAAAGGCCATAGATTTCTTGGCGTTAATTTTGTATCCTGCTACATTGCCGAATTCATTTATTAAGTCTATTAGTTTTTTGACGGAGTCTTTCGGATTTTTTATGTACAATATCATGTCGTCTGCAAATAAAGACAGCTTTACTTGTTCTTTT
Source organism: Cnephaeus nilssonii (assembly GCF_951640355.1). Taxonomy (NCBI): domain Eukaryota; kingdom Metazoa; phylum Chordata; class Mammalia; order Chiroptera; family Vespertilionidae; genus Cnephaeus; species Cnephaeus nilssonii. Next base: position 58,492,629 of record NC_137079.1, on the reverse strand, counting down.
CCAATTTGGATGCCTTTTATTTCTTCTTCTTGTCTAATTGCAATGGCTAATACTTCCAGTACTATGTCAAACAGGAGTGGTGAGAGTGGGCATCCCTGTCTTGTTACTGTTCTTAGGGGAAATGTTTTTAGTTTTTGTCCATTGAGTATGATGTTTGCTGTGGGTTTATCATATATAGCTTTTATTATGTTGAGGTATGAGCCATCTATTCCCACCTTGTTGAGAGTTTTTATCAAGAAAGGGTGTTGGATTTTGTCAAATGCTTTTTCTGCATCAATTGATATGACTATGTGATTTTTATCTTTCAATTTGTTTATGTGATGTATCACGTTTATTGATTTGCGGATATTGTACCATCCTTGCATTCCTGGGATAAATCCTACTTGGTCATGGTGTATGATCTTTCTGATGTACTGCTGGAGCCGATTTGCTAGAATTTTGTTGAGGATTTTGGCATCTATGTTCATGAGGGATATTGGTCTGTAATTCTCTTTCATTGTGTTGTCTTTATCTGGTTTTGGTATTAGGGTGATGCTGGCTTCATAGAAGGAGCTTGGAAGTGTTCCTTCCACTTGAATTTTTTGGAATAGTCTGAGGAGGATAGGTTTTAGTTCTTCCTTGAATGTTTGGTAAAACTCTCCTGTGAAGCCATCAGGCCCCGGGCTTTTGTTTGCTGGAAGCTTTTTGATGACTGCTTCAATTTCGTCCATAGTTATTGGCCTATTGAGCTGTTTAGATTCTTCTTGATTGATTTTTGGAAGGTTATATTTTTCTAGGAATATGTCCATTTCCTCCAGATTGTCCAGTTTGTTGGAATAGAGTTGTTCGTAGTATTTTGTAACAATCCTTTGTATCTCAGCAGGGTCTGTTGTTATTTCACCTCTTTCATTTCTGATTTTGTTTATTTGGGTCCTCTCTCTTTGCTTCTTGGTGAGCCTGGCTAGAGGTCCATCAATCTTGTTTATCCTTTCAAAGAACCAGCTCTTGGTTTTGTTGATCTTATGTATTGTTTCTTTGGTCTCTATGTCATTTATCTCTGCTCTGATCTTTGTTATTTCCTTCCTTCTGGTTACACTGGGCTTTTCTTGCTGCGCTTTTTCTAGCTCTTTGAGTTGTAGGGTTAAGTAATTTATTACCATTGTTTCTTGTTTTTTGCAATAGGCTTGTAGAGCTATGAACTTCCCTCTCAAGACTGCTTTCGCTGTGTCCCATAGATTTTGGATTGTTGTGTTTTCATTGTCATTTGTTGCCATGATGTTTTTTATTTCTTCCTTGATCTCTCTGGTGACCCAGTCCTTGTTTAATAGCATGCTGTTTAGTCTCCATGTGTTTGATTTCTTTGGATTGTATTTATTGTAGTTGATTTCCAGTTTTATGCCGCTGTGATCTGAGAAGATGCTTGATATAATTTCTATCTTCTTGAATTTGAAGAGATTTTGCCTGTGACCCAGCATATGGTCTATCTTTGAAAATGACCCATGTGCACTTGAGAAGAATGTATATTCTGTGGCTTTGGGGTGAAATGTTCTGAAGATGTCAATTAATTCCATCTGGTCTAGTGAGTCATTTAAGATTGCTGTTTCTTTGCTGATTTTTTGTTTAGAGGATTTGTCCAGTGGTGATAGTGGGGTATTAAAGTCTCCTACTATGATTGTATTGCTATTAATCTCTCCCTTGATATCCTCCAGGAGTTTTTTTATGTATTTGGGTGCTCCTATATTGGGAGCGTATATGTTTACCAGAATTATTTCTTCTTGTTGGATTTCTCCCTTTAGTATTATGAAGTGGCCTTCCTTATCTCTTGTTATGGCATTTACTTTGAGGTCTATTTTGTCAGATATAAGTATTGCTACCCCTGCTTTTTTTTCATTTCCATTTGCCTGAAAGATATTTTTCCATCCCTTCACTTTCAATCTGTGTGAGTCTCTTGTTCTGAGGTGGGTCTCTTGTAGACAGCATATACATGGGTCGTGTTTTTTTATCCATTCAGCTACTCGATGTCTTTTGATTGGAGCATTTAGTCCGTTTACATTTAAAGTTATTACTGAAAGGTATTTGTTTGCAGTCATATCTATTTTTGTGTCTGTATTCCTTCTTACCTGTTTATTTCTTCTTTTTACAGTATTCCCTTTAGCAATTCTTGCATTGCTGGTTTGGTGGTGATAAACTCCCTGAGGCTTTTTTTGTCTGCAAAGCTCCTGATTTCCCCTTCAATTTTGATTGATAGTCTTGCTGGATATAGTATTCTTGGATTCAGTCCTTTGCTTTGCAACACTTTGTATACCTCCTTCCATTCACTTCTAGCTTGTTGTGTTTCTGATGAGTAATCATTTGACAATCTGATGGGTGTTCCTTTGTAGGTAACTCTCTGTCTCTCTCTTGCCGCCTTTAGGATTCTCTCTTTATCATTTATATTTGCCATTGAAATTATGACATGTCTTGGTGTGGGTCTTTTGGGGTTGATCCTGCTTGGGACTCTCTTTACTTGCGTAACTTTTATCTTTCCCATATCCGGGAAGTTTTCTGTCATTATTTCTTCAAATAGATTTTCTAAACCCTGCTGCTCTTCTTGTCCTTCTGGCAGTCCTATTATACGCATGTTACTTCGTTTCATGTTGTCCCGAAGCTCCCTTAGGCTTTCCTCCTGCTTTTTAATTTTTTTCTCCAATTGCTGTTCAGCTTGAGCTTGTTTCTGTACCTGATCTTCTAACTCACTAATTCGGTCCTCTGCTTCTTGTAGTCTACTGTTGAAGCTTTCCATGGTGTTTTTGATTGTAGCTATATCACTCTTCATTTCTTCCTGATTCTTGCATAAGTTGTTGATTTTCTCATCCATCCGTTGTATAAATTCCATGACCATTACTCTGAACTCCTTTTCGGTCATGTTGCAAGCTTCAGTTTCACTAATTTCCTTTCTTGGCGACTCCACATTTTCTTTCCTCTGTGAGATATTTCGTTTCCCCATTCTGGCTATTACCAGAAAGCTCAAGTTTCCGTTTGCGTGGACCTGGGCCGTGTGCCGTGGGGACTTCGCTCCACCCGAGTTTCACTGGAGTGCTCTGACACTAGGACGTGTGGCTGCCTTTGGTTGGTGGGAACCAGATTTTCCCAGGGTCAGTGTCCCCAGTGTTCTGTGTGGTCTCGTGTGCACACTTGGAATCAGGGGCCCTGTCTGCACCACACTGTTGGTATGCGCCGAAAATGAGATCCTTAGGATGTGCCAGGAGTCAGAGTTTCCCTGTGTCTGCACCAAGACTCGAGTGTCAAAGTCTCTGTTGCCTTGTGAGGTTTCTCGTTGAGAGTCAGGGTCCCTGTGTGTGCATGCACCAACAATTGGGGTCGCTGGCTCTTAGTGCGAATGCGCTGTGAGTCAGGGATCCCCGGCAGCTGTGTCCGGCGTGCCAAATTCCCTGAAGTGGAGCTGCGTCCTGTGTGTGCTCTCTCTACTGAGCCAAACCGGCTAGAGCGCACATTCTTAAAATCCTGAAGGTGAGCTGATTCTGTGGTGCACTCTCCCAAAGTCCCGGAAGGGGGGCGGAGTCCGTCCTGCGCGCCAACTTCCCTGAAGGGAAGCCCTTCTGTGCACGCCCTAAGATTCCCAGAAGGGGGAGCTGTGACCCGCAAGCCAAATTCCCCGAAGGGGAGCCCTCTGTGCGCACTGACAGATTTCCCCGACCGGGAGCTGCTTCTGTCCCGTGCAGCGCCAAATTCCCTAGAGGGGAGCGCGTCCCTGCGCAAAGCTTGGCAGCTTGGGCGAGGGGCGGGTCTATCAGTTACTGTGCTCTCGGCGCGCCTGTGAGCTTTCAGCAGCTTGGGGGAGGGGCGGGTCTATCAGTTACTATGGCGCTCGCGCGCCTGCTGGGAGTGGGGTAGGCTCTTTGACTCACGGAATTCTGCTGAGAAGTCTGGATTCTTGTTTGTTGGTCTGAAGCTGTGATAGCAGTTCTCTGTGCCCAGTGGCTGCAGGGTCCTGGTTTGTGTCAGAAGCCAGGATCCCCGTCTCAGGCAGCTCTGTTTCCCAAGATGGCGTGGTCTCCGCGTCCGCACCAGCCGCTGAGAAGTGTCCGCTTTGTGCGCGGGGCTGCGCCTTCTAGGACTGCCCAGTTAGGGAGCCCCTTGGAAGACGTGCAGAATCTAACTGACCCTAGCTCACACACACACACACACACACACACCACACACGTCTACACTGTCCTCTATGGGTTCCTCACTCGCACTCTCTCCCTACCTTCCAGCCGGTCGCCATCTTTCTCCAAATTGGTACAGTTCTGATTGGTCTCCAAAATTCTTGTTTTTAAGTCAGCTGTTGCATCAGAATAGGCTAGGTGCTTATTTAAAAACTAGAGGCCCGGTGCACGAAATTTGTGCACTGGGGTGGGGGAGGATGTCTCTCAGCCCAGCCTGTGCCCTCACAGTCCGGAAGCCCTCGGGGGATGTCCAACTGATGGCTTAGGCCCACTATCCCGGGAAGCGGGCCTAAGCCGGCAGTCAGACATTCTTAGCACTGCCATGGAGGCAGGAGAGGCTCCCGCCACCGCTGCTGCGCTCACCAGCCGTGAGCCCGGCTCAGGGCTTCTGGTTGAGCGGCACTTACCCTGTGGGAGTGCACTGATTACCAGGGAGCAGCTCCTGCGTTGAGTGTCTGCCCCCTGGTGGTCAGTGCACAGCATAGCAATCGGTTGTTCTGCTGTTTGGTTGATTTGCATATTAGCCTTTTATTATAATAGGATAGGATACAGCTTCCTAGCCCAGCCTAAACCCTTAATTTGAATGGGCCAAATATTCTTCATTTTTAGCAAGTTTCTGAGGTAATTTTGATGTGCAACTAGGCTGAGGAACAAGTGTTATAAGTAAGGTGGGGTGGGTAACAGTGAATGTGTTTGTAAATATAACTCTGTTGCCAGTGAGGAAGAGGCCTCGATAACTAGACAGGGAATAAGGGAAAGGTGGTAGTGAGATTTTTAGGTTGTGATCCACCCATGAAAAAGAGGACATATGCTTGCACTATGGCAGCCTGAGCTAGGAGAGAACAGATAGAATGGAGAATACAAACTGGAGTTTCTGGTGGAAGAACTCATAAAACTCAATTTAGACAAATGAATTAGGGGAAATGTCTAGGGTTACTCAGAGTTTGGGTAAATGACAATACCATTACTGGAAATAAGACATTTAGAAAGAAAAACCAGTCTAAAGGAGAAAACAAAATGCTTTTTGACTATGAAAAGATAAAGTTAACACTCAGTTTAATCAAGAGTTTTTCTTTTACTAGTTTAAGTAAGAAAATAATAATTACCAGGCTTTTGAACATTCTAAAAAAGTCTGCAATGCTGTATGAAGTGTATGACTGATCCAAAATGATTGTATGTGTATTGTACATCTACAATGAACAAAATACTCTGGAAGTCTACCAGATGGTTCCTCTTCAGTAACTGTGTGCATAATTAACCTAATATGATTATTAAGAAAGTAAAAGTCTTACCATCCACAGCAAGAGCTCTGTGCAAGAGGTCTTTTGCAGCTCGAACAACGGTGCTTACCACAGAGAGAGCTCTGCTACAGTTTTTATCTTCCTCATTGGCTTTACTCAGAAGTTGGGACTGTAAATCTCCATCAAATTCACTCCTAGAACATGAATAACACATGAGATTATTTTACATGGTAGGTAAAACACGATCTAACTCTAAGAATCATATCTAAATCAGAGCTCCTCATATACAGTTTAAAAAGTTAAAATTTAAAAAAGTAAATATGTAATTATATAATTTCAAGGAGTGACAGGGCATCAAAGAAAAAGAACATATGATATAAAGTTATTTTAAATAAGATCAAGGACAGTCTATCTTAAAACTGCTATTAAACAAAGGCCTGAATTATGTATTTTTAAAAAGTCTGAGGAAAAAGTATCCAGGCAAAAGGAACAATAAGATAAAGTTTCAGAAAGGAACAAGATTGGTGAGTTCAAGGACCAGAATGCAGATAGGGGTATCTGGAATGAAAGGAGAAAAAGTGACAAGGTGGGAAAGTTAGATCATGTGAAATGAGTATGCCGCAGTAACAACTTTACATTTTATACTGGAATGGGGATGGAAATTTATGAGAGGATTTTGAGCAAGGGCAGAACTTGACATTTCCATTTCCATTAGATCACTCTGGCTATGCTGTGGAGAACTGACTGTAGGAGGGCAACACAAAAGGAGGGAGACTGGTTTAGAGGCTATTAGTTATCCAGGTAGAAGTGATGGCTTGAAGTAACTGTTAATTATGTGAGTAATCTGACATTTTAAAGGTACAGCTGTCAGTACTTGATGAACTAGATGTAAAGAAAGAGAAAAAAAGAAGGCACGACCACTGATGTGCATGCACCTCTTCTAGTGTACAGCACTGTCGGAATACGTTGTTAGTACTTAAGTCAAACTTGCCTCCTTACTAGTATTTTAAAAGTATAGATCATAATGAATTCTCTTAGAAGCATCATACTTTGTATACTCTGTTTCTTTGTGTCTCATTTTTTATTGAGCAGTAGGGAATGAAGTATTTTAATTGTAACTTTGCCAATATCTTTATCTAGAGGTCTGTGGCTGTTTTTTGTCCTCTGTGAATTTTCTGTCACCACAAAAAGCAGGATCACACTTTTTTTCTTCTTCCAGGTTGAGTTAGTGTAGTGTATTCTGGATTATCAAAATACTCATATAGAGTTTTGGGACTTTGAAATGGTATACATTCATGATGTGTAAAAAAGTATGATATATAACTGTACCATCTTAATTACATAAAAATGGAAGCTTAGTTGTGTAGATACACAGGGGAATTAGAAATATATGTCAGACTGTAAGCTGCTTGTGGTTATGAATGACTTTGTTCTTTACTTCTTGTGTTTTCAGTTTCCTATTATATGCACATGTTAACTTTAAAAAAAATGTTATTTTAAAAACTAAAAAAAAAAAAAGACTCCAAGGAGTTTGGCTGAAACTGTGGATGAGAGGATTACTTTGGACACATTAAACTAAGACTTCTATTAGCCAACTACCTAGAGCAGCCTTAAAGTGTTTATGTGACATAGAGGCAAGAGTGAGTGTTTGATTTCCTGCCTGCAATCCCAGGGCCACAATTTTACTATAAGCATGCCTGTAAGCAAGGTGTTTAATCACTTTGTCTTCAGTTCCTCGTCAGTAAAGCAGGGATAGGAAAAGGGCCTACCCCTCATGAGGTTACTGTGAGAATTGGATGCCAGCCCAGGTAAAACAAGAGAGCATTGCATCGCATACAGTAAGTGCTCATTCCACATTATCTGTCACCATCATTTCTATTACTGTCACTCAAAGATATAACCTTGGGAGCCTCAGAGTAAAATGGTATTTAAAGTTAAGAGACTTTAGTCGTTTTAAACTTAACTATTTTTTTTAATTGAAGCTAAGTATATTTATATTAAAGCTTAGTAAAAAAACAATCAAGATATCTGAAACATTGTATTATATAGAAGATATGACAATTAAAGATATGTCTTCTCTTGTGCATAACATAGTTTTTACTCTATGATTTGAGAAAGAATAATGTAGTGTTTATTGTAGTGCTATGTGACAAAGTTTTCATGATGGGTGAAATGATTAAAAGCTTTTGTATCTCAGCAGCAACATGCCAATGTAGCTATTTAACATGTATTATTTCTATCCTATTTCACATGGAGAAAGGAGGCAGAAAGTCAACATTCAGGGAAACTAGTTTGTGCTAATTGCCTAAGCAGTTTCTCCAGATTGTTAATGAAGAAACAGAGAAAACAGCAAACCTCTGAAAGAGATATGCAATTTCAGTGATTTGATGCAAAGTCAGGTTGAGGACAAACCTCTGAAAGAGATATGCAATTTCAGTGATTTGATGCAAAGTCAGGTTGAGGACAAAAGATTGGTACACACTACTCCTTAGGATTCCAGCTAAGTTGCTAAAAGAAAAATTTAGACTCAGTCAGAAATGTATACTTAAAAGTTTTTTTAAACCCAAATAATATTTTTTTTTATTTTCCCACTGTTTACATAAGAAATGGTTTTTGTTAAACACATAAGAAATATATAATTATATACTCTAGGACTAGAGTCATAGACATAAAAATATTCTGCAGACTGGACAACAGAATTAAGGCAATACTAGTACTTGGATAGAATTGATCATCATTTTTAGGTATTTTTGGGAAAAAATACATTCCATTTAAATTAGAAACTGCAGACCACAAACTGTAAAGGTGACAACATAAAAGTTGCAAATATATTATCAAAATAATGACAAATTTCAAAGTATTCACCTTTAAGGTGAAACTGAATTTAGATATTAAAAATGAGACTTTTAAAATATGAATTAGCACACGTACTATGTGCAAGAGATACTGTATAATTTAATTATAACTTACCCATTCAGCATATTTTACTTAGAGAGTAAATCATGTATATTCTACTACTTTAAAATAGTTCCTGATTTCTATACACACACCTACCGATAGTAAAGTATTTGTGGAATCTGTCCTCTGGTTTGGTTTGTGCCATTACTACTCAAGCTGCACGTGCTGAATGTAAACGTCACACCATCAGGGCACTGGACTGTGGTCATTCCTCCATCTCCATTGGCCGTTCGGCTTCCATAATTCCTCAAGCGCACAGCATATTTAACATTTTCCTTCACAATAAAGATGTGAAACATGTTTATATTTATTCATAATGTGTAGAAATATACAAAAGGAACTATGAAGTAAACTGGACAATATATTGTATTTCATTGTCATTTACATAGACAATTTGTTTACATGAGTTTTTAATGAATCAAACAGGATAACTAACACTTATTGATATTTATTTTTTAACAGAAGCAGTCCTAAGTTCTTTGTGTGATTTAATTAAATTAATCATTAAAAAGACCTCAAGAAGAACCGTTAATATCCCTATTTTGGAAACCAAGATGGCGGCATAAGGTAAACACCTAATTGTTGCCTACCACAACAATTTTGAAACTACAACTGGAAAACAGAGCGCACACTGTCCAGAACCACCGGAAAGCTGGCAGAGTGGAAAACCTACAACTAGAGAAAAAAGAGAGGGGGACGCTGAGCCTCAGGAGCTGTGGAGGTGCGGAGATCCGTGAGCGTGGAAAGGGCGGGCGGCTGAATACACGGCAGGCTTGCTCGCAGCGCGCGGAGAGGGAGGGCAGCAGACGCTGTGTGGCTAGCTTTCTCGTTTGGGAGAAAAACAAAACCTCCCGACTGCACTGAAATCCAGCTGTGGTCGGGGAGAAACTGGTCTGTTTGGCAGCGGGCGAGGCTCGAAAGCTGCCTTCTTTCAGAGGTGTGCAGCCATTAATTCAGGCACCGAGAAACCGGCCCTCTTAGGGCAGAGCAGACGGGAAACCAAAGCTTGTCTGCGCCACCCTGAGACTCCGCCCCATCCAAGCTGAGCACAGAAGCTCTCCCAGCGGAGACACTGCTGATCCTCACAGCCAACTGGCTTGGAGATCAACTCCCGCCAGTGATACCAACAATCCCAACCACTCTGAACTCCAGTTGCTGGGGACACGCGGGGGACCCTGACGCCTACGGGACTCTCGGCCTCGGTCAGAGAGTGAGAGTGACTTTTCAGTCGGTGTGGACAACACCAGATTTCAACCACTCTCATAAGGGACACATTCAAGAGGCAGACTCAGTGAGCACCAAAGCCCTACTGTGTCTCTAGCACAGCAATTCTTCCGTTATAGACACAGCAGGCCCTCACAACCAATTGGACCGGAGGTCAATTCCTCCCAGTGTACCAACAGCAATCAGGGCTTTTAACTACACCAAGACTTTCCACTCAGCCCACAAAGGGGAGTACCAAGAGCGACCACCTGGGGTGATTGGGGAAGCTGAGCTACCGGCCCCTATAGGTCACCGACCACACAAAGCCACTCCATCAACACAGGGAGGCAGCCTAAATGTGGAGACATCGAAGTATGTCACAAGTAGGAGAGATAGATGAAAGCAAACTAATGGACGACACAGTGTTCAGAACCATATTTATAAGGTTACTCAAGAATCTTCTAAAAACCGCTGAGAAACTTGAAGAGACCTTCAAGGACCTAAATGAGAATACCAAAAAAATGGAAAAGGACCAGTCAGAAATTATGCATACACTGTCTGAAATAAAGAATATACGGAGTAGACCACCGCACCCGAAGAGTCAAACCAAAGATCTGGAATATGAGGAAGAAAAAAACACCCAACCAGAGAGGCGGAAAGAAAGAAGAATCCAAAAGTGTGAGGATAGCATAAGGAGCCTCCAGGATGGCTTTAAGCGTACCAATATCCGAATTTTTTGGGTGCCAGAAGAGAGAGAGCAAGATACTGAAAACCTATTTGAAGAAATAATGACAGAAAACTTCCCCCACCTGGTGAAAGAAATAGACTTACAAGTTCATGAAGTGCACAGAACCCCAAACAAGAGGAATCCAAAGAGGACCACACCAAGACACATCATAATTAAAATGCCAAGGGCAAAAGACAAAGAGAGAATCTTACAAGCAGCAAGAGAAAAACAGTTAGTTACCTACAAGGGAGCACCCATACGACTGTCAGCTGATTTCTCAACAGAAACTATGCAGGCCAGACGGGAATGGCAAGAAATATTCAAAGTGACGAATAGCAAGAATCTACAACCAAGACTACTCTACCCAGCAAAGTTATCATTCAGAATTGAAGGGCAGATAAAGAGCTTCACAGATAAGAAAAAGCTAAAGGAGTTCATCACCACCAAACCAGTATTATATGAAATGCTGAAAGGTATTCTTTAAAAAGAGGAAAAAGAAGAAAAAAGTAAAGATAAAAATTATGAACAACAAATACATATCTATCAATGAGTGATCCTAAAAATCAAGTGAATTAAAAATCTGAGGAACAGAATAAACTGGTGAACATAATAGAATCAGAGGCATAGAATGGGAGTGGATTGATAATTCTCAGGGGGAAAGGGGTGTCTGTGTGGGGGGTATGGGAAGAGACTGGACAAAAATCATACACCTATGGATAAGGACAACCGGGGGGAGGGAACCGGGTGATGGGGAGATATGGGGGGAAAAAAGGAGAAACAATTGTAATAATCTGAACAATAAAGATTTATTAAAAAAAAAATCCCTATTTTATAGATGAGACATCTGAGGCACAGAGAAGTTAAGTAACTTGCCTAAAGTCACAAAGCTAGTAAAAAATGGAACTAGGATTTGAATACAGGCAGTATGATTCTAGTTCTTGCTCTTAGTAATACTGTCAAGAATATTAGCCATAATAAAAGATTATAAATACATAAGACAATACTTTTCTTTGATGAATTTAACTTTTGAAATAATTTAAAAGAGGGGAAAAATAATAGTGAGTCCATTATATTTTTATTTTAAGAAAATATACTCAGAGACAGAAATAAACAGGCAGATACAGAAAAAATATCCATAGGAAAAAGTTGTCCAAAATATGATGCACTATATACAGAAAAGGTGAGATACAGATACTGATAACTTATAATTCATGATATAAAATTCACAATAAAGGTTTTTGGTTTCTGGTATCTAAACTCTTTGGTGAGGTTTCTGGTGAACTTACCTAAAATTCTGTTCTATAATGAAAATTATTACAGCTGAATGCAGCATTACTTTATCAATAAGTATTTTAATATTAAGTAAAATTTGTTTTGATAAAGTTAAAGTTATTTACTGCTAGACATTTAAGTTATATAAAGTAACTTTAATAGTAAATACTATTTGTTTATACTAATTATTTTTTAGAAGAGTTCTGACACAGAAGAGAAGAAAGGGCAGGAATTATATTTATTAAATTTCTAAACTGTACTAGACATTGAGGAAAATACTTTATTCCATTATTTAATTTAATCTGAACATCACTACAATGTAGGTATTATCCTCCCCAATCTACAGGTATGTCTCAAACTGGTTAAATGATGACATGTCAATATCTTAGAGCTAAATGTGAAAGAGCAGGTATCTGAAGAAGCTAGATCCGTTTCACTCCCAAATCTAACAATACCTGTCATTATATTGTACATTTTACTATGCCAGACTTTAAGAGATCTTTTATAATTAGGAATATTTTACAGTACAATGACAAGAATATAAATGTACTCCCTAAACATTTAAAGCACCACATAAAGAAGTATTTTTTGATATTTTTAAGTAAACTACATAATAACACCTATTATTTACAAAAGAAACATATTAGTAAAGTTACCTTTAAAGGAACAACTTTGTCAAGTCTGATTTCAGCAATATCACTGGGTGAATCATCTGTTGTATAGGTTCCTTTGACTAATTCTAGAGATGTCCATCTATGAGAATGAGTTGAATCTCCTGCATGTTCGCTCTAATTAAAACAAAACAAAACAAAGTCCACCACACTCTTTATTACACGAAAAATTTTGACATATAATCCATAACTGTTTTAAAGCATGTAACATTAGGTATTAGCATTTCCTCATATATATCACACAAAAAATTTTTTTTGTACTCTATAAACTATTTACTTTTATCTGATTTCTTGTGGAGTCTAAAATCTAAATCATATAAATGTGCTTTTCTCATCTGATGTCCTCAAAGGATTCCTAGTTCTTCATAAGAATAATGCTATATCTAATTATAAAGCCCAATGAAATAGAGAAAGAATTAAACTGTTTAAAAACATAAAACCAAGACAGATTGCTATATATTAGGAAAAACTACATTCTGTTCCATTAATAAAGCTTTGTGAAAACTCAGGTACTTTTATTTAGAGCATATAGCAAAATAGAGCTAAAACAATCAGTAAGTATCTTTACTAAGAATCATCTATTATTAGCATACTATGACAAAATTGCTTAACCATGCATATAGGTAGTAATATTAGTCTGAATATTATTCTTGTTTCTGGAGAACTTACAATAGCAGAAAAAAATTTACTTAAGATTGTAATCAGAGGCTCAGCTATATAATTTCTAGTCTTTTCATTTAAAATCTTTCCTGGAAGTGTAAAAAATATGAGGCAGGAGTGATCCAAGATGGCACATAAGCAATCAGGTAGAATCACTCTTTTTCAATTTCCTTAAAATCTTCCATCTATGATTGATCTACCCTCAATGATTTGGACTATCATACTATGATAAGACATCCTGACACACAACCCACACATCAACATGAACACTATGAGAGTGGTACTTACATCATCAACCAGCACTTCTAATTCATATTCATGAATTCCACCTCCTCCATAGACAGAAAAACCAACCACAACTATTCCAGGCTTGTCAACTGAAAAACAGATTGCATCAGGGGACCCATTCCCAGTGTTCCAACTTCTTCCCTGACTTGTTTTTGTAAATCGGTTGGCACTGGCTTTAACAGAGTGCAAAGAATTAAGTCCATCGATCTGTGAATGACAAAAGCAATTACAACAGTAGTCTACCTGAGTGTTAATAACATTCTTTTAAAAACACTAAGCAAAGGTTCTAAGTTCAGTTAAATAACCTACATTTAACAAGTGAGGTAAAACCTTCCCAATGGTACATTTTTATTAAAAGATTAACCAGCAATAAAACCAGATTTCCTCATTCTATATTTATACATCATTATCACTTGAGAATATTTTCTTCTTTCAGTCATATTAAATGATGCATTTCACTTAATTTATAATGTCAGAACTATAAACTTGTTATTACAGTAATACCATATGAATGATCACTCACTTTGAAAACAGATAGCAAAAAATGTCATCAATATTCTATAGACCAACAAATTTCAAACTATACCATACAGAGCTCTAGGAATTCTGCAGAGATATGTATTCAAGAAAGAAGTAAACTCAGGTTCCCTTCTTCAGTCAGACCACCCCTCCTTTTACCTGTAAGTTTACAAGTAAGACTTCATTTGCAGAAAATGTTCTGTCTTAGGTCTGAAGAACACTAATGTACAGTGATATTAAAACTTGGCATTCAAAAATTTTGCATACGTACACACACACACACACACACACACAAATACAACAACACAGACATTCATTAGAGAGGATCAGAGAACTTATTTTGGTTTAAAACCACTCTTTTTAATTATAGACCTTGCTGCTGACCTAAGATGGCTTCAGAAATTTGAGAAAGAAAATTCAAGAGAAAGAAAAACTGCAGTTTATAATTCTAGCAAGAATTCTTGCTACAATTATAAACTGCTCTGGGAAAGAAAGAAATATGACTATCTAAGACAGGACCTTTGGGAACTCCAAAGGCTATATATTAGGAACCTGTAATTTGGGGCATTCCTTTTCATTAGACAGGTTAGTTCATAGGGGATAACTAGATAGTAACATTCTGGGTGGAACCTATGTGTGCACTACAGACTATCTCTATCAGATCTACTACAGAAGATAAGCATATTATATAGGCTGAATTAATAACTTTAAAAATATTAATGTTCTGACAGGGTTTTAATGGAATCTGAGGTCAAAGCCTAAGCTAACTAAGAATTGGAGGAAGTGCTTCCCAGGTGAGATACTAAAATCTGCTTAGGTGCATATAATCACTCAGAAATCCTAAAGGCTAAACTGTCACAATGAAACAATAATGAGTGTAGACTAAAGGGGCTAATTCAGAATAGATTCTAAAATAAATCTAAAAGTAAGAAAAAGCAAAGACTAGGAATTATGAAAGAAAAATAGAGAAAAAAAGTTCCTTTGTAAAAAAATTGAGACCTGGAACCACTGAGTATATGCTAGTTATTAAATACTAGAGGCCTGTTGCATGAAATTCGTGCACGGAGAGGGGGGGTGTCCCTCAGCCCAGCCTGTACCCTCTCCAATCTGGGACCCCTTGAGGGATGTCCGACTGCCCGTTTAAGCCTGATCCCACCAGGACTGCTGGCTCCCAACTGTTCGCCTGCCTGCCTTCCTGATTGCCCCTAACCGCTATGCCTGCCAGCCTGATCACCCCCTAACCACTCCGCTGCCAGCCTGATTGATGCCTAACTGCTCCCCTGCCAGCCTGTTTGCCCCCAACTTCCCTCCTCTGCCGGCCTGGTCACCCCTAACTGCCCTCCCCTGCAGGGTTGATCGCCTCCAGCTTCCCTCCCTTGCAGGTCTGGGTCCCTCTCAACTGCCCTCCCTTGCAGGCCTGGTGCCTCCCAACTGCCCTCCCCTGCTAGCCATCTTGTGGTGGCCATCTTGTGTCCACATGGGGGCAGGATCTTTGACCACATAGGGACAGCTATATTGTGTGTTGGAGTGATGGTCAATCTGCATATTACTCTTCTTATTAAATAGGATAGAGGCCTGGTGCAGGGGTGGGGGCCAGCTGGTTTGCCCTGAAGGGCGTCCCGGATCAGGTGGGGGTTCCCTTGGGGTGTGGGGCTGCCTGAGCAAGGGGCCTATGGTGGTTTGCAGGCCAGCCACGCCCCCTGGCGACCCAAGCGGAGGCCGTGGTATCTGGAATTTATTTACCTTCTACAATTGAATCTTTGTAGCCTGGAGCAGAGCCAAGCCTCCTGCTTGCTCCGTGGCCGGCAGCCATTTCTGTTGGGGTTAATTCACCTTCTATAATTGAAACTTTGTAGCCTTAAGCGGAGGCCTGGGCCTGGCCAGGGTGTGTGGAAAGCTTTGCTTTCTCCGTTGCCAGGGGCAACCCTGGCCTGCTCTCTCCAGCTCCGTGGCTGCCGCCATTTCTGTTTGAATTTGTTTACCTTCTATAATTGAAACTTTGTAGCTTGAGTGGAGGCTTAGGCCTAGTAAGGGCAGGCGGAAAGCTTGGCTTCCTCTGTTGCCTGGGAAACCTTGCTCTCTGTGGCTGTAGCCATCTTGGTTGGGTTTATTTGCATACTCACCTTGATTGACTGGTGGGCATGGCTGATGGGCGTGGCTTAGGCGTAGCGAACGTGGGGTCAATTTGCATATTATCCTTTTATTAGGTAGGATTCATTCCAATGATATAAGATAATTCATATCCTATCTAATAAAAGTAATATGCAAATTGACCATCAACCCAAAACACAAGATGGCTACCCCCATGTGGACACAAGATGGCCTCCACAAGATGGCCAGCAGGGGAGGGCAGTTGGGAGGGACCAAGGCAAGGGAGGGCAGTTGTAGGAGACCAGGCCAGCCAGGGAGGGCAGTTGGGGGGGGACCAGGCCTGCAGGGGAGGGCAGTTAGGGGTGACCAGGCCTTCAGGGGAGGGCAGTGAGGGGTGACCAGGCCTGCAGGGGAGGGCAGTTAGGGGCAATCAGGCTGGCAGGGGAGTGGTTAGGGGGTGATCAGGCAGGAAGGGAGAAGCAGTTAGGGGCAATCAGGAAGGCAGGCAGGCGAGCAGTTGGGAGCCAACAGTCCTGGATTGTGAGAAGGATGTCCGACTGCCCGTTTACCTCGAGGGGTCCCAGAGTGAAGAGAGTGCAGGCTGGGCTGAGGGACACCGCCCCCGCCCTCCACCCCCCGTGCATGAATTTCGTGCACCGGGCCTTTAGTTATGACATGATTTTCAAGACCAATGTACTATCTGCTTTTTTTTTTTGGGGGGGGGAAATAAAATCACTTACAAATGCAGCCAAAATGTTTAGATAAATTATAAAACAGATATTATAGGGCAGTGAAATAGTGAAATATAATGTTACTTGACAAAATGTAAAGGTATTTAAAAATGTTTCAAAATGGTTTTCTCAAACATAATATTTGATCCTTTTAAAACTTTGTGTTATGGCTATACAACAATGTGAATGTACTGTACTCAATGCCATTGAACTATACACAGAAAAATAGAATAATAAATTTTATGTTATTTACATTTTACTACATTAAAAATACTTTGTAACTTAGGTAAGATAAAAATTATTATTCTGCCAAAACCGGTTTGGCTCAGTGGATAGAGCGTCGGCCTGCAAACTGAAAGGTCCCAGGTTCGATTCCGGTCAAGGGCATGTACCTTGGTTGCGGGCACATCCCCAGTAGGGGGTGTGCAGGAGGCAGCTGATCGATGTTTCTCTCTCATCGATGTTTCTAACTCTCTATCCCTCTCCCTTCCTCTCTGTAAAAAATCAATAAAATATATATTTTAAAAAAAATTATTATTCCCATTTTACATATGTATTTGTCTAGATTCAATCAAGTGGGCATAGCTACCTTTTTACCCTTTCCATGCCATGCATTCATTAGTAATAGTCCTACTTCCATTACTCATTATGCAGCAACGCAAATTATTTTATTATATATTTTATTTTATATATATATAAATTATACATTTTAATTGATTCAGAGAGAGAGGAAGGGAGAGAGAGAGAAAAACATGGATTGGCTTCCTTCTGCATGCACCCCACTGGGGATCGACCTGGCAATCCTGATATGTGCCCTGACTGGGAATCTCAAACCGATGACCCTCAGGTGTAATGTGACTATACTCAACTAACTGAGCAACACCAGCCAGGGCCAAACTTGCATTTACTGGGATATGACAGTGGGGTTGTGCAATGAAGCAGCTAAGAGAAAAACGTATATATTTGTATATATGTGACATCCTGGGTAAACTGGTGAGAGAGGAAGCAAATAAGAGCAGAGAACAGGTAAAAGGAAGGGGAAAACAGCCTAGTTAGCTTAAATGTATTTTTTTAAGGAAAAAACAACAACAACGATGGGGTTAAAATCAGTTTCTATGAAGTCAAAATATATGAAAAAAGAAACTACGTGGAAAGTTTAAACATGTGCTTATTATCCAATCTCAAAGTTGAACATTACCTCAGATCCTAGGGCTGAGGCTGTCAGTTCACTGACAATACTGGCCAGTAATCCACAGGTATTGTAGACCAGGTGGGAGGAGAACAGCTCATTTTCCCTCCTCAGGCTGTTCCTGACTGGTAGCACAACAATAACCAGCATTTTCTCCAGAACTTCACGGAAGCTTGTCATCCCAGAGATGTTCTCTTCACTCTGTGATACATAAAAAACACACAAACATAAACAAACAAAAAATAGTTCCAAGATACTGCTTTCTTTTCCTTCTCATGGGCACTCAATTTCAAAATCTTGTCTTTCTAGATGACAACCTTAAAATTCAGACTTGAGTCTAATTCTGTAAGTCTATCCAGTTGTATGTGGAGTCATTATATCTACTTTTCACTTAGCAGTTCTTTTTAAATTATTAGCCTCTGTGTATCATAAAAGTATCACACATTTATAAGCTATGTTTTATTAGCTTTTTGTCATTTTCACTTATTTTCTTAACTTATCAGTAAGTTCTTTACGACAGAATAAAACTCTTCCCATTTAAAAAGCTTTCTCTATAGACAAGATTCCAATCTCCGATAATTATTTTTGGTATATTTAAAGGTAAAGCAACTAAGAAATACTGTAATCTCTGCAAATCTATTTTCTAACAAAATTCTTTCTGTACATATATGTAATAAAAATATGGAATTCTATAACTATTCCTATAAAACTTTATAACTTCTATGTATTTGACTTCATAAGCAAAGAGAGAAAAATTCCAACCTCTACCAATGGAAAAGATCAAGATAAGAAATTACAGAATCTCACTAAAGACCAATGGGAAGTCCAATCGGCATGGCTCCGTGGTTGAGCGTTGACTTATGAACCAACAGGTCATGGTTCAATTCCCAGTCAGGGCACATGCCCAGGATTGTGGGCTCCATCCTCCGATGGGGGTGGGCAGGAGGTAACCAATCAATGATTCTCTCTCATCATTGATGTTTCTATCTCTCTCCCTCACTCTCTGCTCTGAAATAAATAAATAAAATATATATATATATATATATATATATATATATATATATATATATATATATATTTTTAAAAAGATCAATGGGAAAATACCTTTTTTCCCCAGAAAAAAAAAAGGAAAAAGATGATTTTAATTGATATTCAGCATGAACATTATCTATTTCCTTTACCACCCTCAATATTTCTTAGTCAATTGTGGACAGTAAACAAAATGTATTTAATTTCATCAAGGGGTGAATGGGGGTGCGGGAAAGAGGGATATATGTAATACTTTCACAATAAAGATTTAATTTTAAAATTATAAAGAATATTCTATGACTATTGTTTTGTATTGCTTATTTTAATGTTATAAAATGTTTTAGAAAATGTTTTAAAAGTTATTTATTTTCTTAGAATTCTATCTTGGCAATATAAAATATATTAGAAGATACAGTTTTTTTATATCCACAATTTTCAAATGGTTCATCCCAAAAAATTACACAGGAATGCATTATATAACACTCTCAAATTTCTTATAGGTTAGGAATCATTAAAAAAAATTAGAGAAAAAAGAGTACTTATTTATAGGTAAACATGAGCCTGTTTTTTTGTGTGTGTGTGTGTTTTTTTTTTTTTTTCTTTTTTTTTTTTTGGCCTTAATTTTAGTCCTTTTTGTGAAACACATAATTATTTGGTAAATATATTTACTGATATAGAAGAATAAGCACTAAGCCAAATATGTCTCCATTTGACAGTTTTTTTGCTTCAATATAAAAGTTATTTTAGAAAACCTACCTGGCTGAGTTTTTCCATCTGTGCTACCAAAAGGGGAAAACGGTGAACTAGTGTTGAGTCATTCTCTGTGCTAACTTGTTTAACAATTGATCGTAGTAGTACTTCTCCATCGTAAGCAATAGGGAAGATAGAAGTCAGTTTAACAGAGGTGTGACACAGAGCTGACATAACAGCTGCTAGGAGTCGACTACTTGATGTCTTGAAGTTTGCTTCTTGAATGTCCTTTTAAAAAAAAAAATATGTAACTCACTAAAAAAATACTGCATCAATATAATCCAAAGTTTCTGGATATACAAATGGGAAACACCATTTTAAACCATACCAAAATTTTCTAGAGTTCAATCATTGTAATTGTGTTGTTACAGAATAATATTACATCAATACATTTAAACACTTGTTTAAATTATTACCCAATGAAGATGTAAAACTATTAAATATGGTCAAGAAAAATCAACTCCTGTTCTCTAGTAAATGAGTTCATATATATTTCTGTATCTTCAGAATCACAGTTCTGTCCAGCAATTTTCTCAAGGACAAAAAAAGGCCCCAAATTAGTATACATCTAAGGCATTTCCAGTAACAAGCACTGAAACTACTTTCCTCAAATAAATTATATTGTAATTCTGTGCTCCCATAACATTTCACTAATGTTAACATCTCATAAGATCACAAAATTATGCCATCACATTGCACAGTTTATTCAGGAAAAGTATTAGCAAACATGTAAAATTTTATAACAAAGATTTAAAAAGTTATCCGCACAGGATATCCTAATTCACAAAGGAATTTGTGTATGCCCTGCACACATTACTTAGTTCATTAAACACGTGTTACAAAGACAGGCTAAAAGTAAAACAACATTCTAAATGTTACACCAATGTTTGTCAAAGTCAGTCTACTCAGCAGCATTTATCTATGAAAGGTAAGTGCTAGAGATCTGCTACATAACATTGTACCTACAGATAACAATATTGTGCTGCACACTCAATATGTGTTGAGAAGGTACATCTTATGTGAAGTGTCCTTACCACAATAAGTTTTTTAAAATGCTAAGAAAAATAAGGTCAGTATCCAAATGGCTACATAAAATAAAAACAAAGTTACCCACCCAGATGTCATTACTAGAATACCTTTCCACAAGGCTAGCATACCCTGGTGATTGATGCCAGTGAATTTCTTTTTTGTGGGAGAGGTGAGGTTGAGAGGGGGCTCTAGAATTTCCAGTACAATGTTGAGTAGGAGTTGTGAGAATTGGTACCTTGTATATTGTTCCCAAATTTACGGAAACAATAAATATTTCACCATTAATTTTTATGTTAGCTGTAGATATCCTTTGTCAGATTTAGAAAGTTTCCTTAAATCCTAGTTTGCTGAATTTTTATCGCTGAATAAAATTTTGTCAAATACTACTTTCGATCTGCAGTTGGGAATCTGTGTATTTGAAGTGCTGACCTATTACATGAAATTTTCCATTGTGTGGGTGGTCAGCCCACCTAACCCTCATATTGTTCAAGGGTCAACTATACTTTTTCTGCATCTATGGAGAAGATCATATAATTTTCCCTCTTCATTTAGTTAATATGGTGAATTACAATGAATTTTGAATGCTAAACTACCCTTGCATTTTTAAGATGAACCCCACTTGGTATGATACATTTTTTATATTGTTCGATTTGATTTGACAATATTTTCAAGAACTTTTCCATCTATGTTTCAGAGTAATATTTGTCTATCCTAATATTTTAATTTTTTGTCAAGTTTTGGTATCAGGATAAAGCTAACTTGATTAATGAGTTGGGAAATGTTGCCTCTTGTATTCTCTGAGTTTGTAAAAGATTGTTATTATTTCTCTCATCTGTTTAAAAAAATTCTCCAATGACAATATCTAGGGCTGGAATTTCTTTGTAATAGTCTTTGGTAATGAATTTAATTTTTAATGGATATAAGGCAATTCAGATTTTCTATTTCTTATTGTGCAAGTCTTGCCTAAGTTATATTTTTCAAGAAATTTTTCATTTTTATTCAAAGTTATAATTTATTGGTATAAACTTGTTCATAATTTTCCCTTATTATCATTTTGATGTCTGTTGGATCTATAGTACTATTCCCTATTTTATTCCTGATAATGGTATTTTATGTTTTTTCTTTCTCATGTCTTTCAAGCAGACTTTCTAGGAGCTTTAAATTTTTTTTTTTCAAAGAACCAACTTTTGACTTTATTAATTTTCTCTATTTACTATTTTACAAATTTCTGTCCTTACCTTTCTTATTTCCTTCCTTTCTCTTGGTTACTTTCTTCTTTCTTTGGATTTGATTTGCTTTTCTTTTGGGCTTCTTAAGATAGAAACTAAGATCATTGGTTTTAAACCTTTCTTTGTTAATATAAGCATGTAAAAGCATACATTTCCTCTATAAGTTATGTTATAGCTACTCCTTATAAATTTTTGTTATATTTTTATCTTTCAGTGTGAAATATTTTTTTTTAAATATATTTTATTGATTTTTTACAGAGAAGAAGAGAGAGGGATAGAGAGTTAGAAACATCGATGAGAGAGAAACATCGATCAGCTGCCTCTTGCACACCCTCTACTGGGGATGTGCCCGCAACCAAGGTACATGCCCTTGACCGGAATCGAACCTGGGACCCTTGAGTCTGCAGGCCGACGCTCTATCCACTGAGCCAAACCGGTTTCGGCTGTGTGAAATATTTTTAAAAATATATATTTTATTGATTTTTTACAGAGAGGAAGGGAGATGGAAAGAGAGTTAGAAATATTGATGAGAGAGAAATATGGATCAGCTGCCTCCTGCACACCCCCTGCTGGGGATGTGCCCACAACCCAGGTACATGCCCTTGACCGGAATCGAACCCGAGACCTTTCAGTCCGCAGGCCGACGCTCTATCCACTGAGCCAAACTGGTTAGGGCAGTGTGAAATATTTTTTAATTACTTGGATTTCTTCTTTAACTTATTGGTTTTTTAAAAATGTGTCTATTTTCCAAATATTTGGTGCTTTTCTTGATATATTTTGCTATTTATTCCTATTGTGCTCTGAAAACACTTCCCTTCAAGTTTTAATATTATGAAGTTTACTAAGACATTTTATGACCCACAATCTGATCTTTGTAAATATTACATGTACTAGAGGCCCAGTGCACAAAATTCATGCATGTCCGGGGGGGGGGGTGTCCCCTCAGCCCAGCCTGCACTCTCTCTAATCTGGGACCATTGGGGGATGTCCGACTGCCGGTTTAGGCCCGATCCTGAGGATCGGGCCTAAACCGGCAGTCGGACATCCCTTTAACAATCCTGGACCACTGGCTCCTAATCATTCACCTGCCTGCCTGCCTGGTCTCCCCTAACTGCCCCTCCCCTGCCGGCCTGATCGCCCCTCACTGCCTCTGTGTGCCTGCCTGATCACCCCTAACTGCCCCCCTCTGCCTGCCTGGTCACCTCCAACTGCCCCCCTATGCCAGCCTGGTCTCCCCTAACTGCCCCCACCCTGCCAGCCTGGTCACCCCTACTGTCCCACCGCTGGTCTAGTCTCCCTTCACTCCCCCCCTGCCAGCCTAATAGCCCCCAACTGCCCCCCCCCCCCCCGCTGGCCTGGTTGCTCTTAACTGTCCCCCCCCCTGCTGTCCTGGTCGCCCACAACTCCGCCCCCCCCGGCCCCCGCCAGCCTGGTCACCCCATGATGCCTGCTGTTCAGTCATTTGGTCATCCCTCACTAACCCCCCTGCCGGCCTGGTTGCCCCACACAGCCTGCTTGTTCAGTCATTTGGTCATTCCTCACTAACCTCCCCTGACAGCCTGGTCATAGGCAGCCATCTTGTGAGGACATGAGGGTCCATTTGCATATTAGCTCCTTATTATGTAGGATAGTTGGAAAGAATATATACTATATATTGCATTTGAACATTCTGCTTTTTAAATGTCACTTAGATCAAGGGGGTTGATAGTATTGTTTAAATCTCTATAAACCTACTGATTTTTTTTTGTCTGTTCTATAAATTACTGAAAAAGCAGTATTGAAGTCTCCAACTATCAATGTGAATTTGTCTATTTTTCCCTTTAGTTTTATAGATGTTTTGCCTCAGATGGTTTGAAATTGTGATTTGGGGCATATGCATTTATGAGGGTTGTGGTTTCCTTATGAGGGAATGGATGATGTCAATGTGCAAGTTCACTCCCAGCTCTCTCTCCTGACTGTTCTGCAGTTATTGAATGGTGGGGGCTGCCCTTCTAGTGCTGTCCCAGCTCTCACATATTCACTCACTATTGTTCTTTCCCTCTTACACACACACACACACACACACACACACACACACACACACACACAGGTTTAAAGAGCAAATCAGCAGCTGCACATCGTGACTGCCAATTTTATAACTAAAATAATAATAAAGCAAATAGGAAAAAATATTTTTTGAACTTTGGATTAGGAATGTTTTATTTTTATTAAATCTCACATATCAAACTAATTTCCTGATTTAACTTTTATATAAATTAGACTGATTTACCTTTTATATAAGTTAGACTGATATTTATTATCTTGAAGAGAACTTAATAAGTAAGTATACCATATTTCAAATAACATTTTATAAACTTAAATTACCTGGTCCAAACAATTCAGCAGATCACAAAGGCAAGCCCACTGTAAGGCAGGGGTTGGGTAGAAGGAATGAAAGCAGGCAGTAAAGGTATTATGACACTCCTGAAGGACAGCTTCTAGGAGACTCAAGGGTTGACTGAGATATCCTTGAGGATCATTATCCAACTTCACCATGCAGTGATCAACTCCTTCTGATAAGATTTTCCTTAACAAAGTTCTGGTTTTTCCAATACATTCTGCTAATTTGCTAGTTTCTTCTACAACTGCTTTTCCTGTAGCTTTAAGGAAACAAAACAGGCTATTAATTGAATAGAATAATAAATATGCATGAAAACATTCAATATAATTCATGTAATTTCCTATATAGCTAAAAATCACAAGTACTCATAACCTAGAAAGGGAACAATTTAGAGATTAAGTATGGTCCAAATTTATTTCTTTTTAAAACCTATATAGAAAAATAAACAAAACAAAACACTGGTTTCAGCATGTAAATCCAAATCAGTTGTTCAAAAATTTCTATTTGACAAAACCTGTTTAAAATAACACTTTATTAGAGTATTTAATTTTAGTATAACATGACTTTTTGTTATCAGAATGACATGTAATGTATTTTATTCTTTACAAGCATCACAGCAAGCTGACTTTCTCCCCTCTTTTAAGAAGCATGCTGAAGGCAGCTAGGGATGTTTTTTTAATTGAATTTACTGGAGTGAAATTGGTTAATAAAATTATATAGGTTTCAGGTGTACAATTCTATAATACATCATCTGTTATTGCATTGTGTGTTCACCAAGGAATCTTAAACTCTTGGCTATCCCTACATAAACCTTCTCAATTCTCAAATATTTCTCCTCCAAGTCATTTAAAAAAATGATCATACCTGACACTGGGTAAATTTCACAGGTATAGACACGAAGTAACCTCAGACAACAGGTACCCACAAAGCGCAGTCTCTCCAAATCTAGAAGGGTAGCTGTGAACTGGAATCCTTTTAATCCTCTAAGTTCTTCAACTCCTAAGACTAAGGTGGTCCAGCTCCAGTGAAGAATACTCAACAATGACTCAAAACATTCCTAATCCAAAACATGAAATAGATACCAATTAGTCCAAATGATACTATAGGATGAATCAAATGGAAAGCTTTATTTTAACTTGACATTTTTTGTTGAGTTTTGGTAGACCAATTAAAAGACATCTTATTAGTTCATTCATTAAATTACCATTAGAAACATTTTTGAAGCATGACAAAAATAGTAATGTAGTTAGGCATCTATAAAACAACATTCTTCAATATTTTCCTATTTAAAAATACATTTCTAAGTTTCTCTGCTACCAACCTATCTAGTTTATCATATAAATAAAGAAATAAAAGAAAATCACTTATAAATATACTAGAGGCATGATGCACGAATTCGTGCATGGGTGGGGTCCAGCCAGCCCACCCTGATTGGGGCTCATTGGGCTGGGCCAGCCAGAGGGAGGGAATGCAGGCAGTTGGCCAGCCAGCCCCGCTCCCGATCGGGGGAGAGGGGGCAGATCAGGGGCGGGGCTGGCTGGGGGTGAGCTCCTGGTCAAGGGGACAATTTGCATATTAGCCTTCTATTATATAGGATGTTTATTTGAAAGGAAAATTACACTCTACATTTTCAAGGTAGTAATATGTAAATAAACCAAAAGTATTTAACACTTGAATAATTTTAATATAATAAACCATTTTAGCACATCAACAACATAAAAAGCTTATTTTATATCTACCTATTAAATTTTACACTACAACCTAAGCCAATTCTTGGTAAACAAGTTAACAGAAGATAAAAAGTGACTATAAAAATACTAAAAATTCTTACTTGGATATTTTTAAAATTCCAAAATATGGGTTTGGGGGGTAGAGCATCCCTGTAGTTCTAGTTGGTCTGCAGGTTTTGTTATGCTTTCATGATAATGGATACTAGATGAATCTTAAAGAAAAGCACTTATTCTCTCACTCCCACAAAATTCTCATCCTCTGGTATAGTAATACCAAGAATAAGATTTTATACCTTAACTTTTAAAGAAATGATTGATAAGTTTCCTATATAAAGATTTCAATTACCTAATAACCACAAAACCACTCATACATAAATACAAAAAAATTACTAAGCACAGAATAAAAGATCACTAAAAAAACACACACAACAGAATCAAAGATGCTTATTTGGATCAAAAGATATCAAACTGATCATAATACTAAAAGGATCCAAGTTACCAAGTAGCCAAAATTCTTGTACTCTTTCATTCAAAGCATATTTTCTGAAAACTGCCCTATCTCTTCTGGAAGGAATCAATAATTTAGAATGCAGTGGGTCTTCAAATAATGTCATTTCATTCAACATCATTTTGTTTTAACATTCATGAGATGTGTAGGAGCTTAGCTCTTATTTATATCCATTAGCCTATGGTAAAACTGGTTTCATTATACATCATTTACCTTAAGGTGCAGAACCTATATTGATAACATTAAGTGAGTACTTACTGTACAACCATTCTATGGAATATGATGCAACATTAGAAAAGATTAAAATAGGGACAAATGTGTCCACAGCATATACTAGGAAATTTTTTAAAAGGAAAATGCAAAACTTGAAGTATGATGAAACATAAATAAGAAGGTTCATAGCATATTGTATATGCAAACAAATATGTGTATGTATAAAAATATAGCCTGGAAGAATATACATCAAAATGTAAACAGTAGTTCTATCCTATCTAATAAAGAGGTAATATGCAAATTGACCATCACTCCAACACACAAAGATGGCCACCCCCATGTGGTCAAAGATGGCTGCCAAAAGATGGCCAGCAGGGGAGGGCAGTTGGGAGGGACCAGGCCTGCAAGGGAGGGCAGCTGGGGGGACCAGGCTGGCAAGGGAGGACAGTTGCGGGGGACCAGGCCTGCAGGGGAGGGCAGTTTGGGATGACCAGGCCAGCATGGAAGGGCAGTTAGGGGTGACCAAGACACATGGGAGGGCAGTTGGGGTGACCAGGACAGCATGGGAGGGCAGTTAGGGGTGACCAGGCTGGCAAGGGAGGGCAGTTAGGTGTGACCAGTCTGGCAAGGAAGGGCAGTTAGGGGTGACCAGGCTGGCAAGGGAGGGCAGTTGGGGGTGACTAGGCCTGCAGGGGAGGACAGTTAGGCATGACCAGGCCAGCAGGGGAGGGCAATTAGGGGCAATCGGGCTGGCAGGGGAGGGCAGTTAGGGGCAACCAGGCTGGCAAGAGAGGGCAGTTAGGGGCGACCAGGCTGGCAAGGGAGGGCAGTTAAGCATGAGCAGCCTGGCAAGGGAGGGGAGTTTGGGGCGACCAGGCCTGCAGGGGAGGGCAGTTGGGAGCGACCAGGCCTGCAGTGGAGGACAGTTAAGGGAGACGAGGCTGGCAGGGGAGGGCAGATAGGGGTGACCAGGCCGGCAGGGGGGGGCAGTTAGGGGCAATTGGGCCAGCAGGGAAGCAGTTAGGCGTTGATCAGGCTGGCAGAGGAGTGGTTAGGGTGTGATCAGGCTGCAGGCAGAAGCTTTTAGGAGCAATCAGGCAGGCAGGCAGGCAAGCAGTTGGGAGCCAGCAGTCCTGGATTGTGAGAGGGATGTCTGACTAGCTGTTTAGGCCCGATCCCACTGGGGTTGGTCCTAAACGGGCAGTCGGACATCCTTCAAGGGGTCCCAGATTTGAGAGGGTCCAGGCTGGGCTGAGGGACACTCCCCGCTACCCCCATGCACGAATTTCGTGCACCGGGCCTCAAGTATAGTAATAATAGGGTGATTGTGGGGGAAAGTTTAATATACATTTAGCTTGGTTTTATTCCCACCAGGGATATGTATTAATTTTGTTTAAAAAAATTAATAAAAAAGAAGAAAAGCATTTCCCAAAGCCTTTTACTAATAGAACAGACTACTAGCTACATTAGTAAATCATATAGTACCTTACAATTTAAAAATAATTTTTGCATCCCTTATGTCATTAAAATTCATAATGATGCTATGGCATAGTTTATGTAGATAAGTTGTGTAAGCATCCACAACTAATAAATGAAAGAGCAAGACTTCCTGAACATACCGTATTTCAATTATATCATGCTGACTTTCCATTCTACAAAGGTAGCCCCAATAGCATGTTGTATCTTTAAATGTAGAATGGTGATGTCAAGTAGTTCAATAAAGTCCCTAGGGTTAGATATAAGACTCTTCTATTTCTTAAAGCAATAAAATAAAACTTTTTGGTCAACACCGCCCTTAAGTTATCCTTCACTTTCTAACTCTTTCAGTATATATATTCATTCATACATGATTTATCAGAGAATTCACCAGTTAATTCAGAAATAGTAAGACATGATAAAAATCAGTCACGATCTCTATTTTCCCATTATTTAAAATGCATGCTATTTGGCCTAGAACGTCAATGCCAATACAAAAACAAATCTGAGTTCATAAAGCATATTGCTATGCTGAAAAAACAACTTAGAAGAGTGGCTAAATGCTAAAGCATCAAAATGAAACTGAGCACTGGATAGAAAAGCTGAAATTTTAAAAAATGGCTCACCACTGAGACAGTTCTTGCAAAAGATCTCTTTAAAATGTGTACTGGTTCACTGGTTTGCTGTTTGCCTTTTGAAGCACTGCCATCACTGGTTGGAAGTCTGAAGGTAGCAGACAAATATAAATTTATGCTGCAAAGACCAATGACGTTTTTCTTTTCATAATATATATTTTTGCAATAATAAAAAATTGAGTTATATATTTAAAGATTTTTATTAGGTAAAATTACAATATGGGGCTTTTACAAAACATTTTCCAAATGATAAGCAATATTTTTAGCATCTGAGCATTTCAGCATTTAAATCCCACATTTGTAAGACTAGGTAATAAAGAATCTCTTACTAGACTACATATGTAACTTACATTCTGTAGCAATGCTACTACTATATTCTACTAATTAAAAGTTATTCAACAAGTATACCCAGAACTCACCCCTGCAACTTGTTATGTTCATGATACTACATATTACAAATAGTAACTACAATAAAGCACATAAAAACAAACAAAAATCCCTTCTTGGGTAAATGATTCAGATTCTTTAAGTGATTACTAGAAAGGAAGATAATAGGAGAAAGAGAATCACTGTTCTAGAAGTACTTCCTTTGATTTTTACTACTTAAAGTAAGAATGACATTTTTTTAGTGAGGTTTTATATTTATTTGCATACTTTATTCTAAAAATTATTGCAGTAAACGTCTACAAGTAGGTGGACACAAACATACGCCTCTATATATGTATCAATTACTATAATGTAATTAAAACTCTTAAATATTGGTAAAATATAATAAATATTATAAATAAGCAAGTTATTATTTGATATATCAAGCAAAGCTAAAAATTTTCAGCAGAAAGGGATTTTCCAATTCACTGCATCACAAGATGAACAAGAAAACATAAGACTGCAACAGATAAATCAGGCCTTCTCCAAAGTCCCCGTCTAACACCATAATTTAATTTCTCTAAGACAAATTTTATTAGTTTACAACATTCTGAAACTCGTAAAATAATAAAGACATTAAAAATACAGGGTGGGATAAAAGTAGGTTTTCAGTTGTTCATATAGAAAATAATAATAAATAATATAAGAATAAACTCTGTTTCACATACTCACAACTGTAAACCTATATCTGCCCCGCCTTGTATAAGTCATTAAAATGTTACTGGCATAATACAGATAATCTGAGTTATGAGGTAAAATTATAATTAAGCTTGATGCAGAAAATATTCTAAAATTTACAAAACATTAAATGATTTTGATAAATGCACCTATATTTCTATTATATTAAAATGTTCTGAATACTTCAAATTTGTATATATTTTATGGTGATCCTAGTTCATTATAGCAAAAGAATAAACCTTATTAATTAACAATAAATATGCTAAATACCTGTATAGTAATTGAGGTATCTGACCAGCGTTAACATCTGTACCATTATTTGATTTCTTTGAACTCTTAAATTGGAAAACAACCCTAAGAAGAGAAAAAATAACAATGTTACAAAAACCAACATGGTTCAGGATTCATTGAAAGCAATAAGTAATCCAACAATGATATTTTCAAATTCTTATGCTAATGAACTGAGATGCATTCTTTCAGGAAAATAATACAAGTAAAAAGGTATTGTTCTGATTTTAGTTCTAGCTCTGAATGGCTTAATAAATAAAATGGAAGGAATTGAACCTGATCGGGAACTACTAGGTGAGTAGCTTTCCTGTCCCCTTCTTTAGTTCTTCTAGCTCAACTTTAACAAGAGCAATACGCTTTTAACCAAATATTTCAACTTACAAACAGTAAAAGCTGCTCAATTAGAGAGACTACAAGCTTTAGCTTCAAAATGCTATGATATTCCAAGGTAGAACTGCATATGGAAACCATCCAGTCCAGGATCGAAGCAGTCTCCCCAGTTCTAGCACAGTCTCACAGTAAGTGAGAAGGACACATACAATACAAGACAGTTTTCCTGTATCATTCTACTTGAGTATTCAGGAACATGGAATTCACCTCAAAAATTAGTCTGTTCTTTTCTTGGTCAGCTTTGTAATGAGTTAAACGAAACTATCTGAAATATACTATTATATAACTTTTAAATGACATTTATTTAACTCACATAACATTTCAAATAGTTTATGCTCAAATAATAATAAAAATTAAATTTTAATTTCTTTTATAAATGATGGTCCTTCAAACACACGAATCATAGTACAGAGTATGAAGAAGGTTGGTTTTAGAGTCAAGAGACTCCAGGACCAGATTTGGATCTGCCACACAGTAACCATATGACTTAAAGCAAATAATTTCACCTTTTATTTCTCCATTTCTCTGAGTGTAAAATGGGTCTAATAACTGCCTCACAAAGTTGTTGAGGGCCCCAAATAAGCTAATATATACGAAAGTGTTTCTGAAACTGCAAAGCAACTCCGTATATGAAATTTAAACAGTAAAATTCCCGCTCAGCCAGAGTGGGTCACTGGTTGAGTGTCAACCTATGAATCAGGAAGAAGGTCATAGTTTGATTCCTGGTCAGGGCACATGGTTGGGTTGCAGGCTCAATCCTCAGCAGCCCAGTAAATTGTTTTCATAAGCACTGTCAAATTTTATAGCACGTATATATTTCTTTTTTTATGGTTTCCAAACTCCCCCACTATCATTGTCACTTTCCTCTATATAATTTCTAATTTAGTAATGTAATGTAACAGCCAGAAATATATACAAATGCCACCCGGCAAGAGCAAAGAATTGTAGTGCCATTATCTCCCTTTACTGTCTAGACTTCAATTTGGCATGAGATGATATGAATTTAATTTTAGAAGTCATATTATGCTCTAGCCTTACTTAATTTTATCCTACCAAAAAAACTTCTGAGATTTCTAAACAATATTCCACTACCAAAAATGAGAGTTGCTTAAGAAACACTTAAATATTCCACTTACCCATCATCTGTGGTGATAGAAGCTTGTCCATGAGACCCACAGTCACTGCTGGGTCCTGACACTCGAGCCCAGGCTACGTACCACCACCCAGCTTGCAGAAGAACTGGTTCATCAAACATCATTGCGTATTTTTCTCTGAGAGAAAAAATAGTGAGTCAAAGACAATGCCTTTGTATTTCCACTACAAACATTTGTTTTTAAAATCCTTTATATATAAAACATGAAATCGATTGCATTATAAGACTTGTGTCAAATATTTAAAACCCTTTATTTAAAAATGCCTAGACAAGAACACAAATAATATTTACTTGTATTATGGTCATAGCATGACATTTCTTTCCCCTCCATCTTGAATTCTAAAACTTGCTTAAATGCTATAAAACTTTCATATTAAAATAAGACCGTTGTTTTTTAAAAAAACAGTAAAGCCAACTCTCTCCCTCCAAGTGTGTTATAATCAAGCAGATATTATATGCATGATGTTAGAGTATACAGTTGATCTGAATTATGACCAGGTATGACTATTTGACACTATATATATAATGTTAGGTAGTAAATAATTGTATCGCATCAATAGAACATTAGTATATTAGGTGTTTTCTAAGAAATGAATAAAAATAAAAGAGTGCAAAATATATGTATACAATATTTTCATCTTAACTTCAAAGTAGGAATACTATTATTTTTAATGCAGCATTGTTAAAGGCAACACATTACCTAATAATTTAATTTCTCAAGTATGTGATCACTAATTACTTAAAACTTCCTTTTAAAATTATGTTTATTTATTTATAATGAATTTTTCACATTAAGTATTTGTAAGGACTACACTGAATAATGAAGAAATCGTTACCTAGCAGCACAGTCATAAGCCAACACATCAGTCTCTGCAAGAAGGTCTCCATCAGTTTCATGATCTCCTCCATCAGGACCCAACTCAAACAGCTGGGGAAAGGAGAAAAACATACTGTGCTCAATTTTCCAGTAACATAAATCTGCTGAATAATATGCTCATAATTTTGCATGTGTCAATATTTTCTGGACACTACAAAAAGTGAAAAATCAGAGCATCTCTTTTTAAACATTATTAAGTAAAATATACAGACATATATAATTAAGTCAAGAAAGAAACACATACCATGACTTACAGTCTATATTAATCTGTTTTCCTTCCTTATATATTCAACTATTTATGTCAAGTGCTCCAAAGAGTTCAGTACCAAATGTAAACCTCTGAAGGAGAGAAGTTTATAAATTTGAAAGAGAGCATTCAACCAAAGTATATGTCAAAGGGAGGTTGAATCTTGCTTCAAGATTTACTAGCTGAGAGATCTTAAGACCCAGTTTTCTTATCCATAAAAAAGAGATGGATACTAACACAGCCTACTTCAATAATAAGTGTGAAAATTAAATGGAATAATATTTGTGGGAAAATGCTCAGAAAAATACCCAGCAAAAAAGGCTAGAAAATGTTAGCTATGGAGAGAGAAATAATAGAAAATAAAAATCCTTAAAAACATATGTAATGAAAAAACAGTTCAAAATAATATGGCATGGGAAAAGGAGAGATGAAGAGTGTGAATAAAATGGTTATAAAAAAAGGAGAAGACTCAGAGTCTCTGAGTAAAGGAATAAAAGAGAAGATATCAAATTAGCAAAGGTTATGAGATCAAGTAAAAATAGAGAATTATGAGGAAGAGTTTATTTTTTTAATGAACTAATACATATAAAATATTCCCTATTTCTCTGAAGAATTATAGCAAGCAAACTATAAGAAAGGTGGATAAAATACTCAGAAGGAAAAGAAAGGAGCATTAAAATTTACTGGACAATTATTGTGTGCATGTCTTGATTTTTCAATTATCTATAATAATAGAAGGGTAATATGCTAATTAGACCAGATGTCCTTCTGGACGACCTTCCAGACAAAGCTGGGGCTGCAAGGGAAGCCTGGGCCCCAGGTGCCAGAGGGAAGCTGGTGCCAGCAGCCAGGGAAAGGAAGCCCTACTCTTGCATGAATTTCGTGCCTCGGGCCTCTAGTATGCTAATAATTTGAAATCCATCTCCAGCGCAGGTCTTAATCTCCACAGTCCAATGTTTCCCCCCAGCAGCTCCATCTCACTTATTCTGAAGTGACTCATCTCTCCCTCCTCCTGCCTTTCACGTTCTGATAAATGGCACTATCATTCTTCGCTAGTTACTGAGAGAAGAGACCTGAAATGCTCTCTTTTTCCATACCTCTCTACCATCACTATGTCCACTCTATTCCTGGTACCAAAGCTTGTCGGTTCATCCATATCCACTGGTACTAGCTAGAATAGCTCAATAACAAGTAATTAGTCTTATCTCCTTTCTCTCCTTGCTCTAATCCATATTCCACAAAGCTGAGGGTTTCTTCTTTTAATGTTTTAAAATGAACATCTGATCAGCATACTTCCTTAAAGTTATGTAGCAGTTTCTCATTTCTGTCTTTGCAACATGATATAAAACTCCTTAATAAGTTGCCCCAACCTGGCTCCCTTGCTTATTTTCAACAAATCCTCTTTGAATACATACAGTTCTAGGAACTGGGCATACAGAGGTGAATCATACAAACAAAAAATAAGGGCTGGAAATGCAAGCACCCTCTTAAAGTGCCAAGCCACAAAATCTGGTTTGTAGCTGCTCACCTTGGGCTCTGAAAGAGGGAGGGCAGAGTGGGATGGAGCTGTGTGAGCAAAAGCCAGAGTTGGGGACTCTGGGGTTAGAGCTCAGAAAGCAGACACCCTGATTTCTTATTCTGAATCATTCTTCATACTGCAAAGGACATCTTTTTCTAGAGACCTTTACCATCCAAGCAGTTTTGCCTGAGGGGGAATCAATTGCTCCACCCTATTGGAAACCCATTTGCCCCACCCTGTGGAGTTTCTGAGGCCCATAAAGAGACTAACAACCAGCCTGCAAGCAGATGCAACTGCCCCACCCTGTTGTAAAACCTCTTGGTCCACTGCTGTGTTGGATAGCCTCAGACTAATCAAAACTGAATAACAATCAGACAACAGAGAGATGTGGATCCCTGGAGGCTTTGAGTCTTTGCCTGATCTAATTGAGGGGTAGGGGGTAGGAAAAGCAAACATTAGTGCACATATTGGTCCTTTCCAAAAGTTTCCAGTCCCAGCTGACAGAGCCACAACTGTGGATTGCTGATAGATCCAAAAAAGGTACTCAGGGCCAGTTACAAACAGCTTCTGACACTGTCCTGCACTAGAGATTGGGATTCATAGCAGATCTATCTAATACACAGACACAAACCCAAATAGGCAGCCAAAATGGGGAGACAAAAAAACAAGCCCCAAATGAAAGAACAAGAGGATTCTCCAGAAGAGTAGCTAAATGAAATAGAGATAAGAAATTTATCAGATATAGAGTTTAGAATAATAATGACAAAGATGCTCAATAGCATGAGAAAAGATATGTTAACAAATAAAAGACCAGTCAGAAATGAAGAATGACATACCATTAATAAAGAACACATTGGAAGGAATACACAGCAGATTAGGGGAAGTCAAGGATTGTAACAGTGAATAAGGAAACAGGGTAGAGAAAATCACTCAATTAGAGAACCAAAAAGAAAAAAACAATTGAAAACAGGAGGACAGATTAAGGGAGCTGTGGGACACCATGAAACATACCATGAAACAATATTTGCATCAGAGAAGTACAAGAGATAAAGGAAGTGAGCAAGGGATAGAGAAATTGTTTGAAGAAATCATGGCAGAAAACATCGCGAACCTGGTGAAGGAAAAAGTCACAAAAGTCCAGGAGGCACAGAGTCGCAAACAAGAAGAACCCAAACAGGTCCATTCCCAGACACTTCATAATTAAAATTCCAAAAATTAAAAAC
The DNA here is from genome assembly GCF_951640355.1 of Cnephaeus nilssonii. Taxonomy (NCBI): domain Eukaryota; kingdom Metazoa; phylum Chordata; class Mammalia; order Chiroptera; family Vespertilionidae; genus Cnephaeus; species Cnephaeus nilssonii. The sequence continues at coordinate 58,457,112 of NC_137079.1, read as the reverse complement.
AAAGAGAGAATCTTAAAGGCAGCAAAAGAAAAGCAGTTAGTTACCTACAAAGGAGCTCCCATAAGGCTGTAAGTGATTTCTCATCAGAAACTCTACAGGTCAGAAGGGAATGGCATGAAGTATTCAAGGTAATGAAAAGCAAGGATCTGAAACCAACATTACTATATCTGGCAAGGCTATTAAAAAATCATCTTTCACTTATTTGATCCCTTCTTACTTTTAAGTTTATAATGAATTAATGACTTAGTATTATTGTACACTAGAGGCCCGGTGCACGGAATTCGTGCACAGGGGTTGGGGTGTGTGTGTGTGTGTCCCTCAGCCCAGCCTGCACCCTCTCCAATCTGGGACCCCTAGAGGGATGTCCAACTGCCCGTTTAATCACTTCTGCCTGCCAGCCTGATCACCCCTAACCACTCCCTTGCCAACCTGTTCTATGCCTAACTGCTCCCCTGCCGGCCCAATAGCCCCTAACTGCCCTCCCCTGCCAGCCTGGTGACCTCTAACTGTCCTCCCTTGCCAGGCTGGTCGCCCCTAACTGCCCTCCCCTGCTGGCCTGGTCGCCCACAACTGTCCTCCCCTGAAGGCCTGGTCGCCCCCAACTGCCTTCCCCTGCTGGCCCAGTCACCCCTAACTTCCCTCCATTGCCAGCCTGGTCGCCCCTAACTTCTCTCCCCTGCAGGCCTTGTCCCGCCCAACTGCCCTCGCCTGCAGGCCTGGTCCCCCCAACTGCCCTCCCCTGCAGTCCTGGTCTGCCCAACTGCCCTCGCCTGCGGCCTCGTCCCCCCAACTGCCCTCCCCTGCAGTCCTGGTCCCCCCAACTGCCCTCTCCTGCTGGCCATCTTGTGGTGGCCACCTTGTGTCCACATGGGGGCGGCCATCTTTGACCACATGGGGATGGCCATCTCGTGTGTTGAAGTGATGGTCAATTTGCCTATTACCTCTTTATTATATAGGATAAGATTTTAGTAGTATGTAATTATTAATACTTAAAGATTTTACCAGTTTTTGCAAGTCCTTTTTAAAAAAAAGCAATATGTAAAAGAATGAACCAAGTCAAAATTAACATCTTCAAACAAAAAGGGCAACAGTGTCAATGAACTGCTTACCTTAATTTTAGCAGTATATTCTCCTCTACCACCAAACAGACCAAGGCCACCAAGTAAAATATCAGTGTCAGCACTAAAACGTATAGCTTCTACTGAATGAGCAGAGTAACCCCAGCCCCCTCCATGACCTAAAAAAAAAAAAAAATTATTCATGTTTTAAAATAGACATATTTCAGTTAGAAGACAGTATCTCCTAAATGTAAATATACATACTTTCAAACCTGTTCACTATACTATAATCTTCTTTGGAATAAACCTTCATTACTGCTTGAGTCTCCTCCTCTGTACTTGTAACACCCATTTTTAAATCCTGCATAGTTGCCAAGGTATCAAGACAACCTAAAAACAAATAAGCAAGAATTCAATCCCTTGAAATTATAATCTCCCATAATACCGATGAGATACTATAGGGGATAAATTAAAATAATAAACTGTAAGTGTGCTCAACAAATGTATTCTAAGCCTTGAACAGCATTTCATGGACATATGCATTGAATAAACACTCTCCATTGGGTCATTATTATATTTAAAAATACACTGTATGAAAATCTACTGCACCAAACCGTATCTCTGAAAAGATGAAACTGCTTAATCTTTGAGTCCTTACAAACTTCTTACTTTTATGAACTCTGAATTATTTTAGTTTCATTCTAAAAATACTATTTGAAGAAGACACATTAGCCTGAGATAACCTTAACTGACCTTAGTTCTGGATGTTCACAAGGTTACCAGATGAAATTTGTAAAAAAAGAAGCAAAAAATTATACTTGTGATCTAGTAATTATGGTTAGAAATATGATTTCACAATTGAAAATTCTACATAAACATAATTAAATATTTTTAAGGGTAATTTTTAAAAAATATATATTTTATTGATTTTTTACAGAGAGGAAAGGAGAGGGAGAGAGAGTTAGAAACATTGATGAGAAAGAAACATCAATCAGCTGCCTCCTGCACACCCCCTACTAGGGATGTGCCCACAACCAAGGTACATGCCCTTGACTGGAATTGAACCTGGGACCCTTGAGTCCGCAGGCCGACACTCTATCCACTAAGCCAAACCACTTAGGGCATAAGGGTATTTTTAAAGCAATGGAATAAGTAGTTATGTGTAAAAGTATAAAAATTTCTACAACAGCACGTATAGCCTATCTAATAAAATAGTAATATGCAAAATGACCGTACCTCTGCTACAACCAACAGTCACGCCCACCAGCCAATCAGGAGCGAGTATGCAAATTAACCCAACCAAGATAGTTACAGCCACGGAGAGAGCAGGAGGCTTGGGTTTCCCCGGTAATGGAGGAAGCCAAGCTTTCCGCACACCCTGGCCAGCCCAGGCCTCCATTCAAGGCTACAAAGTTTCAATTATAGAAGATAAATAAATCCCAACAAAAATGGCAGCAGCCACGGAACTGGAAAGAACAGGAGGCTTGAGTTGCCCCTGGCGATGGAGGAATGCAAGCTTTCTGCCTGCCCTAGCCTGCCTTGGTCTCCGCTCAAGGCTACAAAGTTTCAATTATAGAAGATAAATAAATTCCAGATACCAGGGCCTCCACTTGGGTTGCCGGGGGGCGTGGCCAGCCTGCAAACAACCACAGGCCCCTTGCCCAGGCCGCCCCACGCCCCAAGGGAACCCCCACCCTGATCCGAGACACCCTTCAGGGCAAACCAGCCAGCCCCGACCTGTGCACCAGGCCTCTATCCTATCTAATGAAAGAATAATATGCAAATTGACCATCACTCCAACACACAAGATGGCTGCCACCATGTGGTCAAAGATGACTGACCCCATGTGGACACAAGATGGCTGCCACAGGATGGCCAGCAGGGGAGGGCGGTTGGAAGGGACCAGGTCTGCAAGGGAGGGCAGTTGGGGGTGATCAACCCTGCAGGGGAGGGCAGTTAGGGGCAAACAGGCTGGCAGGGGAGCAGTTAGGCATCAATCAGGCTGGCAGGGGAGTGGTTAGGGGGTGATCAGGCTGGCAGGAAGAAACAGTTAGGGGCAAGCAGGAAGGCAGGCAGGCAAGCAGTTGGGAGCCAGCAGTCCTGGATTGTGAGAGCGATGTCCGACTGCCCGTTTAGGCCCGATATCGGGATTGGGCCTAAACAGGCAGTCAGACATCCCTCGAGGGGTCCCATATTGGAGAGGGTGCAGGCTGGGCTGAGGGACACACACCCCCGTGCACGAATTTCGTGCACCTGGCCTCTAGTGTGTGTGTGTGTGTGTGTGTGTGTGTGTGTGTGTGTGTGTGTATATGCACATATAAATATATGTACATATATATGCACATACATACACATATATATAAAGAGAGAGAGAATTCTATATCCCAAATTAATTAAATAGAAATGAAGTTGATGTGCTGTTGAAAACTGTATTGTATAAAGAGAAGTTGTATCTATAATATAATATTTTATAGAATTTATTTTAAAATAATGTATATAAATTAAATATACTTTTACATTTGAATATCCAGTGTAGATCTCTAAACTTTATGTATTCAGGTTGAGCTAAAATTAGTTTTAAAAATCTACAATAGTTATATTGGAAAATTATATCCAGGCTGCTTTATATTTGGCATATATGAATCTTTCATGGTGTTGGTACAAGTTTGAGGTATTATTTTCTGTAGGATAAATCTCTTAATAGGATATAACCTATTTTACATCTAGCATATTATTTAACAAACATGACAAAATAATATACAAAATTAAATTCTCTTTAAAAAATACTCGGCACACAATGAAAATTAGCTAAAATTATCTGATCATCATATAGCAACCCTACCTAGAATGTGCAAAGCTGCATGAGATCGGGTGGTGAGAGCCCTTGATCCTGTTGGTAATGCAAGTTCAGGACTTAGAATACTGCATCTGGACTGCATGTCTGTTGCAGAAGGAAGTCTGGCATCAGCAACCACTGCATTGTAACACCACAGTTCTCTAGTATTTGGTCGAAACCTTTCAAGAGAGAGAATTACAGCACCTCAACATACAGTTTCATTTCTAAAACATAATTGATGATACAAAGACAAAAAGGCAGTTTAAACAGGACAAATGTAGCTCATTATTTTCCATATCTGAACTAAACATATAAAGAATTTATGTCATTTATAAGTAAAACAATTTAAACAATATAGCAATATAGATCACAATACTTCATGAATATAGAACAACAGTATACTTAAGTGATATATACATATAGGTATGAAGCATGTGTACAATAATAAAAATTCCATTTTAAAAGTTGTAAGATAACGGACATGTCAAAAGAAAGTATGAGATAAAACAATATCCACAATTATAAAAGCTCCTGAAAGCCAGTAAGAGACAATCAAAAGTGGTCAAAAGACATGGAATGTTGTTCTGAAAAAGCAAGCACAAACAGAATTATGCAGATGTTCAAACTTACTAAAAGTAAAGCAGCAATATATAATAATAAAGGCATAATACGCAAATCGACCAAACGGCCGAACAGCGGAACGACTCTTCTGGATGAAGCCAGGGCTGCAAGGGCTGAGGCAGCCAGGGCTGCAAGGGCCAAGGCAGCTGGGGTTGGAAAGGCCTACTCTTGCACGAATTTCGTGCATTGGGCCTCTAGTAAAAATTATAAGAAATCCAAAATGCCTTAAGAGCTGTAAAACACAAATATACTACTAAAAAACACAAAGCAGCCAGAAGTTAGGATAATAACATTAAAGTCTGATCCTAATGAAAGAAAAACGCCTTCTAGCTAGTTTACTAAAACACAGAGAAGACTGTCCTTCACCTTTTAATCTCTATTTTCGGTCAAGGACCTGGCAAGGTATTTAAGATCATCTGTCCCATTGCTGCCACCATTTGTGAAAAAAGGCAATGTTCAACTAACTGTACACTACACTTCACACTTCGGAGTTCTGCTAAGACCCCAGGGAAATGGCTGTTTAGAATCTTAGTTCTACTATAATCTAGTTTAGAGAATGCATTTCTAATTTACTGAATGTACCTAGAAACAAATTGCAAACTGCCAATTTTTACTTTTTGTTAATGCAAATTTACTTCATTTAAAAATAAAACACATAAGAAATGTAAAAAATAAAACTAAATCTCTTGTATATTGACTTTTAATAAGTAAATAATTCTATCTGTACACAATTTACTTCTCTATCCCCGCCATTCTATCCATTCTATCGCACTATAAACACTCTAATTTTGGTTCTTAGTACCTCATTGTCTTCATAAGAATTAGTACACACGACTCACCTCTAGTCTCTTGTTATTTAATTTATATTGTACAAAGCTTCAGGGAGAGCCAAAAGCACTACTCAACTCAATTATGGCCTCTAGAACTTCTAATGAAATGCCCAGATAAGATAGTAAGCTGATCAGCAACCTAGAGAGCACTGTAATTCCTTCACTCTGAATGCAGGCCTCAGGACTGATAAAAAACATCCCTCTTAAGACTTGGTGGACTGATAGAAATGAAAGCAGGCATGGGCAGAAGAAAGACAATGAAAAAGTCTTTCCCCCTCCTCACTCATACCACTTCAACCTTTCAACTTATCTGAATTCAGGACTATTTAACTATGCAGGCCAAATAAACTATTCAAGAGGGGGAAAAATAATAAATGCTATGATGAGCCACCCTGGTAATGGCAGGGTACAATTCCTATAGCATTCAAAGCTAAAACCTCTGAGGAGAACTTTTTTCTCTACTCATTTTATATATAAAGCACCATAATAAATTATAAACAAATGCAATATCATTTCTTGGGTACCTATATCTACCTCTCCATTTTTTATAATTTCTAGAGTTTAATAACCCTGCATATTTCTCTACTAACATGGGAATTTAGTTATGTACATTCCTGAAAGGCAAGCTCATATCTTATTCTCGAATGTCTTTGGCATAATTTCTGCTAGAGTTGGTAATAATTAGATATTTATGGCATCAATAAACAGAATGAATTCTATACAATTTTAGATAACAATGATGACAGACTAAAATAGACAACAGAACTCTTGAAAGTAAAACTTCTAATTATAAAGACAGTAGCAAACACTTCTAAAGCACCTACTATAGAAGTGCCTCTGTTCTAAGTTCCCCAATTCTCATACCAATCTAGGAAGTAGATTGACTAATATCTATACTAATAGAAGGGTAATATGCTAATTAGACTGGATAGACCGGATGTCCTTCCTGACAAAGCCGGGGCCTGGTCTGGGGGAAGCTGCCCATGGTCCCAGGTGCCTGTGGCCAGCCCAGGGGAAAGCTGCCTGTGGTCCCGGGTGTCTGCGGCTGGCTCCGGGGAAGCTGGCCCAGGTCCTGGATGCCTGCAGGCGGTCGGAGGGAGGGAAGCCGATGCCAGCAGCCAGGGGGAGGAAGGAAGGCCTACTCTTGCACAAATTTTCATGCATCGGGCCTCTAGTCTACACTAATAAAAGAGAAACATGCAAATTGACTGTCACTTTGCTATGCCCACCAGCCAATCAGGAGTGAGTATGCAAATTAACCCAACAAAGATGGTGGTGGCCCCACCCCCCAGCCGCTCTGGGCCTCTGGGCAGCACGCATGCAGGCACAGATTGGCTGGGCGGAATGGGACGCCTGCTATGAGGGGGAGGGCCAGGGGGAGAGGGAGCTACACAAGCAGCGCTAGCCCAGAGCGTGTAGACTGAAGGCTGTGGCCAGAGGGAAGGCCTGGGTCCTAGGTGCCGGAGGAAAACCAGTGCCAGCAGCCAGGGGAAGGAAGGCCTATTGCACGAATCATTTCGTGCAACGGTCCTCTAGTTATTTTATAAGTGAAAAAAGTGAGGAACACAGAGTCACAATAACTTTTCCAAAGGCACACAGAAAGTAAATTGTGGAGCTGGAATATACCTATAGGCAGTTTGGCCCAGAACACTTGCTCTTAGTCACTACACTATACTGTAAGGGTCCCTGTGAATCACTATGATAACAAGTGTAGTTAACAGTTAAACAGGAGAGTTCTCAGATATGAAAAATCTACCCATACATAAATTTCATAGTACCACAAGAACAGAATTTGATCAAAATTTATTTACTACTCTAGTTTATAAACAGAGAAGCTTACCTCCAAATGACATCATACACAGGATCAAGACACACACCAAATCCTTGCAGATCCTCTTGTTCAGAGTCATTAAACGTTTTACAACTCCCATCCACTTTATTTATCAAAAGACATTTAAATGGAGGAGGTTCTGACATAGAAGCAGGTACCAAGCCTTGAGAAAAGATAGTTACATATTTAAAAGATCGATTACCTTTTTATATTTCCCCAACTTATAAGGTATTATTAGTTTCTTCATTTTATAGATGAAGAAACTGAAACTTAAAGAGGTTAAATAACGAAAACCCTTTTAATAGCAGAATTAGGACTAATATCTCAGGTTGTCTAATCTACAACACATGCTGTTGATTTCTACACTATACTACTCTATTATATAATTAACTAGAGGCCTGGTGCACCAAATTCGTGTACGAGGGGCACCGGGGGATGGGGTGGGGAGGGAGAGCCTAAGTCCGGACTGCACCCTCTCAAAATCCGGGACCTCTCAGGTGATGTCCAACTGCTGAACATCACTCTCGCAATCCAGGACACTGGCCCCTAACTGCCTCTGCCTGCCTGATCGCCCCTAACTGCCTCTGCCTGCCTGATCACCCCTAAGCACTCTGCCTGCCTGATCACCCCTAAGCACTCTGCCTGATTGCCCCTAAGCACTCTGCCTGCCTGATCACCCCTAAGCACTCTGCCTGATCGCCCTTAAGCACTCTGCCTGCCTGATCACCCCTAACCGCCTCTGCCTGCCTGATCGCCCCTAACCGCCTCTGCCTGCCTGATCACTCCTAAGCACTCTGCCTGATCGCCCATAACCACTCTGCCTGCCTCCCTGATTGCCCCTAACTGCTCGCCTGCCTGCCTGATCGCCCATAACCACTTGCTGGAGGGCTGCCGGCTGGGGTAAGGGGCTGTGGTCGTTTCTGTCGCTTGGCTTTTATTATATAGGATGATATCAGGGACACAAGTATGGATTGATAAGTTTGACTTATGAAACCTTCTAAAATTAATTTCTATAATATATTAAGAACCAATACAGAAAAATTCCTCCTTTCAATTAGGTTACAATATAGCTTATATTTCTACTACTCTCTAGCTTATAAATAGTTTGTTTCTAGATCTCTCAATTATTGCATTCTTCCAGCAAACAGACAAATATAAAAAAGACACTCAGAAGCTTCTTTTAAATTTCTTCAGACAGAAAGAAAACAAAAAACTGTAAGATTATATCTCATAATAAGGAAAAATGAACCATTTACTATTAATCAAGATAAAGATTTATGGTGGGGATGTCAGTTTGTTTTGAGTATTACCTATTATGTGTTTACTGGCAAAAATTTCTGATGTAGCAAGCACATGAGAATTAATAAGTGCTTCATCAATTCGTAAGAAAGTCTGGTCCCCACTTGCACCTATCCAGGTAGCTTTTCTTCCATATTTTGATCCAATGTTAGGCATGGGAGCTGGTTTTGCATTCCAATATGGCACATCCAGAATTGGTCTGCCCAGCTGTCCTTTCTGAAAGATTAAATGCACCAATATTAACAGTATTACTGAATAAATAATCTATAATTTTTATAAAGTGAGACTGTAGATAAAAACAGCTCTATGAGACATTATTAGCCATCAATTAAATTCATGTGAAATTTAACCAAACATTTATAAAGGTATAAAATAATTTTCATTATTCCTAGGAATTCTTCACCTAATAGATCACAGTATATTATTTTTTAAAAACATATTTTTATTGATTTCAGAGAGGAAGGGAGAGGGAGAGAGATAGAAACATTAATGATGAGAGAGAATCATTGATTGGCTGCCTCCTGCACGCCCCCTACTGTAAGATCGAGATCACAACCCAAGCATGTGCCCTGACCAGGAATCAAACCAGCAATCTTCTGGTTCATAGATGGATGCTCAACCACTGAGCCATGCTGGCCAGGCACAAAGTATATTATTAAAAAAATAATAACAAACTTGAAATATTTTTCCATGTAAGAAATCTCCCTGAAATACTGTGACTGTCTTCATTTACATTTAAATGAAAAGTATATAAATACATAATATACTTAAAAATTAGTATTACAAATAGCTCATTTAAAAAGTCACTTTGACATTTTAAGTTGACAGTATCACAGAAAATCTATTGAATTCACACAATCTGGAAACATTTGAGTAAAAGACCAAAATAACAAATACCACAATTGTGAATACAACTACAAAAACACATTTTTTTCAGATGATCAAGTAATTTCATTTAAGGTTCAATACAAACAACAGAATCAACAATAAGGTATGATGTCTTAAGCAAATAATTGCTAACTCACTTATTTGCTGTCTATTAGTACCTGGTTAGGTAAGAGCTTAATTTGAAAAGTAATAGGAAATTTCTCTATGCTACTAGCTGTAAAAGAATGTAGATGGATTGGTAAATATTTATCCACCCCTGGCACAGGATCTTTCTCTCTCCCCATAGTGTCCCTCTTCCAAAAATCATCTGGAGAGCAGAAAATGCTGCATCATAGTACCCAAGGATATTTACAAGTGATGGGAATTATAAACTATAGGAAAAAAAAAAAAAGAACAAAAATGCCTGTGTACTGCCAATAGCTTAGTTCTCAGCCAACTACCAGGTTTCTAATGGGTTTTGTTGTTACTCCTTCACCACCACAGAAAGAAAATACAGCTATAAACTGACTGTAAAAGCACTTTTGGTTCAACCCCTTGATAAACCGGGGAAGGTAAAATGGCTGGAAGCAGCCAAAAAAATTCAAGCACGTGACTGGAGAAGAAGCCAAAAAAATTCGATGTTCATTCCCAGCTTCTTTCAATGACTATCCTTATTTGTTGACAAAGAAAAAGAAGAGCATAAAAATATAAACAGTGAGCAAAGTACATCATATTCAAGGATATATTATGCTTTGGAGAGAAAAGAAATATTTTTTATTGACTATTGAACTAAATATCTATTCCTTTATTATCAACCAACTAATGTGAAGAAAAGCAGACCAAAAATATGATAGATACCTGATTATAAATAAACCATATTTAAATTCATTAAAGTTCACAAATAGGAATTTTGGGGCTAGAGGATAATAATGACTGTTTGATTTCAAGTATTACCACTCACATTCCCCCCAAAGCCAACACACAGACCAAATAAAACCACATATAAATCAAGCCTTTAGCAGTTTTAGGAAAAAGCAGATTTCATAACCTTAAGTTATCTGTAACCAGAGGGAAAAAACTAATTCAACGGAGTTTTCTTCACCCACCTCCCACTGCAAGCCTGCGGGGTGGAGAGCACAAAGAGGGTGGGAGTGGGGGCTTGAGAAAGAGAGCAGAAGAGTATGCAGGTCTTAGAAAAGGCACTGACCAAAGCATCCCCACAAAAAGAAAATCCTACCCTTAATGTCAGAAAACTAAATACGGGTAAAGACTTGAAGGTTCACAGCACTAGCTACAAGAAAACGACTTCACAGTATTTAGGGCCGTTTTTCTACCCATCTGACTGATGCAAATTAAAAGGTATGATAACACATTTTGTTGACAAGATTGTGGAGAAATAGGCAACCTCATATTTGGTGAGAATACAAAAGAGAAGGGAACTGATAATATCTCACAAAACTACACAGGTATTTAACTTTCAACCCAGCAATCTTACTTCTAAAAATTTTCCTCAAAAATATATCTCTAACAATATTTATTGCTATCACTGCAAAATATTGGAAAGTACTTAAATGTCCAAGCATAAAAAATTGATTCAATCACCAGATCAAAACTAACAAAAACCACTTAAATCAGAATGGCCTGAAACATGAGGAATAGGTTTTATTTTACTATAACTAGCTCAAAGACATAAACTTTTAAACTTTTCCGTGTATATCAATTCCTGGAGATAAGTATATAAATCCTATATATTATGCTCTGAAGAATTTAGGAAAGAATGTTCATGTGTCCAGACCACTGGACATCTGGAAGATTGTCATCTAAAACTAATCCAGAAGCCAAGATTGTAGGACTTACTCATCTCAAGAATGTACCTTTTACTATAAAAACTGTCAATTTTTCTTTCCTTCAGAATACTCTGGGTGTTACCTGCTCGTTTTATGATTTGCAAATCTTCAGACCCTTGAATAAAATTTTGTCATTTAATTATATAAAAAATTAATTGAAAAAACTAGAGTATATATTCACAGTGGAGTATTATATAGATGTAAAAAAAGAATAAGAGATTTTGAGACTTCCAGTCAAGAGGGCAGAGAAGGTAACCTCTGAGCTAGCCTTCTCCCATGAGCACATCAAAATTATAACTAAATTCTAAAACAACAATCACTGATAACCACCTGAAGACTAGCTGAACTGAGCTCCTATAACTAAGGATAAAAAGAAGAAACCACGTCTAGACTGGTAGGAGGGGTGGAGATGCAGGGGTGGACTTGGCAGGTCCCACACCCACAGTGTGGCGATTAAGAATCAGGAAGGCCCTACCCGGTTTGGCTCAGTAGACAGAGCAGCAGCCCGGTTCCATTCTGGCCAAGGACACATGACCAGGTTGAGGGCTCCATCTCTAGTAGGGGGTGTGCAGGAGGCAGCCAATCAATTATTCTCTCTCATCATTAATATTTCTATCTCTCTCTCCCTCTCCCTTCTTCTCTGAAATCAATAAAGAAATATATTTTTAAAAAAATAATCAGGAGGGAGAACAGCTTCAGAGGTTTCAGCCCCAAACCGGGCTCCCCAGACCAGGGACCAGCCATAACATTGGCTGTCAGATCAGTGGGGGTTATGTCTGAGAAAGACAAAGGGCTGTGGGAGACTGAGATGCTCCCCTTAAAGAGCTCGCTCATAAACTCACTCCCAGCACAGAGGCAGCAGCTCAAAATTTTCAGGGACATAACTAGAGGAACTATACAACCTTTTTATATGCTTAAAATAATTTCCAAATAAAAGATTTTTTAAAGTTCACTTAAAATTTTTTAAATAATCAAGAGCTGCAAATTGCATCACAAGGACTTAGGTTACAGAGTTCTGAATATTTATCCATGTCAGAGATGATACAGGTTTATTAGCAATCTTATGGAGCTGTTCCTTGATCTCTACTGTAGTCAAGAGAAAGAGAATGAAGCAGACAGGCAAATGGAGAAAGAAGAAAAAGGAAACTATAACTTTAAACAAATCTAATAAGAAAACTAGACTTTTGTAATGTCATTCAAGTTCTGTGTGTATTGAGGGCAGAGACAGGAAATACGCATATGCAATAATTATAATACAAGAATTTCACTGAAACCAGAAAAAAAGGCTCATGTAGATAAATTGTAAGACAATGATACAATGAATATTATCAATGCTTTAAAAATTCCTTACAGAAAAACTTCCAAATGTGAAGACCTGTCCATCCATTAAAAGTACTGCCGTATGGTTGCTGCCTGCAGTAACTTGTGTGCTAGGACCTGGCAATGCTTGAACAAGAGTGGGACATCCCCTAGGTTAAAAAAAAAAAAATTAAGTCAATATCTTAAAAGACCCAACTGAAATAATAAACAAACAATGCATAAGGAAAAGAGATAATAGGCACTAATATGAATATTCAGTAAAAAGTTATTTAAGTGCTATATTACTGTCTCCATTCTAAGTGCTCAGGATACAAAGATGAAAATGACATAATCAATGATTTTAAGGAGATTATTTAAAAGATTTCCTGAATTTATTATCCTAATTATAGACACAATTTTTAATTGTTCTGAAAGACTGGTGCTACTTTTGTTGTAGAAGAAAATTTCTTTAATCTTTAACAGTAAATAGCATTGTTGGAGATCTTTATAAATATTTATTGGATGATATAATCATGCAATAATTTAACAGAAATTCAACCCAGGAACTATAAGAAACAACTGATTTGATGTCCTCTTTTCTATTTTTTTTCCACTGGGCTATAACTTAAGATTTTAACACAGTAGTTAATGAATCAGAATGCAGTATCATGAGAGGCTATGCAGCAGTTGCTAAAAGCTTAAGTTAGAGATATGGGTGTGAATCCTGGCTCCAAGAAGTAACACCAACATGACCATGACTTTGAACAAGTTACTCATCCTTTCTGCATTTCATTTTTCTCTGTTATAACACAGAAGATAATAATAATCCATAGGGTTCTTATGAACAATAAGGAAGCTCACATATGTCAAGTGCTTGGCACACAGTTAACAAAATAAATGATAACAAATATGATAAATAACATCCTTAGATCCATTCTTGTATCACTCTATTTACCATTTATTAACCATTTTTAGTAATCATTATCTGTAATTAGAATAATCATCACTATAGAAATAATCCATACATAACAGAAGGGCTCGATTTTGAGACAATGTTATTATGATACTTTAAACTTTAAACGTTATATAAAATATATTTTTAATAATTTTTCAGGCTGCAATGAAAAATGAATGGAAAGAGGCAAGATTAACAGCTGGAAACCTAGTTAAAAACATTCACAATAACTGGGTGAATTAAGATGAAGGCACAAACTAGGAACAGAGTAGATTGAAAACAATGAATGAACTTGACAGCTATGTAAAAAAAATAACTGACTGGACTTGGCAAATGATTGATATGAGGTCAGGAAGGATTTTTGCTTATGCAACAAGGTACACAGTGGTAACATTTTTAAGCTATGAGAATGAATGAAGATGATTAAAAAGAGAAAAGAAGAAATCCTGGTTTTCATTCTGAATCTCTTCTAACACTGTCAGTATGGACAGAGAAAGAAAAACTAGTAGAAATCTAGGACATACCAATGAGGAATAATGAATTCTGGAAAATGAAGTGAGTTATTGCAAAAGAAGATTTCAAGAAGGGGGAAATAATCTACATGCCAAATGCTTTAGAGAGACATCCACTGACCACTCAACTTTTTAGCAAGAAGAAAGTCTTTGGTAGGAGTAGGCACAACACTGTAGCAGATGAGAAATTAACAGTGGGGTCCTAGACTATGCAAAATCCCTTCAGGCATCTCAGCAGGAAAGAGAAAAAGAAACAACAACTAAAGGGAAAATGAAGTTGAAGGGAAGACTTTGGTCCTTTAAAATGATGGAGAGTTGAAGAAGTTTAAAAGAGTAAAAATAATGAGGCTAAATATACAGGTCAGAGAGGAGACGAGAAACAGAACTTGATCCCTAAGGAAAAGGTATAGATAGGCTTCATAAATATTACATTAAAAAGTAGCAAAGTAGTAGTATGGATGCAAGTGTGTTTGTACAGTTGGCGGGCTAAAGAATTTCCCACCTAACAGTTTTTATTTTTGTTCTAATAGAGATCATGTGCTGAGATGAAAAAGGAAGTAGGTGAGCAGAGAATCTGAAGATTATAGAAAAGGTACGATGCTGGATGGAACAAATTAAGTACCGAGATCAGAAGTTTTTAAACCTGATCCAAAGGGCTTCTGGGAAGTATTTTAATGAGCTTCAGGAGATATGTGAATCTATAAGTCAATTTCTGTATATATGTTCTTGTATCTATTTATTCTGAAAAGAGAGCATATATCTTTCATCAAATTCTCAAAAGATCTGAAACCAAATAGTTTAAAACTACAAAACAGGAGGATTACTGCCCATCATAGTGAAATTAATTGAATCTGGAAACCATATAACTATACATGAGTATATTTTTTTCTGAAACCTAAGTTAGACATGAAAAATACAGACAGATTGATTCATGCCTGAAGTTTTGCCATGCTTTAGCATCAAGACCAAGAGGGTAAGGGAATTGAGGATACTGGTAAGAGTATAGGTGAAGAGAAGAAATAATCTCTAACTTAGGTAAAATGAAAAGGGTGAAAGAGTAAAAAAGCAGAGGGCTATAGGGAACTGAGTACTGATAATGTCAATGGCCAACTAAAGTTAAGTAAAGCTAAGTAAAAGAAGGAGAAATTGTGATCAGATTATGGTTGTGTAAACTTAAATTCAAAGTTTGAGCTGTGCCAGATTCAGGATGGGCACTGGGAATAACCATAATGAATGTGGAAGTAAAGTTTACTAGATATAAGGGTGTCATATAATTATATTGTATGGTGTCATTCACAGAGATATTGAAGTCACTCATGTGTGTGACAAAACTCAGACTGAGAAAACACTATGAGGCAGACACTAAATTTTCAATGAATGAAAGGCAATGACTGAAAGGTTGGTAGGTAATAAAAGGGAAGAAGAGCAGAATGGCCATGCCTCAAAAGAGCACTAGTGGTTATTTTATTTTATTTTATTTTATTTTATTTTATTTTATTTTATTTTATTTTATTTTATTTTAATGGAGTAATACAGCTAAGAACAGCAGTGAAAAGTAAAATAGTTCTCAACTCTGAGATATGGAGAGTTTGGCAAATAAACAATTATCCCTTCACACTTGTACATAAAATATCTTTTCAGCAATGTTATTTCAGCAATCAATGATATATTGATTGATGAAATAACTCTATGAGTAGATCTGAAGAACTTAAAAAGATTTTTCCAAGAGTTGGTGGCAGGTCTTCTAATATATAGTCTTTGATCTCTTTCCCTGATGCTAGTGAGCCCATTTATTAAATTACTAGTGGCCCGGTGCACGAAATTCGTGGAGGGGGAGAGGGGGAGTGGGAAGGGTATCCCTCAGCCTGGCCTGCACCCTCTCTAATCTGGAACCCCTCAGGGGATAACTGGCAGTCGGACATCCCTCTCACAATCCAGAACCAGAACTGCTGGCTCCTAACCACTCACCTGCATGCCTAATTGCCCCTAACTTCTCCTGCCTGCCAGCCTGATTGTCCCTAACTGCTCCCCTGCTGGCCTGATTGCCCCTAACCACCTCTGCCTCGGCCCCGCATCCAGGACCCAGGATTCCCTCCTCCAGCCGACCACAGGCACCCGGGATCCAGGCTTCCCTCCCTCGGGTCAGCCATAGGTGCCCAGGCCGGCTTCAGCCACAGGGGATGATGGGCAGGTAGCTTCCCCTGGGCTGTAGCCGCAAGTGCTGTATTTTGGCCTGAGATCAGGGGGCAGGCAGCTTCTTTGTCTCCCAGCTGCAGCTAGCCTCAGGCGCTGGGGCCCGGTTTCTCCATCTCCCCCAGGACGTGGGGCAGGCGGACGTGAGGCTTCTGCTGCTGTCTGCAGCCTGGGATCATGGGGCAGACGGTTTCTTCGTCTCCCGGGCTGCAGCCAGCCTCAGGCACTGGCGCCTGACTTCTCCGACCCCCAAAGGCCCTGAGTGGTGGGCGGGGGGGGGGGAGGGACTGCCGCCATATATTCAGGTTAATTTGCATACTCACTGATTGGCTGGTAGCATAGCGGAGTGACGGTAATTTGCATGTTTCTCTTTTATTAGTGTAGATTTGGAAAACACAGGAAGAGCAGAAGAGAAAAATCGTGTGTGTGCTTGCGTGCGCGCGCATGTCAGGCACTTTACAATTACCATATTAATTCCTCAAGAATCGTTATTTAAACTAAGGCTTAGTAAATTACAGTCATATAGTTGGTAAGAGATGAAGCAAAAATTTGAACCTTGTCTAAATTGTTCCAGACACAATGATGGTATAACAGTGGTTCTCAACCTTTGTAATGCCGCTACCCTTTAATACAGTTCCTCATGTTGTGGTGACCCCCAACCATAAAATTATTTTCGTTGCTACTTCATAACTGTAATTTTGCTACTGTTATGAATCGTAATGTAAATATCTGTGCTTTCCAATGGTCTTAGGTGACCCTGCTAGCGGTTCTCAACCTGTGGGTCGTGACCCACAGGTTGAGAACCGTTGTTGTAGAGCCTAAGACCATAGGAAAACACAGATATTTACATTATGATTCATTAATAGTAGCAAAATTACAGTTATGAAGTAGCAACGAAAATAATTTTATGGTTGGGGGTCACCACAACATGAGGAACTGTATTAAAGGGTTGCGACATTAGAAAGGTTGAGAACCACTGGTATAGAATATTAATGCAGAAGGAGCACAGTATAGCAAGAAAAAGATAAAACTCAGAAACATTATAAAAACTAGCAAAATTTTATTGGAAAAGGAGAATAAAAACATCTCAACTATATAGTCTATTTCCCAACATCCAGGTTTAAATTTATTGAAAATGGTAAAAGAATTTGGAATTCAGAAATTTAGAAGCATACTGGACAAAATAAGCAAAAAAGTGGGTTGGTAGACTCAAGTCATGAGTGAATGTATAAAAGCCATCAAAAACTTTTCTTACATTCACTTTAAAAAGGGACAACAATAACAGATAACATTTATTGAGCACTTACCATGGGTTATGCCCTGTGCTAAGTAAATAACATGCATCATCTCACTGAATTCTCACAACAACCTTCTGAGGCAAATATACTTACTCCCATTTAATAGAGAAAGCAAATGAGACATAGGAAAGTCATATAACTTGGCCAAGGTTATATAGGTACCAAGTGATAGAATCAGGACCCAAACTAGAGATTGAGCTCAGTAATTATGGCAAGTCAATACATTAAATAAAGAGAATATGAATAATATTTATCTATCTTTATCATCATGCACACTGCAATATTTATCTGACATTAATCACACATTATCAATGTGTGCTATACAATAAATTCCAGTTAAAAGCACTTGATTACTGGAAACTTAAAAAAAGACTCACCAACTCTACACTATTTCAACTGTCTATAAATGTTTTGCTTTGTGGTAGGTAATATGTATGCTATAGGGACTTTGTTCCTCCTGGGATTGGTCCTCCATAAAAGTGAATCAATTCCTTTCTGAATTAATAACCCAGTCCTTTACTCCTGCCTTCCAAATCCTAATACATCTAGACAAAGAGGGTAACTAGAATGCTTACAGCAGAAATGGTTTTGAATAATTGCTTAATCCAACAGGCACAGTGTGTAGGCATTATTTCACTGGGCTATCCATCGTAGCTCTCCACACAGCACATATATTCAACCTTACAGTTACAACTCAATCAATGGAAAGAGAAGTGGACATTTACACATTAGAAAAGAACAACTTTGGGCAGTTAAAGCAAATCTCACTAGAGTTTAATTTTCTTAACAAATCCTAATATTTTATTTTCAACACGAAAAGCTATCATATTCATGACTAGAGGCCCAGTGCATGATTGAATCATGAACGTGTAGGGTCCCCTACAGGCTTTCGCTTTCGATTGTGGGGGAGCTGGGTGCCTGTCTGCTGGTGCACCAGGCCTTTCGGAAGCCTCCGGCGCGGCGAAGGCTTCTGAAAGGCCTGGTGCCTGAGCGGACAGGCACCCAGCTCCCACGCTTTCGCTTTCGATCGCGGGGGAGCTGGGTGTCTGTCCGCTGGTGCACCAGGCCTTTCAGAAGCCTCCGGCGCGGCGAAGGCTTCTGAAAGGCCTGGTGCCTGAGCGGACAGGCACCCAGCTCCCCCGCTTTTGATGGTCTGCGGCAGGATGTGAGCTCGCTGCCCCAGAGGCCCCTTCTGTTCCACAGCACAGCCATGGCGCGGACGCTGAGCTCAATCGGCTACCCCGGCCACCCCGAGTCCCGCCCCCTGCGCCTTCCGCTGGCCCAATCGTGGGCGTAGCGGAGTGATGGTAATTTACATATTACCATTTTATTAGGTAGGATATTTAACATACTTAGAAGACGGTTGGTATTATCACCTGAACAAGTCACTGCTAATCAAGGAATGGTGCTCACTGGTATAATCAGGACCATTAGGTCAAGTTTTTGCGTAACCTCTTCATATTAAAAGCTGACATGAGCACCTTCCCTTTCAATAGCCATTATACCTCAACATGGTGTGGCAGGATCTTGGCTTATGCTGTTCATTCTTCATATTTCACAGTTACCAGAGGTCTGTGATTTGATTATAGTCAAGAATTTCACAATTTCCCTTCCAAGAAGTCAAGACCATGAAATATAACGATTTACCAATTTTCTGTGGAATGACAACCAAGTACAGTCAGATCTGTGGAGAATTGCCCTCCTTGCTGCACACATGATCGATGCTCCATCATGTCTAACTATAATGCACCTTTCCCAGTTTATATCATGACTCACAAAATCATCACCAGCTAAATAACAGCAGCAACACTGATGTCATAATAATAAACCCTCTTGTTCTATGTCGTGAGTCTTCAGTGAGAAATAGAACTAAAACTTGCTAAATTCTCTTCCACACCAACTATAAGCCCTGACTCAGTATCTACATATTAGTGAGGCCATTCAAAGGTGAAGCAAAATATCTGCTGCCTCTAACACCTGTGAAAGTAATTGCTCAACCTTGCAAGCCATTCATATTGGGTCATATGCAGTGTCCAATATCCAATGTCACATCCAGTGACATTTGATAAAAGTAATTTTGCCAAAGACCTTTTGCTCTCTTTACAAGCACAGTATTTGTCATTAAGATTGTGATAATCTTACAAACCTCTTGACAATAATGTCAAATGTATGTTGCTCTGGTCCTTTTATTGAGAAGTTCAACTCAATTACACCTCAATCATCCCTTCTTATTAGCAACAACATTCATCAAAGTAACTGAGGACACTCTATTTCATCCTTATTTTATGTGCAAATGAACCTGACCCCATACTCTTAAGGACAGACAGGAGTTGATTGCAAATGAACCTGACCCCATCCTCTTAAGGACAGACAGGAGTTGATTGCAAATGAACTTGACCCCATCCTCTTAAGGACAGACAGGAGTTCTCAATTCTGGACTAGCATTAGAATCTGGAGTTTTTAAAAGACAGATGCTGCCATTCTATATAGGACTGGACTAGCTGCCTCTAATACCAACCCTCACCCACAACACAAACCTCTTAGAAATTCTAGCTGTAGAATCTGTACATGATATTTCTGAAGCTACCCAAGTAAATTTAGTGTGCAGCCACGATTAAGAATCACGGATCTTGGAACAGAGTTGTTCATAGTATTTTTTCATAATTGTTTGTATTTCCGTGGGATCGGTTGTTACTTCACCTCCTTCATTTCTGATTTTGTTTATTTGGGTCCTCTCTCTTTGCTTCTTGGTGAGCCTGGCTAGAGGTTCATCAATCTTGTTTATCCTTTCAAAGAACCAGCTCTTGGTTTTGTTGATCTTTTATATTGTGTTTCTTTGGTCTCTATGTCCTTTATCTCCACTCTGATCTTTTATTATTTCCTTCCTGCTTACACTGGGCTTTTTTTGTTGCTCTCTTTCTAACTCTTTGAGTTGTAGGGTTAGATAATTTATTATCATTTTTTCTTGTTTTTTGACGTAGATCAGTAGAGCTATGAAATTCCCTCTCAAGACTTTCACTGTGTCCCATAGATTTTGGATTATTGTGTTTTCATTGTCATTTGTTGCCATGATGTTTTTTATTTCTTCTTTGATCTCTTTGGTCACCCAATCATGTTTAATAGCATGCTATTTAGCCTCCAGGTGTTTGATTTTTTAAAATTGTTTTTATTGTAGTTCATTTCTAGTTTTTTGCCATTGTGATCTGAGAAGATGCTTGATATGATTTCTATCTTCTTGAATTTGAAGAGACTTTGCCTGTGTCCCAATATGTGGTTTATCTTTGAAAATGACCCATACAATGGACAACCTAGATGAAATGGACATATTCTTAGAAAAATACAAGCTCCCAAAACTCAATCAAGAAGAATCAAAAAACCTGAATAGGCCGATAACTACCAAAGAAATTGAAGCAGAAATTAAAAATCTTCCAGCAAACAAAAGCCCTGGTCTGGATGACTTTACAGGGAGTTCTACCAAGCATTCAAAGAAGAACTAAAAACTATCCTCCTCAGACTACGCCAAAAAATTCAAGAGAAAGGCACACTTCCAAGCTCTTTCTATGAAGCCAGCATTACCCTAATACCAAAACCAGATAAAGACACCACAAAAAAAGAAAACTACAGGCCAATATCCCTCATGAACATAGATGCTAAAATCCTTAACAAAATCCTAGCAAATCGGATTCAGCATTACATTAAAATGATCATACACCATGACCAAGTGGGATTTATTCAGGGCATGCAAGGATGGTACAATATTTATAAATCAATAAATGTGATATATCACATAAACAAACTGAGAGACAAAAATCACATAATCATATCAATTGATGCAGAAAAAGCATTTGACAAAATCCAACACCCTTTCCTGATAAAAACTCTCAGCAAAGTGGGAATAGAGGAATCATACCTCAATATAATAAAAGCCTTATATGACAAACCTATAGCCAACATCATACTCAATGGGCAAAAACTAAACTCATTTCCCCTAAGAACAGGAATAAGACAGGGATGCCCACTTTCACCACTCCTACTCGATACAGTACTGAAAGTGCTAGCCATAGCGATCAGACAAAAAGAAGAAATAAAAGGCTTCCAAATTGGAAATGAAGAAGTAAAACTGTCCTTATTCACAGATGACATGATACTATACACAGAAAACCCCAAAGACTCCATCAAAAAACTACTAGACCTAATAAATGAATTTGGCAATGTAGCAGGATACAAAATTAACACCCAGAAATCTATGGTCTTTTTATACACCAATAATAAACTCACAAAAAGAGAAACGAAAAAAAAAAAATCCCATTTACCATTGCACCAAAAAAATTAAGATACCTAGGAATAAACTTAACTAAGGACGTAAAAGACCTGTACTCAGAAAACTACAGGACATTAAAAAAAGAGATAGAGGAAGACATAAACAAATGGAAAAACATTCCATGTTCATGGACTGGTAGAATCAACATCATTAAAATGTCCATAATACCCAAAGCAATTTACAGATTCAATGCAATCCCCATTAAAATATCAAAGGCATATTTCAAAGATCTAGAACAAACGTTCCAAAAATTCATCTGGAATAAAAAAAGACTCCGAATAGCCACAGCAGTCCTGAGAAAGAAGGACAAAGTTGGAGGGGTCACATTACCAGATATCAAGCTATATTACCAAGCCACAGTTCTCAAAACTGCCTGTTACTGGCACAATAACAGACGAATAGACCAATGGAACAGAACAGAGAAGCCATTATGCTCAATTAATATTTGACAAAGGAGGCAGGAGCATACAATGGAGTCAAAACAGTCTCTTTAATAAATGGTGCTGGGATATTTGGACAGATACATGCAAAAAAAAATGAAACTAGATCACCAACTTACACCACACACAAAAACAAACTCAAAATGGCTCAAGGACTTGAATGTAAGATGGGAAACCATAAAAATCCTACAAGACTCCATAGGCAGCAAAATAGTAGACGTGTGTCCTAGCAATATCTTTACAGTCACAGCTCCTAGGGCAATGGAAACTACAGAGAAAATAAACAAATGGGACTACATCAAAATAAAAAGCTTTTGCACAGCAAAAGAAGCCATCAACAAAACAACAAGAAAGCCCACTGCATGGGAGAACATGTTTGCCAATGTTATCACCGATAAGGGTTTAATCTCCAAAATTTACAGGGAACTCATACAAATTAACAAAAGGAAGATAAACAATTCAATCAAAAAATGGGCAACGCGCCGAAACCGGTTTGGCTCAGTGGATAGAGCGTCGGTCTGCAGACTGAAAGGTCCCAGGTTCGATTCCGGTCAAGGGCATGTACATTGGTTGCGGGCACACCCCTGGTGGGGTGTGTGCAGGAGGCAGCTGGTCGATGTTTCTCTCTCATCGATGTTTCTAGCTCTCTATCCCTCTCCCTTCCTCTCTGTAAAAAATCAATAAAATATATTTTTTTAAAAATGGGCAATGGACCTAAATAGATACTTTTCTAAAGAAGACAGAGGAAGGCCAAGAGACATATGAAAACATGCTCAAAGTCACTACTTATCCGAGAGATGCAAATCAAAACAACAATGCGGTATCATCTCACACCTGTCAGAATGGATATAATCAACAAATGACAAGTGTTGGCGAGGATGCGGAGAAAAAGGAACCCTTTTGCACTGCTGGTGGGAATGCAAACTGGTTCAGCCACTGTGGAGAACAGTATGGAGTTTCCTCAAAAATCTGAAAATGGAACTCCCATTTGACCCTGCGATCCCACTTCTAGGAATATATCCCAAGAAACTAGAAACACCAATCAGAAAGGATATATGCACCCCTATGTTCATAGCAGCACAATTCACCATAGCTAAGATTTGGTAACAGCCTAAGTGCCCATCAGCACATGAGTGGATTAGAAAACTGGTACAGTTTCTCTGAGAGATCATTATGTTTTACTTAAAAATTATTCAAAAGCTTCAATATCTTCTTTTTAATTCTGGACCAACATCAAGGAATATAAATGAATCCACTACTGATTTTTAAAAATGCAATCTGGAGATATTCACTGTCTTTTTCATTGCCACGAGCAATCTTTAAAAAGATAATTATTAAAAATATAGGATTTTTGTGATAATCATAATCACTTACATTTAAAGTGTGTGGAATATAAATAATTTTTTCTATTGAAACTACAAATCTATCCCCACAAAAATCACTCAACCATAAAATCAAGAATCACCTGTAATTTTTACAGGCCACACTCTTTAAAACAACGGTATAAATACTATTTTAATTATAGAAATATATATTTAGACAAAAAAGAAAGGAAAAGAAAACAAAACAAAACAGTATCTTCAAACAATAAGTCAGAGCAGCAGTTGCCAACCTTTCAGACCTCTCGGACCACCAGTGGTCTGCAGCCCACTGGTTGGCAACCGCTGAATCAGAGTACCTGGAATTGACATCTCCATGTCCTAGCTGCCCATGCTGTCCATATCCAAATGTATAGACATCTCCATTTTCCATTAAAACCACTGAAACCAAAAGGAAGAGCTTTATTATTTCATTATGTACATTTTATATTTCTATCACACTATAGGAAAAGTAGTGCAATTTTCGCTATTTAAAATTTATAGAGCCATTAAAATAGGCAATTGAAGTATAAGTTTATATTTAATGAAAAATATAATTTTAGGTTCAGAAAGGTATTTTTATAGGTTATAAAATGCAGTGTTTTTCATAATAAATACTGTTAAATTTAAATAATGCCATTTAATAACATTAAACATTGGTTTGGGTCAATTGTAAAGTTTGTAATAGTAAGTAACTACATATAAAATATTTTTCTCTCAGGTCTAGGATAATTATTGTACAGACAGAGTTGAGCTCTGCATAATTATGTAAAACATCAATGAACGGTCAGAACTTCAATAACTGCCAATGCCTTATTGAATAAGGAAATATATTTGGCATCAAAGAAAAATTTAACATTTTTCATTTTTATAAATGTTGAATAGTACAACCTAAGCTATATAACCTAAATGAAACAATTTAATAAGCATTTAATTATTTTTAACATTTAAAAAAATAAATTTATTGATGTACATTTCTCATCAAACAGTAACAAAATAGGTGACCTGATTATAAAAACTAAGAATTCTGGAGTCTAAAAAAATTTCAGGGATTATTTCATTTTCAGGAATTTTCTAAATAGAATTATAATATAAATCCATCAGAAGACAGAATAAAAGTTAGATCTCTAGACAAGTACCTATTTCATCATGCCCTAGTTTTTAAAAGGAATTCTGTAAAAAATACAAAGCTTTTTTTATATTTGAGAGGTATTGCCACACTATAGATTGTAACACACAGTTAACAGACTACATTCGTCTATACTAAACAAATAACTGATTTAGCACAATTGTAAAAATGCAGTTATACCCTAAAGTTCCAGCTGCTACCTGAATGGTGAAATCCACAGCTGACTTGTACTGCCCGGAGCTCACAATCAAATCGCACAGAGCCTGGAGGATATGTTGTGATTTTGCTTGCATCCTTTTCTCCTCGTTCTCCACTTCCATCTGTAAGTGTTATAATTTGTAAGTAAGCCATTATTCATCTTCAAAATAAAATTTTTAATCAGTTTACTATGAAGAACAAGAGAAAAATGTTAAAAGGAACAAGCAAGAAGAACCTGCAACTGTTAGAAGTGATAGATCAAGAATCTACCTGCAAAGAAGCAATTTTTGAAAAGATATAGTACTATACACTTCTGCTTGCAAATATTGCTAAATCAACAAAAACAGAAATCTAATTATGAATAAAACCTATTAAGCAAATCAGTTATGTAATATAAATTCATGTTATAAAATTACAAATATAATAATTTGTATGGAAAAATTTAGTTTGCACAAAAATAACTGCATGCAATGTCATTTAACAATTATTTTATACTTAGTGATACTGTTAGTACTAGCCATTAAAAAAAATTCCAAGTTGACTAAAAAATAACTTAGATTTCCCAATCTTAGAAAGGCTACCCTATCTATCAGTATTGCTAAGCTCAATTAAACTTTTAAAAATGTATGAACACTAACTAGCTCATTCCTTTTCCCTGTCCTACCTTCTGGCCCCCAACCACTAACTACTCTCAACCAAATCCTTCTGCTTTCATTTCTTTTTTTCCTCCTCCCTTCTTATAATTTCCTCCCTTAAGCTTGCTTTACACCTTCCCTGATTTCTACATTTGATTTTAAATATTCTGGCATTCTACCTATAAAGTTAAAAAACACACTCCAGAATATAAATATTTTAATTTAGAATGTATAAAAAAGGGAGGTAATCTTTTTTCCTAATCTAAAACTACACATCACTAAAACATGACCTCTGTATCATCAAGATTCAAATTCCTTGTACATTTGTATAAGGAATTTATTCCTTAGAATAAATGTCAACCTAAGCCACTCTACTGTGGCATAGCAACTCTAAACAAATCTATATAACATGCAGGTACACATGTGGATCTACACACATTTTTAATTCTACATTCTCATTGCCCATTTTAGAAAGCTAAACAGAATAACATCAAATCATGTTCATGTTACCCTTTCTTTTTTTATCTACTATTTCTCACATTAGTAATATTCAGGTCAGACCGAATTGGCTTAACTTATGACTTTCCTTTCTATAACAAAATGACTATCATTCTGAAAAGCTTTCCACTCCTTATAACACTAGGACAGTAAAACCTCACTAATTCAGAATAACATAGAAAGGTTTGGCCTATATGACTTACTGAAAAGGTCTCAATCATAGAACCTTTAAGAGAAAATTCAATTTTATTACCTGGAAGCAGTACAGACTGTAAACTAAATTCTACAATAAATGAAAGGTGGTTACCTACATTATAATTCAAAATAGGCCTATATTACATAAAAATATACCATAAACATAAAAGTCCTTTAACATACAAGAATTAATTGCTCGACCCAGAGGTTGAAGGCACGTTGAAGGAATCCTTCATTTCTTGAGCCCTTGGTTTGAAAAGCTAGTGATTTTAGACAGGTTTCCCCTTATAAGTATGACCCTGAAAATTCAGAGGAAGAAATTACTTTGAATTTTTACTCAAAAAAGATCACAAATACTGCATCTGTAGTATAATAAATTCTGAATTAGTGAGAGGTTTTACTTTAATAGGATAAAGAATACGATTCCACTTCTGCTAAATTATCTAATGTGGGTTTGACAAGATTGGATGGGCTACAAAAAAAATTTACAACATTAGTTTCACTCCACCCAAAACAAAATATACTCTTAGTTCAAAGACTCCTCAACTTGGAAATGCAGTGGAATGGTTAAACATAAACAAAGGCCTATATAAAAGAAATAAGCAGCTTCCAAAGACTATTTAAAGAAGATGAAAGATGTATAGAAATTTCACAGTTTCATCTCCATTGTTAAAAATATCTAATTACTAAAACCAAATCTGATTTAACATAGAAAACAAATTGTGTTCATATGATATTACCAAACTTAACTAAATTCAATATTGCAAGTATCATTCCACTTTATATAAATGGATTGAGGCCCAGTACAATCTTTTACCTCTGAATTTAGCAATTTGCCCTCTTCCTTAAGTCAGAGATTAAATATAGACACAAATCCCACAATAGAGACATAGCATCAGGGAAGGGGGAAAAAAAGCCTAGTAATTTACCGATTAAAACCATAGTGATTAAAAGAGTTTCAGCTAGTATTTAAAGGTAAAAATACTAGAAACATTTTGTTCAAGTTCATCTAAACAAAGCTATATCTATATAACTTCTCAATTATTATAGCTGGTTACAATATTATTATAGTTGGTTAAAAGTAAAAAAATAAGGATGAGGCTTTTGATTATTTCAGCAGCAGTGGCAGAATTAAAAAGATATCTGTATTTGATGTCAATTAAATCCAATGCAATTCTAATAATTTAGAAATTTATTAAAGTTTATTTTAAAAATGTGCCTAATAAGTAGGCAAAAATTTAGTGTAAATTCCAAGTGAAACTCAGGGAGATTAATTCTGCTCAAGTTCATTATTCAGTAATATGTTAAAATAAGCAGCAGTAAAATTAATCTCACATTTGTATGAAAAATCATTGTTCTGAATATTCTTATAAGTGGCCATTTAGGTATAAGAATATCTATATTTTCCCTAATGTAAGTAGGTTCATGTATACATTATATGATATTGAAATTATAATAGCTATAAAGTTTTGACAGATGTATCTAAAATATTGTGTAGATATGTATATATAGAGAGTTCATGCACATTTGTATACACACATAGAGAAAAGATTCAGTATCTAAAGGACTCCAACTTATTTTAATTTTTATTTAAATCTGTACTTTTTGGGGTAACCTTATGGTCATGTATATCACAAAATGTATCATAGAACATAGTGAGTACTTTAAGCAAAATCACTAAATAAAAGAGCAAAGCAGTAGCAAGTACAATTTACTAACCACTTGGCTCTGTGCTATACACTGAAAGCTTAAATAGCACAGTGGATAAGTGCTTTGGGGCACTAGGGCCTAAGAGACCTGGATTGGAATTCTAGCTCTCCTATTTGCAAGTTGTATGATGTCTGGATTTTGTAAGTCTTACTTAGCTTTCCCATCTATTAAATAGCAATAATGGTACACCACCTCAAAAGGCTCTTATGAAGATTAAGTAAAATAATGTACGAAAAGTGCTCAATCAATATTCACTACTGTTGCTTCCTTTAATCAATACAATAATCTGATGACATAGGTACTGTTATTGCATTTTGCAGTTAGGAAAAACTAAGGCTTACAAATAGTAGGGCAGTTTTAGAGTCTGATAAAAAATAAGGTTTATACATTTTACCACCACCAAATGGCTTACACTTTAAACATTTTTGTAAAAGTAAACTAATTATGTATTTAACAAATCTCAAATTTTGCAACTTTAGAATAATAATAAAAGAGAAAGCAAAAAATTCAATTTAAAGAATTAAGTATTCATGGAGGATTTCTATTTGCAAGGAATATATACATCAACATCTATATCTTAATTTAATCTTCATATCCACATAGTCAGAAATTATCATTCTTATTTTTAAAATAAGAAAACTAAAGCCAAAAAATTTAAGAAATTTATGAATGGCCACACAGTTCTAGCACATGAAAATTTAGGAATAAAACTAAGGCCTTTCAAGACTACCTCCAGAACAATTCAGATGTTCCTAATTAAAATACTATGTTAATATGCTTTTATATCTAAGGCACTAAACTGCTAAAAAAAATATTAACCTAGATATCTGTTCAAAATATAGTCTATGGTTACATTTAAAAAATAACTTACTATATATTACATGGCTTATATATATTATACTTATTGATTCAGCCTTAAATACTCTATTATGCCTCTAATCAAAATTTGCCTGCTTAGGATGGATTCCGTGACCTTCTCTGAATTCTCTTCAATCAGCCAGAAGCTCTCCAACATTCCATCTTAGAACTCACTCCTGTTAACAATAAATCCACAGTGCTTACCCTCCACACACCCCCCGCACAAAAAATCATAATCTAGAAAATTTTACCATCAACATAATTGAATGTAAAACAGAACACAGCAATTAATATAGTGAATTTTTCACTGGAATACAAATAGGGGAGAGAGAGAGAGAGAGAGAGAGAGAGAGAGAGAGAGAGAGAGAGAGAGAGAGAGAGAGAGAGAGAGAAAATGTAGAAAAAATATTATTAAGAGACTGACTATGCCCTGGCCGGGTAGCTTAGTTGGTTAAAGCATCATCCCAATATGCCAAAGTTGCAGGTTCAATCCCTGGCTAGGGCACATACAAGAGTCAACCAATGAATGGGTAAATAAGTGGAACAACAAATCGTTGTTTGTCTGTCTCTTTCTCTCACTCTCTAAAAATAAAAATTTAAAAAGTCAATCAATAAAAATTGTTTAAAAGACAGCAAGTATATGTATCAAGAGCAAAAAGCAATGAATAGTGAGATAATTAAATGCCAGTTACTAATAGTGAATGCTATGGGGGAAAGAGAGAGGGAATTTATGGGTATACAAGATTTAGTTAGAAAGGGTTAATATTCTTTATATAAAATAGAGCACTATTACTTTAAATTTTGGTGGTAAAGGGATAAATTGTTTCACCCAATGAAACCATAAAATCTGATTTTAGAAAAACTGGCCCTCCACCAAACTATAAAATAAGTCCTTCCAAAAAGGTTGCTAAGAATATACAAAGAGTCTTGTTATAAAATAATCCTGTGGCAGAAAAGATAGAGGGCTAGCTATTGTTGAGTAATTTCTATAGCTAATCAATGTGACACTGTAAAATGTGTTTTAAATTTGTGACTTTAGTCTTCATTTGGCATTTCATTTTAATTTTTTGGAAATTAAAGGTATTTGTCCACAAGGAGCTGAAACATGGAGCTGAAAAAGTTTTAAACTGTTTTATGTATTGTCAATATTTAACCTCAGGTAAAGCATTGGAAAAACTTCACTTTTATGTAATTAGGGGCAGAAGGAGAGACACTGAGAGTATCTGTTCTAATAGTGGCATAGTTGAAAATATGAGATCAGAGATTCTGGCAAATACTAAAATATTTTTACATAGCATACCCCAAATATTCTTTATATTTAAATATTTATGGTATTGTTATAGCACTCAGTAAATAAAGCATTCACAAATCTTCCTCTGGTTAATAACATTAGATTTAAAATACTCTCAATTTTTAATTCTGCAGAATGCATCTTAAGGATTGCTCTACTTGTTTTTATACTGAAAACAGGGGTTTTGTCTCTTTGGCTTTTGCTTTGAGTGGCAAACTGACAAAGTGAGAGAGACAAATAAAAATAAAGTTGATTATATTTTATGTGAAAGTTTAAAAATAAAATTAGTCTATAACAGTTTTGCAACTCCCAAAAATTTGAACGCAGACACATTAGATAAATTTGACTATATAGAATGTGTGATTTTAAAACTTTCTATTCTATTTGGTGGTATTTATCTCAGGCATTTAAGAAAAGAGCAAGTATAAGTTTTACTAGTCAAAGAACCCCTGGTTCATATGCTAGGATTCAAGGCAGAATTTATATATCAATTTATAAATTATCTACATTCAATTCTTTCCTGATCTTAGTTGACCCATGATCTGTGGTTTAAAAGTAAATAAGCTTGTTTTAGGAATATTTTTAATTAACACATTAACTGATACCTCAAAGATTTGTGCATAAACAGTTTCCTAGTTCCTCACCAACTTTTTTAGACTTCTGTCATTTTCTGAGAACTAGAGTAGGTCTACATAACTGTTTGCTTACACCTATCACTACTTAACCCTCCACTATCAAGTAACTCAGGTGTGTTGTATATTAAAACATAAAATTTAATATTAAAACAATGGAAAAGTGTAATCTCAGTCAACTCATTATTACTTTATAAATGATAAATGAATTGAGTAATTTTGTTAATTCTAATGCAAATAAACAGCATTTTAAACAACTAAAATGCCAGATGGCAGTCAATTAAGAAGAGATAACAAAGGATAAAAATAGAAAGCAATAATTACTTTTCCCACCTTCTCTTATTAACTATATGAAAATTGAAAAGAAATGGAAAAGAAAAAGATATACCGTAAAATGTCTTAAAATTAACAACAACAAAAAAAATAAGATAGATAGTCATCAACAAACAGTACAACTTCCAGCATGTTCTTTCTCCTCAGGCTATATATAGTAATGAGAGAAGCAAAGTGGAAGAATTAGGTTTGTGCATTTTCCCAGAGATGAAACTCAAATGAGTGGAAGAAATTGGGAAAGTGTCCCACCTAGTGATAAGGAAGACCAAATACCTTTGTGCTTGTCCCGTTTATGCTTTAGCTGTGCTGGATGGGATCTGAGTCTGGCTAGAGCCTGTTCTCGATGGTTCATAAAAATAGGACCAGCAAATACAAGGGGGCCTGAGGAGAAACATTTTGTATGTGCATAGAAAAGCTCACAAAATGAAAACACTACAATGAAAAAAAGTAAGTCAAACTAAAAAGCATGGAAATTTATTCTTTATTGTTTTAGACATTATACTTTTCTCCCAATTCCCCCACATTAACCCTCCCACCCCCAACCATAACCTATTTACCATTCCATACACAAGTTTTAATATCTTATAGTTTATACAGTACAAATTCTAATTTCTATACTTGTAAAATTATCAGGTAGCTACTAACAGTCTCAAACAATTAGAAAGCTCAAACAGAATAAATAAAATATTTTACCTTACAAATATTTTTAACATTATATATATTCAAATTTAGTAATCTACATGATCATTAAAAACAAAAATCTTTCATACTGCAATACCAAAAATCAACTAATTTTTAAATTCAGGATTAAATTTAAGTAGGGTCTTGAAGATTTAATATCCATATCAGTCTTACTACAAAACTAAGATAAGTGTTACTGACTTAACTTCATTCTGTCATAGAAGTAAGGAAACAAGACGGCCAAAACAAAAAAACACAAAAAAATTTTAGTATGATCTGATACAGACGTATTTAATTTTCTAAAACATTAAATCTAACTTTATAATTTCTTTAACCACATACACAAAATCAGAAACAAGGATAAACTGAGTTTCATATTGATGCTGAAGAGGGGAATCTAAACCCAGTAACATTTATGGAACAGTAGTCATCTCTCATAAAATAATTTCTTTCTGAAACTCCACATGTACATACACATACATACACAAATACATAGTCACAAAGATCACCATTATTTCCACTTTTTAGTATTCAATTTAAAAAATGTATAGCCAAATTAATTTCAATAAAATTTAAAAACTGCTTTTCCCCATTAACATAAGCTTGAAAAGAAACTTTAAATTATTCCTTAAGTTTTCAGTTCTTTTTTTTATACAACAGAACTGAAGCTTCCTTAAGTTTTAGAAATATGTCTACAAATTTCATAACACTCTAAATTTGACAGTTAAGAACTATTTGAAAAGAAAATTGACAATATATAAACAGTGAACATTTTTAATTTAAGCAATTTTCTTCATAATTCTCTACAGATCTTCAGCTATAATTACTTTTTATAACAATAGAACAAAACAAAACTACTGCCCTTTTATAAAATTTGACAAATGTCAAATTAAAATACCAAAATACCCTTTATAAACGTTTATAAATAGGTACAAAAATATATTTCATTATGTCTTTAGATATAGATAAAAATACAAGCAGCACCAGTTCTATAAAAACAAACAAGATTAACAAACATATTTTATGATTATTACAAAGAAATACGCTAATCCAGTAACAAATGGGGCAAAAGTAGGTTTACAGTTGTGAGTATACAAAACAGTTTATACTCCTATTATTTATTTACTGTATTATTTTGCACATGAACAACTGTAAACCTACTTTTGCCCACCCTATATTATTTCCCAGTAATACAGTATCAATTCTTTTTAGACTAAGGCTATTTAAATTGAGCTCTTTAAAATGTAGTAAATGGGGAGGAACCACGATGGCAGCGTAGGTAAATACAGTACTCACATCCTCCCACAACCACATCAAAATTACAACTAAAATACAGAACAACCCTCTTTCAGAGCCACCCGAATCTGGCTGAATGGAAGTCCTACAACTAAGAAATTAAAGAAGAAGCCACATTGAGACTGGTACAAGAGGCAGAGGCTCACAATGGGGTGGTTCCACACCCATGTTCGGTGGATAAAAATCAGGAGGGATACCTTGGCTGTGGAGTTCCCCCTTGAGGAGCATGGGGTCCCAGTCCCACACTAGGCCCCTCAAGCTCAGTATCCCAGTCCCTGGAAGTAAGT
Source organism: Cnephaeus nilssonii (assembly GCF_951640355.1). Lineage (NCBI taxonomy): Eukaryota > Metazoa > Chordata > Mammalia > Chiroptera > Vespertilionidae > Cnephaeus > Cnephaeus nilssonii. The sequence goes on along the minus strand of NC_137079.1, from coordinate 58,423,804 downwards.
CCCCTTAACTTCTAGCTGTGAAAACCAGTGGGGATAAAGGCTGAATGAGACTAAGGGCTGCTGCAGTCCCAGGCAGCTCCTCTTAAAGGGCCAGCGCACAGAGTCACTTACTCTGAGCTTCAGCACAGGGATAGCAGCTTGAAAGGCACCAGAGATATTGAATTGTTTGGGGTCAGATTGAGAGCTGGAGGGACAGCTTTCTCCTAGACAGAAGTGCTGACAGAAGGCATTATTCCTTTGATGAGCCCTCCCTTCTAGAGCTATACCTGAGACTCCATCAACTTGGCTCACAGGGTTTGCAGCACACTGTTGATTCCCTGAAACCCTGCTCACCCAACTGTCAGGCCCACCCAAGATGTTTCCACGGGCTTTCCCATTGGAATGGCCTGTCTTGGCTCATACTTCAGATTTAACTAAAATATCTCAAATGAGTAGCATCTGGCCTCAGCAAGCCCTATACCTCTAGCTAAGTGGCTGCAGGCCCAGCATTAGAAGCAGCTGGCCTTACATGGTTCACAGGTTGGCCTTACCTGGGCTCCTTCAAACACAAGAAGCAGCCATCTGCAGATCACTTTGTAGCTTATGCCTGGTGGCCCTGGGCAGAACACAGGCAGTGGTTGACCTTGGCCTGCACCATCTGGAAGGCTCCAGAGACAGTGCACCCAGTTGACAGCTTCAGACTACATCAAAGCACCACCACCCAACCACCTCCATAAGCAACACACTCAAGGCAGACTCAGCAGTATCAGAGCCCTGATGAAGTAAGTCCTGCTCTGTGTAGTGGGCCACTGCACAGCTGAACCTCCAAGGAGGTTGGAGGTCACAGCCAGTCCTTGATTGGCCTGGATAAATCCTTCCTTTTGACATGCCAAGAGCGATCAAGACTTAACTATAATAGGAGGGTATACAGTCCACATGGGGAGCCCACCACAGTGCCCAGCTGAGGTGATCAAGAAGGCTGTGCCTCTGGACCCTACAGGACATCTACTATATTAGTCCAAGCTATCAAGGCTGGGAGATGTAGCAGCTCTACCTAATACATAGAAACAAACACAGGGAGACTGCCACATAATGAGGAGACAAAGAAACATGGCCCAAATGAAACAACAGAACAAAACTCCAGAAAAACAATTAAACAAAATGGAGATAAGCAATCTACTAGATGCAGAGTTCAAAACATTGGTTATAAGGATGCTCAAGGAACTTAGTGAGGCCCTCAACAGCATAAAAAAGAACCAGTTAGAAATAAAGGCTATACTGATTAAAATAAAGAATAATTTACAGGGAATCAACAGTAGAGTAGATGACGCTGAGATTCAATCAGCGATTGGGAATATAAGGAAGCAAAAAATACCCAATGAGAATGGCAAAAAAATAAAATAAAATAATGAGGATAGTGTAAGGAGCCTCTGTGTACCAACATTCGCATCATGGGGATGCCAGAGGAGAAGAGAGAGAGCAAGAAATTGAAAACTTATTTGAAAAAATAATGACATAAAACTTCCCTAACTTGATGGAAGAAACAAATATACAAGTCCAAGAAGCACAGATAGTTGCAAACAAGATGAACCCTAAAAGGCCCACACCAAGATACATTATAATTAAAATGCAAAAGGTTAAAGATAAAGAGAGAATCTTACAAACAAGAAAAATGCAGTTAGTTACCTACAAGGGAGCTCCCATAAGACTGTCAATTGTTTTCTCAATAGAAACCTTGTAAGCAAGAAGGGAATGGCAAGAAAAATTCAAAGTGATAAAAAGCAAGGACCTACAACCAAAATTACTCAACCCTGCAAAGCTATCATTTAGAATCAGAGGACAGATAAATCTCTTCCCAAATAAGAAAAAGCTAAAGGAGTTCAGTAGCACCAAACCAATATTATATGAAACTAGAGGCCCAGTGCACAAAATTCATGCACAGGTAGGGTCCCTCCTGGCTGGGGCCTTCCTGTGTTTCGTGCCGCCCCCTGGTGGTCAGCGCACATCATAGCGAGCAATCAAACTCAGGTCGGTCGAACTCCCAAGGGAACACTTTGCATATTAGGCTTTTATATATATAGATGTTAAAAGGGTTTTATTTAAGAAAAAAAGAGATCACCAGCTGGTGTGGCTCAGTGGTTGAGCATCAACCTATGAACCAGGAGATCATGGTTTTGATTCCCAGTCAGGGCACAGGCCCAGGTTGTGGGCGCAATCACCAGTAGGGGGCATGCTGGAGGCAGCCAATTAATGATTTTCTTTCATCATTGATGTTTCCATCTCTCTCTCCCTCTCCCTTCCTCTCTCTGTGATGAATTAAAAATAAGAAAGAAAAAAGATAAAAAAATAGGAATAAAATGGCAATAAATACATATCTACCAACTGAATCTAGAAACAAAATGAACAAGCAGAACAGAAACAGACACAAAGATACAGAGAACTTTGTGTTGGTTGTCACAAGTGTGGTCCTAAAATTTTGATCCACTTTGAAACAGTTAACCAAAGCTTGGTAAAGAAGATAAGATAAACAAGTCAAGTAAAAATATTTAACATAACATAACCCTGAAGTTAAGAAATTTCAACATAGATAAAAGCCAATTACTAGTGAGCATAATTATTAACATATTATTAAACTGTTAGTATCTAAAAAAGTAACAAGCAAAAGCCAAGAAGAAAAACAAAACAAAACAGGTACGTATGGCAGTTAGAACACTAAATTTTTTTTTTACGTTCCTGTTCCTCATGAGGACAAAACAAGACTAACAATCCTAGCATGGAGCCAAACAAGAGCCCTACAACACTGTACATGTGACTCAAATCTGTATATAGGACTCTCATGCAGAAATTCTACTTCATTAGGCCCATTTGATGATGATGTAGAAAATCCCCTGAGCAGTGGTTCTGACACTTCAGCACCAACAGCATCACCTGGTGGGCTTGTTTAAATAGTTTGCTGGGTCATGAGTTTCTGATTCAGTCATTCTGGGATGGGACCTGAGAACAGGTAATTGTGTGTGTGTTTTTGTGTGTGTATGTTGTGTTTTTTTTAAGTACTACATTTCTTGGTTAATTGTTATGGGTACACTTTTTGAAATATATTTTTATTGATTTGACAGAGAAAAAGGGAGAGGGAGAGTGAGAGAGAGGGAAAAAAAAACAAAAAACAGTTAGTTGCCACCTGCACATACTCCGACCGGAGAAGAAACCCGCAACCTGGGTATGTGCTCTGACTTGGAATTGAACCTACGACCTTTTGGTGCATGGGATGACGCTCAACAAACTGAGCCAGGGCAAGAATAGGCAATTGTAACTAGAGCCCAAGTCATGCTGGTCCCTTTGAGAGCACTTTAATAACCCCTGACCAGAAATAATTAAAGCATAGTACCTAAAAGGGATACCTCCATCCAATTAAAATAAAAATATTTTTTTAAAAACAAAGTTAAAATATAAATGCCTTAGAACCAGTCTCTCTCTCTCTCTCTCTCTCTCTCTCTCTCTCTCTCTCCATATATATATATATGTAAATATTTTTAAATCCTCACCTGAGAATGTTTATTGATTTTTTTTAAGAGAGAGAGAGAAATGGGGAGAGAGGCAGAGAAACATCGATGTGAGAGAAAAACATCTATCGGTTGCCTCCCAACCTGGAACGTAAGTCTGTGCTTATGAAATAAGATACAATAACATAAATTCTGTAAATATTTAAATAATGGAGTTTTTAATCTTTATAAAAGATTAGAGTTTACATTTTAAAAATTAATGGTAAGAGAATATTCTGCAATTACAAAGTTTTGTTGAATAACCAATGCATAAATCAATGTCTTTATTTTTGATATGCAGAATATACTATAGTGAGAGAAGAACAGCTTTTTATAGAAAAAGATTAACAAAATATACAGAATTAGGCAAGTGATTAAATGTCATCACAAGGATTTGGTGAGTTTTGTAGGTCAATTCATATGATTCAACCTAATAGTTCTAAAAAGAGAAAAAACAGGTAGTAAAAAGGTACACTGATAAGTAACGTTAGGCAAATCATATCATTATATAAAGGAATTATCACTCAATTACCATATGTTATTAAGACCCAAAAGTTAAATTTTACTCTATTTTCTATAAAACATTTAATATGCAATTTTCACATATTTATATTATGTAAATAATGACAGTATATACATTAATCTCATTAAAATATCATTTAAAGGCAAAGACTTTATGTAAACAAAGCCAAACTAACAGCAAATAATCACTGTTACCAATTAATCAACACTGCTTATCAAGCTCTTATAAAGAGTAATCCAAGCATATATTTTACAACTTAAATGTAATAAAAATGGAATATACCACTTGTGCTATATATTTTATTGCTTATTACATTTTACATTAGAAATTACCTAGAAAAAACAACTTGTAATGATGGTTAATGAATAATAGGTTCTATATTATATATTAAATAATATATCATTTCTAATAAGAATTTAAAATATACAACATCAGTAAATGTTTCTAATCAATCTTTTGCCTAGCAGAGAAATAAAATCACAGAACTCTGTAATAATCCATCTTAATCCTAAAACGAAAAGATTCTATTAGGCATAAAGAGCTTTAGTAACACATATTTATTTCTGTTCATTGGCTATATACTCAAACATCTACTATAACCACCATTAAATGTATCTTAGCCTCAAAAACTATCACAAACAATGAGGACTAGATAAATAATAAATCTATCTTCACAATTAAAACCTGCAGACACTCCTTCTTGTACATAACCAGAATAAGATTTTCAAACAAAGACAAAAGACATATAAAAGCATAGCTATGCACTGGATTGAAATGAAGGGTAGTAGGACTATGCCTAAATGATAATGATTACAAATTAGTAAGAAAACAGAAAACCTAGTTTATGATTAAACTAGAGGCCCGGTGCACAAAATTCATGCATGATAGGGTCCCTAGGCCTGGCCAGCGATCAGGGCCAATCAGATTCCCCGCCTCCCTGCCTCCTCCTTCCCTCGCCACCCACACACCACCACCACATGGTCCCCGCCTCCCAGCCTCCCGGCTTCCCCGCCTCCTCCTTCCCTTGCTCCCTCAGCACCCCACCTCCACCACTGGTCACCCACCATGTTCCGCCCTGCCCCCTTGTGGTTAGCACACGCCATAACGAGCGATCAAACTCCCGGTCTGCCGGTTGAACTCCCAAGGGGACAATTTGCATATTAGCCTTATATTATATAGGATAGATGAGTCCAAAATCTGGGTGAAGAACTAGTCCTTAGAATTTATAGTTTTTAAATAATTGCCATTGCTAATAGTTTTTAATGCTTGGCTAATGGCATAACAATTCTTAAAACAGTGATTTTTGCCATAAATACTCTACTAAATTAAATGTATGTTATTAATTAGCACAATCATAAATACCCTGAATATTTTCATGAGTACTAGAATGTTACTAATTTTAACTTCGATTTCTTACCAAATCAGCCTATCCTATATCTTTTCAGTGGTCTCAGTAGAGGGTAAGAAAATGGATTTTCAAATACTTTTTCTCTGCAGCTACATCTTACCTCTTCCTTCCTCTAATCTGTGTCTCCTGATTACTCGCTGCCGTTTTTCTTCTTGTCTTAACTGAAGGTGTTCTTCAATGTTAACCCCAGGCACTGGGACAGCTAATGATTGATCAAAAAAATTTATATGTAGATATGTAATTATATATATATATATATGTGTGTGTTTATACACACAAACACATAATATAATAGATATAATAATAGATATAAAACTATATGAAATTCAAGAACATAAAAGCTAACAAAAACAGTCTAAAACAAATTATTTTTAATGCAAAAAAATCTTAGCAAAAAAGAAAGTATTTCTTCCCTTTATTAATGACATATTTTCAGTTACAATACATGCTGTATTATATTATTAACTACTAGAGGCCCGGTGCATGAAATTCATGCACGGGTAGGTTCCCTAGGCCTGGCCAGCGATCAGGGCCTATTAGGGCCTTCCGGCTGCTGACCGGGGCCTTCCTTCATTCCGCGCTACCCCTGATGGTCAGCGCAAGTCATAGGGAGCAGTTAAACTCCCAATCTGTCGGACTCCTGAGAGGACTATTTGCATATTAGCCTTTTATTATATAAGATTATCTTAACGTTTTAGCACATATCTAATAGAAATTATTTAAACTATCCTTATTACTGAGTTGAGGACAAGATGTTTGGTACAATAAAGCAAATTACCTAATAGAAGGTCTAAAGGTATCATCTCTTTCACTGCATCAAGAATTCCTCTTTGTCTTGCCTCTTGACCATCCAACTCTCTTGCACAAGCTTTGCAACATCCACACACAGCACAGCCAGATTCTCCGGAACCACAACCACAGATACTTAAAAAAAAAAAAAAAAAAAAAAAAGAATTAACTGAAATCCTTCTACTCTTTCCTTAAAACACTTTTCTGTATGAGGTACCATCTCACACCTGTCAGAATGGCTATCATCAACAAATCAACAAACAACAAGTGCTGGCGAGGATGTGGAGAAAAGGGAACCCTTGTACACTACTGGTGGGAATGCAGACTGGTGCAGCCACTGTGGGAAACAGTATGGAGTTTCCTCAAAAAATTAAAAATGGAACTCCCATTTGACCCAGTAATCCCACTCCTAGGATTATATCCCAAAAAGTCAGAAACACCAATCAGAAAAAACATGCATCCCTATGTTCATAACCAATGGACACAGACAATGGGGGGTACAGGAAGACCAGGGCTGGGGCGTAAGGGGCAGGCTGGGAGAGGACAATGGGGGGGAGGGGAAGGGGACATATGTAATACTTTCAACAATAAAGAATTGCAAAAAAAAACTTTTCTGCATTTTTGAGATTAAATTAAATGAGGCAAAAATGAAATCAATCCTTCAGATCAGGATCAGGATATGTCAATTTTTAAGGAAAGGTATGAATCTATATATATAAAAGCCTAAGTGACCGAACAACCGGATGGTAGCTATGATGCACACTGACCACCAGGGGGGCAGATGCTCAAAGCAGGAGCTGCCCCCTGGTGGTCAGTGGGCTTCCACAGCAGGAGCATCGCTCAGCTGATAGACGAGTCTAGACGCTGGGCTGATGGGCTGGCGAGCGTAGCTGCGAAGGCAAGAGCCTCTCCGGCGGACATCCCCCCTGCACAACTGAGCAGCAGAAGCAGACACAGCTAGGCTGGGATGAGTGGGAATGGTGCAGCGCTGCGCCCAGCCCAGCCTCGGGCTCCTCCCCCACCACCTGTCCCTTCCCACACTACTTCGTGCTGTGCAGGATCAACACAGACAGTGGGCTAGAGTCCAACAAGCTGACGGGTAAGGCCAAGCTACAGTGGCACAGAGGTCCACTGATACCCACAGGCCAGGCCAGGCCAAGGGACCCCACCGGTGCATGAATCCATGCACCAGGCCTCTACTAGATGAATAATTAAAAACGAAAGTTTATTAAGTTCCTCATATTTCTACAGAAAATACAAACGTATTCTATCTTCAAAGCTGCTATTAACAAATATTCTTCACGTTTTCACAATTAGTGAAGGACCAGCAGCTTTACTATTAAGTGGTCTGGATGGCTTGGTTAGTAAACAAACAAACATTCCTACCTACCAGATAAGTTAAGGGAGGTGTGGGCAGCCCACCTTGCCAGCTTAATGTATTAGTCTCCATTTCCCTCCCTATCCTTTATATGCTATCTTCTCCCATTAGCTCCTTTCACTGTGTCCAATTACCTGTTCTTTTTGCTCTTCTTTATCCTTTCATATCAGCTGTAAACTAAGCATATGGCATTTGATTATAATATAAAGAAGACAAGAACACTCCCGGAAGTTAGCTAGAGGGTCAGTGAACAATTAACTTCTTAGTCACATATTTTACAGATGCAGAAGTTATAGCTTTAATGATATTTGTTGGATAAGTCCTGAAAAACTTTAGACAGCCTTAATGAAACCCTGGTTATCCAGATTTAAGGAGGTTCAGGAGGAAGGACTTATCTGGCAGCAGACTTGAAAGACATAGCTAGGTGCCCTGTGAAACTTGTAGCTTTCAAATGTAAACACTACTGACAACTGGAGGATCACTAACTACAACATTAAAAACTGATACAATAAAATGCCCTACTGAATTGTATATGGGCACTATTTAAAAAATAATGTTTATTTCTAAACCTATTCTAAGATATATAGTCAAAATTTTATAACTGAAGTCATTTTTAATAGTGCTTAGTGTCCCGGCACAAATTCCTATGTTGACTTTATTCATGTATTCATATCTGCTTCATTAGTAAAGAAATTATTGTACTTGGTTAGGTACTGTCCATTTATCTATAAATAATTATTGAAAACTGACAGTAAATCGGGGGGGAAGCATATAAAGAAGAATGAATAATTTCAGGAAGGACAAGAGAATTATAAATTCATTTATAATATGCATCGATTACTTAAGTTCAGATATTGGGGACATTTAATTTTAATGGAAATAGATTGAGGCATCTCCAGGAGGATAAATTTCAACTCCTTGTAAAAGAAATATTATCTTTAGTTCTGGTTGGCATGCTCAGTGGTTAGAGCATTGGCTCATGCACCAAAGGGTCACAGGTTCAATTCCCAGTCAAGGACACATACCTGGGTTGCAGGTTCAATTCCTGGCCCCGTCCAGGCACGAGGTACGGGAGGCAACCAGTCTATCTTTCTCTCTCTTTCCCTTCCACTCTCTCTAAAAATCAATGGGAAAAAATATCCTTGGGTGAGGATTAAAAAAAAAAAAAAAAGGAAAAAAAGAAAAATTATCCTTTGATAGAGAGCCAAAATATTATTTCAGTAGTTTAAAAGAAAAGACCTATTATTTAAGATCTATTTCACTATGTTAGGCCATAGTATAATTCCAGAAATGTACTCAGAGTAGATCCAAACATTATTTTGGAAGAAGCACCTGACTATAAAGGAGGTGTCAAATAGGAAGGGCTGTCCTCACTATGGCTGATATTTTTTTCCCCAAGATTCCCTTTAATTTCCAAATTAAGCTAATTATCAAAATCTGATCTTAAAAAGATCAGATCTATCGTAATACAAAGATCTATCATAATTAATTTAATCTTACAAAGGATAGCCCATTATGTTACATTGGCTACAAATGGCAACACAAAAATAAGAATCAAAATCTTCCCTAACATTCTAGGGAAAAATCTGCATTCTGATTGTGCCTAACTCATACCTTAACTTTAAAATGACAAAACAGACCCTGAAAAAAAAAAATAATGGTAAAGGAAGAATAAAAACTATATATAACAGGTGCAATGCAACTTTAGCCACGATAGTTCCTAGAACTCCTAAAATTGCAGAGTAAATTCAATTGAAAAGAAAATGATATATCCCTAATAAAACAACCTATATGTTTTTTTATAATTCTACTCAGAAAAAATTCCTATGTGTTTTTAAAGCAGTCTTAGAAAGAATACAAATGGCTCAGTGGTTGAGCTTTGACTTATGAACCAGGAGGTTATGGTTCGATTCCTGGTCAGGGCACATGCCCCAATTGCAGGCTCAATCCCCAGTGTGGGGCATGTAGGAGGTAACCCATCAATGATTCTCTTTCATCATTGTCCCTTTCCCTTCTCCTTTCTCTGAAATCAGTAAAGACATATTTTTAAAAAAAAGAATACAAATGAAGGCATAACCCAAGCCTTGAAAAAGATGACCTTTTTAAAAATAATGCTTTAAATGGATCAAATGATATAAAAATGACACTAAATTAGAATTTATTATAATTCCCCACCCCTGCTCTAAGTATGTCCTCAGGTGAGGATTAAAAATAAAAAATAAAGAAAGAAATAACACAGAATACTCTGAAATAATTTTGAAAAGACATGTGTTTTATGCATTTTCTAGTAACATTTTATTTCTTCAGTATTAATTCTTTTTCTTACCCTCCAGGAACTCTGTCTGGACGCCCACTACTGACACAGCTGGCTCCATAACCTGTACAGTCTCCACAGACAGTACACACCATGCACTGCTCCAGCTTCCACTTATGCATGCCTGGAGGGCACATCATAGACTTCTCATCTTTTTCATCTAGTTCTTCTTCTAGGTCTTCATCCATTGCTGTGGCCATATTTTCAATTCCAAACCCTATTTGAGAGAACAATTTATAATTTTTTCGATTATTCCCATGTCTAAAAAAACTGACATTTATATTTCCCAATTAAGTATATATATATAACATATACTAATCCAAATGAGTATACAAAGAAATGATAAAATATAAGAGCAAGAAAAATAAAATTTACTTGAAGGCCTACCAATAAGTGCTCTCCCCATTTCCCTTTCTGCAAAAAGAGTCAGGGAAGACAGAAACATCTCTTAGCTGTTGTTTTTTGTCAATCATACTTTTAATTTTTTTGGATTTTAATTTTCGTCCCTCCTTTCCATCTTCACTGCCAACACTTTTGTCCAACAGACCAAAGAATGATTACTAACCACACTTTAAGCCAAGAGTCCCTCCAATCTAGACCATCCTCCCACTGCTAGCAATCAGCTTTATAAAACATACACTTAATCCTATGACTTCACAATTTACAAAATTCTTCAGCAAGATACAGTCATTCACAATATGGCTCCCAATTTTCTCCAAACTACTTCTTCCATGCAAACTACATTCTACCTAAACCTAAATTCCCTTTGCTTTCTAAACATCCTGTCCTTTCTCATACTCTGGGCCTTTGCTCATTCCTGCTCTATCTCTCTTCCTACCTCATATACCTGCCTCTCCATACCTCATCAACCAGAGTTTTTCAGACCTCAAAAACTCAAGTCAGAAGTCATTTCCTAGGAAAGCACTGACCACTTTTCTGAAGAAAACAGTCACTATCTCCTTAAACCTGTTTATACCTCAATTACAACTTAATTGTGCTATAATTCCTTCAACTATTTTTTTTTTTTTTTTTTTTTTTTTACTGAATACCTACCTAAATGCCGCAGGCATTTCCCTTGATGGCAAAGAGAGAGAACATTTTTTTGTAAAGGGCCAGACTGTGGCTTTATGGGCCATATAAGTCTGCCACACTTTTAAAAAATAGCACTTTAAAAGTATAAAACCCATTTTTAGCCTGGAAAGCCATACAAAAACAGGCTACTGAGCAGATGGCTTGTAGGTTTCTGCTTTAGGCACTGAGGACTATGATGATGAACTATTTATTATAAACCTTATAACTTAGTGATAAAGACACGCATTAATTAAATAGCCATACAGAAAAGAGTAAATATAAAACTTTGATAGACTTATAAAGGAACATATAGTGCTACAAGAGCATATAATAAAAGAACAAATCTGTGGGAATCAGGTAATTATTTTTAATCTTTGTCTTTTCTACTAGTCTTAGATCCTCAAAGACAAGGTATTACCTTACTCACTTTACCTCTTAACTTAGTCAACCTTACTCTCTTTTATCACTTATATCTATAATAGACTCAGTATATAGGTCTGTCTAACCATGAAATAAATTCATGGGATATATAACTTTTTTTATTTTTGCCACTTCTAATCTATGGACAGGTTGGAAAATTAGATAACCATGTATTGGATAACTACGCCTGTCTACAGTTAAAATCAAGCAATCCCAAGGAAGACCAAAGTGACTATTATTCATAAGAACAGGAACTAAAATATATTGAGCACATACCTGGGTCTACATATATTAATCATCCCAATTGTACTATAATTATTATCCTCAAATTAATCTCTAAAATTCAAAGCAATATCAATCACAATGCCAAGTAGAAAAGCTCACCCTCATACACATGGATAAAAAGGCCCCAACCTAACTACATAAAGCAAAAATTTATAAAAAAAACAACAGCAACTTGCCATCAAAATTGGAAAATTATATACAACAAGTAAAACCATAAACATAAAAGAGAGAATCCACAAATTAGTAAAAAATATTTGTAACACATACAATATAATATATAAAATACTGCTACTAATTAATAAGAAAAAGCTAGAAAAATAAGAAAAAATTAAAAAGATAGTCTAACTCACAATTCATAACCAATGGACTGCAAATTAAAAGAAAAATGAGAGACACAGCAATTTTCCTCCTAACTGTATACCCCAAAGAAATGCAAACATATTTTCACTAATATTTACTAGAAATGTTCAGAGCAACACTATTCATAATAACCCAAACTAGAAACTACCCAAATGTCCATAATACTAGCATAAGTTTTAAAACTGTGATATATTTACATAATTTAATACTACACGATGAGAATGAACAACTTACAGCTAACCATATCAACATAGATGAATCTCATAAAAGTAAAGCTGAGTGCAGGGAAGGGCAGTTGGGGGTGAGATCAGGCCGGCAGGGGAGGGCAGTTAGGGACGATCAGCAGGCAGAGGCAGTTAGGGGTGATCAGGCAGGCAGGCAGGTGAACGGTTAGGAGCCAGTGGTCCCAGATTGCGAGAGGGATGTCCGACTGCCAGTTTAGGTGGGATCGGGCCTAAACCAGCAGTCAGACATCCCCCAAGGGGTCCCCAATTGGAGAGGGTGCAGCTGGGCTCCCCCGCCCCCCTGTCCCCGCACGAATTTCATGCACCAGGCCATTAGTATTTATATAAAATTACAAAAACATACAAGTAAAAAACATTTGCTCAGAAATTAAAGGTGTAAAGTATATTTGATTATTTCAGTAATATACTGTCAAATAAACAAATTTCCTAACTTGTGAGTGTGAAATCAATCATTTACTTTGAAAATAGTAAGATTCTTTACCATGTTGTTCTGAAAAGCTAATGAAAAGGCTACACACAATTTAACATTAATACAGTAACACCTACCTTTCCCACCTGGGTTCATGGCACCAGTGTCTCGTCCACACTGTCCTTTATTATTTACACCAAAGGTCCAAACTTCTCCATTCTTCATTAAAACACAAGTGTGTGCTTTGCCCATAGCTACCTGAATTACAAAATGGCCCTTCAAATCTGTTACCAAACCTATAGGAAAGATATGTATTTAGTAAGAAACAACAAAAAAGCCTTTCTGAGCCTACCACCTCAATGCAGAACTTCTCTCTTTTTTTTTTCTTTTCTTAAATCCTCACCCAAAGGTATTTTTTCAATTGATCTTAGAGAATGGAAGGGTAGGAGAAGGGGGAGAAACATGGATGTGAGAGAGACATTGGTTGCCTCCCACACTCCCCATCTGGAGCCAGGGATCAAACATGCCCTTGAAAGGGAACTAAACTGTGACCCTTGGGTCCAAGGGTCGATTCTCTAACCACTTAGCAAAACAAGATCAGGGCTCAATGCAGAACTTTTCACTTATGGGATAAAATAACTCACCAAAATGAGAAATAAGTGGCCATAAGAATGGCAGTAAATTAATTTTGTGATGTTATAATGAAGCTCTAGCCAAAAGGAATTTAGCAAGCAAGAGTTACACTAAGTATTATTTTTAAACTATACATGAGCCCATCCCAAAATTTTGACTCATTTGACATTGAGGCCAACCACAAATGTAATTATTACCACATTAAGCAACTCACATATCACCTGAGCACAGTTCAACTTAATAATTGTTATGAATGTTTGATATATGTCATTTCCCTAGGCTTTACATATTTACCTCATATAAACACCTTCTAAGTGGTTTGCCCAATCATTATACTTAATTCTAAGTGCCAGAAAGAAAACCTAGCAACCAAATATGTTTTTAAAAATCAAAATTCATAAATATATCCACTTCTTAAACTTCTGTTTTACATGTCACTCAATCACTTAACAAGTAATTCTTGAGCCCCTATTATGCACCAGACGCTGTGCTGGGCACTGGGGATATAATCCTATATAATAAAAGCCTAATATGCTAAGTGTCCAACCATTCATTTGACCATTCAACCAGTCGCTATGACACACACTGACCACTAGGGGGCAGATACTCCGAGCAGTAGGTTAGCTTGCTGCTGGGGTCTGGCCGATCGGGACTGGGTGAGACGGGCCCAACATGCCCTGGAGCCCTCCCGTGGTCCCTCCCCAGCCCCAATCATGCACCGGTGGGGTCCCTCTGCCTGGCCTACACCCTCTCGCAATCCGGGACCCCTCGGAGGATGTAGGAGAGCCAGTTTTGGCCCGATCCCTGCAGGCCAGGCCAAGGGACCCCACCAGTGCACGAATCCGTGCACGGAGCCTCCAGTAGTAAATAAGGGAAAGAGAATCTCTCCCTAACTTCCTAACAGGGGGAGGGGAGGAGATAAGTAATTCATCAAATATATATCAGCTATGTTATAAAATTAATTTTCCCACAACACTACCAGAAACATGTCACATGAGCATCTAACTGAGCTTAGGGAAAGCTTTCTAGAGAAAGTAACAGCTGAAATAGAGCTGCACTAGCCAAATGCCATAATTCATTCTCATAAAACTAGAGAGTGTTCCCAGAAATAATACAGGAAGGAATCACAAAATGTTGTATTTTTAAATGTGAAAAATGTAGAGAAAGCATCCTACAAATAATAATTTTCTAGACATCTTTGCAATACATAATGTCTAGTCTTGAACTTTCTTTGCATAAAATTGAAATAGTGTTTAAATTTAACTTACTTGAACTATCAGAGTAAATGGCATCTTTTCCAAACATGTATAACTCTCCATCTTTAGAAATGACAGAACTACTTCCATTATTGCAGGCTGTATACACCACAATTTTTCCTTCCATCTTAATTATCTTTTTAGGTTTATAGGGTTTTGATTGTCGTCGGCTCTTAGCTTTAAAAAAGTTAAATTAAGGCATCAATGTAGACATAAAAATAATTTGTATATGAACAAGGGAAAAACACATGTTGTTTGCATTTATGATACACTTTATTTTCACAAAGGCCTAGGTTTCCCAACATGTTAATTAAAATGTGTCAACCTTGCAAGCCTCATCTAATTATATTTAGGCTATCAGTGTCATATCTTCTTCTTTGTAGCACAGTGAAATTCCCAATGGGAAACACAATCTTCTATCAAACTTCTGGGAAGCCCAATCTCAAGATTAGCTATTTACATTATCAAAATCATTACATTATCATATATTTAAAAAGTCCCTTTCTCTTAAACTCTATCTCACATATATTCTTATGCTGGAACCTTGAAAGTAAAATCAGTTCCTCATTCATTCAAAACATATGTATTAAGTAGCTACACATAGTCAATGAGAGACAAGGGAAATATACATAAGGAAGGGAAGTAAATAAATTAACCTTTTGTACTTGGATGTCGAGTGTGACTCGACATGGTTAGGGTTAAAGGTGGAAAATCAAGCAACCTCTGCTTTCAAAACCTAAATCCCTAAAATCAGTAAAATATGGGAAATATCAATCTTCCTGTTTCTTTATTCAACCCGAATTTTGCATGCCTTTCAGAATAAAACATTCTGCTGTGCGGGGTACCGTTCTGTGACTTTAAAATTCCATTATATATTTTCATATAACATGATCCACAAAGATATACACAGTGTTATCTGGTACTCTGAATGCTAGAAGGAAAAAGTGGCTGTGCTAAAGTTTCTGACTATTTTAAGGGATTTCTTTCAAGGTCTTTTTACTTACACATGATTTTTACATTAGATATTGACTTCGAACCTACTCCTCATAAGATGCTACCCCCGTGTGCTACACTGTATAAAGTAAATGAGAAGTTACAAAAAGAGAAACATGACACTTTGAGGAAGACTTCATTACCAAGGGTTTGCTTTCATCTTAGAGAAATAACACCAAGAGCAGTGATCCATCAATAACTGATACTAATACAGAAGGTTACATAAGGTTTACTTTATTCTGAAATATATATTACTCTCAAAATTTGGGGTTACTTAAAATAATATATTGAAATAAGTTTGTAAAAATAATAACTGACAAAAACAGAGAAATAGCCAAGTAAACATGAAGCATATAAAAATTCATAAATATGAACTGCAGAATACAATCTGCAATCACAGTTCTTTAATAAACAGTATACCACCACCATTAACTGAATAAGCCCCAATGTAAAATCCTCTATTACCTTGATGAGGTAACTGCGGTTGAAATTGATATGCCTTATGTTAATAAATTCTACATTATTTTTACTGACTGTCCAGTTGATTAGTTAACTTACTTGACTCTCCATCTTCTCCTTTACTAGCAGATCCTGTAAAAAATATGCTTCCATCTTCTGCAACTAAAAGGGCATGAGAGCCATCATGTCCAACGGAGAAATGTACAATCTTTGGAGATTTTGTAATTGGTAGTTCAACCCATTTTCCTGCTGATGGACCACCTTGTTTGATTCCAAGACTCTGGTATTTTCCAGTGTAATATATCTGATATGTTAAAAAAAAAAAAAAGAAGGAGGAGGAGGAGGAGGAGGAGGGGGAGGGGGAGAATAGAAAACAGGAATTATAATGACTTTTCGAGTAGTGCACCAGGTTTTACTTGAGAGAGAAAAAAAAACACACAATCTTCCATGTTTTATTGAAGAACAAAAATAACAAGAACCCAAACTCTTTGTTAATACTATTTGACTTATGTGAGCTGAGGAAAAAAACGGGCATATTTTTCCAAAAAGACAGAGTTCATAATAGGTTTTTCCTATCTACTCAGAATACTTACCTTTTGTCTCTCAATTTTATTTTAGTTTTCAGTATTTCTTTTTAAAAAATTATTTATCTTTATTGTTGATCTCCCCCATTTTCCCCCACTGCCCCACCCCAGGCCTTCACCAAGTTATTGCCTGTGTCCATGGATTATGCATATATGCATATAAGTTATTTAGTTATTCTCTGTGTGTCCCCCTCAAACCTCTCCCTGCGCACACGTGCGCGCGCACGCACACACACACACACACACACACACACTTCCCTCTGAGATTCATCAGTCCCAACCATGCTTCCATGCCTCTGGGCCTATTTTGTTCCCTGGTTTACTTTACAACTCAAACTCAACAAAAGGAAGACAATCCAATTTAGAAGTGGGCAAAGGACCTAAATAGATACTTTTCCAAAGAGAACATACTGACAGAATATAAAAAAGTGCTCAAAGGCACTAATCATCAGAGAGATGCAAATTAAAATGACAATAAGGTATCACCTCACAACTGCCAGATTAGCTACTACCAATAAATCAACAAACAACAAGTGCTGGCGAGGAAATAGAGAAAAGGGAACCCTAGTACACTACTGGTGGAAATGCAAACTGGTACAGCCACTATGGAAAAGAATATGGAATTTCCTAAAAAATTTAAATATGTGATCCACTTACAGGAATATATCCTAAGAATCCTAAAACACTAACCAGAAAGAATATATGCACCCCTATGTTCACAACAATCTCTATATATAAAAGGCTAATATGCAAAGTGTACCCTTGGGAGTTTGACCGGGAGATCAGGAGTTCGATTGCTCACTATGACATGTGCTGACCACCAGGGGGCAGCACAGAATAAAGAGAGGCCCTGGCCGGCAGCCGGAAGGCCCCGATCAGCCCTGATCACCTGCCAGGCCTAGGAACCCTACCCGTGCACGAATTTTGTGCACTGGGCCTCTAGAAAGTTATATTTAGCAAATAACTACATGAGTTTTTTGTTAAATTCTAAGTACGTTTTTATACTCAGGAGAAGAGAGAGCCTTTCATTTAGACAAAAGGGATAGGAGCCACAGATACAGTTGATAGCTGGGTGCCTCTTGGCGGAGAAAAATTATCTATATATATAAAAGCCTAAGTGACCGTTACAACTTAACTACCAGAACGACCAGTTGCTATGATGCGCACTGACCACCAGTGGGCAGATGCTCAACATAGGAGCTGCCCCCTGGTGGTCAGTGCGCTCCCACAGCCAACCTCCCCCAGCCGGCCAACCTGCCACGGTCCCTCCCCCCAGCTGGCAGGCCCCAACTACCTGATCGGGGCTGGGACCTGGACTGGGACGGGGAACCAGGAGTGGGTGGCAGCGGACTCGGCCCCTTTCCCAGGGTGGCCAAGGGCCGGCTCCCTCCTGGGGCCAGTGGCTAACCTCCTGCGGTTCCCCCGCCCCTGTCCTTACTCCCCTGCCGGCAGGCCCCAATCGGCCTGGCTCCGAAAGGCCCTGATCACTGGCCAGGCCTAGGGACCCCACCCGTACACGAATTTCGTGCACCGGGCCTCTAGTGTTATTTACAATAGCTAAGATTTGAAAACAGCCTAACTGTCCAAAGTAGATGAGGAGATAAAAAAACAAACAAAACTGTGATCCATTTACAGAATGGAATACTATGCAGCTGTACAAAAGAAGGATCTCTTACCCTTTGAGACACCATGGAGGGACCTGGAGAGTATTATGCTAAGTCAGAGAAAGACAAGTATCACATGATTTCACTCATGGGTGTAATCTAATGAACAAAATAAACCGATAAAACAAAATAGGCCCACAGACAAGGAAGCATGGCACAGATGGACAGATCATCTTTCAATTTTATAAGATACTTTATAAGTATCCTGAATAGATAAGAAAAAAATGTTTAATATACTCAAAACACTTAACAAGTTCAGAAAATTCTCAAGTCAATTTCTCCAGTATAAAAAGCCCTACATACAAAAACACTGTGTTTGCATAGAAATTTTAGAATTCTTTTTATTACCTTACTTTATCCTCACAGGCACTAGATAAGAAAAAAGTTTTCAACTCCATAGATTGACCTCTATAATCTGTAACTGAATTACACATGCTCCTACTTCCTCCAACTTGTAATCTGTATATTTCTGCTCATTTATAGAAATTTGCAATGGATATCCTATTTATCAAAATAAACACAAAATATGAACTTATCCCCAACTCAGAAAATTACAGAGTTCCAATCAAAATTTAAAATGATTGTTTAAACATGTGAACTATATACTAGTAAACTAATCAACTGATTGTACCGACTATTTTAAAGCAAAGAATGTCCATTTTTAATCCTAAAATAGTAATTTACCTTTCCATTTGCTGTTTTCATTAGTGCAAACTCTCGTCCTGCACCAAGAATTGCTGACTCCTCATCAAATCCTGTACCTGATAATACAACAAGACTAATAAATTCTATTATTTTAATAGAAATAAGTTCACGCACAACTTGGACTATTTTGAGTAATTAAAAAGTCAATTCACTTAATATAAACAAAAACAAGTACGACAAAATGTCATATGCCTGGATTTTTAAAAAAATATTAACAATATGTACATTACTCCAAAGGAAGATAAGATTACCATAAGCTTCTTAATTTGTTCCAAACTAGTGCCAGATTAATTTTTTAAATATAAAAAAGTTACTACTGGCCGGTTAGCTCAATTGGTTAGAGCGTGGTGCTATAAAAAAGTTTTTTAAAGCAATGCCAGCAATATCCCTTGAATTACTGAATGAATAATAACATATTTTTAGTGTGCAGACATTATAGAATGCATTTAACTTTATTCTATTTGATCCTCACAACTATACTGTCTAGTTTGTAAATAAACAAATATAAAGCTTGATGAGGTTTGTCCAGGCCTTTGAGCATGAATAATGCCAGGCAAATATCTGAATTAAGGTACTTCAGATTCTCCATTCCATGCTTTTTACTACAAAACACTTTTATGAATTTGAGTACATATGTGTGCATTTTCAAATTATAAAACTAATAGTAAATAATTATATGTGGCACATTTTATGATTTTTGTCCAATTACACAAACTACTAATTAGCCCATGGCCTTGTTAAATTTAAAAACTATAATTTCAATTCAATATCTTTCTATGAAAAAATACTACATAATTCAATTAGTATGCAAAGTAAATCACTAATATCAAGTTTATTAAATTTAATGAGATAGTCAAAGATGTGGGTCTTGCAAAGAATCCTGTAAGTTAAAAAATGGCACTATTAAACCTGCAGCAGGTTTAACCCAAAAGTGAAACCCCCATGGAAACTAGTATTACTAATTACTACTGTGACACTGTAAGAATAATTACACTAAGTCTGAGAAATACACTGAGGTTGTCTGTATATCTGTATCAAAATGAAAGATTATTAATCAATTTGCTAGGTCAATTACCATTTTCACAATTTATAGGATCATTCTATATAGCTATCCTGAAAATATGTTCAAACCAAAATTAAATGTTTCAAAAATATTAACTATGTATATTACTGTAGTAAAATTTTACAAATGACGTTTTCAAATTTTAAACAATTGAATATAGATGGAACACATAAACTAATGATGTCCACAAGTGTTGTCCACCTAAGTCTTACCAAATGTAAACTTATTTTCTTTTGATCTATTGAAAATGAAAATGGAAAATTATTAGTCACTTCCTTAAAATGGCTCTGTTTCAAAGCCATATTTCCTGGCTCCTTATACATATTAATTCATAAGTGTGCTTTAAAGTAACAGACATCAAAATAGCTGCTAAAATATAAGCTACACTGCTGAAAACAGTGCTAGTCTTCAAAAGAATAAAGAACTTAAAAATTAAAATATGGAATAAAGGCTTATTTGACCATCCTACTTATAATATGCAAGTCCTTTTCCAGATCAAATAGCGAGATACCACAGGCATGTAAGCATTTTCTGGCCAGTTTAAGTTGTAATTCTTGTTGTAGAACAGGTTCAGTGCTGGTGGCAAATATTCTGACAACAAAGCCATCCTAAAACAAAATATCCACAGTATTAGGTTGCATAAATTGATCTTTTAAGGCTCTATATTCCATTTAACACAAAGTAATATATAAGAAAGGGATTCCATTTACATCAGCTACTCATGATTCAGAGTACTTACATCTCTTGAAGCAGCTATCTGATTAATATATTCTCCATCAGTGAATAAAATATTTTGACCTTCAGCGTGGCAATCTGTGCAGAAGGAATAAAAAGTAATTCTTTTACAATATAAACCAACACCTCACAAAATGACTTTACTCCTCTGATGAAGTCAGAATGAGAGTTTTCCACACAATACGATAAACTTAAACTCAAAGGGAGACTGTGCTTTTTAATAAAGAATTACAAATTAGCAGGAACTAAATAATTCAACTAATAATACTTATTACATTTTGTGCTTACATTTATAAATCTTCCACAATCAAGAAACTCAGAGCCCACCTGCTTTCAAAATGAATTAGTATTGAAGTCTGATCATAAACATGCACCACGATAAACAAACTACAGTCACTGGTTATAATCATTTCAATACAATCACATGCGAATGTAAGCAACACTCTTACTCGGACATACATACCATTTGTTAGTGTCACAGAAAAATACAGATGGACCTAAAACTTCTGTACTTGAGTCTATGGTGTCCAACTACAGATATCCCTTGCTTTATAAAATAGAACTGGGTTTACAGTTTCTACTTAAGACGTTTCATGCTTATTCCCAGAATTTTTAGCAGTTAGCGTGTTATATAATTTTTTAATGTTCATCCTTCATAGAACAGACAAATCTATGCTTATGTAGTTCTTTTTGTCTGAAAGTGCTCATAAGTTTTGGCTGGAATACCATATTTTGTCAATATGTCCATATGTGGACATATTGTATACTATATACTTTGACCAAAATAATGCACGAGCGCGATTATAACAAGGGATACCAGTATTACATAAGGACCACTGGGGCATGTGTTAGTGACTGCTACTAAATAACACGAAACTACAAGCAAAATCAACATCTAAGTATAAACTGTATCCTTTTGGAAAAATAAATGTTCAGCAAGCAAGAAAAAAAGCACACACACTCCCAAAATAACTGCAGAGAACTAGGATGAATCACTCCATTAATTTACAATACCAAGAAAATAATATTTCATTTCTATTTGCACCTGAATCAACAAAACATTAAAATTCTGTTTTTGGAATGCAGTACTGGAACCCACCCAAATAAGATGGATTGCTCTATATCTTTTCCCAGGAGCTTCATACTAGCATACTTCTTTATTATAAATATGCAAAACACAGGCAGACCCTTACCAAATAGAGAATTCAGTGATCACAAACTGGAAATAGAAACTGGGAGACAAGGCCCACTGGTAGCCCAAGAGACTTGGTAATCAAAGAGAGGAGAAATCGAAAGAAAGAGTTCCTAGTCCACTGTACAGAATACAAAGAGGCGCAAGAAAGATGCTTCTCAAGCTCTAAGCAGTAAGATTTTAAACTAAAAAGCAAAGAAGAAAAACTCATTATAATTCAGATAATTGCAGGGGTGAGGACTGAAGCGGCGCAAGAAGAGTAGCAAAAACCCTCATGATCTGAGGCAACCTGTCACCAGACATGGAGAGTAAATGACATAAGGATACAATACAAAAGATATGCCAACACATAAAAGCTAAAATGACAATTAACAGGGGGAAAAAACCTAAGTTTTAAGTTCATCAATGCTAGGTTTAAAACAACTAATTTATAAACTAGACTATAAGACAAGTTGGATCATGAAGCTCAAAGAATTACCAGATTTATATCAATTTTAAACAAGGTATTCAATTCTGTCTATATCCTGACAATTCACTTCTGCTTGTACTTGATAGAAAGCTACAGGTTAGAGCTGCCTGTAGCTAGGAGGAGAGAAAAATAAAAGTGCTATTGAAGAAATTGCAGTCCAGGTCAAAGAAATAGAAAGATGGAAAAAGGCTTCTTCAGGCTTGAGGGCAAGTCTTCCTGTTGTGTGGTTTCAAAAAGGTTTTCTCTTTATCCTTTCTTTATCCATCATGTAATGTTTTAAGACAGCATCTTCAGGAAAATATCAAGCAACATCTGCCAGTTCGGAAGACACTTGTCATGAGACTATCCTCCCAAAATTTGTTTCATTGTATTCACCGTGAATACAATATATATTTATGAAGCACAGAAAGCCACACTTGTATTGGTAAAAAGCCGCATTTCATATGTTAAATAATGTAAGCTGAAGATAGTAATAAGTTATTTTTTTATCATGGTGTAATAAATACAACAGCTGAAGATAGACCATTTGAAAATGGTCTTCTCATTCAATCTCTATTAAATGAGGATTTCTCAGAAGTAAATTGTTTACATTAGTATCCATCTATTGGATGAAGGTTAAGAATTTCTTTCAGTATATTATCCTAAAATGACTTGCACAAAGACAGAACAATAGGGACACTCATTATGGTGTAATTTATATTGCAAAAAATTGGAAAAAACTTCCATCTCAATATGTTAATGAATGGAATATATTTTGTAACATTAAAATTATATTGTGGAAGACTATTTAATAGCCTGGAAATTTATTCATAATGATTAGTGAACAGGATAGGTTAAAACGCAGTATGTAGCATAAAATCACTTTTTTACAAGTATGTACACATACATAGGAAAAAGATAGGAAGGGCATTCACCAATATGTTCTAATGTTTATATATGGGAAGTGGAGTTACAATGAATTTTGTTCATTTGTTTAGATGATTCTATACAATAAATACAAGGTGGGACAAAAGTAGATTTACAGTTGTTTATATGGAAAATGCAATAATTAATAAATAATAATATAAGAACAAACTGTGTTTCATGTACTTACAATTATAAATCTACTTTCCCCACCCTGTATAATCCCTTTTATATGGGGGCACACGTTATTACTATAAATTATGTTATATTACTATTATTATTATTATTCGAACTAGAGACAAGGTCCAAACTTGTGATATTAAAAAAAATTCTGTACAGATAACTAAAAACAGATGACTATTTACAAATTGTTTTAATAAGTCATCTGTTTTCCAAAGTAGCTTTTTTGTGAAACACACATAAAATGTGACATTTTCTTTAACCGAGTGTCATTTATACTAATTTGGATATGTGTATATATAGCAATGCTTAAATAAATGTTTGATGAAGTTATAAAAATATATTAAAAAATTAACAAGCAGGCTGGCAGCAACTATCCTTCCCAATGTGATCTTCAGAAATAGTTCTCCATCATTTTCAGATGACCAAGTGCACAAGAGGAATATTGCTGCTTACCATGAAATTATTGATAAATATATTAAGTATTCAATATTTTAATAGAAAGTCTTTTAGAATCTATTAAAGGTAAAAGCAAATTCAGACTTTCCAATTTAGAACATATTATACATTTGCCCAATATTTCACAAAATTTAAGACCTACTTTAGACAGCTCAGTGATTTGAGTGATATTAAACCAAAGGAGTTGTTCCCAAAGTGCCTTATCAGAGTATTATTAAAAGTATAAATGATGGAATTTAAAAAATTTCCTGACCTGCCCTAAAATCTTTGTCTGTGAAAACCCTTTAAAAATAGAAGAAAACCCAAAGTGCATTGTTAAAGTAAAAATAAACAGGAGGTTCTTTATTCCAGCTATATGAGAGCCAGAGCTGTGGTTTAATCAAGAACAACAAAATCACCCCACTTCAGCAGCTGAAATAGCCTTGGTGGGGGATCAGGCTGCAGATGGGCAAGAACTTAAAATAAAATATTAAAACACTTTATACTATATCCTTGATGTTTGTTTTCCTTAGATGTATTAACTTTATATAGACTATAAAATAGTTTGCATGTCAAGATTTTTTTAACCTATATGTAAGCAAGCACTTTTCCTTGCTACTCATTCTTTATATGTCCAAATGGCCTAACATGCACATCTCTTAAAATCAAATGTGAAGAAAAAAATGAGGTGTTCACTAACATACCTGGTAACATGACAGTACCATCTTGTTCCAGTGTTTCAGGGCTTATTCTTATGGCTGTCATGCTGTGGTTATTCACATCTCTATACAATAAATAACCCTGATAACAACAAAAAATTTTGCTATATTATGTGTTAAATTTTTTTTTCATTACAAACTTATCAGTAAAAGTAATCATACAGTTGTGTATTATAATTTTTTGAGATACAATAATACATCACTATTGATGTGTAAAACAGGTTAAAGATTAAAAATATAAGAACATGGGTAAACTTTAATAAGAGGAGAAATTATATATGACTAGGTATCAATTAACCTGTTATATTCTCAGATACATTCATTAGACACTAGAGGCCCAGTGCAATGGGAGGTTGGCCAGCTGAGGAAGGGACTGTGGGAGGTTGGCCAGCCAGAGGGAGGGACCACGGGAGGTTGGCTGGCCACAGGAGGTTGGCTGTGGGAGTGCACTGACCACCAGGTGGCAGCTTCTGCGTTGAGCGTCTGCCCCCTGGTGGTCACTGTGCATCATAGTGACCAGTTGTTCCGGTCGTTTGGTCATAATGGTCTCTTAGGCTTTTATATATATAGATTCTGCACAGGACAGCGCATTTTGTTCAAAATTATTATATCACTTGCTATGTAAATAATAGAAATGACCACTGTTAGTTTAACAAATATTTTAAGGAAAAATAACTGAAATATTTAAGTTAATATTTAAAAATAAATAAAGTAGTAGTTTTAGATAGTGATATGCCCCTGAACATATTTTTGTAATGATTATTTTCTATGGCATTATTTCTTAGATAAAATATAATAGTAGCAAATAAAAATTTAATGAGACATTTTAAACCAGGTTAAGTTTTAAGAGACAATTACTGAGAAATTGACATTTAAAATTTTAATTTCAAAATCCCCCCAATAGTTGGTATAGCAGGATTATTTTTCATTTAACAATAGTAATTTCTGTAATTTTCAAAATGTTTTTTAATATATTTTTACTATTTGATACTAACAACAAACAGTGAGCTGGGCAAGGGACATCTTTATTCTGTATCCTCCACAAGGGACCTTGGCTTCACCTCTCAAGTAGGGATAGTATAGAAATTAACACTTCTGACCCCTCTGTGCATTGTTTATTTGCTTCTCTCCAGAGGAGGAGTGATGTATCTGATTGTGGACACGCATTTGGCCATGTTAGTCAAGTGGTAAGACAGCAGCATTAAGAAAGCAACATAGGCCCAGCTCTTTTTTCTCTTTGGTGATACTTTGCATGATCTTCTATGCAGGTAGCTATCTACTGGAAAGACCATACACTGTTCCCTGTAAGGTGCTGGTTTAGATGAAGAATAAACGAGTTTCTAGGAAGAAGTTCTAACTTGGCCTCAGGTTACAGCTATATTCCCATTACAGATTTGCTAATGATAAAGGCAGTTTTTAATTTTTATCTAGAGGCTCATTAAAAGAGAAGTCCAACAGAAGAAATTTTTATTCCCATTTCACAGCTAAATCACAGACAATCAAATAATTTAACTGAGTTGTCCAAAGTCACATAGGTAGTAAGAAGCAGGGCCAAAACTAAAAGTAGGCATCTAATGAATTCTAAGCCAAGTTCTTTACACTATACCATGCCACTATTATAGACATATTATTAAAAATATACCATATCTATTTAAATAGAAGCGATATTATTTATTGATTAAAAAAGTACAAACCACATGTTTTTAAAAAATGAGAAAGAAAAGTTTGGTTTATTGTTGATATTCTCCTACCTGAGCATACCCTAACCAAGACTTTTTCTCTTTTCTGTTTCTGATGCGAGATGTAGAATTATATATATGGCCCTGCAAAATAACAAAAAGTTAGTCTACCAATAGTTTCATCATTAATAACGAATAAAAAATAGATGAATGACATTTAACACCTTTGTTCCCATTATAATTTTTCAAAGAAATACTATTATATCAAATTAGATGGTACTCTGAAAATGAAGCTAGAAACAAACAGAACACAAATCAGTGTGGATATAACTTCTGTTATGATTAAGAATTGTAAGAAATCACATTACCCTAACTGTTCCACTGTATCCAGAGCCTATTTTGTATAATCCATCCTTGCATAACAGATAAAGAAAAAATCCATCATTCTGAAGTAGACACTGATCATCTTCGTCAACAGATATTTCTTTTAATGGCCACCTGTGCATTAAAGCTGCTTTCTTAATGCCATTACTAAACCAGTCCTGAATTTGAATTTTTCCCACCAACACTGCCTGCACACTTCTCTGTAGTGAATTTAGTATCATTGGCACCTATACAAAAGAGAAGGAAAAAACACACACATAAAAAGGCATTGTTAAATGTGGCAAACATAAAACAGACAAAATAAAGACACTTTAATCATGTATCATCATTTATAAGAAAATAAATTGTTACAGTTGCATCAATAGAATAAAATACCTAGAGATAAATTTAACCAATGATGTTAAAGACCTGTAACCTGAAAACTGTAAGACACTAATGAAAGAAATTGAAGACAACACAACAAATGGAAAAATATACTGTGTTCATAGGTTAGAATATTGTTAAAATGCCAATACTATCCAAGTAATCTACAGATTCAATGAAATCCCTATCAAAATACCAATGACATTTTTCACAGAAAAAGAACAAATAGTCCTAAAATGTATATAAAGTCACAAAAGACCCTGAATAGCCAAAGCAATCTTGAGAAAGAAGAACAAAGCTAAAGATATCACATGTCCTGATTTCAAACTATACTACAAAGCTATAGTAACCAAAAACAGTATGATGCTGGCACAAAAACAGACAAATCCAAAACAGATTAATGGAACAGAATAGAGAGCACAGAAATAAACCCATGCTTACATGGTTAATAAATCTTTGACAAAGGAAGCAAGAGTATACAATGAGGAAAAGTAAGTCTCTTCAATAAGTGTTGTTGGCAAAACTGGACAGATATATACCAAAGCATGAAACAGGACCATTTCCTTACAGCACATATAAAAATAAATTCAAATGGATTAAAGACTAAGATATACAATGTGAAACCAAAAAATTCTTCTAAAAAAACGTAAGCAACAAACTCTTTGACATCAGTCTTAGCAATATTTTTTTTGGATTTGTCTCCTATGGCAAGGGGAACAAAAGCAAAAAATAAACAAATGGGACAATATGGAACTAAAAAGCTTTGCATAGTGAAGAAAACAATCAACAAAACGAAAAGGCAACCTAGTAAATAAGAGAAGATATTTTCAAATGCTATATCAGATATCCAAAATATATAAAGAACCCATACAATTAAACAGAAAGAAAAATCAGATCAAAAATGAGCAGAGGACCTAAATAGATATTTTTCAAAAGAAGATAATACAGATGACCAACAAATACATGAAAAGAAGCTCAACATCACTAATTGTCAGGGAAATGCAAATTAAAACCACATATCGCCTCACACCTGTGGAAATGACTATCATCATAAAAATAATTAACAATAGTGTTGGTAAGGATCTGGCAAAGAGGAAACCCTTGTGCACTGTTAGTGAGAATGTAAATTGGTAGAGCCACTATGGAAAACTGTATAGAGGTGTTCCTCAAACATTTAAAAAGAGAACTAGCATACAATCCAACAATCACACTTCTTGGTATTTATCCAAAGGACCTGAAGACACTAATTTGAAATGATATATGCACCCTAATATTCACTGCAGCATCATTTACAATAGCCAAGATATGGAAGAAACCTCAATGCTCATAAACAACCTCAATGCTCATCAATAGATGAATGGATAGAAAAGATGTAGTGCGTATACACAATGGAATATTACTTAGCCATAAAAAAGAATGAAATCTTGTCACTTGCAATAAACCTAGAGTTTCATTCATATAACATACAAGTTTCCATTTTTTTAAAAATATATTTTATTGATTTTTTACAGAGAGGAAGAGAGAGGGATAGAAAGTTAGAAACATCAATGAGAGA
The DNA here is from genome assembly GCF_951640355.1 of Cnephaeus nilssonii. Classification (NCBI taxonomy): domain Eukaryota; kingdom Metazoa; phylum Chordata; class Mammalia; order Chiroptera; family Vespertilionidae; genus Cnephaeus; species Cnephaeus nilssonii. The sequence continues at coordinate 58,395,110 of NC_137079.1, read as the reverse complement.
GAAACATCGATCAGTTGCCTCTTGCACACCCCCTACCGGGGATGTGCCCACAACCAAGGTACATGCCCTTGACCGGAATCGAACCTGGGACCCTTGAGTCCGCAGGCCGACGCTCTATCCACTGAGCCAAACCGGTTTCGGCACAAGTTTCCATTTTTACTTTTTGTTTCAGATACTTTCTATTGATGTCTACTATGAAAGATGGTGCCCCTCCTCTCTTCCTCATCCTCAAAATTGAGCTACTTAACCAGTTAACTACCAAGCATCCAAAACGGAAACCATCCCCACACGCCACGATATTTTGAATTTAATTTAAAGAAATCAATTTGCAATGAAAATTATAAAAATAAATATATTACTCACAATTCGGGTGTTCTTGGATATTTTCAGCTGAAAATTCTCACAAAAAATGATTTAAAGTTAGTCGGGGCTGCCACTTAAGGAAAAGATTTTTTTTTATAGACGCACGTGGCATGTGGGAAAGGTCCACCGCTTGCGTCAATAGATGCTTATGGTGTACAATGGGTTAATGATTTCTGGTTAAACCAGTATACAGAGGTGTAATCATATATTATGAATGTGTAATCATATACCAGAACTAAGTCAAATTATAAAACATGTATTTCTCACCTTACATAATTTTTCTTTGTTTTGTCGAGTCAACAGCTGACCCATTTTTACATATGCTAAGTTTTCTCTATAACTATCTTTGTTACCCATACTCCTCCCAATAAAGTCAAACATCATTTCCATTTTCCCCCCTTGTTAACACCCCTTAAGAAGCCCAGCTTTAGTAGAGACTAAGGACAGTAGCAAACATAAAAGTAAAAATTGTTCCATACCTTGCATGTTTGAATGCATCATTATCTTTCCCCAAACATGACCAATGATTGAGCTAGGGATGGTAAACATCATTTCCCCTCAGGACTTCAAAGGCACTGTTCTGCTATTTCCTATGCCAGTGTTGCTTCTGAGAAGTGCAAGGCCATTCAGCTTGATCTTTTTGGTACACAACCTGTCTTTGCTTTCTGGAAGCTTTATCATCTCTTTATTACCACTGTTCTGATTTTGTAAAGGTATGCCTACTGTGAGCCTTTTTCATTCATTGTATTAGGTACACAGTGTATTCTTTTTGTCAATATGAAAATGTTTGTATTTGTGGTGAAGAAGTTATCCTTATAAATTTTCTTAGGTAATTTCTTCCTCTCTGCTGGATACCTAGATATTGGATTTCCTAGTTGGATCCTCTAATTTTATTTTATGTTATCTCTCTCTCTCTCTCTCTCTCTCTCTCTCTCTCTCTCTCTCTCTCTCTCTCTCCCACTCACCAATTCTCCCTCCTTACCTCTCCCCTCTCCCCACCCCTTTTCTCTGTCTCTCCTTCCCTACCTCCCTTCTCTTTCTCTCTCTCATTTTCTGAGGACCTCTTCAATACTATATATTTTCTGATCTTCTATACTACAACTATACTAAACATTTTTCAGTCTTCAACATTCCACTCTTACTCTTACCTCCACAGGGATACCAAGAATATTCTCTCTCCATACCCCCAACACTAACACCTCCTGCCTCTAGAGTGATTCATTTTAACTCATCATTTAAATCTCACCTCATATCCTGGTCAAAAAAAAGCCTAATAAGCTCATGTGTTCATGTTCGCTATACTTTTAAAATTTGGTATATGATATCAGAATGTTTATTTTATTAAAATTTAAGAAGCAATTATATATGTTCAGTATATATTTATATTTAAATTTTGCCCAACTCTTCAAGCACAGCAGCAGAACATATTTTGAAAAACAGTGCATAGAGGAACTTCAAACTAATTCAGGATCGCCCTAGCTGGTTTGGCTCAGTGGATAGAGTGTTGGCCTGCAGTCCGAACTGTCAAAGGTTTGGATTTTGATCAAGGGCACATACCTCGGTTGCAGGTTTGATCTCTGGCCCTGGCCAGGGTGATTGTATGGAGGCAACCAATGATGTGTCTCTCTCACATTGATGTTTCTCTGTCTCTCCCTGTCCCTTCCACTCTCTCTAAAAATCAATGGAAAAATATCCTTGGGTAAGGATTAACAACAACAAAAATGAAGGATCATAAAGAGGGAAAAGAGGATTTCAGTCAGGGCAGAAAGAGGAAAAAGAGTAAGAATAGAAAACTAAAGTAAGGGCACAACTCATGTTTGACAAGGAGAGTTCAATTATCACTGAGTAAGCCCCAGAAAATGATCCATTATACTCCTTTTGCTATCTTTGGCCTGCTTAAAACAGGATTGAGGTAGCCTTTCCATGCGTTCTGGAGCTTATCCAAGGGGCCAGAGGAAAGCACATAACAGAGACTTAAAATTGTAACTTCTTACTCAATTTCCAAAACTGTCCAAAATAATTAAATCAAGTTTACATATTAGCATATTTCCTACCACTAACAATGACAGAAAGTGTATTCCATAAATATTAAAAGCTTAAAATGTAATATGCAAAGCTAAAGTAGCTCATAAACAAATCATGAAAAACTATAATCAACCGATCAAAAATACAGAATAATACCATATCTTTGTAAACTATGAAGAAATTCCATACTTGAAAATTTAAGGCAAGAGAGGAGGTGTGAAAGGATGGAGATCAAGATGCCGCAGAGAAAGATGAGGCTGTGGTGCTGACACAAAACTAAGCTCAAGATTTGCATTTTTGCCAAATTTCATTTATTACCTTTAATGCTACAGAGTTAAACACACATGTAGCTTAGCTTGAATATTATACATTACTTATATATCTACTTTGGACAGATCAAACTATTACATAGACTGAGAAAAATCAGGAACTCCTATGGATAGAAATCAAGATGAATTAGGCATCTTATAATTTTCAAAGCAGCTATAAATATGAAATACCTGAATAGTTTGGCAAGCATGGCTGCCATTGTTGGTGAGGATAGCAGAGATGGCCTGAAGTGTCCTTCCTGTTTCTCCCCAAGAAGCCACCAGACTAAAGAGGCAAGCACAGGAAAGTGCTGTCAGAGACTGCCCTGTGCTGTCATTCATGCCAGTACTTCGAACAGTGATTTCCAAAAGGAGCTGGAAGAGAGACTCTGTGGATAAAATAGAATTCAATTATATTCACTCAACAGACAGAACATCATATGCATATATTTACTTATTTTTACCTTTGCCTCATTACAAAAAAAAAAAAAAAGAGTATTTAAGGCAGTTTGAATACTTATTTTGCATTAGTTCCTCTCTAGTTACCCTTTTTTCAAAGAAGTTAGAAGATTTATATAAAGAGGACCTTAGAAAACATTAGTTTAGTTCCTCATTTTTATAAATAAAGACATGGAATGTATCCAAGGTAATTTATAAGAAACTTTCCTTGAGGCATTCACATATGCCAGAAACATCCTATTAAGTAATAGACTATTTATTGCACTGATTTTACCTTTAAGGGGAAAATATGAGCTTCTTAAAATGTTAAGTGCCCAGAAAATTGTGTATTTATTTGCAAAATAACAGAATACACAAAATATGTGCGGTAACTTACTTTATTATAAAATTACCTTTATTGCTAACATAGCAGTTCACACTTACAGAGGTGATATGTAATTCATTTTATAACCTAGAAAAACCTCCAATCCAATAAAACAGATGTCCTCCTCCTTTGATTAGTAATGAAAATGGAAGCACAGGGAGGTTCAAAGATTCTCCCTAAATCATAAAGCCATTTAGTGGCAAAGATGTGAAAATAATACATGAATGTTTTATGGCTATCAGAAGTCTCCACACAAAATTCCCTGAACAACTCTGCCCAAGATTTAATCAACAGACTTCTGGACACCTCTTCTCTAGAAGGGAAGGGGAATTTGAAAATCCTTAAAGAGTGACTACTCAGTCAGAAAAAGACAGAAAAACTGAGAAAGATGAAGAGATGGAGAAGGAAAGGGGAGGGGAGAAAGAGAACACGAGAAAGAGAATTAATGTATCACAATTCTCTTAAAATTATAAGGCCATTTGTGTGTGTGTGTGTGTGTGTGTGTGTGTGTGTGTGTGTGTGTGTGTTTGGTATGTTTTTTTTGGGGGGGTGGGGAGGTTTGCTAACTCATGGAAGTCTAGGCTTCCTCGATTCCTCATCATCCATACCTAATCCCTAATTAAATCCTGCCAATTTTGCTTCCTAGTTAATTCCTCCACTTTTTCTATCTCATTACTATCGTCCCAACCCATGCTATTTTCATCTCTTAATTACACTACTAAAGTGTTCATAAATTTTAGCTCCAACCATTCACTTCCTCTTTATAGCCCAAGAGAATTTTCAAACCAAAAATCTGGTTTTCCACTTAGTATCCATTCTCTTCGTTAATTACTTTTTGCTCCTCTTCCTTCTTTCTAGTCTCCGTCCCTTCACTTGTGTTTCCTTTTTCCATCTAACCTTCCCTTTTGCCTTCCCTCCACCTTTCCCTCTAACTATCCTTCCTTTCATCTATCCTTCTTTCCATCCTTTGTCCTTCCTTCCTTCTATTATTATCCTTCGGCCCATTAATCTTTTAATTATTCAGCAAATATTCTTCCTATACATCAGGAACTATTCAAGGTTAGCATAGTACATTGGCAAACAAGACGAAGAATGCCTCTGTCATCAAAATGTTAGATTCAAGTGAAAGGAAACAATGTAAGTGATATAAAATAATGTTTTAAAGCATACGGAAATAGAGGGTAATTTTCCATTCCTCCTAGAGCACTAACCAGACTCCTTTAACATGGCCTATAAAACTCCACATGATCTAGTCCCTGACTCTTTCCTCACCTCTGGCAAAGCGGTCTCTCTTTTTAGTCATTTTCCTTCCCGTCTCAGAGCCTTCCCACATGCTGTCCTTTCTGCCTAGAAACTTAGTTAATTGCTTCCTACTCATCCTTTAAATCTCAAATGCCACATCTTGAGGGAAGCCTGTTATAGACTCTCAGAATTCCCTCTACTTTCTCCTATGCTATTCCACATTTGAAATCATGTATGTGTCCAACTGTCTGATGCTAAGTCCTATAACAGCAGTAACAATGTATGGATTGATTACCCTTGAATGATAGCTCTTAGCACAGAACATAGGAGGTGCTATTACATTTAAGTAACTTCTTGAGAACATATATTATAACCTTAAATTGAATAGGAATATATATATAAAGGGATATTTGTTTAACTATACAATTTGTAAACCAAAATCCATTTAGAAAAAAGAAACTTGGTGTATAATAAGCATCAAGCTATTCCAATAGTAAGAGTTAAACATATACATACATTTCATGAAATATACCAAAATGGGAAAAAAGTATAACTAAGGTGGTTATATTAGAGCAAAAGAAAAAAAGCAGACAGATTTCAATATAAATTTAGTTTAAAAAAAACAAATTACTTACATCTTTGATCTAATGAAACAAAATAAAATATATGAAGTGATCATAAATCCTTCAAAAGAAAAATAAGTCAAAGTAGTAATCAGAAAGCACTTAAAGGATAGAAGAAACTAGCAAATTAAATCCAGCAATGTGATTTTTTTTAAATACAGGAGATATAAATATCAATAAAAATATTTCCTCAATAGGTATTATATCAGCAAATGTCAATCCTAAAATTAAGTTATGAATTTAATTCAATACCAAAAAGGTTTTTTTCTTTTAAATGAATCCTAAAATATATGTGGAAGAATAAATAAATAAGTATTGAAGTATTAAAAAGAAGGATAGAAGAGAGAACAAAGACAGTAGAGCAACATTTGAAGCTGTTAACAAGAAAATAAAGGCAAACAAATTAATCAGGTGGAAATTTTGATAGAAGATGATTAAGCTAAAGCACACATAATTTCAAAACCCAGTATTATGAACAAGATCTATTTTTAAAAGGATAAATGAAAGGGAGTATTTAGGTATAGACTGGATACAGAAAAAAGTATATAAACAACTGATAAAAGACAGCAGAATGGTAAAAGGTCTAGGAGAAAAATGATTAGTATGTTGTTCAAAGTAAGAAATGGAATATACAGGTGTTAGTGGATATCCTATATAATAAAGAGGTAATATGCAAATTGACCCTCACGCCATTGCACAAGATGGCTGCCCCCATGTGGTCAAAGATGGCCACCACAAGATGGCTGGTAGGGGAGGGTAGTTGTGGGCGGACCAGGCCTGCAGGTCCGGAGGGAGGGCAGTTAGGGGCGACCAGGCCGGCAGGGGAGGAAAGATGGGGGTGACCGGGCCGGCAGGGGAGGGCAGTTGGGGGGGGGACCAGGTCTGCAGGGGAGGGCAGTTAGGGGCAATCAGGCCGGCAGGGGAGGGCAGTTAGGCATCGATCAGGCTGGCAGGGGAGTGGTTAGGGGGCAATCAGGCTGGCAGGCAGGCAAGCGGTCAGGAGCCAGCAGTCCCGGATTGCGAGAGGGATGTCCGACTAAACCGGCAGTCGGACATTCCCTGAGGGGTCCCAGATTGGAGAGGGTGCAGGCTGGGCTGAGGGACACCCCCCGAGTGCACGAATTTCATGCACCGGCCCTCTAGTTTTTAATATTTCAATCTGTTAATTGACAAACCATAGCTAAGAATAACTAGTAAAACATTCTTAAGCAAAATTAATCAGTTAATCAATAAAGTCTTCAGTAAAATGCCATGAAGCCAAGTAGTGCATTATAACAGAAATACTTGTGTTAGCATGATAAAACCAACAAGGATTACAGCTTTTATTTGGTAGTAGCATTTAATAACATGGGGTGGGAAGTTGCGGTGGTTATGTTTTTAAAAATCCTCAGCTTGCTTTCATGGCCAGCACTCCCTTCCCCCGCTAAAACAAAACAACAACAAACATCAAATACAAAAATTAATCACCATATATGACCAAAAAAGAATAATCTGACATGTAATTAGGTTCATGACATTACTTCTCACATGTACATATAATGAAATCCAAATAGTCAAGTAGAGAATAATGGAATGATCAAACTCTAGTCCAGTGGTGGCGAACCTATGACACACGTGTCAGCACTGACAGGCGTAGCCATTTCTGATGACACGCGGCCGCTGAGGCGGCCGCATGCCGAGGATGAAACATTTGCTGCTCCTGAGGATGAAACATTTGCGAAATAATGTTTTTTCCTCAAAGTGACAGACTACCTGAGTTATGCTCAGTTTTTTGGCAAAGTTTGACACACCAAGCTCAAAAGGTTGCCCATCACTGCTCTAGTCCAAATCAGCAGTGTGATCCCCAGACTGGGAGTATTGGCATCAGCCAAAAACTATTCCAAATGCAAATTCTTGGGTACCACCCCAAATCTAGAAAACCATGAATTCCACATGTAGGGCCCATGTGACTGACACATGCTGATGCTTGAGATTTTAAAAAAATGCAAACTCTTCAAAGGCATGGTTAGCATCAGAGAAAAGCAATTACCAATTTCACAATTAGGTCTCCATCTCTATTTCTATTTCTTAAGAACTCCTAAGTCAATGGCATGTAAGCAAGTATTTATAGAATTCTATTACATTTTAAAAGCAAGCAAAGATTTTTGTTTAATAGAAGTTGCTACTAATTTAGAAGCTTTATAACAAAACTATACTTTTATCTATTAGGAATTTTTTTAAAAGCCCTTTGTTTAAAAACATATTGTGCTGTTTGGGTTGGCAGTATTTGTCCTCTTTTTCCTTTTTAATTGTCCAGAGCAACATGTAAAGTTAGAAAAAGTCAATATTAGATATTTTGGCCAAAAGTTTAATAAGAATAATTTAAGTTAATAGTGACTATAAAGCTTGAGGATTACTTCTGGGTACCAAGGATTTATGTTTTGCTATTTATCATCAGAATAATGAAAATATGTCTGTCTGTACATGAATTGTAACTCTTGAACCATAACTATGGTAGAATATAGCAAAATACCTTAAAATTTATATCCTTGCTATTTCAATACCATAATTAAACAAAGACTGCATTACAGGTTGCTGTATGTGCTTCATAAGAAACTCTTTGCATTAAAGACTTCAATGCCCCTGAGTTCTTACCTAGGACCTCTGGTGGCTCTGACTGGAGGCCTTCTGGCTGCTGACCCTGAAGCACGTTCAGCAGGGCTTGGAGACTCCTGAGGCACAAGGATGGATGAGAAAATCGTGTCTCCTTGATCAGTTCAAAAACTTCACAAAGTCCAACCTCAATGATCTATTTCAGATGAAAAATAGATCATTATAACCAGGCAGTTTAATAGAAACAGCTTACTTCCAAAGCAAATTATTAGTCCTGCAATATTTAAAAAGCAAAAAGAAAAAGAAACACATTTTTTTAAAAAAGGAAAACCCAATATGTTTAGTTTTAAGATTTAAGTTTAAAAAGCCATTCAGTTACACGGATGGTTAAAAAATAGTGGCACTGTTTAAAAAGCAATTTTAGAATGAAGCCATAATAACTTATCGTGAAAATTGTTTGTAACAGTAAACTAAGTACTATAGAATGCATTCACTCATAAAAATAAACTATTATTTAGAGTTCATTTGGCTGTACTCAAGCAAATCACTATTCCTTTTTTTAAAGTCATGTTAATTGCTATTTATAGCCCGAAAAAAAGAAGTCAACAAAGCATACAAGGTGAAAAGGTGAAAGTAGGAGCTTTTCACCTTAGTCTTTCCTATAACAGCACAATTGTCATAATGTTATTTACTAGCTGCACCCGGCCACGCGTTGCTGTGGCTCAGTTTGGTTAAATGGAAAAGAAAGAAAAGAGAAAGCGCACATTTCTAATATGTTTAATTTCACAATGCTTGTGGGTATACAATATTTTTTGTTGTTCCATTGTCTGTGCAGATATAGAGATTGTCTGGTTTGCCGACTCTAGAACACACAACATATAACTGTCCATGTGAGAAGCAATCCGTGTCTAGATCTGAACCGCACAATTCTAAAGATTGGCTCTGAGCTTTGGTGATGGTGATTGCAAACGCCAATCAAATTGGGAATTGCAATCTCTTAAATTGAAATGGCATATCCGTTGGAATCATAGGAATGAGAGGAATGAGGACATCTTCACCTTTGAAAGGTCCTGTCAAGATTGTTGCTTCTACGATGTTGCTCATTAATTTTTTACTGTAAGCCGCGCGCTGTTACAAAGCTTTGGCTAGTTGATATTTCGCAACATGATAATTGGCACGCCGAATTTCAATTGCAGTACGTGCGGTGGCATCCCTGGCACATTGAGTGAATTCAAAAATTCTGTTGGATAATTAACCACTTCATCTGCTTCCACAACGGACTTGTATGTGACTGCCTCGCTTTGAATGTTAGACTGACGAATATTGTTAAGTTCGTAGACGACTTTGTTCTTGGCCGCAATAATAGCTCGTTCACTCAGCCAATCGTGATTCTTATAATTGGTTTGAATATTGGGAAATACTTTTCAATCAATTCTTCTTTTGACCTCACTAAATGGCAGAAGTTATGAGGCAATGAAATTCATCCTGAGGTCAGATCAACCGGCACCTTTCCAGTCCCAATTTTCAGCAATTGATGTGAGAATATCTCAGCTGATCGATCGTTTTGCAGCGGGACACGCATATTTGTAGTTAATTTTAACATCTTTACCTGTCACCACAAAGAAGAGTATTTCAGGCAAGCATTTATTTCGTCCGCTGGTGTCGATAGAGGAATTACAGGTAATGTTTGCCCAAAATCTCCTGCAAGCAATATTAATGCGTTCCCAAATGGTCTGATGTTTCCACGCAAATCTTGCAGTGATCGATCAAGAGCCTCGAGCGATTTTTTGTGCGCCATTGTGCATTCATCCCAAACAATAAGTTTGCATTTTTGCAAAACTTTTGCCATGCCGGATGCTTTGGAAATGTTGCACGTGAGAGTTTCAATGAATTGCATGTTCAATGGCAATTTCAAAGCGGAATGAGCAGTTCTTCCACCTGGTAGCAATGTCGCAGCTATTCCGGACGCCACAAGAGCTAAGGCTATGTCATTTTGGGATCAAACTGCTGCCAGAATCAATCTAATTAGGAATGTTTTACCAGTTCCTCCTGGCGCATCTAAGAAGAAGATTTCTCCAACCCCGTTATTGACAGTTTGCATTATTTGATCGTAAATGCCTTTTTGCTCAAGCGGTAGCTTACAAATATTTGATTGCACATACGACAAAAGATCACCCGTGTTGTAATTTTGTTCACGACGCAATTCTACATCAAACGAAGCAGCAGCAGATCGGTTCGGTGATGGAATTCCCAATTGATTGAGAACTTTGTTCGCGATTTCTAAGCACAAATCTTCAATCATTGTCAACATTGAAATGGAATTGGAAATTTGGAAATCGTAAATGGATCGTAAATCGGAAACACGGAAATGGAATCGTAAAATATTTAGTATAGCATGTGTTGCTTTTCGTCCAACAGATGGCACTGTTTTTTTAAAAAAGCATGTTTTTACCTGTCACAGGTGTGACATCTATATAATAGTAGGTATAAGGTATATAAAAACGCGCGTATTCGAATGCAATGTTGTGTCAAAATTTCAAAGCAATCGGTGAAGAACTTTCAGAGATTTAAGATTTTGAACATTTACATTTTTATTTATATAAAAATATAGATAGATAATATAGATAGACAGTGCCCTTTCTTTAGGTTTTATCATAAAAAGAAATTACAATTGCCTTGCTAAAATATCACTACAACTTGTACTTTATCTTATCATTCCTTATCAGGATATAGCCAAAGATAAATAAGTCAGTAACTAAAGAATTAGAGAGAAATGTGATGAACTGGTATAAGGACACAGCTTCAGAGGACTGATATAACAATAGACAATGAAATTCCACTTCTCAGTCAATGCCAGATGAATGATATTTTCAGGTGTTAATTTATTTGGATAAGTAACATAAAAAGTTAAATTAAGAATAATTAGTATAAATTTATCAAAGCATTAATACCATTAGACATAACAATGAAAGAGTATACTCTATTGAGATGTATGCATTAATTCATACACATTATATAAATATTTCTTAAGCACCTATTTTGTATAACTTGGTACAGGAGATATAAAGATGAATTATATTGGACCTTGGCCTCTAAAAGTTCATAATGTAACAATGTAAATGAGGCTTATATATAATTCTTACCCAGTCCAGACCTCCATTATAGCATTTATTATGTACTAGAGGCCCAGTGCATGAAATTCGTGCACTGGAGGTTAGGGGGTGTCCCTCAGCCCAGCCTGCACCCTCTCCAATCTAGGACCCCTCAGGGGATATCCGACTGCCGGTATAGGCCTGATCCCTGTGGTTAGGGATCAAGCCTAAACTGGCAGTTGGACATCCCTCTCACAATCCAGGACTGCTGGCTCCCAACAGCTCGCATGCCTGCCTGCCCGATTGCCCCTAACCACTTCTGCCTGCCAGCCTGATCATCCCCTAACCACTCCCCTGCCAACCTGATCAATGGCTAACTGCTCCCCTGCAGGCCTGGTCGCCCCCAACTGCCCTCCCCTGCTGTCCTGATCGCCCACAACTGCCCTACACTGCTGGCCTTCTTTTGGCGGCCATGTTGTGACCACATGGGGGCAGCCATCTTGTGCAAGGGTGTGACAGTCAATTTGCATATTACCTCTTTATTACATAGGATAGTATAACTGACTATTTTTGTTTTTATTTTCACAGTTAAACTGTGGTCTCCCTATGGACAAAGAGCATGCCTTCACAAGCTTCATATCTCCCATTACTAACCCAGTGCCTGGCACATGATAGGCACACAATAAATATTTGTTTAATTACTCTCGCAGTTATGTGCTAAAAACTACTGCAACTCAGAAATATATTTTCCAGACACGGGTCAAATCTTGCAGGCAAGTAGGTTGCAATTCTGATTATCATTTGCAAGGTTTCTGAAAAATACAAATATTACTGAGAAGTCAAAATAACTAGTATGGCAATCTTTAGGGAAGTTATCTAAAATCCTAGCAGACTTGATTTTAGCTAAGATTACAAAAATGCTTGTATAGAGTTTTAATTGATTAAAATGTACTAAGTAATGAAAATTTTTCATTTGATATAATTTCTTTTCCTGGAATAGAGTAGAAAATAAAAACATGTTGTCCAAATTTTCCATCTGCTTATATACTTGCAGGAAACAAATCTGAAGTCAAACATCTCATAATAAGTAGAGAACATGGTGCTCTATTCTCAGGCAAATGGGAGACTACTACATCCTATCAGTTTTTAAGATTGCTTGCTCTACAACTACCAATCCTGACTTTTCATTATTCAAAGAAAATTCTACACAAATGACATTTTTGGCTAGGGTTTGTTTATGTAAGTAACATTTATATAGCAATAAAGTATTGAATCTTGCCAAAAACAATAAAGCTACTTACTGAACAAGATCCTGAGTTATCTGGTAAGTTTAAGGTATAATAACAAATGTCTGACAACAAGCAACTCAAGAAGACTCCTAGGAACAGAGCACCAGCTGGCTGTGGTAAGACATACCCATAAAATGTTAGTCATAATGACCATGACAGAGAATTACCCATCTGTCTAAGTTAACTACTGTGAATTCTCACTAATCATCTATATCCTACTTCATTGTAGATTTTTTTTAATAAGGGGGAAAATTAATTCATTTCCAGAATAGTTATATTCAACATGCAACAGAATAAAAATCTCAATTTTATCAATCACATTTACTTTCAAATTATTGAACAAGGGAACAAAACATGTGGTGAAATATGTTTTCCCCCCTTAGGTTTGGCTGAGAGTATTTTATATGTATGAACTTTGAAATTCACTTTACACTTTGAAGCCTGTTTACAGTCACTGAGAACAGCACACTATATTTTCTGCTCCCTCAATATTAGGGAGAAAGTATATAAAGGAGAAAACTATGTAATACATCAAATACAGTATGATTTCATTTGTGCAGACATATACACTGAGTGGCCAGATTATTATGATCTCTAAATGCATAATAACCTGTAACCTGGCCACTCAGTGTATATCTATACTAATAAAAGAGTAATATGCTAATTAGTCCGGGAGACCTTCTGGACGTCCTTCCGAACAAAGCCATGGTGGCGGGGCCGAGGCAGAGGCAATCAGGTCAGCAGGGGAGAGCAGTTAGGGGGATCAGGCCGCCAGGGTAGATCAGTTAGGGGGATCAGGCCAGAAGGGGAAGGCAGTTGGGGGTTATTAGGCTGGAAGGGGAGGGCAGTTGGGAGCAATCAGGCCAGCAGGCGGGGGCAGTTGCAGGCGATCAGGCAGGCAGGCAGAGAGACTAGGGGCGATCAGGTAGGCAGGCAGAGGGGTTAGGGACAATCAGGCAGAGGCAGTTAGGGCTAATCGGGCAGGTAGGCAGGTGAGCGGTTAGGAGCCAGCAGTCCCAGACTGCGAGAGGGATCGGGCCTAAACCGGCAGTCAGATATCCCCCAAGGGGTCCCTGATTGGAGAGGGTGCAGGCTGGGCTGAGGGAACCCCCTCCCCCCCATGCATCAATTTCATGCACCGAGCCACAATTTAGCAAAATAAATTAATAAATGTAACTTTTAAATAGTTCATTATGATAATCAGATAATACAATAAGCTTTAATATTCTCAATAATAAACCATAACCACCAATGAACATGGTCCTCCACTTCTCTTCAGAAATAGTCTTTTGTAAATTTTCTGAATTTTACCTTTACTGTTGCTTTCAAATAATTAAATCATGATGACTCTCTATTATACCTGAAAGAACACAAAATCCAAATAACTCCCTCATACAGCCAATCCAATATCACTACTGGGAAAAGTGAGATAAAAACATACTTGGCCTAAGAAAAATGAGTGAATGAGTCTTTCAAAGTTTTATTTTCCTCTCCTCCAATCATATATTTCCAAATGTGATTTTATTATTTCACTAATAAGTGTGAACATAAGAATTTAATTACATCACATTTAGATTTAATAATTAGCTCTTTGCCATTAGAACTTGTATTCTATTCTATTACCATCCTGGTATCAGTTCTAATACTTCCAAAATACATTTTTAAAAGTTCAAGAGGAAAACAAAAGATTCATATATTACTATCGAGTGAAGTATACTCTTTTCTTTAAAAATTTTTATATAAAATAAATATCTGGTACAGACAACATTTACAAATAACAAAAAATAAAAATTTGGAGGGGAGAAAGAGGCAGTCAAAATGCTACGGGTTAGGGCATGGGTGGGGAGTGAAACAGGTGATTTTTTGGCAGCCATTTTTATGACATAAAGGATTGACACAGAAGAAGAGATGATGAGGTCTTTAAGGTTTGAAGTGATTGGAATTTGAGGGTAGGCAAGAAATTTTGGCAGTTTTCTTTTCTTTTGACAGGTCTGTGCCTTTGTTCCAGATGCTAGTCTTTTATGTCAGTTCTTTCATTTTCTCTTGCTCTCTTGCTCCTCCTGAATGTGTGACTGTTGCTTTCCTTCTCCTGACCTAAGGTTTCTTTCTCTCTTCATTTTTTTCTCACATAAAGGAGACAGTTTTTTGTTGTTGTTAAAGTATCCTTTTGAAACAATTTTCCCTCTTTTTGACTTTTACAAGTTAAAGTGAATCTGACTATTATATAGACCTTGCTTGTCAGGGGTTTTTTTGCTTTATGTTTTTTGTGGGTCATTAATCATTAACATTTTAAAAAGGACTTTTTTTTATCCCCACCTAAATGTTTCTATATTAAGTTTTTTTACTCAAAACACAGTTTTTACACAGCTCAAATTGTCTTTAATTATCTAATTTCCAGATCCTCTAAAGAGTTCCAAATTTTATAGCTACATATTTTTTTTATTATTATTGATTTCAGAGAGAGGAAGGAAGAGGGAGAGAGGGATAGAAGCATTCATGATGAGAGAGAATCATTGATCGGCTGCTTCCTGTATGCCCCCTACTGGGAATTGAGAATGCAACCCGGGCATGTACCCTGACCGGGAATCTAACTATGATCTCCTGGTTCCATGGGTCCACACTCAATCACTAAGCCACACCGGCCTGAGTAGCTACATAATTTTTAATAATAAAATTTAGGAGTCACACTTCCCATCTAGTCATATTTGAGGATAGATATGCCACATAATTTATTAAAAGAGGTAGACTAACATACTAATTTATTTACTTCTTAATTCAGTAAAAGTTTTTAAGCTTATAGCTTATATTATATTATATTATATTATATTATATTATATTATATTATATTATATTAATTACTAGAGGCCAGGTGCACGAAATTCGTGCCCGGGGGAGTGGTGTACCTCAGCCCAGCCTGCACCCTCTCCAATCTGGGACATCCCTCTCACAATCCAGGACTGCTGGCTCCCAACTGCTCGCCTGCCTGCCTTCCTGATTGCCCCTAACCACTTCTGCCTGCCAGCCTGATCACCCCCTAACCACTCCCCTGCCAGGCTGATTGATGCCTAACTGCTCTCCTACCGGCCTGATTGCCCCTAACTGCCCACCCTTGCAGGCCTGGTCACCCCTAACTGCCCTCCCCTGCAGGCCTGGTCCCCCCTAACTGCCCTCCCCTGCAGGCCTGGTCCCCTCCAACTGCCCTTCCCTGCAGGCCCAGTTGCCCCCAACTTCGCTCCTCTGCCGGCCTGGTCACCCCTAACTGACCTCCCCTGCAGGCTTGATCACCCCCAACTTCCCTCCCGTGCAGTCTTGGTCCCTCCCAACTGCCCTCCCCTGCTGGCCTAATCGCCCACAACTGCCCTCCCTTGCAGGCATGGTCCCCCCAACTGCCCTCTCCTGCTGGCCATCTTGTGGTGGCCATCTTGTGTCCACATGCGGGCAGCCATCTTTGACCACATGGGAGCAGCCATCTTGTGTGTTGGAGTGATGGTCAATTTGCATATTACTCTTTTATTAGATAGGATACTAAAGGCCCGGTGCACGAAATTCATGCCCGGGGGGGGGTTGTCCCTCAGCCCACCTTGCACCCTCTCTGATCTGGGACCCCTCAGGGGATATCTGACTGCCCGTTTAGGCCCGATCCTACCAGGACTGCTGGCTCCCAACACAATCCAGGACTGCTGGCTCCCAACTGCTCGCCTGCCTGCCTTACTGATTGCCCCTAACTGCTTCTGCCTGCCAGCCTGATCACCCCCTAACCACTCCCCTGCCAGCCTGATTGATGCCTAACTGCTCCTCTGCCAGCCTGTTTGCCCCTAACTACCCTCCCCTGCAGGCCTTGTCATCCCCAACTGCCTTCCCCTGCAGGCCTGGTCACCCCCAACTGCCCTCCCCTGCAGGCCTGGTCACCCCTAACTGCCCTCCCCTTCAGGCCTGGTCCCTCCCAACTGCCCTCCCCTGCAGGCCTGTGTCCCCCCAACTGCCCTTCCCTTCAGGCCCGGTCGCCCCCAACTTCCCTCCTCTGCCGGCCTGGTCACCCCTAACTGCCCTCCCCTGCAGGCTTGATCACCCCAACTGCCCTCCCTTGCAGGCCTGTTCCCTCCCAACTGCCCTCCCCTGTTGGCCATCTTGTGGCAGCCATCTTGTGTCCACATGGGGGCAGCCATCTTGTGTGTTGGAGTGATGGTCAATTTGCATATTACTATTTTATTAGGTAAGATTACATACAAAATGATGAGACACCGTCCCTACCCTTAAGGAAGTTATGTGTAGTAAGGATAGGAGGCATGTCTAGTGTATTAAGGGTTGATGGGGGCATCGAAGGTATAGTGGAACACATAGGGAAGTAAGGATGCAACACTAACTGAAGATGTACTTTTAGGCAGAAGAAACAGCATCATTAGGAGAGTAACAGTGGTCTATTTTGGCTAGAGTGGAGTGGCTGAATAGGGCAAAAGGCAGAGAGCAGGAGTTTGGTCCAAGAAGGGCCTTAGATATCATGTAACCACTTTCAGATTTTGTCTTGTGAATTGGAATTATTGAAGATTTTGAAAAAAAGAGCTTGATCAAACTTGTATTTTTTAGTAAAGATGCTTAGTTGTTAGTAAGACAGATCCATGAGAGAGTGGTGAGATTAGAGCAGTTAGGCAGTACTGCAGTAGTCTAAAAAGTATTAATGGGGGTTAGAATTAGTGTAGTGGCAGTGGTGGGCATACAAGAAGCTCCATTTCCTTGGATATAAAGTATTTCCTAATAAAATGAAGAGTTCCTTGAAAAGTAATAAAATTTATTTGCACCTACACATTTTCTTGTTTGTACCTAACGTGATATTTATAACTACAGGTATCATTTATTGAGCAGGCATGCATTTGACATTTACTAATTCACAGAATCTTCACCACAACTCTATGAATAGGTATTATCCCCATTTCATATATGTCAAAACTAAGGCACACAGAGGTTGAATAACTTTCCCAGATTCACACAGCTAGTACGTTTAATGGTGAGTGTTTGAACCCAGGCAGTTTTACTCTACTCACATTTCTTAATCTGTATATCCTTTTTCCTGATGGATCAGTAGTTGATGAAAAACTCTTTATTAATTATTTGGATTACCTGATTTTCATTGAAAGATCCCTTTTGACTCTGAATCTTTTTATAGTTTCAATTACATTAAAAAATGCCTGATATTTTATTTCTTTAATACTCATTAAAACCATTCTAGGGTTGGTTGTTTTCAATTGTGCAGTATCTTTTCATTTAAACTACTGATTACTGTTCAAAATCTGAAGACCTGTGTGAAAGATTTCTCTAGGTTTTTATTTTCCTTCCCAATGCTAAACTTAAGCTGGGTAATTATAGTACAGTGTGAATTACCCAAACATAGAATAGAATTCTTATGAAAAGATATTACATAGCCTCATATCCTTAACAATATATTTTTCCTCAACCTTCCCTAATTAAAAATAAGAAGTAAGAATTAGAGACCAGAATCTCTAACTGGAGGGGTTCACATGGAAAGATGAACCAGTTTTTTGTTTGTTTGTTTGTTTGTTTGTTTGTTTTTTGAGTTAAAGAAGCTACTGGAGGAGTTACAATTAAGGACACTGGAGAAATAGGGACTAAGGGAAAGAGAAGAAATAAGGACACCTGAAGATGGTTGTTAAGAGGCTGAATGAGGAAAGTCAAAAAATCTCTATTACCCTATGAAATAGGAAGCAAGCAAGTCATCTGCTGAGAATAAGGTGAGAAGAAATCAATAGTAATGATCAAGGACAGTGGTACCCTTAGGAATATCCACCATGAAATGTATGAAAGAAACCAGATCAGAAACACAGGTTGTATCTTCACTGCTATTTCCAAGTAATAAAATATTTATATGATATGCCATATATACATATAAAGACATTTTCAAGGCATAGTTTTAAGGTATTAGTTTAGTAAAAGTGCAATATACATGAATCATTTATGAAAAAATAATTTTAAAATGTCTGTATTTAGAAAAAAGCAGATGCATACATCATTTATGACAAAGGTATATTTTTAAATGTCGACATTTTTGCCCATTCTTGTTAGAATTACTAATTACACCTACTATACAGAAAAGAAAAAGAATATATAATAACATTATAGTCTTGAAATATACCAATACTTCAATTGAACAGAGTACTTTAAGAATAGTTTGTTCTACTATAGTACCTATTTCTATTAAATCAATTAGCTTATATGCCTTTGGTAAATAAGCGAGTGATCACAAAACAATGTGGAAGTTTTGTTGGTTCATATGTAATTTTTCCTAGGCAAGGGAGCCAGAATAGCAAGAGTACAACAATAACCTTAGGCAAAAAAAGGTAAAAGCTCTCAGCTCAGCTGCTGCACAGACAGGAGCCCTTCCAGTTCTATTTCAAGAAAAATAAAAATGTGTACCTGTACAAGAGGTCCCGCCCCAGCAGGCAGCACCCCCAGCTCTCCATGGCTTTTCTTGGCTTTGTGGTAGCTGGCACTTCCTTCTGGGCCCACCATAATGGCAGCCCACAGGCTCAGATCTCCACTTCCATCAGCAATAACTCCATGCCTTCAAAGAACCATTTCCACTGTATAGACTCCAACTCACTGATCTCCCTTTCCTGGGCTTTCCAAGTACTCCCTTGAGTTACCAATTATTAACTTTGTTAAGCACTCCAGTTATAAAGTTGCATAGAGCTTTCCTGGTCTGCTCCAAACCTATTTTTACTCTTAAGCCATGTCATTCTTAGTGCACAATCTTATAAAATGCAAGGTATTTTAGCAATGCAAATATATGTGTGATAGCCAAGGCACCCATAGGTTATGCATCGAAGTAGAACTTAGTGACTTACCTTTGGAAGCTTGATAGGGGGCTCTTTGGATTCCTCCTCTTCATCACTATCTGATTCTCCACTCTGAACAGAGTTCTTAGATGCAGCTGCCAACGATGTTTCCTTTTTCTGCCATTCCAGAACGCAATGGCGTACATTGCAATAAATATTAAACGCAGAAGGATTGCTATGTAGTTTGATATCTGGTATGATTACTGTATTCTCCAAGTTTTCAGACTGAAATACAAGATATAATACTTCAATTTCATATTCCTTTCCATCAATTCTAATTTTAAATAAAAAAATAAAAATATTAGAATTAGACATGCTAGATGACCTGTAGAAGTCACATAATTGACAGAGCAAAAATAATCTAAATCTACTTATAATGCCCTTTCTACTATACTTCATTACTTTCTGAGTAACAGAGCAATAACCACCTTGACAAGGGCTAGAAAGGGCAGGTGAAGAACTTAGGAATACCCTTTTATCCCATGATGGGAATTGAGCCAATATAGTTTAACTGCTATAGTCTCAAAGGATATTAATTGGGGGCTTTTCTAAAATGTATTGTAGAGTCTCAATGACTTACCGCAAATGTTGTATTACATTTTCATTTCTTTTAAAAGTAGATATAGGGATTTAAACAGATATTAGGGCTAAAAAAAACACACCCTTAATTTTAATTAATTCTTTGAATTTAATTCTCATGCAAATAGTGGTAATGCTAAGAAAACTGTAGGTTATGAACATATGCTTTCCTAAAGCTCTTGCTTAGCTATCAGTCTTGATAAATACTAAAAATCACATGCTTAGTAACTTAAATGTTAAAATTAAATAATTTCTGTCTTGTCCCAGCATTTTATTTATTCATCAGACTGCAACCACTCTTTTATATCAACATTTACATTATAAATATACAGAGAATTGGTTTAAGATATTCTACAAATGCAAATTCCAATAATTAGAGTATTTACAGGAAGTATGCAAGATAAATAAAATGATAATTCAAGTACCAAAAACACTTGATCTCAAAAAATTCTATACTTCTTCCATAAATAATTGGTAAAAAATGAAAAACTCTTTATTAAATAAAAAATGTACTAAAGTTAACTAAGACATAATATGTGAATATGTTCTCTAGAGATATTTAAAAAAGCAAATATTAGCAATCCAAATCTAACAATATATAAAAAGATAACAAGCATGATAACCCAAAATCAAGGTTGGCTCAACACTGGAAAAGCAGTGTAATTCCCCATATGCAATACCATAGCTAACATAGTAAAAAACAATGCGTGCAACTGCAAACAAGGCAAAGATATCTATTCTAAGCAATTTGATTCAAAACTGTACCAGATATGCCAGTGCACTAAGCCAAGAAAAAGCAATAAAAGGTATATTTAGAATCTTCTAGAAAACAAATGCCTTTATTTGCAGAAGATGTTTAAAGAATCTTAAGAAGTCTGCCAAAAAAAAAAAAAAAAGCCATTAGAAATAAGGTGTGGACTTAGCAAAGTCACAGGATACCAGCTCTCTATATAAAAATGAGTAATATATCTGTACACTAGGAGTGAATAATTGAAAATGTGATCCTATCTAATAAAAGAGTAATATGCAAATTGACTGTACCTCTGCTACACCCACAAGCCACGCCCATAAGCCAATCAGCGAGTGAATATGCAAATAAACCCAACCAAGATGGCTGCAGCCACAGAGAGTAGGAGGGAGACTTGGGTTTCCCCAGCAATGGAAGAAGCCAAGCTTTCCGCCTGCCCTTGCTGGCCTAGGCCTCCACTCAATGCTACAAAGTTTCAATTATAGAAAGTAAATAAATCCCAACAGAAATGGCTGCCTCCACGAAGCGAGCAGAAGGCTTGGCTCTGCTCCAGGCCTCAAAGTTTCAGTTGTAGAAGATAAATAAATCTCAGATACCAGAGCCTCTGTTTGGGTCTTCAGGGGGCATGGCCAGCCTGCAAACAACCACACGCCCTTCACCCAGGCCGTCCCATGCCCCAAGGGAACCCCTACCCTGATCCAGCACACCCTTCAGGGCAAACCAGCTGGCCCCCACCCATGCACCAGGCCTCTATCCTATCTAATAAAAGAGTAATATGCAGATTGACCATCACTCCAACACACAAGACAGATGCCCCCATGTGGTCAAAGATCCTGCTCCCATGTGGACACAAGATGGCCACCACAAGATGGCCAGCAGGGGAGGACAGTTGGGAGGGACCAGGCCTGCAAGGGAGGGCAGTTGGCGGCAATCAAGCCTGCAGGGGAGGGCAGTTAGGGGTGACCAGGCCTGCAGGGGAGGGCAGTTAGGGGCAAACATGATGGCAGGGGATCAGTTAGGCATCAATCAGGCTGGCAGGGGAGTGGTTAGGGGGTGATAAGGCTGTCAGGCAGAAGTGGTTAGGGGCAATCAGGAAGACAGGCAGGCGAGCAGTTGGGAGCCAGCAGTCCTGGATTGTGAGAGGGCAGTCGGACATTCCTCGAGGGGTCCCAGATTGGAGAGGGTGCAGGCTGGGCTGAGGGACACCCCCCCCCATGCATGAATTTCATGCACCGGGCCTCTAGTTTTAAAATAATATTACAATTACAGACCGTTAGCCCTGGCCAGAGTGAATCAGTTGAATCAGTTGGTTGGAGCATCATCCCATATACTAAAAGATCAGGGCGCATTCCTAGGTTTCAAGTTTGATCCCAACCAATCAAGGTTCTCTCTCACATCAATGTTCCTCTCCCCTCCCCTCCCCTCCCCTCCCCTCCCCTCCCCTCCCCTCCTCTCTCTCTCTCTCTCTCTCTCTCTCTCTTTTCCCCTCTTTCTAAAATCAATAAGCATATCCTTGGGTGAGGATTAAAAATAAAGTTACAGACTGGGAGAAAATATTGGCAAACCACATACCTGACAAAGGACTAGCATCTAGAATATACAAAGAATTCTCAAAACTCAATAGTAAAAAACTAACAGGTAATCCAGTTAAAAAATGGGCAAAACACATTAACAGGCATGTCACTAAAGAAGATATACAGAATGCAAATAAAATAAGCACATGGAAAAAGGTTCAATATCATGAGCCATTAGGAAATATAAATTAAAACAAAATTATATATAACATACCGATCATACTGGCTAGAATAAAAAATAGTGATAACAAATGCTGGTGAGAATGTGGAGAAACTAGATCTCTCACACATTGCTAAAAGGAATGTAAAATGATACTGCTACCCAGGAAAAAGTGTGGCAGTTTCTTATAAAATTAAACATGTGCTTACAGTAAATTCCAACAATTGCACTCCTGTGAGGAAAGAATTAACACTGCAGGTATGATTTCTTATTCCTTGTATTTCTCCAAGAGAACCATGACTGATCCTTGGTCAGTCCTTGAGAATGTGGTCTTTAGAGTTTTCTCTGTCAGCTATTGATGATTCTGGCTTGTCCTATTGCTTTGTACAAATATCAAGATTGAACCTGAGTTTCAATCTGTGATATACTATGTGATATCACCTGAGATTCACTTGCCATGCTGGCTGCACAGCAGGATATGATTATATGACCAGACCCCCATAAAATTCCTGGATCCTGACTCAACTGAACTTTCCTGGGCAAAAACATTGCACACATACCCCTGTAGTTCACTGCCTGAGAGGAAGCATGTCCAAGGAAGAATTAGGAAGCCTATGCCATAACTCCTTAGACACCTCCAAAACATTTCTTTTGCCTGCTGCCTACTCTGTATGTACCTTTTGTTGTACTAAGTCTTAGTCATTAGTATAAATTCCTTTTGGGTCTTCTGAATCCTCTCTGGCAAGTCATGGAAGGAAACACTGCCTAATCATTCTACTCCTAGGTATTTACACCACCACCCCGCAAAAAACCCAAAACATATATTCACACAAAGACTATTAGATAAATGTTCATAAAAGCTTCATCTGCAATGGCCAGAAACTGGACACAACATGTAAATGTCAAACGGGTGAATGGATTAACAAATCAGGATATCTTATATAATAAAGAGGTGATATGCAAATTGACCTTCACTCTGTCATGCCATCATAAGATGGCTGCACCCACAGTAGAGGCAGGGTTCCTGTAACACAAAATGGCTGCGCCCACAGCGGAGGCGGGGTTCCCGTAACGAGCCATAATGAGCGATCAGCAGGAACCTGAGGCTGCGTGGCGCCGGGCCAGGGTACCTCAGGCCACGCCCCACGCCCCGGTGCCAGGGGACCTGAGGTCACACCCCCAGCCTGGCGAGGCTTGACGGGGGACCTGAGGCTGTGCCCCCCACCCAGCAGGGCTTGACAGGGGTGGGGCCAGCTGGGTCTGGATCTTGCCCAATGAGGGTGGGGCTGGCTGGGTCTGGATCTCGCATGATTTCGAGGTGCATGTGGGTGGGCGGGGACTTGACTCTGGGTCCCTCAGTGTGCCCCAGACTCTGACAGGAGGAAGATTTTCATATACATTTTACTAATTTTCTTTAATCTCTGACACTTCTATTATAGAGAAAGGGCAAACAGCAATATTAAAATATTTCCTCTAATTAATTCCCTTTTAATGTGCACGAATTTCGTGCACTGGGCCACTTGTATCCATATAATGGGATAACTAATCAGCAAAAAATAAACTAAGCTGGTTAATATGTATAACATGTACACAACTCAAAATCACTATTCTGATGGAAAGAAGCCAGATATAAAAAAAGTACACACTGTATGATCACATTTATATGAAATTCTAGAAAATGACAACCAATCTATAGGCACAAAAAACACATCTGTGGTTGCCTATACCCAGGGCTTCAGGGAGAAATGAAATGCAGCAAAGGATGAGGAAACCCCTAGGGATGATGGAAATTTTCTGATCCTTGATGGTATCATTCAAAACTCACTAAAATGTACACTTTAAATCCCAGTCTCAGGTTTTGCTATTAAGGATACTGACCTAAGACCCATTTTTTAAGCAAGATGTTGAGGAAATTTCCTGTGTAATGGATTTTATTTCTCATATAAAAAAGTGAAGTCATTTGGGTAGGATTTATCAGAAGTCTGAGGAGACTAGCAAAGGTTGGAAATAGTAACAGGAGAAAATTAGAGACCTAATTGACCAGAAAAAAATAAGAAGATAGTCTAGCTATGGAAGGTCCATTTGAATATGTACTGGTACCAATTAACTCTTTTTAAACTCCTCTTAGCAGCACATGACATTCACCTGAAGGAAAGAGAAAACAGCTGTATTTGTATAAGATTGAGTTTTGTAAGATGGATACAATAAATATAAATGGAGGAAAGGAAGATGTGGTAGGTAGAATAATGGCCTGCAAAAATGTATTCACCCTAATCCCAGGAACCTGTGCCTATGTTACCTCACGTGGTAAAAGGGACCTTAAGACATGATTAAATTAAATCTTGGGATGGAGAGATTTTTGTGAATTACGTGGGTGGGTCCAATTAACCAAAGGGTCCTTATAAATGAGAGAGGGTGTCAGGACAATCAGAGAAGGAGAAAGTATTGGGAGTGATGCAGCATGAGAAGACTCAACTAACCATTGCTGGCTTTGAAGATGGAAGGGGGCACAACCCAGGGGATACAGGCAGCCTCTAAAGCTGGAAAAGGTAAAAAAAAAAAAAAAAGAATTCTCTCCTAGAGACTCCAGAGGAATTCAGCCTTACATATATCTTAACTTCAGTCCAGTGAGACTCATTTTGAACTTCAGACTTTGAGAACTATAAGATAATTTACATTGTTCTAAACCATCAAGTTTGTGTGATTTGATACAGCAGCCATAGGGAACTAATACCATAGATTAATTAAGCAAGTTATTCTAAAAAAAACCACAAAACTGTGGTAACTAAACTGAATAAGAAGGCCATTAAATAAAGGACATGGCTAATGGAGTAAGAGAAATAGAGGGGTCAATGACAGTAAGAAAGGAGATATGGTAGTATAGATAAATGGATTTTTTTTGTTTTACTGAAAAGAAATGCGTGTTTTTAAAAAATAAGGAAATAAAGCCCAATGGCATTTTTTGCATAACTTTTTAAAAAAGAGGCTGGGTGAAAAATAGTCCAAAAACAGTAACAGAGGGCAAGGAGACTATAAAATTTTACTATTTTATATACTTATCATAAGTAGGAAATGTTTCTTACTTATCTTTCTATCCCAAATATCTAGCATAATGCCTACACATAGTCAGCATGCAATTAATATTTGAGGAATAAAAGAATGCATTTTTATATCATTCTTATTACAAGCAGCTCCTAAAAAGCGGATAGGAGATATAAAACCTGAAGCTAGACAAGAACAGTGAATTACTAAGGGCACAAAGTTAGAGACAGAATTGAAAGGGACAAAAAAACCTTGACTTTCCCACCTTATCCGGATATCATAAACTACCACCTTTAGGAAATCACTAAATGAAAGCTTAAAATAACTTAAAAAGATCTTCAAGATTCCCATACTGACTCTGCATATAGCTCCAAAAAGTGGAAAATGGGTAGAGGTTGGAAATCTAAGTGAGTATGTATCTGTTAAACTTTTTTTTTATATAGTACCGTATTTTCTGGCGTATAAGACAACTGGGCGTATAAGATTTTCCTGGGTTAAAAAGTCGTCTTATACGCCAGAAAATACGGTACATAGATTATCCTGGTGATTCAGATTTTATGTAGCTAGAATAAAGAGGATTACCATATTTTCCGGCATATAAGACGACTTTTAACCCAGGAAAATCTTATATGCCCAGTTGTCTTATACGCCGGAAAATACGGTAAGTATATTAAGAATGCTCTCCACTTTCCTCTTCTATTTCAAAAGCAAAAGTAGTAAGAGGTGATAGAGTGAAAATATATTATTTGTCCACCCAGCAACATTTTCCTTAGGATAACCCTTCTCCCATTCCACATGGCCTGCTCATTGGGGTGCTCACCTCTAACCAAAGTACCTAATCTCCAACGCCAACGTAAATGATACAGGTTAATAAAAAAAATCATACCCAAGACATTCTCCTAGAACCAGTAGGAGAGATGTCTCCTGCTCAAAGAAAATGAAAATGGAGCTGCCAGCAACCTTAGTCCTCAGCCACGGGCAATAAGCCCACATCGAGAGGAAAACAGAAGCAAAAGACAAAGTCATAGATTTGATGAATCACTTAATCCCTGGGTCCATCTCTGTCTCAAGATAGAGCCACTAAGTAAATTTTGTCCCTTATCCTTTTGTAAGTTCTTTGTTTACTACTTTAAAGTTGATTCCTCTCAGTTACAATAGCAAGAACACTAACTGGAAAGAGCAGGAAACTGTCTCTAGAACTTAAATATGATATACAGGCCAAGCTAAGCTGTATTAACCAAAAGTGGAGCTGTTCAGAAATCATAGTTATGACTCTTCTCTTCCTCCTGGCTCGGCTTCTTAGTACTGTTCAAAAGAAAAGAGACTCTTATAAAGAAAACAGAATCTGGACCCTGAAAATGTTTAAGTAAAAACTAGATGGATTTTATAGCAAAATTTTTTGTATTAGGTAGAAAATTAGATCTTTAATTGCTATGATCCCACCTAATTAAAATATCCTATATTGCATTTTCTTTTGCACTGCCACCCACAGTCAAAAGAATCTCAGAGCAATATAGATGCACCAAGATTCTCCCTAATTCATGACACATGCATAGGCACATGATGAACCCAAATTCAGGTCCCAACTCACAAGCCAATTTTACTCAGTTTGTAGTACAGGTAGTCAGAGTGAAAAAAAGAAGAGAAATGGTTAGTGTTCCCCCCAAATCAAAAATAAGAATAAACAATTTTTAGGATCCAGTTATTAACTTCTAGGCTACTGATCAAAATATGAAGCTAAGCAGTGTAATTAAATAGTAAGAGGCTTTAAAAAAATTACTTTAATACAGAGAAGTGAAATGGTTTGCTAATTATACTCACACCTTTTTAATCTTGGCATTTTAATTCAAATTACTATATGAAAAATTCCTTATTTCTGATAAACTGCCAGCAGTTTTACCTTGCTTCTTGTCTTGACTTTTGATTTGCTCTTCTGTTTTCTTTTCAACTTCTTCTTATTTAAAATTTTCTTATTCCTAAAAATGCAAAAAACGTGGAAAAATTATGAAAGTTCAATATTAGGACATACAAAGCTATTAAAAATAGGTACTTCCAAAATAGAGACTTAAATATATATCCTATAAACTTTCTTTCTATGAAACAATATACTCTAGATATACATGAAAGATACTACCATATAATGTAGCTATTGAAATAATGCAATACTAGATTATCTAAGCACTATACATGAAATAATAAAAGACTTGAATTCTGCAAATAGTTTTATAAAATTTTTAAAAATTTAAAGGCATCAAATGGAGGTTTTTAAACTTTATTTAACAGTGGAAATGCTAATAAATATCAACTATGATCCCTTCCCACAAAAATCTGCTCTTTGTAGTAGTGATTGCTACAGTGCAAAATGGTCAGGAGTCCATTTTATCAAATTACTATAGGAAAACCCCAACTCATAGACTTCTCACATCCAGCAGTTTTTCATTACTTCACAGCCCTGAGGCCAAATTATTCTTATAAACAAAAGGAATTCCCTAAATGACTCTGAGAAAGAAAAAATAAATGAGGCAAGTAATGAGAATTAGAGTGGAAGAAATAAGACTCAAAGAAAACATTTGATTTTAATTTCATTTAATATTTTTTTATGTCTACCATGCTGAAGTACACACTTCTAGGTGCTAAATTTAGATACAAGGTAAAAAAGACCCTTCTTGCCCTCAAGGAGCTCAGAGACTTGGATAAAAAGCAAGAGGGTGCTACTGCTATAATAAAGACAAAAGTTGAAGAGGAAGGAGAAGGGGGAGAGAAAGAGGAGGAGAAAGAGGAGAAGAAAGAAACTCTACATGATACAGAGTTCAAATCCATAACACATGGTAACCAATTTAGTGGAAGCTGTAGTAAGGCTAAGTCACTTAGAGGTAGAGATGTCATTCACAAAAGTATAGATGTCAAGGGGAAGAATTAGTTTGAGAAAGAAAAAAAAAATGGATTTGATTTTGAAGATGTTTTACTAATGAAAAAGATTTAAGATTCTAAAATGTTAACAAAATAGATGTGAACAAGCATATGTAAATATTTTCCTCGACACTTCCTTCAGCTTCAATCCATAAACCAAAATAATCACAAAATCCTGTCAATTATATCTCATACAGTTCTTGAATCCATCTACATCTCTACTGCTTCTATGCCAATAATCTAAGTTACCACCACATCCTGCCTGTACCACTGCAAAACCTTCATAACACATTTCTGCACATTGATATTTGAGCCCCCTTCAATCCATTCTTCACATTAAAAACCCAAGTCAACTTCTTAAAACACAAATCTAAGTAGGTAATTCCCCCACTTAAAACTATTAACAAAAAGAAACAAATGAAAAAACAACAACCATAAAACAAACAAAAAAACACAACAACAACATACACACACCAAACAACTCTATTAATATCTTCTCAATTCTCTTAGGATCAAGTCTAAAGGAAATGACGCGGCTTAAAAGCTCCTCTACCGATATCTGTCCAGTCTCTCCTGCCTCATTCTGCAGTCATTTCCAATTTGTTCTTCATACTCCAGCCACAAATACATCTTTTTCAATGGTCTGGACTGGCTAAACTCCTCAATGACTTTCACAGAGGTTCTCCCTCTACCTGGAATTCTCTCCCACATTTCCTGCTAACCACTCTTATTCTCTGAGGTCCCAGTATGAGTCACATACTAAGGAATGTCCCAGACTGGGTTATTTTCCCTAGTACACACTCTCATTTCATTTTGTACTTTTATTTCATTGTGTACTTTTATAATCTACAACTATAATTGTGTATGGGATATCTGTTAAATGCATCACTGCCTCACAAATGTATGCCTCAAGAGTGCAAAAACTGTGCCTTTTTTTGTTTACTGCTCTAGCTCTTTGCCCAGAAAAGTACCTGGAACGCAATACTATTTTGAGAGAAAGAGAGAGTAGGATGAAGGAGAAAGGAAGGGTTGAAAAGAAAATTCAGAGCTATAGCTATGAGCCTTACACAAAGAGTAAATAAGCAGAGGACCAACGATAGATCCATAGATACACCAAACATTAAAGGATATCTAGCCAGAAATGTCCAGTAAGGAGTTAACCACGGGATTATTTTATGCAGATTGTGGTGCAAAAAAGGTAATGGAAACTATGTATGTGAATGAGATTTCCCCAGTAGAGTAAGTTACAAAAGTAAAGAGAGTGACCAACAGCTATCAAATGCTACACATGAGCATATATACCTGCTTACATAATCTATTCAACTACTGTGAGAGCATGAAGAATGTCTACTTCAACTCCACACTTCCAGCACCCACATCAGTGTCTGACACATCATGGATGTTCAAGAAATATTAGATGAACAAATACATTAATGGAAATATTTCTCATATATGGCTTAGGAAACCAACCTCCCTTTATATTAAAGTTTACTTGAGTGAAATCAATTATTTGAGCAACAGGAGTATGTAACTGCTAAAAGGTTAGTTCCTTCTATGCAATTTATAAAAGCATCAAAGTTCACTCAACACAAACTGTCAGAGGAACGGAATATATAAATCCCAATTAAGATGAATTTCCTGAAGCCTAGTTATCACGAACCTAAATTTTCACCAGTATACATCAATATTTTTATCTGCTTTGCTTAATAGACTTTAAAAATATTTTAATTGATTTCAAAGAGAGGAAAGGGAGAGGGAGAGAGAGATAGAAACATTGATGAGAGGAAGGCTGCCTCCTGCACACCCTCTACAGGGTACCAAGCCCACAACCAGGGTATCTGCCCTGACCAGGAATTGAACCTGTGACCTCTTGGTGCATGGGATGACACTCAACCACTTGAGCCACACCAGTCGGGCTTTAATGGACTTCTTGAATGCTCAAAGTACAAGATAGATTTATTTCTATGCATATGACATTTAATCAGTTATAACAATTTAAATGAAACTGAACCTACTAATTCCTGAATATATGTAGATCAGCTGGAGAATCAGCTTTCCCAAATCCCCAGAAATTAAATTTACTGTGTGTTCTTTGTTGATTTGGATTGTTTTAGAAGTAGAGGGCTGTCAAAAAGAGCCAGTAATAAATTAAAAATTATATAAAGAAAATTCACTTCAACATTAGAAAATAAAAATGCTATGTTAGTAGTAAAAGATCCCATTATATGACTGCATTTGAAAACTTTTCATAATATCTGAGAATGGATAGATAAAAGAGAAACTCTAGAAACCAGTCTTACACATGAACAATTCATCTTGGAATTTCTGGTGACTTAGGACTTTAAATCCTGTATCAAATAGGAGCTTAATGAAGAATGTTTGGAATTGATCCTGTAAGATTTTTAGTCTTTTCATGCAAAGAACCCCATACCCATGAGATTTGAAAGAATTATGTGTAGTAATGAAAGGCAAAGGCTATTAACATGCTTTAAATATTTATTTTAAAATATTTATTTTAAAAATGCCAAAGAAGGAACATTCGTAATGGCAATCACTGTTTAAGGAAAACCAAACACTTCTGCAACATGAGGACCAATGAATTTTGCAAGTTGTTCCATGATATAGTTCATTAGTTTCTCTACCAGATTACTACTGAGTCTGTTTTCTAACAAAACAAAAATTAGTCATAATTTAATTTTAAAACCTCTCTCTGAATCTGTTTCTTCATCTGGAAAATAACAAGATTTAGGAGATTATCTCTGAGATTCCTTTTAATTCTAAAATGCTAGGATTTTAATAAATCCAAATTCAAAGAACTTCAGGAATAAGAAAGAGGGTTTCTTTTTTAAAAATATATTTTTATTGATTTCAGAGAGGAAGAGAGAGGGAGAGAGAGACAGAAACATCAATGATGAGAAAGAATCACTGATCAGCCCACACTGGGGATCAAGCCCACAACCCAGGTGTATGCCCTGACCAGGAATCAAACCATGACCTACTAGTTCATAAGTCAACGCTCAACCACAGAGCCATGGGTTTCAATCTTTTGTTTAATTTGCCTTAGCAATGAAAAACTTAAAAAATCCTGAGTCTATGGTCTAAGGCAGGAAAAGGCAAATATTTTTTTCTGTAAAATAACAAATAGCAAGTATTTTATGCTTTGTAGACCACTGAATCTCTGTAGCAACTAATCTACTTTTACAGCATAAAAACAGCCATAGACAGCACATAAATAAATGAGCATAATTGTATTACAATAAAACTTTATTTCTGGGAGAATATTTTCTTAGCTCACAGGCCATACAAAAACAGGAATTGTGCTGATTTGGTCTGTGGACCAGTTTGACGACTCCCAGTCTAGAACATATTTTGATTAACAGGCTCATGTCACAAAGAAAAAAACATAATTAATAGTATGCAACACAGATAAAACTATTCAAAACATCACTAATGCTTATACAAATAAGCACTCTAAAATTATCTGCCTTTTCTTTTTACCAAGATTAATTCCTGACTTCCACTTTCCTAAAGTAGGATACTAGATAGAGGCAAGCCACTACTCTTCCTTCAAAAATAAGACAATCAGAGAAAGACAGATATCACATGATCTCACTCATATGTGGAATCTAATGAATAAAATAAACTGATGAAAAAAATAGATCCAGAGACTTAAAAGCATGAAACAGACTGACAAATCTCAGAGGAAAGGGGGGAAAGGGGCAGGAGAAGATTAGGCAAAGACAGCCCGGCCAACCGGGAAGAGGCCACGCGGGTGCAGAGCGGGCTCCATGCAGGCGCCTGGCACCTAAGCGCAGGGACTTCACCAGCGCACGCGAGCCCTGGTGTCCCGGGGGAGGGTAGCAGGGGGAGTGAGAGCGAGCTCGGCGGACACCCCGCATTCTCTCCTCATGTCCGTCCCCATCACCCGTCCCCAGGTAGCTGGCAAGAGGTCGCAGCTCATGGCCCACACCTGCCATGTTCCACGCCGCCCCCGGGTGGTCAGTGCACACCATAGCCAGTGGTTGAACTCCCAGTCTCCGGGTCAAACGACCGCCAGAGGGGACAACTTGCATATTTTATTATATAGGTTTTGCATAACCCATAGATACAGACAATAGTGCCATTAAGGCCTGGGGGGGAGTGTGGGTGGAGGGGGTCAATGGGGAAAAAAGGGAGACATCCTACCTAATAAAACAGTAATATGCAAATTGACCACACCTTCGCTACGCCTAAGCCACGCCCAACAGCCCCGCCCACAAAGCCAAGCCACGCCCACCACCCAATCAGAGCGAGTATGCAAATAAACCCAACCAAGATGGCGGGTAATTTGCATACATAGGCGCCCAGAGCTGACCCCTGCCATCGGAGGCGGGGAGCTGGGTGTCTGCTCAGGCTCCAGGCCAAAAGCTGTCGTTGGTGGCTTTTTGCCTTGTGCATGAGCGGACCCCCTGCCATCAGAGGCGGAGAGCTGGGTGTCCGCTCCGGCTCCAGGCCAAAAGCCGCAGGCCACGGCTTTTTGCCTGGTGCAAGAGCGGACCCCCTGCCATCGATTGCAGGGAGCTGGGAGTTTCTTCGGCCTGGTGCACGAGCGGACCCCCTGCAATCGATCCCAGGGAGCTGGGCGTTGCTTTGGCCTGATACACCAGCGGATCCCCTGCAATTGATCACCTGGGCAGGGAGGTGGGGGTCTGCTTTCGGCCTGGGCAGGAGTAGAGCCCCTGCGATTGATTGTAGGGAGCTGGGGGTCTGCTCCTGCCCAAGAGGCTTTCAGTCTGGGCAGCCTGGGCAGGGGCTGAGCCGGTGATTAGAGGGAGCTGGAGGTCCCGTTCCCAGGCCTAAAGCTTCGGCCAGAGGCTTTAGGCCTGGGCAGGGCCCAGCCCTCCATTGGTGTGAACTATAGAGGAAACACCTTTTCTGACTGCACATTGGCTAAGCTTCCTGTATGCCACTGGTAATATTCTTAGTAACTTGGGTAATAAGAATCCAAAAAGGTGATCTAGGGTTTTTCCACCACACTTCTGGAGAAAAAAATGAAGGTCCGCTGCTGGAGGGGCTAAGAAATGTCATATCCTGCTCTAGCCGGTTTGACTCAGTGGATAGAGCCTCAGCCTGCAGACAGCAGGGTTTGGGTTTGATTCTGATCAAAGGCATGTACCTAGGTTGCAGGCTCCTCCCTGGCCAGGGCCCAGATCAGGGCTCATGCAGGAGGCAACCAATCAAAGTGTTTCTCTCTGTCTTTCCCTTTCTCTTCCACATTCTCTAAAAGTCAATGGAAACATATTCTCAGGTGAGGATAAAAAATAAATAAAGAAATCCATATCCTATGAAAGACACATCTTGAAAATGCCTAAAGAAAGTTGTCATTTTTCTTAGTGAAGGGACTGGAGTCCATGTTGATGAAAACACCTTGGTGGCTGCGCTGACTGACAGTGGCTGCAGCAGTGGGGTGATGGGGCTGGTGCCTTCCCCTGACCAGCCCGGTTGCCTCCCACAAAGGGAGGCCAGACTGCAGCTTAGGTACGCTCCCTGTGGGGCGCGGGCCTAAGCCATCAGTAGGACATCCCCTGAGGGCTCCCAGTATGTGAGAGGGGGCAGGTTGGGCTGAGGGACCCCCGACATCCAGTGCACGAATTTCGTGCACTGGGCCCCTAGTCTGTAATATTTCAATAATAAAGATTAAATTTAAACATAAGAAGCTATGGAAGTAATTTAGGACTAGATGAATTAAAAATCCAGAGATGAAAGTGCACTTCCAAGGGTGATCAAATGCAAGGGAGCATTTGCAGAGTTTGGGGATAAGTGAAAATCAAGTTTAGCTTAAACAAGGTACTCTACTAAGGGAAACCAGAAGCTACTGGTGCTTTAGATGTCTGGATGGGTTGGAATGATGGTCTTGAAATTAAGAAAAGCCCCAAATATGTGACCAGTTTTCCCAATGGTAAAACTTCTTAGTGATGGGGCACTGAGGAAGAATAAGGAGACTATGCCAACAGGTCAAAGTCAATTTCTCACAGTCTCCCAGTGTTTAAAAGACAGAATCACAGTAGAGAGAGAAGCCTATTTAATCCTTGATTGGACTGAGGTAGTCAATACTTCACCCTATCTGTCTAACACACAAAGAGGAAACTTCTCTGAAAGAAAATAACTGTTCTTTTACACACAATGTTAGGCACATAATAAACATATTAGGAGACATCCAAAGAAGCAAAAGAATTATACATATAATCAAGAGGTTCGATCCCCAGGCAGGGTGCACACAAGAGGCAACTGATGTTCAGTTGATGTGGCTCAGTGATTGAGCATCAACCTATGAACCAGGAGGTCACGGTTTGATTCCCGGTCAGGGCATATGCCCAGGTTGCGGGGCTTGATTCCCAATAGAGGGGCGTGCAGGAGGCACCCGATCAATGTTTCTCTCTCATTGATGGTTCTATCTCTCTCTCCCTTTCCCTTCCTCTCTGAAATCAATAAAGATATATTCTTAAAAAAAAACATATTAAAAAAAAGAGAACAGATAAACAAAATAGAAAATATAACATGCGGGACACAGTCATATGGTCTCATATTTATGTAACAGGAATCCAAGACAAAAAAAAGAAAAAAGAATGGACCAAAAGCACTATGTGAAGAGATAGATAATTCATGACAACTTTACAAAAGTGAGGGAAAAAATCAACCACTCAGATGCAAGAAACTCAGGGAAATCTCAAGCAAGAAAATGCAAAGAAAAACTACATCTTGGCACACCAAATGCTAGGCACAAATTGCTGAATCAAAGGATAGGATAAAGAAAAAAAAATCTTAAGAGCATCCAGAGATAAAAGATAGACTCAAGGTAACAACAATAAGACTGATCATTTCCATTCTTTGTGCTGAAAAGCATGGGGGGGGGGGGGGGAGGAGAACCTAGTAATCTAGAATTATATACCTATCGAATATATCCTTTAAAAACAAAGACAAAAATAGAGATATTTTTAAACCCACAAAACCTGATATAATTCATTATCAACATGCCAACACTATCAGAAATACAAACTTAGATGCAAATTAAAACTACAATGAGTATTATGCTAAGTGAAATACGCCAGAGAAAGAAAAATATCACACGATCTCACTCATATGTGAAATCTAATGAACAAAATAAACTGATGAACAAAATAGTTTCAAAATTATACTAGTAGAAGCATGAAACAGACTGCTGAATCTCAGAGGGAAGGCAGGGTTGGGTGGGTGGGTGGGAAGAGATCAACCAAAGAACTGGTATGTATATATGCAAAACCCATGGACACAGATAATAGGATATGAAGGCCTGGGGCAGCGGGTGGGGGTGGGCTAGAAGGAGTTAACAGGGGAAAATGGGGGACATATGAAATACTTTCAACCATGACGATTAAAAAAACTACAATGAGATATCACCTCACACCTGCCAGAGTGGCTACCATCAATAATCAATAAATAAGTGCTGGCAAGGATGTTGAGAAAAGGGATCCCAGGTACACTGCTGGTGGGAAGACAGACTGGTGCAGTCACTGTGGGAAACAGTATGAAGTCGTCTCAAAAAAATAAAAAATGGAACTGCCATTTGACCCAGCGATCCCACTTCTGGTAATAAGAATCCCGAATCACCAATCAGAAAGAATATGTGCACCCCTATGTTCATAGCAGCATTATTTACGGTAGTTAAGATCTGGAAACAGCCCAAGTGCCCATCAGTAGGTCATGATTAGATTCCCACAGCCCCTCCCCATGGCCGGCCCCGCCCCCAAGGGGCCCCCCAACCTCAATCGGGGCTGGGGGCCGTGTCGACCCAGCCCCGATCTGCCTGATTGGGGCCAGGCCGGCCGGACTCCATCTGTGCATGAATTCGTGCACTGGACCTCTAGTTATTAATAATGAACTACAACGTTTGCTAATGACTGATTACGATAATCGTGTTGCATTCATTTCCCTTACGTGCCTTACATGCAGGTGCACCATTTCTCTCCACTAATACTAGCAGCAAATATTTTAGCAGCCGATTGCCACATCATTAGTCTTGTACTGACTTGTTTGGTGTGCACAACAGGAAATATTTCGCTTAGGAGAACAAGAAAAATAGGTTTATTTCTGTTACACTTATTAATTTGTGCAGTTATTCAGTGTCTGGTAAGTAATGTTCAAGAAAAAATATTAATTTTTATTTAAAAGTCCTATTATTTTATGTTAACGATTACTCATTTATTTCAGCCCTTTGTATTCAGCATGTCTCTATCAAAATAAACCTACGTTCCTCTGATAATTGAAGCATTTGTTTTTTTGTGGCCCACATAAACTTAAACCTTGTTTTTTTGACCCGTGTTGAGTCTGACATGCTTGCACTAAGGTACACATAGCTAAGTAGGTGAGGAAAACTCAAGCCATGAAGCAACTGTAAAACTTTCTGGAGACAATATATTAATCGCAGGCTTCAGAGAGCCACCACAAGGGTAATACGAGTGAGTTACAAGTTACGTAACCAGGCACACAAAGATACAAGGCAAGGCACCATGGGTGAGAACTAGCAGAAACAAATAACAGAAAGACACCCAAACAGACTTCAGACAGCATTTTCAGATACAACTCTGCTTACCAAATTTAAAGGAATAAAAAAAGAGTGGCTTTAAAATATCTGCAAAGTATGGGGAACATAGCACATGTAAAAAAAAAATCAATAGGTAGGTGGGTTTACAGTACACTCAGATGAAAATAATACCTCTCCCATTGGATTGACAGCCTTTAGAGTTATGCTGGATTCTTAGTAAGTGCTAACAATTTTTTAAAGTAAAATGTCTATCTTGGTTTGGATTTCCTCAGAAGCAGACTTGATTCAAGGATTCAAGTCCAAGTACTTGTTTTGTAATGTGATCATGAAAAATACTGGTAAAGGAATCAGAAGTGAGATACAGAATGCAGACACGAAAGAGCGCATTATTAAGGCAGTTATCCTGAGATGGGCAACTAGAGCATGATTCTACTGGAGAACTCTAGTAGATAGTATAGAACATGGCTCAGTTATCCTAACTAAAGGATGAGGAAAATGAGGTATTTATGCATCAACTCCTCACCCATCACTGGCTGAAGCCTTTCTGAAGTCATTAACCTTCTGGTATTTCTGGCTTGCTCAGCACACAGGCCAAGCATGTCTCCATGCCCAGTACAAACGCTCTCAGGCAGAAAGTCAGAGATGTAAGTAGACAGTATGGAGATGAATGTCAAAGACATATGGCTAGGACACTAAGAACACCAGCTACAAAATCTCTTATCCAAAGATAAAATAATTCTTTGTCTCCTTCCTCTTTCCCTTTAAACATTAATTTCTAAATTCTCTATTCCCTTCTCTAACCTCAATTCACTTTCCCAATAAAATGTTGCTTCTCCCTGCCTTCTGCACAAAAGGTAGGAGTGAGTTGATGTTAGATCATTATGATCTCTTAATGCCAACTTCAAGATAATGTCTCAGACTTCTGTTGAGCTGACCTATAGAAAAAGAGGCAGGTTCTAAGTAATAGTATATTTATGAGGAACCTTTGAATATACTGACAGGATTGAGAGACTCCCAGCATTAGAACTGTCAAAATCCAGGTATCATGGGAAAGGTTTTATCTACAAACCACAGACCAGGAAGTCAGAAATATCCTATCTAATAAAAGAGTAATATGCGAATTGACCGTCATACCAACACACAAGATGGCCACCTCCATGTGGTCAAAAAAGGCCGCCACAAGATGACCTGCAGGGGAGGGCAGTTGTGGGCGATCAGGCCAGCAGGGAAGGGCAGTTAGGGGTGACTGGGCTAGCAGAGGGCAGTGGGGGAGACCAGGCCTGCAGGAGAGGGCAGTTGGGGGGGACCAGGCCTGCAGGGGAGGGCAGTTTGGGGGAACCAGGCCTGCAGGGGAGGGTAGTTGGGGGAGACCAGGCCTACAGGGGAGTGCAGTTGGGGGCAACCAGGCTGGCAAGGGAGGGCAGTTAGGGGTTACCGGACCAGCAGGGGAGGGCAGTTGGAGGCGAATAGGCCTGTAGGGGAGGACAGTTAGGGGCAATCAGGCTGGCAGGGGAGCAGTTAGGCATTGATCAGGCCGACAGGGGAGTGGTTAGGGGGTGATCAGGCTGGCAGGCAAAAGCGGTTAGGGTCAATCAGGCAGGCAGGCAGGCAGGCAGGCAGGCAGGAGAGTGGTTGGGAGCCAGCAGTCCTGGATTGTGAGAGGGATGTCCGACTGCCCCTTTCCTAAACATCCCTTGAGGGGTCCCAGATTGGAGAGGGTACAGGCTGGGCTGAGGGACACACCTCCCCCCCCCTGCCCCCGGAGCACGAATTTCGTGCACCAGGCCTCTAGTCCTATATAATAGAGGTAATATGCAAACTGACCATCCCTCCAACACACAAGATAGCCTCCTCATGTTGACACAAGATGGTCAGCAGGGGAGGGAAGTTGTGAGGGACCAGGCCAGCAGGGGAGGGCAGTTGTGAGGGACCAGGCCTGCAGGGGAGGGCAGTTGAGGGCGACCAGGCCTGCAGGGGAGGACAGTTGGGGGGGGGGGGGGCAGGCCTGCAGGGGAGAGCAACTGCGGGGGGGAGGGAACCAGGCCTGCAGGGGAGGGCAGTTGGGTGGGACCAGGCCTGCAGGGGAGGGCAGTTAGGGGTGACCAGGCCTGCAGGGGAGGGCAGTTAGAGGCAAACAGGCTGTCAGGGGAGCAGTTAGGCATCAATCAGGCTGTCAGGGGAGTGGTTAGGGGGTGATCAGGCTGGCAGGCAGAAGTGGTTAGGGGCAATCAGTAAGGCAGGCAGGTGAGCAGTTGGGAGCCAGCAGTCCTGGATTGTGAGAAGAATGTCTGACTGCCTGTTTAGGCCCGATCCTATCCAATTGGACATCCCTCAAGGGGTCCCATATTGGAGAGGGTGCAGGCTGGGCTGAGGGACACCCTCCGCCCCCGTGCACGAATTTTGTGCACCGGGCTTCTAGTATATATATATTAGAGTGGCCAGATTATTATGCATTCAGAGATCATAATAATCTGGCCACTCGGTGTATATAGACTAGAGGCCTGATGCACGAAATTCGTGCAGGGGGCTCGGCCCTTGCAGCCACGGTGGTCTGCCTCAGCCCGAGGCAACTGCGGCAGCTGCCTCAGCCTTCCCAGTCCCGGCTTTATCCGGAAGGCCATCTGGTCTAATGAGCATATTACGCTTTTATTATTATAGATTATCAACTAAAGTAGGAATACTAAAAAACTTCCTCAAACTGGCAAAGGCCATCAAAATACCTATAGCTAACATCATATTTAATACTGAAGGATGAAAGGCTGATTTTAATTGTTTCCCCCTCAGATTAAGAACAAGGAAGATTGCAACTTTCACTACTTCTATTTAGCACTACTGTGAAGTTCTTGCCATTGAAATAATGGTGGGGGAGTGCAGGGGTATCTGGAGATCAGAAAGAATGATAATCTATTTATATAAAAACCCTGGGTTTAACACCCGTTACGACTGAGGCTCGACCAACCGGAAGGAAGTCAGTCCTGCTGGGGTTGCCTTGGCAATGGCTGGGCCCTCCCCGAGCAGTTTCGGGCGAGGGCAAAATCTGAGGCAGGAACCTGCCCTTGGAGCGTGGAGGCACTGAGTCCTGGGTTGCCTTGGCAAGGGCTGCGCACTCCCCGAGCTGTTTCCAGCAAGGGCGAGGTTTGAGGCAGGAACCCGCCCTCAGAGCACAGAAGCACTGAGTCCTGGGTCGCCTTGGCAAGGGCTGTGCCCTCCCCAAGCTGTTTCCCGCGAGGGCGAGGTTTGAGGGAGGAACCCTCCCTCGGAGCGTGGAGGCATATCTTTATAAAGTTTTAATACATTATATCAGAGGTCATGGTGGTATTGTTTTACCCACATCATCTACAGGAATTGCTGCAAATTTACTTCTCGGTGGAAGAACCTTTCATTCCCAATATTAATTACCAATTCAATTAAATGAAACTTCAATTTCTAGACTCGATATAAACAGTGAAGTTGCTAAAACTATTAAAAAGTCCCAACTTCTCATTATTGATGAATGCACCATGGCATCTAGTCATGCTATAAACGCCATAGACAGATTACAAAGAAAATTTATGAATTTGAATGTTGTATTTGATGGGAAAATTCTCCTTCTTGGAGGGGATTTTCGACAATGTCTCAGTATTGAACTGCTTGCTATGTGATCAGCCATTGTACAAACAAGTTTAAAGTACTGTAATATTTGGGGATGTTTCAGAAAATTGTCTCTTACAACAAATACGAGATCAGACGATTCTGCTTACAGTGACTGGTTAGTAAAACTTGGAGATGGCAAACTTGATAGCAGTTTTCATTTAGGAATGAATATTACTGAAATCCCCTGTGAAATGATTTGTAATGGATCTATTATTGAAGCTAACTTTGTAAATACTATATTTATAGATAACATTAAAAATATATCTAAACATGCAATTCTTTGTCCAAAAAATGAGCACATCCAAAAATTAAATGAAGAAATTTTGGATATACTCAATGGAGATTTTCACACATATCTGAGTGATGATTCCATTGATTCAACAGATGATGCTGAAAAGGAAAATTTTCCCATCAAATTTCTTAATAGTATTACTCCTTCGGGAATGCCGTGTCATAAATTAAAATTGAAAATGGGTGCAATCATCATGCTATTGAGAAATCTTAATAGTAAATGGGGTCTTTGTAATGGTACCAGATTTATTATCAAAAGATTACGATCTAACATTATCAAAGCTGAAGTATTAGCAGGATCTGCAGAGGGAGAGGTTGTTCTGATTCCAAGAATTGATTTGTACCCATCTGACACGGGCCTCCCATTTAAATTGATTCGATGACAGTTTCCCGTGATGCCAGCATTTACAATGACTATTAATAAATCACAAGGACAAACTCTAGACAGAGTAAGAATATTCTTACCTGAACCCGTTTTCCCACATGGTCAGTTATATGTTGCTTTCTCTCGAGTTCGAAGAGCATGTGACGTTAAAATTAAACTGCTCAATACTTCATCACAAGGGAAATTAGTCAAGTACTCTGAAATTGTTTTCACTCTTAATGTGGTGTACAGGGAGATATTAGAATAAGTTTAATCAATTTATCAGTCATTGTTTGCATCACTGTTGTTTTTATATCATGCCTCTGTTGTCGTTATATCCTTTTGTTACTGTTTAGTTAT
The DNA here is from genome assembly GCF_951640355.1 of Cnephaeus nilssonii. Classification (NCBI taxonomy): domain Eukaryota; kingdom Metazoa; phylum Chordata; class Mammalia; order Chiroptera; family Vespertilionidae; genus Cnephaeus; species Cnephaeus nilssonii. Next base: position 58,353,684 of record NC_137079.1, on the reverse strand, counting down.
TAATAAGTTTATATATTATTTTCATATACATTTTACTAATTTCCTTTCATCTCTCACACTTCTATTATAGAGAAAGGGCGAATAGCAATATTAAAATATTTCCTCTAATTCCCTTTTAATGTGCACGAATTTCGTGCACCGGGCCACTAGTCTTACCTAATAAAGAGGGAATATGCCAAAACCGGTTTGGCTCAGTGGATAGAGCGTCGGCCTGCGGACTGAAGGGTCCCAGGTTCGATTCCAGTCAAGGGCATGTACCTTGGTTTCGGGCACATCCCCAGTAGGGGGTGTGCAGGAGGCAGCTGATCGATGTTTCTCTCTCATCGATGTTTCTAGCTCTCTATCTCTCTCCCTTCCTCTCTGTAAAAAATCAATAAAATATATTTAAAAAAAAAAGAGGGAATAAGCAAATTGACCGTCGTGCCTTAACAAGATGGCTGCGCCCACAGTGGAGGCAGGGATTCCATAACATAAGATTGCTGAGCCACAGCAGAGGTGGGGATCCCGTAACACAAGATGGCTGCGCCCACTGTGGAGGCTGAGTTCCCGTAACAAGCCTTAACTAGCAATCAGCAGGGACCTGAGGTGAGTGGTGCTGGGCCAGGGCTGGGGACCTGAGGCTGCACCCCTTGCCTGGTGGGGCTTGACAGGGGACCTCAGGCCACGTCCCGCGCCTATCGGAGCTTGATGGAGGACTTCAGGCTATGCCCCCCACCCAGCAGGGCTTGATAGGGGACCTCAGGCCGCACCCCCAGCCCCAGCGCTGGGGGACCTCAGGCTGCACCCTCCACCCCGGCACCGGGCCAAGGGACCTGAAGCTGCTCCTCCTGCCCCAGCGCCAGGCTGGGGGACTTGGGCCACGCCCCCCTGCCATGCAGGGCTTAATGGGGGACCGTGCCCCTTGCCCACTTGGCTTGACAGGGGACCTAAAGGTGCGCCCCTCCCACCCAACACCAGGCCAGGCTACCTGTTGTTTTTATATCGTGCCCCCTCACCCAGCAGGGCTTGATAGGGGTGGGGCCGGCCGGGTCTGGGTCTCATGTGCAATTTTGAGGTGCACATGGGTGGGCAGGGACTTGACTCTGGTTCTTGTGGCATGCCCCAGACTCTGACAGGAGGAAGATTTTCATATACATTTTACTAATTTTCTTTCATCTCTGACACATCTATCATAGAGAAAGGGTAAATAGCAACATTAAAATATTTTCTCTAATTCCCTTTTAACGTGCACAAATTTTGTGCACCGGATCACTAGTATTATAACATCCCAGAGAATCTAGAAAACACCTATTTAAATTAATCAACAGCATTTACTATAGACTACCTATTACACTACTAGGATTCACTTGCTTCAAATAAAGCTCCTCCAGAATTCTGGTTGGTTTCCTTTCCTAGAGAAACTTTCCAGAGGAAGTAAAGCAGGACAAACTATATCTTGGCACCTCCTCCAACTGGTTTCAAGACCAAAACTTAAAATCACATCTCCGCTAGTCATTCTCGATTCCCTTCATCTTTGCATTTCTGCTGGTCCAAGTGGCTGTTCTCGTGAAATGGTCATCAGGCCTTTCTCATGACCACTTACCATCAAGATTGGACAAGGATGTACCAAGAGACACTTAATAAATTACCCTTGAGCCAAACCCCCATGCTCCATTGTGAAGCAGCAGCCCTACCTCCTCCAGATAATCTACACTAATAAAAGAGTAAGATGCAAATTGACCATACCTTCATGACGCTCAACAGCCAATCAGGAGTATGCAAATTAACCCAACGAAGATGGTAGGTTAATTTGCATACACAGGCGCCGAGCGGCCGGGAGTGGTGGGATGCTTGCATAATCGCCATGGCAACAACGCAGGCATTCCACACCACCCCAGCAGCTCCGGGCCTATGGGCAGCATGGGAAGGCGGAAAGGAGGCTCCGGCCAGAGCAAAGGTGGTGCCGGCAGCCAGGGGAAGGAAGGCCCATTCTTGCATGAATCTTCGTGCATTGGGCCTCTAGTTAGATATATTAGCCCAGTCAAAATGGTTACTCCTTTCCTTGGAAAAGGAATGCCAATCCCAGCTGTAGCTGTGACTTAAAATGTAAAAGGATTCTTGTGTCTTCTGTTGGAAATGATTCCAGTCCCTTCTGAGAACCAGAATCTTTTAATCCTTGTGCTCAGAGCTACAGGGAAGGGAAGCATAAATTAACAGGAACTGATACCATTGTAATTAGCTAGTTATTAATCATAGAAAAGGAGCAAAGGCAAGGCCAGACATTATAGTCATGGTCCCTCAAAAGCATTAGGGGAAGAGGACTGGACAAAGGAAAGAAAAACGCATGCCCAGTAAAGTTGGGATGACATAGGGAAGATACATGCCTGTCAATCACATCTGGGGACAGAGATGGCTGGCCAGAATGGGCATGGCCATTGCAAACATTCAGAAATTTGGAATATATATTCCCTTCAACAAAGAAACTTGCATTCTTATGCTCTTGGTTCCTCTTGGCACTCTTTTTAAAAAAATATTTTTATTGATTTCAGAGAGGAAAGAAGGAGATAGATAGAAACATCAACGATGTTTCATTGATTGGCTGCCTCCTGCAAGCCTCCCACTGGGGACCAAGCCCGTAACCCAGGCATGTGCTCTTGGCTAGAATTGAACCCGGGAATCTTCAGTCTGTAGTCCCCCGCTATATCCACTCAGTCAAACCAGGTAGGGCGCTCTTGGCACTCTTAGCTCATGTCTCACACTTGGCTTCCTGGCATTCTCCCGTGTGGCCCACAGCCATGCAGACTCTCACAGACAATGTACTAACGGACTGCAACCAGTTTGATGCTGTACTGGACCCTGGTGTTTACAGAGTATTTTGATCCAACAGCTCCAACATAGAAAGGAAACTCTGGACACTGGCTTTGCTTCTAGTTTTACTGAAACGCCAGATACACTTCTTTTATGATTGGACAAAGGCAAATCCAATTTTGTAAAACCAGGGATGTAATTCCATGAAAGTTAAGCTTTCTACTGTATCACATCCTCCCATGGGGACTTCCAGAAATGCTTTTTCCAACAGTACCCCAAACTCCCACTAACAACAGGGAAACATGAGGCATGTTTTTCTTCAATAACAGAACCACTTCCATTTCCATTTGTTTGTCCGACTGGGAACACCAAAGGATGGAACTTCATCCTTGCAAGCTATCCTGTCCAAACATGAGGATATCATCATTAGTTGTGCCATCAACAGATTGTTTTACTGCTCTAGAGTTAAAAGCATCTGGGTGGAGTGGCGCATGATGAGAAAAATGAATCCCATGGATCGTCCATTCCTATTCATAAAGTGGGTCCCTAATTCTGAAGTGATATTATACAGAACCTGTGTTGTTAGATCAAATACTCTATAAGCACCGTACTTTCCAGAACCATAGACATGGATGACTACTCCCAGGCTGGACTTTCAGCAGATCAGTTACTAGATCAGTAGTAATAAATAATGGTCCATTTTTGGGCCCTTGCACAGCTACCATCAGAACTTTTTCTGCAACACCTGTGGGTCAAAAGAAATACCTAACAGTATTGTTGATTAATTAGTTAGATCCAAATAATTAATAAGAATTTATATCTTAACAACTTTGAAAAAGAAAATACACATAAATTGAAAAAAGTAATTTTTTTTCATTCTTAAATAACTATAGTCTACACCAGTAATAGCGAACCTATGACACGCGTGTCAGCACTGACACACGTAGCCATTTATGATGACAAGCGGCCGCTGAGGCAGCCACATGCCGAGGATGAAACATTTGCTGCTCCTGAGGATGAAACATTTGCGACTCCAAGACTCTAGTCGCAAATGTTTCATCCTCCCCTATTAGACACTCTGTGCCGGAGGTCTGTAGGCCAAAACAACAGAAGTCCGGCACAGAGCGTCTAGTTCTGGGACTTCCGGTTAAGCCGGGATCTTTGCCCTCACTTCCGCCGGCAGAGCAGGGAGCAGCGGAACGCAGCGGGGGACGCATCTCTGGGGGCCCTGCCATTACCAGTAACCAAATAACAGTTAACCACAGCAACCATTATCTACTGTTCTGGGGTGTCATGGATTTCTAATCCATCATTACTGAGATAAGTGAGGGGGAGGCTGGGAGAGGCGAGGGTTTGTGGCGTGCTATAGGTGCCGTTTCCCGCCATAAGAAATAGCGGAAGCCATTTTAATTCACATAAGGAACACCATCTTGCTCCATAGTACAGACTCCATTTCACCACTATTACTGTTGTGCATCCTTATTAACCCCTATTTCTGCTTATTAACCCTGCCCTTTCCTAAAAGACAGTTATATGCACCATTTTGTGGTCAGTTAGGCTAGTTAACCCCTAATTGCCTGCAGGCCTAACAAGCTATCTATAATTCTATCTTCTGTCACTGCCCCTCTGATGGAGAACCCAAAAAATAAAAAACTAAGGTTAAGTAAAGGACGTGGTAGTAGCAGTGGCCGACCCTTTCAAGAGACATGGACCGAGATGTATGGCTTTATAGAAAAAAATGGCAAATCATTTTGCGTTCTATGTACTGAAACGGTAGTAAGCACAATGTGGAATATAAATAGACATTTTGAAACTAATCATTCCCAGCTCTTGGAAAAAAGTGAGGATGAAAGGAAGGAATACATTTCCAGGCAGCTACACCTTTATAAGAGCCAATCTAATTCCATCCTTAAATTTATGAAAGGCTCTACAAATTTAACATCTGCAAGTTTGAGCATTGCTCACGCTATAGCTCAGCATGGAAAAGCGCTCAGTGAGGGAGAATTTATTAAAGAAACTCTCCTAAGATGTGCACCAGTTCTATTTCATGATATGCAGAATAAATATGCAATTATTAAGAGAATATCTGAGTTACCACTCAGTAGAAATATCATAAAAGACCGAATAATGAGACTGAACACAAACGTACAACATCAATTAAAGAGAGACATAAGGAAGTGTAAATATTTTTCTATCTCTCTTGATGAAACTACTGATGTCACATCACATCCTCAGTTGGCCATTATTGGTCGATATTCTGATGGTCTCACAATGAGAGAAGAGTTGATAAAGTTAGTATCAGTGTCAACAAGTAAATCAGGAAACGAAATTATGTAAGGTTGTTATACAAACATTTTGTGACCTAAGCATTGATATCTCTAAAGTTGTGTCAGTGACGACAGATGGGGCACCAAATATGGTGGGGAAAAAGTCAGATTTGTCAAATTGTTTACAGAAGCTATTGGACATCCGATTGTGCCTTTTCATTGTATTATCCATCAGGAGGCTTTATGTGCCAAGGCAGGATTCACCGACTTAAACGACTTAATGTCAGTTGTTACAAAAATAGTTAATTTAATAGCTGCTCGCCCCCTTCACAAGCGAGAATTTTCGGCACCTTTACTGGAGGTTGATTCCATCTACAGTGGACTGCTGATGTACAATAATGTAAGATGGCTGAGCCAAGGCAAAGTTCTTGAGCACTTTGTGGAGTGCTTTGAAGAAATTAAGGTATTTCTTGACGATAAGGATCTGGGAAACTTTCCTCAGCTTAATGATGATAAGTGGGTCAACACCCTGATGTTTTTTACAGATCTCTCTGTTCATATTAATGAACTGAACTTAAAGTTACAAGGTTTTGGCAAAAGTATTGACGTTATGTTTGGATACATAAAAGCTTTTGAAAGTAAAGTTAAAATTTTCAAGCGAGATGTAGAAACTAAAACTTATAAGTATTTTCCTCGAGTAACAAAGTATTTTGAGAAGGCCAGTGCAGCTGTACAAAATGAAATGGAACTCTTGCATATGAAGTACCAGCATGTTTTAGACTCGTTACTTGACCAGTTTAGTGATAGATTTAGTCAATTTAGAAGTCTAGAACAGACCATGAAAATAATTAAGTATCCTGATGTAGTAGTCTACAGTAGTTTGGAATTAAATGGTTTCCAATGGATGCAAATTGATGATTTGGAGATGCAACTTGCAGAATTTCAAGACAGTATCTGGGCTCAGGTGTTTGTTGACTTGAGGTCAAAGCTTGAGAATCTGGAAAGGTGCCGCTTGGAGAATCAAGAGGAGTGCCACTACGAACAGGAAATTTGGAGTGCCTGGAACCGAATACCAGACACTTTTAGCACCCTGAAAAATATAGCAATGGCTTTACTCACAATTTTTCCCTCTACATACTTTTGTGAGGCCTTATTCTCAGTGTTAAATAATATCAAAACCAACAAAAGAAACAGATTGACAGATGAAGTTAGTAGCGCTTGCTGGGCCTGAAGTGTACAAAACACCAACCTTCAATTGAAGATTTAACCAATGAAATTCAGCAACAAAAAAGTCACTAATAGGCAGGTTAGTTAAAGAATTCCCCCTCCCCCTCACTTATCTTAGTTCACGGCACCCCACACAAGCTAAATAATATCAAGACCAACAAAAGAAACCAACTGACGGATGAATAAAGAAGTCACTAAGCAGGTAAGTTAAATATTTAGTTTTTGGTTTATTAAATACAATTATATATAACAATTATACATTTATGTTATTTAAACTATAAATATCGCAAAATAATGTTTTTTCCTCAAAGTGACACACTACCCGAGTTATGCTCAGTTTTTTGGCGAAGTTTGACACACCAAGCTAAAAAGATTGCCCATCACTGGTCTACACTAATAAAAGAGAAACATGCAAACTGGGTTAATTTGCATACTCACCAGCCAATAAGGAGTATGCAAATTAACCCAACAAAGATGGTGGCGGCCATGGAGCTGGAGCAAGCAGGAGGCTTGGGTTGCCCCCAGCGATGGAGGAAGCCAAGCTTCCCACCTGCCCTGGCCGACCCTGGCCTCCACTCAAGGCTACAAAGTTTCAATCATAGTAGATAAATAAATTCCAGGTACCTGTTTCCAGCCAGCCCTGGCCTCTGCTCAAGGATGTGCTGAAAAAAAAAAAAAAAAAAAGGAAGGAAGGGAGGGAGGGAGGGAGGGAGGGAGGGAGGGAGGGAGGGAGGGAGGGAGGGAGAAAGAAAAAAAGAAGGGGCTGGGAGCCTGGATCACTGCGGGGGGGGGGGGTACCCTGAAAACAGCCCTCAGTTCCTCACCCAGGCTCGCCACACTCCCATGGGGTGAGGGTCCCCGGTGGGGGGCTTGGCTAGCCTGCAAACAGCCATCAGCAACTCACCCAGGCCGGCCCACGCCCCAAGGGAACCCCCACCCTGATCCGGGACACCCTTCAGGGCAAACCAGCCAGCCCCCATCAATGACCAGGCCTCTATCTATACTAATAAAAGGGTAATATGCTAATTAGACTGGAAGACCTTCCAGGAGACCTTCCGGACATTCTTCTGGATAAAGCCATGGTGGCGGGGCCAAGGTAGAGACAGTTAGAGGCCAAGAGGAGGGCAATTGTGGGTGATCAGGCTGGTGGGGGGCGGGGTTGTTGGGGTAAGCAGACCAGCAAGGGGGCCAGTTGGGGGCAAGCAGGACATCAGTGGGGGTCAGTTGGAGGTGATCAGGATAGCGGGGGGGGGGGGGGGGGGGAGTTTGAAGTGAGCAGGCCAGTGGGGCGGGAGAGTGGGGGCGAGCAGACCAGCGGGGGGTGGGGCAGTTGAGGGTGAGCAGTTGGGGGCAAGCACACTGGCACGGAGGGCAGTTGGGGGTGATCAGGCTGGCAAGGAGGGGCAGTTGGGGGCGAGCAGGCTGGCAGGCAGAATGGTTAGGGGCAATCAGGCAGGCAGGCACGCAGGTGAGTGGTTAGGAGCCAGCAGTCCTGGATTGCGAGAGGGATGTCTTGAGTGCTGGTTGAGGCCCGATCCCTGTAAACCGGCAGTAGGACCTCCTTCGAGGTGTCGCAGATTGGAGAGGGTGCAGTCCGGGCTGAGGGACAGGCCCCGCCCCCTGCACGAATTTCATGCACTGGGCCAATAGTTACTTAATAATGGGACATGTGCACCTTCTAGGCACTCCACAACTTCCCAAACTTGGAATCATATTGAACATGCCACACTCCTTTCCTGTTCCACATTGATTTTTGTGCAGTGCCTGATTTCTTTCACAGCAAGTACCAAGAAACTTTGAAAAGATAGGACATCCTCAAAAGGAATGTTAGCATGCCCTAATGTCAAAAATGTGAACTACCTCAAGCTAGTAGTTTGCAACAGATGTTGCTGTAATTCCTTTGAAATTTTGAAATACCCCATAGTATTCACGTGTTTCTGCTGTGGAGCGGGCCTAAGCCATCAGTTGGACATCCTTAGTGCTGCCATGGAGGCAGGAGAGGCTCCCGCCACCGATGCTCCACTCGGCAGCTGTGAGCCTGTGGGAGCACACTGACCACCAGGGGGCAGCTCCTACATTGAGCATCTGCCCTCTGGTGGTCAGTGCGTGTCATAGCAATCGGTCATTCTGCCGCTCCGTCGATTTGTATATTAGCCTTTTATTATATAAGATATATAAAAGCCAAAGCGACCAACAACCAAACGACCAACCGGCCAATCGGTCGCTATGATGTGTACTGATCACCAGGGGATAGACGCTCAACGCAAGAATTGCCCCCTTGTGGTCAGTGCGCTCCCACAGCGAGAGCAACACTCAGCAAGCTTACTGAGTGGCTCGGTGGCAGGCGCAGTGGGGCTGGAATAAGCGGAGCGGCACACGCTTCTCCCTGGCCACCTGCTGCTTCACACACTACTACAACTCCTCGGGGGATGTCGGACTGCCAGTTTCGGGGCTGAAACTGGAAGTCCGACATCCCCTGAGGAGTCCTGTATTATGAGAGGGCTCCAGGCTGAGGGACACCACTGGTGCACGCATCCATGCACCAGGCCTCTAGTATCCTTATAATTAACAACTTCCCAAAACCTCTTAAAAGCCTGAGATATTACACCCATCAGTACATTTCCTTCTACAGGAATCCCATTATAATTCACCACTTGTGAAAGTTTTAACAGTTGCACAGCTAAAGGACATGCCAAGGGTTATCAGTACCAGTGCTCCATCTTATACAACCTGTAGTGGGGTTCACACATTGCCAGCCAGCCACCAGCAGATAATCTAGCCCCAAAATCCCATTTTAAAGTCTACTTCCTCAGACCATTTCTGGTACCATAACTGTCTTGGGTAAGGTTCCCCAGGAAACAAGACTCTGAACTGGAGATTTGCACACCAGAAGTTTATTGAAGAATGCCTTCCAAATCATCAACTGTGGGACAGTGAAGGAAGTTAAGATCTGAACAGAGAAAGGAGTTGAATTACAATACAATCACAGGATGGCCTCAGCCAATCCCATGGGGAGTTCTGGATTTGGGATCTTCAAAGTTATCCTGTCTTAGTGTAAAAGGGCAAGGTATTTATATCCTCACATAATACAGGCATTGGCTACTAGCTGACCCTGAAGAAGCAGCATGACTTAGTCTTAGAGGGAAGCAGCTCTGTTGGCTAAGGGGAATGCCTGGAGAGGGACTTGGAGGCAATCAGTTTTAGCTGCCAATATTCACAACAGCTAGGGGAACCTGTACCTGAACAGAGGGATCTGGGTGGTGAACCACAGCACCTGCTATACCACTACTGGACTAGTATACCAATTTGGCAAACAAAGGGAGAGAATGAAGCATTTACCCTGATTTCTTAGGAGAAACTACAGTTCATCACCAGTGGATAAGGGAAAACACTGCTTTGCAGAACAGAACCAGCTAATGAACATAGAATAATAGAATTATAAAAATCATCATTTTGAAAGCCCTAATAAAATTATTGACTCAGACAAGGATTATCAAAGGATGTTAAACCCATTAGGTGAAAGATATGCACAGTATGCAAAAGTTATTACCCATGATTATTCACTTACTGCAAATGGAAAAGGCATACATTTATGGAAAAGAGATCTAATGGGTACCATCTTACCCAAGTAATTAGACTGAGCATTATTAAACAGTGAGACAATCTGAAAATCTCTGATGGCCTTCGACAACCTCTGGGTAGGATGCAATATGCAGTACCCATAGCTATATACAAAATACAATTGCTAAAAATATGTTTAACCAAAACCTAATGAAGCTTTAAAACTAACTTCCATTTACAGGAAATATGGGATGGAAGACATAGAGATTAACAATATCTGGGGAACTGTCCTTAAGGAACTAGATTTATAAGATACTAGAGGCCCAGTGCATGATTTAATCATGCACCTGGTACACCAGCTGGCTGGCTGTCCGCTGGTGCACCAGGCCTTCCGAAAGCCTCCGGCGCGGCGGAGGCTTTTGAAAGGCCTTGTGCCGGAGCAGACAGACAGCCAGCTCCCCCGCTTTGGCTTTTGATCGCAGGGGAGCTGGCTGTCTATCCGCTGGTGCACCAGGCCTTTCGAAAGCCTCCGGCGCAGCCATGGCACAGACGCTGAGCTCGCGGCGCCAGCGAGCTCAGCGTCCTGCTGGCCCAATCAGCTACCCCGGCCACCCTGAGTCCCGCCCCCTGCGCCTCCTGCTGGCCCAATCGTGGGCGTAGCGGAGTGATGGTAATTTACATATTACCATTTTATTATGTAGGATTCTAGAAAAGGTAAAATATTAAGTGACAAAAAATGGGTTAGCGGTAGGAGGAGGGAATTAACTGAAGAAACTTTTTAGAGTGATGTAAATGTTCTATACTTGACTGGTGATAGTTCTAAGACCCCCTCATATAAACACTTTTAAAGGGAGAATTTTATTATATGTAAATTAAACCTCGATTAACGAATCCCCTCCTCCAAAAACCTGAATGTTTAATGTTTTTGAATAAAACAGTGAGACTATTCTGTCTGTTGATATTTAAAAAAATATATTTTAAAGTGCAAAAGTATTTTTAAATTAACATTTTTATTTACTTTATAAGCCCAAAGGCAAGATTTTCTCTTCTGTTAAGCTAAGAGAGTAATTAATTTCATATTTCTACCTACCAATACACCAAAAGAACAGTTGTTTTAACATGTGTTGATATACAATTCCATAGATGTAACAGCTACTACCTATCCACAAATACAGGTATCAATCCTACATCACTTCCTAAAACATTCCTACAATAATCTCCAATAGCTCAAACCCATCAGTATCTATTAAATAAAACCAAATTCTTACCTGGCTGTTGAATCTTCCCTGCCCTCAGGCCATAGTTTCCATTTCCAGAATGAATTCCCACTAGTCTCCCTCGTAACTCCTATATTCCAGCTCTAATGGGATTCTTACCATTACCTTACCTACACACAGCTATGCTTTCTCACCTCTTGCTCATGCTTTTGAGCCAGCAAGGAATACTGTTCCTTTGTCATAATACACTAGGCTTTCACAATGGTTTCATTTAACACTTTTATCAGTATCTCCCTTTGTATCTTTCACCCCCATCCAGACAATAAACTGAAGTACAGAAACTTTGTCTTATAAATCTCTACAGGGCCAATGGTTAGCACTAGTAGTAATCCCTGAACCTTTGTTGGATTAACTGACTACTTAACTTCTTACAACCAAAATTCCATGCATCTGAAATACAGGCTCAAATACAATTTTTATCAACAAAGAGATAAAGCAGCTAACAGAACTGAGTGGGTTTAGCTTAGAGAAGAAAAGCAATTCCCCCCTTTAACCACCATATCACTTTTTTTCTTTGATCTTCGCTCACACTTCAACTTTGGGGGAAGGGGGTGCAGTGAAGAAGGAAACTTGATTTAGTGCAAAACAGTTCAACTGTGATACAGCACAGATGTGAAAATAGCACAACTGAAGAAGGGCCCTGGGGCCAGAGCCCTCTCTGGTTAGACTGGTTTGCTTTGCAATGCATGAGTTTGCACCATACCATGATGGTCTTCTCTCTTACTTTTTGTGCCAGTCTGCTTCACTCTGCTCTAGGAGACATCTTCCATGCTTCAGCTCAGACAGGGAGACATAGTCTCCATTAATCAAGGGGGGGGGGGGGGGTACTTTCAAGAAGCTGGCTCATAAAGATGGGAGTCCCCACCTCTGGTCCCTGATTGGTCCATGCTCATGCAAATGAGGACTCCAAAACCCTGCAGTTTGACTGGTCCAAAAGGCACTGGCCTGATTGAGCTGCTCAGATTGGTCGAACTGCACAGCTCTGATTGGATTAGGAAAGCTTCAATCCTAATGGCTGAAATAGGATTCCAGGAAACCTTTATAAGGATTGGCTCAGATGGCAGAAACACAGTATAGGCAAGCAGTTTAGCCCAGGCTTCTCCAGGAAGTGCAATTTGCATGAGAGGCTCCTTTGCAAAAATGGCTGGTAGGCTCTGTGTTTGTTTTTTTTAATTTGAGCCCACACTTCAACTTTCAATCAACTCAACTAGCCATTTTTCCATTTCTCTTTTGTGTGCAAAAACTTATATTATCATGCTGATTAGAATATTAAATATGTGATTTTAATGATAATAATAACCATAATGATAACAACAGCAGCAGCAACAGCTAACTTTACTTACTAATAAGCACTTACCATGCACAGGCACAATGTCCTTTCAATACCAATAAAGTTACAAGTAAAGAAACAGACAAATGAATACTAGTTAACTTACTCAACTTAAGATAGAAAAAGGTAGAACTAGGATCTGAACTAAGGTAGTCTGTCTCCAGAGTAGATTTAGTCACTAAGCTATGGTTTCATCCAAATGCAACGTTATGCTGCCATTCACACACAGAACTGATCAAACATTCCGTTATTCATTTCCTTTCCCATCTCTTTCCCCAACTGAATGTTCTCATTTTGATTGGTTCATTAATACAAAATATATTTATTCTATCACTGAATAAATAAAATAATTATTCCCACGTTCAACACAGTCACTGAGACCAAAAATAAAAGAACAAGACATGATCCTTGCCTTCTCTTTAAGTCTCCCAATTCCATAGGCTCCCTCACTCTCACCATGATGTATATTAATTGCTAATATTAAGTGCTAATATTTAATAGCACTTAAAGTGCCAAGCCCTTTACATATATGGATTCATTTACTCTACAAAAAACAATTCTTATTATTATTAACTTCTTCTACATAAAAGAAAACAAAGTGATAAACAAAAGTAAAATAAGTGGAACTACAACAATCTAAAAAGCTCTCGAGCAACAAAACAAAATGAAAAGGCAATTTACAGAATGTGAAAAAAATATTTGCAAATCATATATCTGATAAGAGGTTAATATCCAAATTATATATATTTATATACAGTGTGTGCCAAAAAATGTATACAAAAAAATGTATAAATGTATACATTTTTGGGAGACAGCCTACACACACACACACACACACACACACACACACACACACTCTAATATAATTCAATAACAACAAAACAAGCAATCCCAGGAAAGAATTCCAAGAAAAAAATACACATGGCCAACAGGCACATGAAAAAGGGCACGCAACATCACTAATCATCAGGGAAATGCAAATCAAAACCACAATGAGATATCACTTAAACCTGTTAGAATGGCTGTTATCAAAATAAAGATATAACGACTGTGGGTGGCCATGTGGAGAAAAAGGAACTCTTGTGCACTGTTGGTGGGACTGTAATTTGGTGCAGCCACTATGGAAAACAGTACGGAGGTTCCTCAAAAAATTAAAAATTGGACCAGGACATGATCCAGCAATTCTACTTCTGGGTATTTATCCAAAAGGAAAGGAAAACACTAACTCAAAAAGATATCTGCACCTCCCTCCTTGTTCTCTGCAGCAGCATCTACAATAGCCAAGACTTGGAAGCAAACTAAAGTCTAAGTGCCCATCATTGGATGAGTGAATAAAGAAAACACTATTATTATTCAGCCATTAAGAAACAAAAAAAGGAAATCTTGCCATTTGCAACATCATAGATAGATCTTAAGAGCATGATGCTATGTGAAATGTGTCAGACAAAGACAAATACCGTATGATCTCACTTATATGTGAAATCCAGAACACAAAAACCAAACTCATAGATACAGAGAATAGATTAGTAGTTGCCAGAAGGGGGTGGGGGATGGGCCAGGGAGGGAAGATTGGGCAAAATGGGTGAAGATGGTCAATAGGTACAAACTTCCAGATATAAATAAGTCATGGAGATGCAATGGATAGCAGGGTGACTATAGTTAATAATACAGTATTATATACAGGGTGAGATAAAAGTAGGTTTACAGTTGTAAGTATGCAAAACACTGAGTTTATTATTGTATCATTATTTATTAATTATTGCATTATTTTCCATATGAACAACTATAAATCTACTTTTGCCCTGCCCTGTATTTGAAAACGCTGAGAATAAATCTTATTTTCCATCATAAGAAAAAAATTATAACTATGTGTAGTAATGGATGTAAACTAGACTTACTGTGGTGATTCATTTCACAATATATACAAAAAAGGAATCATGTTATATACCTGATATTATGTTATAAATATCAATTACATCTCAATTTTAAAAAATAAGAAAACTGAGGTATAGAAGTTATGTAACGTATGCAAGGTCACACGGCTTAAAAGTGGCAGAGCCAATATTTAAAACTAGTGGACTTCAGAATCCAAGCTCTTACCCACTTCACCATAATGCCATCAAAGTCATTAACTTCATTAGGCTTGCATCCCTTAATGTCTCTACTATACACCTAAGAAATAATCCACGGTAATGAATTATTTCAATACTGACTGATAACTAACTCACCTTGTTTTGTTCTTTAAACACAAGCTTGTTCTCACCTCAGAGCCTTTATTATAATTACCTAAAAGACTCTTCCTCTAGATCTGTCTTCCCATTATTACAATTTCACTTAAATGTCAATTCCCAGAGACCTATCCTGACCACCCTACCTAAAACACCCCCCCACTACAAATTATCTATCAATGAAATTAGTTTTATTTTTTCTATATTTATCACTACCTGATATCAGTTTTTTATTTATCCCCACTAGAGTGGAAGTTCCAAGAGAGTAGTTAGTTCTCAAGAGTAGAGACCTTGTGCATCTTGCTCAATGCTGTATCTTATGCATCTAAACCAGTGCCTGGCTCACAGGAGGCACTTGATATTTACAGAATGGATGCCAAATATTGTTCTAGATATTTGGATTACCAAAGTAAATAGGATATAATTCTTAGTCTCAATAAACTCTTAGTTTTTATATTTTTAAACAGCTCCTCCCCTTGTATATTAAAGACTAGCTCCTAACTTTTTTCAACAGGTAACCGCTCTACCTGTCATTTAAAAAAAAAAAAAGAATGTTTTTATTGATTTTAGAGAGGAAGGGAGAGGGATAGAAAAGGGATAGAAAGATAGAAACATCACTAATGAGCGAGAATCATTGATCAGCTGCCTCCTGCACTGGAAATCAAGCCTGCAACCCAAGGCATGTGCCCTGAGCAGTAATCAAACTGTGACCTCCTGGTTCATAGTCAATGCTCAACCACTGATCCCCACCTTCAAGGCTCCACCTGACATCTTAAACCAATCCCTGAGATCTATCTTCCTTTGACCTCTCCCCATCAATTATCCCTCTCTCACTTCTTTAATTTCTCCTTCTTTACTTACTGATAACCTGTTAATCTCCCCATTTCCTCAACATCTCCCACTGACTCTTTACCACATCTCTCTACTATGACCACTTCCTCAAAAGTCATCAGTGACCTGGAAAGTGTCCTCACTTTCTTCAGCATTTAACACTGCTGTGAACTTCCAATCTACTTTCTTAGGACCAGAGGTGCTACGATCTCATGGCTCTCTTCCTAATATTTTTATTTTTTTAAAGCTTTCTTCCTGTTCCCTTTCTCTCATCCTTTAAACTTCATGCTCACTAGAGCTTCATCTTCTACTCTTGCTCTCTCTGTCTCTGAAATATCTCATCTGCTCCTCCAACTCAGCTAGTTATAATATTATTCATTCAGTACCTAAATCCCATTTCCACTTTCCCATTATACTTAATAAGAAATGTGATTGAATTTTTAAGCAAATTCTCAATAAAGGTTAGTTGCACGCTAAGACTTAGAAAAAATAATGTGAACGATAATAAACAATAATGTTCTGAACAAGCTGTTGAAGGTAATATTATACAACTTAAGGCAGTTTCCATGAGTACTTCTTGATATACGTGAACTAATTCTTCATTAATTTTAACTGACAGCTTGTACAAGAATGGGCCAAAAGCTAAAAATCATTCACAAACTTTAAAACTTTAATACAGTTCTAGATATACAGAAATTGCATTACACAAGTATAGCAGTAAGAAGTAAAAATAGGATTGTGCCAGTCACAAGTTATTGTGTGATTCGGGAAATAACATACAAAGTAAATTCAAATTCTTTGGCAGAGCTTTGTAAAGATGTATCCTTAGTACCATAATTCAGAGACTCACAGCTCAAAATTATACCTAATTTTCAGAGCACAGTGTCTAATAAGGTTTTTTGCTATTTTTAAAAACATTAGTAAGAAACAAATTTGTTCCATTATGGCCTTCAGCTTAGATAGCAAAAGGTAGTTACATACATTTATAACCATATGATAAAATTACTCATGCATCTAATCCTGTAAATAATCACAGATATGAGAAGACTGGTTTAACCAGAAAAAAAATGTGAACAAAACTCCACCTTTACAACTCTGCAATAGATAGAGCCACAGCACATACTGGTAAAATTCCAATACCTGACTTACAAGCTACCCCCTTTCATAATGGGAGAAAATGACATCTGGTTATTGCCTAACAAACTGCGCATTCAATAAATACAGTAAACTCTGTGACATTTAACAAAATTCTACAATGCTTTCCCCATTTCCCCATATATTGCAAGAAGCTGTGAGAAAAATGATGATGCTAACTCCCAAATACCACTGTCAAAGCCAAGCTGGTGAAACAAGTCAGTCACCCTCCTTCAGGGTGTGTGGCATGTAAGGGCATGGAAAAGAAAACAATAGAAGAGCCCTCAGCAAAAGGACACCCATATTTTAAGAAAAAGAAAATGAAAGTGATTTAACATCTCCTACACGTCAAGGAAGCTAAAGGAACAGGGAGCCTAGGAAAAGATCTAGGAGCTACTCAAATTTTCTAGTTGGTGGCAGCTGAATACTATCTACCAGCTGTCATATTTTTAACTTCAGCGTTCCCCTTTTCCCACAAAACCCGCTCTACTCTAAAGCCTGTAAGTGACAGACTAATGAAATGGCTGATGGGACATCAGAACACAAGAGCAGCTGCAACCACATTTCTAGAAGACCAGTTATCAAAGTGAAGAAGCTCTAAAGATCTGAATCAAATACCTTTGGCATCCACATAAATCTCCATCTGCATCCCTCTTGCTTAATTCTCTTACATTGAAACTCCATGCCTTATCCAACTGCCTGATTATCTAAAACTCGTCACATACATAAATATATGAATATATGTGTATACATGTATATATATACATATATATACATACAAACACACACACACACATATATATATATATATATATATATATATATATATATATATATATATAAACAATATCCTTAGCCTATACTATTCTACTCCTAAGTGAAAGGCAGAATTGGCAGATTTTTATTTTATTTTATTTTTTAGGCGAGTTGGAAAGGGGAGGGTGGAATGTCATGGGGGGATGGGAGGGGTGAGAAATTCGCGCAAATACTATTGCGACAGACCCTGGAAACGCCACTGCCCTCACCACTCTTGCCAGTTCTCTTCCTGTATTAATTACCCTCTTATTCTTTACCCATCCCTCCTCCTTTCTCAACAATACACACACGTGTCATAACCGACCCGCACCATCACCTTTTCTGGAACATCACACGCTACCCTCCCGCCCTCGCTAACCACCCACAAAGACACACACTAAGAGCAGAAACTGCTGCCACCGCACCCTCCTACTTCAGCTAAGGGTTTCTAACCAGACAGCATCAAGCGCTGGCTGAAAGGGAGCTCAGTAAATATGTACGTAGACACACGCGCGCGCGCGCGCACACGCGCACACACGCACACGGGAGCGCATGCAGCATGTGGCGCAAGGAAGGGCACCCGGACACGCACCTGGAGGCCGAGTGTCCAGCGCTGCTGCCTCCCTGGTCCCTGTCACTGAGCGCCGCTGTGTAAATCCTCCGGTAGCGGTCGGCCAAGGCCCGGCCTGACAGCAGCAGCTGGTAGTGACCCCGGGAGTCCGCGGCGGGCAGCCCCAGCCCCAGCCCCGCGGCAGCCACGGAACCCTCGGGAACCGGCATGAACAGCGCCCCCGGCGCCGGGAAGGAAGAGATGGTGGCGGCTTGGAAGAATCCGTCCCCGCCGGGCCCCGAGGAGGCGGCGGCGGGGGAGGCAGTCGCTGCGCACATCATCATCCTCGCGGCCGCCGCTGCCTGGTCCCCGCGGGCCGGACAGGCAGACACGCGCGCGCACACACAGCCCTTTTCCAACGACGACGGCTCCGGCAGTGGCCTCTCGCTCCAGCCGCCGGGAGAGACTACAAAGACAGCGACGACCTCCTCCTCCTTCTCCTCCTTCTTTTCCTCCTCCCCCCCGCACCGCCTTCGCCGCTACTGGGGCCGCTCATCTAACCCCGCCACCTCGGGAGTGTAAGGAGGAGGCGTAGCCGCCACAGCTGCCGCCGCCACCGCTCCCACCGCCCGGACTAGCCGCAATGGGAAGCTGCCGGCTGCACTGGGCATGCGCTACTCCCCGCACATGCTCAGTAACTCCAGCCTTTTTCCCCTCCCCACCCCCTCTCCTCCACCACTCCCTCGGCCTCTAGGCTTTGGGGGTGGGGCTGTGAGTCCCTGCGGAACCTGAAAGAAATCCACTTCTCCGGGCTTTCCTAGCAGCTTGAGGAAGAGGAAGGAGGAGTGCTAGGCAGGCTGTCAACTACAAGACGCTGGGCTTCAGGTAATGGTTTCTGACCAGGTGGGAGAGCTGGGACCTGAAGCCTGGGGAACGTGCCTCCCGCCGGAGTATGAGTGTTATGTAACCCTGCCACCTCTCCCCGACATGAGCAGTGCTGATTAATTCAGAATTCAAGGCCGAGAAGGCCAACCGGATTAGAAGTCCCTTTGCAGAATTTTTGTCTTTAGGATTTAAGTCTATTTAAAATAGCATTTACTTACAAAAGGCAGGTAGTTAATTAGTGCATTCTTTTTTTTTTTTCCTGTGAAAGTAGAATTCACAGTTAGGACAGTATTCACAAGCCAGAGTCATTCAAAAAGTATTGTTTTCAACATTTACATCAGAGTTAAATCTTAAGGCATTAGACTATTCTTAAATATTCTTTTGTTGACTCCACATTCCTCCTAAAAGTGCACTCTTATCTCTTGAGAGTGGTTACTTAATGGCTCATCTTTTCCTGCCCAGACTTACATTACTAAAGATAATTCTTGAATATGGCCTGAAACTATAATTGCGACTATGTCTGTACAACACCTGGAAATGTCATATCTACCAAAGATCTTATCATTGTTATCTATAAAATGTAACACTTGCTGAGTTCCCTCTTCCAAGCTATTCTACTAACCCCTTCTAAGTAAATTCTCTAGAATTATATTTGCCAATGCACGTTTCCTATTAGTCTTATCTTTACTTGAAGAGTATAAATTTATACTCCTGACAAAATCATTAAGTCCTGTCCTCCCAGTACTATATTCTTTATCCAATTACTAGCTCCTATGTCTGTGCCTCTTCACTGAACGTTCTTCTCTTAAAAAGAAAAACAAAACAAAACAAAAAAATCTTGGGTAAGTAAATTAATTCTAGTTGGGGGGGGGGAGGGTTCAGGGAGAAAGTGGTAAAGGAATGCATTTTTTCTGGGGCTTTAAATGATAGATGGATATCATTTTTAATAACATTAAAAAACAAAATAGCCAGAAGTGGGATAATGAAAACACAGGGGCCAAGGGTAGGCCTGCAGAATCATAGTATTTTCCTACAGTGAGTAGCCCTGTTAAACAATTTTTGTCTTATTTCTTCAACTATCCTATAAGCTCCTTCAGAGGTTCTTATCTTTGTGTCTTCCTTAGCTTCTTGTATAGACCCTTGTCCATAGAAGGTATTCAATAAGTATTTGTCCTTAAGTTTCAGTAGAGTTACAAGTTCAGTATTGAACAGGAAGCCCTCTTCCCCAACCCTGGGATGAGCGCTAAGACACAGGTAGAGAGGCAGCTCAAGGCAGGTGGAATTAAAGGCCTGAACTGCACGTAGGAGCTGCTGTAAGGGCTCCTCGCTGTTGTAGAGGTCAAGGAGGTAGCTAAAGCCTCTGACAGACTAGGATTTGTATCCTAACCCTGCTATTTGTGTCTTTGGGCAAGTTTCGACCTCTGCATGAATAATGGTCAAAATAATACAACGTGATATTATGGGAGAGCTTCAAGCATCTAGGATGTCCACCTTGGTACATGACTTCGTGCAAGTGGTAGTACACAAAACAAAACATTCTAGATATTTTTCATAAGGGCAAGTATGGCGTCTGTGTCCCCCCATTACATTCCCAGATCCTTCTACACAGGCTCTAGCCCCAAGCAGGAGGGAAATATATATGGGTTGGATGGATGGATGGATGGATGGATGGATGGATGGATGATGAGTACCCAGAAAAGCATTTCCAGCTTAGACTTAGGTGGTGGCATGTGCAGTCATTGTCCATGTACAGTTTCTAGTGGGGACTGACCCTATGGGCTGCACGGTCTCCAGTTCTTCCCACCCCCTTCCTTCATTTCGCTTGGGTCTTGACCATACCCTTCAGTCCCAGGCAGGCACTTTTCCTGAGCCTCTGGGTACACACAAAACCCGGTAACTGGATAATTTCAGAAGGAACCCGTTGTCATCGAGCAGCACGGCTAGGCGTGCGCAATGCCCACACTTGCTCACTTAGGTTTCAGACCGAGGGTGGCGGATCCTTCCACCGCCGCGGCAGCAACAGCGGGCGGCAGCTATCCTCTAAATTAATAGCAGACGCTGCGTTTTCTTTCCTCCTCCTCCTCTTCCTGCCTCTGCAGTGTGCACTCCCCGGTCACTGCAACTGCTGCAGCTTCTGCCTTGGCAGCTGGGCACCTTGGAAGGCTTCCCTGGGTGGCCGGGAAGAAGGAAAAAAAAAAAAACCAAAAAAACCCCACAACGATTGGAATCTCCACTGTCAAGGGGACTTGAAGGGAGGGTGGCCCCCCAAGGCTTGTCGCACAGGTCACCTGTCCCTGCTGACGGGTGATTTGGGTTTCTGGCAATATGCAAAGCAAGCGTCCCCTCCCGCCAATATTGCGCACCCTACTACTCAGTGTCTGACGCTGCTGTGCTGGAGGTGAGGTGGGTGGGGTCTGGGTATTAAAGAAATGTGCAGAAGGAAAGAACATTGCTTTGTTTTTCCTGTCCCACTGAGTGCGGCTCCTGCACTTTCCGCGCTGCCATCTTAGCTTTATCTCCAGGCTGGGGTGTGTGCCTTTGGGTTGGGAGGGGCGGCGGGGGGGGGGGGGGGGGCTAGAGGCTTGGGGGAGAGTGGATGGAAGGAGCACTGGGCAGGTTGGGTGTCAGAATTGGCTAGATGGGAGTTCAGGGCACAGCTGCCCTCAATATTGAACTAAGGCAAATCCTGGTTTTAACCATTTTATTATTAAAACACATGCGTAGTATTTTGTAGTCTTTGTGGTTGGTATCATGTTCATTTCTCAAAAGCATCTATCTCTCTAGTCTATGATCATATAAGGCTATGGCCTCGTCTTTCGTTGGTGTGGTCACAGATTTTGTCACTCTTTACATTGACATTGCAAACCGGCGACTATATAATGTTCTAAACTCTTTACAGATTTACAGATTTTACACTCTGTTTCTTTAAGGGTTTTTTGTTGGTTGTTGTTTTTAAAGAAGGCCATCAGCACTGACATATTTTTTTAAATGGCAGAAACCATAAAGTGTAGGTAAGTGGACAATGATTGATGTTGTTAGATTCATTCTAAAGGTTAATATTGTACAGATGTTTCAAGATTACAAACACAGGAAGCATGTATGTTATTAGGAACATCTAGACTGCTGAAATGCTGTGGACAAGAGTCTGAGTTGGTTTCTCCGATTTGTATAATGATGTATTAAAAATAAAATGGGTAGTTGAAAACATTTTAAAACAAACCTGGGTAGCTGAGAACAATGTGGAAGGGGAAAAAATGCTCAAGCTTTAAGAGTGAAGAACTGCTTCACCCTTCAGTCATCTTTGCGTTTTAAGGGCCACAGGATTCTGATCCTTTACAAATATGACCATATTGCACTTTAAAATAAAATATATTTTATATGATCTACTTATAAATGAAACTGAACAGGAAAATTCAACATGGCAATTGAAATTCTTTTAAACATAAATTACATGTTGGCTTCCCTAGAAATTTTGACTCTTGCTTTAAACAGCTGTATTTTTAGAGCTTTGGAAGATTCAGTAATTTGTAAGCATGAAGATTGAATCTTTTTCATTTTTATTCAGATTAGTTTTTAAAGTTTTACATATATACAAATTATATATCCAAGTTTTCCTACAAGTAAAAAATTTATATTTAGGGGGCCTGACTTATAAATGAACGTTTTTGTACCTGAAAATTATACTAAAATATTTGTTAGTGGGTGAGGATATTCTTTGAAATAGTGAATTCAATAATATATACAGGGTGTCCCAAAAATAAGTATATACACTTAAACAGCTAATTGCTCAATTTTGAAAATGAAATGTATTTTCAAAAACACTGAGTTTATGATTATTCAAAGTGTGTGTATACATTTTTGGAACACTCTATATTTAATGTGTCACTTTTTTTTTTTAAAACCACATTGTTGTGATGCATTTTAGACCATAGGATGCTTTCACAGCTGGTATAGAAAGTCATCCTATCTAATAAAAGAGTAATATGCAAATTGACCATCATTCCAACACACAAGATGGCTGCCCCCATGTGGACACAAGATGGCCACCACAAGATGGCCAGCAGGGGAGGGCAGTTGGGAGGGACCAGGCCTGCAAGGGAGGGCAGTTGGGAGAGATCAAGCCTGCAGGGGAGGGAAGTTAGAGGTGACCAGGCTGGCAGAGGAGGGAGTTGGGGGCGACCGGGCCTGCAAGGAAGGGCAGTTGGGGGGGACCCAGGCCTGCAGGGAAGAGCAGTTGGGGGGGACCAGTCCTGCAGGGGAGGGCAGTTGTGGGGGACCCAGGCCTGCAGGGAAGAGCAGTTGGGGGGGACCAGGCCTGCAGGGGAGGGCAGTTAGTGGTGACCAGGCCTACGGAGGAGGGCAGTTAGGGGTGACCAGGCCTGCAGAGGAGGGCAGTTAGGGGTGACCAGGCTGGCAGAGGAGGGAGTTGGGG
The DNA here is from genome assembly GCF_951640355.1 of Cnephaeus nilssonii. Taxonomy (NCBI): domain Eukaryota; kingdom Metazoa; phylum Chordata; class Mammalia; order Chiroptera; family Vespertilionidae; genus Cnephaeus; species Cnephaeus nilssonii. Next base: position 58,330,380 of record NC_137079.1, on the reverse strand, counting down.
GGGACCAGGCCTTCAGGGGAGGGCAGTTAGTGGTGACCAGGCCTGCAGAGGAGGGCAGTTAGGGGTGACCAGGCCTGCAGGGGAGGGCATTTAGGGGCAAACAGGCTGGCAGGGGAGCAGTTAGGCATCAATCAGGCTGTCAGGGGAGTGGTTAGGGGGTGATCAGGCTGGCAGGCAGAAGCCGTTAGGCGCAATCAGGCAGGCAGGCAAGCAGTTGAGAGCCAGTAGTCCTGTATTGTGAGAGGGATGTCCGCCTGCACATTTAGGCCTGATCCAGGCCCGATCCAGGTAGGATCGGGCCTAAACGGGCAGTCGGACATCCCTCGAGGGGTCCCAGATTGGAGAGGGTGCAGGCTGGGCTGAGGGACACACACACATCCCCCTCTAGTATAAAGTATATCTCCTTGAAAGAGAGAAATGGAAGAACCACGTCACTATAACTTCAAAAACTCTTCAGTATAGTGAGGTTTAGAGGGTTTTTTTAAAAAATATTTTTATTGATTTCAGAGAGAGGAAGGGAGAGGGAGAGAGAGCTAAAAACCTCAATGATAAGAGAGATTCATTGAGCGGCTGCCTCCTACACAGCCCCTACTGGGGATGGAGCCCCAAACCCAGGCATGTGGGAGAGGGGGTGGGGGAGGAATCATGACCCCCTGATTCATGAGTGGGCGCTCAACCACTGAACAACATGGGCAGGGTGAGTTGTTACAATTTTAACTAATGGCTATAATTTGACACACAATAGTTAAAACAGATTATAGTTTCTCACTTTTAGGGTCAAAAATTATCATTCATGGCTCACATTCTCTGTTAATTTATTTGAAATAACATCAAAATCTTAGCCCCACCTAGTTCAACTTCCTGTTTTGATCAATATTTTTACTTTTAAATTTTGAAAGTAAAAAGGAGTCCATTTACTAGTTCATAAGTAATTCTCTTAAAAATAGTTCAAATCACACACACACACACACACACACACACACACACACACTTTTTTTTTTTAACAAATCATGTCAGGTTTGCCTTTAAACTGGGCCAGAAACTATTTTAAAAGTATTTAGAACACACAATTTATGAAAATTTGTATTTTTTCTAAACTAATTTGTAATATGTGACAGCTTTTCTTCAGTTTAGGCAGAATAATCTTATCTGTAGGATGTCAAATATTGGGAACTGGGTTAATTCTTTATGTGGTAGAGACCACACTGCTTCCAGGGAAATAAAACCCAAAAAACTGTGGTTTCCCTACCCGTATTCCTAAAGTCCACCTCTACGTGGGCGTGGGATGGTGTGCCAGTAGTTTGCTTGTTTGCATTTGAGTCCCTTCCTCTTCATTTCCCTGCTCTGCTGTGTACAGCAGGGGAATGACTCCTGAAAGCTACATTTTTCCAGGCTCCCTTGCCAGCTAGCTTCAAGTTAGGTTCAACCTGTGCGTGAGATGGAAAGTGGGAAGGGGAGAAATCCCCCTTCTTTGCCTCTTTCTGCTTGCACAATATCATCTCTGTGGTTCCAACTCCTGCTGGGCAGCTTCTCCCTCTATGATCCAGCTCCAGCCAGGTAAACTCTGATGTGGAACCAGTTCTCACTGGGCAGCCCTTGCTCCTGGAATCTGCTAACAGCATCTCCTCCTTGGGTCTCTTCAGCTCTAGGGATTGTAGTGGCTTCCTGCTGATGTTAATCTCTTAGATGTCTCTGTACCTTGTTTGGCTTCTCAGCTCCTTTAATACTCTTGCAATTAGTTCCCTATATGTATTCAGTTCCCTCTCTTAATGACCTGGCATGCACTTCTCTGTTTTCCTGTTTGGATCCTGAATGATACAGATAGTCTTCCATTCAAATAATAGACCTGATTTGACTTCTCAGCCAAATGATGGTATCTGTCATTTTTCATCTAGCCTTTGAAGTTTATGGATCTGACCTCAATCAGCAAAACCGACAAATGCTTTGAAAGCCATATGGATTGACTCACCTGTACCTATTCCATATCCCCTTCTTCCTTGCCTGCCTCTACTATAAAGACTAAAAAGTAGGAAATATTCTCTCTATAAGCCTCTCCTGCATCTAGGGTTGGCTTTGGGACACAATTTGGGCCAGTTAGATCAAAGAAAGTCTGCTGGCACTACTTCTGTCTTTCTTTCTTAAAGATGAGCAGGATGGTTGATGTAGCCATGAGACACTAGGTCTGAGTAAAGGCCAAGAGCATCACTGACTTAGCCTTGACATTGCAGGGCAATTGAACAGTTTCAAACTTATTTTTGTGCAAGAAAAACAAACAAACCTCCAAATTGTCTCAGTGACTGTTATCAAAGTATTCTGTTACTTGTAATTAAAAGTGTTTTTACCAGATATACCAACCCCAACATCTTATCAAAGAGGACACACTCTAGCTTCTATCAGTAGTCTTTCTGGCGGTGGGGGGGGGGGGGGGGAGTATTTATGGAAAATAATAAAAAGCATAAAAATCCATTCTCTTTCCTAGGGCCTACATTTTTTTGTTGTTGTTGTTTTATTCAAGTCAACCATCAGAAAGTTCCCTACATTGTATTTTATATCATACTTTTGGTTTATTAAAGAGTTCTACTGTGATGTGTCTCCCAGATACCCTTCCAGGTCTGAAGCACCGAGTCCCCCAGCTGTTGGGAGTTTTGACTGCTGGTTGCTTACAGCTGTGCCTCTTCCCATAAATTGCTCTGGGCCTTAAGGAGATGTCTCACCCAAAGTTCCAACCCTCTCCATGTGGTAGGCAAAGACCTGGCTGGCCCTCTGACCTTAATTCAAGATGACTCAGAAGAGTCAACCAAGCTCTAGAACTCCCCATGAAGTTAGCTAAGGCTTTTGTTGCAACTGTATTGCCATTCATTTTCTTTTTTTCTCTTGCCTGTTTTTCTCACTCATTCACAGGCAACATTATTGAAAGCACTCCACAGTAAACTTCTTGCATGCAAGTCTCCATCTCGGAGTCTGTTTACCAGGAAGAAGTGGACTCTGAAATGGGATTTTGGAGCTGGATCATCCACTGGTTAGGTAGCAATAAGGACCCAATCTGTGACAGACCGTTTCTAAGGTGACAGATCCCATGATATCCATCTCTTCGTTTCCCGACCCTGTATAAATTTCTCCCCTTATGTGTGGGCAGGACCTACAGATTTCCCCTAACCAACAGAACACAGAATAAGTGACAGGATGTTCATGATGACACATATGTGATTAAGTTACACAATATCATCCCTCCCATCTTGCTGGGACTCCTCTCCCTTGCTGACTTTGAAGACCTAAGCTGCATATTGTGAGCCAGAACATGGAGAGATACACGTGGCTAGGCGCTGATGGTAGCCTCTGGCCAACAATCAACAAAGACACAGTCCCTCAGCCTGGCAAGGAACTAAATTCCACCAAAAAACATATATGTTTGGAAGTATTTCCTTTCCCATGTGAGTCTCAGATGAGACTGTAGCTCAAGCTAACACCTTGATTGCAGCCTTGCAGAGGACAGAGCTAAACCATTCCCAGTCTTCTAATGCACAGAAACTGTCAGCTAATTAATGTGCATCATATTAATAAGCACTATGTTTGTGGTAATATTGCTGTGCAGCAATAGAAAACTAATAGACTACCATCGATGATAGATGGAACATTGATAGGCCCGTGCAGCTGAAATTTCACTGGAGGTGAATTAAGATGTGATACTTGCAGGTGGGAATGCACTTGCAAGCTTTTGAGTGGTTCAAGGTAAGTGTTCATTATAAAGACATTGAATAGAATTCTTTTGATGACTTCCATAGATGCACTGAAGAAAGACAATGAAATGCTGAAAGTTAAGGTTCTGATGGCATTGAGACATGATAGACATCTTCTACAAAGTAAAGGGTAATTTATCACATCTTGCAACTTCCTACCACAAAGGAGGGACAATACCCGCTAGGCTTCTCTGGGTTCTGCAGGCATAACATTTACTTGAGAATATTGCTCTGACACATTTCCTGAATGACTTTAAGTGGTGTCCAGAGCAGGAAAGCGCTTAACATTATCTCTTAACTTTGGGGCAAGCATTTCTGCTTCTCAGACCATACAACACAACAGAATCTATGCTATTAGATGTATCAGAGGTGGGGAAAGGTGGCGCAGGGTGAATGGGAAGTTTCAATGGAGAAATCCAAGGGTTCTGGACCAAGGCAAAATAAAATGTTTAATTCATCTCAGAGAGAAGAGGGTGGGGGAGAGAGAGAGAGAGAGAAAGAGAGAAAGAAACATTGATGTGAGAGAAAAACATAGATCGCGCCCCTACTGGGTATCAGATGCCCTGGTGTATGGGATGATGCTCCAACCAACTGAGCCACACCAGCCAGGGCCAAAGGCAAACATTTTTTAGCAAAAAAAAAAAAAAAAAAAAAACACCAAAAAAAAAACAAAAAACCACACACACAAAACAAACAAACAAAAAAACACTATTTAAAAATTATTCCTGGAAGTCTATTTCAGCCCTGATAGAGCTACTTCACCATGAGATGTCAGGTGGTTATAACTACCCATCAGAAGCTGGGTTTTTGCCAGACCCACCAACTCATAAGGTCTGGTGGACACAGCAAAAACATGATAAGATGGAGGTAATACACCCAGGATTGGACATGAGCAGGGCCAGAATACAAGTAAGCTGCATGAATATGTGGCCAGAGTACTATGTCATTAACCACTATTGCACTGGTACCTGGTCAAATACATGTCTGCATGGGATTGGGGTGACCCTTATGACTGACACCAGAAAAAATGCTGAGCTTGGATCAAGCATGGTTGAATTGGTAAGTAGGTGCAAACTGAAATGAGCTGCTGCTGCACACTGACCTGATAGTGATAAAGCAAAATCCTCCCAGTGGTTCAAACTTCATGCACTGCACGTGGGCATCCATTTTGCACATAATGAGAAGTGGCCTAAAGTAAGAATACGTAAGACTCCTGGGTGGTGGCATATGGCCTGGCTCTTTCATAGGCGCCTGGAAGTAGAAATGTTGGATGAATGAGGAAAAGGAGGTCTGTGGAAGAGGCATGTGAACGGAGCTATGGGAATGGGCACAAAGAGTGGCTATCTGAATCCCATGGTGTGTCCATCAGGTAATGTACCACCATGGAAGAGACAATAAATGACCACGTAGACATGATTACTCCACCAGTCATATCAGCTAGACTCTGCTTTTGTCCACCTAGTGGGGGCACAGAGGGCACATGCAGAGTAGCCATAGAGATGGAGGCTCTGCCTGGTGGCAAGGATGGAGGTTCTCTGCGTGGAATTTACAGAGAGGGCTCTTCCTTCACAGTGCTGACCTGGCTCCTGCTACTGCCAAGTGCACAACATGGCAGCACACGAGATCGACACTAAGGCCCCAGTGCAGCACAATCCCTGAAGGGACCAGCCAGCCACTTGCTGGATAGTTGATTTATATTCTACCTGGATGGGCCGGTGATTCAACTTGGCTGGAATTGGTACATATTCTGCTACAGATTTGCCCTTTTTGCCCACATTGACCAAAACCATTATCTGAAGGCTTACAGCAGGGGTCCTCAAACTTTTTAAACAGGGGGCCAGTTCACTGTCCCTCAGACCATTGGAGGGCCGGATTATAGTTTAAAAAAAAACTATGAACAAATTCCTATGCACACTGCACATTATCTTATTTTGAAGTAAAAAAAACAAAACGGCAAAAACACCTGCATGTGGCCCTCGGGCCGTAGTTTGAGGATGCCTGGCTCACAGCATTGTTTCAGATCTGTATGGATCCTAAAAAGCATTGTCTCCGACCATGTGGCATGCCAGCATGTATATGTCCGTTGTAGACTAATGAATCCTTCCAAAATTATCCACATTGTAATCCTCAGAACTTGTGAATATATTACCTTACTAGAGGCCTGGTGCATGAATTCATGCACGGGTGGGGTCAGACCTGCCCTCCCTAATCGGGGCCGATCCGGCCAGAGCCAGCCAGGGGGAGGGAGCTGCAGGTGGTTGGCTGGCTGGCCCTGCTCCCTGGTCGAACTTCTGGTTGAACTGGTCGAACTCCTGGTCGAGGGGAGACTTTGCATATTAGCCTTTTATTATATAGGATGTGGCAAAAGGGGCTTTGCAGGTGTAGTTAAGTTAAGGATCTTCAGATGGGGAGATTATCCTGGATTATCCAGGTGGGACCAATATAGTCACAAGAGTTCTTATAAGGGTGAGGCAGGAGGGTCAGAGTGAGAGAAGGTAAAGTAACAGTGAAAAAAAGAGTTAGCAAAGAAAGATGTGATGACAGAAGCAGAGAAGAGAGATTTGTTGAAGGTGCTGTGCTGCTGGCTTTGATGGTGGAAGAGGAGCCATGAGCCAAGAAATATAGGTGGTCTCTAACAGCTGGAGAAGATCTTCCCTAGAACCTCCGGAGGAAACACAGCCCCACAACAACTTGATTTTAGGACTTCAGAGAGCCAGAAATGTAAGTTAGTAAATTTGTTATTTTTTTAACCCAGTAAACTTGTTATAGCAGCAAAAGGAAACTAATAATGTCCATTGAATACACTTCTATCACATAAAATGCCGCTCAGAACCTGCCATCGATAGAATTGCAGATGCTGTTGGGACACAAGCTACACATAATACACTTTGAATTAACAGCTGGGTCTCTAATAGGTAGAACATATGAGTCTGAGAACTCAGAGTGGAAATAGAAGTGGCCCTACTCCCAGTGACCCCTTGAAGAATAGGTGCTTTTTGTCCTGCTCAGGCTATGTAGCTTTAGAATTCTTGGTTCCCAAATGTCTGATGCTTTCACCAGAGAACACAGTTAAGAACCCCATTGGACTTTATTTTTTTCATCACCATTTATCCCCTCGATGCCCTCTTTCACCTCCCTCTCCTCCCACTCCCCCCACTCCCCCGGCTCTTCCCCTTGGCAATAAGTTCTCTATTTTTTTTCTTTTTTGCTCAATCCCCCCCGCCCCCTTCCCTCTCCCCCCCCCCCCCCCCCCCCCCACACACACACAACCGCCAGAGCTGTCTGCTTGCTCTGTATGCATGAGGCTGTCTCTGTTTTACTTGTGGTTGCTCTCAGTCACTTCAGGCTCCTCAGTCCAAGAGACCAGCAGACCAAGAAAGGAGGCCCTATACTGGCAGGAGTAACTGACCCCTACCATCAGAAGTAGATAGTGTTGCTGTTGCATGTGGGAGCAGAGAAGAGTATGTATAGCACTTAGGTGAGCCATGCGTGTGTCTCTCAGTGCTCCTTACACAATTTTGATGTTAAATGAACAGGTACAGTACCCATGGCTTTACCCAGAGCTATCAGGATGAGTGTGTAGGTGACCCTACAAGGTGAAGGCAATCTAGAACAGGGGTGGATGAGGCTCAATATGAATTTGTTTTAGAATTGAGACCAGCTGCAGCAACTAGGTCTGTGTTTCTTCCCACTTCTCTTCCTCTTTTAGGTTTCTGAAAAAAAAAAAAAAAAAAAGACTACCCAGGGTCCTTGATATACAGTGAATTCTCTAAAGAAGCAATGCTATGGGTGGATTGAAATGGATACTATAATTATTGCCCTGATTATTGCCCTTTTGGGATTGAGTCAATTATTTCCCATTGGTTAGAAGAGTTGGCTGCTGACAGCTCACAGCTGAGCCCCTCTCTGAGCATTGTCCTCAGCAGAAGGTTGCTGCCTGAACCATAGTTATGTTTCTTACCTGAGGTGCAGTTGCTTCAACGACTTAACATTGAAGAGGTACAGAGGCCTAGCCCTGTTGCCTTAATTTGGGGAGAACTCTAAGGATCATCGCAAGTCCAGAGCTCTCTGTGGGTTTGGCTGATGCTTCTCTTTTTAACTGATCTTCAGTTCCACTTCTCCCTAAACCTACCTAAACTGTTTCCCTCACTTCTTTACAGATTTTGTTCCTAAGTGTACTCCCTCGTGTTCTTCCTGCATTCAAGTGTTTGTTTCAGAACTGACTTCCGGAGGAAGTTAAAGTGAGGTAATTACTATGATTAAAATATATAAAATTTGTCATTGCATTTGCTTGAAATACTTTGGGTTTTTGTTTTTGTTTAAAATATATTTTTATTGATTTCAGAGAGGAAGGAAGAGGAAGAGAGAGAGAGAGAGAGAGAGAGAGAGAGAGAGAGAGAGAGAGAAACCTCAATGATGAGAGAGAATCACTGATTGGCTGCCTCCTGCACACTCCCCCACTGGGGATCAAGCCTGCAACCCGGGCATGTGCCCTTGACGAACCTGGGACCCTTCAGTCCGCAGGCCAACGCTCTATCCACCAAGCCAAACCAGCTAGTGCTACTTTGTTTTGTTTTTGTGGGCTTTTTAAAATCTTTATTGTTGAAAGTATTACATATGCCCCCCCCTTCCCCCCATTGACCTCTTCCAGCCCGCCTCTGCCCCTCACCTTCACCAGCCTATTGTCTGTGTCCATGGGTTATGCATATATGCATACAAGTTCTTTGGTTGATCTCTTCCCACCCACCCTCCCCTGTCTTTCCTCTGAGGTTTGACAGTCTGTTCCATGCTTCTATGTTTCTGGATCTTTTTTTGTTGTTGTTCATCTCAGAATGGCTATCATCAACAAATCAACAAATAACAAGTGTTGGCAAGGATGCTTGAAGTTTTGATGACATTATTTATGACGTGCCATGTTCCAAATTTTACCTAACATTTAAATACCCAGAAAAAATTACTTTTCCTAAAACCTATTCTTTTTCATAAGTGATCATGTTTCCATTTCCATTTAGCTACTGAGAAATAGTATATTTGCTATAGTGCCTTTTGGAGTTCTGCGGGGGGAAAAAGCAAAATGGTTTTTAGCAAATTGAGGCAAAAACTCATCTTCATTACAATAATAAGTGAGAAGACAGAGCTTAATAGAAAACCTGAGAACCAATCTCTCAGCTAAACCCCAGATATTAACAATTTTAGCCGGGCAGTCCCCCTTAAGCAATGGGGAAGAGATTGTGTGCTCACTGAGGTCACCTACCGCCCAACAGGATAAAAGGAAGAAGGGACTAGGTTATAAAATGCCCGGTTTCTGCACCTCATCCACACACCCATCCATCCATCTTCTGTCATCATTGCTGTACCTGAGGATAGACTGTACCTGGGGACCAGGAACAAAAGATACCAGTTAGGCAGTTATTGTTGTAGTTCACCATGACCTGTTGAGGGTCTCAACTAAGGCAGTAAGCATAGAGAGGAGAGGGCTGTTCAAGAGGTAGGATGCATAGCAAAAAAAGTGATCTAATGTGGAGGGTGAGAGACATGGAGGATTCTGATGTGACTCCAAGGTTCTTGGTGGATAATGATGTCGTTCATTGAGCTGGGAACCCAGGAAAGAAAAGGAGGCTATTTTCAGATAGGAGATGAAGAGTGCTACTTATCTGTGCCGTGCCAGCACAGCCAAGGGTTCAGCAAGCCTGAGGGAGGGCGGCGAAAAAGACAAAGAGAATAAGCTGGGTCTCTGTTATCTTCCTGTGCCTGGCTGAGGCCACAGAGAAAAGATCCAGACTGCAAGCTGATGCTTTATTTTATAGTCAGAGGTAAACAAGGTAGTGGTCACCATAGTTACAATGTTCTTCTGAGTTTCACTTGTTTTGGCATCACTTGCTGCACCTCCCACAGCCCATTAGCTACCCAGGAAGGATCTAGGGAGTGTCATAAGGTCAAGCTTAATTATGCTAAGAGAGCTGTGCCCTCTAAGCTGGGACTTATTTGTGGCTTTGCCAACAGGTCAGTCCGAGGCTTAACTCTATAGCCGCTCCCTACACTTATCACCTCTCACTTATTTCTGGTTCTTAAAATAATTTGAGAGAATGTTTTTAGAGAATGTGATCACTCCCCAACATACACACATTCCTCTGCCATTGATTTTTGGCTCACTCCAACCTATTCTCTACACAGCTGTCATCTTTGAAAACTGTACCATATGCAATGAAATATTACTCAGCATTAAAAAGGAACACATGTTATAACATGGATGAACCTTGAAGGTGTTATGCTAAATTAAAGAAGCCAAACACAGAAGCCACATACTATAAGAGTGAATTTAAATCCAGAATAGACAAATGCATTGAAACAGAAAGTAGATTGGTGGTTGCCAGTGGCTGGGGGAATGGGGAAGATGAGGAGGGACTGCTTGATGGGTATGGGATTTGGGAGGTGGAGAGGATGTGATGAAATTATTCTAAAATTAGATAGTGTGGATGATTATACAACTGTGTGAATATACTAAAAACCACTGAATTGTACACTTCAAAAGGATGAACTTTACTGTGTGTAAATTGTTTAAGAAAACTTATTTTAAAAATCTGCTTTAAAACCTCCAGTGATTTGGTATTAGTGTAATTAAAGCTAGTTGCCACAACAGACAAACCTCAGGAACTACTTACCTTCTCTAACACCCGCCCCCCCCCCCCCCGCCCCCCCGGGCTCCCTTGGGGCTGCATTCTGATTTCGTTTGGCCAGTGGGAACAACCTCTCAGGAGACTACAGGACAGAAGAGGCAGGTCAGGGTATATTGTCCCAGCTCTCCCCCTCCTTCTGGCAGTGGTGATAATGCTCCATGACCAGAGTTCCCGCTGCTGGCTCCTCCTCCTTGGCACCAGTTCTCAGGGCTCTAACAAGTCTATTTCCTCCCTTTGCCTCTTCAGTTCTAAGAGTGAGAACAGCTTCCTGACTCCTGTGTTTCTTCCCTTACTTACCCTGTCCACACCTCTGAAAGGATTTCCTTCATTAGAGTCTCTTCATTTGAACCATATGGAGTGATTTGTTTCCTGGCAGAATTCTGATGGATAACCCCAAAATCTCAGTGGCTTAATACAATAAAAGTAGACCTCTCACATATCTGATACAAGTCAGATAGCCTTCTTTTGTCTTGGAGCTTTGCCATCTGGACCATGTGGCCTCCAACATGAGGCAGGAAAAAAGTGAATTAGAGGATTGCGGGGGATGCTATCAAGAACCAGGCCCGCAACTGGCTTACATCTCTTCCACCCACATTCAATGCCCAGAGCAAGTCACAGGGCACCGAGCCAACTGCAAGAGAGGCTGTGATAGTGGTGTGGTGAATATATGACATTGTCTCTGGCTAGGACTACAAAATTGCCTTCAGGTTTAAATGAACTATTTAGCAAAGCATTAAAGATACATCACCATCTGGCCCCAGCCTACCTTGTTACCCTTATGGCTGCTAGTGTGTCACTGTGCTTTTGCACAAGCTCTTTCCTCTGCCTGAGTTTCCATTCAACCTCTTCTCCACCTGGCTAACTCAACTCAATAATTAACTCCTCCAGGAAACTTATCCTGACCCTTCCCAAGGCCAATTTAACTACTGGTTCTGTGTACTACCACAGTGCCAAGGACAATATCTCCTGGCAAGGTGAAATCTTTATCATTCTGTTATAATGTCATTCATTTTGTTATCTTGCCCATTGAGCTGTGAGTTTCTTGAAGGTGTGGATTAGACCTCATTTTTATCTTTCCACTCCCTAACATTGTAGTCACTTTACAAATAATTATCCTAGTTAGTGGTTCTTAGCAAAGTCAGTACCATCCCCCTAGAGAGCATTTTGGAAATTTGTAGAAGTGTTTTTGGTTGTCATAATAACCAGGAAACACTACTGACATTTAGGGTAGGGACTAGAGATAATAAATATCCTGCATATATAGGACAGTCTCTCATAATGAAGAACTCTTTTCTATCTGCAAGACTTTTTTAGGTCCCACTAGATTTTCAAATAGATGAAAAAAAAAAAAAATCTGTCCATATGGGCCTGAACCTAGAACCCACTTCAGTTTTACATACCAATGCTGTTTGTATTGCTGTATAATTAAACAGCCCAAAACACAGAGGCTTAAAACAACAAGAGTTTATTGTCTCCCACGGTCCCGTGGCATGACTGGCTCAGAGGGCAGTTTTGTTCCAGGGGACGTTGACTTGCTGCAGTTGGGCTTGAACATCCACGGGCCCTTGGGAGGGAGTTGACCTGGAGCTGTCAATTGGAGCGCCTCCCCTCATGTGGTCTCTCCACATGGCTTGGGTGTCCCCTAACATAGTGGCTGGTTCCAAAAGGTGTCACGTGGAAGCTGCCAGTCTCCTTCAGGCTCAGCTCAGAGGTTTCAGAACAGCACTGGGCTGCTTTCCATTGGTCAGGCCCAGTCCAAACTTAGGTGAGGACAAATAAAGGCCCCCTCTTGATGTGAGAGGCTGCTTGCCTATACAGGAAGGAGAAGATATTAAGGGCAATCTTTGGAGAGTAGAGAGAGTAGACACTAAGTGATTTTTGTCCTGTTTTAAGAATTTTCCAGATAGATAACAAAGGTATAAATCAAGGGGAAATTGACCTTTGTTTTGTTTGGCATTTTATTCATTGCAGTTGAGTCACCACTGTAGCATACCAGCATCAGTCTGCCTTTGTAGTTGTCACATTCATGGTGAGGCAACATTTACATCCAAGTATCAGATTACTTCTTTAACTCTCCCAGTGAAATCTTTATATATATATTTATATGCCTACATATAAATATATATATATATATGTGTGTGTGTGTGTGTGTGTGTGTGTGTGTGTGTGTATATATATATATATATATATATATATATATATACTTCACTTTAATATAGTTTAGGCATATTTATATATAAAAATAATTATATTTTACTAGAGGCCCAGTGCACGAAAATTGTGCACTGGTAGGGTTCCTAGTGGCTGCCGGCTGCCGGCTGCTGGCCGGGTACTCCCTCCCTTCCCCTGGCCAGCCCACCCCCTGGTGGAACTCCCAGAAGAACTCCGGTCTAGGGGACAATTTGCATACTATGCTTTTATTATATAGGATAAAATTATAACTATAACTATATTTATTTTATTTAGTAAATATATATATATCACCAAAATATTTACATATAGAAAGGTAGATAGTTACAAACTTTCATTTGTATTTTTTATTACATATAAAGATGTTATATTTATTAATTTATATCATGATAGTAAAGAAGTTGTTACTACACCTGCTACTTATAGCAAATCTCCTATATAATAAAAGGCTAATATGCAAATAGACCAAACGACAGAATGACTGGTCACTATGATGCACACTGACCACCAGAGGGCAGATGCTCAATGCAGAAGCTGCCCCCAGGGGGAGCGCCACTCAGCCAAAAGCCAGGCTCATAGCTGGTGAGCACAGTGGTGGTGGCAGGAGCCTGTCCCACCTCTGTGGCAGTGTTAATGATGTAGGACATCCCCCGGAGGCTCCTGGACTGTGAGAGGGTACAGGCCTGGCTGAGGGACGCCCCCGAGTGCACGAATTTTGTGCACCAGGCCTCTAGTATTATAGAATAGTGTTGAGAAAGATCACTGATCTATGGGAACCGAACTGATACTCTGGGATTCCCTTTCAGTTTGCATATTTGTTTTCTTCTTGATCTTAATTTTTACTCTGATTTATATTTTGTTAACTCACAGTATGTACTCCTGACACAAATCAACTCCAATCACTAAGGAATAACATAGGGCATATTAATAGATGAATTATTAAGTAAATAGCAGTTCTGTGTCTATATTTCCCCAATTATTAAAATGTATAATTCTTATAGAAAATAAGGCATTTATCTTTTAAAACTGCATTTTCTCACACAGAAATAGTTATGTGTTACTTTCTAATTTGGACCACATTAAAAAGAATGTCTAGATATGTGTTATATAACTTATATTTAATTAGTGAACCTGGATATGAATCATTCCTTGATTTATCTACTACATAATCATATTTTTAAAATAAGACTGAAATTATACATAACTATTTTAGATTTCTGGCATTGCAAAGTGCTTTTCCTCATATTAAGATATCCTCAGGGAAAAAAAAATCATTATACCTTTTAGTGAAGCCAGCCTATGTACAAATGTACTTATTCCATAGCTTTCCTTAAATATCAAGCTGAATAAATACTGTACTTAGGATATATTTTCCATCTGAAACTAAATTCTGTAGAGCTGTAAGTACTGATAATCTGTTCTTGTGACCTCATAATGCGTATACAGGTTTAATACATTACTCTATATTTAAAAGTTTGCTTTCTAATATTTATACTTTCATACCAAAATATATAAATGAGTCTGATTGCTAAGTCACCAGAATTTCCTATAACATGATTTTTTAACCAAGTAGACAAATATAAAAACCAAGTAAGTTTACTTAATGTGCTGCGCCGTGGGCTCTGAAAAATGCTACTCACCCTGGTCTGGTAGGCAGAAGCTGTCCTCCCAGTTGTTGGACAGATATTAGACACTAGAGGCCCGGTGATTCGTGCATGGGTAGGGTCCCTAGGCCTGGCCGGCGATCAGGGATGATCAGGGCCTTCTGGCTGCCAGCTGGGGCCTTCCTTCCACCCGGCACAGCCGCTAGCCAGGGCCTTCTTTCGTTCTGCGCCGCCCCCTATTGGTCAGCACACATCATAGAGAGCGATCGAACTCCTGGTCTCCCGGTCAAACTCTCGGGGGGACTCTTTGCATATTAGCCTTTTATATAGATAGATAGATCGGTTCTGGTAGACAGATACTAACTACCCTCCTGGTCTAGTAGATAATATCCTCCGGATCTGATGCTGCTCTCCTGGTCTGCTTGGCAGATTCTCCCTTCCTGGTCTGGTAGACATGTGCTACTTCCTTGTTCATAGATAGATGCTACTTCCTGGTCTAGTAGACAGATTTTGCCCTTCTGGTCTGATAGAGCAGCAAAGGAGCAAGGTCTCAAACTAAAGCTGTTCTATAAATCATCACTCAGATTCTGCTCAGGAAACAGAGTACCAGTAAATGATTTTTTGTTAGTTTCCACTGGTGTAAGGCATGCATGGCCCTAAGAAGTATATTATGAAAAGGATGGAAGAGACATAATTACTTAACTACTTTTACCATAGTAGGCTCAGGTAAACACTATCATTTCCCTCCTAAACTATTTTGAGCAGGGGCAAGAGAAATCCAGCTTCTCATCGAGCTTCATTGACATACTTTATTAAGCTTAAGACTGGTGTGAGAACCCCTCGAGTGTTCAACCACAGAGAAAATCCCCACTCTAAGCCAACCACTGTGTCTACTTCAGTTTTCGTTTGGGGAACTAGGTCAGCCTCTGTTCTGTTGTGGTAAGAGAAAAGTTAGTCTGGGTCCTTATAAGTGCAAATAGTGACTAATTTAACCGTTAATTCTTAAATGGTTACATACAGTATTGAAAGCTATTACAGATTTTTTTTTTTTACATACTCATTTCCTTTGTCACCTTTTTATTCTCCCCGACACAAATCATGGAGCCCTTTTCTTCAGTGTGTTAAAAAGTTAACTTTGTGGTGGTGGGAGTGGGGGAGGGGGCAGATTAATTGGGGAACTTATATGCATATATGTATAGCCCATGGACACAGACAATAGTGTGGTGAAGGCTTGGAAGGGGCAGGTATAGGCAAGAGGGCATCAATGTTAAAAACACACATATACACATATACACACAAAAAAACAAAGCAGACATCTGTAATACTTTCAACAATAAAGATAAATTCTAAACAAATTTAATTAATTTTTTAAAAAGTTAATTTTGCTTGCCCTGGCCAATTGCTCAATGGTTGGAGTGTCGGCTCTAGGACCAAAGGGTTGTGGGTTTGATTCTGGGTCAAGGGCACAAACTTCTGTTGCAAGCTCAATCCCTGGCCAGTCGGGTCATGCAGGAAACAACCAATTGATGTGTCTCTCTCACATCAATGTTTCTGTCTCTCTCACACATATAGATGTTTCTCTTGCTCTTTTTCTCCCTCCCTCTTTCCCTCCCTCTATCCGTTCCATCCACTCTCTCTAAAAATTAATGGAAAAATATCCTTGGGTGAGGAGTAAAAAAAAACTTAACTTTGCTTAATCTTTGAACCAAGGAAAATATAAGAAGAAAACCAAATAAAGTAAATTTTAGAACAATACACCAATATTGTTCATAATATGGGTGCATAGACATTTTGAGTTAATATTATATCTCTGATATTCTTTAATTTATTATTTCAAAGCAATATAAGGTTCTAGAAGTGAACATTGGCCTGTTCTAAGGATGTTTACAAAATGCAAGAGAAAATTAATTCTGTTGACAAACAGAAGCATTGTCTCAAAGTGCACGAATGTGTGTACAATGTCTTGCCTCATGACTCCATTTTCTAGCCACCATCACAGAACAGAGCACATCCCTATGTCATTACTTTCTTTACTATGATATAGAAACATAAAATAGTACAAAGGAAAGAATCAGCTTCCTATCCTGTACAGGGAAAATGCATCCCCAAATTCAAAGTGTAGCATGAGACTCATCTATAATAATCAAAGGGTAATATGCTAATTAGACCAGACGTCATTCCGGATATCATTCCGGATGTCCTTCTGGACAAAGCTTGTGGTTGGAGGGAAGCCCGGGTCCTGGGTACCAGAGGGAAGCCCGTGTCGACAGCCGGGGAAAGGAAGGCATACTCTTGCACGAATTTCGTGCATCGGGCCTCTAAAAATAATAAACATATTAGTCAATAGTAGTATTACAATTTTAATATTCAAAATATTAAGGTTATTTTATGGATTTTTCACTTATTAGTTACTAGGGGCCCGGTGCATGAGATTCATGCACTGGGGAGGGGGTCCCTCAGCCCAGCCTACCCCCTCTCACCTACTGGGAGCCCTCAGGAGATGTCCTACTGATGGCTTAGGCCCGAGCCCCATTGAGAGCGGACCTAAGCCGCAGTCTGGCCTTCCTTTGCGGGAGGTGACTGGGCTGATCAGGGGAAGGCGCCAGCCCCATCACCCTGCTCCTGCAGCCACTGCCAGTCACCGCAGCCGCCAAGGTATTTTCATCAACATGTACTCCAGTCCCTCACCATGAAAAAATGACAACTTTCTTTAGGCATTTTCAAGATGTGTCATTCATAGGATATGACATTTCTTTCTTTTTCTTTTTATCCTCACCTGAGGATATGTTTCCATTGATTTTTTTCCCCTTCTCTCTGATCCCAGGCTCGGCCCCTGCCCAAGCATAAAGCCTCCGCCTGAGGCTTTATGCTTGGGCAGCCCCCCCCCCCCCCCGCCGCCCCTCTGATTGCCAGCTCAGGCCACCCAGGCTTTAGGCTTGGACAGGGGCCCCCACCCCTCCCATCACCAGCTCGGCCCCTTCCCCCCACCCCTCTGATCTCAGGCTTGGCCCCTCTGATGGCTGGCTTGGAGTGACCTGGGTGCCGAGGACGTTCCCGGGACTCAGATATGTATGCAAATTAACCGCCATCTTTGTTGGGTTAATTTGCATACTCACTCTGATTGGCTGTGGTGTAGCGGAGGTACGATCAATTTACATGTTTCTCTATTATTTGGTAGGATTAGTGTTATATAATTGCACAGTTCTGATAACGATTAAACTATGTAAAGCTCACTACTATGATCCCGTACTCTATGTAATTAGTGATAGAACAATACAGTTGTAGAATACCACAGTAAATAGTCTTATATGAAATGAGTTTATTACCATGTAGGATCATGATGTAGCCCTATTCATAAATTTAAAAAGTCAAAATACATCTGGGGCCATTGTACCAATTAATTTATTAGACTCCTTAATACAGCTAATATTCAGAAAGAAAACAACCCTAGTTCATACACAAACCCACAACACAAGCCCCAACCCAGGCATGTGCCCTGACCAGGAACCCTAGTTCGTAAAGTGATAATAATCATGTTGGACAGATAAAATGTGAGAGGATAGGACATAAAGATAACATGAATTTTGAAGAATTCATGAAACATCCCATTCTCATTCCTCTCATTTCAGTCTACACACTGCATCTTATGGCATCACTGTGGTATCTTATTCTTTATGACTATGATAAGTTATTTGTCAAAAAGAAGCTCAATAAGCTGATTCATTGACATGGTTCCCTTCCCAAGGCTGTGAACTTGGAAGGTAGTAACATTTAAACTTTGTTACTTATTCCAGTTCTGGTAAGATGCATTTTACTTATAAATTTGCAGGTATACAAACATGCATGCATACACACACACACACACATATGGGAGGAAGAATGAAAATAATTGGCTAAAATTAATTTTCAATTGATATTTGGCTTTATTACATGCCTCCAAATTTAGAATTTTATTGTATTTTATAGCTATCCCATGTTTTAAAATTTAGCTTCTGCAGCACTAAACTAATGTTAATATCTCATTTGTATAGCATGCTATAATTTTAAATATAATTTCCAAAATATAATTACAAATAATGAAGTGCCATTGCTCTATTCTAGAGGAGAGAACTTAGTCCAGAAAGGTTAAAAATTGTGCTAGAGATCAAAAAATTAAAATGTGACTGAGTCCTATATTTCATTCTGTTTCCAAACATATTTTAAAATGGCATTTAGAATAGAGTCCCTAAACCATATATGTGTACAACTGAATTTGAATGAAAAAATTTTTAAACAACTTGGTCATATTTCTTAATCTTTGTACCCCTCAATGTCCTCATCTCTAAAATGGGGATTGTGTCATCCTGCCTCACAAGATTGTTGCGAGTTAATTCATGGGAACTCATACAGCAGTACTCAGTGAGTGTTAACCTTTGCACTTACAGAGACAACTAAATTTTATATTCTTTCCCTTGGTTCATAAATAATCCTTCTTTTGAGGAGATGGCCTTACTTTTCTAAGTTCAAGTCCATGTTCTTCCTTCTATTTCATATATTTGAAGTAGATTTTTTAAATAATGACTTCCATACTTTTGTTTATGTGTATGTATTATATGTGTACCTTTGTGGGTTTTAAAATTTATTTTTAATTATAGTTGACATACAATTTTATATTAGTTTCAGTTGTATAGCATAGTGATTCAACTTTTATATGCCTTTCAGAGTGATAACTACAATAAGTCTAGTAACTATCTGTCACTGTACATCAATTATTACAATATTATTGCCTTTATTCTCTATGCTGTTCATTACATCCCTGCAATTTATAACTGGAAGCTTGTACTTAATCTCCTTTCCCCTTTCACCCAACTTCCCTCTTCTCTCCCCTCTGGCAACCATTAGTTAGTACTCTGTATCTGTGAGTTTGTTTCTGTTTCATTTTGTATGTTCATTTATTTTTCAGATTCCACATATAAGTGGAATCATATGGTATTTGTCCTTATCTGTCCAAGTTATTTCACTTAATGTCATACTTTGTAGGTCCTTCCATCTTGTTGCAAATGGCAAGATTTCATTCTTTTTAGAACTGAGTAATATTCCATTGTATATACAGGGGTATACAAAAGTGGGTAAATTACCAGCCATCATTACCTAAAAGATAAACCATTAGTAAGGATACAAAATAATAATAATAATATGAAGAAGACAAATAATAGAAATAAATTATGCAATAATAAATAAATAATAATATAAGAATAAATTATTTTTAAAATATATATTTTTATTGATTTCCAAGAGGAAGGGGAAGAGAGAGATAGAAACATCAATGATGAGAAGGAATCTGTGATCAGCTGCCTTCTGCACACCCCGCACTGGGAATCAAGCCCACAACCCAGGCATGTGTCCTGACGGGGAATTGAACCCGGGACCTCTTGGTCCATGGGATGGTGCTCAGTCCACTGAGCCACCACAGCTGGGCAAGAATAAATTCTTTTGCATACTCACAACTGTAAATGCACTTCTGGTCATATATATATATATATGCACACCACATCTTCTTTCGCTATCTATTGATGGACACCTTGGTTGCTTCTATATTTTGGCTATTATAAACAATGCTGCAATAAACAGAGGTGCATATATCTTTCTGAATTATAGTTTTTTAAAATAAAATAAATACCCAGAAGTGAAATTGCTGGTTATATAATAGTTATATTTTTAATTCTTGGAGAAATCTTCATACTATTTTCCATAGTGGCTGAACTAATTTGCAACCCCACCAATAGTGCATAAGGGTTCCCTTTTCTCCACATCCTCAGTAACACTTGTTATTTGTTGTCTTTTTTATAATAGCCATTCTGGCAAGTGTGAGGTGATATCTCTTTGTGGTTTTGACTTGCATTTCTCTGATGATTAGCATTTTTTCATGTGTCTCTTGGTCATTTATATGTTTCATGGAGAAATGTTTATTCATATCCTCTGCCAAATTTTTAATTGGATTGTTTTCTTTTAATGTTGAGTTGTATGAGTTCTTTATATACATTTGGATATTAATCCCTTATTGGATATATCATCTTCAAATATTTTCTATCATTCACTAGATTGCCTTTTAATCTTGTTGATGGTTTCCTTCACTGTGTAAAAGCTTTTTAGTTTTATGTAGTTCCCTTTTTTATTTTTGGTTTGTTGCCTTGCCCAAGGAGTTGTATCCCCCAAAATATCGCTAAGACTGCTCTTAAAGAGTTTTTTTGCCTATGTTTTCTTCTAGGTGTGATTTCAGGTCTTACATTTAAGTCTTCAATCCATTTTGAGTTTATTTTTGTATATGGTGTAAGAAAGTTGTTTAGTTTCATTTGCATGTGTATCTTTGTATACTTACACTGAGAGTTTCCTTTTTAGTAAATTGCCTGTTCAAATCTTTTACTATTTTTAGCTGTATTCTTTGTCAGTTTGGTTTCTCTAAGTAGATGCCAAGATGGATATATACAGTGACGTTTATTATTAACTAGAGGCCCAGTGCACAAAATTTGTGCATGGGTAGGGTCCCTAGTGGCTGCCGACTGCCGGCCAGGGCCTCCCTCTGTTCCCCCAGCCTCCTGCCAGCACCGGGGCCTCTCTCCCTTCCCCAGCAGCGTACTGCCACTGGGGCCTCCCACCCTTCCCTTGGCCGGCCCGTTCCCTGGTCGAACTACCAGAAGAACTCTGGTCGAGGGGACAATTTGCATACTATGCTTTTATTATATAGGACTAGAGGCCTGGTGCATGAAATTTGTGCACAGGTAGGGTCCCTAAGCCTGGCTGGCGATCAGGGCTGATCAGGTTCCCCGCCTCCCTGCCTCCTCCTTCCCTTGCCACCCATACCACCACCTGCCACCACGCGGTTCCCCTCCTCCCCGCATTCCTACCTCCTTCTTCCTTCACTCCCTCAGAGCCCTGCCGCCACCACTGGTCGCCCGCTATGTTCCATGCTGCCCCCTGAATGTCAGCACACGTCATAGTGAGCGATTGAACTGTTCTCCTGGTTGAACTTCCAAGGGGACACTTTGCATATTAGCCTTTTATATATATAGATATATATAGATTGTAATTGCATAAAAAACTATGGGAAAAAGTGAACTGCTAGTAGAGTACAATGGAGGAAGGGAGGGTTCTTTTCTGTGTGTGTGTGTGTGTGTGTGTGTGTGTGTGTGTGTGTGCAGTGAAGCTGATGCTATTTCTTTGGCTGTTCATGTTGTAATGAAGTGTTTATCTGTCTGGAGTGGGAAAGATATTGCTGTATCTGTTTCTGCTTTCTGAGATCATTTGTTACATTATCTTTTAAGAATAGCATCCATTGTAACAGTTGAATATTTGTTAATACTGAGATGTAAAGCTGCCACCTTTATACTCTTTTGAATTTACTATTGTGAGGAAAACATAATTGTGGTTACCTTCAAATTTTGAAATAAAAAAATATAGAATTGATTGTGTGTTTTTTTTTTTAAAATGAAGGCTAAAAGTGATTAGGAACATACGAAAAGACGCTGACCTTAGTATCAATTTGACCCTTGCTGCAGAATGCTATCTCTTTGTATATAAAATAAAATTTAAAAACACTTCCAAAAAAAAAAATTAAAGGAAAAATAAAAAGTTTCTTGAGACAAACAAAAATGAAAACAACATGCCAAAACTTATGGGATGTAACAAAGCAGTTCTCAGAGGGAAGTTCATGCAATAAATGCCTGCATTAGAAGCAAGAAAGAAATTTACAATAGCTAAGATTTGGAAACAACCTAGGTGCCCATCAGCAGATGAGTGGATTAAAAAACTGTGGTACATCTACACAATGGAATACTATGCTGCTATAAAAAGAAGGAACTTTTACCATTTGCAACAGCATGGATGGAACTGGAGAGCATTATGCTTGTGAAATAAGTCAGTCGGAGAAAGATAAATATCACATAATTTCACTCATATGTGGGATATAATGATCAACATATTTGATGAACAAGAATAGATCCAGAGACAAATGGCAGGGGAGTTGGGGGGGGGGGGGGAGAGTGGTTAGAGAGAAACCAAAGGACTTGTATGCATGCATATTAGCATAACCAATGGACACAGACACTGGGGTGGTGGGGGCTTGCCCGGGGTGGGAATGGCTGGGGGTGAGGGGAGGGTCAAGTGGGGAGAAAGGAGACATATGTAAAACTTTAGACAATAAAAAAAGAACATAAAAAATACATATATAATCAATACATCAAAAAAAAAAAAAGCAACAAAGATCCCAAATAAACAACTCAACTCTATGCCTTAACAGACTAGAAAAAGAAGAACAAACTGAGCCCAAAGATAACAGAAAGAAGGAAATAATAAAGATTAGAGCAGGAATAAATGAAATAGAAAACTGAAAAACAATAGAAAAGATTAACTAAACTAAGAGTTGGTTCTTTGAAAAGGATAAAGAAAATGTACAAAACCTTAGCGGGACTAATCAAGGAAGAAAGAGGACACAAATCAACGAAGTTAAAAATGAAAAAGGAAACATTAGAGCTGATAATACAGAAATACAAAGGGTCATAAGAGTCTGCTATGAAAAACAACATGCCAACAAACTGGACAACCTAGAAGAAATGGAAATATTCTTAGAAACATGCAACATGCCATGACCAAATCAAAAAGAAGTAGAAGATTTGAATAATTACTGGTAATAAGAATGAAAATATAAAAAATGTTGTTATGGGCAAGTAAATTTTAAAAGTAAGTGAATCTAAGGGTTGAGACTTTATTCTTTAATAGGAAATATTATTACTACTATATATATAAAAAAAAGATGCTAAACCTTGACATTTAAAATACCAGGTTTATAGTTTTTTTTATTATACATTAACATGTGCACACTTACCGAAAATTTTGGGAATGCAGTATAAAAATTCACCCATAATTACATAACCCAGAAATAACATGTTAATATTTTAGTGAATTTTTATTTTATTTAATATTTCTTCTCTATGTATGTATACATTTCTAAAAATATTCAGTGATTATAATGAGCTAGAGGCCCAGTGCATGAAATTTGTGCATGGGGGAGGGGGTGTTCTTCAGCCTGGCCTGAGCCCTCTCACAGTCTGGGACTCCTAGGTGGATGTCTGCCTGCTGGCTTAGGCCCACAAGGGGCACAGGCCTAAGCTGGCAGTTGGACATCCCTCTTGCAGTCCAGGAGCCCTCGCTCCTTACCGTTGCCTGCTCGCTGCTCCTTACTTCTCAGCTCACTGCTCCTTAGCGCTGCTGCAGAGGCAGGAGAGACTCCTGCTACTGCTGTTGCACTCGCCAGCCATAAGCCCAGCTTCTGGCTGAGCAGCACTCCCCTTGTGGGAGCGCACTGACCACTAGGGGGCAGCTCCTGCATTGAGCGTCTGGCCCCTGGTGGTCAGTGTGCATCATAGTGACTGGTCATTCTGGTTGTTCTACCATAATGGTTGCTTAGGCTTTTATTATATACATATCCAGCACTGTATCTTGCTTTCCCCCCTAAAAATTATGTTGTAATCATTTTTATATAATTAATAATTGAGAAACTTATTTTAATGGCTGCATAAGCAATGTGTGAAAGTACAATGTTTTATTCAATAATTCCCCTGTTGTTCAATTGTTCCCATTCTTCAACCCTTATAAATATTTAAATTTACATTCTTTTTCATAACATTTTATTATGCTCTTAAATTTTATTTTTGTAGGTCTGGATTCCTGGATGTGGACATACTAGATGAACAGGTTTTCTTTTTGAAGCTTTTGCATACTATACATTACTTTTAAGAAAGATGGTGATAATTTTGACTCGCAAGAGCAATTATGGAAACACGGATGTCATAACAATCTTGCCAACAATAAAATAAATTTGCCAAGTTGATAGACAAAATGGATGTGATGTTTGTCATTTTTGGTTTACTAGAGTGGTGTTGTTTTTTTAAATATATATGTGTTATACACATATTTAAAGTATATATGTGTGTGCAAATGTGTGTGTGCATACATATACATATACTAGTATGTGTAAATATATATGTGTACATATATTCATATTTGTAAATATATGTGTGTAAATACACATACTCTAACACACACACACACACACCTTTTGTACTTTATTTTCTGGGAATGATTTACTCTTTCCTTTTCTAACCACCACTGGTAATATTTAAAAGTTCATTCTATTTCTAGTAATTTTTTTTTAATTTGATTAAATAATAACCAAGTGGTCTAATGTGACATTGGTTAACAGCTGAGAAATTCTATGTCTTAGCAAGGTAGGCTTAACTTACAAATGCTCAATTAGGCTACTGAGATAGTTTAGCCTACCAAACAGAAAGCATTAGTTTGGAGCCAGAGGAACCCGAGTTTAAAATTTATTTTTACTACTTAACAATTTTGTGATCTGTATCCATAGTTCTCTGAACCTCAGTTAACTCAGTTATAAAATGAAAAGGATGATTCTTGTCTTCTGGGGTTGCTGTGACCATTAAGAAATACATAAGAAAATACAACACATATTAGATATACAACATTCTATTATCCTTTAAAATCAAACCATAGGAGAACATCTAGATACACAATAGAAAACTCATTAATGAAAAACTGCAATTACTTTATGCTTTATCAGTTTTTTTCTCATAATGTATTAGCTTTTATTTAATGGAGCTCTTATATTTCCTGTCAATAGAGGTAAAAATCTCAAGGTAATACATAAAAACCCTGACTTTATAAACCACTTCCTTTTTTAATTTCTGATTTAGCAGTACTCTAAACTTTGACTCAGTTCTTTCTTTTGTTTTGTTAATGCTTCTTGTTCTTCATCATTCAATGTTCTGCTAGATTTATTTCATTTACTAACTAGAGTTCTTTCTTTATCCTTGACTAAGTACTAGCTATTTAATTATTTAAGGCCAAGAATATCAGTCTTCTGATTGGCATACTTGCTTTCCATTCAACTGGTTCTCAGGGCAGAGAACTAAGTTTCATTTACAAGCTCATTTCACCATAGTAATGAATTAAACTGAATGAAATACCAGAGCAGACTCTTCAAGTGTTGTTAATTACAAGACATTCTGTATTTCATATTAAAAATCTATTTTTGTATAGAAGGAAGCATTTTATCCAAAACAATTGCTGCTTTTTAGCACTGATCTGAACAGAAATAATGTATATTTGTCCACAGAAAGGTTTAAAAACCTACATTATGGATTTCTACTTTAGATACCTTGGTCTAAATTGCTCTGAGAGTATCTTCCTTTAAGAACATTTAAAGTATAAACCTTGGAGGCACTACTCATTTTGCAAATGATAGGGGAAGTCTCTAAGGATAACCCCTAAAATGAAAAATAAAAAACCACACCCAAAAACTTCAAAGCTGGGGCTAGAGCTTTTTTGTATGTACTTGAAAATTTCCATAATAAATTAAAAAAATATCAAGGTAGTTGGGGGAGAGTTCAAGAAATAGGATGGGGAGGAGCATATGTATAGATTTAAGGATATTGTTAGTGTTCTAGATCTTGGGTTGGATGATATATTTATGGGTATTTATGTTTTATAACAACATACTTATTTTATATATTATTTACTTAGTATTTATTTTTAAATGAAAAAGTTCTTAATTAACTGATAACTTTTTTATTTTAAAAATTTAAATATAGAGAAAAGTTGAAAGGGTAATACAAAAAAACATTCATATACCCCCACTAAATTCAACAATTGTTAACATGTTACCAAATTTAGAAATATTTCAATGTACATGCATAAATTTGATTTCTTGCTGAATAATTTGAAAGTCATTTGCAGAAATATGAAAGCCTACTCTTAATATTTCACCATACAACCATAAGGATATTTAATCCCAATGCCATTATTACACCTAAGAAAAATATAATAATAATTTCATATTGTTATTTAATATCCATTCCATATTCAAATTCTCCCAATTATTTCCAAATGCTTTTTATAGATGTACTAGTGGCCCAGTGCATGAAATTCGTGCACATTAAAAGGGGATAAATTAGAGGAAATATTTTAATATTGATATTTGCCCTTTCTCTATAATAGAAGTGTCAGACATGAAAGAAAATTAATAAAATGTATATGAAATCTTCCTCCTGTCAGAGTCTGGGGTGCACCATGGGATCCAGAGTCATGTCCCCACCCATGCATGTGCGCCTCAAAATCACATGAGACCCAGACCTGGCCAACCCCCCCATTGGGCTAGATCCAGACTTGGCTGGTCCCACCCTTATCAAGCCCTGCCAGGCAGGGGGCACAGCCTGAGGTCCCCCGTCAAGCCCCGCTGGGTGGGGGATGCGGCCTGAGATCCCTTGTCAAGCCCAGTCGGGCGGGGGCCATGGCCTGAGGTCCCCCATCAAGCCCTGCTGGTCAGGGGGGACGCAGCCTCAAGTCCTCCAGCCTGGCGCCAGGGTGGGGGGCACAGCCTGATGTCTGTCAAGCCCATGGGGGCAGGGGAAGGGCTCAGCCTCAGGTCCTTGATGATTGCTCATTAAGGCTCATTACGGGAACTTGGCCTCTGCTGTGGGTGCAGACATCTTGTGTTACGAAAACCCCGCCTCCGCTGTGGGTGCTGCCATCTTTGTGGCAGAGTGATGGTCAATTTGCATATTCTCTCTTTATTATATAGGATATTTGAATGCATTGAATTTGATATATTAAATTTGATCGTTGTCTCTTTTAATTCAGAACAATCTTTGGCCCCTTTATTTATGATCTTGAAGAACCCAGGCCAGTTGTTTTATATATCCTGATTGTTTCCCATGATGTTCTTAAGCCTAGCCTGTATTTCATGTAGACTGAAATTTAGGTCTAGATTTGATTAATTTTAGATAAACCTATTTGTCCAGAATCCTTCATTCTCAATACAGGTAATGTTGTGACTTCAAATCTCTTCAGGAGACATATAATGTCAGGTTGTCCTACTACTAGTGATACTTTTGTGTGATTGTTAAATTTGGATAACTACTGCCAGATTGCCACATGGAAAAGGTGCCTTTTACCTTTGGAATTAATAAGTAATCTGAGAGGTAATACATACTTGGGCACTGTGGGAATATCCTGTTTTCCCAATAGCCTCCCATTCAATGGTTTTAGCACCCACTTACTAAGTATTGTGAAATCTCGATTTTCTAATTCTGTCATACTAAAGCGAAAATTTTTCTTTTCAGTACCTTTATTTTGTTTTAAAGAATTGCATCAGGATGCTAGGTCTTTAGTTTATATAAATGACTTATGATTTAACATGATTATCATTTATTATTATTCTACAGAGGCCCAGTGCACGGATTTGTGCACCAGTGGGGTCCCTCGGCCTGGCCAGGGAGGGACCACTGGAGGGCTCCAGGGTGTGTCTGGCCCCTCTCGCCAAGCTCTGATTGGCCGGACCACAGCAGCAAGCTAACCTACTAGTCAGAGCATCTGCCCCCTAGTGGTCAGTGCGCATCATAACGAACAGTTGAACGGACAGACACTTAGCATATTAGGTTTTTATTATGTAGGATAGTTAGGTTGACCTAGAAATATTATCCTATATAATAAAAGCCTAATATGCTAAGTGTTCGGTCGTCCGGTCGGCTGTTCAACCAATCAAAGCGTAATATGCTAATGATATGCTAAGGCTGCTCAACTGCTGTGCACTGACCACCAGGGGGCAGATGCTCTGACCGGTAGGTTAGCTTGCTGCTGGGGTGTGGCTGATTGGGACTGAGCGAGACAGGCTGGATGCACCCTGGAGCCCTCCCGTGGTCCCTCCCAGGCCCCAATTGTGCCCTGGTGGGGTCCCTCGGCCTGGCCTATGCCCTCTTACAATCTGGGACCCCTCAGGGGATGTTGGGAGAGCCAGTTTTGGCCCGATCTTGCAGGCCAGGCTGAGGGACCCCACTGGTGCACGAATTCTTGCAACAGGCCTCTAGTTCTTTAATATAATGCTAACTATGGAATGAATTGTCCCCACAAAATTCATATGTTGAAGCCCTAACCCCTCAATGTGATAGTATTTGGAGATGAAGCCGTTGAGAGATTATTAGGTTTAGATGATGTCATAAGGGTGGGGTCATTTTCATGGGATTAGTACTCTTAAAGGAAGAGAACCCAGAGAGCTCTCTCTCTCTCTTTCTCTCTCCCTCCCTCTGTTTCTCTAACCTTAACCCCCTCCCCCCATCAAGTGAGGACACAGAGAGAAGGTAGAGAACTCTCACCAGACCCTTACCGTACTGGCTCCCTGATCTCTTGGATATCCAGCCTCTAGAACTGTGAGAAAATAACTTTCTGTTGTTTAAGTCACCTAGTCTATAGCATTTTGAAATGGCAGCCTGAGTACACTAATAT
This sequence comes from Cnephaeus nilssonii, assembly GCF_951640355.1. Lineage (NCBI taxonomy): Eukaryota > Metazoa > Chordata > Mammalia > Chiroptera > Vespertilionidae > Cnephaeus > Cnephaeus nilssonii. The sequence continues at coordinate 58,301,838 of NC_137079.1, read as the reverse complement.
ATAGTTTTCTAAATATTATAGAACCCTTTGTCGCAGCCCCACTCAGACCAAATTTCTAAGGAAATGAAACTTTTGTGTGTAGTCTTTACAATGCAGACAAAGGTGATCCTAAATAAAGCATTCTCATGGTTGCCTTCCCCATGGAAGACCAATGGGGCCAACTTTCCATCCTATATAATAAAGAGGTAATATGCAAATTGACCATCACTCCAACACACAAGATGGCTGCCCCCATGTGGTCAAAGATGGCCGCCACAAGATGGCCAGCAGAGGAGGGCAGTTGTGGGTGATCAGGTCAGCAGTGGAGGGCAGGTGGGGGCAGTTGGGGGTGACTGGGCCTGCAGGGGAGGGCAGTTAGGGGTGACCGGGCTGGCAGGGGAGGACAGTTAGGGGTGACCAGGTTGGCAGGGGAAGGCAGTTAGGGGTGACCAAGCTGGCAGGGGAGGGCAGTTAGGGGCAACCAGGGTGGCAGGGGAGGGCAGTTAGGGGTGACCAGGCTGGCAGGGGAGGGCAGTTAGGGGCAATTGGGCTGGCAGGGGAGCAGTTAGGCATCGATCAAGGGGTTCTATAATACTTAGAAAACTATATATTAGTGTACTCAGGCTGCCATTTCAAAATGCTATAGACTAGGCGACTTAAACAACAGAAAGTTATTTTCTCACAGTTCTAGAGGCTGGATATCCAAGAGATCAGGGAGCCAGTATGGTATGAGTCTGGTGAGAGTTCTATTTCTGGCTTGCAGAGAGACACCTTCTCTCTGTGTCCTCACTTGATGGGGGGGAGGGGGTTAAGGTTAGAGAAACAGAGGGAGGGAGAGAGAAAGAGAGAGAGAGAGCTCTCTGGGGTCTCTTAGCAGTTAGGTAGGGGACAGTTTAGGCCCAGCGGGATCGGGCCTAAATGGGCAGTCAGACATCCCTCGAGGGATCCCAGATTGGAGAGGGTGCAGGCTGGGCTGAGGGACACCCCCCCCCCACCTTGCATGAATTTCATGCACCGGGCCTCTAGTTATTAATAAAGAGTGAATATGGTTGAGTATAGATCTTTCTACTTAATGTAAATTCTTTTTCTCCTCTCCCACCTTTTTTGAGATTTAATTTACATATAGCATTGTGTAACTTTAAGGTATACAAAGTGTTAATTTGATAATACTTAAATTATTTTCACCATAGTGCTAGCTAACACCTGCAACACATCTTATAATTACCATTTCTTTTTTGTGATGAGAACATTTAAGATCTAGTCTCTTAGCAACTCTCAAGTATAAAATACAGTATTAACTATAATCACTATGTTGTATCTTAGATCTCCAGAACTTACTCACCTAACAACTGGCAGTCTGTATGCTTTGACCAACATCTCTCCTTTCCCTCACACTCAGCTCCTGGTAACCAACATCTAATCTCTGTTTCCATGAGTTTAGCTTTTATAAATTACATGTATTTGATATCACATGGTATTTGCTTTCTCTGTCTGACCTATTTTCCTTAGCATAATGCCCTTCACAGTCCATCAATGTTGTTGCAAACTGCAGGATGTTCTTCTTGTCATGACTGAATAATATTCCAGTGTGTGTGTATATGTATACATATGTACATCCTATATAATAAAAGGCTAATATACAAATAGACCAAACAGTGGAACAACCAAACAACCAGTCATTATGATGTGTGCTGACCACTAGAGGGTGCGTGCTGAACATGGCGGGCGTTGGTAGCAGGCGGCAGAGCCTGGAATGTGGCAGGTGTTGGCCATGGTGGGATGGTGGAACAGGTAAGCGGGAACACCAGACCAAGGCTGGGCGCCAGTCGCTGTCATTGGGACGAGCCTCTGGTGGTTACTGAAAATTCTTTGCTCCCATACCCCGAAGTCCCACCCAGTACTTGCACCTGCTGCTGGCGCCGGCCCCGGCCCCACTTGCACCCTCTGCCGGTGCCCAGCGCCGGTCCTGATCGCTTGGCGCCGTCAGTGGGTGTGAGCAGAAGCTGCCAGCTCCGATCACCCCTGAGGGCTTCTCCATGTCCCCCTGCTCCTGAGGGGCGATCTCGCTGCTTGCACCTGCTGATGGCGCCAGCCCCGCTTGTACCTGCTGCTGACGCTGGTCCCACTCGCTCCACTCCGTCAGCAGGTGCAAGCGGGGCTCTCGCTGTCAGCGCGTGGGAGTGGCAGCGGCAGGAGTGGGGCTGCCGGCAGACAGGGGACTGGGGGCCGCTGCGGGAAGGGCTGGGTGGGGGCACGGAAGATGGGCCAAGACCCGCCCCTGTGCTCATCGCAGCCTCGTGGCCTACAGTTCCTTTCAAGGTGCACGAATTCATGCACTGGGCCCCTATTCCCATATAATAAAAGGCTAATATGCAAATTGACCAAACAGTGGAATGACCGGTCACTATGATGCACACTGACCACCAGAGGGCAGATGCTCAATGCAGGAGCTGCCCCCTGGTGGTCAGTGCGCTCCCACAGGGGGAGCACCGCTCAGCCAGAAGCCGGGCTCACAGCTGGTGAGCATAGCAACGGTGGCGGGAGCCTCTCCTGCCTCCACGGCAGCGCTAAGAATATCCGACTGATAGCTTAGGCCTGGGGATAGCATGCCTAAGCCATCAGTTGGATATCCTGAGGGTTCCCGGACTGTGAGAGGGCGCAGGCCAGGCTGAGGCCCGCCCCCCCCCCCCCCCCAGTGCATGAATTTTGTGCATTGAGCCTCTAGTACATATATATGTATAAAACATCTTCTATATCCACTTATTCATTGTGGACACTGAAGTTGTTTCCATATATTTGCCATGGTAAATAATGCTGCAGTATACATGGGAGTGCAAATATCTCTTCGAGGTCATGTTTTCATTGCCTTTAGATATCTACCCAGAAGTGAGATTGTTAGATGATGTGGTAGTTCTATTTTTAACTTTTTGAGGATTCTCCTACTGTTTTTTCATAATGGCTGCACCATTAGGGTAAATTCTTAAAAGTAGAAAAACTTGGTCAAGGTTATAGACCTTAAGGATTAGGATCTGAATTGCTGGTTAGCTTTCCATAAAGAGTGTACCAAGTTTCACTGACACCAGCTGTCTGTGAGTGTTCATTTAAATATCACACTTTTCAATGCTAATCATTATAATTAAAACTCTTTTCTGAATATAATAGAAAAATATTTTATTTGTATTTTTTTGTTTACATTTTTCATTTTATTTTGACAAGTGTAATTTTTCTGTACATTATTTTGGTTATACCATTTCCAACTTTTCTACTGCAGTTTCAGTATTTTCTTCTCTTTTTTATGAGCCCAATGTTATTTTTGGACTACAACATTACAAAAAAAAAAAAAAAAAAAAAAAAAGAAAAGGAAAAGGATAAAAAATGTTGACATAATTTTCCAAATTCAAAATTTTGCAGACATTTGACTTCAAATGTTTGATCTGTTTTAATTTGTATAATGGATATTGACTAACTGTATGTTAAATTATATTTCACTGCAAATTATTTTTTCCAGTTTGACTTTTGAGGAAGGCTGTTTCCATGATCTTGCCAGCACTAGAGGGACACTAGGAAATGTGGGGGGAAAGCTTCTTTGCATCTTGGTTCCAGAAGGCTTGTTTCTAGCGCATACATATGAGGATCAGGCAGGCTAAGTGATTTCAAAGGCAATGCCATTTCTAAGTGGTTATTTGATTTTAGTAAATATTTCTTCAGTGAATCTGAATGTATACATACTAAGGATCCAAGGCATAGTACTGAGCATGGAACAAGTTTTAAAACTACTTTCATTGCTACTTATCTCCCCTGTAGAGTGTCCTTATGGTATTTTTTATATGGTCATGCTTACAATGATCAGAGTCACGTATCCATGGACATACTGGAGAAATTTTAAAATTATAATTCTCCTAGGCTTATTTTTAAAATTGGAATGTTTGAAATGTAAAATTCTTCTTTAAGCACACCTCCTTCCTTCTACAAGCGTTGCTAACTTGAAACCTTGTCCTTCCTTATATATACACTTCCTCAAAGATGAGAAAACCAAAAATGCTCAATCCTGCTTACCAAATTGTGTTAAATAATATTTCTGTACAGCCTAGTCAAATGGCAGCTTCTTTTTATTTTCTGTAGTGGGTTCATCTAATGGTCATTAAACCAACGCTCAGCTCCTCTTTGAGAGGCCAACAGTGCTCTCTCGGCTGAGACGTCTGAATCACAGTTTTTGTCACCAGCAATGTAACCTGTTAAGTTGTTATTACAATGACATGATCTGCAGAAATACGGGATTTTCTTTTTGGTGTTTGTCAGTTGTAATTTGCTGTATTTTTTCAATTACTTATATATTTGGCTAATTCTGTTCAGTCTCCTTTCAATGTTGTAACGCTCTGACGGCAGAAACATGTCACGTTACTCCATGCCTGCAAAGAGTCTTGATGTGGATTTTCATTTTAGAAAATTTAACTTATCATCTTATTTTTAGTTTATGTTAAAAGTATTTAAAAATAGCTATCAACTCTATCCTGTTTCTTAAGAAAATATAACTTACTGCTTTCTCAGAGGGAATCAATGTCCTTCCCTCAGTTGTGAGTTATTCCAGTTATCCAGTGATACATACAATGTTGTAATTATTTATCAAAAAAGACTATTTATTTATTTTTGTTTTTATCCTCACCCTAGGATATTTTTTCCATTGATTTTTTTTTTTGAGACAGTGGAGGAGAGGGAGGAGAAGGAGGGAGAAAGAGAGAAACAGCAATGTGAGAGACACACACCTTGACTGGTTGCTTCCCGCAGGAATCCTAACTGGGGTGCGGATCAAGCCTGCAACCAAGGTACGTGCCCTTGACTTGGAATTGAACCTGCAACTCTTTGGTCTGAGGGCCAACACTCTAACCAATGAACCAAACCGTCCAGGGCTAGAAAGACATTACTTTTAATTAAAATTGATATATTAAAAAGCTATAATCCTGTGGCAATATATACCCACATTTCATAATTCTTAGAGAGCTTCTAATACCTAGTTTAAATTCTCCATGCTGTAATTTTTGTCTGCCATATGTTACTGAAAATAATTGTTTTCTATCATTTCTAGAAAACATACTCAAAAATGAGAGTCTGTCTCTCTTAAACCTTTTTTACTTCAGGTCATATAAATTCAACTCCTTTACTCACACTTCTAACTATGAAACTTTATATCTATTCCTTTGGAATGGACTTTCTCAAAATTGCCATGCAGAACTTTACAAAAGTTCTGACTAATGCATTGTTGTTTGCACAGTGTGAGTCATTTGTATACTTGTGGGATCCAGAGGTCAATGGAATCATAAAAACAAGAGCAAACTTAGGGAATGAAAGAAATTAGTAAAGGCCTAATAACCACCCGCATCAGCCTTCTAGGGCAGAGGGTTTATTTAGCGTGGGTTCCTTTGTGTTAGTCAGTCATCCTGTGAGCCTAATAGTGGGGAAATGTTTCTGTTCCCTTAGTGTACTGGTATAAGTAGCAAGGAAGTGAGTGCCAATTCAAACTTCCTGAAACAAGTGGAATTTTCTGCGAGATTAGATTATAAGGGACAGATGTAGTCAATGGACTCTAGTTCACATATATAAAGACACTCAGACTGATTCACTGAACCATGCATTTAGCATGTGATCTTAATATTGACATTGACCCAAATATTCTCTCATGCTGGGACTATAATATGACTACATGCCACCTCTGGTGTATGACCAAACAGCTCAGAACAGCTGACTTACCTTTCTGGCCTTCAGAATAGTGGCCGTTCCCTCATTACTTCTGAGCTTGAATAAACTATCCGGAAATAACTGGCTGAAGATAAAAATCTTCTATCGGACCTCCCACTCTTTTCTCTCTTACATGGCAAACGTGAATATCAATTCATTTGGGGCCTGTTGATTTTGCCATTTGACTTTTCTGTGCAGCAGCAAACCCCATTTCCTCTTCGTCAGGAGCAGTCCCTCCAGCCAAGTTCACGCAGGGGAGGCGCAGAGCCAGGCTTTACAGCTTGCAGCTCCGAAGCTACTGGCACCACCAGATATGCTTGGGCACCACTGCTGCCGGCACTGACACCACAGTAGCCCCTTGGACCCTGGATGCTCCTGGAGCAACCAGTGTGGTGCATTGCCCTGCCCCAACACTGGGCAGATTTATCTGCCATCTCAACGTCTTTTTGGCTGTTTATGTCACTAGCTCCAGAGTTTGATCCTGGCTGAGCCTTGCTCATGTACCCATGTCCTAACCACCACACTGTTTGGTTCTTTGTAGGTTCTTTAGCGAGAGGTAGACTCTGTTGTCTGTGAAGATTCAAAAGGTGAGGAGTGCCCAGGCATGAAAGGCAGGGTGTTAGACAAAGACACTACAAGTTGGGAGATGCTATGCACTAGTATATTCCGGGGATGGAAAACATGGAGGACGAGTGGGAAAAACACTCTGGAAGTTGGACCCCAGAACAAGGGGAACTCTGAAAATCAAACTAAGGCATTTAGATTTTATTTGGTAGGCAGAAAAAGTCACTGGAAATTCCTGCCCAAAGAGATCAAAGTGGGTTTTAGGAATACTTACGTACTGCAGTTTGTGTAGGAGAGCATTTGGAGAAAGGAGATTTTCAAGGCAGAGAAATGAGCAATCTAAGAAGTTACCCAATTATAAAGTGATAGGTACCCGAACTTAGTATCTGTAGCAAAGGAGGTGAAAGAATAGGTGAGATAATTGTAGATATTAAATTCTAGAGCTTCCTTAAAGGATCCACTTCTCGCTCCAGCCAGTTTGGCTCAGTGGATAGAGCACCGGCCTATGGACTGAAGGGTCACAGGTTCTATTCCAGTCAATGGCACGTACCTTGGTTGCAGGCTCGTTCCCTGGCCCCAGTCGGTGGTTGCAGCCAATTGATGTGTGTCTCTCATGTTGATGTTTCTCTGTCTCTCCCCCTCCCTTCCACTCTTTCTGAAAGTCAATGGAGAAGTCCAAGAGACGTATGGAAAAATGCTCAATGTCACTAATCATCAGAGAGATGCAAATGAAAACAACAATGAGGTACCACCTCACACTGTCAGAATGGCTGTCATCAATAAATCAACAAACAACAAATGTTGGTGAGGATGTGGAGAAAAAGGAACCCTAGTGCACTGCTGGTGGGAATGCAGACTGTATAGCCATTATGGGAATCAGTGTGGAATTTCCTCCAAAATATTAAAAATGGAACTGCCATTTGACCCAGTTATCCCACTTCTAGGAATATATCACCAATCAGAAAGAACATATGCACCCCTATGTTCATAGCAGCACTATATACAATAGCTAAGATCTGGAAATAGCCCAAGTGCCCATCAGTAGATGAGCAGATAAAAAAAATTGTGGGACATTTACACAATGGAATACTGTGCAGCTGTAAAAAAGAGGGATCTCTTACCCTTTGAGGCAGCATGGAGGGACCTAGAGAGTATTATGCTAAGTGAAATAAGTTAGTCAGAATAAGACAGTATCACATGATCTCACTTATATGTGGAATCTAATGAACAAAATAAACTGATGAACAAAACAGATCCAGAGACGTGGAAGCATGGAACAGACTGAGGATCCTCAGAGGGAAGGAGGATGGGAGGGAAGAGATTAACCAAAGAACTCGTATGCATATATGCATAACCCATGGACACAGACAATAGCGGGGTGAAGGCCTAGAGTGGGAATGGGAGTGGGGAGGGAGGTCAATGGGAAAAAAAGGGGACATCTGTAATACTTTAAACAATAAAGATAAAAGAAAAAAAAGTCAATGGAAAAATATCCTCAGGTGAGGATTAACAAAAAAAGAAGAAGAAAAAATATACACTTCTCTCCAAAGCATCTCATTCAATTTTCTTGATAGTATACATACCAATAAATCTCATTCAGAGGAATTCTATTCCACAGTGAATTTAGCGTCTGCCTAGGGCAGTAATCCTCAATCTATGAACAGCTAGGGTCCTGAGACGCTTGCAGGAAATCTGCCGTGTTCATAACAATAGTAAGAAGTTATTTGCCCATATGACCATGGTGAAAAGCAATAGTGGCTAAAATTGCTCCTTAGCATAAGTCAAGGAAGTGGCTCTAAACTGTATCAGTAGTATGTAGGAATCATTGTATTCATCACCCATACACTTGTAGGAAGAAAAAAAGCAGCTAATTCACTTAATATCTTTGATGATGGAGTAAAGTATTAATTTTATGAAATCTTGACTCTTAAGTTTGCAGCTTTTTTATAATCAGCGTGATGAAATTGAAGCACAAATAAAACACTTCTACTTCCCATAACTTGTGCAGTTCTCTCAAGGAAAACACTTGCACAATTGTTTGAATTGAGGCCGAACCAGCTCTTTTTCCCTCTCCGTAGAACATCATTTTCACTTGAGAGAACAACTGACAGACAGCCATATCAGTATTTTTACCCTTTGCAAGTTGGTAGATATTTTCTTGATAGTGAATGAAGTGAGTCTATCTCTTTAGGAAAACAATATTTTTATTGCCATTGATAAAATTAGAATTTTGTAAAACTTTTATTTACCACCGTAAGTCTGACTGCATCATAACACTTAAAGAATTTCTAATGAAATTGTTGGTGAAATTAATGGATCTGATTTTTTAAAATATTATATAATGAACTGTGCCAACATTTGGAAGATCTGTATAACTCAGTGAGCCAATATTTGCCAAATGACCAATGCAGGACGTTACAGAATTATGAAGTTTCTTTTTGGAGCGAAGAAAATGTTCTTGATTAGATAGTGGTGATGGTTGTACAACCTTGTTATTATACTAAAAATCACAAATTCACATTTAAATGGCTCTTTTTATGGTATATAAAGTATATCTCAATAAAGAAATATGCCAGGAAAATAATCCTAAAATGTTAGTGGCTATCAATTAATAATAAAGTTATTGCCATTGCAAAAATGTTTTAAGTAAGAGGGTTTGAAGGGTTGAATATTTGATGTCAATCATACAAAGATATAAATGTTGGTGACTAGTAGAATGCAATTTTTCTATTTTTGCTTATGGCCTTGCCAGCCTAGTACCTTTGCCTCATTTATGTTAATGCTCATTAACATAAAACAAAAAATACCTACATTTTCCACTTTTAGCAAAGTTGAGTGAGCTTAGTGACAGTGATGAAAGTCATCTGATTTTATGAGACTTGCTGGCATCTCAGGGTACCTGCTCTTAGGAGGAGAAGGAAGCCAGATGAAGAGTGCTTGGAAGTTGGGGTAAAGATGGGGTGAGTGGTAGTCCTATTTTAAAAATATATTTTTATTGATTTCAGAGAGGAAGGAAGAGGGAGAGAGAGAAATATCAATGATGTGAGAAAATCATTGATTGGCTGCCTCCTACACACCCCACACTGGGGCTCTAGCCTGCAACTGGGGCATGTGCCCTGACTGGGAATCGAACCATGACAACCTGGTTCATAGGTTGACGCTCAAACACTGAGCCACACTGGCCAGGCAAGTGGTTGTCTTTGTGAGCATAGCAGCAGGAATATCTTGGCAGGGATGATACTCAAACCACCTGGCTAGAAGTGGCATCATGATTTGCAAAGGTATACTCAGTATGGAGCAGAACTTGGCTATCAGGTCCATTCCCCTAGTGGAGGGTCCAGCAAGAATGTCAGAACCGGAGTCCTAGGAGGAAAGGGTACAAACCTTTGTCTCAATGCAGGAGGCAGGACTTGGGCCACAAGACCAGCCACAGAAACTAGATGATATTGTTGAGCACAAGGAAAATTCTTCATTTTTAGGACTCATGGAATTCCAAAGTTTGTCTTAAGTACTAAGCATAGGTTACAGAATTAACTCCAGATCCAATTAGCCAGGATTTAAAAAAAAAATCCTAGCCTTATATTTTGGCTTGGGAGGAAATTTCTAAAAATGTTGTTAAATGCTTATTCATCTTCCACATGAACTTCTGTTTGCTTTTTGTATAAGTTTTAACAAATCATGGGGATTTACTATTACTGAAAGACAAAATTACTAAATTACTGAATATTAATGAATGACAAAAAAACAATACAAATTGTGGGGACACTGTATACTGACAGCAGAGAAAATGGGGTCACTAAAAAGTGTTCATTATAGAAAACAGGCTTTGCAATTTTGTTGAGTATCACTGTATACTTTAAAATTGGTTTAATTTCCATTTTTAAAGATAACTTCTTTTTCACTGAGAACAAGCTTAACAGAAACACAACAGCAATTTGCATAACAATAATTTCCTTGGCTTTAGAAAAGCTTGGCATTTGGGTTTCTCTCTATTTTTAGTATATTTTATTGATTTCGGAGAGGAAGGGAGAAAGAGAGAGAGATGGAAACATTGATGAGAGAGAATCATCCATCTGCTGCCTCCTGAATGCCCCCTACTAGGGATCCAGCTTGCAACTCAGGCATGTGCCCTGACAGGGAATCAAACCTTAACCTCCTGCAATTCATAGGCTGACACTCAACCACTGAGCCACACCAGCCGAGCTGGGTTTTTCTTAATGAAAGGTTTGGTGTCTGTAGGACACATTAATATTTTTAAATTAATATTTTTTAATCTTTCCATTATTTTCTAAAATCTGAATTTGGGTATGTAATACACCATCACACTACCTGTCAGCATGGCTAAATGCCTCTTAAACTTTTGTAATGTGACTCAGCCTCACTTTCCATTCATACCACCTGCCTAGCCACAGAGATTAGACTTCTCCAAATTAGCTGTGGTCTTTAATGTTTGTACAAAGTAGGTAATATTTCTCTTTCTTTCCCTGGAATTCCCTTCTCCACCTTAGCCTGACCAGTTTCTGTTCATTTTCTCTGTGAACACAGACCTGGCTCCACCACACAGAATCTATCACTCCTATCTCTGCTCTTCTAGGCATAGTGTCTGACAGTGGTTTTTCAAACTGTATACACTCTAAGGTAATGTATGCAGAGGTGCCTCCAGATTTACCTTCCTTCATTGGATAGAGAAAAGAGCAGGTACTATGGAGTCAGACCTATCTTAGTTGGAATTTAAACCCTATCACTCATTAGCGGGGTAAACTTGATGACTCACTGAGTCTCTCTAACCTTGGTTTCCCATTTGTAAAATTGGACAAATAGTACCTAGCTCATAGGGTCATTGTGAGGATTAAATAGGATTCTGTATCCAATGTGCTACACCCATTAATAGATGTGAACAACTCTTTGCTTCCCCTTTCAGCATGTAACATGTATAATTTAAATATGCTTATATCTCCCACTAGATGATACAGGCAGAGAAAGATGTAGCACAGCCTCTGGCCTAGAACAGGCACTTGATAAATCTTTCAGGAATGAATCAATAGCGCTGATTTCTCTCAAATTTCACAGAAAGTTGTGGCTTTTTACCTGGTTTAAGTGAACAGTTCTGTATTCACACCAGAAACTTGCTCATTTTAAATGAAAAAATGAATAAGGTTGCAGCTATTTAACTGTCTCGCTCATCTCCAACTTGTTTTGGAGGGGTAATCAGGCAGGCAGGCGAGCGTTTAGGGGCAATCAGGCAGGCAGGCAGAGTGGTTAGGGGGATCAGACAGGCAGGCTTTTCATTCCATTTAGATTATTTTGCTCTATGTATTTCCCTGACCTACTCTCCCCAGTTTCATCATGGTTGGTTTTCGTCTAAAAAGGTAATTATTGAGAATCTATAAGTACTTCCTATTTTCTCTCTCAAAACTAACCGGGCTTAATGATGGCTTTAAGTTATGAAGTCATTAGATCCTGTAGGTATGCTTACAAAACAAAAAAGTGACAACCTTATTGCAATGAAAAATCTATAAAGATAAATATCTGGTAGTTGGGTAACAGGTTTTCATTTGACAAAGAATGAGATATTTAATGGGAGAAGATATTTTTTCTTTCTTTTTTAAAAAAATATATTTTTATTTATTTTAGTGAGGAAGGGAGAGGGAGAGGTAGAAAAATCAATGATGAGAGAGAATCATCGATCAGCTGCCTCCTGTACGTCCCACACTGGGGATCGAGCCCACAACCCCGGCATGTGCTCCTAACCAGGAATCAAACTGTGACCTCCTGGTTCATAGGTCCACATTCAACCACTGAGCCATGCCAGCTGAGTTTTTCTTTCAATGCTACACTAAAAGTTTTCATATTTTAAATTTAGAGTTATTGTCTTAGAAGGTACAGTGGTTATTGCAAGTTTTTATTTTTATCTTTTAGAAAATTTTATTAACATAAAAAAGAACTATTACTAGAGGCCCGATGCATGAAATCCATGCAAGGGTAGGCCTTCGCAGCCCTGGCTACCAGAGCCCTTGCAGCCCTGGCTGCCTCGTGGCCCTGCCCCCTGCCTGCACCCACCTTGGCCTGGCGCTGTCTGCGCCCGCCGCCACACTCCCCCAGTTCCACGGAGACCCCTCCTACCCTCCCCCCCCCATTGATTGCCCCACAGAGGGTGGCCTGGGCCTCCCTCTTTGGGGCGATCGTGGAGCCCAGCCCCCCCCCCCCCATCGATTGCCCTCTGTGGTGGCCTGGGCTTCCCTCTGCGGGGTGATTGCAGAGCCCCCTGATTGATCACCCCACTGGCCTGTGGCCTGGGTCTCCCTCTGTGGGGCGATCATGGGGCAATGGCTTGATCCTGAACAAACAAGTCATCTTACCTTATAATAGACAAATATGCAAATTGACCGCACCTTCGCTATGCCCAAGCCACGCCCACCAACCACGCCCACCAGGAAACCTTGCAGGGACGTTGGGGTGTGGCGGAGCCCAAGGCCGGGAAAGCCTCGGAGGCTTTTCCGGCCTTGGGCACCAGCAGGGAGCCTGCACGGATCGCAGGCAACAACCAGGGGGTCGGCTCCTGAGATCCCTAGCAGGGATGCTGGGTGCAGCTGAGCCCAACGCCGGGAAAGCCGCCTGAGGCTTTCCCGGCCTTGGGCACCAGCAGGCAGCCTGCACGGATTGCAGGAAACCACTGGGGGTTGCACCCAACATCTCCTGCTCCTTAGCAGGGATGTTGGGTGCGGCCGAGCCCAAGGCCACCACCCGGGGCCAAGCCCCGACCCTGAAAGAAGGCAGAAGGCGGTGGCCACAGCCAAGGCCTGGGTCCCAGGTGCCGGCAGAAAACTGGTGCAGGCAGCCAGGTGAATGAAGGTCTATTGCACGAATCTTCATGCAAACGGGCTACTAGTATATATATATATATATATATATATATATATATATATATATATATATATATATATGACTTGTTTGTTATATATATATTTTTTATGAAATCTTCAGTCTTTTCATGATCTGTAACTTGTTACATATATCTCCCATTTATTCTGCAGTAAAAAAAATAATACCAAGTAGCTTCTTCAAAAATAATTATACGAATTAGGATACTATTGAAAAGAAACTCTTTTTAATTATTTTAGAAGTTGCAGTTCAGAGGAGGGTCTGGCTTTGCTTGGACTGCTCAGAAAAAGCTATGCAGAGTTCATGTTTGAGTGGAGTCTTGAAGAATGAATGGGCATCTGCACAATGAGGAAGTGGGGAAAGAATTTTGGGTAGAGAAAATACCCTTCACCAGTTGATGTTGGATTTAGCTCTTATGTGACTATCCTACAACTATTGAAAACAGGTATTATGATGATTCTCAGTCTTTGCTCTTTCTGGAAATGTTCCTGTTAAGAGGACGAAAAGAATAGGATTTCCTTTAGCTTCTTTTCTCTCCTGGAACAAATTACTCAGCAAAATGGACTGGGCAAAGCTCCAGGTTGCTTCTAGAGTGTTTCTAAGGATGTTAGGTTACTGTCACTTCCAAAGAACATCTTAGCTCTGAAACTTTCTTTTCCTGAATTATGTATAAAAATTACAAAAACTACAACTTACACAATGCAACCTTCTAAAAACTGCCTTAGAGGACACAACCAAACATGGTTTTGCCTGAAACCAGATCTTCAGTCTTTTCATGATCTATAACTTGTTTTATATATATATACTAGAGGCCCGGTGCACGAAATTCGTGCACTGGGGAGGGTGTCCCTCAGCCCAGCTTGCACCCTCTCTAATATGGGACCCCTCGGGGGATGTCCAACTGCAGGTTTAGGCCCGATCCCTGTGGAATCGGTCCTAAACCTGCAGTTGGACATCCCTCTCACACGGATCGCCCCAGGCACCCCCAGGGAGCGGCAACGCCCCCATGCCACGCCCCCTGGGGTGCCGATCGCCCCAGGCACCCCCGGGGAGCAATGGCAGGGGCGTGGCCACGCCCCCCGGGGTGCCGATCTCCCCAGGCAACCCCGGGGAGCAATGGCAGGGGCGTGGCCACGCCCCCCGGGGTGCCGATCGCCCCAGGCACGCCCGGGGAGCGGCCACGCCCCCTTGCCATGCCCCCAGGGGGTGCCGATCGCCCCAGGCACCCCCGGGGAGCAATGGCAGGGGCGTGGCCACGCCCCCCCCGGCTGCCGATCGCCCCAGGCACCCCTGGGGAGCGGCCACGCCCCCATGCCACGCCCCCCAGGGTGCCGATTGCCCCAGGCACCCCGGGGGAGCGGCAGCATGGGTGCGGCCACGCCCTCCGGGGTGCCGATCACCCCAGGCACCCCCAGGGAGCGGGCACGGGCGCGGCCACGCCCCCCCGGGGTGCCGATCACCCAGGCACCCCCGGGGAGCGGCAGCAGGGGCGCGGCCACGCCCCCCGGGGTGCCCATCACCCCAGGCACCCCCAGGGAGCGGGCACGGGCACGGCCACGCCCCCCCACCCCGGGGTGCCGATCGCCCCAGGCACCCCTGGGGAGCAGCGGCACGGGCGCGAACACGCCCCCCCGGGGTGCCGATCGCCCCAGGCACCACTGGGGAGCAGCGGCACGGGCGCGAACACGCCCCCCACGGGGTGCCGATCGCCCCAGGCACCCCCGGGGAGCGGCAGCAGGGGCGCGGCCACGCCCCCCGGGGTGCCGATCACCCCAGGCACCCCCGGGGAGTGGCAGCAGGGGCGTGGCCACGCCCCCCGGGGTGCCGATCACCCCAGGCACCCCCGGGGAGCAGGCACGGGCGCGGCCACGCTCCCCCCCGGGGTGCCGATCGCCCCAGGCACCCCCGGGGAGCGGCCACGCCCCCATGCCACGGCCCCCCCGGGTGCCGATTGCCCCAGGCACCCCCGGGGAGCGGCCACGCCCCCATGCCACGCCCCCCCGGGGTGCCCATCGCCCCAGGCACCCCCGGGTAGCGGCAGCAGGGGCGCGGCCACGCCCCCCGGGGTGCAGATCGCCCCAGGCACCCCCGGGGAGCGGCAGCAGGGGCGCGGCCACGCCCCCCGGGGTGCCGATCACCCCAGGCACCCCCGGGGAGCGGCAGCAGGGGCGCGGCCACGCCCCCCCGGGGTGCCGATCACCCCAGGCACCCCCGGGGAGTGGGCACGGGCGCGGCCACGCCCCCCCGGGGTGCCGATCACCCTAGGCACCCCCGGGGAGCAGCTGCACGGGCGTGGTCACGCCCCCAGGGGTGCCTATCACCCCAGGCACCCCCAGGGAGCGGTCACGGGCGCGGCCACGCCCCCCGGGGTGCCGATCACCCCAGGCACCCCAGGGGAGCAGCGGCTCGGGCGCGGCCACTGGGCACCGCCATCTTGATTTTATCAACGGTCGACAGGCCACCCGGAGTCCCGCCCTCAGCCTCCGCTGGCCCAATCATGGGCATAGCGGAGGTGCGGTCAATTTGCATGTTTCTCTATTATAAGGTAAGATATATATACACATATATATATATTAGAGGCCCAGTGCACGAAATTCATGCACGGGGGTCCCTCAGCCCAACCTGCACCCTCTACAATCCAGGAGCTCTCAGGGGATGTCCAACTGATGGCTTAGGCCCACTCCCATGGTTCTCTGCTCTCTGCGGGGCCTGGAGGTTTCCCTGCAGCCATGGAGATGAAGCCCCCATGCCCTGCTGTCCGCTCTCTGCCTGCTGCTGCCATGCGCCATGCAAAGGAAGCCCCAATGCCCTGCAGTGTGCTCTGTCTGCCAGGCCTGGGGGCTTTGCTGACACAGACACACTAAGGAAGCCCCCATGCCCTGTTGTCTTGGCTCTGTCTGCCATGTCTGAGGACTTCGCCGCCACTGCTGCAGTAAGGAAGCCCCCAAGCCCTGCTGTCTGGGCTCTGTCTGCTGGGCTGGGGGTGTTCCCGCTGCCTCTGCTCTAAGGAAGCCTCCATGCCCTGCTCTCTGGGCTCTGTTTGCAGGGCCTGGGGCTTCCCCACTGCTGCAGAAGCCTCCAAGCCCTGCTGTCCGGGCTCTGTCTGCAGGGCCTGGGGCTTCCCTGCTGCCGCACTAAGGAAGCCACCATGCCCTGCTCTCCAGGCTCTGTTTGTTGGTCGGACAGGCCAGACACTCCAGCAGCAGGGCTGAGGGGACTGGGACCCACCATCTTGTGGCTATGGGGGCCGCCATTGTTGTCACGGAGTGATGGTTAATTTGCATATTGCTCTATTATTAGATTAGATATATCCCATTTATTCCACATTCTTTATGTTGGGGAAAGAATCCATGTCTTGTATTCCTTTATATTTTTCTGTAAGAGTTTAATATAGTGCTAGAATATAGATAGACTTTCTAAATACATATTAGATTGTTTCTTTATTTGACCATCATAGGGATGAAAAAAAACTGTTGAAAATTGTGTAAGGCTAGTCAAACTGGCTTTATAATGGTGGGAGGGAATGTGTGTTAGATTTCCCGTTGCCCTTCCAGACCATTTCCATCCTACCCTGACTGATCTTTATAGACTGAATCAATTTGCTCCCTTGTCCTCTGGCTTCCACTTGGGTTCAGCCAATAGGAGGCATTGGAAGGAAATCTGAAGGGTGGAAGGAGTAAGATTAGTATATTTATTCACTCAGTCCCTTCTCTGAAGGGCCTCACATCTGCTTTACTCTACCTGAGTTTGCAGCTTCTTCTGAGTATCTTTTTCCAAAACATATAGTTACAACCCTTTTCAGGTTCCAGTTGCTGTTCTAGCTCCTTCAGATCCAGGGCTGGTAACAATTCCCAATTATTTTAGCCATGGGTGTTTCATTATCACTTGTTGATTTCCTTCACTCTGCCCACCCTTTCTAAAGATCTCTCCATTAAACTTCCTCTATACTATATGCTGATAGGACTCTAACTGATCCAGGTGGTAGCCATAACTTTCTGAGTAACTCTGGAAATCACAATTTACATTTTATTTTTTATTGTGGAGCAAAGTGTTTTCTAATTTAATATGAATAGCTACTTCTCAGAAAATCAAAGCACCTTCTGAGATGGATGCTTGAGGAGACTACATTTAATTTTGTTTGTTTTTTAATTTATTTTTGTTGTTAATCCTCACCTGAGGATATTTTTTCCATTGATTTTTATCAATGACTAGGGGCCCGGTGCACAAAATTTGTGCACTGGGGAGGGGTCCCTCAGCCCAGCCTGCCCCCTCTCACAGACTGGGAGCCCTCAGGGGATGTCCTACTGACAGCTTGGGAGCGGGCCTAAGCAGCAGCCTGGCCTCCCTTTGCAGGAGGCGACCAGGCTAATCAGGGGAAGGCACCCGCCCCATCACCCTGCTGCTGCAGCCACTGCCAGTCACCACAGCCCCCAAGGTATTTTCATCAACACGGACTCCAGTCCCTTCACCATGCAAAAATGACAACTTTCTTTAAGCATTTTCAGGATGTGTCTTTCATAGGATATGATGTTTCTTTCTTTCTTTTTATTTTTATCCTCAGCTGAGGATATGTTTCCATTGATTTTTTCCCCCTTCCCTCCCATCGCAGGCTCGGCCCCTGCCCCTCCAATCACAGGCTCAGCCAGAGGCTGTCGGCTTGAGCAGGGGTCCCCCGCCCCTCCCATCACCAGCTCAGCCAGGGGCTTTAGGCTTGAGAGGGAGCCCCGCCCCTCTGATCCCAGGCTCAGCCCAAGGCTTTAGGCTTGAGCAGCCCCCTCCCCCACCCGCTTCTCCAATTGCCAACTCAGCCCCTGCCCAAGCCTAAAGCCTTGATCTAGGTTCTCTTTTAAGGTTGTTTTCTAATTTGTACTAGGAATGTGCACTTTTGAGGCATATTGAGAAAAATATTTCTCTAGAATGTTCTTTCTTTGTTTTTCTCTTAGAGCCAATTTATGTTTGAGTTAATGAAGAAATCTCTCAACGTAGCTAGAAGCTATCGTGGTCGGAGTTCAAAAATCATAAGGTAAATGAATGAATGATATTTTTCTATATAGCTTTAGAAATAGCTTAATAAAGTGTCAGAACAGCAATATAAAACTAATACACTCATTTGTTCTAGTATAACATATTTGAGTGCCTTCTCTGTTCCAGGCCCCACACTAGGCACTAAGCATAGATACGTATCTGTAAAAGCCATTGTTATGGGAATATTACTTGTAATCAGGAGGGATGTTTAAATATTTAACTACCTATGCATCACAGTGCTATGTAATCAGAAGCATAGCCAGCAGTGAACAACAGATTTAGATGGACCAGTGCATCCGAGCAGAGGATCCCAAGACCTAACTTTCCTTGGTTTCATCACTTGTAGCCTCTGGGACATTCACTGGGGATTTTTACTTGCCCCTTAGTCAAGACCAGGACGGCTTGGTCTCCCTCCCTCACCTCTGTGTCCTCTATTCCTGTGATTCTGGACTGTGCCAGGTACTTTGACCTACCGCTGCTCCTTCAAGTAATTCAGTTCTTTCGTTCCAGGTGCTAATCTTAACTTTTGAGTCTTCCACTTCTTCAGCGTCTAGTTACCCCCTTCCTTTTTTGGTCAAATGCTTCTATACTCCTGATTATATTGTAGTATATATCCTACTTCTTCAGTCTCCATTACCACCTCCCTCTTCTGACCATCACGTGGCAATTCATCTCTACTTTTCTTGGGGCATTTCTCTTGTTTATTTAAGTAAAGTTCATATCATTCCTTCTAAATTGTAAACTCTTTGATAGAAGGGTGAAAGTCTTATAGAACTGGATGTATACCAATCACTTCTAACATTAATGGATTATTGTTACTTTGTTTAGTATGATAATGATATTATGGTTATGGTTTTATAATTCTTTATCTAAAAGAGATATATACTGAAATATTTATAAGACAAAACATGGTATCTGACATTTATTTAAGAGTACCCTAGGAAACACATTTTGGGATACAGAGAAAATAAAATAAGGATAATAAAATATTGGTAATTATTAAAGTTGGGTGATGAGCACATTTGGGCATTGTACTTTTTTCTCTATTTTCATGAGTTTGAAAATTTCCATAATGAAAGTTAAATTATAAACATAAATTATATATATATATATATATATATATATATATATATATATATATTAGATATAAAAAAAACTAAATGCAAATACTCATTTGTTAACAGAATGGACCCCTAAAATTACTCCTTCTTGCATGATTTGTCCTGTCCTTATCTAAAAGGGATGTCATCAAGGTTGGCCACTTTGCTCACAATAGTTTCTCTTTCCTGGAAATGGATCAAAACACAGGAGTGGGCCTGTAATCACCATGCCTATACTATGTGACTACTGAGACTTCAGCCAAAGTTGACTGATCCAAGTATAGGCGGACAGTTGACCCAAGCTGGACCAATCACACCCTTTCTTCTTACAATTAAAAACTTAAAAGAGAGAGGCATGTAGACTAGTCTAATTGGAAACCTGTTGTATTAATGGCTGTGCCCAGTGTAAAGATCTAGGAACTCTTGCTCTGGGGTTTCCTAGTTGACCTTGCTCCTGCCTTCCTGGGGTTTGGTTGTCTGCTTCTTCCACCAGACCTGTGAGATGCCAGAGCATTCATTCAGTAAATCCCTCTCTCCACTTTTCATGTTTAAGTTATCCAGGATTTGTTTCTTACAATTTTAAAAAGCTTAGCTAATGTATCATGTAAATGAAATAAACTCATTCACATTACAAGGAACAGAATGTCTGAATGTAACACAATTCTGTGTGGGAAACAGTTTTATATATTACTGTGCAGAGGGCTTCCTTTCTTCTGGCTCACTTTCCTGCCTTTAGCAAATAATTAATTAGTACCTACTATGTGCTTACACTTTGACAAGGGCTGACTATTCAGTGATAAGAAAAACGGAGAGAGTCCCTGCCCTCATGGAGTTTAAAGTTTTATGGGGGAGACAGGTATTATTGTAAAGATGAATATTCAAAAGGAAAGGAATATGTTTCTAAGAAGGTGGAACACCAGAGAACTTGCTTAAGAGTGGATGTGGAGTGAGGACTAAATTTGAGTTGCGGGCTGAAAGACAATTTATAATTACAGGGGAGGGTGGTGGAATGCAGACGGGAGTGGGAAGCCATTCTTGAAAGGATGATTTCCAGGATTCTGCTCAATCAGCACAATGGATGGTGGAAACAGAACCTCTCCATGCAAACAGATGTTTGTCACTGTCTGTTAATAATTAAGACTAAATTGGAATCGGTTCAATGTTCACTATTAGGGCAATAGTTAAACTATTACTTTCACTTTATTATAAGAGCAAAAGCTCCCTCAGGTTTCATTTTGTCATGTCTGTCTTTTTGACGTTAGGCAATAGTAAGGACAGTGGTGATATGGTGAATGGCTTAGAGACCAACCATGATTCCTGACCCTTGACCTAGAGAAAGGCCCAAGTCTCTACAGCATATGGCTGTTTTATGAGCAAGGAAGTTGATAGGAAGATATGGCTGTTGCTGAGACCACCCACACTGTATAATGCAGATAGGTCAAGTAACCTGGACCAGAGCAGATCCACAGAAGGGGAGAGGGTGGAAATCTGCTTGGAGAGCAATTAAAGCGGTACATGTGTTACAGAAAACCGGAGAAAAACCAAGCAATGCTTAGAAAGATGGAGTTACATTTGTTATTATTATTACACGCAGGCCCAGAGGAAAATGTCTCTCAAATTCTGGACCCCAACATGGAGGAACTTTCCCTATTTATATGTTTTTACCTTCTTTGTCTCCCAAATATGGGGTGTTTCCGGCCCCTTTGCAAGTTCTTAAAGAGCCCCTATGTGCTGGGGCCTTGAGACCTCAACCAGAGGCTTGGCCTGGTGCCAGCACTGAAAACCTCGTCTGGGGAAGGTTCAATGGCCTCTCTGAAGTGGGAGTAGTCTTATTTTCCTTATTATTTAAGCAAGCAAGCATTTACAGAAGCCAAATAGCAGGGTTAAAATTTCAAACAGCAGTTTTTATATAAGATGGGTGCTTCACATGTAGACAACTCTTTTGAAAAGTTTTGTTATAAAAGCTAGAAGAGAAATGAGGTGGTACCTGGAGAGAAATGTAGGGGCCAAAAGAGGTTTGTATGTATTTATGTATTTAAGATTGGAGAAATTAGGGCATGTTAAATGCTGATGGGTATGAACCTATAGAAAGGCAAAAGTTGAGATGCAGAAGAGAGAGGGAAGAATAGTTGGAGTGATGGCGACTAAGAGACAGGCGGTGGTAGGTGTGATGCACGGTGGAGGGGTTGGTCTCAGGAGGAAGGTATTTCATCCACAGTAATGGCAGGCAAGAAAGAGTCCATGGCCCAGATGTAAGTAGATGTGTAGGTGAGGTAGTATGGCTTGCATAAAATTATCTTCTGATCGCTTATGTGGAACTCCAGTAGGTAAACCAAATTAAAGTAATGAATAGGTTTCTTAGGTTAAATTCTTGTTTGGCAGAGAATATTTCATTGTTGATGTTAACCCCACAGATGATTTCCATGGTGTATCAATTTTATATTTAACTAGGCTGATTGTTAGTACAGTAAGGTTACCATTCTAAAGCTTGTATTCTACATCCGAGGAATCAGTGCCAGCTTAAAAGGACGTGGTGTTGCACTTTGAATAAACTTCAAACTCCTCACTAGTGACGATGAGGTCCCTGCATAACCTGATCTTTGTCTACCTCTCTAAACTCATCCAATAGTACTCTTCTCCTTGCTTACTCTGTTTCAGCCAAATTGTCTTTCTTCCTTTCCCATCAATATTTAAAGCTCATTTTAGTTTTAGGAACGTTACACTTCCTATTTCCCTCTTCTTGTAACATTCTTCAGTCAGGACATTCTCACTGTTCTCATTTACGGGTCAGCAAGCCCTCCCCTGGCCCCTTATCTAAAGTTGCCTATACCTTATCCAGTTACTAGTTTACTAGTTAGTATTATTGCATTTTGCTTCTTTGTAGCATTTAACACTAATCAAAGTTGTATCCTTTCTGCATTTTCCGTATTCCCAGCAATTAATATAGAGCCTAGTACATAATAGGAGCTCAAACTTTTTAAAATGAATGCATACAAATGGCTCTGCTTGTATTCTTATTGTATTCAATCTTTTTATCCGTGATTTAGAAAATGGTGCCAACATATTCTGCTGGGTTTAACCCACGTCTGGAGCAGTGTGCTTGTTTAGGTTATCTTATTCTCTGAATACTTATTAATAACTAGAGGCCCAGTGCATGATTGAATCATGCACGTGTAGGGTCCCCTACACGCTTTCGCTTTTGATCACGGGGGAGCTGGGTGCCTGTCCGCTGGTGCACCAGCGCCTTTCAGAAGCCTCCGGCGCAGCGAAAGCTTCTGAAAGGCCTGGTGCCTGAGTGGACAGGCACCCAGCTCCCACGCTTTTGCTTTTGATTGCGGGGCAGCTGGGTGCCTGTCCGCTGGTGCCTGAACGGACAGGCACCCAGCTCCCCCGCTTTTGATGGTCCGCGGTGGGACGTGAGCTCGCTGCCCCAGAGGCCCCTTCTGTGCCGCAGCACAGTCATGGTGCAGATGCTGAGCTCCAGCCGCCGCTGGCAACGTGAGCTCAGCATCCCGCCGGCCCAATCAGCCACCCGGGCCACCCCGAGTCCCGCCCCCCGCGCCTCCTGGCCAATCGTGGGCATAGCGAAGGTACGGTCAATTTGCATATTTGTCTATTATTAGGTAGGATTACTTCCAACTCATTACTTTTCAAGGAGTGGTGTAAACTGTTGTGTTAACTGGCCAACAACTTCTGTCCTAGCAGGCAACCAAAGTGGAAAAATGAAATTGTAATGAGCTGATTATTGAGTGAGGGCAATAGTTATCGTTGATGACATCAGACTGAGTCTGAGCTGTCATCTCCATATCAGGGATGTGTCTGTAAAGGGGATGATCCTCTTCCAAGTGTCTTCCTCTCACTGGGCTCAGGCCTCAGGGTGGTAACAATTCCCTTGCATTGCTGGCCCTGGAGGACTCAGTGTGCCTTGTTGGGTCCTCCAACCCTGCCCTCATCCCTAAAGAGTACTTTCATTAAATTCTATTCAGATCTTCATTTCCTTTAGGCTACTGTTTGATAGCATAACTTTTGGGATTTCTCAGGTCATAAAATTTTAGGAGGGGCAAATTTTGTGTTCCTTAATTATTATGTACATATCTCTATTGAAATATTTGTAGTCATGTTTTTGAGTACTTGTGTGTGCCCAACATTTGCATACCTTATGACTCATCCTTAACTGTAGAACAAGGCAGATATTATTATTTGCATTAAAGATGAAGAACTTGAAGCTTAGAAAGGTTAGGTAATTTGGCCAACATAATAGTTTATAGTTTATAAATGACAGAAACTTAATTTGAATTTGAGTTGTAGGCCCACGTTGCTGTTTCCACTACACTTATCGCCTCTCTTATCTCACTATGCACATTGAATTCTCTTTTGCCAGTCTGATTACTTAGCTGGGATCTGGTTAGTTTTTTTAAAGGTAGAGACTATATTGCATGCTTAATCTCCACTGGCATAGTGTCTGACATCAGGCAGACAGGGAATGCATTTTTAAAATAAATGAATAGAAGGAAAATGCCACTTGCCTGTTACCTTATTCTTTAGGAATACCTGTAGCAGCTCTTTGGTTTCACATTTAACTTCCCCTATAAAATTTCTTCATGCTCCTTTTCCCTTTTAATCACTGCCCTTCACTTTTATGCACTTAATATTTTTTCCCCCTGTATGCATCCCTTGCTGAAAACACAGCTATATTGTGCATCAGAGATGAAGTTGTATCTGGCAACTTGAAATGGCGAGAAAATAAAAATGCAAATCATAACATCTATTTGGTGAATTGGGGGTTAAAAGTCATGAGAAGACATTATTAAAAGCCATTAAAATTTATCCATACTTTATCTAACCTATTGTTTGTTTGGATATACTATAGGTGGTGTTAATTCTGTCCCTGCTTTAGTAAAATTAAGAGTTTTTGCTTCGTGCATTTTAGCATGAGACACCAAATACATTGAGCTTGTTCTTTGTTTTAAGTTATTAAATTATTAAAACATATATACTTGCCTTTGGGAATGTTTAAGACAGCGATTTTCAATCAGGAACACTGGTGTGTCGCAAGAATTTTTAAAACATACAATATACCAGACTGTTTAGTCAGGAGTACTGACCTCTTTTCCTTTAGATTGTCAAATAAAAAAATGACAACAGCCAACAATAGCAATAGCCATCCAGTGTGAATGAATCAAAATTATGCATAATTTTTTTTGTCAGATAGGCAAAAAAATTATATTTTTTGGTGTGCAACAGAATTTTAGTAATTAGTTTATGCATGCTATGAGATGAAAAATGTTGAATTGCTGGTTTAAGAAATGCTAAATGAATGACAGCTAATAGCATGTCTGGTCACTGTAATTCTCCTTATTTACTTAGCCACAGACTGAGTATGAGGTCGTATTTTACAGAGTGTTTAATGAAAGTACTGGTCAAATTCAAGAGCCACAGTGTTCACTTGTAGCAAGACATTCTGTGGTAGGAAAAATGTAATCCAAGTCTGTTCTTGAATTCTTATGATAATGCTTTGGCTTCTGCCTTGGGGGTTCTCATATGGAAACAACCGAATCAGAAGTCACAGAACACTACTAGCACAATGTCACAACTAAGCAAAGAGTCTTAAATTATGGGAGAAATCTGACTCCACATGTTTTAATTTTTTTTTTACTATACTTATTAAACTTTCCTTCATCTCCTTATTTTGAAAATTTTCAACTCAACAGAAAGATAATAAAAGAATAGTAAAATGAGTATCAATACCCTTTTCTCCTAGATTCACAAGTTGTTAACATTTTGCCATCATGTTTTACCCCCCTTTATAACTAACTAGTAGCCCATTTGCAGGAAAATCCTGCAAGCGGCTGTTGCGGCCGCGTGCACTGCCGTTGCCACCGCCTTTGCGGCCACCGTGCCTGCACCCGCTTGCCATTGCCGCCTGCCCCGCTCCGCCCCGTTCCACCCCGCTCCGCCCCATCCGGGCTTTCCCTCTGGCAGCCACCTTGCTTTCCGCTTTTCCTCCCTCTTCCTTCTAAGTTGTCTTCAGTCTTCACTCCTCCCTCTCTCAGCGTATGCAAATTAACCGCCATCTTTGTTGGGTAATTTGCATACTCGCCCTGATTGGCTGGTGGGCGTGGCTTGGCGTAGCGAAGGTGCGGTCAATTTGAATATTACTATTTTATTAGGTAGGATAGCCTTTTAAAAGTGTTTAGAACAAATAACTAATAAAAACTTCACACTCATTTTATTGTCTTTAGCCACAATTAGATATAAATGAGCTCTATGAGGGCAGGAACTAGGTCTGTCGTGCTCATTCTGCATCCCCAGTACCTAACATGATGTTTTGAATATTGTAGGAGCTCAATAACTATTCACTGACTGATGCACTGAGTTGATCTTTATATACTTGGTCCTTACTAGTTGCACAAATGAGTTAAACTTTAAAGAAATTAAGTTGATTGGATCTTAAGGCAAAATATTCCAAAATGTATGCAAGTTTTAAGGGGGATATGTCTAAATCCTCCTTTATTTCTTATTACACTGCTTTGTATCAGGTAGGGGCTCATTAAAGATTCCTTAAATGACAAAGAAAACTTGGTTAGAATATCCAAGATAGTCCTGACTATAATCAAACTTTGGAAAATAAGCCTCAGTGATGAAAACTTGGAGTGTGAGTTTATCCCAACTGGAACAATTCATAAACGGATGTGGTGTCTCAGCAAGCTTAAGTTGCAGAGCTGGAATTCAGAGAAAAGGAAGTACAATGAACACAGAAGAGATGAAAATAAAATATAATTAATTTAATCTACTAAATAGGAATCCTTAGACATAAAGAAGACTTTCTTAACCTTGAAGGCTGCTAGGCTTTGAAATTGGGTGTTTATAGAGATAATTCTCTTCTATATATCACTTCTTCTGTGGAGGAGCCTATGACACAATAGAAACTTCCTAGGATCTTTTAATATGTTTTGGACTAAAATGAATGCATCAAAACATACAAAATAAAGTCCAAATATCCTATCTAATAAAAGAGTAATATGCAAATTGACCATACCTCCACTACACCCACAAGCCTTGCCCACCAGCCAATTAGGATCAAGTATGCAAATTAACCCAAACAAGATGTATGCAGCCATGGAGCAAACAGGAGGCTTGGGTTTCCCCAGCAATGGAGGAAGCCAAGCTTCCTGCACACCTTGGCCGGCCCAGGCCTCCACTCAAGGCTACAAAGTTTCAATTATAGAAGATAAATAAATACCAGATACCAGGGCCTCTGCTTGGGTCACCAGGGGGCGTGGCCAGCCTGAAAACCACCACAGGCCCCTCGCCCAGGCCACCCCATGCCCCAAGGGAATCCCCACCCTGATCCGGGACACCCTTCAGGGCAAACCAGCTGGCCTCCACCCATGCACCAGGCCTCTATCCTATCTAGTAAAAGAGTAATATGCAGATTAACCATCACTCCAACACACAAGATGGCTGGCCCCATTTGGTCAAAGATGGCTGCCCACGTGTGGACACAATATGGCTGCCACAAGATGGCCAGCAGGGGAGGGCAGTTGGGAGGGATCAGGCCAGCAGGGGAGGGCAGTTGTGGGCGATCAGGCCACCAGGGGAGGGCAGTGTGGGCGATCAGGCCAGCAGGGGAGGGCAATTGGGAGGGACCAGGCCTGTAAGGGAGGGCAGTTGGGGGTGATCAAGCCTGCAAGGGAGGGCAGTTAGGGGTAACCAGGCCGGCAGGGGAGGGAGGTTGGGGGTGACCGGGCCTGCAGGGAAGAGCAGTTGGGGGGGACCCAGGCCTGCAGGGGAGGGCAGTTAGGGGCAAACAGGCTGCTGGCAGGGGAGCAGTTAGGCATCAATCAGGCTGTCAGGGGAGTGGTTAGGGGATGATTAGGCTGGCAGGCAGTAGCGGTTAGGGGCAATCAGGAAGGCAGGCAGGTGAGCAGTTGGGAGCCAGCAGTCCTGGATTGTGAGAGGGATGTCCGACTGCCCGTTTAGGCCCAATCCCCATAGGACCAGGCCTAAACGGGCAGTTGGACAGCCCTCGAGGGGTCCCAGATTGGAGAGGGTGCAGGCTGGGCTGAGGGCCACTCCCCCCCCTCCCCCCCGTGCATGAATTTCATGCACCGGGCCTCTAGTCTTAGCATAATTCAAGGTCCTTTGCAAAACTAACTGGCAACTTTCTCATTACCTACATGGTTCCTGTCCCACATCTAGCCTGGACTGGTCCAGAGACTTTCTGTGTTCTATGGAACTCTAGTGTTCCCTAATATAAAGTGTGTCCCTAAAACAAAAACATCTGATGTTAAAAATATTGCATGGTAAAACAAGTTAAGGAAATGTTTCAAACTGCATCCCTAATCTACCTATTGGAAATTCAATGATAAATTAACCCCGTTAGTCCAATTAGAACGACATTAACCCAATTAGAGGCTCTGAAGAATTATGCAGTGAGAAACCAGTTTTCAGCATCACTTACCAAAGAACTTACCAAGGAAATTTTTTTGGATGATAGAATATTTATTAACACCATAAAAGTACTGTGTTCCCTAGAATACTGTTTGCAAATGCTTTGTTTAGCTTTCATAATGCTTGGAATGTCTTGAATGTCACTCACTTCTGAATGGAATAACTTAATTTGTTTAGAAAAGGACTCATACTCAAAAAATATTCCAAGACACATATAAGAAGGAAGACATAAAAGATGGGGAGGACCTGTGAACTAATTTTGTGTCTCAAACCTATGTCTATCTGCCCTCTAAGGCCTGTGGGCAGCTCTCCACTTTGAATTTGGAAACACAGTCTTTGTGTACAGGTTTCCTGTATTCCTTCTTCATTTTGGCTAATTTCAGTCTCTGTGCCATTTGCATTTAAGTTTGGGGAATAAGCATTTTTAGAATCAAAAGACATAGAACTTATGTGTGGCGTGATGGAAGAATATTTGAAACAATTTGTTTTCATGAAGTAGATAGTATTTGGTAAGTTAAGTTTTTCAGGATTTATCAAATGAGTACCAATCATTGGAAGAGTGACATACATTTAAAATAATAAAATAAGATGAGCAGAAATGGCCTTTGGTGAGCAGAAATGACCTTTGTTGACAGATGCTTATGTGCTTATTCAGAGAAGTAGAGAATGGATGAACTATTTGTATTGAGTACTCATTGCTTTGTCTGTTTTTCTAAGGTGTCCGTAAATTGTGTCATTCACTCATTCCCTGATTTTTTTCACTTTACTATTAAAAGGCAATTTCCCATGGGTTTCTCATTTTTCTTTGTATCTTGTTAGCAGAGGCACTGAAAGCCATTTGTTCTGGATGATCTTTTCAAAGATGTTTGATAGTGAACACAGGGTCTACTAGGAGATAGTATCTGCTTCAGGAGTAGAGGGTCAGTTCTTTTGCTGTCCAGTATAATAAAAATAATGTCTTCCTCTGGGTCAACTTTGGACAGGTTTTCTGGCCGCCCAATCTTTTTTTTTTTTTTTTAATATAGTTTTATTTATTCCAAAGAGGAAGGGAAAGGGAGAAAGAGCTAGAAATATCAATGATGAGAGAGAATCATTGACCGGCTGCCTTCTGCACGCTCCCTACTGGGGATCGAACCTGCAACCTGGCACATGCCCTTGACCAGAATCAAGCCTGGGACCCTTCAGTCTGCAGGCCGATGCTCTATCCACTGAGCCAAACCAGCTAGGGTCAGACCAATCTTTTATAATAAAGATTGGGGTTGTCCAACAGGTGTGGCTCAGTGTTTGAGTGTCAACCTATGAACCAAGAGGTCACAGTTTGATTCCAGGTCAGGGCACATGTCCAGGTTGTGGGCTCAATCCCCAGTGGGGGGCATGCAGGAGGTCTAGCTCCCTCTCCCCATGCCTTCCTCTCTGAAATCAATAAAAAAAATATATATTTAAAAAAGGGATTGGGTTTCCAAAGCTCAGAGTTTCTCAGCTGTGATGCAAACCCAGGCAAATATCAAGTGAACGGGGTTTGTCTGGTATGTATTATCTAAGAAAAGCCACCTCAGCTCAGTTCAGAGTGGAATGAGGAATAGTCAGGCCAGGAAATGGGTAACCCTCAGGTTGGGATGGCCCAGATAAGCACATATCCCAGACACAAGTGGTTGGAAACAGGTTAGCAGAAACCACCTGATGCCTTTTCATACAGATTGGGTTCTTTTCCCTCCTCCAAAGGGACCCTTAAGTAAGACTTCGAATTCTTAAAGTTGCTAAGTTCTTGGACTTTTCTAGCACCAGACATGGCAGGCTGTAGTCATTTTCACTGTTAGTGCTTAAGAGAAAATGGTGTTTTTGCCTGGTGGGGAATGTTAGCTGAGCCCCGAGACTTTCCTATTTTAGGGTGTGCTGGTTCCTGGTGTCCAGTTGTCCAGGCTCTTTTCCAGGACTGTCTTCCATT
Source organism: Cnephaeus nilssonii (assembly GCF_951640355.1). Taxonomy (NCBI): domain Eukaryota; kingdom Metazoa; phylum Chordata; class Mammalia; order Chiroptera; family Vespertilionidae; genus Cnephaeus; species Cnephaeus nilssonii. The sequence goes on along the minus strand of NC_137079.1, from coordinate 58,272,156 downwards.
CCTGGGACCAATGACCCTGATTGTCCGGGTGGAGGTCTGGCACTTTGGCCCTTAAAAGATTACTCTGGAAAAAAAAGTCAAACGTGGCTTAAATAGTAACAAATTTCCAAACGATGTGTCATTCAGTTTTCTCAGTACAAACAGTTACGGTTCCCTCAGGAATTTGGAACTGTTGGCTGTGCTCTTTCTAAAGGGGGATGTGGTTAAAATAGCAGCAGTCGCCCAGTCAGTCCAAGCTGGCAACCAAAGCGGTGGTGGCGAAGGCTCTCAGGACTCATAAATTGCCTTATAAAAACGGGCGTCGTGAAATGCAATGGCCACAGTGTCATCACACGAAAGTTTGCTATTTCAAACTCTTAATTTTGGTCTGATTTATGTGACCTTCTAAATAGTTGGTCAGCCATTTGGAATGGGCAAAAAATAAAATTTGTATTACGTTAAGGGGACTATTTAGGGGTAGTTTAAGTATTTTGGAAGTATATAATCGCATATGTTACCCTTCAGTTTGATTACTCTTATCTTCAGTGGGAGCATGCTTCTAGAAGATGAATTTGGAATAAAAATTTTAAAAAGCAAACATAAGTGGAAAAAACTCCAAGCAGAGTACAGGTCCTGATCCAGAGCAGCACGGGCTGTCATAAGCTGGATTTGAAAGGGGGTGTGGAAATTGAAGGGCAAAGTGGGAAGGCAGTCCAAGAGAACAGATAGAATGACATGGCATCAGGAATTTTGGGTCACACTTCATTTCAAGGACAGCTTGTTAAGAGGGAAGCCCATCTGATCTGAAGTGCAGGAAGACAACAGAAAGTTTAGCTTCATGGCAGAAACTGGGAAAAGCAAATATGGGCAGAAGGACCATTCAGGCAAATTGGCAGCTCAGTGTGCAGATAGGATAATACAGCAAAACACCACCAGACAGTGAGTGCCTGACACGACTATTTTAACAAAGCACACTAGGAGGAGAGGGAGCTACTAATAACCTGCCAAACTGGAACCCAGTGTGTTCTGGGGCTGGGTGGAACTGCCTGGAGAGAGCAGCGATGTCCGGAGCAACTGGAACAAGAAGGGCTGTTTGTATCTCTCTCCTTTGGCTTCAGGACAAAGTTTCCCCAACGGGGAGGTTCCTACCAGGTTTGTGTTGTCAAAAGCCTCTCAACCAAATACAGGGCGAGTATAAGCAGGAGTAAAGCTAATGCTAAATGCAGTGATTCAGAGAGACTTGTATGCATTGCCAAACGGAAAGGCCAGGAGATATCAGAATTCCTGGAATGGGGTCAGGGATAAGCATTCCTGCTTTTCTTCATCCATTCAGTGTCTAATACAGGGTGGGGCAAAAGTAGGTTTATAGTTGTGTATGCACAAAACACAGTTTATTCTTCCTATTTATCAATTGTGTTATTTCCCATACAAACTACTGTAAATCTACTTTTGCCCCACTCTGTACATGCCCAGGTCTATGCTATGCTTTGGGAATACAAAAATAAGACATAGCCCCTGCCCTCCAATAATTTAGAGTCTAGTAGGTCAACTAGACAAGCTGATTGCAATCCAGTGTGATAAGCACAATGCTAACGATAAGCACAAGGCCCTCCAGTTGAATGCAAGGTGGTGGTAAGGAATGCAGATTGCGAAGCACGGCTTTCTGTAGGAGGCAGTGATCGAAAAGGATAAGTAGCCCTAACTGGTTTGTCAGTGGATAGAGCGTCGGCCTGCGAACTGAAAGGTCCCAGGTTCAATTCCGGTCAAGGGCATGTAACTTGGTTGTGGGCACATCCCCAGTAGGAGGTGTGCAAGAGGCAGCTGATCGATGTTTCTCTCTCATTGATGTTTCAAGCTCTCTATCCCTTTCCCTTCCTCTCTGTAAAAAACAAATAAGATAAGTAAAGGTAGTCAAGTAAAAGTGAATATTGTTCTAAACTGAGGTTTGTGCAAAGCTTGTGACTTCAGAGAGACCATGATGCATTCAGGAACCTTCAAGATCTCAGGGTAGTGGAGGCTGGAGAGCCATAAGGAGCATCTTGATTTTGGTAGAGACAGTCAACAACTCATTTTTAGGTCTCTCAGACCAGCTCCAATCATGGGTGAGAGTGGCTCTCTTAATCATATTTTGGCTCTTCTCTAGGCAAGCTTAACCTTGCTAGGATTTTGTTCTCACCACAAAATAGAGTCCAAGCTCTCTCTTCAAGGGATGGGGGTGGGGTGGGGCGGGGAGGGGGTAGAGAGGGAGAGCAGAAATGACCTCTTCGTTGCACGTAGACCCACATGCTGAGGTTCTAGCCCTCCTCCCTCTTAAGTCTTTGGAATGAAGACATAAACCAGCTTGCCGGGCTAAACCCATGATGCCTTTTCTCATAAGTCCTCCTTAGCAGAGGATGTGGACCCATACCTGTCAAAATAAATAGCAGACTCTGGGTCATGTGTTTATGGCAGTTGAGCCTTCCCCCTGCCTCTCCCACCCCATCCCGGGAGACAAAGCTATCCTATCCTTTAGGTCCTACAGTCCTTGGGTTGAATTCACATTTAGTGTCTTCCTGTCTGATCTAAAGATGTTACAGAAAATGAGAATGTCATGTTTGTTTAGTATTGCTTAGATAGTAGCTATAGTGAAGGATTGTTGCTATGAATATTTGAGTTGCTATGAATGCTTGAGAAGGCAGAGAGTGTGTTAAAGTGAAAGTGCTAGAATGCTGTATTAGCTGCAAGAGTCTGATGGCCCTGGTGCTGGAATGCAAATGATGAGGCTTGCCTTGCCCACCTCCAGTGGTTATTTGAAAGGTTAAATTACAGGACATATGTGAAAATGAAGTGTTACTAGGATGCTGTATAAACATAAGATGTTATTAGTTGACTTGCTCCTATGCTAGTTGTCTAGCTTTCTAAAAATAATCATTTTTTTCTGAAATATATCATTTAACTAGGAATGAGTTACCATGGTATTAGAGACACTTCAATGAAACACTGACATGCAAGTGAAAAAACAACAACAACAACTGTTAAAAGCGCTGTCATTTAGGAATTTTTAAATAGTTTCCCAATACTTTGAATAATATATAGGGTTCTTTTCTTTATCTGTATTTAGGGCTCTATTTGCAAATGAACAGATATTTGATTCCATAAGTCAATATATTTTGATGCAGGAGCATTAAAATAGGCAGCAATTTTTTAAAAGATAAATTGCTTTAAAAGAGAGCTTTAGGTTTCACTGAAAGGTATTGGTAATTTTCAAGGGTGCATTAAAAAATGAGTGCAGGAATCAGACAGGGAGCAGTTCAGATCAGAATTAGTGGGAACAGTAGGAGCAGTAGGAGCAGCATGCCTGTCTGTCTTAATAGTTTAAATGTGCAAGGGAGATGGGAAGTGAGGAAACAGGTGGAGGTGGAGGAAGATAAGCGAGATGCTTATTATATTTCAACAAAGGGTGGTGCTCCGTGCGTAAGTATTGCGAAAAGGGCACGGATCTTCCCTTTGACAATTGTCAATGTATGGGATAAAACAAACTCCTCCTTCCTGCTTACCAAGCTGTCTTGAACCTCCAGAGAGAATCCTTTGGGTGTTTTCTGTGGGAAGAAGCACCTTTCTTTCATAGTCACTCCCAGGGCAGTGGACATTGTCTTGGGCCTCGGAAAACTGCCAAGGAGAAATGGCTAGAGCAGAGACTCCATCCCTGCCCCCGATTTTTCTGTCCTACTACAGAAGAAGTCATGTAACGGCAGCAGAGGTGACCTGCTCCCACAGGAATCAAGGTGCAAGGCAAGGTGAAGTTTCTTTGACCCTCCGTGATCAAGAAAATACATTGCTTGTACTCTCAGCGGAGAGCTTTGACCTCATATTTATCAAGAGTATTATTTCTAATAATCTATAATAATAAAAGCGTAATATGTTTATTAGACCGGACAGCCGAATGACCTTCCAGACGAAGCTGGGGCTGTGAGGGAAGCCCGAGTCCTGGGTGCCAGAGGGAAGCCGGTGCTGGCAGCCAGGGAAAGGAAGGCCTACTCTTGCACAAATTTTGTGCATTGGGAGTCTAGTCTATAATAATAAAAGCTTAACATGCTAATTAGACCGAACAGCTGAACGTCCTTCCTGACGACCTTCTGAACAAAGATGGGGTGCCAGAAGCCAATTCCAGCATGTCATAATTACAAGAGTTTCATCAAAAGGTTGATGAAACTTGGGGGTTCAACAAGGGCTGAGTCACATGTGTAATTACCTGTTGGAGTTGCTAAAAGGCACTTCCCCCATATAGGATGATTGTTTACTGCCAGACAGCTCAGGGCATCTTAATCTACATGTTATTGCCTCCTGTTGGCCAAACACCTGAACAGCTGTAGGCTATTCCCCAATCTGACAATGTTTCTGTACCCTACCCTTTGAAGTATGTTATCTCCACCTTGCCTTAGGACAAATTGTATTAATAAAAAGCAAGGGTCCTGAGTCAAGGAGAGATCTTTAGCTCCTTTAGCTGAAGCTCCTCTGACCCCCAATGGCTTTCAAAATTATCTTTCATCTTTGGACTCTTACTTAATCTATACACAGCCTTTCTCCAGATTGCTGAACCCTTCTTAATGCTGGAACAAGAACCCCAGCAATGGGGCTCTGAGGGCCGAGGCAAGCCGCCGCGGCTGTGAAGGCCAAGCCCCTTGCACGAATTTTGTGCATCAGGCCTCTAGTATTTCTAGAAGTAAGAAAATAGTAAATTTTAAAAATATGCTTTTTTTTTTTTTTTTGAGAGAGAGAGCGGAAGGGAGAGGGATAGAGAGATAGAAATATGGATGAGAGAGGTCAGTAATTGGCTGCCTCCTGCACACACCTGCACTGGGGGTTGAGCCTGCAACCCTGGCATGTGCCCTGACCCAGAATCAAACTGGTGCAATCTCTTGGTTCCTGGGTCCACACTCAACTCCTGAGCCATACTGGCCTGGCTGAAGTTAGTAATTTTAATAAAGAAGCAATTTTCTAGCATTTTATTTAATATAAACAATATAAATGGACCAGTGCCGTGCTGGTATTTGAAATGAAAGCAAGAAAAAAATTGAAGTTCTTGAATATTTAATGCAGCTTGGAATTATGTTTGTAATGTTTATCTGATGTTTTCAATGAAGTCTTTCTAATTAGCATTCACAGATCATCTAAATCTATTTATGGGGATAGAAATTTGGATACCTTTATAATATACACACAGCCACACCAAAAATGTTTTTAAAATGAAAATTCAAAAGTACACTATGAAAATTATCTTTTAGTACTTTAGTTATTAAGTTCTAGAACTAAAATACTGAATTAATTGTTTTTCTCATAGCAATATTCAATTTCATGAGTAAGGTACATTAGTAGTATCAATCAATAAATAATAGTGATGAAATGTCTGTTGCTTAATAATTTAAAATATGCAGCTAATATAGACTTTTAACTTTATACAGTAGTAACTGTATCCGGCCACACGTTGCTGTGGCTCAGTCTGGTTAAATGGAAAAGAAAGAAAAGAGAAAGCGCACATTTCTAATATGTTTAATTTCACAATGCTTGTGGGCAAACAATATTTTTTGTTGCTCCATTGTCTGTGCAGATATAGATATTGTCTGGTTTGCTGACTCTAGATCATGCAACATATAATTGTCCATGTGAGAAGCAATCCGTGTCTAGATCTAAACCACACAATTCTAAAGATTGGCCCTGAGCTTTGTTGATGGTGATTGCAAACGCCAATCGAATGGGGAATTGCAATCTCTTCAATTGAAATGGCATATTTGTTGGAATTATAGGAATGCGAGGAATGAGGACATCTTCACCTTTGAAAGGTCCTGTCAAGATTGTTGCTTCTACGATGTTGCTCATTAATTTTTTTACTGTAAGCCGCGTGCCGTTGCAAAGCTTTGGCTGGTTGATATTTCGCAACATGATAATTGGCACGCCGATTTTCAATTGTAGTACGTGCGGTGGCATCCCTGGCAGATCGAGTGAATTCAAAAATTCTGTTGGATAATTAACTGCTTCATCTGCTTCCACAACAGTGTCGACAGACTTGTATGTGACTGCCTCGCTTTGAATGTTAGACTAAAGAATATTGTTAAGTTTCTAGATGTCTTTGTTCTTGGCCGCAAGAATAGCTTGTTCACTCAGCCAATCGTGATTTTTATAATTGGTTTGAATATTGGGAAATACTTTTCAATCAATTCTTCTTTTGACCTCACTAAATTGCAGAAGTTATGAGGCAATGAAATTCGTCCTGAGGTCAGATCAACTGGCACCTTTCCATTCCCAATTTCCAGCAATTGATGTGAGAATATCTCAGCTGATCAATCGTTTTGCAGCTGGACATGCATATTTGTAGTTAATTTTAATGTCTCTACGTGTCACCACAAAGTAGAGTATTTCAGGCAAGCATTTATTTCGTCCGCTGGTGTCGATCAAGGAATTACAGGTAATGTTTGCCTGAAATCTTCTGCAAGCAATATTAATGCATTCCCAAATGGTCTGATGTTTCCACGCAAGTCTTGCATGATTGATCAAGAGCCTCGAGCGATTTTTTGTGCGCCATTGTGCATTCATCCCAAACAATAAGTTTGCATTTCTGGAGTGTGAGATGGCACTTTGCAAAGTTGCTGGCACTCAGCAGCTCCTGTGTTGAGCATCTGCCCCCTGGTGGTCAGTGCACATTACAGCTACCGGCCAGTCAGTCGGTCAGCTGGTTGGCTGGTCACTTAGGCTTTTATATATATAGATTTGGTTTGTGTATTTACTTCTCCATTCATTAAAATGGAAGTGCATGAGGAAATGAGTTTTATCCATTTTGTTCATTGCTGTGACCTCTAGTACTGAAAGAGATACTCTACTAGGACTACTAAAGGATTCTCAGCAAATACGTATGTAATAAATGCATGGTACAGCCTGCATTGGGTGTGTGCATGTGTTAGCATGTATATAAAGGAATAAATCTATTTTAATGTTAAAACATATAGGACATAATAATTGTATTTTCCTTAGCTATCATGTATCTTAGACATTATTACTCATAAAAACAATAATTTCTATTCCCTTCTTTTGGGGGAAAAATGCATCTCCAAAAGATTACATTAAAATTCCATTTATAAGAAGCACTTTACTATGTTATTACAAAAAATTTTAGTCATAATATTTTCTGAATTTCAATGAAATTGTATTAGATAAAACTTTCCATAATTTCTTGTACGCACAGTTTAGGAAATATTATTGCATATGCTATTAGGAGTGGTGACAGTGGTGGGTTAACAGGGATTGTTAGGGTATATTAGTTTTGAACATCATAGGCTATGAAGCACTGCTTATCTACCTTTCCATGTGCTGTTTATAATACACCCCCTTTAACAGCTTAAAATTATAATTATAATACACCCCCTTTTACAGCTGTCACAACTTTCTATTATTCTTTTTGTAATAAACTGGTTAAATATGAAAAACAAATTTTTAGGGAAATAACTTATATGAATTATTTTTATTCAAAATCTTAAATTCCAGCAGAAGCCATTAAATTAATTGAAATGATTATTATTTTAGTGAGAATACCACAGACTAATGTAAGCAAAGAAATACTTTGACAATTTTTTATTTATTATTTTGGGTACTGTATTTGCTTTTATACTTATTTTTCTTAAAGAAGCTATCTCTTGAATTTTCAAACTACTTTAAACTTTATAAAAATAATCATTTTGATTTAGATCATTTAAATGATTAAATTTATCATTCATATTAGTGTTACTGAAAATCAAACTGGGACAAGGAGGGATGATGTTACAAGATTTCTACACTGATGAAAACAAATATTTTCAAATGCAAGAAAGATATAAAGGAGTACTAAAATATATTCTATATCAACATACTAATTATTTTATTGTTTTGATATAATGATCTTCCTTAAGAAACTTTATTTTTCCGAATATTGACAAATACAATGTTTGTGGATATGTTTGAAGATAGAAACCTTTTTAAATTTTTTTATTTGGAAACTCTTTTAGGCTTTACCCCATCTAATAACAGGGACATGGCTATGATCAGTTGGTAAAGATGCACATATTTAGGAATATGCCTTTCACTCCTTAAAAAAAATCTTCCTCTCTGATTCAGCATATTTTAAAGACTTTTTTTGTTTGTTTTGTTAATTGAATTTTAGAGAGAGAGGAAGGGAGAGGGAGAGAGAAACATAGATGTGAGAGTACAAATATATCAATTGGCTGCTTCCTGCATGCCCTCTACTGGGGATTGAGCCCACAACCGGGCATGTGCCCTGACCAGGAATTAAACCCACAGTCTTTCAGTGCATGGGACAATGCCCAACCAAGTGAACCACACGAGCCAGGACCTGACTCAGGATATTTTAAATGACAACCAATTCTGGAGGCTGATACTCCAGGATCAAGGTGCTGGTACAGCCGGGCTCCTGGTGAAGGCCCTCATTCTGGTTTATAGAAAGGCACCTTTTTATTGTGCATTCACACGGTGGAGAGAAAGTGAGCATATGCACAAGCTCTCTGGTCTCTTCTTTTAAGGGCACAAATCCCATCACGGGGGCTCCACCCTCATGACCTCAGCTAAACCTCATTACCTTCTAATGGTCCCAGCTCCACATATCAGCATCCTGGAGAATAGGGCTTCAACATAAGAAGTTGAGACACAACAATTCTGTTCCTAGCATCAGGTCAGCTCCATTTTCTTCCACCTTTCTCAGTGAGGTTATGTCATGCATTTGTTATTTGATTATTTTGTCACTGTTTCCATCCTATTCTGGGCTGCCGCTATATCCTGTTTGATTCTGTTTGTTGATTTGTTTGTCTGTTTGTTTTAACCACATTCAGCAAAGTACATTCTGTGTGGGTTTGGCAAATATATGAAGAATACATCATCAATGTATCATATTTCATCACTCTAAGAAAAGTCCTGGATGGCCTTTTTGTAGTAAACTTTTCACTCCCAGATATATCTGTTTTCTGCTAATAATTGTTACTTCTAGAATATCATACAAATAGAATCATACAATGTATAGCATTTTTAGTCCATTTCATTTTACTTAACAAAATGCATTTAAGTTTCATTATGTTATCATATAAGTCATATACCTTATTCCATTTATCAATGGACAGTATTTTGTTTTATGGATGTACCATAGTCCTATTCATTCAAGGGCATCTGTACAAAAATACCTTGTTTTCTTCCAGTTTTTGATGATTAGCAATGTAGCTGCTATAAGTATTCACATATAGACTTTTGTGTGGACATAATTTTTAAAATCTTTTGATAAATAGCTAACAGCAAGATAGCTGAGTTATTTGGTCAGCATATATGTAGGATTGTAGGATTGATTAAAGTAATCAGATCTTAGTCGCTCAAACACACACACACACACACACACACACACACACACACACACATATATATATATATATATATATATATATATATATATTAGCAGTTTTTGGTAGAATATTTAGGGTTCCCTATATACAGTATACAGCATCTTGCCATTTTCTCTATATACATGTTGACATCACATATATGTGGTCTAACTGATGGGGTCCTGGATGTAGACAGTTTTTTCACCTGTCTCACATGAGGGGACCCCTGAGGTCTTTATCTGAGATACCTGAACCCACATGAGCAGCTGCTCAGCGTCCTTCACCATGTGGGCCAGGCTTGGTGGATCCCATCCCCTGTCTATGGACATTAGTGTTTTCTCAGTTTCCCAGGTATTTCATCAGTGCTCTGACGGGTAGTCTCCAAATGCATCTCTGAACAATTGTGCAAGGATTTCTGTGCGGTGACCTCCTTGGATGAGCACTATCAGGTGCAGGCGTGCACCTGTGGAGCTTCGGCAGGTCCTGCACACTGTTTTCCAGAGGAGGGGCCTTTCCCCTCCCCCAGGGGATCTGCTGGGGCCTCTGCTGCTTCACTTTGTCCCCAGGGCTGATTGCCACCAGACCAGAAGCCTGCCTGTCTGATGGTGACAGTACCCTCTCCCCAGTGTAGAGGTACTGTGTGTGTGCCCATAGGGTTAGTCAGGCAACTCTGACACAACCTGGAGTGTGCACTGCCTCTGGTTGGAAGCACCTGTGTTTGCCCTTTGTCCCGGTAGAGACACTGACTTTAGAGGGTTTTCGGCACCACAGGGATGTTAACACTTTCTCTGGGCTGTGAGAAATGCTCTCCAGCTGGTGTTTCTTTCCAGATTACAGCATTTTTTTCCTCTTTCTTTCTTTCTTTCTTTCTTTCTTTCTTTCTTTCTTTCTTTCTTTCTTTCTTTCTTTCTTTCTTTCTTTCTTCTTTCTTTCTTTTCCTTCCTTCCTTCCTTCCTTCCTTCCTTCCTTCCTTCCTTCCTTCCTTCCTTCCTTCCTTCCTTCCTTCCTTCCTTTCTTTCTTTTTTTTTTTTGACACTGGAAGAGCCAGGCCCTGTCCGATTGGCATCTGGCCCTAGGGTCACATTTAGCACAGAGGTCTCACTCAGAGATCATAGATCAGGCACACACTTACTAAAAGGGTTTCTTCTTCTTCTTCTTCCTCTTCTTCTTCTTTCTCTTCCTCTTCTTCCTCCTCTCCTCCTTCTTCTTCTTCCTATCCTCCTCCCCCTCCCTCTCCTCCTCCTCCGCCTCCCTCTCCTCCTCTCCCTCCCCTTCCCCCTCTTCTTCTACTTCTTCTTCTACCTTTGATCTCTATCTCAAATTTCTCTTTCAAATAACAAAAGAGCTATTTCACACAAAAAACAAAACCATGTGAACAGACACAAAACGACACCTATTGTAAGATTCCACTTGTATAAAGTGTCTGGAATAGGTAAAGGGATAGAGAGAAAGCAGATCAGGGGTTTCCAGGGGCAGGAGGAGTGGGGAGTGATTACTGTTGGAGCAGGGTTTCCTTTTGCGGTCATGGAACATCCTGCAGCCAGACAGTGCTGATGCATACACAGCGTCGTGAATGTACTTCATGATCAGGAATGGCACCATTTAAAACAAAACAATAACTTTATTATTTAAAAGGGATTATACAATGGATAAATGAAGAACAAAAAGAGAAAAAAATGAAATAATAAAAGCCAAACTCACCCAAACCTCCAAAGTAGTTAAAAGGCCGAAAAAGAGAGTAAACCATGGAGAACATAAAAACAAAATAAGAACAATAAAGAAAACGGAAATGACAGAGTGAGGGCACTCAACAAGCGGCCCTTGAGTTGGCGCCTCCACAGGCAGCTCCTCCTCTGAGGCAGGAACCAGCAAGGGTCCCGGGGAGGGTTCTTCTTCCAGCGCTGGTGGGGCCTCAGTTGTGTCTGGGGCCGGCCCTGGCTCCACAGCTGCAGCTGGAGAGGCTGCTGGAGGGGGCACGGGCTCTGGAGGTGGACATGCCTCCAGCTCCTCAGGGTGGACTTTGGATGTTACAGGAGGAGCCACGTCTGCCCCCTGGGCTGGTGCTGGAGTGGTGAGAGGAGAGAAGGTCACCCACGTGCCAGAATTCCCTTGTGCCCCCAAACACAGAACACAGTTAGAGCCCAGGACCCACCACAGTACACCCTCCCGCCCAAAGTCCAGCAGGCGGGTGGTCTGAGCCAGTCTTTGCTCCTGGCCAGGCTCTGGGGGGCTCCCTGTGTGTCTGGCAACAATCCCTCCCCATAAGCTCACAGGGACCTCCCCACCCATTCCACCCCCACCGCCCCAGCTTCTCACCCTTGGGCTCTGCTTCCATGGGCTCCAGATCTGGTGGCCGCGGGCCAAAGATGGGGAGCCCCGAGTTGAAAAGTAACCTCCGCGTGTTGGGACTGAACGGCTTCCGGGTTGGAGGCTGGTGGGGCCTGTGTGGCTCAGGTGGAGGAGTCCATCTCCCTGCACCCATGGGCCCTGGTTCCCCAGACCCCCAGGTGGCCACACGTACTTCAGGCCTGCGCTGGCCCAAAGCGGTGTGGCTCACCAGCACCTCCCTGAGGCACATGGGGCGGGGGTATTCATAGAGCAGCTGCGGCTGCTCCACGATCATATTCACCCAATCGTTGGCCCGGGTTGAGCTCTGCAATGACAGTGATAGGCAGCTGACTGGGCGGACTCAAGCCTGGCCCTGGTCACTGCTGCTTCTGCCCACTGGACCTTCTGCTCCCGCTTCGGGTCCAGCCCTTTGTCTGCACACACATCCACCCAGCCAGCCTTGACCCGGGGTGTCAACATCACTGGTCCTGACCCCCAAACCCAGCCTGTTCCTGTTCTGGACAGACCCTCCCCAGGTGAAAACCCCTCCACTCCCACCCCCTAAACACACGGGGAGGGGACATGGGGCTGCTCAGGTGGGATCAGGGCGGGGGCCTGGCCCGAACAAACCTCCTGTGTTACCTCTGAGTGCCGCCGCCGGGAAAAGGGCCACAGGCGTCCTTTGCGCTGAGTCCAGGTACGGATCCAGCGGCGGCCACGACTGAACACACTCTCATCGCTGCCTCTCTTGAGGCATCGGCCTCGGGACACGGGGAGACAACACGAGAACATGGTGTCCTCTCCAGTGTCTCTATCCGAGTGAGTGGGAAGGGCAGTTATAGAATGTGGCTGCCTGGTTACCTGGGCTCCAGGTTCTGTGGGGCTCCATCGTCAGGGAGTGAGGTCACTGGCTGGGTCCCCTTGCCCAAGCACCCCCTCAGACATGAGCAGTGACCTCACTCCCTGACGATGGAGCCCAACAGAACCTGGAGCCCCGGGAACCAGGCAGCCACATTCTATAACTGCCCTTCCCACTCACTCGGATAGAGACACTGGAGAGGACACCATGTTTTCGTGTTGTCTCCCTGTGTCCCGAGGCCGATGCCTCAAGAGAGGCAGCGATGAGAGTGTGTTTAGTCGTGGCCGCCGCTGGATCCGGACCTGGACTCAGCGCAAAGGACGCCTGTGGCCCTTTTCCCGGCGGCGGCACTCAGAGGTAACACAGGAGGTTTGTTTGGGCCAGGCCCCGGCCCTGATCCCACCTGAGCAGCCCATGTCCCCTCCCCGTGTGTTTGGGGGGTGGGGGTAGAGGGGTGTTCACTTTGGGAGGGTCTGTCCAGAACAGGAACAGGCTGGGTTTGGGGGTCAGGACCAGTGATGTTGACACCCCGGGTCAAGGCTGGGTGGGTGGATGTGTGTGTAGACACAGGGCTGGACCCGAACCGGGAGCAGAAGGTCCAGTGGGCAGAAGCAGCAGTGACCAGGGCCAGGCTTGAGTCCTCCCAGTCAGCTGAGATCACTATCATTGCAGAGCTCCACCCTGGTCAACGATTGGATAAATATGATCGTGGAGCAGCCGCAGCTGCTCTATGAATACCCCCGCCCCATGTGCCTCAGGGAGGGGCCGGTGCAGGCCACTGAGGGCCAGCGCAGGCCTGAAGTGCGTGTGGCCACCTGGGGGTCTGGGGAACCAGGGCCCATGGGTGCAGGGAGAAGGACTCCTCCACCTGAGCCACACAGGCCCCACCAGCCTCCAACCCGGAAGCCGTTCAGTCCCAACACGCGGAGGTTACTTTTCAACTCGGGGCTCCCCATCTTTGGCCCGCGGCCACCAGATCTGGAGCCCATGGAAGCAGAGCCCAAGGGTGAGAAGCTGGGGCGGTGGGGGTGGAATGGGTGGGGAGGTCCCTGTGAGCTTATGGGGAGGGATTGTTGTCAGACACACAGGGAGCCCCCCAGAGCCTGACCAGGAGCAAAGACAGGCTCAGACCACCTGCCTGCTGGACTTTGGGCGGGAGGGTGTCCTGTGGTGGGTCCTGGGCTCTAGCTGTGTTCTGTGTTTAGGGGGCACAAGGGAATTCTGGCACGTGGGTGATCTTCTCTCCTCTCACCACCCCAGCACCAGCCCAGGGGGCAGACGCTGCTCCTCCTGTAACATCCAAAGTCCACCCTGAGGAGTTGGAGGCAGAGCTGGAGGCAGAGCTGGAGGCATGTGCACCTCCAGAGCCCGTGCCCCCTCCAGCAGCCTCTCCAGCTGCAGCTGTGGAGCCAGGGCCGGCCCCAGACACAACTGAGGCCCCACCAGCGCTGGAAGAAGAACCCTCCCCGGGACACTTGCTGGTTCCTGCCTCAGAGGAGGAGCTGCCTGTGGAGTTGCCAACTAAAGGGCCGCTTGTTGAATGTGCTCACCCTGTCCCAAGGGGAAAGCTTGTCGTACCCCTGCCTCCTTGATATTTCCATTTTTTTTTTTTTTAAAGAATTTTAGTGAGTTTATTTGAGCCAAACTGTCGACATATGCCGGGAAGCAGAACCTCAATGAATTGAGATAATGCTCCGAGGAATGGCGGGTTACATCTGTATTTATACATTGCCATCAAAGGAGGGACATAGGTGGGCTACATGAAATTCATTGGTGACGGATTAAGGAGGTGGAGTAAAGTCAAAAGGTGGGAAACCCCTGGGATTGGATAAAAGTAAAATGATGGACACATACTTAGGTGGGTACAGGAACAATTAACATGATAATGAAGGAATTTGAGGCATCTGTCCTGGCGCCCACTACATTTGGTTGTGCCCCAGGGGCTCCAGCAAAAGAAGGAAGTTACAAGTTACCCAGACATCTCACAGATATGTTATCTTAGAGGCAAAAAGGCAAATGGGCTCAGGAAAGATCTAAGTTGATCTTTGTCAGGGAAAATATCGGCCTAGGACATGACTGCCCACTATAACCTGTTTGTAGTTAAATATTTAATTTTCAGACCATCTTTTGTGGTTATTTTAGGTCTCTGAGTTTTCAAGACTGCCACACAGGCCTCCCCTGAGCTTGTCAGGTTAGCAGGTGGCTTCTTTCGTTCACACATCCCCCTTTTGGTCATAAATCAATCCAAAGGATGCATTGATGACCAACCTTTTGGTTGGATAATGGAGTCCCACGGTGCTAGGAAGGCTCATTCCTAGGATGTCTCAGTGTCAGCATGTCTTGCTGAACAGGTGGACCACTGGGGATGGGGCAAGACCATAACCTTAGATGGCATTTAAGGTCGAATTATATATATGTTTTCAAAAGGCAGGTAAATGGGAGGCAGTCAGATCCTATATGTCCTTGTTAAAAAGTATTCTGGATCATTTCTAATTTTGAGCCACCATGATCCGAGTCTTTTTTCTGTTTGTCTTACGTTTTGCTTTTCTGCATCTAATATAACATTTACATATCATGAACAAAAGTAACAATAGTAAACCAATAACACTGATTAGGAACAGAAAATGTCTAATACTAGACAAGGAAAAGTCTAAGGGGAACAAGCATCCCAGCCAACCGAAAAACCCTTTACATGTATTATCATAATTTTTTATTAAGCTAATTATATGTTTTCCTCCTTCATCCACTGTCATTTGTACTTTATGATATGTTTGGCCGGATGAATTAAGACTCTCTATTATTTCATCATCTAGAAGTTCTAATTTTTCTTCTGGCCAATTAGTTTCCATAGAAATGACTTCATGGGGAGGATTAAGTTCAATTTCCCAATACATTGGTTTTTCAGTATCAATATTATCATAGGTTTTATGAACCTCAGGCAAAGTTATTTTGCCTATAATTTCAGTATTACACCATATTCCAGTATTATTTAAAGTAAACTTGGTGTTATTACAGTAAAAATCACTTATTATAACAGAAGAGTTTTTTAACCCTTCCCAGCAAAAACGCCCCTTTTCCATATACTATATTGTTATTTGTTAGGGTAGATACAATAAGCCAGGACTGGGTGAATTCAGTATTCCATATGAATTGAGGGCATAACCATTCACTTTTCCAATTTTCACAGACAGTGAGATGGGTTCACATTGTTTATTATTTTTAAATATGGCCCATCTACTTCCCATTGGAAGTATTCTAGTATTATAGAGGATGGTCCTTATGCCAGCCAATTGAACTACTGGGAATTTAAGCCTAGGATTTAACCGAGGCACCTGGGCTTTTAAGACACAATGTCGTAGATCGCATTTCCCATCCAAAATTTTCCAAATTCCTGGGGAACCATATGAGTCCCATAAGTGTCTGGCCTGGGCTTCTGCAGCCATTATAGTTGGCCATTGTTTCATAGCCACTTCAGATTCCTTGCATTAGCATAGACAACAGGCCCAGTTGACTTAGGGCACAAGCACATTCCCATTGTTGGGTTTGGGCATGAGTTTTTAGTCTGTCGAGCCTGTTCTATCCATTAAACTAAGGCTTTATTATCTTTCCATGCTGCTCCCCACTGTTTTTCCTTCTTCCAGAAACAGCATTCCCTCTAGATGACCTATTTGAGATAAAAATCTTTTTCTAATGAATGACATTCTTCATTAGCTGCAAGTTCAGCTTGTCCCAGGATACCAAGGCCAGCCCCTACTCCTCCAAGTATTCCTCTTTTGCTTCTTTTAGGGAGACCAATGTTGTTGGATCCACCAGAAATGTTGTTGCCATTGGGTAGCTATGGCTTGGGAGCAGTTAGGGTATACTGAGTGGAGCCAAAAATGTTGAGTTTCCCATGCCATAGTTAAATGGGTGAAGGGGACTCCCAAATGAGCTAGAGTTTGAGTATTTATAGGGCTCCTCAAACGTCCAGGACACAAGGACGGTGGGGTAATTATATCTACCCACCAAGTGACCCCAATAATTTCTGAAATGGGATCCATTGATTTCTTTCTTGTTTCACAGACATCCAGCCACAAGAGCATGGCTGGTGAGTCTGAGGACATGATATGCTATGACAGATAGGACAGGCTGCTGCAAGCCTTTGGCCATCATATCCAGGTGTTTTTCTTAGCTATTCATCACCCATCTCTATAGCCATACAATATTCATCCAGATTACATCCATATATAATTCTACCAGTGGAATTATCAGGGAGATATTCTTGGAGGTATTTGCCTAAGGTGGGTCCTTTATAATAGATAGAGCCAGAAAACAACAACAACCACCAAAGCTTATATTGGTAGGAGAAGACCAATGTGTGGCTAACAAGGCATTAATTTCACTATCATACCTGATAACCAGAACATCATTGTGTAGTAGGAAGGAAAGGTTAGCAGGTATCTAAGTTAAATTTTTCATATCTAATAAAGAGGTTTGGAGAGGTAGACATTATTTCCACTAGGGAACCATAAGGATAATAATATGAAAATCATTTTATGTACATTCAATCAATATCAATCAGATGATATAAAAACAAGCAATATCAGTTTATGAGTATACAGGCCTTGTTGACGTCATCTTGGGATAGCTGTCTGCCTCCGTGGTCAGCGACTTCTCGTCCTTGAAAAGTCTGTGATCTTTGCTGCAGATGGAGATAGTGTCAGAGATGGGAGTAGACGTCCATTCACAGTCAGATGCCTTTTTTAAATGAGAAATGTGAATTCATGAGCTAACTCCTTTAAGTTTAGCTGCACATGGGTTAGTGATATCTGGTAAGGTCCCCTCCAATGAGGTTGGAGAGAGTCTTTTATTTGGTGTCTTTTCCAAGAGACCAAATCTCCTGGTTGTAAGCCATGATCTTTGAAACCTTCGTCTCCCGGGAGCGCACTGTGAAATGAATCTGTTAACAATTTGTTAGTTCCTACAATGCAGAATGTCTGCTCTTTACTTTTCCCTATATTCGGGAAACAAAAGATTTAAGAGTCAACAATATTTTAAATAGAATCATAAGAATAATTATCCTCAATTCATTTAGTCCCATAGTTGTTTTTGTTTATTTATTCCTTGAAGTTCTATAAATCTTCATCCAGCTCAAATATGACCTGCTTAGAAGCCTGCAAGTTAGAGTAAATCCGAGTCCTTTTCATGGATTTTTCTAGACATATATACCTACAAATGCATCAGAATAAAGCTGTCCACAAATGACAAAAATTTAAAAGTGGCATGGTTATAGATTTGATAAAAACTTTGCTTTTCTATAAAATATAACATTCCAACACGACAACTTCTTGGTAAGTAATAATCCCTGTAAAATGACATAGAGAATAATATAAAATTTGTATACCTTTAGATTCAATTATAATTTCAACATATAAAGAATAATATGTAAGAGTTTAAAATGAGGCACATTGCTTATTGCAAGCAGTGTATTGAGCATTGAAAATAATACATAAACTCCCAATAAGTGAAACGCAAATACCCAGAGTATCACTGGCAGACGCCCCCACAGGGAATCATGACTCTTGGCTTGCCAGTGTCCCTGACTGGACACATGCTACCCTCCTAAAGTTTCCTGTTTGAACTTGGCTCTGAGAATCTTTGCAAGTTTCTTTCTGAAGCAGAGTGCCTTAACAACGCATGTGACCTGTCCTTGCTCTTGATTGGAGCTCAGGCACATGGTCTTTCCCGATTGGCTAATTCAAAGGGAGGAGTTGGCCCTTACTCTTTCAAGGGGAGAAGCAAACCATGCGGCCAACATGGCGGCTGCCAAGTCACAGTCCAAAATGGAGGCTGTCTAAACTATTCTTTGACCAAGAAGATTATTTGTTTATTCTCACAACAAATAAGGAAAGAGCAAACCAAAATCCCTAAAAGATAGACAGCCACAATTATATTTCAGACAAACAGACAGAAATCTCACTAGCTGTTTCTGGAGGCTGAACCCTGAGAGGGAGAGCAAGAAGAGCACCCAAGATTAATAAGAATTCTTGGCAGCTGCTGGGACGTTCTTGCTATCTCTCTCACGCCTTCAACCCCACCACACACAACTAGGCTTCCCCAAAGCGGGACCTGCCTCTTCTTTCAACAAATTAAACAACAACAAAGAGACACAAAAACATCAACACTCTTATACAGGCGCGCAGAAAACACACTAAGAATTTACACCAGAGAATGTCTAGCATTAAAATTACTGAAGCAGTGTCTTTTGTCCCCAGTTCGGGAACTGCCTCTCTCTAGAATTTCAGTACATTCCCAAAGGACTATTCAAAAATGGCTGTAGACATTTGTTAACTTCAGAATAGTTCTGAGATAGTCTCTGAAAATCTTTTTTATTAATTTCCATCTTATTGGAAGAAAATTTTTTCTTAGAAGCTTCTAGTTTCCAAATCAAGATACGCTTCCCATATACTCATTCACTTTAATTTCAGAGCCGGCATTTTTTTTTAATTCCTGCATGCAAAATATTAGCATCGGTACCCCAAACAAACTGCATTTTTTTTCTGGCCATTCCTCAGTTAATATTTTCTAGTTAAATTTTCTCATTTCTGTTAAGTAAAGGCTTCTTATCAGGAGTATTAAATGAGGGCTGGGGTCTTGGGAGCTTCTGGCCTTGGAGGCACAATTTCCCATGTTAAATTTTTTTTTTTTTTTTTTTTTTTGGATATCTGTAGTCTGAGCAAACTTTAGATATGTTATGTAGTAGGTCAAATGTGGCCTCAGTTTCTCTCCCGGCTGTCTAAAACCACAAAAAAGTTTTGGAGCCCGGGCAGACCAAGCCTTTATGGTGGCCCCCTAGAAAAGCCATTTAGTTAATTACAGTTGCGTCGGAACTTCCAGATGGGGCTCCTGCATTTCTGACACTTCCACAAAATTCTTAGTCACCTAAGAACACCCGAGAATCGGGCAGGAGGGAGGATGTGCCCCTTTATCTTCGGAGCTGAACGAGTTCAGCTCTCATCAGTTTAGCGAAGGTTTTTTGCTCAGACTCTCAGAAAGCAATTCCAATTGAAGAGCCAAAATCAAAACCAGCCACCTGTGTTTTTTTTTTTCCCTCCAGTCTTGCCTTAGCCTGGGTTCTATTAACCCTTAATCTTAGTTTCACCTCGAGGATTTTAAAACACAGCTCAAATAAAGTCAGACCCTCTACCAAAACAAGGGAAGGTCCTGGATCCAAGAGAAAACTCACCCAAATTCACCTGATACGGCGGGGAGCCGGCGGGACTCAATGGGCCCCTTGCTGGATCCAAGCACCGAATCCGAGTCCGCAAGGTGGTCCTGGGTGAGCTTCTTTGGAATCCTGCCGCGACTACGCCAAGTAATGTTAACGAAAAAAACCATTGAAACCTGTAAAGAATTTTAGTGAGTTTATTTGAGCCAAACTGTCGACATATGCCGGGAAGCAGAACCTCAATGAATTGAGATAATGCTCCCTCCATTTTCTTTACTGCTCTTATTTTGTCTTTATGTTCTCCATGGCGTACTTGCTTTTTTGATCCTTTTATTACTTTGGGGTTTTGGGCGAGTTTTGCTTTTATTATTTTCTTTTTTCCAGTTTTGACCTTTATTTTTCCATTGTAAAATCCCTTTTGAATAATAAAGTTATTGATTTATTTTATATGGTGCCATTCTTGAACATGAAGTACATTCACGAGGCTGAGCAAGGATCACCACTATCCTTCCGATGGTCTTAGGCTCTACAGCAGCGGTTCTCAACCTGTGGTTCATGACCCACAAGTTGAGAACTGCTAGCAGGGTTGCCTAAGACCATTGGAAAACACAGACATTTACATTACAATTCATTAACAGTAGCAAAATTACAGTTATGAAGTAGCAACAAAAATAATTTATGGTTGGGGGTCACCACAACATGAGGAACTGTATTAAAGGGTAGCGGCATTAGAAAGGTTGGGAACCACTGTTCTAGAGGCAGTGCACACACCAGTACATCTCAGAGATGCCACACCTCCCCAAAGGGGAGATACACACTGTGAACACTGGGGAGAGAGCACTGTCACCATTAGACTGACAGGCTTCTTGTCTAGTGGGGATCAGTCCTGGGGACAAAGTGAGGCAGCAGGGGAGCCATCAGATTTTCTAGGGAGCAGTGGGAAGTCCCCTCCTCTGGGAGAACAGTGTGCAGGACCTGTCAAAGTCTTACAGGTGCACAACCTCCCCTAGCAGCGCTCACCCTAAGAGGTCACCTCAATGACATTCTTGCACAAATTTTCAAAAATGCGTTTTTGAACTACCCATCATGCAATGATGAAATTGCAGGCAATTTGAAAGGGGATGGGTTCCACCAATCCTGGTCCATGTAGAGGAGAGAAGCTCAGCTTCTGTTAAAGCCGGTGCAGGGGTCTCTACATGCTGACAAATTAAGAGCTCAGGGTTCCTCTCACATGAATTGAAAAGAAAATAATGAAATAGACTTTGATATCCTAAAAGAAAATACTGACTTACCAGAAGAAGTGCCTCTAATTTCTGACAATTTTTCTGATAACCAAGAAGTTCATGTAAAAAAGATTATTTTTTAATTGAACAAAATTTTACGTGTCTAAAAACATTAATATTTTAACTCTTAATCTTTCTGTTTTGATTTAGTTGGGTTTCAAGCCACAGTTCAAACCTAATTTTTTCATTTATTAGATTGCTAAGCCAAAACCTCTTTGTAAAAATATGTTTCAAAATATTTTGTGGAATATAAAAGAACACATCCTTTGTTTTTTCTTTATTGATTAAGGTATTACATATGTGTCCTTATCTTCCCCATCCCCTGAATCCCCACTCATACCCTCACGCTCCTGATGTCTATGTTCATTGCTTAGGCTTATATGCATGCATACAAGTCCTTAGGTTGATCTCTCCCCCTTACTCTCCCCCTCCCCTACCTTCCCTGTGAGATTTGATGGTTTGATTGATGCTTCTCTGTCTCTGGATCTGTTTTTGTTCATCAATTTATGTTGTTCATTATATTCCACAATTGAGTTAGATCATGTGATATTTATCTTTCTCTGATTGGCTTATTTTGCTTAGCATAATGCTCTCCAGTTTCATCCATGCTGTTGCAATTGGTAAGAATTCCTTCTTTTTAGTATGAAGTTTCCTCAAATAACTAAATATGGAACTCCCTTTTTCATTTTTTGCCCAAATGATTTTCCTCTCACTTGTTTTGACACCATGTATGTTTTTCATGGGTGTCTTAAATATGGAACTCCCTTTTGACCCAGTGATTCCACTTCTAGAAATATATCCCAAGAAACTGGCAACACCAATCAGAAAGAATATATGCATTCCTATGTTCATAGCAGCACAATTTACCATAGCTAAGATTTGGAAACAGCTTAAGTACCCATCAGCTGATGAGTGGATTAAAAAACTGTGGTACATCTACACAATGGAATATTACACTGAATAAAAAAGAACACATCCTTGAGAGAGGAACCAATATGGCGGCAAAGTTAAACAACTAAACTGCCGCTTCACACAACAATTTCAAAAATACAACTAAAAAACAAAAGGTCTACCACCCAGAAGCACGGGAAAGCTGGCTGAGTGGTAGATTTACAACTAAGAAGAGAAGGGAGCGCAAACGCTGGAGAGCTGAGGTACGGAGGCGCGCGCAAAGCGGGTGGGCGGCGGGCGACTGGGCGCGCGGCTTTTCTTCAAACCGAAGGGAGACAAATTCCTGATCACTCTGAACTCCAGTTTCTGGGGACACGTGGGGGACCCAGATGCCTACAGGGAGAAGCTGGACTCTCGGCCATCGGTCGGAGAGTGAGAGTGACTTTTCTGCAGAGGTGCGCCCAGCAATCAGGGTTTGCTGCGCTGGAGCGCGGGACACGGGGACTTGAAAACACGGAAAGGCAGAGATGGCTGAAGGCAGCCATGGCCATTGGCCACGCCCCAGCCTAGTGACACCCTGAGACCCTGCCCCACCCTGAGACCCCACCCCGCACATTCTACAAACCTGCCCAGGCTCCACACAGCGGCTTTTACATATAAATGGCCTGTTCTGTGGCAGCTCAACCAAATTAACTGCAGCTCCAGTCAGACTGCTCTAAAACTGCCCAAGCAAAGAGGAGAAAACTGTAGCTCTTGCTGTAGCTCCTGCTGGGAGGCCTCAGACCTGCACCCCATTGGACATCCAGACACTAGGGTATCTAGTGATCGGTGTGGACAACACCAGATTTCAACTACTCTCATAAGGGACACATTCAAGAGGCAGACTCAGTGAGCACCAAAGCCCTACTGTGTCTCCAGTACAGCAATTCTTCCGTATAGACACAGCAGGTCCTCACAGCCAATTGGCCTGGAGGTCAATTCCTCCCAGTGTACCAACAGCAATCAAGGCTTTTAACTACACCAAGACTTTCCACTCAGCTCACAAAGGGGTGTACCAAGAGCGACCACCTAGAGTGATTGGGGAAGCTGAGCTACCGGCCCCTATAGGTCACTGACCACACAAAGCCACTCCATCAACACAGGGAGGCAGCCAAAATGCAGAGACACCAAAGTATGTCACGAGTAGGAGAGATGGAGGAAAGCAAACTAATGAACGACACAGTGTTCAGAACCACATTTATAAGGTTACTCAAGAATCTTCTAAAAATCGCTGAGAAACTTGAAGAGACCTACAAGGACCTTAATGAGAATACCAAAAAAATGGAAAAGGACCAGTCAGAAATTATGCATACATTGTCTGAAATAAAGAATATACAGACATTCAACTGTAGACCACTGTACCCGAAGAGTCAAACCAAAGATCTGGAATATGAGGAAGAAAAAAACACCCAACCAGAGAGGCGGAAAGAAAGAAGAATCCAAAAGTGTGAGGATAGCGTAAGGAGCCTCTGGGATGGCTTTAAGCGTACCCATATCCAAATTTTTTGGGTGCCAGAAGAAGAGAGAGAGCAAGATACTGAAAACCTATTTGAAGAAATAATGACAGAAAACTTCCCCCACCTGGTGAAAGAAATAGACTTACAAGTTCAGGAAGCACACACAACCCCAAACAAGAGGAATCCAAAGAGGACCACACCAAGACACATCATAATTAAAATTCCAAGGGCAAAAGACAAAGAGAGAATCTTACAAGCAGCAAGAGAAAAACAGTTAGTTATATACAAGGGAGCACCCATACGACTGTCAGCTGATTTCTCAACAGAAACTATGCAGGCCAGACGGGAATGGCAAGAAATATTCAAAGTGATGAATAGCAAGAACCTACAACCAAGACTACTCTACCCAGCAAAGTTATCATTCAGAATTGAAGGGCAGATAAAGAGCTTCACAGATAAGAAAAAGCTAAAGGAGTTCATCACCACCAAACCAGTATTACATGAAATGCTGAAAGGTATTCTTTAAAAAGAGGAAAAAGAAGAAAAAAGTAAAGATAAAAATTATGAACAACAAATACATATCTATCAACAAGTGATCCTAAAAATCAAGTGAATTCAAAATCTGAGGAACAGAATAAACTGGTGAACATAATGGAATCAGAGGCATAGGATGGGAGTGGATTGATAATTCTCAGGGGGAAAGGGGGGGTACGGGAAGAGACTGGACAAAAATCATACACCTTTGGATAAGGACAACGGCGGCGGGGGGGGGGGGGGAGGTAAGAGCAGAGGCAGGGTGGGAACCGGGTGGTGGGGAGATATGGGGGGGAAAAAAGGAGAAACAATTGTAATAATCTGAACAATAAAGATTTATTTAAAAAAAGAACACATCCTTAAAGAAAAAAATTTGTTTTTCTTACTTAACCAAAATAAAAAAATATGTCAAAGAAGTCACGTTTTTAACAGTTTAATTTTTGCCTAGTTTCTGGTTTAAATGAAAGTTCTTTTAGCCAGAAGAAAGCAGATACTGGATACTCCAAAGACAAGTGTGACATTTAAACTATTCAGAGCATATGTTTGAAAATAATTGAATATGGTCAATAGAATTTTTTTTCCATGTGTACTTGTGGGAGAATGATATTCACCTGGCTGGGGTCCAACTTCGGTATATGCACTTTTAGAAGGATTTTTTTTTTCTTAGTTCTTAATATGACCTTTGGTTCCTAAAAACCCTACTGAGCCGAAACCGGTTTGGCTCAGTGGATAGAGCATCGGCCTGCGGACTGAAAGGTCCCAGGTTCGATTCTGGTCAAGGGCATGTACCTTGGTTGCGGGCACATCCCCAGTGGGGAGTGTGCAGGAGGCAGCTGATCGATGTTTCTCTCATTGATGTTTCTAACTCTATCCTTCTCCCTTCCTCTCTGTAAAAAGTCAATAAAATATATTAAAAAAACACACCCAAAAAACCCCACTGATTCTCTCCTTTTATCAACAGGCAACTTATATATGACTAGAGGTCTGGTGCATGAAAATCATGTACAGAGCTGGGGGGGGGGGGGAGGTCCCTCCATCCGGCCTGCACCCTCTCAATCCCTCTCAATGAGTGGGATCAGGCCTAACAATTAGTCAGACATCTCTCTCACAATCTGGGACCGCTGGCTCCTAAATGTTCACCTGCCTGCTGATCCTCCTAACGATCTCTTCCTCGCCCCCCTCTCGCAAGAATAGCTCATTCACTCAGCCAATCATGATTCTTATAATTGGTTTGAATATTGGGAAATACTTTTTCAATCAATTCTTCTTTTGACTTCACTAAATTGCAGAAGTTATGAGGCAATGAAATTCGTCCTGAGGTCAGATCAACCGGCACCTTTCCATTCCCAATTTCCAGCAATTGATGTGAGAATATCTCAGCTGATTGATCGTTTTGCAGCTGGACATGCATATTTGTAGTTAATTTTAATGTCTTTACATGTTGCCACGAAGTAGAGTATTTCAGGCAAGCATTTATTTCATCCGCTGGTGTCGATCAAAGAATTACAGGTAATGTTTGCCTGAAATCTCCTGCAAGCAATATTAATGCATTCCCAAATGCTCTGATATTTCCACGGAAGTCTTGCAGTGATCGATCAAGAGCCTCGAGCGATTTTTTGTGTGCCATTGTGCATTCATCCCAAACAATAAGTTTGCATTTCTGCAATACTTTTGCCATGGTGGATGCTTTGGAAATGTTGCATGTGGGAGTTTCAATGAATTGCATGTTCACTGGCAATTTCAAAGAGGAATGAGCAGTTCTTCCACCTGGTAGCAATGTCGCAGCTATTCCGGACGCTGCAAAAGCTAAGGCTATGTCATTTTGGGATAGAATTGCTGCCAGAATCAATCTAATTAGGAACGTTTTACCAGTTCCTCCTGGCGCATCTAAGAAGAAGATTTCTCCAACCCTGTTATTGACAGTTTGCATTATTTGATCGTAAATGCCTTTTTGCTCAAGCGTTAGTTTAGGAATATTTGATTGCACATACAACAAAAGATCACCCGTGTTGTAATTTTGTTCACGACGAAATTCTACATCGAACGAAGCAGCAGCAGATCGATTGGGTGATGGCATTCCCAATTGATTGAGAACTTTGTTCGCGATTTCTAAGCACAAATCTTCAATCATTATCAACGCTTCGTTGTAGATTTCTGCTGTGAAATCCATGTTCATATTTGAATTTTCTTTGCATATTCGACGGAAAATATCTTCAGCCATGTGCGATTTATATTTCTCCCATAACTCTGTTGGAAATGAAGGAGAGCAGGTGGTCAATATGATTGCAAACAATGCACGAATTTGACTTGGATGTGACATGTTGCACGCGTCATTAATGCATACATCCCAGTGTCAGTTGTTCTCCAATAAATTCAGAGCTTGACATGCACTGTGGAGAGTGGCATGTGTAACGCCGTTGACAGTTCTCAATTGCTGGAAAGACGTTGGACCGGGCACATTTACCAGCAGCATGCGAAGAAAGAAGCATTCATCTTGATTGGGATGCACAGTGTACAGTCTGCCTATCGTAGTTTCTTTTAATATGCCAGGTTGTCCGTCGACTCGCTCTCCTTGTTTGCGTCGTTCAAATGATTTTCTACTCGCATTCCATGTGTAATACGTAGGCAATTCCGAATAAAGCACACTTTTGCATAGTTTGTTAACAGCTGATACGTGCAAAGCCGGTGACTATATGCTGCACTCTGCTAACACTGCCCCAGAGAAGTCAAGTACCTCAGCACAGTGGACAGCCAATGTTTCACCGGCAGCAGAAGTGTGACCTCTGCCTCACTTTTGCTTCCGACTACGAGCAAGTGCATCTGTGTTAGCCAAATAAGCATCACATCCAGAATTTCAGGAATGACTGAGAAATAAAGTTTTAACTTTCCAGCCTTTGCAAGACAACACACATTAGAAGGAAGTAGAGAGTCCACCTCTTGTATTGACCACACATATTTAAGTATTTTGTCCTATCTCCACATAGAAACACTACAAGTCAAATAACTCCATTTTGTCCATGAGGAAACTAAAACTAAAGGAGTTTAATTAATTTTCATTCAACCAAACCTTTCTGATTTCCACTACTCTTTCTAATTTTACCTCTACACCCCCCTTCTCAATGGCTGATATTTTTCCTTTGTTCATCTCAGACACTTTTTATGGACTCTGCAGATATTAATAGATTCTTCCTATCTGAAATTACTAAACAGCATATAATGATTAGAACTCAATTTTCCATCTTTTATATTTTTCTTTATCTTTTTATTTAACCACTTTAAAAGACAACAATATATTTATAAAAATGTGACAAGTTAGTGAATTAAATTGATAGTTATTCTTATTATAGATATGAATAAGTTAAATATTCTATACTTACATTTAGGAAACAATGAAAACATATTGAGTTTACTTTATTTTGAAATCCTACTTTTGTCCTATAGATATAGGGTTTAAAAATGAATAACATCTTTATAGTGGTAAAACTTAAGAAAGCAAGATCTGTGAACTTGAAAAGACTAAATGTACACAGGGAGATAGGAAAGGACCATATCTGGTTTAAGATATTATAATTTCATAAAATCCATTCTGGAAAAAGGCAGTGTTTTCTCCTATTTCCTTTAGATGAAAGTTAACAAAGGAAAACATATTTTGTTTGCTTATATAACATCATCCTTTATTCCTGATATTTGACTTTAATAAGGTGAAGGTGTTTGTTAAGTAGAAGGTTCAACAAATCTGGTTTTAGGTATCATAACCTCCACTGTCCTTCAAAATCTCTCCCCAAATTTCTTAAGAGTAAAGACATCATAATTAAGGTGGATTATTGGTCCTGTTAGCATTTAAATTTCTTAATGCCTCTTCTTCCTTCTGTACTATTTCAATACTTTTATCTAAATTGGTCTAATTCCTGCTTCAAAGTTAATGTTATGAGATTTCCATGAGCATTTTTTAATTGGCCTTTCAAAGCTGAAAGAGTAAACAAGGCTATCTTATTTATTTTGACCTTACATATAAGTAGATTACATAGATTAGGAGAAAGAGAATGACAGAAAAAAACTGAGAGTATGACAATAAAAATATATAGAATCTATAAATATATAGTAATAGTTCCATTTATTAATATACAATAACTAGAGGCCCAGTGCATGAAATTCATGCATGGGGGGAGGTGTGTCTCTCAGCCCAGCCTGCACCCTCTCCAAT
Organism: Cnephaeus nilssonii; assembly: GCF_951640355.1. Taxonomy (NCBI): domain Eukaryota; kingdom Metazoa; phylum Chordata; class Mammalia; order Chiroptera; family Vespertilionidae; genus Cnephaeus; species Cnephaeus nilssonii. The sequence continues at coordinate 58,243,989 of NC_137079.1, read as the reverse complement.
CTGGGACCCCCTCGAGGGGTGTCCAACTGCCCAGGTAGGATTGAGCCTAAATAGGCAGTCAGACATCCCTCTCACAATCCAGAACTGCTGGTGGCCAACTGCTCACCTGCCTGCCTTCCTGATTGCCCCTAACTGCTTCTGCCTGCCAGCCTGATCACCCCCTAACCACTACCCTGCCAGCCTGATTGATGCCTAACTGCTCCCCTGCCAGCCTGTTTGCCCCTAACTGCCCTCCCCTGCAGGCCTGGTCACCCCCAACTGCCCTCCCCTGCTGTTCTGGTCCCCCCCAACTGCCCTCCCCTGCAGGCCTGGTCCCCCCAACTGCCCTCCCCTGCACTCCTGGTCCCCCCAAACTGGACTCTCCCAACTCCCCTCCTCTGCTGGCCCAGTCACCCCTAACTGCCCTCCCTGCTGGCCTGATTGCCCACAACTGCCCTCCCCTGCAGGCCTGGTCCCCCCCAACTGCCCTCCCCTGCAGGCCTGGTCCCCCCAACTGCCCTCCCCTGCACTCCTGGTCCCCCCAAACTGGACTCTCCCAATTCCCCTCCTCTGCTGGCCCAGTCACCCCTAACTGCCCTCCCTGCTGGCCTGATCGCCCACAACTGCCCTCCCCTGCAGGCCTGGTCCCCCCCAACTACCCTCCCCTGCAGGCCTGGGTCCCCCCCCCCCAACTGACCTCCACTGCAGGCCTGGTCCCCCCCAACTGCCCTCCACTGCAGGCCTAGTCCCCCCAAACTGCCCTACTCTGCAGGCCTGGTCCCCCACAACTGCCCTCCCCTGCAGGCCTGGTCCCCCAGCTGCCCTCCCCTGCAGTCCTGGTCCCCCCATACTTCCCTCTCCTGCTGACCTGGTCTCCCCCAACTGCCTCCTCTGCTGGCCCAGTCACCCCTAACTACCCTCCCTGCTGGCCTGATCGCCCACAACTGCCCTCCCCTACAGGCCTGGTCCCCCCCAACTGCCCTACTCTGCAGGCCTGGTCCCCCCCAACTTCCCTCCCCTATAGGCCTGGTTCCCCCTCAAGTGCCCTCCACTGCAAGCCTGCCCCCCCCCCTCAACTGCCCTTCACTGCAGGCCTGGTCCCCCCAAACCACACTGTTGACAAAGGCAGGACCACTGGGCTAGCGGTTTAGTATAGCATGTGTTTCTTTTACGTACAACAGATGGCGCTGTTTTTCAAAAAAAGCATGTTTTTACCTGTCACAGGTGTGACATCTATATAATAGTAGGTATAAGGTATATACAAACACGCGCGTATTCGAATGCAACATTGTGTCAAAATTTCAAAGCAATCGGTGAACTTTCAGAGATTTAAGATTTTGAACAAATGAACATTTACATTTTTATTTATATAGATAAAGATTATGTTATGAAAGAACTAGAGGCCCAGTGCATGAAATTCGTGCATGGCGGGGGGTGGGGGGGTCCCTCAGCCCAGCCTGCACCCTCTCCAATCTGGGACATCCCACTCACAATCCAGGATTGCTGGCTCCCAACCGCTCGCCTGCCTGCCTGCCTGATTGCCCTTAACCGCTTCTGCCTGCCAGCCTAATCAACGCCTAACTTATCCCCTGCTGGCCCGATTGCCCCCAACTGCCCTCCCCTGCCGGCCTGGTAACCCCTAACAGCCCTCCCCTGCTGGAGTGGCCCTCCCAATTGCCCTCCCCTGCTGGCCCGGTCACCCCTAACTGCCCTCCCTTGCCAGCCTGGTCACCCCTAACTGCCCTCCCCTGCAGGCCTGATCACCCCCAATAGCCCTCCCTTGTAGGCCTGGTCCCTCCCAACTTCCCTCCCCTGCTGGCCTGATTGCCCTCAACTGCCCTCCCCTGCTGGCCATCTTGTGGTGGCCATCTGTGTCCACATGGAGGCAGCCATCTTTGACCACATAGGGGTGACCATCACTGTTGGAGTGATGGTCAATTTGCATACTACCTCTTTATTATATAGGATGTCAGAAACTTTTTAATGATACTGCCTATGTAATATACTAAGCAAATCTTGTTTTGAGGCTAGGGTAATGACATGCTAAACATATTTCTTGCTGAATGAATATGGTGAGATGACTACTTGCAAGTAATTGTTTTTTTCCTGTAAGCCTGTTTCTGGAACAATGAGCCTGAATCATGCAGTGTTTGTTTGTGTGTTTTTTTTTGTTTTTGTTTTTTGTTCGTTTGTTGTTGTTTTTTCATGCTGAAGAATGGTTCTAAATAGGCTAACCTAACCTTAGATCATACATAAAATGGGCGGGTGTGTGTGTGTGTGTGTGTGTGTGTGTGTGTGTGTGTGTGCAGGACCCAAACACACCAAAAAAGCCCCTACACACACTAGGAGATTAGAGTATGCATTAGATTTTATTTTATTTTCATAAAAAAATATATTTTTGTTGATTTCAGAGAGGGAGGGAGAGAGAGAGACAGAAACATCAATGATGAGAGAGAATCATTGACCGGTTGCCTCTCCTGCATGCCCCACACATGGATAGAGCCACAACCCTGACATTTGCCCTAACCAGGAATCTAACTTTGACCTCCTAAACCATGATCTCCTGGTTCATAGGTCGAGGCTCAACCACTGAGCCATGCCATCTGGGCTGCATTAGATTTTAAATGCATGCTAAGAATGGTATAGAGCTGACTGGTTTATTAAGCACATTCACAGATTTTGAGATCCTTTGATGGTATACAGCCAGAAACTGGACCTTGGGGAGATTCCTTTTCTTTAAAAAATAAAGTTTTTAGAGGGGTAAGAGATCAACCAAAGGGCTTGTATGCATGCATATAAGCATAACCAATGGACACAAACACTAGGGGGGTGAGGGCATGTACTAGGGGGTGGGAGTGGCTGGGGAACGGTCATGGGGGAAAACGGAGACATATGTAATACTTTAAACAATAAAGAATTTTAAAAAAGTTTTTAAGTAAACTTTTAAAAATTGAAGTAGAACATACTTACTTAAAAGTGGAGAAGTTAAAAGTGAGTGTTCATTTATTGTGATGGATGCTTGGATCATTGAATTGTAGCCCTTTGTTTCCCAAATGTCAGCATCTAAGGCTTTAAATCACAGTTGTAGTTGCATCTCGTACATTTTGATATGTCATATTTTCTGTTATAATTCAGTTCAAAATTTTTAATTGTGATTTTTCTTGACCAGTGGGTTAAGAAGTGTATTGCTTTTTACCCAAACATTTGGGCCTTTTCTAGTTATATTTTATTATCGATTCCCAGCCTTATTTCATAATATTAATAATTTAAATGCTTTGAAATTTGCTGAGACTTGATTTATGGTACAACATTTGGTTAATTTTGGCAAATGGTTTATGTGCACTGGAAAAAAATATGTATGCTATTGTATTATACATAGCAGTTAAATGAGGCTCATTAATCATGTCATTAAAATCTTCTAAATCCCATGATTTATTTTTGCTTGTTCTCTCCTTAACTAGAAGAGATGCATTTACATCTTCAAATGTAATTGTGATGCACCAATTTTTTCTTTGATCCTATGAGGCTGTGTTATTATCAGCACATAGATTTTTATTCATTAAGTCAATTTGTGGATTGACTCTTCTATCTTTATAAAATACTAGAGGCCTGGTGCATGAAATTCATGCATGGGGGTGTGTGCCTTAACCTGACTTGCACCCTTTTCAATCCGGGAGCCCTCAGGGGATGTCCTACTGATGACTTAGTTCCGCTCCCTGTGGTTCTCTGCTCTCTGTGGGGCCTGTCTGCTTCACACCATAGCGACTGCCAAGCAGGTCATGCTGGGTACTGCCTGCGGGTTGTGCTTCACTGCTCCCGGGTTGCTGAGGCCGTGCTGGGAGCTGCCTGTGGACCTCGCTTGCCTGCTCCCTGGTTGCCGCAGTGACCACCAAGCAGGCCGTGCTGGGAGCTGCCTCTTCCCTGCTGTTAGTCTCCATGGAGGAGATGAGATTAATTTGCATATTCACTCCCGATTGGCTGGTGGGCATTGTGAAGTGATGGTCAATTTGCATATTTCTTTTTTGTTAGTGTAGACTAGAGGCCCGGTGCATGAAATTCGTGCTTGGGGGGGTTGTCCCTCAGCTCAGCCTGCACCTTCTTCAATGTGGGACCCCTTGAAGGATGTCTGACTGCCCGTTTAGGCCCAATCCTACTGGGCAGTCGGACATCCCTCTCACAATGCAGGACTGCTGGCTCCCAACTGCTCGCCTGCCTGCCTGCCTGATTGCCCCTAACTGCTTCTGCCTGCCAGCCTAATAACCCCCTAACCACTCCCTGCCAGCCTGATTGATGCCTAACTGCTCCCCTACCGGCCTGATTGCCCTAACTCCCCTCCCCTGCAGGCCTTGACACCCCTAACTGCCCTCCCCTGCAGGCCTGTTGCCCCCAACTTCTCTCCTCTGCCGGCCTGGTCACCCCTAACTGCCCTCCCCTGCAGGTTTGATCACCCCCAACTGCCCTCCCTTGCAGGCCTGTTCCCTCCCACTGCCCTCCCCTGCTGGCCATCTTGTGGTGGCCATTTTGTGTCCACACGTGGGCAGCCATCTTTGACCACATGGGGGTAGCCATCTTGTGTGTTGAAGTGACAGTCAATTTGCATATTACTCTTTTATTAGATAGGATTTGCTACTTATAGTAGTTCTTCTTTACTTCCAGATATTAATATAGCTATAGCAACTTTGTTTTGCATTGTGTCTTTTTCCAATATTTTGTTTTTAACACTTCTCTGTCCTTATGTTTAAGGTATGTCTTTTGTAAGAAATACATAGTTGAGTTTTATTTTTTAATCTAGTCCGATGATCTCTTTAATTAGAAGATTTTATTCAAATTGCTGATTTTTTTTGGTTTTAAATTTACTATATTATTATTTATTTCCTATTTGTCTTTGTATTTTCTTTCATTCTCCTTCTAATCTCTTTTGAATTGATTATTTTTATAAATCTATTTTCTTCTATATTAATTGTTGATTATGTTATTTTATAATATTTTCTAGTTGTTACCATTGATATTACAACATGCTTTCTTGACTTACTAGAGTATTGTATAAAAGTTAGTACTTCTACCCCATCCTAACAATGCCAGGACATTAGAACACTTTGACTCCATGTACTACACTTCCTTATATTTTCATACATATACACATATATGTACATATTCAAGAGTATTATCATTTCTTGTCATTATAATTACTATAGTTCCTTTCTATTGCATTTCATTCTGTATTACATTTCTGTGTTTTTATCTGGGATTTTTTTTTTCTGTCTGAAAAACTGCCTTTAATATTTCATTTAATGTTGGCCTGCTAATGATGAATTTTCTTATTTTAAAATGTCTATTTCTTCTTCACCTTTAAAAAAAAAAGCTTTAATGAGGTACAATTTACATACACAAAAGTTACCTTATTCTTTACTCTATTTTTAACTCTTCTTCACTTTAAAAAAATTTATGGTATAATACACAATATAAAAATTTACCATCATAACCATTTTTAATTGTATAGTTTAGTAGTGTTAAGTATATCCATGTTGTCATGAAACCAATATCTAGAACTTTTTCAGCTTACAAAACTTTTCCTTTGCTTTTTATGATTATTTGGGGGGGTATAGAAATATAGCTTGACATTTTTTTCTTTTAACATTTATGATAAAAGGTCAGTCATCAATGTTATTGTTGCTTATTTGAAGGAAATGTTTCTTGTTTCTTTGTCATAAATAATAATTCTTTTATTTGACTATGTGTGGATCCAATTCTGTTGTCCATTTTGTTCCTACTGTTGCTGTTGTTCTTTTGGCTTTTAGTTGTTGGTAATTTAGTTGTGTCTCAAGAATGCCTAATAATTTTTTATTGAATGCTATATATTAGCTATAAAGGTTGTAGACATTTGGATGATTTTATATTTCTTCCAGAGAGGATTTACTTTCCTGTTGGATGGGAGAAAATCTCTTTGATTTAATCCATGATTAAAGTGATTTGTGGTGGAATTTAAGTCCATGTAGGGTCTGGCATATTTTGGTTTGTTCTCAATGCTGGGACACAGCATTTCTGGTTTCTAAGGCAAAGCCAAGGTGTGTACCTGATGGTTCTTGAGCAGGGGTCCTCAAACTTTTTAAACTGGGGGCCAGTTCACTGTCCCTCAGACCATTGGAGGGCCGGACTGTAGTTTAAAAAAAACTATGAACAAATTCCTATACACACTGCACATATCTTATTTTGAAGTAAAAAAACAAAATGGCAAAAACATCCGCATGTGGCCCGCGGGCCGTAGTTTGAGGACGCCTGTTCTTGAGCATCATTTTTTTTTTTTTTCCTGTTAACATGCTGAAAGCTCTGAGCTGGAAAGGCGAATGCTCTCCCTGGCCACTAAGCCTTATGCTGCTTAAATATTAGCCAATTTTTAAAGGGACAAAGTGAAGGGGAATGGCGAGCTCACATTTATGTGCTTCCCTTATCTTCCCTCTAAGTGTTGGCTGCCTATATTGCTTTCTAGTGCCTTCAAGTAGTTTATTTCTTTCATAAAAATTTGTCTAGCTTAATGGTGAGAGTGTTGATCTGATACATACCTGGAGGTAGATGTCCTCTGGAATTTTTAAAAATCAGGTTGAAGCTAATGTATGCATATTCTCTTACCTGGAAATTCAGGTCTGATCAGAACTTGTAGGTGACTGTTCATCTCTCTGGAATGTGCCATCACTAAATTTTGTCTCAGTGGAAAAATAGGCAAAGGAAATTAATTTATAGTTCACAGAAATAACATAAAATTGGTCAGGAAATCTCTAAACAAATGTTCAACCACAATAAATATTAAGAAAGTAGGAATTGAAGCAAGGAGACAGTTTTCTTCTACCAGAGAAAAAATGTTTGTTTGTTTTTTTTACTGTAGGTGGAAATGTACATCAACCCAATCTACATTAACAATAATGATAACTGGCATTTATTGAGCACTTCCTGTATGTGTCATGACCTGTTTTATAGGAAGGAAAATACTCTTTACACCAAGTTAAGGGGAAAAATGGGTGTTTCCCCCCCACCACCACCACTTACTACACTCACACAGAACACTTCTATAACCAGGTGTGTGGGGTTTTTGCTGCATTACCAATTCTCTGACACCAGCTGCATGTCCTACAATTCAGTTCAGTTTTGAGACTATCTACCTGGAGTTAGCATCAGATCCCACAGGCAAAAGACTCAATCCCACAAGACTGCCCACACTTCAGACACCAAAAACAAGTCCCAGGTTGTCACCTCTACAACTGACTAGCTATACATTTTCTAGAATAGCTCACAAAAATCAGGGAAACCCTTATTTACATTTACATTTTATTATAAAGGGAGTAATAAGGGATCCAGATGAAGAGCTAGGTGAAGAGCTACATAGGGTGAGACCTGGAAGGTTCTCAGTACAGGAGCTTCTGTGGCTATGGAGTTGGGGTGTGCCACCCTCCCAGTGTGTGTGTTTAACCCGGAAGCTCTCCAAACCCTGTACTTTAGGGATTTTTATGGAGGCTTCATCATGTAGGCATGATAATAATTATTAATTTAATTTTTAGCTCCTCTCCTCTCTCCAGAGAATGGGGTAGGGGTGTGGGACTGAAAGTTCCAAGCTTATGATCATGGCTTGGTCTTTCTAGTGGCCAGCCCCATGCAGGACCCACCAAGTTACATCATTAGAACAAAAGAAGTTGCTATTACCCAGGAAATTCCAAAAGATTTTCTGTGTGAGATACTCCTATCACTCAGGAAGTTACAAAGATTTTAGGAGCTCTGTGCCAGGAAATGAGATCAAAGACCAAATAGTAGCAGGAACTGGGAACACAGACCAATATGTATATTTTTTATTATTTTACAGTCATTCTAAACACTTTATATATTGTTTATTCTTATTATAATGTTATGAAGTGAATAAGATTATTGTTGATCCCATTTTCAGAAGGAAAACCAAATTCAGAGAGTTGAACAATATGCCCATGATCATGCAGACTGTCAGTGACAGCTCTGAGAATAGAACCCAGGGAGCCTAATGGAGTGTCCACACCCTTGTCCACTAATTTAGACTGCCTCTCAATTCTACTTGTAAAATCTCCTCCTCAGACATGGTCACACACATTTACAAAGAGGCGTGTACAGAACGCTCCCCTGAACTATTGCTTGTAATAGTTAAAAGCTGGGAATAGACTAAATATTCATTCATCTGAGACTGTAAAAATAAAGTCATCCATGAAAAATATACAAACAATGGGATACTCTGCATCAGCTAGTAAGAATAATGTACACTTAAACTTACTGTCATGGTAAAATATCCAATATATAATTTTAATATAGAAAAAATTAACAAGCATTTTGGTAAAATATTAAATATCTCTATATAAGTATATATGTAGATAGAAATATCCATATTGGTACACATACCAAATTGTTAATAGTAGTTTCCTCATATGAGTAGGATTGGGTGATGGAGAACTTTTGCATTTTAACTTATACATATCTTGTATTATTTGTACTTTCACATACTGAATATGTATCACTTTTATATTATTTAAAATATTTTTATTATGAAATTTTTTAATGTATGTGAAAATAGAAAATAACAAAAGTAGGTTTACAGTTGTTTGTATGGAAAATAATACAATAATCCTATATAATAAAAGCCTAATATGCAAATCGACCAAACGGCAGAACGACCGGTGGAACAACTGGTCACTATGATGTGCACTGACCACCAGGGGGCAGTTGCTCAATGCAGGAGCTGCCCCAGCCAGCAGGCCCAGACCATCCAAGGTGGGTGCCTGCAGGTGCCCTCTGATCACCCTGCCGGTAACCCCACAGAGGGAGGCAACTGGCAGCAGAGGTGGCAGGGTGATTGGGGGGTGGGGCTGGTGAGCAGGTAATGCCAGCCTGGCCAAGGCGAGTGCCAGCGGGGGCCCCCTGATTGCCCCACTGGTCGCCCCACAGATTGGCCCTGATTGCCAGCCAGGCCTAGGGACCCTACCCGTGCACAAATTTCATGCACTGGGCCTCTAGTTAATAAATAACATAAGAATAAACTCTGTTTTGCATACCCATAACTGTAAACCTACTTTTGTCCATAACTGTAAACCTACTTTTGTCCCACCCTGTATGTATCATAATCAATAATTATCAGGATTTTATCTTATTTACTTTATATAGTCCCAATCTGTTTTTTTCTTTGTTAGAATATCTTACAGGTAATCTCAGACAGCAAACCATTTCACTCCTAACTCAGTATGCATCAATAAGAATTATAGAAATTTTATTACACAACCAGTTGCCCTTATCTTACCTCACAAATTGACAATAATCCCTTGGTATCATGTAACACTCAATCCATAATCAGATTTACCAATTGCCTCAAAAATGTCTTTATATAGTTGGTTTATTTACAACAGGATTCAAACCAGGTTCTCACATTATATTTAATTTTTAGATCTTTTCTTCCCTCTTTTAACCTAGAACAGTCTCCCTCAGTGTTTTCATGCCATTAACTTGCTATAATTTAGTAATAATTAAAACAATTAAAAGATGGGTTCCCATAGATACTTAAATTATATGGCAACACCTGGCACACATTAAATCCTATGAAAGTAAGATATTTTAATCCTATTTGTATTTCTTATCCATCAGAAATGTACTTATCAATTAACCAATATTTATTGAATGTCTAAAGTGGTTTGAGCAAAAGACATTTTGGGAGGATAACACTAGAGGAAAGGAGGAATACAAAAAGGAAAAAATACAAAATCATCAACTATTTAAGCTCATTTTAAGTATAAGAACGGAACTCATTTTAAATTTCTAATATTTTTATTTTAAATTCAAGATTGCGTTAACCAATCTCATAATTAAAATGGTCATGAATTTATTTTGTGTTAAATTATGCATGTAATGTTCTTTGGTAAATCACACCTTTTTTTCCCTCTCTTTCTTTCTCTCTTTCTCCTTTTCCTTTTTCCCTCCCTCCCTCCCTTTCCTTCCTGTTTGTAATTTCCTTCCTTCCTTCCTTCCTTCCTTCCTTCCTTCCTTCCTTCCTTCCTTCCTTCCTTCCTTCCTTCCTTCCATTTTCTTCTCTAGCTACAATCAGAGGTCATTGGTATGAAAGCTGACACCTTTTTCTAATATATTATAATAAAATTTTATACCTTAGCTTTGAAAAGATCAGAAAGTTTAAGAACTGTCAAGGAAGAGTGGAAAGTCAACATAATTACAATCTCAGACAGATTTTTTCAGGAAAATTTTAAAGTATTTGATGTATAATAAATAGAGCTGTGCATCATTGTCTTCAGCATTTGAAAAAGAATGACATGATGGAACAGTATTATCTCCCTGATCCAAGGGGACCTAATTAGCACTAATGGGGGCAAAATAGCAAATGAGAGCAGGAGCTCAATATTATTTTAGGAAAAATGTCCTAATGGACAGATTGATCAGTTAATGGGAAATTCCCCAAAGAGGTAATGTTAATGCAATTGAAATATATAATTAAGAGGGCAGAGAACATTGGAGGAGAAATAAATGTACTGCTTGTAATTCTCTACATGTATTCAGTTTATTAGCATTGAAAACAGTATATCATGCTTTCAGTGTGTAACAAAGTTGAAAACAAAAAAACTGAAGTCTAGTTGATGTTTATTTACTCTAAGAATGTATTCCAGTAAGCTAAATCAGTGTGCATTAATTTAACTTTGGTTCTTGATGTTAAAAATAAGCTTTTACAGCATCACTGCGCTTGCTGTGATTGATGTTAACTAAGAATGAGAGAATTGCCCGGCCGGTGAGGCTCAGTTGCTTGAGCATGGTCCATGCACCAGGAGGTCACCGATTTGATTCCGATTTGTGGGCTCAATCCCCGGTGGGAGGCAGCAGATGGATGTTTCTCTCTCCCTCTCCCTTCCTCTCTCTGAAATCAATAAAAACATTTTTTTTTTAAAAAAAAGGAAAACCTTTTTGAAAAAAGAAAAAGAATGAGAGAATGAAACAAACACTTTAAAAGTGTTCTGTGACACAGACAACAGGGTGGTAAGGGCATGAATGGGGGGCGTTGGGGAGGAATGGGGGAATAAGGACACATATGTAATACCTTAATCAATAAATAAATTTAAAAAAAGTGTTCTGTGAGTATGGTAATCTAGTTGCTAGCCCAACTAATCTTAGTCTTAAAAATAATATGTTATTTTATATTATTAAACTCAGAATTTAGTTTTTCTATTGTTCTTTCTTTTTATAGTATTTGGTAGAAAATTTTAAATTATAGGCACCTCTTTGAATTAAGATTGGACATGTTAATCAGAGGTACAATATATAATTATTTCTAATTTGTATTGCTGAATTAATTTTTTAACTTGTAGTGGAAGAGACAATTTAGGATTGAATAGTGACTTAGCTTTCAAATGCTAGCAATATATCTGAATGTGAGTCATTCAGATTTACTGTAGCAAGCTTTACTTCCCTGGATCTTCAGTTTGCTCTGTGTTGTGTAGATATGGTTAGAGTATTTAGAATTTAAATCAAGTTTCAGAAACAGGATTAAGTGCAAAAAAAAAAAAAGGCTTATTAATGGGAGGGAAGGTTGTTGTGAAAGGTTACAAACTAATGACAGGGAAATGCCTACCTAATCACACTCATTTACCAGTACTACACCCATTAGATGCATTTGTTTATTTAAACCTGTTGGTCATAACCTTGGACACATCTTGTGAATGATGCAAAATACTTTCTAATTTGAGAAATGATCACAGGGGGAGTTAGTTTTCATCCTGGCATCTGCAAAAAATTTTAAAAAGCCTTGAAATAGAATTTGAAGTCTATCACCAAGGTAATGAGTCAACTTGGAAACATTCTACAAATGTCAATAGAAAGTCTATATGAAAGCAGCAATCTTTGCATTTGGCAAGAACAAATTCAATTTCAAGTTAATTTAGGCCTAGTGAACAGATAATTTACTACACATTGTTAGATTTTAATTTTTCTTTGTACTATTTATGTTCTGTGCTTGATTTCTTTTGCATTAAAATGCCTGATTGACAGGGTGTTCCAAAGTCAAAACCATACTCCAGTAATATTTATTCTTTCATGAGCATAAAACCATCTTCCTTATAAATTCAAAGCAATTATTTCTGCAATTACAGTGTTGCAACTTATTCTTAGCAATATGTCTGCCAAATTATGTTCATTACATAATGGCATTGCTTGTTGACATTAAGATAATGCTAAAGTATGAGTTGCTTCAGGTAGAGACCTTATAATTACTCTTGTATGCTTGGTATACATAGTAGGCCTGGCACATAGTAGAGTGAACGACCTATAATATAGATGAGATATAAGTGTTACCATCCTATTGCTAAATCAATGGCTTTCTTTACTCATTTAATGACTAGATTACTAGGTACCTAGTGGGTGGTTAAAACCTTCAGAGGTCAGGTTACTAGCATAACCCACTGAAAATGCACTATGTTTTTTTTTGTATTAAAGCTAAACCTTCAAGGAGAGTAGACTCCTACTCCAGGATTCCTACAGTCATTCATTCATTCCTAATTCATTCAAGGCTTTCAAGTTAAAAGGTAGTGCTCTGTCTGGTTTTGCTCAGTGGATAGAGTGTCGGCTGGTGGACTGAAGGTTCTAGGGTTCGATTCTGGTCAAGGGCACATGCCCAGGTTGCGGGCTCAATCCCCAGTAGGGAGTGTGCAGGAGGCAGCCAATCAATGATTCTCTCTCATCATTAATGTTTCTATCTCTCTTTCCCTCTCCCTTACTCTCTGAAATCAATAAAAATATATTTTAAAAGGAAAAAAGGTAGTAGTTTAACATATCCCTGCTTCAAAAAGAGTAGTAATTTACCATTTTACTGTTTCACTATGGTGCAAAATAAGACTTTTAGTGATTCTAAATACTGTAATTCCAATATCCATTTATTTCAGGCTACTGCAGACTATTTAGAAGTTAGAAAGTTGATAAGAATATTAGCAATTTTTAATATTGCTCCCAATTTTGAAACTTCAAGTGATATTTGCCATTTGATAGTCTGGGAAAGATTTTTTTTGTGTTTTGTGTGTTTTTTTAAACAGAATTATTGTGGTACTAGAAGCCCGGTGCACGAAATTCGTGCACGGCAGGGGGTTGTCCCTCAGCCCAGCCTGTACCCTCTCCAATCTGGGACTCCTAGAGGGATGTCCGACTGCCCGTTTAGGCCCGATCCTGGTGGGATCGGGCCTAAACGGGCAGTCGGACATCCCTCTCACAATCCAGGACTGCTGGCTCCCAACTGCTTGCCTGCCTGCCTTCCTGATTGCCCCTAACCGCTTCTGCCTGCCAGCCTGATCACCCCATAACCACTCCGCTGCCAGCCTGGTTGATGCTTAACTGCTCCCCTGCCAACCTGTTTGCCCCCAACTTCTCTCCTCTGCCAGCCTGGTCACCCCTAACTGCCCTCTCCTGCAGGGTACCTCCAACTACCCTCCCTTGCAAGCCTGGTCTCTCTCAACTGCCCTCCCTTGCAGGCCGGGTGCTTCCCAACTGCCCTCTCCTGCTGGCCATCTTGTCGTGGCCATCTTGTGTCCACATGGGGGCAGGATCTTTGACCACATGGGGGCAGCTATATTGTGTGTTGCAGTGATGATCAATCTGTATATTACTCTTTTATTAGATAAGATAGAGGCCTGGTGCACGGTGGGGGCCAGCTGGTTTGCCCTGAAGGGTGTCCCGGATCAGGGTGGGGTTCCCTTGGGGTGTGGGGCGGCCTGAGTGAGGGGCCTGTGGTGGTTTGCAGGCCGGCCATGCCCCCTGGCAACCCAAGCAGAGGCCCTGGTATCTGGGATTTATTTTCCTTCTACAATTGAAACTTTGTAGCCTGGAGCGGAGCCAAGCCTGCTGCTCCCTGTGGGGCGGCAGCCATTTCTGTGGCAGTTAATTCACCTTCTACAATTGAAACTTTGTAGCCTTAAGCGGGTGAGCCTGGCCAGGGTGTGCAGAAAGCTTTGCTTCCCCTGTTGCCGCCGGCAACCCTGGCCTGCTCTCTCAAGCTCCATTCTGCCGCCATTTGTTTGAATTTGTTTACCTTCTATAATTGAAACTTTGTAGCTTGAGTGGAGGCTTAGGCCTGCAACGGCTATGGAAAGCTTGGCTTGCTCTGTTACCTGGGAAACCTTGCTCTCTGTGGCTGTAGCCATCTTGGTTTGGGTTAATTTGCATACTCGCCCTGATTGGCTGGTGGGTGTGGCTTTGCTGGTGGGCGTGGCTTATGTAGCGGAGTGATGGTTAATTTGCATATTACCATTTTATTAGAGAGGATAATTGAAATACAATATACTACATATATTTAAAATATAAAATATGGTAAGTGTTAGCTTATTTATATACCATAATCATGATAGTGAATAAATCTACCACAGCTAAAAGTTTTTTGTGCCCTTTTATAACCCCTTCTCTCTATTCTCCTTCTACCTCATATCCCTAAGAAACCGTGATCTGTTTTTTTTGTCACTATAGATTAGTTTGCATGTTTTAGAATTTAATATAAAAATAATTGTGTAGTGTGTACTCTTTTTGTCTATCTTCTTTCACTTGGCATAATTAGTTTAGATTCATCTTTGTTGGGGAGTGTATCAATAATTCACAACATTTGTGCAAACACAAGGAGAGGTTTGGGAGTCAGGATGATGGTTGAGAGGGTGATTCTTAGGGAGATACTACTCAACTGAAAAGAGTAGTATCTACATAAGAAAATTTAAAGGAAATCTTCTGACTTCATTGTGTGTGGAGTTAAAGGTAGTTCTGGATTTAAGGAGGCTCTGAGGATCAAAGTTCAGAGCCTTCCCTCTAATACTCCTCTTGAGTACAACTTAGTCACACTGTGCCTCCCAGCTTTTTTTCTGTTGTGCTTTCAATTTACTCATAATAATCTGCTCTTTGTAAATTTAACTCACCTGTATCCATTATGGTTTTTCCATTCATAACCTTTTGGTTTCAGATCTTACTGCTGTTTTTAGTTTAAATTCTCAAGATAGAGCCTATTGTTTGGCTTATTTTATTGGTTTTGATTTGTTTCTGGATTACTTCCTTTAGGGAGATGCCACCTGAGGCTGGGGTGATGAGCTGGGGTGATAAAATGCATATGTTAAAGGGTATAGGTAATGTAATTTTATTTAGAAAGACCTAGGCAGATAGGCCGCATAACATAACTTTAGTAAGGAAAGATTAGGTACCAGAAAATTAATAGTGGCAATTTCTGAGTGGTAGGATTATAAGTTATTTGAATATATATTTTTGTGTTTCTCTATTTACTATTTTTTTCTGTAATGATTATTTATGATTTGAGAAATAAAGAAATAAGATCACTACAATATGATTTGTACCTTTTCCTCTGTAGTATGTAGTTTTGGACGAATTCCATTTGGTAGAGAATTTTCAAATACTAGCAATATGATGTTGTTTTGGAAAGGTGAAATGTACTGGCAAAAGAAAATTTTGTATTTTAACTTATCACAGCCAATACTGGGTATCATTTTGAGTTGTTTAGCTTTATAGCAAAGTGTGTGCTGGGTCTGGAAGGATGGAGATATATACTCTAAGAGATGACTTCCAGTTCAGATCAGTAAATCCTTATTGAGTGCTTTAATGTACAATAGAGATCCAGAGGTGGTGATATACAATCACTGCTTCCTCACATAGCTAGCTATCCAGTGAATCATAGGAACAGGAAAATAAAATTAATGTGACGGCCCATGGACGGACCTGAGAGTTCAGAGGAATGAGAAATAATTTAAGTTGGGATGAATAAAAAGGACTTCATGATAGATGTGGGATTTGAATTGGTCCTATTGGATAGAGAATTCTTGGGTAAATGGGAGTATGATAAAAGCCATTATTTGACTAGGGGAATATCTAGCAAAAGATACATAGGTAGAAAGATAAAAGGCATGTTTGGGAGATATGAGTAAATCTGTTTAGTGGGCTCATATTATAGAATGGGGTAGATAAGATTAGGTTAAGCAAAGATAAGGTTTTACGGAAAACTTTTCTAATATACTTTCATAAAATACCCTGGGATTGCTTTGTTTTCTTTTAAGTTTCAAGTTTATTAACTATTTAGACTATTTTGAGGCTGACCAGCTAGCCTGTTCTGATAAGGGGATGGTAAGCCATCATCTTACACCTGCTCTCAGCAATTTCTCACAAACACCAAGTCTCAGAATTCTCTGTAATGAATGATAGCCCAAAGACCTCCTTAATCTATCACTGGTTTTCTTATGTTTTCCTGGCATTTTGATCTAGTAATAATGTTATTTTGAACCCTTATTTGGACTTTTACTGTATTTTAGGATCTAAATCTAGTTTTGCTTCTTTTGGCTGTTTTCCATGCTGTTTTACTACTCTCTTCACTTTGCTGGTTATCCTGATTCAGGTTACTGACCTTGACCTAGTGTTTTACCATGATACTAATTTTTAATTTCCTGTTCCAAGGTCTTTTTTCCCCCCAGAATCCAGTCCATGGTAGTCTGTTACAATCCTTGGTGGAGGGAAATTTGATATAAAATGGAATCTTCTTCATCCTACCTCACATAATTTATTGGATGAAATGTAAAAAGTGGTGTATATATATGTGTGTTTAAACAAATTAATTCACAGAAAGGCAATTTCATAGAATAGGCCCAAGGGTAGCTTTATACTGATGTTCACTTCATAGATTCATTTATAAACTTGATGGACATTGCATCATGTAATTAAAACCATAAAATCAGTTTTACAAATTATTTTACACATTTTTATCTTTCCACCTACTCTCCTTGTTTATCTCATCAACTCCTACCATCTTTAAGAGAGAATGATGATGATTATTACTTAAAATGAATATTTTTAAAGCAGTATATTTAAATTTAGGATATGGTCACTGGGTATGAGTGAGATAGTGGGGAGAGAATGCTGGTCCATTAATAAATTTAATGCCTTGGTCTGTTTATGCCTGCCTGTTCCAGAACCATTCAGCTGTCGATACAGAGGATATTCCATGTAACAGGATCCTCTCCTGCCCAGCCTCTGAAGTCATCTCTTGCAAGGCAACAATATATCACCATTTTCAAGAGTAGCTGATGGTAGGGTCTGGAATGAGTCTAAGTTGAGTAGCATCTCCCTAAGAACCACCCCCTCAACCATTACCATGACTCCCAGTCCTGTCATTATGTTTGCACAAATATATGACAAAACTATTTTTTCCTCATTTTCATTAAGACAGAATTGACATACAGCATTGTATAAGTTTAAGGTGTACAGCATAATTATAACTGAACACATGTTTGGCTACCTGCTACAGCAAAAGCCAAACTTGTGAGACAGGTGTTGGTAAAAAGGAAAGTGGTTTATTCAAGTGCAGGCCACCTGAGAAGATGGGGAACTCTTGTCCCAAAGCTCATTTAACATTTCAGTGCAGGCAAGCATTTTCATTAGGAGGGAGAGGGAAAGCACAACAAAGAAATTAGGGAGAGGGAGGTTGAAAGTTCTCTATGTGTAAGTCAGCACAGTTTGTTCCAATGATTATCTTGAAACTGGTCAAACTGAGGTCCAGTTTTTATGGTTGAGAGTCAGCAAGTCTCTTGGAGCCAGAATGGCCAGTTGTTGGAGTCAGCCTCCTTCCCGGAAGCTAGATCCTGTAATATGCTCAAAAGGCTGTTAATGCTTTATGGCAGATATGACAAATGGGCCATTATTTTAAGGCATACAACCTTTTCCTGGATTTGGGGAGAAGCATTGTTTATTACATGTTATTTAATCAAGAAGGTTATTTTATTGGTTAGCATAAGATTTCATATATCCTCCATGACATAATGATATCGCATATATTGTAAAATGACAAAATTCTTGTCATGATTCCTTTTTCTGTACTCCAGTTTCACTTTCAGAATGGATGTTATGCTTCCAACCTCCGCTCTCTTGTATGGGACCTTATATTCTTTCTAAACCCTGTCAAACCCTTTTCTTGGAATTCTCTCTAAAATACCTACTAAGTTAAAAAAAAACACAAAACTTTACTCAGAACTATAAAACTGATATGGCTGTGGTTCTAAGAAGAGCCACCCAAGCATCCATATTAGATAATTGACCTGCAGTTTTGTTATAAGAGATATTGGGGTGTCCTCTTCTCCAGTGGGTGCTGGGAGTGGGGTCCTTACAGTATTTTCTGAGACTCACATGGGAGGATGCTGTGGGGAAGCACGGGACTTGATTGGAATGTCTGTAAAGAGGATCCTCCGAAAGGTCAGGGGCCTTTGAGGGGACCTTGCTGAAGGCGGCAGCCCCTGCCTTGACTTTTCTAAACAAGTCCCATCCCCGAGGTGTTTTGCTAGAATCTCTATGTGTAGTCTTTAAAGACCTGACCTTGTAGAAGCATATACTTTCTCAAGGATATTTACCCTGCTGATTGTATCTGGAGCTTAATTTTAGTTCAAGCTGTTATGACAATAAAAGCCAAAGGAGACAGGCGGACAGGGCGACTAGTACTTGGTGGTGATAGCCAAGCAGTGCCGTAGCCCTCTCTTTCACAGAAACATGTGTCAGAGCAATCTGTTCATCCGTCGCTCAGGGTCTGCTGGTCAGCCCCGGCAGGATGAGTGATTTTTATTTGCATGGAATTACATCCCTGGGTTTCCAGAGGACCATTCCAGTCATAAAAGAAGTGCAGCTGGGGTTTCAGTAAAGCTAAAAGCAAAGCCAGTTCAGCATCAGACTACTTTCAGTCCACTAGTCCATTGTGTGTGGGGGTCCACATGGCAGTGGGCCATGTGGGCAAACTCAGGAGAGCATGTCCTGAGCAATAAGAATCCCAAGGGCATAAGAGGAACCAAGAGCATAAGAGCACAAGAGAACCATCTCCTTTGTTTCGGGGATTAAATATCCCAAATTTCAAACCCTTGCAGTAGCCATGCCCATTCTGGCTAATGACCTGTTCTAGGTGTGACTGGCAGACAAATACCTTCCCAACATCACCCAAACTTTATGGGAATGGGTCTATTCTCCTCCCTATCCATCCCTTCCGCAGAGGAATAGAATGGTGGCTCCCTGAGGAATGTAAAATTTTAGCTTCCTAACGAAGCTGCCTAAATGACATGCCTACTATATCTGGCCTTTCCTTTGTGCCTTTCCTGTTATTAATAACTAGGTTAATTACTATGGTATCAGTTTGTTACCTTTCTTTTAAGTGTTTAAAGTGTTTCCTGTTTAATTTTGAGGGCTATATAAAGAAATTTGAATAAGAGCACAACTAATGTAGTAACTATTAAATTCTTAATGTATAGAGAAACAAGCAGGTATATGTTTAAGGTGCTAGATGTGCATTTTGTTCTTTTGGTATGTAACACAAGAGCTAATCTAAAAGAATCTGAGACTTATCTGATTTATAATTCATATCTGTAAACTGTTATTCTACACAGTAGTTTAAAATCATCTGATGACTATATTTTTAAACCTTATATTAAATACCGTATTTTCCGGCGTATAAAATGACTTTTTAACCCAGGAAAATCTTCTCAAAAGCTGGGGTTTTATACGCCAGAAAATACGGCACTCACTCTCAGCTCCAGCACTGGGACAGCGGCTTGTGGGGTGGGGGTGGGGAATCAGGTACCGTATTTTCTGGCGTATAAAACCCCGACTTTTGAGAAGATTTTCCTGGGTTAAAAAAGTCATCTTATACGCCAGAAAATACGGTTATTACATTTTGAATGAGCACTGACTTCTTATATGAATCATATTGGACTAGGTGATCACCTAGATCATATTATTCTAGAAAATATTTGATGCTTCATATAATTCACCTACTATGTTTACTCTGTGCAAGGCAATATGCTGTAAGGGTTATAAAAAATGAGTATGGGATATACAAATGAGTAAAATATAGTGTTTTACTAGTGTAAAGGGATTGAGATAATTACACATAGACATGGGCACAAAGCAGGGTAGCCAATGCAGTCTTTAAAGGATAAGAAAGCAGTTTTAATAGTAATGGCATGGTCTTGGCTAAGAAAAAGAATAGATATATACTCAAGATGCAAATTATGCCCAGCTTAATTATCTCTATCAATTTGAAGAAGCAGACAATCGGGTGTGAAGCCAGATGCTAACACTCCCTTGGGAACACTTAATCTATGTCTTTTTATGGAGGTGGGGGATGTTCAGTGATTTTAATTGATATTACATTCTTTAGAAGATCTGATCTCAAAAAGCATTTTTCTATGTATGACCTTTACTTGAATGTTCTTCAGCAGCTACTAAGACAGCCTAGTGGTGAAAAAACCCACATCTTCATGTCAAGCTAATTTAGGGAACATTTAATCACTTAACTTCACAGTGTGAAAAACATTAATAATTCATTGGCTTGTATACATTTCCATTCATTCTCCTTTCGAAGATGTTTGTACCGCATAACAATGATGCAGGGATGGAGGAGTCCGGACGACCAGCCTTCTGAGTTGAAGTCATAGTTGTGTGGTGTCTCTTTGCTACCCTGTCTCCATGCCCTTTTTTCTCCTAGGATGTCAGGCTTCAGCAACAGTGAAGTGAACATGCACCGTTGCTGAAGGAGTGGTTGGGTTTATACTATAATACCTTATGCCAATAAAAACTCCTCATTGATAATATCCTTTTTCTAGCTCTGTCCAGATTATTAAACAATCTTTTAAAAAAGTTTCTTTTCTCATACGTTGGTGCCAGTAAGAATAATGCTTGGTATAAAATTGTTTGTGTTGAAACATATATATATTAAATGAAGATAGACTCTGAGAGAAGATTTCAGAGACATGGTGTCTTGGGAACTACTCATCTGTGAAAAAATTCTATTTCTGTTGGGCTAGAGGCCTGGCAATGGCAAAATAGACTGCCTCTTCAAGCCATTTATTCTGTCTCACTGGACAGACCTAATGGTTTTCTAATTGAAGCTATGTCATGACATGAACTGTAAAATGTGGTAGTAATAATTTAAAAGAAATGAAAAAAAAATTGCTCTTTTAAAAAGCTTTTCTTTTTCAACCAAATGGTGAGATGTTATAAGGAAATACTTTCTGCAATATATTTTGCATATTAATTTATTTTGAAATATTTTAAAAGAACTTATTAAACATCATTGTGTGTGTACTTTTGAATATAATTGTCTTTTAATAAGTAAATCAGAGTTTCTTGAGCATACTTCTATTTATCTTTTTAAGCCCTAGAGACCATAGACATTATTGCTGCCTTTAAGATGAAGTCTAGCCCTAACCGGTTTGGCTCAGTGGATGGAGCGTCGGCCTGTGGACTGAAGGGTCCCAGGTTCGATTCCGGTCAAGGGCATGTACCTTGGTTGCGGGCACATCCTCAGTAGGGGGTGTACAGGAGGCAACTGATCGATGTTTCTCTCTCATCGATGTTTCTAACTCTCTATCCCTCTCCATTCCTCTCTATAAAAAATCAATAAAATATATTAAAAAAAAGATGAAGTCTATAGATTGTGTTGGCAAAACTGGACAGACACATGCAAAAAGATGAAACTAGACCACCAACTTACACATACATAATAAACTCAGACCATAAAATGAACATATTAAAAATTAAAATACTTTTATTTGAAAAGATAAAAATAAAATTTAAAGATAAGTGAGTAAATGGGAGAAAAATATATGTAAAGACAAAAGATTAATATCCACATTTTACTAACATCCTACTAATAAATATGAAAAAGATAATAAAAAATAAAATTGACAAAAAATACAAACAGAAATGAAAGAGGTTTACAGGTGAGGACTAACCTGAGGCTACATCTGAACTCCCTGTTCAGAGCTCTTTCCTGGAGTCTTCCCAAAAGCCCCATAAAAGTTACCAGCATCCCACCACACAGGCCCTACACTGAGACCCTCAGGACTGGGACTTGGGCACAGGCACATCCAGAGCACACTTAGAACAGATTCAAAAATCCAGGTTATCTGGTTCCTATGGAGGCAACCCTTTCCGTTCTGATTTCCCACTTACATGTTTCCACCTGAGACCAGATGAAAGCAACATCATCTTTGCACAGGGCCCCTTGGGCTATTCTCTGTAGCTCCGTGACCTGAGGGTTAGACACCATTACATCAGCCTCTTCCTCGGGGACTGGCAAGCAGCTCTCAGGCTGTCTCCGTGGGGAGTCAGCTTTCCTTCCTTCACTCTGTTTGATTCATATTAATATGTTTGGTTACTGTTCACTAATTCATACTCATAAACCTGAGACGTAACCCACCTGCAGTCTGCTCTGAATCCAGCATGGTCTTTGCCCTAAACAGTCATTGTGGATATTGTTGTTTGTGGTTGAGGCATGTGTCACCTTTTAGCTATTTCAGGCCTCTGGGCACATTTTCCAATATGCAAAACTGACCGCTCAGCACAGCACCAGCAGTGTCACATGGGGCACCTCTCTGAAGGGCCTGTTCACTTTTTGTTTGTTTACTGAGAAACAGATGTTCAAACATCAGCTTAAACGTTGTGAAATCTTTTCACAGAGTGGAACTTTAGTTCTTGCAACATGACGAGGAAGGCTTATGTTTACCAAAGTAGGGGCAGCTTGTATGTTAAAAAAGGGAATTTAGGGGGCACCCTTCTAGTTGCTAGACTGGATGCTGACTGACTCATGAATTGTCAAATAAACCCAATCAGATCTTTAAGAAAAAGGGGAATTTGGTAGAATATCTTTCATAGATATTTTTGTAGAACATCTTTGCATTTCCATGACAGCAAGTACAATGTTAGCAAAAGCTTTTATGTGTTTACTGTGAAATACCTTTGGTTGTGTGAAGATTTAAAATTCATTAGTATACTATTACCTTGAATCCTTTTTCATTTTATGGATATATATCACGTAAAACTTTTATGGAAAACAATTTTGAATAGAATTTAAAATACATCTGAGAGATGAACTGATCTGATAGAGAAGTTATGTTCATGACATTGTCCTTTTTTTCTTCTCCAGTAAAAGATTAGGCAACCTTTCTGATTTTAAAATTATTACATGTCTACATAAACATCTCCAAGGAGCTGCATATTGACCTATGAACATGCAACAGTAACAGTCCTGCTGTTTTGCTTCCATAATGCAATAGAAAAACATTTGGCTTATAAAATTAAGATAATCTGGTTACATCACAGACCTAATGCTTTATTTTGAATTTGAGTGATTTCTGTCTGATATCACGTGAAAGAAAATATAATTTTGCCTGTTTTTTAGTAGCAGGTAATTTGCAGATTTTGTTGCTCAATGGCTTATCTTCAGAAAGAATTTTGAAATTGTACCTTGAGACTTGTACTGTTCTGCAGATGAGAGAGTTGAAACGATTTACTGCTAGCTTTATGATGCAGACTGGCTGAAAGTGGAAAATTCAATCACTTAGTTATTTGCCCTCTCTACTCTCAATCACTGGTTTTAACTGAAGTGTCTAGTTGCTTAGGCATAATGTAGAGCAGTTTGGCATGAAGAAATTATTTCTAATTCAATCTCTCTGTTACCTTGCTGGGTTAATTTGCTCCAGTTCACACACACACACACAAACACACATGCACACACTCATACACAATGAAGTAACAGTCATCTTAATCTATTTTAGAGAAAAATAATCATAAAGTAATATTAGAACTCTCTCTTTTTTAATTTAAATAATATGTTATCTCAAGAGTGATGCTTAACTGCTAGCTTAAGAGATGATGTCCACAATGGCAATGCTTTATTGCTTCTCCATGGATATGTTTGGTGACCATGAGTTCTAGTTTAGCTTTTCAGCACTCATACAAGATAATCACTAGTCGATTTGAAAGACTGTAGATTTGCCCATAGTTAGAAACATAGACTAGCTATACTCAGGTTTCCTACCAAAAATGTTAACCCTGATGGCCTTGCTACTCAATCATTTTAAAAACCCCACTTTGAGGAACAAAATTAATAAATGTGATTAATATTTAAAACTTAGTTTAAAGGGGTAATATTCTCATATACACGAATATCTAATATTCATAGGCATGCAATTGCCTGAAGGATCTGCCATTTGTCTGTCAAATACTGTAATTCTCACCACTGGGGCAAGACAGGCCGCAAGAGAGCTGTATCTTCTGCCTGGGCACTTGTTTTGAGTGCGTTAGCCTTGGGTGTTAGAATGTCAACCTACCCTTCAAAATCTTATGTTCTGTGATACTACAAACCTTCAAGTGTTTGGGTAACTTGGACTTCTGCCTGTATCCACCAGCTTGCCTTAAGCAGATTCTGAGCAACTATGTTCAAAGTTGTTTGCCTATGTTCTTTCAGTTTTAGCTTTCGTTGTAATCACATGCTAGGTCTAAGGAAGGACACCTGTCCATCAGTAAATGTGCCAGTCTCTTCCCTGTGATCAGTGATGAGGTGATGAGTAACAAGCCAGAAAAAAACAAACAAACAAATGAGGAAGAGCACTGTCTTTTCTTGGCACTCACTTGAGAATGTGATTTTTCCTGAAAAACTATTTCCTACTTTGCTTTAAATGAAATTTAAAGATTTTTTTCATTTTATGTGCCTGATTTGGAGGGAGAGACAAAAAAAAAAAAAAAAAGCATGTTGGTGGTCTAAGCAGCTCAGATTATGTCTTTGATATAGATAATTAGATAATTGCTTACATTTTTCTTTTGTTTTGTCTATACAACCATTATCTTCATCATGAGTCAAACTTCGATTAGTGGTCAGGGAATGTTTTGTTTTTTAAAGGCTTTATTAGCATCCATGACCCAATTTGTTTTATTTTCAACCATCTTTAGTAAGACAAAGTGCCTTCCCCCACCCTAGTCCCCAGTAACCTAGTTCATTCTCATTTGATAACAGAAAACTGTCGATATTCCACTGGTTTACTGGCTTTTTGTAATCAGGAGGTGTAAAGCATGTAGTTTCCAGTTATGCATGTGAAAGGGAAATGATAGTGTTTTTGCTTTGTCTGAACAAAGTGGTTCCTTCCGCTCATTTTCTAAACCCTTCTGCCAGAACAAGCTGGTTCTTCAGGGAAGACAGGACTTCCTACAGCCATATGCACCCATCTGTTCTCTATAAACATGCCTCGGTGTTTTCCACACATAGCCAGTGGGTGCTAGTGGCACCCACTGCAATGCGGACAGGCCAGGCAGACCTCAGCCGGGTAAAGGAGCACTTATGGTTAATATGTAATTATAAGAAAACTGTTAAAAAAAAAAGAGTTTGTCATATGTTTAGACCACCCCTGAGCTTTTTAAACACTGGCCCTCAGCCTCCCCAGTTGCTCTTACTAGTACTCACTATTTGAGCAGGCTCCCTTCTACACATCCTTTTCTGTGAGTCTCCAAGGCTGCCTGAGCCTCTTTATGTGCCTCTATTACAGCATTACTAGTCTCAGATCCAGGCCCAAGATTGTGGCAGGCTGACTAAGTTAAAGATTCTGAGATGGGGAGGTTGTCGTGGATTATCTAGGTGGGCCCAATGTAATTGCACGGGAGGCAGGAGGATCAAAGTCAGAAAAAGGAGTAGTGATCAGAGAACCAGAGGTTGGAGTGATCTTAGTTCTACCATGCAGACAAGCTACTTTGACAAGCTGTAACAAAGACAAAGAAAACCATTTACAGAGGAGCTTTTAGAGTTTAGAGCAGCAGGAGACGATGGGCCATTAGCACAGCAGGGGCAGAGAATGAGCCAGAAGCCAAGCTATGCAGGTGGCTTTGAGAAGCTGGGAAAGGGAAGGAAGCAGGTTTTCCCCTGAAGCCTCCAGAAGGATCTGGTCCAGACAACACCTTGATTTTAGAATTCTGACTTCCAGAACCGTAAGAAAATAAATGTGCTCGTTTAAGCCATTAATTTGATAATTTGTTACAGCAGCCATAGGAAACTAATTATTATTATCTATATCAAATTATTATCATATATAACATAACATCACAGTAGGTATTATTCTAGGTGTCAACTGGGTTGGTTTCTTCTGAGATCTCTCTCTTTGGCTTGCAGATGTCCCCCTTTCTTCCTGTGTCTTCACATGGCCTTCCTTTTGTGCATGTCTGTGTCTTAATCTTCTCTTCTAATAAGGGCACAAACCATAATGAGTTAAGGCCCACCCTAGTGACTTCATTTTTGCCTTAATTACCTCTTCAAAGGTCCTATGGCCAAACACAGCCACATTCCAAAGTACTGAGAATTTGCACTTCAGCATATAAACTAAATAAGTGTCACAAAAGAGATGGTAGATAAGTTGCTTTGGAAAAATTCAAAGAAGACTGGGTGAGATACTCCAGATATTGCAAATAGAATTCCCTTTAAAACCACTGGATTAAGTAGGAACTCCCTACCACGTTTGATTACTGTAAGACTGAGCCACCCCTCCCAGAGCGCACAGAGAAAATGAGACAATCCTGGAGAACAGATATGGACATGGTAAATCAGAGGATAGGACACACTTGTGTTCTTTCACGAATAGCACTCAGAGGAACAAGGTCTTTTGGTGCAGCTCCTCAAGTCCATTCCCAGGTGACAAACGAAGCCATCAGCTGAAAGTGTTCTGGTCAATTTGCCCTTTGGAAGTAAACAAATTTGTTGCAGTGAACGTTGTTGTGCTATTAGGAACTGTCATGTCAAAGCTTGCAGTTATTAGTGCATCTCAGTCGAGACAAAAACAAGCAAGAAAACAAACAAAAACAAAAAACCCACCGTACAATATATTGAAAAGCTATTGTTCTCATAAGAGAACCTATTTCAACAGAAAAAAGGATGGCCTATTTTATATGTCAGGTGAATATAACATGCTGATGACATACTATGTTTCTTAGGTTCATAATTAATACATTGTTTAAGCAACTGAATTTATTGGCAAACTCTTCCTCTCAGAAGCAGACCCATGCCTTTCTCGCCCCTCTCTTCTTCCCCCCACGTGTACTACCTTTACTGTTCTCTCTGCTAAGCTCCAAGCGCCCTTCTTTTGGTTCTGTAACTTGTTTCCTGAGCCTACACAGCCCAGCTGGCTCACTTTTTACTACCTCTGCAATGTTCTAAAGAAACTTTCTCTTAAAAAATCGACTTTATTGGGGCGACATCGATTAATAAAATTATATAGGTTTCAGGTGTACAATTTTATAGTACATCAACTGTATATTATAGGTTTACTACTCCAAGTTGAGTCTCTTTCCATCGCCATTTATGCCCTCTACACCTTCTTATTAAAGAAAAGCCCACCCCACCTGACCAGCGTGGCTCAGTGCTTGAGGGTTGATTCCCAGTCAGAGCACATGCCTGGGGTGCAGGCTTGATCCCTAGTCTGGGGTGTGCAGAAGGCAGCCAATCAATGATTCTCTCTCATCATTGATGTTTCTATCTCTCCCTCTCCTTTCCTCTCTCTGAAATCAATTTTAAAAATATATTTAAAAAAAAAGAAAGGTCCACCCCAAAGTTAAGGTCTAGTCAGTTTGAGCCAGGATCTAATCCTGTTATGAAAGCAGACAAAGTTCACAGAAACCCTTTCATTGCCTTATCAACAGAGATGAAAATACTCAATTGATGGGAACTCACTGGAGTGGGTAATTTAATCAACTTATTTTGACTCATCATTATGCTAGTGCTACAGATGTAAATATGCGGGCATGGGAAAATCCCTGGCAAGGAAGATAAGATGTGCATACAAGATAACTCACCCATTAGAAGGCAATAATACAAAATGAAATATCATGTAGAGAGTATGAAAGAAAGATGATTATGAGCTCTTTTGAATTTCCAGGCATAGAAAAAAAAGAAGAAATTCCCCTTTTAGGTTCTTCATTTGTTTGCCTAAATATTTGCTAATTTTGTACTTTATACATTCCACACTATCCTCTATCATTTCAGATAAATTGTGCTATTAGAGGATTTCAAAAATAATTTAGTTCCCAAATTCCAAATAATACTAGTGGAGTAAAATGAATGTTTTCTTGCATAGAAATAAAATGGGAGAATGTTTAGTAATGATAGTTAAAATGCTGATTTTTCTAACAACTGTTTTGATTATAGAATAATTGAAGTCAATTGTCTAGAGAGTTTACTTGCTAGCAACATAAGAATGTATTTTATGATAGTGTACAATTTTTAGTAAGAGTTATAGGAATGTTGATTCATTTGAAATCACATAGTTTTCCAGATAGAATCTGTTAAGTTTTAACAAACAAAAAACCCATAGCTAATTACAAGAAATAAGTATATCACATAATTATTTTCATTGTTGGTGTCAGTTTTTGTCTTAGATACAGCAATACACTTCCTGTAGTCAAGGAGATGTTGTCATACACTTACAGGAAGAGATGCAAATGAACATCTAGGTCTTTCCTTAATGTACTGAGAAGATGCTTGCAGAAAAGAAGCAACCATTCTCTATTTTAGTTAAATTCAAAGCAATTTTTCCTGAACCAAACCTTTCTATGATCTATTCCTATCATCTCTTTTTAAATTTCCCGAACCTCAGTACTTTCTGGAACTGCAACATCTTGCCTTTCTTGACCTTCTGCAGGTCATTGGTTCTTGGTTAGATTTCCCTTAATGCCTTCAGAACATTGGCATCTTCTCAGTATTCTCTTCCCAGTATTATAGACAACTAGAGGCCCGTTGCATGAAATTCGTGCACAGGGGTGCGTGTCCCTCAGCCCAGCCTGCACCCTCTCCAATCTGGGACCCCTTGGGGGCAGTCGGATATCCCTCTCACAATCCAGGACTACTGGCTCCCAACTGCTCGCCTGCCTGCCTTCTGGATTGCCCCTAACTGCTTCTGCCTGCCAGCCTGATCACCCCCTGACCACTCCCCTGCCAGCCTGATTGATGCCTAACTGCTCCCCTGCCAGCCCGATTGCCCCTAACTGCCCTCCCCTGCCGGCCTGGCCCCCCCCAACTGCTCTCCCCTGCAGGCCTGGTCACCCCCAACTTCCCTCCTCTGCCGGCCTGGTCACCCCTAACTGCCCTCCCCTGCAGGCTTGTTCACCCCCAACTGCCCTCCCTTGCAGGCCTGGTCCCTCCCAACTGCCCTCCCCTGCTGGCCATCTTGTGGTGGCCATCTTGTGTCCACATGGGGCAGCCATCTTTGACCACATGGGGGCAGCCATCTTGTGTGTTGGAGTGACAGTCAATTTGCATATTAATCTTTTATTATATGGGATACTCACTTTGCTTCCAATGGAAGGGTCCTTATTCCAGTATTGCACCTATTGTTTCTAATGGAATTATTCTCTTTATTTCCAAAATGAATTCATAAGTTCAAATCTATTTTTTATTTTAATTTATTCAATTATTTTTGTTAATCCTCACCTGAGGACATTTTTCTATTGATTTTTTTTTTTTTTTTAAGGAGAGCGGAAGAGAGAGGGAAAGACAGAGAGAAACATCCATGTAAGAGAAACACATTGATTGCTTGCCACCTGCAGGATCCCTGACCAGGGCCCAGGCTGGGGTGGAGCAGGCAACCAAGGTATATGCCCTTGACCAGAATCAAACCTGGACCCTTTAGTCTGAAGGCTGACACTCTGTCCATTGAGCCAAACCAGCTAGTGCCAAATCCATTTTTTAAAATTTATTTGAAATAGAGGAAAATGTGCCCCAGTCAGGTGGTTCAGTTGGTTGGAGCGTTGTTCCATACACCAAAAAGGTTGTGGGTTTGATTCCTGGGCTTGGTTGTAGGTTTGATTCCTGGGTGGAGTACATGTGGCAGGCAACCGACTGATGTTTCTCTCACATTGATATTTCTCTCTCTCTATTTCTCTCTCTCTCTCTCTCTCTCTCTTTCCTCCACACTCTTTCTCTCTCTAAAAAAAAAAATCAATAAAAAATACTAGTATATCCTTCAGTGTGGATTAACGTATATATACATATATAAAATAGATGAAAACTTGTTATTGCAGCCCTGGGATACACTGGAGTCCACATGCTATAAGGGACCTATTGTGTATAGAAATTTTTACTAATTTTGATAGTTGCCATTATATCTTTTCAAAATGAAAATTTGTTCTTGAATAGAATCAATTTTGTCCAAATTTACTTAACAATTTGGCTCCAGTACTATGCTACTGGCATATGTATTTTAATTTGTCACCAGCTTTCATAAAAATACAATAGGTATAGATTTAAACCAAATCTATATTCTAATAATCTAAAAATATATTGGTAGTCTGTGAAATGCTTGAGACACTGTCTCACCTAACAAATGTCTAAGTGGCTAAGCAGTTGCAAAATTAAGCTATATAATATTAAATCCTATATAATAAAAGGCTAATATGCAAATTGACCGAACGGCAGAACAAGCGGTCACTATGATGTGCACTCACCACCAGGGGGCAGGTGCTCAATGCAGGAGCTACCCCCTGGTGGTCAGTGCACCAAAAGCCGGGCTCACGGCTGGTGAGTGCAGCAGCACTAAGGATGTCTAACTGCTGGCAGTTGGACATCCCCCGAGGGCTCCCGGGCTGTGAGAGGGTGCAGGCCTGGCTGAGGGACCCCCCCACCCCAAATGCATGAATGTCATGCACTGGGCCTCTAGTCTATATATATAAAAAGCCAGTGACCGGAATGCTGTAACGACCGAAACGACCAGTCACTATGATGCCCACTGCGGTTGGGGGGTGGGGCTAGCTGGCCAACCTCCCACAGCCCCTCCCCCTAGCCGGCTCCACCCCCAATGGGCCCCCATCACTCCGATCAGCCCATGGCCTCTCCCCCAGCTGGCCCGGCCCTGATTGGGCCCCAATAGGAATGGGCCAGCTGGCCAACTTCCTGCCGTCTCCTCCTCCCAACTGGCCCAGCCCCGATCGGTCCCAATTGGGTCTATGCTGGCTGGACCCCACCCATGCATGAATGTCGTGCACTGAGCCTCTAGTAAAATATAAAATTCACCTCTAAAAAAAAATCACTGAGCAGTTCAAATTTGTTCTTTGCAATTCAGAATTTTTCTGATCAATGAAAATAGATTAAAATGAAATAAATGCAATTAATATTGTATAGATCTTTGGTTAAACATGTTTCATGACTGTATGATTTTACTGTGTAAAGAAAGCATAAATATATTTTATTAGGACGTCAAGACCTTTTTGAAAGGGCTTTATCATTGTTAGATTTTTAGGATAGAAAAGTCTCCATTGGCAATAACAAACTAAGAGCTGTTTTAGCAGCAGATAATTCTTTGATTATTGGATACATTTTAGCCATTAGAATGAATAAATCTGTCAGAATCTCCTATTAATTTATATGTCAACAAATCATGTGTTCCAATCCAAATAACTCCTATAGCCAAAATGTCACTGAGATCTGAAATATCAAATTCTTGCATTTGCTTTGTCTGTTTGGCCAATTGCTCTCTGAACCTTGGCAGATTTCAACAATTAAAATCAAGTTGATGGGTTCCTTGTATTTCTGATTCCAATCCTATTAAGTTTTAATAGATGAAAATGTAATTGTGAAGATGAAAAAATTATTTTCAGTATGCTTGTGCAAATCATTTCCACTTATTGTTTTGTGTAATTTTATTAAAAGTAAAATAAAAATTAAACTAAGACTTTTTCTGGGATAGTCATACATTATGTCAGTGCTAGTTTTCCTAAAGTGTGCTCCTTATCAATTTTACTTTTGACAGTTCTCATCACCATGTATAGCACAACATTCCTTCTCTAAGTTTCAAAACAATTTAAAAAATATTTCAGGAATCCTATGGAGGAACAATGTTTAATAATCTATCATTATTCAACATAGAAGCACAAATGGTTGCAAAAATTAGTGTGGTGAAGGCCTGGGGGAAGAGTGGTAGGGTAAGGAAGGGGTGGAGAGATTCAATGAGGGGGGAGAAGGGTACATTTGTAATACTTTCAACAATGAAGATACATTACAAATAAACATTGATGATTTTGTTAATGGCAAGTCATGATAAAGTCTCCAATTTGTGTTTTAAATTTTTTACTCTAAGTTGGCACAACATTTTTATATTTATTAATGAAGTTAAATTTTCAGTTTCAAAGTAAATTTTGGCTTTCTAGTGCAAATTTTTTATTGTATGTTTTTTCTAGTGTCTTCATTAGCTTCTTTTTCCCCTTAGGATTCACTTACATATTTCAATTTAAGAATATTTTTCCACACCACATTTTGCTTCCATGTTGTCTAATACTAGCCTGTTATTATTCCCTTCATTCCATTCATGCCTCCTCCTTTTAGTTACTCTGACCCTCTGGCTTAGAGCTTCCGAGTGTGTCTATGTTTGTTGTAGTCTTCGTAATAGTAGCAGTTCTTCCACTGATTCAGCAGATTTATTCAGTACCTGTTATGTGCCAACCATCATGCTCAATTTTGAAGATAAGATAGTCCCTTTGAGGTTTGGGGTTATGTCTTCTTCATCCTTGTGCTGGACACACACCTGACCCACAGCAGACCTTTCAGAGAGAAAGGGTGGTGGGGGCAGGTAGAAGAGGGTGAAGGGGGATAAATGGAGTCAGAAGGGGACTGACTTTGGGTGGTCAACACACAATACAATATATAGATGATGCATTTTAGAATTGTACACTGGAAACCTATATAATTTTATTAACCAATGTCACCTCAATAAATTCAATAACATTAAAAAAAATAACAGTATCCCAAAAATGCCCATCTTCCCTGGAAAACATCTCATCTGTATTGAGTATTTTCCCTTAGTTCCAATTATGTTTATTCAAATTCTTGAGATGATTCCATATACGGATCAGTTGGGGGAGCAAATATTTTTCTTAGATTTTCAAATGAAATTCACTACTGTGGCAACAAATTGCTTGAGTACAAGGAACACTGTGCAAACATGGCTTCAAGGACTTCATTGCAGCATTTGGTTGAATTGCTGACTTTCTGGTTGGGATGTCTGTTGTAGATAAAGCAGTCTGTGCAGTGCTAGCTTTATGAGGCTGCACCTAAAATATGCCTTTTATTGTGTGATCCAGAGACTAAAAAGTTGAGGAATATAGAATGTAAAAAGAATTAGGTTGCATATTTAAAAATCATTCATGTAATTAACTGTATTCTTATGGCAAATGAGAATAACATATGGTAAGATATGTAAAATCAAAACATGCTAAGATACAGAAAACCATTGTAAAATTAACTTCATTTTTATTTCTGAGTAAAATAATACACACATATTTTAAAGCTTCAGAAATGCATACCTGAAATGTTTTATAACTATTTCCTGACAGTTCTCTGTGGGTAATCACAATGAAGTTGAACTGAGATGACATGTTCACATAGGCAATTATTCACTTCCTGACCTTGCAAACTTAGCTTATGGTCAGACTAATTTTTAGAACTAGGAAAACTAGTATTGAATGTATACTTGAAATAGTTCATGTATGGCATTGTGTCACATGTCCTTCTGAAGTTTCTGAAGTATCATTCTTTGCTTTGCCCAACTTCCTTATGAAGAGTGAATAGCCAAGTGGTAATGTATGATTTAGTCTTTATGATTTGCAGGATTTTGCCTTCTTCAAGCTAAGACTTGCTCAGTGCCATTTCTTCCCTTCCATTTGTTTCATTTGTGAGGAAATTACCCCTTTCAGGAGCAAAGGAGTTGATAAAACATACCTCTCACAGTCAAGTTTGATTTAGTTTGTTTACCAAATGAGAATCTGAAAGGAACCTCCCTTCAAGGTGAGGCTCAAGAGACTGAGACGAGAATGGAAGAAAACAGATATTTAACAAATCGCAGTACAAAGACTTGGAACTTGAAGTTAAAAATATGTACCTGTCTGTACATTCCCATTATATTTACTATAATTTTGACCAGAATTCATGATCCATAGAATTCATGATCCATAGAATTTCACGTAAATTCAAATTATTGTTCAGTTTATTTGGACTTCCATTAAAAACAAGTTTTGTCAACCATCTTCTTCATGAGGCATTACAATGATTTAGAAATAAACCCACAACACAGTTACATCTCCAGAAATACCATTAGGTTTTCTAAAAGTACATCTATCTATTTAGAAGTACAAGCTCAACATTTCTGTGCATATGTTTACATAGATCCCTTTTCCCCGCTATGGGCAGCATGACATAGTGGAAAGAATATGAGATTCTGGAACTAGAAGAACTGGGCATGAATCCCAGACTCTGCACCACCAGCTGTGTGACCTTGGGTAAGTCACTCAATCCATCTGAGGCTTGTTTTTCTTTCCTGTCAAATGAAAAATAAAAGATGCCAACCTTCTGGCCGTATGTGCACATTAAATGAGTAATATGTGAAAGTGTTTGTAAATTATAAAGCATTATGCAAAGTATAGTTATTTTAGTTCAGGTTAACTCAAATATTGCTCAAACAAAGGAAATAACTGCTAATGCCTGTAGTAACCCTAGCAAACTGTAAATGGGTTTAGAATCTTTTCAAAAATCATTATATGTTTGAATCATTCAGTTTGAACAAGAATATAATATTCTTTTAAGGTAACCTACTTGAAGCGGAATCACTTTACCCTTACCTCATATTTGGTCCCACATTCTGGAACCAATCCTGGCCTTCTTTAGAAAAGCCCCTTTAAGCTGTAGATTATATAAGTGAGAAACATGTGTGCGTAAGAGCACATGCGCACAGGGAAACCTTACTCATTAGACATTGGGTTCAGTGCCAAGGGGTCCATGAATATGGTTTAATTTCTTTTGAAATTGAAAGAAAAAATGAACTTTTAGGTCAAAGTCAATTTTTAGAGTATAACATTAATATATTCATACTTATGCCAATGAGTCATAAATGTAATTTTTAATATATATTGTAGCCCTGGGTAAGCTAAGGTGAATTCTTGAGGAGTCCGGTTATCTGCAGTTCAAGGCCCACCAGGGCCTTGTTCCAACAGTGGTGATGTTTCCAGGAATCACAGATATAGAGTGATAGTTCTAACTTGTGAAATAAGGAAAGCTTTGCAGGGCTGATATTTAAATAAGTTCTTTAAGGATAAATATGCTCTTTACAGGTAGAGATATTATCAAGAGCATTTCTGTGAGAAAAAGCAGCATGAACCAAGGGATGGGTCTGTGGAGAAAGAGTATTGGAACTTGGGTGATCAGTACTGACAAGGGCCCCTTCAATAAAAAGCCACGGGAGAAAGTCTGTTACGTGTATTGATAAATCTTATGCAAGTAGTTTTTGTCCATTATTTTGAATCAAAATATTTTAGGGCAAAATCCACAAATTACATGAGCATCTACAGAAATACCTAATGAGTAAACAGTGGGTTGTTCCAAATAGCTAATGAGCTCAGATAGAATTAATAGGAATATTGTGTCAAAAATAAGGCAAAGTATTTTATGTAACAGTTATTCTCTGATTGCAAACAACAGAAACTGATTCTAGGTAATTCAGACAGACGAGAAGCAAAAGAGGGAAATAAGAAAGGAAGCCGGTCCTGCTAACACATATGAGTCTTTTTGAAGTCAGATTGGTTTTTTCTTTTCCCCACCGCTGAATCAAGTAATCTCCATCTAGTGGTTTAATTTAACCCAGAGACCCTTGGGCCAACCCCATCCTTTGTCAGGACCTCCAGGTCAATACTCAGGTTATCAAGCACCAAATAAGCAAGCATCTGATGCTTGCTAACTTTAAAGTAACCCCTGTGCCTTGCGACAAGGTTGATATGGATTAATCAAGCCCTCACATTACAGTTTAGTTTTATGCTCCTCTATCCTCTTATCAATTTCTCTCTGCTCCTCATCTTCCACATCTCTGTTCCTCATTTCCAAGGAAACTCTGAGCAGGGCTGATAATCATGCTTATATAGTACAGTGGACTGTTCACTTACACTGGCATCTGCTCTGATGTATTGAGGCAATCTTCTGCTAGACCATGGCAGCTGTTCTGACTGGTTAGTGCCTGCACGTACCAGTGATTAGATATGTTCCACGTCACTCCCACCCATAATCAACATTTAATTTGTTATCTGATAGTATCATTGGAATCTCAGTATGAAGATAGTAAATCTAGATCCTTTATGTGATAAAATATGAGCTCTTACCTTCCTTTAGGAATCATTTTAGAATTATTTTTCTACCAAAAAATATTGTTTTCAGAATTAGATGGTTTCAATCATTTAAAAGGCCAGCCGTGCATAACTCTAACCAGAACTGTTCAGTATTTGCATGCCAAACATGTTCAGGGGACAGATATTAGGGACAAAGGGTGAATTGGCCATGGACTGTATCTGCTAGGAACTTCTATTCCTGAATTTGCCACTTATTACTTTATTCAGAACCACTTCGTTTTACATTTTTAAAGTTTAAAATTATGGTAGATTTCTTACTGATTTTTTTTTGCAATGTAGATGATTAATTAGGTTTAGAAATATATTTGAGAGTATCAAAATACCTGTATGTTTGAGAGGTAATTGGATAGACCCTCAGAAAAGTTCACTCAAGTAATCTCTCAAATGCTCATTTGTCCATCCATCCATCCATCCATCCATCCATCCATCCATCCATCCATCCATCCATCCATTGCATCATCTGATCTCTTGTTAGAGTCATCCATCTGCCAGGAAATATACTTGAAAATGAAAAATTTTCTTTGAAGTCAGATTGGTTTTCTCCTTTAGACTAGTGTAGAAGTAAATACACAAACAATTACAATGCCAATGTGGAGATAAAGTCACAAATGGATGAACTCACACAAATTCTAGTGAAAATAATCCAAGAATCTGGAAGATCATAGATCTAAATTTGAATTTTGGCTCTACTCTTATTAAAGCTATAGCTTTGAGTGAGTTATTTAACATCTCTCTCTCTGTCTCAGCTTCCTCATCTATTATCCTATATAATAAAACCCTAATATGCAAATTGAATGAATGGCGGGAATGATTGGAGGAATGACCAGTCGCTATGATATGCACTGACCACCAGGGGGCAGATGCTCAATGCAGGAGCTGCCCCCAGCCTGCAGGCACCAACCAGGCTGCCAGCCAAGGCAGGTGCCAGTGGGGGCCCCCGATCTCCCTACAGATCGGCCCTGATCACTGGTCATGCCTAGGGACCCTACCCGTGCACGAATTTCATGCACCGGGCCTCAAGTATGTGCATAATGTCACTTATTTGACACAAAATAGATGCCCATCATGTTAACTACCTTCTCTTTATCTCCCCCTCTTCCCTTTCATTCATCTCTAAACTTTGGTTTTCTTATCACAAAAATTAAAGGCTTTAATTTGATTTCTAAGCTCTTTACAGAATCTAAAAGTCTGTAATTTAGGAATGATTCCCTAATCTTGACAGAAGTGCATTGATTACTAATGGTCAAATAGGCAGTGTGTTTTGTAAATACAGTAAAGTTTTATTAATAGCATTACTTAGTCTCTAACATACTTTTCTTTTCCCTGTGCTTACCTTGCTAACTCCTGCTCCTCCTCCAGGTCCTAGTCTGTCACTTTCTTAAGGATGATTTCTATAGTTGATCTCTAGGGACCTGATCTGCAAATTCTCGTTGGATTCTACTCATCCTATTAAAATAGCCTTCATACTACAGCAATTTCTCACTTATATACAAATGCCAAAATTTGAACTCTCTAATCTTATAATGTGCTTCCCTTTTTTAAAAAAAGGACATGATAAAGACTCCCCCTCCTATAGACCCTTCTGGGGGCAGCTTTTTGGTTTACTGCAGAGAAAGAGGATTGGTTTTTATATCTCATTATTTCAATGAAAAAAATGTGAATACAAATTATTAAAGGCTAACATTTATAAATCATCACTACATGCCAGGCACTATGCCAGGCACCATATATTAATTGTTTCATTTACTTCTCATATTAACTTTAAGAAATAGGTTTATGAGTAAAACAAATTTACAAATAAAAGAAATAGAAACTTAAGGAGTTTAAAGCAATTGCTTATCATTACACAAATTGTTGTTTTTCTAAATGTCAAGATACCAGTGGTTGTAAAAATAAAACAAAACAAGGGGGGAAAGACTGCAAACACAAACAAAACTCTAACAAACAAAACACTCTTGGTTTAGAAATTGCTTTTCAGAGAGAGAGGGAAACATGGCCTTATACACACACATTAATTCTAAGATGATTTGGCTGTCAAATGCATTTGAATTGAGGTGTGGCAGAGGCTAGTTTGAACTCAGAACTGTATGACTTCAGAAGCAATATTTTTATCATTATGCTCTGCTCTTCAAATTCAGAGAATCAATCAGTTCTCAACTATTATACTTGTGAAAGGTTCATGAAAAAATAAAAATTGTATTTAAAATTATGAAAATAAACCAAGGGGAAAATTGTTTTAAAACCCCAGAACCCAAAGCACTCATTATATTTAAACTTGCCAGCAACATTAGATTTATAAGCTTTAAAATAAATGCAGAAAAGATAAAATATTTATTATGTGCTAGTCACTTTATATGATTTATCTAATTTAATCCTCATAACAATTTTGTAAGGTAAATACATTAATATAATCATATTTAACAAGTGAGGAACTGAGGCACACAACCTGCCCCAGTTCATGTACTAATAAAGGATAAGTTTGTATAAGAACTAGAGAATCCAGAAATTATGGAATTTCTAGAAAATCCCACAGATTTCAAGATCATAGGAATGCAGCAATGGTTTATGAATAATTGAATAGAATTAGTCAATAGAAATATTTACTACTAGAGGCCTGGTGCACGGATTCATGCACTAGTGGGGTCCCTTGGCCTGGTCTACACCCTCGCCCAATCTGGGACTGCTTGGGGATATAGTAGTGCGTGAAGCGGCAGGCAGCTGGGGAGGAGCCTGAGCCTGGGGCTGGGTGCCACCCAGTTCCCACTCATCCCTGCCCCTCTGTGCCTTCCCCGCCACAGCCGCTTGGTAGTGCTTCCGCAGCTGTGCTTGCCAGCCATGAGCTTGGTGTCTGGTGCCCGTCAGCTGAGCTGCACTCCCGCTGTGGGAGCGCACTGACCACCAGGGGGCAGCTCCTGTGTTGAGCATCTGTTCCCTAGTGGTCAGTGTGCATCATAGTGACTGGTCAACCAGTCGTTCGGTCATTTGGTCACTTAGGCTTATATATATATATATACTAGAGGCCCAATGCACAAAATTTGTGCATAGGTAGGGTTTGTAGGCCTGGCGGGTGATCAGGGCCAATCTGTGGTGTGACCGGCGGGGCGACCAGGGGGCCCCCGCTGGCACCTGCCTTGGCTGGCCTGGTGCCACCCACTCACTGGCCCCACCCCCCCACCACCGGTTGCCTCCCTCTGTGGGGGCAGCTCCTGCATTGAGCATCTGCCCCCTGGTGGTCAGTGCGCATTGTAGCGACCGGTTGTTCTGCCGTTCGATAGATTTGCATATTAGCCTTTTATTATAATAGAATACTAGAGGCACGGTGCACAAAACTCGTGCACTGGTCGGGGGGGGGGGGTGTCCCGCAGCCCAGCCTGCACCGTCTCCAATCTGGGACCCCTTGGGGGATGTCTGACTGCCGGTTTAGGCCCGATCCCTCTCACAATCTGGGACTGCTGGCTCCCAACCGCTCGCCTGCCTGCCTGCCTGATTGCCCCTAACCGCTTCTGCCTGTCAGCCTAATCACACCCTAACCACTCTCCTGCCAGCCTGATCGACACCTAACTGCTCCCCTGCCAGCCCGATCGCCCCCAACTGCCCTTCCCTGCTGGCCTGGTCGCTCCCAACTGCCCTCCCCTGCAGGCCTGGCTCCCCCAACTGCCCTCCCCTGCCAGCCTGGTTACCCCTAACTGCCCTCCTCTGCAGTCCTGGTTCCCCCCAACTGCCCTCCCTCTCCTTCAGGCCCTGTCACCCCCAACTGCCCTCCCCTGCTGGCCTGGTCGCCCACAACTGCCCCTCCCTGCCGGCCATCTTGTGACCACATGGGGGTGGCCATCTTGTGTGAGGGCATGATGGTCAATTTGCATATTACCTCTTTATTATATAGGATTAGGGCATGTTTTTAACATGACAGAATCTGATCTGTTGTGGAAATGAGATCCTTTCAGATCTCCTATCTCCTACTAGATCTTAATTTTGCCAGCTTCAGTTAGACCAGTGATGGCAAACCTATGACACGCGTGTCAACACTGACACGCGTAGCCATTTCTGATGACACGCGGCCGCATGCCGAGGATGAAACATTTGCTACTCCTGAGGATGAAACATTTGCGACTAGAATTTTGGAGTTAGTTTTTCCCTCAAAGTGACACACTACCTGAGTTATGCTCAGTTTCTTGGCGAAGTTTGACACACCAAGCTCAAAAGGTTGCCCATCACTGAGTTAGACAGTCATCGTAGTTTCAGGGGCATGACACCACAAGAGATTACACATTGTAATCTGTTATTGCTTTTCTCCATGTCCCCAGACTAAAAAGCTCCTGTGGTCAGGATCTATTGTTTGTTCCTGCTTGTATCAGCATCTGGCATCACCAAGGGACTAATAAATACTTGTTGAGTGAATAAAACATATAAGAAATTGAACACAAGCAATTTTAGATTTAAACAAAGAAAATGTATATCATAAAGAATGTGGTCTTTTTATCAGGTCATAGCCAACTTCTATAGGGCCTTTTTCAAGTTAAGAAATTAGGAAAAGCCACCTACTGGGTAGATGTGCTCTGTCTGACTTGGCCCATCTGGCAGAGATCCTGCTCTAGAGATTCATGGAGTTCATCTAGGCCAGTGGTCGGCAAACTCATTAGTCAACAGAGCCAAATACCAACAGTACAACGATTGAAATTTCTTTTGAGAGCCAAATTTTTTAAGCTTAAACTTCTTCTAATGCCACTTCTTCAAAATAGACTCGCCCAGGCCGTGGTATTTTGTGGAAGAGCCACACTTAAGGGGCCAAAGAGCCGCATGTGGCTCTCGAGCTGCAGTTTGCCGACCACGGGTCTAGGCAAATAGAGCTTAGATTTCCAACCCATTTGCCCTCTTGCTCAGGCATGTTGAAGCAGTGCACAAAAGGTACAACTGGATGGGGTGGTCTAGTTTACTTCATCTCCCCTTGATTTTGGAGAGGAGGGCAAGTGTCCTTTTGTCTTTCTTAATCAAGAGTAATAGTCTGCTCCATTTGAAAAAAGATGTAAAATAATTATATCCTATTGATTGATACCATATTAAACATCCATGTCAGTCTTTTCAGTTCTCAAGGAGAGTGCATTAGGTAGACTAGTTCCTACCCTCCTTATACTTCAATCTATAAATAATTTTTATAGGATCAGATTTTTAGAAACCAAAAATATTGAACTCCAAACCTGGGTATTTTAGGATTGGAACATTCTGCAAATGTCCTACTGATCTTGGCTCATTCTTATTTTATGTTAGATGAGCCACTAGAAAAAAAAATATCAGCTAAAGACAGATTCTAAAAGACATGAAATCATATTTCTCTTCCAGATTTATTCTCTCTCTCTCTCTCTCAGCTTTTCTTGTACTAAGTGGAAATTTAGGGGCAACCTGATTCAAAGCAAGAAACAATTTCATTTGGAATTAGTGGTTCTCTAAACATCTCCAATTAATTACAAATGATCATCATACTAAGTTTCTCAGAAAGATTTTATTAAAGCTGAAATGTTAAAACTCTACTTCATATCACTTAGACACACACACACACACACACACACACACACACACACTCACACTACAAAAATCAAAGAATTAAACCCAAAATTCCTTTCTTGACTAAAGGAAAAGCCAATGAAAGCCTTTGGCCTTGAATATCACTGTGCTATAGCATGCCTTTTAAGAGGGATATTTGTATTTACCTTAAATAAAGACCACAGAATTTTTAAAGTTTAAACATTCTTTGGAGAAGAGAATGTTTCAATTTAGTTTGCATGCCCTCAGGTTGGAACATTGATTTTCTGTCCCCAAATGCATTAAAAAATGTGATCTCTGTGGATGGATCTCAGTTTCTCTTGTTCCTTTTAATCCTCATCTTCTTTTTACAGAAGTTTCTCATTAATGAAGATGAAGCAACAAAATGGAAAGAATTCTGATGGTGAGGAAGAGGACTTGTGCTTTCACTAGCTCTGAGGATGATTCAGTCTGTTGTGTGGGCAGTGTCTGTGGGTAGAAGCAGGCTCTGCTCTCTCTGTTGATAAACAGGGCCAGAGACAACTCAGTCAGGAGAACCCTTTTGAGTGTTAGTGAAATACATAGCTAAGTGTTTGGAAGAAAAGCTAATCCTATGTCGGGACTGTTAAAGCCTACCAATACTGGTTGTCCCTTGCTTTGTTAGAAGAAGTAACTTTTGGCACCTTTAAAATGATGTGGTTTCTTTTCTGGTTCATGTTGGTTTTACTGTTAGCTTTATTGTTAAGGAGGTGCAAACCCTGGATTGGCTCCCAGTGAGCTAGCAGGATTGGAGAACAGAGGGTTTGGATCATCTGGAAAACAGTATTGAATAGCAATTAAAGGGCCAGGGCTTTGGAGATATGACTTGGAGTCCCAGCTTTGTATTTCACTATATGAACTTGGACAAGTTGTTCAGCCTCTCAAAAGCTTTCTTTTCTTCTTTTGCAATAGTCTCTACCTAAAATGGTTGTCGTAAGGATTACATTAGGTAATACAGGTAAAACACTAGCATAGTACCTGGCACATGGTCAGGGCTTGGTAAGTGACACCTTTTTCTGTTGTTGACCTGTTATCCAGAAGACTCTTTTTTTTTGGTCTAAAATTCCTTTCTCATAGGTTGAATTATAAGTGCTAGGAATCCTATCTAATAAAGAGGGAATATGCTAATTGACCATCACTCCGTCACAAAGATGGCTGCACTCACAGCTGAGGTCAAGTTCCCTTAAGGAGCCTTAACGAGCAATCAGCAGGGACCTGAGGCTACGCCCTCCCCTGCCCCCGTGGGGCTTGACAGGGAACCTCAGGCCATGTCCCCCACCCAGCAGGGCTTGACAGGGGACCTCAGGCCGTGCCCCCCGCCCTGGCATCAGGCTGGGGGACCTCAGACTGCACCTCCTGCCTTGGCACCAGGCCGGGGGACCTCAGGCAGTGCCCCCCACCTGGTGGGGTTTGCCAAGGGACCTCAAGGTGAACTTCCTGTCCTGGTGCTGGGCTAGGGGACCTCAGGCTGCTCCCCCCACCCC
This sequence comes from Cnephaeus nilssonii, assembly GCF_951640355.1. Taxonomy (NCBI): domain Eukaryota; kingdom Metazoa; phylum Chordata; class Mammalia; order Chiroptera; family Vespertilionidae; genus Cnephaeus; species Cnephaeus nilssonii. The sequence continues at coordinate 58,200,949 of NC_137079.1, read as the reverse complement.
AGCACCAGGCCGGGGGACCTCAGGCCGTGCCCCCCACCAGGCGGGGCTTGACAGGGGACTTCAGGCTGTGCCCCCCACCCCAGCACCAGGCCAGGGGACCTGAGGCTGCGCCCCCCCCCGCCTGGCTGGGCTTGACAGGGGACCTCAGACCATGCCCCCCACCCAGCGGGGCTTGACGGGGGACCTGAGTCTGTGGCCCCTGCCTGGCGTGGCTTAATGGGGGACCTCTGGCCATGCCCCCCACCCAGCGGGGCTTGACAGGGGATCTCAGGCCATGCCCCCCACCCAGCGGGGCTTGACAGAGGACCTCAAGGCACGCCCTCCACCCCAGTCTGGGCTGGGGGACCTCAGGCCACGCCCTTATCCTGGCGCCAGTCCAGGGTACCTGAGGCTATGTCTCCTGCCTGGTGGGGCTTGACAAGGGTGGGACTGGCCGGGTCTGGATCTAGCCCAATGGGGTGGGGGGCCGACTGGGTCTGGGTCTCATGCGATTTTGAGGTGCATGTGGGTGGGTGGGGACTTGACTCTGGGTCCCGTGGTGAGCCCCATACTCTGACAGGAGGAAGGTTTTCATATACATTTTACTAATTTTCTTTCATCTCTGACACTTCTATTATAGAGAAAGGGCAAATAGCAATATTAAATTATTTCCTCTAATTAATCCCCTTTTAATGTGCACGAATTTCGTGCACCGGGCCACTAGTAGCTAGAATAAAATGAAAATTTGGAGACTTTTGAATTCGTGCAAAAAAAAAATATTGCCAAAAACAATGATCAAATCAGCCTTAATATGCCCTAAATTGGTTCCAATGCATTTGTCTAGATGTATGCTATAAATAAAAACAATAATTATAATACTTAAAAAATTAATAATATTGACAATTTCTATTTGTCCAACACAAACTTTATTTGCCAGGCACTTTAAATATATAAATTTAAGTACTTAAAATAATAACACAAATTAAGCCAAGAGATTACTGGACATCTTGAAGGCTGCAACTAGTAATTTGTCCTTCCAGTAACAGGTAGTGAAAATCTCATTAGTGAATACCAAATATTTGCTGCCAATTGCACAGCCTCTGAGGAAATCCTACATTGCCTTCTTTATTAGAATCCAGAATTCCTTTAGTTAATTAAGTTATTTTCATTGATGTGAATTTCAATTCAATCTAACAATAACAAGGTACTGTCTTAACAAGGGATTGGCTATTGTTAGGGTTTTTTTTGAGAGGCAATGCTTTCATAACTTTTCAGTCAGATGAATCTGAGGATAACATTATCAACATCTGTCTAGTCCGTAGCAAGGGAAACTTCTATTCTAAGGAATAGTTTTACTTCTCATGAATCTTATGACATTTACAAAATAATTTTTTAAAAAAGAATCAATACAGTGTTAGAAGAACAAATCACAGTGTTAGGACAGATAAAAGATGAGTAAGACATAGGTAAGAAAAAGAGACAGAGCTAATATTAAGATTAGAGGGAACAGGAGATAGAAATGTATATAATATAGTAGGAAATAACAAGAGGGAAATGATCAGGTCCAATTAAAAGTTAAAAAAATCACCTAACAGAGTATTGAATGATGACTATGTACTTCCAAATGATGGAGGAGAGGAAGAGAGTGTGAAGGGGAGCTAATGCTCATATGACAAAATGAAGTGTCAGACAACTTGGAAAAGATCAATAGAAATTATCTAAGAGAGACATAAAACAGAACATAAAATGGTAGACCTATATCCAACCATATCAGTAATTATATTAAATGTTAATGATCTAAACCAGTGCATTTTAATATGGCTGTCATTTTCATATAAAATGTGGCTATTTTAAATTTATTAAAATTAAATATAATTTAAATTCAGTTTCTCAGTTGCACTAGCCACATTTCAAGTGCTTGATAGCTACATGTGGAGAGTGGCTACCATATTGGACAGTGCAGATGTAAAACATTTCCACCAAGGCAGAAAGTTTTACTAGACAATGTTGGAAACAGAAACAGTCAAAATGGATTTTTATTTATTTATTTATTTATTTATTTATTTATTTATTTATTTATTCAAAATGGGTTTTTAAATGAAGTGAGACGTAATTATGTATTGAGTGCAAGAATACAGAAAGATATAGCATACAAATGCTAGGTAAAACAGGCTTGAAGACAGAGTATAGTTAGAGACAAATAGGAAAATTCTTAATGCTAAAAGAATCAATTCAGCAGAAAACCATAACAATTATATATGTTTATACACCTGGGTGGTTTTTTCCTGACACCAACCAATTCTCCAAAATTGACATCAACTGGGGGTCCTACAATTTAATTCAATTCAATTCTGACAGTAACTACCCAGACCTGGTTCAGACACCACAAGTAAAGAGCTGAAGTCCACAGACTGTCCCAATTCAGACACCAGCCACAAATGGGGTCCCTAGTGCTGTATCGTAAATCAGCAAATGAGATACAAGATGCCTTAATGAGCCAATTAATTAGGAGTCATTTATTGCACGTGGCCCAGAGGGAGGTGTTTCTTCCAAATCTCTGAGCACCACATACAGGAAGTTTCCCGTATTTATACTTTTTGAGCCTTTTTGTTTGCAGATATTACAAAGGGCTCTGTGTGAGTTATTGTTACAGACAGTTGTAACCTTGAGTACATAATGAGTTAGTACTTGGCATAAGAATATGGGAATTATTATCAGTATTAGTCTATTACATTGGATGGCTAGCTTGCAAGGTCAGACAGTTAAGTTTATCTTTTTCTATTATTTGAACTTAAAAACAAAGTCATTTTACAGAATAAGAGACTGTCTTAAAGTGACAGAGTTTACAATGACAGAGTTTACAGGACTAGGGACTATCTAACAATAGCAGAGAATTCAAACAGAAGTTTTACACAAGATGGAGGTTACTGTGCTTCACCAGGAGACCTACATTTCTTCCAGGTTGACTACAAATTTGGGATTGCCAAGGCCCTCCCTCAGAGTCAATAATTCTCTAAAATGCATCACAGAACTCAGGAAAGCACTTTACTTACAATTACTGGTTTATTATAAAGGAAACAACTCAGGAACAGGCAAATGGAAGCAATGCATGGGGCAGTGCATAGGGGAAAGCGGTGCAGAGCTTCCATGCCCTCTCCAGGTGCACCCCCTCCCAGCATGCTGATGTGTTCACCAACTCAGAAGCTCCCAACTCTGTCTTTCAGGGTTTTAATGAAAATTTTATTATGTAGGCTCAACTCATTAAATCGTTAGCCACTGGTGATTGAACCATCTCTACCTCCTCTTGCTTCTCAGAGGTCTAAACCTCTAGTCACTTGATTGGTTTTTCTTGAAACTATCTAGGGCCCTTCCATGAGTCATCTTATAAACATAAAAAAAGGTGGTAAATTAGGAGCTCTGTGCCAGGAATTGGAGGCAAAGGTCAAATATTTATTTTTTATTATACCACAATAGCTAGCAACAGATACTCCAAATTCACAAAGCAGAATTCACAGAATTAAAAGGAGAAATAAACAATTCCACAATCAATCTGGAGATGTTAAAACTCCATTCTCACAAATCAATAGAGCAACTAGACAAAGGAATCGGTAAGGACATAGAAGATGTGAGCAATACTATCAACCATCACAATCTAGCTGATATTTATAGAACACTACACTCAACAACTGTAAAATGCATATTTAAAAAAGTGTACAGCATACACTATGCTAGGCTATAAAATAAGCCTCAATAAATTTGAAAGGATTAAAATAATACAGAGTACATTTTCTAACCACAATTCAATTAGGAATTAAGGGGAAGCAGAGTTTGCCAATGCCAAATATGCCTTTTTCTTTTTAAAGATATTTTATTATTTTAAGCTGGTTATTTTTAAGAAATAAAAGCTTTAGAAAATTTTTTTTGACATTTCCACCTAACTGCCTAAAAGAATTAGGAAGGGAGTTATTATCATAGATAACTATGGTTTAATATGAACTACATGTGATAGGGAGAAACTAGCAAGGCCCATTTGATCAAAGTCCTCTCTGTATCCTATTGTTCAAGATAGCAGAATATTTATTTGCCAGACATTTGCTTTTTAATCTCCATGTGAATTGCCTTCCTCCCTCCCCTTTGAAGTCCCAAATCACAAAACTCCCCCTTTCCCTTTCTCCTTTGCTCAAGATGACATATAAGCTTTACTGCACAATCTGTCCTGGGTTCCATATTCTTAGTGAACTCCTGTATGTATGTACATATACAATAAATTTGGTCATTCTTTTCTATTAATCTGTCTCATATTAACTTGATTATTAGATCAACCAGAAGAACATAGACGGGTAGAAGAAATATTATTTTTCCTGCCCCCAGATTCACAACAATAATATCTTCATGGAAATTCCCAAATTTTGGAAATTAAACAACAGACTTATAAATAACCTACGGATCAAAGAAGTAATAAGGAAAATTAGAAAACACTTCAAACTGAATGAGAAAAACATGACAATGTATCTAAATTTGTGAGCTACAGCAAAAGTAGGACTTAGAAATTTAAAATTTTAAAGGCTTATATTAGGAAAGAAAAAAAGGTCTAAAATCAATGATGTAAAGTAACATCTTAGGAAGGTTTGTTGTAGGTGCTGGGAACACCAGCAGGGTTAGACTGGTGGGGTAGGACCAGACCTAAGTTCAGCAACCTCAGTACTTGAGTTCTGGCTAGGAAAGAATTCAGAGGCAAGACTAAACTATAAGAGAATATTTATTTGGAAAATCACAGAGGTAGAAGAAGTAATTTGTAGAAGAAATGGACTTATGAAACAAGTTATAGAGCTAAAGGAAAGGCCCTTGGAGTTTGGGAGTGAGGTAAGGTGCCAGGAGGAAAGGGTGAGGGAGAGGGGGAAGGGACAGGCTCTAGCATGCTCCCAGGAGGGAGCATGAGAAAAGGGGAAGTCCTTGGGCCCTCTGTCCTAAGAGCTTTAAGGCTGGAAATTTTAGGGGAGGTCCCAGGGGAAGATCTCAATAGAATATTCAGCAGCTTTTCAGGTATGTCCTTTCTGGGTCTAGGTCTCCAATGACTCATTGGTCGGTGCCAGGGCAGGGGGTCATTATCCTATGCAGTTGGTCCTGAGGTCAGCCATAGGGTCACTTGTCGGGTTTTGCTGTTTTCTGGGTCTGGAGCTGAAATAGAATGGTGGCCTAGATGATATCTTTAGGGAGGAAAGGTCAGGGGTCAACCACAAAACTAGCGATAAGCTAGGAGAGGAAGATCACTGGGTGGGGGGTTAGTTCTACCCTATAATTGTCTTTTGCTAGGCACGTGGTCTTTGTGGAAAACACCCTGTCATGTGAGGGTTCTTATTGACACTATTGTTTTGCTTGTATACAAATAGTGTTGTGAGGCATATATTATTTTTAACAGCATTTTATAATTTAAAATATTGGCATAATTTTATATCATTCAAAATAAAGGTAGTGACTTCCACTTTTCCATGCTTCTCATTTCTCTCTTTGCCATTCAGCAGTATTGATGAGAACCACTTTATTTTATTTTATTTTATTTTATTTTATTTTATTTTATTTTATTTTATTTTATTTTATTTTATTTTATTACTAGAGGCCCGTTGCACGAAATTCATGCAAGAGTAGGCCTTCCTTCCCCTGGCTGCCGGCACCAGCTTCCCTCTGGCACCCGGGACCCTGGCTGGCTTTCCTCCGGTCGCTGGCAGGCACCCAGGACCTGGGCTTCCCTCTGGCCCCGGCTTCGTCCGGAATGATGTCTGGCCTATTTAGCATATTACCCTTTTATTATTATAGATTTTATTGGTTTTAGAGAGAGAGAGGAAGGGGGGAGAGAGAAACATTGATTTGTTGTTCTATATATTTGTGAATTCATTGGTTGCTTCTTGAAGTGTATTTTAATAAACACTGCCTTCTTGTATATGCCTTGACCTGGGATCAAACCTGCAACCTTGGTGTATTCAGATGATGAGATGCTCTACTTGGTTTCTCACTCCCATTACCTTTACTGATTCTTAGCAATATACAAACCGATGTATATTACATTAAAAATGTAGTGCCCTTAGGGCTGGTTTTGGTCTTGGTTAAGGATCTCTAGGAAAACACCATCTAAAAGAGAGGGCTACCTATGCTTGCTTAAGTTTAACATGCTGTTGAAATTTGCAAATGCCATGCACACTTGTAAGAATATCAGTAACAATACAATCTATAGGAAATGGCAATTTGATTAATGAAATTTTGGTTGGTTTCCATTTGAATTTGAACTTCGATTTAAACAGCTTTTTCTTAAGTGGAATTCATAAGACTCAATAAAAGTTTAAGTAGTTCATGCATAAGTAATTGCATTTTATTCTTATGCCATTTAACCATAACATTCTTTTGTTCCACTGTGCTTTTCTTGCCTTTTTATCATGGAAGTAGAAAGAGAAGAAAAGGAAAAAATTATTTTAAAGCAGAGTTTTGACCTCTAATATGGAAACTAGAAAATATAGGAGAACTTTGGTATATAGCAATTTGTGATAGATACAGATTTGGCTATGCCATAAGTCAAATATTTTCTGAAACGTAACTACATTTTATTTTTTAAAAAGCCTCATATAAGGTGATCATTATTCAATTCACAAATACCAGCATTATATAAAGCTCTACTTTTAGGAGGTGGGATGGGAGAGCAGAAAGAACATGCCTTTGTGTCAAACAGACATGGTTTCAAATACTAGCTGTGCCACCTACTATTTCTGCAATCTTGACTATGTCCCTTAAAAGGTCAATATTTCTGCTTTGCAAGCTTTCAGTGTGCTTTACACAGGGTATCCCCCCAAAATTTATAGACACTTTAAGGATTCAATTTTGAAAATGAAGTGTATTTTAATAAACACTGCCTTTATAATTATTCAAAGTGTGTGTGTACATTTTGGGGGACACCCTATATGTATGTAAATGATAATATATTTGAAGTGCCTGGCACATAGGAGGTCCTCTGTTTTCTTTCCTCCTTGACCTATATTATAATATACCATTAATGTCTAGTGACTTTCTGTATTTTCAGGGAGCTAGTGTGGCAGAGTGGAAAGAGCAAGGCCTTTGTAGTTGCACAAAACCAGCCTCACTCTCCTTGCCACTCACTGGCTGTCTGACTTTAGCCTCTTTAACTATCTGTTTCCCCATGTATATAAAAAAGATTGGCTCAGGTGGCTCAGGTGGTTGGAGTGTTGTTCATACACCAATAGATTGTGGGTTCAATTCCCAGTCAGGGCACGTATCTAGGTTGTAGGTTTAATCCATGGTCAGGATGAGTACAGTAAGCAACCAATGTATGTTTCTTTCTCACATTGATGTTTCTCAATCTCTCTGTGTGTCTCTCTATCTCCCCCTCTCTCTCTAAAATCAATAGAAACATTTCCTCAGGTGAAGATAAAAAAAAAAGATTGTATTTGCAGACACAAGGAGTTATGATATGTAAACGTGTAGCACAATGCCTGGTGTATTAATTCTTCAGTTAGTTTCCAATGACTTTTCCATAGGAATAGTCTGTCTTGGCTCATACTTCAGACTTTCCTAAAATCTCTTAAACATGCAACATCTGACCTCAGCATGCCCTGTACCTCTTGCTAAGTGGCGCCAGGCCCAGCACTAATGGCAGCTGGCCATGGTTTGCTGTTTGTCCTCTCCTGGACACCTCCAAGCCCAGCACAAGTAGAAGCCATCTGCAAATTGCTTTGTAGCTCATGCCTGGTTGCCCTGGACAGAACACAAGTAGTGGCTGACCTCAGTCTGCACCTCTTGGGAGGCTCCAGAGCCAGCACACTCAGTGGACAGCTTCAGACTATGTTGAAGCACCACCCAACCACCTCCACAAGTGGCATACTCAGGGTTGAACTCAGCAGGTGCCAGAGCCCTGCTGAAGATAATCCTTCTCTGTGGGGTGGGCCCCTGCAGAGTTGATCCTCCATAGAAGTACAGCCAGTCCTTGCAGCCAATAGGCCTTGGGATAAATCCCTACCATTGATGTGCCAATAGCAATTGGGTGTACACAGCCCACATGGTGGGGTACAGCTGGAGTGCCCAGCTTGGGTGAATGGGGAGGCTATGCCACGGGACTCTAAAGGATACCTACTACATTAGGCCACATAGCCAAGCCCAGGAGATGTTGAAGCTCTACCTAATGCATAGAAACAAACACAGGGAGGCTGCCAAAAGAGGAGACAAAGAAACATATATCAAATGAAAGAGGATAACAAAACACGAAAAGACTAAACAAAATGGAGACAAGTGATCTATTAGATGCAGAGTTCAAAACCCTGGTTAAAAGGATGCTCAATGAACATAGAGGGAGCATAGATAAACTTAGAGAGAACTTCAACAACATAAAAAAGGACATGGAAACCATAAAAATAATTAGTTAGAAATGAAGGATACAGTAACTGGAATGAAGGATACATTACAAGAAATCAACAGTGGAGTAGATGAAGCAGAGGATTGAATCAGCAGTTTGAAAGATAAGAAAGCAGAAAATACCCAATCAGAACAGAAAAAAGAATTTAAAAAATGAGGATAATGTAAGGAGTCTCCAAGACAACTTCAGTTGTACTAATACTTGTATTATTGGGGTGCCAGAAGAGAGAAGAGAGAAAATAAGAAATTGAAAACCTATTTGAAAAAATAATGATGGAAATTTTCCTAACCTAGTGAAGGAAATAGACATACAAGTCCAGGAAGTGCAAAGAGTCCCAAACAAAATTAACCCTAAGAGGCCCAAATCAAGACATATCATAATTAAAATGCAAAAGTTGAAAGATGAAGAGAGATTCTTAAAAGCAGCAAGAGAAAAGCAGTTAGTTACCTATGAGGGAGCTCCCATGAGACTACAGATGATTTCTGAACAGGAACTTTGCAGGCCAGAAGGGAGTGGCAAGAAATATTCAAAGTGATGAAAAGCAAGGGCCCTACAACCAAAATTACTCTACTCAGCAAATCTATCATTTATAACCAAAGGACATATAAAGAGTTTCTCAGAGTCAAGAAGAAGAAGAAGAAGAAGAAGAAGAAGAAGAGGAAATATGAACAATAAAATGTCAATAAATATGTATCTGTCAACAATTGAGTCTAAACACAAAATAAACAAACAAGCAGAACAGAAATAGACTCATAGATATAGAAAACATATTGATGGTTTCCAGATGGGAGAGAGTTTGGGGGTTGGGTGAAAAAGGTGAAGGGATTAAGAATTGGTACAAATTGGTAGTAACAGAATAGTCATGAGGGTCTAAAGAACAGCATAAGAAATCCTATCTAATAAAAGAGTAATATGCAAATTGACTGTACCTCCGCTACACCCACAAGCCATGCCCACTAGCCAATCAGGGGTGAGTATGCAAATTAACCCAACCAAGATGGCTGTGGCCATGGAGAGAGCAGGAGGCTTGGGTTTCCCAGGCAATGGAGGAAGCCAAGCTTCCTGCACACCCTGGCCGGCCCAGGCCTCTGCTGAAGGCTACAAAGTTTCAATTATAGAAGATAAATAAATCCCAATAAAAATGGCTGGGGCCACAGAGCGAACAGGAGGCTTGGCTCCGCTCAAGGCTACAAAGTTTCAATTATAGAAGATAAATAAATCCCAGATACCAGGGCCCCCTCTTGGGTCGCTGGGGGGCATGGCCGGCCTGCAAACCACCACAGATCCCTTGCCCAGGCCACCCCATGCCCCAAGGGAACCCCCACCCTGATCCAGGACACCCTTCAGGGCAAACCAGCTGGCCCCTACCTGTGCACCAGGCCTCTATCCTATCTAATAAAAGAGTAATATGCAGATTGACCATCACTCCAACACACAAGATGGCTGCCCCCATGTTGTCAAAGATCCTGCCCCCATGTGGACACAAGATGGCCACCACAAGATGGCCATCAGGGGAGGGCAGTTGGGAGGGACCAGGCCTACAGGGGAGGGCAGTTAGGGGTGACCAGGCCGGCAGAGGAGGGAAGTTGGGGGCGACCGAGCCTGCAGGGAAAGGCAGTTGGGGGGGACCCAGGCCTGCAGGGGAGGATAGTTAGGGGTGATCAGGCCTGCAGAGGAGGGCAGTTAGGCATCAATCAGGCTGGCAGGGGAGTGGTTAGGGGGTGATCAGGCTGGCAGGCAGAAGCGGTTAGGGGCAATCAGAAAGGCAGGTGGGTGAGCAGTTGGGAGCCAGCAGTCCTGGATTGTGAGAGGGATGTCTGACTGCTTGTTTAGGCCCAATCCTGGTAGGATCGGGCTTAAACGGGCAGTTGGACATCCCTCAAGGGGTCCCAGATTGGAGAGGGTGCAGGCTGGGCTGAGGGACACACCCCTCATGCACGAATTTCATGCACTGGGCCTCTAGTATAGTCAATAAAATTCTAATAACTATGTATGGTTCCAGATGGATATGATATTTATTAGAATGATCACTTAGTAAATTATGTAATGTCTAATCACTGGAGTGTACACCTGGAACTAATATAATATTTATGTCAATTATAATTGAAAAATAATAAATGACTTTTAAAAATTTATAAAAGCATTTTAGGAATGTGAGAGAATCAAAGGCTTACCTTACATAAGTGAAAATGGCCTGATTTTGCTACTCACCAAAAATGGGGATTTGATTTTTAAAGAAGTCATGCTAGAGAGAGATATAAGCAGTATTAAAACAATTATAGAGGTGATATAATTGATATAATCTATAAGGAATTCGGAATTATTTCTCAAGGTATTCATGGTTTCTAGTCCTGATTCAGATAATTCTCTTAGATTTCTCCATTCCCATTTACCTACTGTGGCATTACAGTTGTATGGGGAAAATGAAACCTTAAGGCTATTTTTGAAAGAAGAAATAAGATTTTGATGTGATATATAATGCCTATGGGTAAATTCTTATAAAATTAAAACTTAAAAAAATAAAACAGTCTTGGTATTTTTTTAAAAGAGTAGCTTTAGTTATATCATTATATTAAGATTTTTACATTTTTTTTCCCCCCAAGGCGCCTTCTATTTTTACTGTGTTCTAATGATCAAAACCCTTAGGATTGAAATCAGCAATGGTAGAGCTCGGATCAATTTCTGGTTCATGTATTGTATATTCAGTTTTATCTCTGCCTCTCTTTATGAGGGCTAGAGAAGCCAATTTCATTGTTCCCTACCCTGCGGAGCAGAAGGCTGCTCATGAGGTTATTTTCATGGCTCCAAGAACCTAATCTTTATGATTGATGATTGTTGTTTTACTATTAAAAAATTCATCCAAAGAATTCACATCTCAGATTATTGATTTCTATTGCCTGCTTTTCAGTGCAACGAAGTGAAGGATATGATCAGGGAAGGAAAGAGCAGTGTTTATTTGATTACAATTTCTTCAGCTTGATTTTCTTGTTGCTAGTAGCAACCAACAAAAGAATAGATCTAAAATGACAGGCAACAACCACGATGATTACAGTCCATGTTTTTATCTCTCCCTAGTTGTGATTTTAAAATATCCTCACTAGTGCTTGTAGTCATAAAAATGATTGCTACATATGCCACTTCAGACTTATTGACAGACCTACCTACACAACCCTATTCCACTAATGAACCTCTTCCCAGGTCTCGGCAAGTCAACCTCAGGACACGAGTGTCATTGCAAAACAAGCTATGAGGAAGATGATACTGGTGATATTATACAGACTATTTCCCAAAATGAATTTTCTATCAACAATATGTTTTGGGTCAGCATGTTATATGTAGCAGCAGCATTTACATAGTTTATATCATTTTGAAAAATAGTATCACTTCCTAAAAAAAACAAAACCCTGTATGTCATCTATTTAAAAATTTGGTCATTCTAATATAGATATATTCTGAGTCTAAAGGAGATGAAAAATACACCCTGGCAGAGCTCTTCATAAATGCAGTGAAATTCTATTGGGGAACATCTTGGTAAGCAGGAAAATGTTAAGTTTACAAAATCATGACACAGAAGCAAACACCCTTGAGATGTTTGTTGGGTATTTCACAAAATGAACCCGATACACAGGGGAAAAATACACCAGAGCAGCACGTGACATAATATAGTTTTACTTTTCCTCCGTCCTCTTGTTTATTTGCAAGGCAATAGAAGGAGTCTTCTAGCACATGATTGGATCTCTGCATGCTGTGATGCCTTTTGTCTGACTCCTGGAGGGTGACATTCACAGAGACAGGACTTCCAGAGGGGGAGCCATTATCAAATTTACAAGAAGACTTCTGCTGGGAGAGAAGCCTTTTTGATGAGAATCATGTTATGCCAAGCTGCATTTCTTGAGGCCCAGGAAAGGTCTCTATACATTCCCTGGCGAGGAGGAGTACCTCAGGCTGCTAACAGTGCACGGTGGGGAAGAGCTGGAGAGCTCAGCATTTTCTAGTCAGCTGGGGATGGGGAGGCTCTTAGCAGCAAGATCTGACATAGGAAGAAATACGGGGAGCGTCTCTCTGAGCTGAGCAAGGCAAGAGGTTAGGGGAGCCAGCCAAGAAGTATGAGAAGATCAAAATCATTTTGTCGACTTCATAAAATTTCCTTAAGCTGGCACTCAAGATATTTTCTAATTAAAAAAAAAAGTGCTGTTAAAAAAAGTTTAACCTAGCAAGTCATGAGATACAAGTAATAGTTCCCCATTTGACTTTCTTCTAAATTTGTACAGTGTCCCAACCCTCTGCCGTCTCCTTGCTTAAATTTGCCACAGGCACTGAAGATCTGACCTTCCTGGCTCTGAGCGGGAGTTGGCTCTGAGTGTTGCTGGGGCAATGGTTAGTAAACTAAAGAAGGGATGACTAAACTGTTCACCAAAGGCTAACCTGCTTGCCTCCATCATTACTCAGTCTGGAAGTGGATCGAGTTCTCCCTGTCTCTCGTGGGCACACTGGCTGTACTAATTTAGGAAACCAGAAGGAAGACTGGTCTCTGGGAAGAAAACTTTGGCTCCAGCCCTGCTTACCAGCCATTCCTTCCTTCACTGAGCATGTGCACTCACAGCACTGCTCCCTGCTCTGGGTACCCTGTGGACGCAACAAACTCCCTCCTCCTTCCCTGAGCCTACTTCTCCACAGCCTATGTTTATTCATGCAACAAATACTTACTAAACTCCTACTTTACATTAGGTACTATGCTAGGGCATGGGTATAGAAAAATTAATAAAACTTGATACATGCTTCCAGTGAGATCTCAGTCAAGTAAGGCTGTTTTTCTGTATACTTTCTACATCTCATTCCTGTTATTTTTTTTGTTTAAACTTTTTTTTTTCAGTTTTAAAAATTTGACTTACTTTCTAGGCTTCATAACATATTTCCTCTCAGTAGCCCATTTCTACAAAATCCCACAAGCTTTGAAATTTTAGAAACCCTAGTGTTTTTTGAACTTACTGAATTAGATTTCCTCCCTTCCTCCCTCCCTCCCTCCCTCCCTCCCTCCCTCCCTCCCTCCCTCCCTCCCTCCCTCCCTCCCTCCCTTTCACATTCACTTCCTCTAGGTATAAAATTTGGAGTAATTCTTCCAATGTAATTATCAAGTATTTGGAGTGGAGTTTTGAGGGTACAGTGACGTTGTGTTAGGTTTTTATTGCTGCTGTAACTAACTGCCACAAATTTAGGGACTTAGAACAACAGTTTTATAATTTACATTTTGGAGATCTAAAATGGGTCTTACTGGGCTAAAATCAAGATGTCAAGGGCTGTGCTCCTTTTAGAAACTCTGGGAGAGAACTGCTGTTTGCCTTTTCCTACTTCTAGAGGCTGCCTGGGATTCCTTTGCCGGTGGCCTCTTCCAGCTTCAAGCCGGCAATGGCCAGTCATGGCTTTCTCATGCTCATCCCTCTGACTTTGTTTCTTTCAAAATTCTCCTTCTCTGACTCTCACACTCCTGCCTTCCTACTTTTATTATAAGGACACTGTGATTACATTGGGTCCTCCTGGATAATCTCCCCATCTCAAAATCCTTGATTTAATTATATCTTCAAAATCTCTTTTGCCATGTGAGACAATATGGTCACAAATTCCAGGATTAAGACATAGATATATTAGGGGAGGGGGTGTGTGTGTGAAGGGGTGGTAGTGTTCATTCTTCTGCTTATCCACACCTTATGGGCTCTTTAAAAATAAGGTTCTTTATTCCTTCGTGGTGAAATGGTAGCTGGATTTAACTCAGATCTGACTCTCTAAGTCTTAGCCCAAATGCTTGACTGATCTTCTCTGCCTTAAGTACAGTAGAACTGCACATGATATACACTGAGTGGCCAGATTATTATGATCTCTGAACGCATAATAATCTGGCCACTCAGTGTATATTCTATATAATAAAAGGCTAATATGCAAATTGTCCCCTCGACCAGGAGTTCAACCAGCAGGCAGGCTGGCCAACCGCCCATGTCCCCTCCCCCTGGCCAGGCTGGCCGGACCCCACCCATGCACGAATTCATGCACGAGGCCTCTAATATATATATATATATATATATGTATATATATATATATATATATATACACACACACACACACACACACACACACACACACACACACACACACTGAGTGGCCAGATTATTATGCGTTCAGAGATCATAATAATCTGGCCACTCAGTGTAATACTTTTGTGAAAGAGCACATTACATTGTATACTAGAATGCCTTCTTTATGTGTGTATGCAGGCAGGTAATAAACATTTTAGTGAACTAAAAATGAGTCTGACTCTGAAAAATATAACCTTATACATAATTCACACAACTATATGATTGGAATGATGGTGTATGAATGCATTTTTTTTTTATAATTTTCATACTTTATTGTACTAATTTAAATTTCACCATTAAATACTGAGCCGAAGTATATGCTGACCTATGTTCAGATTTTTGAAATGTAAAGATAAATAGATGGATGGCTTTAAGGATGTGCTATTGTAGACATTGAAGAGAATTAAAGAATTAGGATATGCTAAAATTTTTGTCTAAACACATTTACACATTTATCAGCACAGGTAAACTATAGGGACAGAAAGAAATACATAAAACTTTGGATTGCAATTGGGAGAAAACTTGTTAGGACTAAACTGAGAGGTTATGCATAGAAGAGAGAATTAGCAACCTGTGAGAGCAACACTCACACAAGAAAATTAAATAATGGTGATTCAAATTGTGTTAGTAGATGACATTCAGACTGTAAACATGCTAGCAAAGATATTTTCTTGGGGACTTAAGGTAAATGTCACTTGCTTAAGTTCATATTTGGAACAAAGAAGGTTGACAATTATAATACATATTGAAGTAAAATTTTTAATTTGAAAAAGTTTTTTAATTTGCTTACATAGTTCTTCTTGATATCATATTAAAATATTTGATGATATTAATAAATAGAAAACAATGTATAGAACATGAAAATGGATATTGCAGTGATTATAAAAAAAGTAAAATCAATTAAAATATGGTTTTGGTTGTTGGTATTTTTGTTTATAAAATACCATTGAGTTCCTAAACCCCAAAGGAATGTGGAAGACATAGGTAGTTATTGTTCTTGATGGATGGGAATAATAGGCAGGTCCATATAATTAATTATAGTATAAAAATAATGTAAGTGATAAGTCTTAGAGATATATAGGCAGTTACCTATAGTTTACGGAGATAATTACATTAAGACTTAATGATTGGGAAAGAGAGAACAGTAAGAGACTAAGAGTGATTCTTGAGTGACTGCCAAGAAATGCCATTTTTAAGAAAATGTCTTCTCTTTTGAATAGATATTGTAATCATGAATCCCTTTGATGGAGTTACACAGGTAGCTTTATAATAATTTTTCAGTAGAAGAAATGATTAGATTTGTGATAAGATTCTGTGATCATCTTCTCTTGCATTTGTCAACCCAACCTGAGTTGACTTAGGTTGTAGTTTTGGGAAGAATCTTGTCATTTAATCAAAATAGAGTTGCTATTCCTCACCTCAAAAGTTGAAAATTTACTCTGTGTGTACATGGCTGGGGATGGGTTGGGGTCACATTAAATATGGTTATAGAGACCTGAGCCAGGGCACAAATGATGGTGTTTGGGAACTACTACCTTGAGTCACGAGATCTGCATCCACTTTCCACCCTTAGCCGAACCATCCTTTATTCTACTTGGAAGTGTAGTTGGTATGTCTCAAATGAATATATTGTAATGTATTCTATATTATGACTCTCTTTCTCCATATACATATCCTATATAATCATATATAATAAACACCTAATATGGTAAGTGTCTGACCATTCGACCATTCCACCAGTTGCTATGACGTACACTGACCATCAGGAGTCAGACAGTCCGACTGGTAGGTTAGCTTGCTGCTGGGGTCCGGCCAATGGGGACTGGAAGAGATGGTCCAGGGACTCCCTGGAGCCCTCCCGCTGTCCCTCTTCAGCCCCAATCGTGCAGGTCTGGCCGAGGGACCCCACTGGTGCACGAATCCGTGCATCGGGCATCTAGTCTCTCTATAAGTGCATATTATCTGTCTGTCTGTCTATCTATCTATCTATCTATCTATCTATCTATCTATCTATCTATCATCTGTCATCAATCATCAGCATTTATCTACACACTCTTTTATGCTCTCCCCTTCACAGGGCTGGAAGCCTGAGAACCTTATTTCCCAGACTACTTTATTTTTGATGTTCTGGGTGCACATTATATTCTGCCAATGAAATGAATCCATACAAGGTTGTGAAGGTAGAACAAGGCTCAGTGAATCCATATATAAAAAAATAAGAATACCTTTGCAATATAAATAATAATTTTCCCAATTTATTGATTTTGCAAATTTAGAATTATAAAGAGCAGCGTGTTCCCTCTTTAAAGTAAGGAATACCTGCTTGTTCAGCATTTGCTGCCAGCATTGAATCCTATAGTAGACAAAAAGGTGAATTAATTTTTTCCCTCTCGCTTACTTTTTATGTGACATTGTTTGAGAGACTAAGCTCGGTATTTTTAAACA
Source organism: Cnephaeus nilssonii (assembly GCF_951640355.1). Classification (NCBI taxonomy): domain Eukaryota; kingdom Metazoa; phylum Chordata; class Mammalia; order Chiroptera; family Vespertilionidae; genus Cnephaeus; species Cnephaeus nilssonii. The sequence goes on along the minus strand of NC_137079.1, from coordinate 58,183,984 downwards.
GATGACAAAGTGTCACTATTGAGTGGCATAAATTTAGTAACAACAGTAGAATGTTTTATTATGATTTCTTTACAGTATGAACCTAAGAGTTATTCCTCTGTGCCTTCCCGATGAAATCACATTGAGAGGCAACATTAATTCAGTGATTGGGAAGAGAGGCGAGTGTGAGGAGAGCAGTATAATTTTCATCTGAGGAAATAGCACTAGATGTTCGAGAAGGTAATTGCATGTATTATTGAGCAATGTGATGACTCTCCCACATGAATAGTTCACCTCCAACAAGCATTCAATCAGTGGAACTATCAGCAAGATCTGGCCTTTGATAAGCACATTCACTTTAATAGCAGTTCCTGAGATGAAAGGTTTGGCTTCTTTCAAGGAAATACAGATTCATGGCACTCAATCTTTGAAGCCTGAAAAGATGAAAAGCTGCCTCTAAACCCATAAAATTATGCTAGAATCTTCTTTTAGACATAAGAAAGACAGAAGATGTTACTAATTCAAATCTCTCTTCTTTTGGTAAATTTTTTTCTATTTTATTTTTTTTATTGAATTTATTGTGGTGACATCTTACCTAATAATAGACAAATCTGTAAATTGACCGTACCTTCGCTATGCCCACAGCCAATCAGAGTGAGGGAGTATGCAAATTAACCCACCAAAGATGGAGGTTAATTTGCATACAAAGGCAGGGTGGGCAGCACCATGGCCTGCTTCCGGGGGTACGGGTCCATCGGAGGCAGAGGAGGCCCTGAAAGCAGTGCCAGACACCGCACACAAGGTACCAGTCCATCCGCCGGGGAGGCGGTGGGGTGGGCACGCCAGACGGCACAGGAGGGGTCCGGGTCCATCGCAGGCCCCAGGAGGGGCAGCGGCCCGCCTAGCCACTCCCGGGGTCCCTGGGAAGATCGTGGCCCCGGGGACGTGAGGCCGGACCCGCCTACCAGCTCCCGGGGCCCCTGGGACGATCACGGCCCCGGGGAGGTGAGGCCGGACCCACCTAGCCGCTCCCGGGGGTCCCTGGGACGATCACAGCCCCGGGGAGGCGAGGCCGGACTTGCCTAGATGCTCCTGGGGGTCCCTGGGAAGATCACGGCCCCGGGGACGCGAGGCCGGACCCGCCTAGCTGCTCCCGGGGGTCCCTGGGAACAGCGCTGCCCCGGGGAGGCGAGGCTGGACCCGCCTAATCGCTCCTGGGGGTCCCTGGGATGATGGTGGCCTGGGGAGGCGAGGCTGGACCCGCCTAATCGCTCCTGGGGGGTCCCTGGGATGATGGCGGCCCGGGGAGGCGAGGCCGGACCCGCCTAGCCGCTCCCGGGGGTCCCTGGGAACATCGCAGGCATGGGGTTGCTGAGACACAGACATGGGCCTCTGGCCACAGATTCATAGCTTCGGACCTAGGGTAGGGATCTGCCTCATCTGCAGAGAGACAGAGGTTCTGCAGTGCCCCCAAGACGTGGGTGGGCCCAGCCAGGGATCAAGGGGCATGGAAGGACTCCTGGGCAGAAGGGCAAGGACACTCACCCCTGAGGCCGGGGTTGAGGGGTGGTGCCACCTCAGTGGAGGGGTGCTGCACTGTAGGGTACTGGACTGACTGACGTGATTCAGAGAAGCTCCCAGTGCTAACGGGCCTCGCTCAGGCGGCCTTCACACTTCAGAGGCGGCGACTCCTGCTCCCGCCTTGACCCAAAAGCAAGCCGGGGGTGCCCTGCCTTATGGCAGAGCATGCCTAGGCAGTGAGTGTGAAGGCTTCCACCTGCTCCGGAGAAGCAGGGGCAGTAAAGAATGGGGGGCAGGGGACGAGAATAGGAAAGAATGTGGAGCATCCGCAATGAAGAGGTGCTTGAGAAAGAGGCTTGGAAGCCTGACTGGAAGGTTTGTTCTGTTTGCCGGCCGGCTGTCTCTTAGGAAGCGCAAAGAGCATGGCTCTGAGGGCTTCCTGTGTGCTGAGTCAAGTTCCACAGCCAACTGGAATTGGCCTCAGTTTCCTGGTCTGTAAAATGGATGAAGCATGTCCCAGTGCCTTCACTGAGCTTTGATGGCCAAATGAGATACTATATAAAGAAAATGAGGGAAGAAGTGAGAAAGAAAAGGAAGGACGAGCAACACAAAATAAACACTGAAAGGAACCTGTAAACCCATTGTCACTTAAATAGGGAATATAGTCAATAGTGTTGTAATGATGGTATGATGCCAGGTGGGTACTAGAAATATCAGGGAACACTTTGTAAAGTATATGATTGTCTAACCACTATTCTGTAACTAATATAAAACCTGAAACCAATACAAAATAATATTGAATGTAAAGAAGTGAAAATTGGAGTGAAATTTTTATAAATTTCAAAGTTTAAATAAAAGCTGTAAAGGAAGGAAGGGGAGAATAAAAATAGTGTTTTTCATTTTACCACTTCATTAAAAAGACAGTTGTCTTTATATTGTGCTTTTATACTTTTATACTTTTCTAAGTCATTATCTCATTTTAATTTCCAGGCAACTTAAAGACAAGATAATTATTCCCTCCACTATTCAAAGAAAAGAAATCTTGGTGTCTGGTCCTAATGATTCAATCGTCAAGCCCTTATTGTACAGCAGGGTTAGTAAAATTTTCTTGTGCAGGGTTATATCTATACTAATAAAAGCCTTGGGGGTGATCAGGCCAGCAGGGGAGGGTATTTGGGGGCAATCAGGCCCGCAGAGGAGCAGTTAGGTGTCAATCAGGCCAGCAAGGGAGCAGTTAGGGGGAAATCAGGCAGGTAGGTGAGTGGTTAGGAGCCAGCGGTCCCGGACTGTGAGAGGGATGTCCAACTGCAGGTTTAGGCCCGATTCCACAGGGATCGGGCCTAAACCTGCAGTTGGACATCCCCCGAGGGGTCCCATATTGGAGAGGGTGCAGGCTGGACTGAGGGACACCCTCCCCAGTGCACGAATTTCGTGCACCGGGCCTCTAGTCCTATATAATAAAAGCCCAATATGCAAATTGTCCCCTCGACTGGGAGTTTGACTGCTCGCTATGATGTGTGCTGACCACCAGGGGGTGATGCAGGACATGGCAGGCATCAGTGATGCGCTAAGACCTCTTGCCGGCTACCTGGGGGTGGGGGTGACAGCGACGGAGGTGCAGTGAGAATGCAGGGTGTCCGCTGAGGTGTCTGCTGAGCTCGCTCTCACTCCCCCTGTTACCCACCCCTGGGACGCCAGGGCTCGTGTGCCAGGGAAGCCCCCACTCTCAGGTGCTGGGTGCCTGCGAGGAGCCCGCCCCGCACTTGTGTGGCATCTTCCAGGTGAGCCGGTCACAGCTGCCAGGACCACAGGGGCCAGTCAGGCTCCCCGTGGGCTCACACAGGAGCCAGTCTGCGAGGCTGGCTGGCCGGGAGAGAGCGTGCTGCCTGCCTGGCTTCTGTGCAGCGCCCGGCCTGCAGCATGTGGCCGTGCTCACTGCATCTCTCCGTGGGAACTTGGGCACCGTGACTTAGGCGGAGGGGGTGTGAGGGAGCCTGGGGGTCCAGGTGCTGCCCAGGGCCCAGAGGTCAGCTGGGATCCGCCCTTCCATGCCAGACGCTCGTGCTTCGATTACCTGCCAGGCCTAGGGACCACACCCGTGCACGAATTTTGTTCACCAGGCCTCTAGTTGTTTAATAAAATTATATAGATTTCAGGGGGTACAATTTTATAAAGCATCATCTGTATATTGTATTGTGGGTTTACTACCCCAAGTCAAGTCTCCTTCCATCACTATTTATCCCCCCATACCCTCTTCTACCTCCCCCTACACCCTCTTTTCTTCTGCTAATCTCCATACTGCTGTCTTTCTATGAGGTTTATTTTACTTTATTTATTTTGCTTAATCCCTTGACCTTTTTCACACACTGCCCCCCCAACTCCCTATTTATTTCTGAAATGAGTATGGCAACTGGCTATATAATATAATGGGGAAATACTACTACTTGGCCTGAAGTAAAATGAGATAATTTCTGAGGTGTCTTCCATATCACATTTTTTATGAAAAAAATTTTGGGAGTCTATTCTTCAAAACTTCATTACAAGTTGTTGTCGGAGAAATTAGTGGGCCAGGTTTTACCATCGCTCATGGGATGGGGTTCTTAGGGTACCAGTGAAATGAGCATTTCCAGAAGCCCCCAGGGGAGACTGAGATGTGGTAAAAGACTTTATTTGCATGGAGTGACATTCCTCAGGTTGCAAAGTCCATGGCCCTTAACTGAGTCCTGAAATAGGGGCGGCTGTGGATTCAGCAAAGCCAGAAACAGGGCCAATGTCCAGAGCTTCTGTGCCATGTCGCAGCCGGGTCCAGTTCAGCATCCGGCTAATTCAAGTCCATTAGTCCGATGTGTGGAGTCCACATGGCCGTGGGCCACGTGGGTGAATGCAGGAGGGTGTACTCCCTGCAACAGGAGTCCCAAGAGAGCTAGAGGCCAAGAGCCAAAGAGCCAAGAGCCAGGGGAGCGAACTCCCTTTGTCTAGTAGTTTAAATATTCAGGTTTTGAACCCTTGCAGTGGCCACACCTATTGTGGCCAATGACTTGTTCCCAGGTGTGACTGATAGATAAGCACCTTCCCACGTCACCCCGACTTTACTGGGCATGCGTCTATTGTCCAGTTCCTTCCCCAATTGATTTGTGGGGAAGGGACTTGGAGAATGTTAAATTACAGCTTTCTGGCAAAGCTGTATAAATGGCACACCTATATTATTTAGTCTTTGCTTTACTCCTTTCCTGTTAAATAATAACCAGATTTTTACAACAGTTCAAAGGGACCATATTAAGGTGAAATTAATAATGCATCTCCTTATGTGGGGTTTAAGATAGACTTAAATGCATCCTAGAATCTATGAAGTAGTTGGACTGTTGTGATTCTGAAGCATACATGTATCCACAAAGTTGATGTAAAATTAGTTCCCTGAAAAATTAGGAGATAAGAGTTTTATTCTCCATTCTTGTTGCTAACTTGGTGAATTTGGCAAATCGTTGTCACAAATTTAGTTAATAACAGGAGAATGTTTTTATTATAATCTCTATGTTACATGAATTATAAAGCTAAGTAGGAGGAAAAGAGGTTAAGAGGACAGTATGTTTTTCATCTAATAAAAATCACTCGACTTGTGGGAAGCTGATTGTAGGATTACTCAGCAACATGGACTTTCTTCCCTGACTGAATATATTTCCTCTTGAAGCAAATGGTGTCTGTTTTATCCTACTGAGAAATTTTTCTAGCCAATATTTTACAAGAAAACATTTTAAAAGAGTTTAAGCAGCATAATACATAATAGCCCAAAGATGAAAGTAACCCAAGTAAGTATCATTGACAGGTGAAAGGATAAACAAATGTGACATACATACAAGGGACTATTATTATTCAGCCTTAAAAGGGAATGAAATTCTGATGCATTGTGAAAGTGAAATAAGCCAGTCAGAAAAGAAAAAAATATTGTGTGATTCCACTTACATGGGGTACCTAATAGTCCAACTCACAGAGACAGAAGTAGAGTGGTGATTACCAGGGGCTGGGAGAGGGGGAATTGGGAAGTTAGTGTTCAATGGAAACAGAGTTTCAGTTTCAGAAGTGAAAAAACGTTCTGGAGATGGGTAGTGGTGATGGTTGCATAACAATGTGCATGTATTTAAAGCCACAGAACTGTGCACAATGGCAAATTTTATGTTATATATATTTTATCACAATTAATAATTTAAGAAAAAAATGACTTCATGCTTATCTCTTTTCCTAATTTAAGAGGGGAATGTTTCATTTTTCCAAAATTCTGTGGCTCTGAATTCAGATAAGATAGAGTTGTGTCCAGTATTTGTTTTGTAATTACAATTACAAATATGGAAGGTCAATTAAGAAAATAATGTTATCATCTTAGAAAATTGCCTTTTGGGAGATTGTGTACATAACAGTTTCCATTAAAGTTGTAATATTACCATGTTTTCTTATTATTGAACATATTTTTAAATGCACATTTCAACATCAAGTTAAAGATACTTATAAAATATTTTCTAGAAGCAGCAGCCCTATAGGTTGCTTGTTGTAAAAAAATTTTTTTTCTAATTTCTAAGTGAACCCCACTTATTGAGGTTATATTTCTTGTTTCCTTATGAATATTTGACCAAATCTTACTCTTACTTTTACTAGTAGATGATGCTTAAAGAATTTTATTTTCTGATGTAATAACTATCATGAATACCTTTATGTTTCATGCCAAATAACACTACAGTTTCATGACAATAACACTAAAGTGAGAATTATTTTTTCATTTTTTTAAGGACAAGTCACAATAATTTATCATGTGTTTTAAAATTCTGGTTCCCATCCAAAAACATGTATGATATTTATTTTAGAAGATGTCACTCCCACACTTCCAGGATGGTGGTTAAAAAAAAAAAAGTAGGTGAGAAGACATGACTCTAAGCATGTAGATACTACAGACATATTTTGGATGAAATAGAAAGCATCTTGAAATTTTCCTCTAGGTTAGTCCCTTTTTATTATGAGTATATTATTAAATTTTGAGAGCTATTTTTCATAAATGCTTAATTCTTTTATAGATAAAACTAGAGGCCCGGTACATGAAATTCATGCATGGGGGGCGGGTCCCCTCAGCCCAGCCTGCACCCTCTCCAATCCGGGACCCCTCGGGGGATGTCCAACTGCTGGTTTAGGCCCGATAAACCAGTAGGACATCCCTCTCACAATCCTGGACCACTGGCTCCTAATTGCTCACCTGCCTGCCTGCCTGGTCACCTCTAACTGCCCCCCACTGCCGGCCAGGTCACCCCCAACTCCCTCTCCCTGCCGGCCTGGTCACTCCTTACTGCCCCCCCTGCCGGCCTGGTCACCCCCAACAGGCCCCTTCTGCTGGCCTGTTTGCCCCTAACTGCCCCTCCCACCAGCCTGGTCACCCCAACTGCCCCCCCCCCCACCGGCCTAGTCGCCCCTCACTGCCCCCCCCCCCCCGCCAGCCTGGTCGCCTCCAATTCCACCCCCCCGCTAGCCTAGTTGCCCCTCACTGTCCCCCTTGCCATCCTAATCACCCCCAACTGCCTCATCTGCTGGTCTGGTAAACCACAACTCCCCCCCCCCCCCCTCAGCCAGCCTGGTCGCCCCTAATTGTCTCCTCACTGGCCTGGTTGCCTTGAACTGCCCCCCTCTGCCAGCCTGGTTGCCCCTAACTGCCCACCCCTGCTGGCCTGGTTGCCCCCAACTTCCCCCCCCCCCCGACCCCCAGTGGCCTGGTCACTCCACACAGCCTGCTTGTTCAGTCATTTGGTCGTCCCTCACTAACACCCCTGCCGGCTTGCTGGCCCCACGCAGCCTGCTTGTTCAGTCATTTGGTCATCCCTGCTGGCCTGGTCATAGGCAGCCATCTTGTGAGGGTGTAAGGGTCAATTTGCATATTACCTCTTTATTATATAGGATAATTTAAAATAAAGCAATTATTACAAAGAATAATCAATAATTGGTAGCATTGCACTGAATTTAAAGGTGAAAGCATTTATAATGCAAGCAAAACACACTTGGAAGTTTTAGGAAAGTTATTAGCAGAGAAGTACTGCATGTCCTGAGTGGAAACAGGGGTGGGGATGGGTGAAGCAGAACAAGTATTGTAAAATGCATCTTGGGCAGCAGCAACTCTGGCTTTGGCCAGATTCCTTAATTATTTTTTTCCTCCCAAGTCTGTTGCAGAATGGGGAGGTTTTGTTGTTGTTATTGTTGATACTATAACAGGTGCCCCCTCCCCTTTGTTCTCCTCTACCCAGTCCCCTCCACACCCCCGGCCTTCATCACATTGTTGTGTATGTCCTAGGGCTATGTATATATGTATATATGTATATATGTATATATGTATATATGTATATACGTTCTTCCATTCCCCCACTTCCCTCCACTCTGAGATCTGTCAGTCTGTTCCATGTATCCATGCCTCTGGTCCTATTTTATTTGTCAGTTTATTTTGTTTATTAGATTCCACATATACATGAGATTATATGGTATTTGTCTTTCTTTGACTAGCTTATTTTGTTTAGCATGATAATTTTCAGGCCCACCCAAGCTGTCTCAAAGAGTAAGAGTTTCTTCTTTTTTTTACAGCCATATAGTATTCCATTGTGAAAATATGCCACGGCATTTTTTAAAATTGATTCCAGAGAGGGAACAAGGGAGAGAGAGATAGAGAGAGGGAGAAAGAGAGAGAAAAATTGATGTGAGAGAAAACGTCATTCAGTTGCCTCCTGCATGTGACCCCTGGCCAGGGCTCAAACCCACACCCTAGGTATGTGCCCTGACCCGGAATCGAACCCATGCTTTTCTGGTGCAGGAACAATACTCCAACCAACTGAGCCACACTGGTCAGCACTGTACCACAGCTTTACAATGCACTTAACTACTTATGAGCACTTGGGCTGTTTCCTGATCTTGGCCATTGTAAATAACGCTGTTATGAACATAGGGGTGCATATCTTCTTTCTGATTGGTGAGCTTATTAGGATACATTCCAAGAAGTTGGACTGCTGGACCAAAAGGCAGTTCCATTTTTATTTTTAAATTTTCACCTAAGACATGTCTTTTCACTGATTTTTAGAGAGAGAAAAAGCGGGGGTGGGGGGGTGGGGGGTGGTGGAGAGGGGAGAGAAAGAGAGAGAGGAGACATTGATGTGAGAGAGAGACATCAGAGCAGTGATTGGGGTCTTTAGCAAGGCAGTTTTTGTAATCTGATCATGGTAGACCAATTAGGAGGGGAGAGGAGAAGAGCATTTCTTTTTTGAAAGGTTAGTTGTGAAGGGGCTTAGAGAAGCAGAGAGGTGACTAGAGATAGATGCAGGAACAAAGAGTTTATTTAAAACATAGAAGTCTGAATGCTGATGGGAATAATGAGGAGAGAAGGAGATGTGGAAGATGCCTGGGAGATGAGAGCTTCAAGGAGTTGGGGCTACTACTTATTCTGTAATGGGGTATTAAGGGTATTATATACTTTAACCCATTTTAATCCTCACAACACTACTAGGGATAAGTATCACAGTTTTAACATCTTGTTATATTTCAAATGGCTTGAAAGTCTAATGAGAAAGGCCCCAGGCTTACACGTCTATTAGGAATCTCCTTGATGTACAAATGAAAATGCAGATGTTTCTCTACTACTCCCCTTGGCTGCCTTCCAGTCACTGCCAAGTTAGCCCTCAGAGGGGCTCTCTCCCTCAGTTCTGACTTTATGTCGCTGTACTACTTTTACCCCTGTGGGTAAGTTCTCTTTGTACCGTGTCTCTCCTCATTTTGAGAAAGTACCCATGAGACCAACAAAAGTTAATGTTGATCACTTCCCAAAGTGCATCTTGGATTTATTCACCTGAGTAACCACTGTACTATGCACTGCTGAGAAAGCAGGCATGGAGTTTGTGTTCTAATATGTGTGTGGGGGTGGGGGAGGGGGGAAAGGGGTGGTGGTGCCAATGATTGACAAGTGAACCAATAAATTAAAAACAAGATAATTTCGGATAATGATGAATTCTCTGAAGAAAATAAGTCAGGAGCCCTAGCAAGTTGCTCAGTGGTTAGAGCATTGACCTGCAGACTAAAGGGTCCCAGGTTCAATTCCGGTCAAGGGCACATGCCTGGGTTGCGGGTTCGATCTCCAGTGCAGATGATATGTACTAGACACAAGTCAGTCAGATGAGAGAGAATCATTGATTGGCTGCCTCCTGCACATATCATCATGTTTCTATCTCTCTCTCCCTCTTCCATCCGGAAATTAATATATATATATATATATATACACACACACACACACACATATACACATATATACATATATATATGTATACACACACACACACACACACACACACACACACACACACACACACATACACACACACACTGAGTGGCCAGATTATTATGATCTCTGAACACATAATAATCTGGCCACTCAGTATATATATTAGAGGCCTGGTGCATGAATTCGTGCATGGGTGGGGTCCAGCCAGCCTGGCCAGGGGGAGGGGACATGGGCGGTTGGCTGTCCTGCCTACTGGTTGAACTCCTGGTTGAGGGGACAATTTGCATATTAGCCTTTTATTATATAGGATATACACTGAGTGGCCAGATTATTATGCTTTCAGAGATCATAATAATCTGGCCACTCAGTGTGTGTGTGTGTGTGTGTGTGTGTGTGTGTGTGTGTGTGTATATATATATATATATATATATATATATATATATATATAATAAACCAGGGAAACGTGATGCAGAATTACTGAATGTTTATTTTAGATTGGGAAGTCAGTAAAGTTCTTAAAATTATATTAAAAATCCCCCTTCTCCAAGGGTGAGGGTGGAAATGAAGAGAACCTGACTTGACCCATGGGATGCAATGGGATGAATCAAAGGAGTGAGGTGGAAAGGAACTCGGTCCACCTATTTTATTCTCATTTCACAGAGAAAGATCCAGAGATCAGACTTACCCATCCTACTCAAGGCCCTTTAACTCAAAAGGCATAACACGAGAACTCCAGCATATGTCTAGTTTTTCCTTGAACAAAAGCACCAGTTCTAGGCCTGTAATAGTCTCTGGGAAACCTTGGACAAATAACCTACCTTGCTCTGTAAGTGAGGTATTACCAAACTAAGTATTTTAGGGCTACATGATGTATGCACAAGAGCACTGTGAATCTTTTGAAGCTAGTGGGCAACATCAAATCAAAATGTTCACTGCCACACCGTGTCATCCTTGTAAAATGTCATTTTTTTAGATGGTTGGTCTTACAATTCTGCCAAAGGTCACTTAGTCTTTCCCTTCTCTTCTAGGAAGGAATGTGCCTAATTTTTCCCAGAAATACGGGTGTTCCCTTCAGAGAAATAGATTGCTCAAGCCTGTTCGGTGGCAGCCAACTCTAGAAAAATCACAAAAATTAGGGCATGATTTACTGTTTTCATATCTTACAAAAAGAACCACACAGAAGTCTAAGGCACTGCATTGTGGCCTGTGCGTCACTGTGGCAGAGGAAGATCCAGAGGTTGTTACTGCCTGATTGGTGTGATAGTCTCCTCAAGCCTCCAAGCAATATCTGGGGTGTCCTTGAAGTATAACTATGGATCATGGCTTGGGGAAATATGGGGAAGTGCTCCCCCTGGTCAGTCTTTTAGCTTGTATTCAGTTAGGTGACTTTAATGGAAAATGTCTATGCAAAACCAGGAAATAGTCTATCTATTTTGAAAGAGAGCTAAGGGGATGAAATAACTAGATGGTTAGAAAATAAGACTTATGAGAGAAGATTAAAGAAGATGGGGAATAATGAAGAGAAGACTGAAGGCATCAGATCCAGCATTGATGAGTTTTACTCTTTCCTCCCCACCCCTGGGCAGGACCTCAAGGCCCCTCTGAAAATCCCTGGAGTACCCCAAGGAAAGTCTCCAAGCCTGGCTCCCTAAGCCCGTTCCATGCCTCCTTTTTTGGGATCCCTCCTCCCTAAATCTCTGATTTCTTCATACCTGGATTGTTTCTTATTACTCAACTAAGTTAATTGTCTTATTCAGCTGTCTTGTTTTCTGGGTCTCTACGCTTTTCATAAGAACTATTCACCACACCCCTTTGGTGACTGACTAAGCGAAGACCCTTCCTGTTAGTTTCTGGCACATAGCTTGTGCTTACTAAATGTTTTTGAATGGAATATTCACAGTATCTTTGGCACAGCTCTCTTGCTTTAGTCTCGTGCTTCATGGACCAGTGACAGAGAGAGGGAGAAAACAGTAGTTCTCTATAGTCACCCAAATTCCCAGCAGCTTGGTGCTGCCATTCCAGCTCATGTCCAAGATCTTTAGAACAACATCAGTTTTCTCAGACTGGTGTATGAGTTGGAACAGGTCAACTGCCATAACACACAATTTAAAAACTTCAACGTTTAAAATTTGGATTAAGAATCCAAAATAAAAGCTTATTTGTCACTCATATTACATTCTTAGTTTGGTTGGCTGGCTCTACTGGGCAGCTTTCCTCCAAGCAGCAATGTCGGCTCTGCATCATTCTCTTGATCCTTAGATGTCTCCACTCAATGGTGCAAGGGAAAAAAAGAGAGAGAAATTTGTACGTGAGGCCTAAAAGTCATAATATATCATGATTCATATACTATTACTATTCACTATGTTCGTATTTCATTGACCAACACCCAGGACATCCTGGGTGGAAAGGAGGCTGTGACATGTCACTCAGCAGTGTACTTGGAAAGAAAGGAATAATCGTTTGGGGAACAACTACCTCGTTGCTGGCACAGATGCCATTGGATAGTCTCTGTTTCCATTTGTCAAATGATTCTCACTAAAGTGTTAAAGAAAAAGTAAGGCAGCCCTCAAAGATACTTACAGTTGGGAAAGCATTTTACTCTGATATACCAAATTATAGAAATAAAATTAAATATATGAAAGCATATTAAATCTTAAAATATGCATAATTGGTATACCAAAATTATAACTTTGCCACTATATTCAAAATTTCTCATGGCAAAACAATTAACAGTATTATAGCATACACTGAAGACAGTTTGACCCCTTACTATTTCTCTCATTTTTTATATTTTCCAAAGGAGAAAAGCCCCTTTATCTTATCTGCTTATATGTGTAATCATGAAAAAAATGAATGAACAAGTTAAAGAAAGAAAAATGGAGTGAGGAAAGAAGGAAGGAAGGGAGGGAGAAAGGAAGGAAGGAAAAAAAAATCATAGTATATAAGCACTCCCACACTTATGACCATTTTGGTGCTGTTTTCTTAAATGATTGATCCCATTATTTTTGAAAAATTTCTTCCAACTGTGAGTAGATAATAGGCAGAATTTTATTTCAGTGTTTATTTTGGCATCAAGTTTAATTATTTTTCTTTTTGTTTAGTTATACCAGCTCATCCCGCTGTCTATCAGCACTCACCCAGGCAGGACTCTTAGTACAGGATTTCTGTGTGCTTCTGGTGGCGTACACATTAACAATAATAAAGTGCAAGCAATTTCACAAACACCGTCACCTGGAGGAAGTTTGGGAAGAAGAACAGACAGAGCCTGGAAAGAATAAGTAGAAACATAGCTACAAACCTGATAAGAGATCAAAGAGCCCAACATTCTCTTGAAACATTTAACTTTATGAAACTGTTGTCACAGCAGCTAAATGGCTCATTCAAATGGCATTATTGGGTGTGAAGGTGGAAGAGACAGCAAGGGCTCAGAATAAAACAACAAGTGGCCTCACTAGCAGTCTGACAGGTTTGGTGTTGAAAATTCTTTCTATATTCAAGGAACTAGGGCTTAATGTCTTTTTATCTAGCCATTCTTTTGTTCCTTCCTCTTGCATAGAGCACTTCAATGTGAGAGACACTGTACTAGACACACGTCAGTCAATACATAATATTGAGGAATATCAGTTAACACTGTCCAGCAGTTCAAGAACCTTAAAGTCATTGGTAAAGAGGCTGAACAGCTGGTGCATCTAGAGGGCAAGGCCCGAGACAGCACAGACACCTGTGAACAAAGTGGAGAGCCATCCATGGATGCTCAGGGTCTTGCTTCTGGATAGAGGATTAAATTGCATGAGAAGCAAAGCACCCAGGGAAGTATATTGGGTGGGCCCCATTCTTTGCTTCCTTCTACCTTGCAATCTTATTCACCCAGTCAACATTTATTGAATTACAAATGTGCAAGACAGCCGGGGGTAATTGAATGATATGTGAAACACAACCTGCTCTTTAGGAGTGTACAGTAACTGTAATATAAAATGGATGGGGCAATCTGAAAGATACAATTAGGACCACTGGGGGTGTACATCTCTCTGGTATTTGGCAATACCAGGGAAGCTTCGGAGAGAAATTTCTAGAATCTACTCCACTGCATACTTTAATTGAACCTCTCAAGCCTCAAACTTGGCAGGCATTTTAGAATCATAACTTTCATCCTTGCTTATGACTAATTTTAATTTTACAACCTGTCCCATAGGCTAGGTTTTTTCGCTTGTAGTAGAAACAGATATGAAAAAACCCTTTGGTGCTCATAATCACTATAGTTTATAAAGGCCTCTTCAGGAATCTTAGGAATCACTAATTCAGGTTTTCTATCTTTTCCAGTAACTAGAATGAATCTAGCGATTCCAAGTGGCCAAATATTTAAGGCATGCCTGATTCTACTGCTCACATGCAACTCTCTTTTATGGAAAGAAAAGGAAAGGCAAACGAAGGTCATGTGGATTATTAGGCGATTAGAATAAAATGTGGTCAGCAACTCTATTATAAGATGCCTTACATTAGACTCAATGATTTGCTTTTCTATGCATTCACTTGAAAAATAAGTATTTCCTGACAAAAATATATGTAAATATGTTCAATATATTAATTGCAGTTATAATTCAGACAGATGGTTGAAGAAACTGTCTTGGACCAAGTATCATGCTTTCTCCCTTGTACTGTCAACAAATGAGGATTAGTCATCTCAGTCTGGGGAACAAGGATGTGGTTATTTCCCATTGTCTCAGTTTGAAGTGCCCAGAGCCGTTTCCTCCAAGGAGCCAGGGTGCTGTTGAAGTCCCCACACAGCTGGCAGAGCTCTGCTTCCGGAAGTCAAAATAGATTGGCCCTGACTTCTGTCCTAATTCAAACACTTATGCCTAGAATTGCTAACGATTCTTAGATACTTTGAACATTTGTAAACTATAGTTAGAGCCACATTTCCAAGGGCCATTCAAGCAGTAGCTGATTTGGAAAATGCTTCTTGCATGTGAAGTCATGGCATACAGATTGTTCTACTTTAAAATGACCGTGAGGAAAATTACAGGCTGGAGAGAATGGAAAGCAGTATATGCTGAGGCCCTTAAATTACTTTTTGGTTTTGAAGTCTAGCGTGCTACGTAATGCTTAGGATTCTTGCTCATGGCCTCCCTCCTCCTAGCCCAATTCTCTTTCTGGAAAGATTTTTTTAAAGAATAAGAGCTGAGTGCTCCGATGTCTGGCACCATTTTATCTGCATTTTCATAAGCATTTTAGCAATCCCCTGAGTCATTTCTTCCTCACCTCCCACAAATAACGTGGGTTAAATAGAGCCATGAGGATTTTTTTTTTTTAAGAGTAAGAATTCTGACTTCAGAATCTAAAAGGACATCAGTTACATTAAAAAGGCACACACATAAACAGCAAATGACCTACCAATACAGCTGCCTGTAAATGTTCCACGCGGCCGACACCAGTGATTTGTGTTTTGGTGTATTATCCTTGATCTTCTGTCTCGGCGGCAGCGTTAAATCGCAGTGTGTTGGGAGGCTGACCTCATTGCGTTACATGTGCTGAATCACTGTCCTACTACTGCTGTCCCCAGGGCGCCGGGCAGACTTCGCATTGTCGTCCCGTCGTCATAAAAATGTGTGCCAGTAAAAATCCTCTCAGGCTTGTGTGATATTGTTACTGCTGTTTCTCATTAATGGTACATTAATGTGATCAAGAAGATTCTCTCAACACCCCCAGCCCCTTAAACAACCAAATAAATGCTTTAAAAATCCTGCAAAACAGCTTTCATTTTAAAGGTCGGATCTAAGGACTTGCCTTGTCACATCCCCAGTGTGTTGACTGTCCTCTAGTGGCTATTCTGAATCCTATTATGTTTCAAAAAGAATTTATTGTATTGTTTCTTTCCTGGGTCTCAAATAAAAACCTGTCTGCCGGGAGTCACCCTTTAAGAACGCAATGCTTTCATGTTTGAAAAAGAACCGATCGAAAAAGAACCGAGAATAATGATGAATTTTAATCTCTGTTTTGCCTCATCTTTGTTGCAGTTTGAAAACCCCAGTCCTCTGAAATGGTTACATAAATTAACCACCGTCTGTGCAGCCTCCAGTAGTGAATGCAATAGTTTTTCCTTGTTCTTTGAAAAACAAACTGCTTTTGTCTGCACCACTCAGTTGAAGGGACAACTACTTCTGGAATCCTATCCAAGCTCTTCACCCTCCGAATGATTTTTACTGCCACTCTAATTATCAGCCAGTATGCTTATTTGTAATCACCAGCTTTCAATAATTTAAATAGGTAGTTGTTCAGCCAACTATTTTTATTCAAAATGTGACAGAAGTTAAAATTGCATGTTGAAGTTTACCCAGATGCTGTCTTCTTTTACGACACGCTAACCGATGCAGAGCTATTGTTCATTTACTTATAACATGTCAGAAGCACATCTTTACTTCATGAATCCAACCAACAATCTAAAACGAAGTCTATCATTTATGTATCGGTTGAGTTGCTCACCAGAACCAGCAGGCAGGGCATGATAAGGATTAATTCAGCGTGTTGAATCATCAGACATAATCACACCCATAAGTCTTGGTTATTACACTTTAGAGAGGAGCTTTCCTTTGTCTATTTGCATTTCAACAAGGATTATTTGGGTGGTTATTTTTCACTAATAATAATAAAGACGACTGTAAATAAATTTGTCAATATAAGTATTACTAAATATTTCTGTAAGGCCATAAATGTTCTTTTTTCCCAATTTTTCTTTTATACTTTTGTCTATAAAATGGTGCAAGTTCTTAGGGTGAAAAAGAACTAAATCAGACAGATTCCAGATTCCTTAAGAATAAATTTCTACCATCTTTAAACTTCCTTTTCTAATCCAGTAATTATTGCCTTCTGGGCCAGCAAAGAAGCTTACTCTAAAAAGTTCCAAAGCTATAAAATTGCAAAACGGAGAAGTTAGGTTCAACGTTTTTTCTGCTTTGTAAAATTTGTTAGATTTTTGCCAAATCCCCAATTTTACACTGAAGAAGTTTCAGGGAAAGCTTCTGTTGTCCTTTGTTAGGGTCCTTGTTCAAAAAAAATGTCTCCCGAGTGGCTAATTGCTATTAGTGAATGCAAATTGAATCAGTTGCCTCAATGCAGCTTAATGGTCCCTTTGCCAGTTCCCCTCTCCTGTTCTCTTTGTGGCTTTCCCACGTCTTCATCTCTCTCTTCAAATATCCCCTCAACTCCCTACACTCACGTCAGCAGATTACCGTGGCTCTTGGCTAACAGAAGAAAGTCTCTATTTGCAATAACTCCTTCAAGTTCCTTCCACTCAATAAACATACCTTATCTCTGCAATGTCAAGAGTGGGGTACGGGTGGGGGGCAAGGAGACTCCTGATTTTTCCGAGACCAACCCCTCCACCTCACTCTCATTTCCTCAGAGCCCTTGCTCCATCCTTGTCTCTTCTCTCTCACGTATCTTCAACCTCCTGCTGGCCACTGACTTAGTTCTCTCAGCATATAAACCTGACACAATCTCTTGCAGAGTAGTATTGAGTTAGGGTCCCTGAGAGTCCAGGTGAGGGCCCCCAGCTCCCTCCTGAACACAGAGGCCACAGGTGGCTGCCTTGACAGAAGCTGCCAAGCTTTGGGTTATGAGGCCCTGCCACCCTGGCCTCGGGGAATTGGGTTATGAATAGGGGCCATAGCAAAAAGGCAGTTGAGATAGGAGAGCCAAAACTACATGGTGTCTGAGTCCTGTTTGGATTCCTGTTCTGGCTAATTTAACCTCAATAGGATACTCACTGGACGGATGTCTGTGGTTCACATATCTGCAGGGGCCTGGAGGACTTGGCTTAGAAAAGAAGAAAAAATCAAGGTGCTCTGAAGCGTGCAGTGGGAAGCACAGCAGAAGCTATACAAGAATAGCAGTGTGTGAGCCTCTGCTTCTGCTGCTGCCCCTTCGATGGGGGTGGTCTGCGGCTGTCCCTACACTTGTCTGACTGGCCTAGGCCAACTGACATGCTTCCTCATAGCCAGGCCATTTAGGAAGAGAATGAGGGCTCCTTGCGTTCTATGCATAGTAAGAGATTCCCCTATAAGGAAATTGGAGTGTTAATAGGAATTGGATGCTGGACAGTGCACACCAAGAAGTGGTAACTATAAATAGTTCTCTAACACAATGAGGTGCTCTTCTGAAGAGCAAGGACGTGAGACACAGAGAAGAGAGAAGTAGAAAGCAGTAGAAACATAGAAGCAATAGCCAAGAGAAGCAAAGATGCGATAGACTCAAAGAACAGCTGGAACATAGAGATATTGTCATGAAAATGGTAGAGTTGTGAGAAGGGATAGATTGGTGTCCACTCTCAGGGGGTGGTGAAGCAACTGGTGACCATATGTGCTGGATTGCTTGGGGAGTGGAGCTGGCTCAGTTCTGGAGGAGCATGTAGTGTTACCTAGCTCACAGCCTTTGGAGTCAGAGGATCCAGGAGCTGAGATAAATCCCAGCTTCACTACTCACCTGCTGGGTGAAATGGGACATAATTTTTAACCGCTATATCCTCACTCTCCTCATTTGTAAAAATTGTACCTACTTCATTTGGTTGATGTAAGAATAAAATCATAATGCAATAAGTGATTTGCATAATTCCTTGTATATGTTAGCTATTATTACTACTATTTTATGCCTCTTATGATTTTAAGGATACTATTCTATTCCTTTATCTTCATAGAAAATTACAATTCACCTTTTAAGATCCAGCTCAGATGTTACCTTTTCTATAAATCCATCCAGGAATCTTTCCCCTGCCCCAGGCAGAACTTACAATTCAGGTCAATACTTATTAAGTGGTTATTATGCAAATTATAGTATTAGCTCCTAGAGATACCAAAGATGTCAAAGACATTGTTTTGTTCCTCAATAGCCTATAATTTAAAGGGAGAAGCAAAGACATAAATACACAACTTTAATATCTTCCAGTAAATACCATGAAAGAGCTACGACAAAGCAGTGTCTTGCATTTTCTTCCATCTAAATCATATCTCTATTGCAGCAACTATGTCATTATGAGTTAATTGTTTGCACATCTACCGCTGTCTTTTTGAGCTCAAGAATAGATCTTATTCACCTTTTTATACCCAGGATATATTAGGCACTAAATATTTATTGATTCCATTATATTTTCACTGAATAACTTAATTATTAATTTTCAGAAATATAATTTCTAATATGTTATTACTATTTAAGAGTACAAGTTTTATCCTGAAATTCTATAAGTTACTTTCTTACTGGAAATTAAGGTTCAGTCACTGCTCAATGTCACCTCTAATCTAATTGAAAAAAATTTTTTCTAATATATTATTTGAAAAATTTTTTATTAAAGTATAGTTAACATACAATATTATTTTAGTTTCAGGTGTACAACATAGTTATTCAACATTTATACACCAAACAAAGTGATCACCACAATAAATCTAAAAGCCATCTGGTTGAAATTTGAATGAAGTGAGGGAGATATATCTGGGGAATACCAGACTGAACCTTAGGGGAGTCCCACACATGCAAGATAAAGGCCAAGGTTTAGGGATGGCTGAGTTATAAGGGGGAAAGTAGGGCTAGAACAGGAAGAGACAGAGATGGAACTGGACAGACACAGATGGGTACAGTCCAAGGAAGAGTGGGGAGGGGGAAACTCGGAGACTTCTACCATGTGAAGGGGAAGAGAGGTCAGGGTTACTGGAACAGGGGAGAGAATGGAGGCCAGAGAGGTGATTCGGGTGAGGGAAGATTTATTTGTTTGGGAGTTATGTGAAACATTGGCATCATAACAAATGCTCATGGAAGGCTGAATGAATTATCTAACTGTAACAAGGGAGGGTGGATGGGAAGGTCAGAATAATGGTTCCTGGTTATCAGGTGGGAGAGTAGCTGTCACCATCCCTGCTCCAGGTGAGCCCAGGTGAGTGGAATAGAGCTGGGATGAGGACCCAAGAAGTAGGACCCAATTCAGATTGTGAGATTGTGGTGTCCTTCTCTCATCTGAGCTTTATGTTACAACCCTGTACCAACCAACAATGCATGTGGCACCCAGTCCCACCTGGGATTATTGACCCACAATTTTTAAATTTCATTTTCTCTGCTTTTGACCTGTTTGGCAAATTTTGTCAATGACAATTTTCTTCATCTCTGGGTCTTCCCTTATAGTTTATGTCTACTATTTGTATTAATTGATGTCTAAATACTATTCAAGATATAATAAAGCATTATGGGAATGCTGAGTAACTAGATTATTTTTTGCTTGTATGACTCAGAATTGGCAACTTTACAATTTGTGTTTTATCTCCTTTGGCTGATTACCTTGATCAATCAAGCCAAATGGAAATAGGGCCCACTTTAGGTGGGGGTAGGGCACAGGCAAGTGAATTTGGCCAAATAGAGTTGACAGTCTTTCAGGGCTGGAAAGAATTTTGTCCAATTTCTTTATTTTGCAACGTGGAAACAGAATTTAGAAAGGCCAAAATGGCTTGCTAAGGCTAGCCCGTGGAAGCAGAAATAGGAAGCCACATTTTCTTTCTTTGGATGAATCATTATAGAATCATTAATATTTAGTAGAGACAGTAGCAAAAACTCCATTCTTTAGTACTGGGTAAATGAAAGAGGAATTTTTTTAAAATTTAAGTCAAATTTTATTTACCTTTTCTTTATGTATGATCTCCATTTCAAGTAGGGTATATTTTGAAGATCAGATGGGGAATTTGAGGAGGACAGTGAAATGATTAATTTACACTTTAGAAAGTTATTCTAGTAGGAGTATTCCTGAGTACTCTGAATGAGTTAAAAAAAACTATATCTATTCAAAAAATTTCTCACTGTGTTTTTATTAATTCAAGCTAGTTTTATTTGCAGGATTTATGTTTTTGACATGTAGAAGAAATATATTACCCTTTTGCTACTATCATATTTCCAGCACTGCCATTTGTTTCTCCTTGAATTGGCTTAGTTCAGATAGTTGAAACTTTTGATTTGCTCTTAATAGGGATGATCAGTTTGGTATCATTCATGCTCAGTGACCTTTTAGAGCCCATTGCAATGCAGAACACCACGCCTGTTATTGCACAGTCATCAGTGGAGGATCCCTAGGAACCCACTTTATAGTTGGAGTGTGATATACCCTGTACTTACACATTCTGTGATTTACTGCTATAGAATAAAACATGCTGTATCTCATGGAGATTTATGAGATCTGAGATATTAGTTCATTGTGTGTGTGTGTGTGTGTATGTGTGTGTGTGTACATGCACACATACACACAATGGAATGGGAAATAAAGAGTATATGGTCAATAATCTAAAGTGATCTTTAGTTGGGGAGAAAAAGCATAAGCGTATGAAAATTTCATTAAAAGTAAAATATTTTACCAAGATGAGAACTTTCAAAATAGTGTATATTTTTATTGATTTTTCAAGTAATATCTTTCAATTTTTGAACATCTAGTCCACACACCTTACTTTTAATTCCTGTAAGAGAGATTTCATATCCATTTTGCTTATAAGAAAAAATAAACTTAAGAGAGATTAATAGAAAGTGAAGGATGTGTGCAAATTAAATTTTGGTCTGTCTGTAGCCACAGCCCCTGCCATTTCTCATAAAGCATTTGCAGTGGACGTTTATCATTTTCTGTCCATCCAAGTACCAGGATCCACTTTCTATGTTTGGAAAACGTTCTCCCTTATGATGCCTTGCCAGATACTCACCTTTGCAGGTTCCTTGCAGTTAGGGCATGGGTCTAGGCTAATCAGATCCACCTGCTCTCCAAAGTATGAATCGGTAACCAGTGACACCCAGAAGCAGGGGCCACCCAGAATGTAAGTGGACAACATGTGGGATTGGGGTGTCTGGTTGCCGAGACTGCCTGAATGTGCTGTAGCATCTGCCCTGGAGGAGTTTAAAGATGTCTTTACTTGACTAGTCCTGTGGTTTACTTATGGGAATTGTTTCTACCTATAAAATTCCTAAGTTTTCTTTTCCAGCTCTCCCAAGAGAATATGTGAGCTATCCCACATCTTTTTAATAATTTACATTAGCCAGAGTCAGTTTCTTTTATTAACATCCAAAAACCCTGATTGCTACTGAAAAATTGTACCAGGAGAGGTTACAGGCAATAGACCTTCAGGCAAAAAAGGAGGAAACTGGAATTTATTACCTGTCCTTGGAGGGAATAAGGGGAAATGAAAGTCAAGTTGATGTTAAGAAACTAGACCTGAGCAACTATTGAAATTTGTGAAAAAACAGCCAATCAAATTGTCACCCATTGTCCCCTTATGTGACAGTCCCATTCAAGACAGGGTTTGTGAGACAAAGTGATTGCTGCAAGAGGATAGTGGAGGGGGTGAGGAATTTAAGGACTGAATGGTAGTGCAATAGACAGTTTATCAACAGAAAATGACAAATTCACTACTTGATTCTCAGCTCAAGACCCCAACTGAAAACCAGTCACTTTCTAATGGTTCTAAAAGAATGTATGATCTCTTTCAGTCACAGTGCTGAGGCCATTGGAACCCACACTCAAAGGTTTATCCTCCAAGTTGCTTACATCAATCTGTAACATTGCCTAGTTTCTTTTTTTTTTTTTCCCTTGTTTTATTTTTTTTATTTTTTATTTATTTATTTATTTTTTTAATTTCTTTATTGACCAAGGTGTCACATATTTGTCCTCATCCCCCCATTCCCATCCCACACCCCTCCCCTTGGATGCCCCAACCCTCTGTTGAACTTAAGCATTGATTAGGCTCATATGCATGCACACAAGACCTTTGGTTGATCTCTCCCCCCTCCCCCCACCCTCCCCTATCCTCCCTCTGAGGCCCGATAGTCCGATCGATGCCTCCTTGTTTCTGGTTCTGTTCTTGTTCATCAGTCTATGTTGTTCATCATTTCCCCTAGATGAGCGAAATCATGTGTCAATAGAGATATACTTATAAGAATTGAATGTGCGACGAGCAATAATAGTTATGCTGACAGGCAAATGAATCAGTCTGTAGTGAGTTTCTTTCTGGACCAACAGTTCTTTTGAGACCCAATATCAATGTCCATCAGTTCCCTATGAGTACATGTCGGCACTGACCCCTCAGCTCTGGATGGTGGACAAATGGTGGTAATGCAGGTCCGACTCCCTCTGGTTTGGTCTCGGCCGGACCCAGGGGCACTGATACACCCGGATCCAGGGGCCCACGGGCTCACCCGGACCCGGGGCCAGGCTCACCCGGATCCAGGGGCCCACGGCCTCACCCGGACCCGGGGCCAGGCTCACCCGGATCCAGGGGCCCGCGGCCTCACCCGGACCCGGGGCCAGGCTCACCCGGATCCAGGGGCCCGCGGCCTCACCCGGACCCGGGGCCAGGCCCACCCGGATCCAGGGGCCCGCGGCCCCCCCCGGACCCGGGGCCAGGCCCACCCGGATCCAGGGGCCCGCGGCCCCCCCCGGACCCGGGGCCAGGCCCACCCGGATCCAGGGGCCCGCGGCCCCCCCCGGACCCGGGGCCAGGCCCACCCGGATCCAGGGGCCCGCGGCCCCACCCGGACCCGGGGCCAGGCCCACCCGGATCCAGGGGCCCGCGGCCCCACCCGGACCCGGGGCCAGGCCCACCCGGATCCAGGGGCCCGCGGCCCCACCCGGACCCGGGACCCAGGCCCACCCGGATCCAGGGGCCCGCGGCCTCACCCGGACCCGGACCCAGGCTCACCCGGATCCAGGGGCCCGCGGCCTCACCCGGACCCG
Organism: Cnephaeus nilssonii; assembly: GCF_951640355.1. Classification (NCBI taxonomy): domain Eukaryota; kingdom Metazoa; phylum Chordata; class Mammalia; order Chiroptera; family Vespertilionidae; genus Cnephaeus; species Cnephaeus nilssonii. The sequence goes on along the minus strand of NC_137079.1, from coordinate 58,160,465 downwards.
GGGCCAGGCTCACCCGGATCCAGGGGCCCGCGGCCTCACCCGGACCCGGGGCCAGGCTCACCCGGATCCAGGGGCCCGCGGCCTCACCCGGACCCGGGACCCAGGCTCACCCGGATCCAGGGGCCCGCGGCCTCACCCGGACCCGGGACAACATTGCCTAGTTTCTTATGTGGACATTCCCACTTTGACTACCATAAGATGCTAAGCAGAGATCCTGGCATAGGGTGTAGATATGTGAGAGGAGTTGGGTTGCTCAGTGTTCAAACATTCAAAGCCACTGAGCCCCCATTCTCTCCGCCCCCTTCCCTCAGTGAAAGCATGCCCCAAGGTATATTACAAAGTCAACCCAAAAGAATTACAACATTTTTGAAAACTTATATTGCAGAAATCTGGCTGATACATGCGGGAATAAGTTTTGAGGATTGTTGGCCAAGGATGGAGAAATGAGATTTAGATCAAGAAGAATGTGTCACTATGTGTACAAGTACCTATATGTAAATCTATATTCACCTGGGGGTGATTTTGGTTACTTTTTTTAGACTACTGACTAAACTTGGACTCAACAGTGACCTGGACATTTCTGGCATAATAGAGAGGAGGATATTAAAAAAACTAAGAGATGTGTAGAAGTGGTAGTGAGTTTCCGGTTTGTAATCCATTCCCTGTGGCCCCAAGGCCTTCACTGAGTCATGCCTTGAAAAACACATTAATGAGGAGAGTCCCAGCTTTTAGAAAATCTCTATAGAGACTGTTCTTCATGGGCAGTGAGAGGAAATACATGGGCCTAAAATGCAGTGAAATGAGCTTTCTGATTTCACTGGGATACTAGAATCCTGGAGTGGCAGCAGCCATGTAACAGCATGTAAACATTGGAGGCCATTGGAGTTTGGGCAGGTGCATAGGAAGGGAGAGGGCAGGTCAGTGTAGTAATCAAAATGGTCCAACCTCAGAGATCTTTGTGTTTGCTAATCAGTCATAGGTATTCTAGAAATGAACTGTATGAACATTCAGTTTGTAAAACAACACCAACACCAACCAAAACACAAAAACTCAAGGTATGGTAATCAGAGTCCCAACTTGAACTATCCCATAAAAAAGGGTTGGCCTTTTACCCAATTTCCAAACTTAAATTCCAGGCACTGAAAGGAAGGTCAGGTAGTCTTGAAAATAAATTTGTGAAGTTATTGTAAGTGTGTATTTCTTCTAGTTTTCTGCCAAGGACCTTTGGCTCTTGGGATGACTATACTTTGGAGAAGGCAAAAGCCCAGCCAGGGGTCCTCAAACTTTTTAAACAGGGGGCCAGTTCACTGTCCCTCAGACCGTTGGAGGGCTGGACTATAGTTTTAAAAAAAACACTATGAACAAATTCCTATGCACACTGCACATATCTTATTTTGAAGTAAAAAAACAACACGGCAAAAACACCCGCATGTGGCCCGCGGGCCGTAGTTTGAGGACGCCTGGCCCAGACCTTTCAGGTGTAGTGCAACAGCTGCTCTGAGCTAACACTATTTCCGGGGTGGGGGTGGGGATCCAGAACACCACTGTGCCCTATCAGTCAGAGTGAGGGCTATGGGGACCAGGTAACAAATGAGGTTTTGAGCTGAATCTACCTTAGTGGAACCCGGGCTCTGTTTTTTAACTCTGTTCCTGATTTTATGATTGAAATTAAAACCCTCAGCAACCACAAAATCCCCTTGTTGACTTCCTGACACATGGAATAAGGGTTATTATGATTAGAAGAGCTGAGTGAGATCCCCTGGAATTCTTCCTAATGCCCCCCCTCCCCCGAAATACTATTTATTTATTCATTTTTCAGCAAATTTTTGTTGATTGATTATTATGTGTCAGACACTATGCACTGGTAATTTATTAGTAACGAAACACACAAACATTTTTGCCTTAATGGAACAAAAATACTAGAGGAAGACAAATTAATAATTGAAGTATATGCTATGTCAGGTAGTGATTAATGCTATGAAAAAAAAAATCTGGAGTGGGGTAGAGGGTGGAGGGATTGCTTCGTTTCTCATATAGCTAATTGGTATTAGAATCAAGGAAATGGGGGCTGATGTGGGGATCCTGGACCTCTTATGGTGGCAAATGTAGGTTGAGGGAACAACGAAATAATATATAATACCAAATGCAAAAAATAATAAATAAATAAACAATTTCACAGGGCAGAAGGAATCACAGTCACCAGCAAGGACTTAAAAAAATGCAGGGTGATTATTTCTTCTCTGATCTCCATTTAGCTTGTCTATGTGGCAGATGCAGGAGGCAGATTGGTATTGGAGAAAAATGTGTTTGTGCTTCTATATTAGGATTTAAGCTAAGCATGCCACGTAGAGAAGCCAGCTCATTGCAGGGGATGGGCAAATACCACATTATATCTTTGAGTCCTCTTCCTAATTGATACTGTGAACTTTTGATAGTAATTTTAAGTGTTTGGCAGCTCAGCAGGTCTCCATGGAGTGGTGCTAGAGAGTCAAGTACTATACAGTATTTGCATATTATCAGCTGTAGGCTTGTTTGATTGTTATATTGTTCCTTTCATGAATGGCTTCCCTTTCCACTCAGTTTTATCATCATTAATCAGCAGAGTAGCCTGTTGGGTGTTGGTGTTTAACCTGAAATTAAAATCTGTTTGTTCAGGATGGTTTCATGGATACTTAGTACAGCAAGAGAAGAATGATTTATGCAAAGGTTTATCTTTCAGTGTATTTGTTTTCAGAACTAACCCAGTTTGATTATATAGAGTGTACTAGCTTTTGCCCTTGAGATGGGTAACTTTGGAATCGAGCCCAAGCATTAAAATACAAAGAAAAGATTTCCTTCTATTTAATGTAGCTCTTTGTTAACAACCTTAAAAAAATGATGTCAATTCCACTCTTTTGCAAAATATGACAGTTGTCCTGAATTATTCTATAGTAATTTAAAAAAATTGTTATCAATTTTTTATTCAGCTACAAAATAAACATTTAATACAGTATTAATTTGCTATTGATGCATGAGAAATTATCACAGGCTTAGTGGCTTAAAACAACACATATTTATTGTCTCACAGATTCCATGGGTCAGGAGTGTGGGCACAGCTTCACTGGGCCCTCTGTTCAGAGGCTGCCCTCATAGAGCTGGTCAGGTCTGTGGTCTCATCTGAGGCTCAGGGTCTGATGCCAAGCTCAAGTCCGTGTTAGCAGAATTCATTTCCTGCAGCACTACAACTCACGGTGGTGCCCCTTCGTCGTGGGAGTCTTTCCTTTGAGGGAAGATCCAGGGTTTTTTTTGTTTGTTTGTTTGTTTTTGTTTTGTTCTTTTAAGGGCTCACTTGATTAGGCCAGACCCACCCAGGGTAATCTCCTTTTTTATTAACTCAAAGACAACTGATTAGGGACTTTGGTTACCACTGCAAAATTCCTTCATTTTGCCAAATAATGTATCTTAATCACAGATGTAGGAGCTCATCATATTCATAGTTTGGTTAACACATGGGAAATCTTAGAATTCTGCCACCACAGGAAAATAATACTCAAATTATCTCTAATAACAACCTCAAAATTTCAAGGTATTTTTTCCTGTGTCTCTCTACACCCCACCCCCCACCCATATAGAGTGTTCTTAACATAGTTGGTGTTAAATTTTCCATAAAATTTTTTCCTTTGTATTATTTAAAGTTTCAAATATACACTAAAGTAGAGAGAAGACTAAACTCTCAGGAACGCCACCATCCAGTTTCAGCAATAATTATCATCCTGTAGTTCATAATATTTGAAGTCTACTCCTTTATCATTATCACTAGAGGCCCGGTGCACAAAATTTGCGCATGGGAGTGTGTGTCCCTCAGCCCAGCCTGCACCCTCTCCAATCTGGGACCCTTCGAGGGATGTCCGACTGCCCATTTAGGCCCGATCCCGGTAGGATCGGGCCTAAATGGGCTTTTGGACATCCCTCTTACAATCCAGGACTGCTGGCTCACAACTGCTCACCTGCCTGCCTTCCTGATTGCCCCTAACCCCTTCTGCCTGCCAGCCTGATCACCCCCTAACCACTCTCTGCCAGCCTGATTGATGCCTAACTGCTCCCCTACCAGCCTGTTTGCCCCTAACTGCCCTCCCCTGCAGGCCTGGTACCCCTAACTGCCCTCCCCTGGTCCACGCCAACTGCTCTCTCCTGGAGGCCCGGTCAGCCCCAACTTCCCTCCTCTGCTGGCCTGGTCACCCCTAACTGTCCTCCCCTGCAGGCTTGATTGCCCCCAACTGCCCTCCCCTGCTGGCCATCTTGTGGCAGCCATCTTGTGTCCACATGGGGGCAGCCATCTTTGACCACATGGGGGCAGCCATCTTGTGTGTTGGAGTGATGGTCAATTTACATATTACTCTTTTATTAGATAGGATAGAGGCCTGGTGCATGGGTGGGAGCCAGCTGGCTTGCCCTGAAGGGTGTCCCAAATGAGGGTGGGGGTTCCCTTGGGGTGTGGGGCAGCCTGGGCAAGGAGCCTGTGGTGGTTTGCAGGCTGGCCACGCCCCCCGGTGACCCAAGTGGAGGCCCTGGTATCTGGGATTTATTTATCTTCTATAATTGAAACTTTGTAGCCTTGAGCGGAGCCAAGCCTCCTGCTTGCTCCATGGCCACAGCCATTTTTGTTGGGATTTATTTATCTTCTATAGTTGAAACTTTGTAGCTGTGAGTGGAGGGCAAGGCAGGCCAGGGCTGTGGAAGCTTGGCTTCCTCCATCGCCAGGGGCAACTCAAGCCTCCTGTTCTCTCCAGCTCCATGGCTGCCACCATTTTTGTTGGGATTTATTTATCTTCTATATTTGAAACTTTGTAGCCTTGAGTGGAGGCCTGGGCCAGCCAGGGTGTGCGGAAAGCTTGGCTGCCTCCATTGCCGGGGAAACCCAAGCCTCCTGCTTGCTCCGTGGCTGTAGCCATCTTGGTTGGGTTAATTTGCATACTCGTTCCTGATTGGCTGGTGGGCGTGGCTTGTGGGTATAGCGGAGTGATGGTTAATTTGCATATTACTCTTTTATTAGATAGGATTATATCATAGCAATCCCCTCAATTTATTACCGTGGTCATCTTGATACTTTACACATGACTAGATGCCTGGTGCATGAAATTGTCATGCATGGGGGCAGGGGGGGGGGCGTCTCCTCAGCCCAGCCTGCACCCTCTCCAATCCGGGACTCCTCAGGGGATGTCCAACTGCTGGTGTAGGCCCGGCAGTTGGACATTCCTCTCACAATCCTGGACTGCTGGCTCCTAATCGTTCCTAGTAGCCCCCAACTGCCCCCCTTGCCGTCCTGGTGCCCTAAACTGCCCCCCCCCCCCCCGCTGGCCTGGTCACCCCCAACTGCCCCCACCCCGGCCAGCCTGGTTGCCCCATGCAGCCTGCTTTTCAGTTGTTTAGTCGTCCTTCACTAACCCCCCTGCCGACCTGGTTGTAGGCAGCCATCTTGTGAGGGTGTGGTGGTCAATTTGCATATTACCTCTTTATTATATAGGATAGCTCTGACACTATTGCTAACTCAGTCCCCTATTCTCAAGAAAGGAATCTCTTCAGTTCTATCAGTTCCTGGCAGGCCAGTGGACTGGCTGTTTTTATGCAGGTGCCATGCTCTGCTCCAATCCTATGTACAAGGGCCTGGGGTGGGATCCCATGGACTCAATATGGTTGCTGTCTCTCATCAGGTATGGTCAGTCAGTTTCCCAGTTTCCAACCAATGGACACCATAAAACCTGTACTGGCAAAAGATGTAAGTGAATATGTGGATAGAAACATTGAATCTTAAGTGTGTTTTTACAAATCAAACCATGATTTTCATTGACTTTATAACTTCAAAGATATAATTCATGGACTTCTTACTGTCATGAACATAGACCCTTAAAGGGTAAAGACACCATAGTGTTGTAGAAAGAGCACAAAGTTTGGAATCAGGTGATCTGGATGAGTCTGGCTCCTGCCCCAAGTCACTGGTTAATCCTGGCAATGCATGATCTCTCTCTGAGAATCACTTTCTTCATCTGCAAACAGGGACAAAAATCTATCTCACAGAATGCAAAATATTCATTATCATTAGACATATGCTGTTTTATAAGGAATAGCTTCAGCCTTTACAGAAAAACTCTGCATCAGAATTCAAAAATATAAAGTATGTCATCATCACAATAGATAAAAGGTCTTTTTGATGTCTGTGTTTGCCAGGATCAAAAGGCTAGTAACACAGAGAAAAAAAAATCAATGGTAGAGTGAATATAACAATAAAGTATAAGTGATATTAAAGAACAGCAGCTCAATACTAAGCTGGAAATAATAAAATTCCAGCAATTTCCTTAGATCAAAGACTTGGGCCTCATAAAAGAGAAAAAGAAACCATTTTAAGAATTTGGGCTCAGGGAAACAGGGTTTGCTCTTTCTAATCTCACTTTAAAAATTGCAAATTTAACTTACTTTCTAATGTTCATATTGTATATTAATAGGTCAAACTTAGTTACATATAAGATTCTGATGGAAGAAAAACTTGCACTAAATGGATGTGTCTACAGAGTCTGATTTGAGGGGTACAGGTAGCTACCTTCCCCAAGTACTATTTCAATAGACTGCTCAGTTCTGTATTCTCCTTGAGAAAACATATTTTAGCTAAGTTAAGGAGTTCTATTTTGTGGAAGATGTGATTACCTGATAAATAATGCCAACCATATTTATTTTGCAAATATTCCTGAATGAATGGAATCTATTTGTAGAACAGACTCACTTTGAGCCAGGCTGCCTGCCTTTGGATTTCAGCTCCACAATTTACCAGCTCTGTGACTCACGCTCTCATCTTTTAAGGTGTGTGTGTATTGGGGATTGGGGTAATAAGGGTACCTCATAGTCATGTACTTCATAAGGTTGAATGAGCTAATATATATAAACACTATATAAGTATCAACACCTATTATGTTAATGAGATGAGAGGAAATGTCTGGAGAATGGAATTAGACCTTAGTGAGGGGTGTGTGTGTGTGTGTGTGTGTGTGTGTGTGTGTGTAGGGCACAGCCAAGGGACATCATAAGGACATTAGGGCTGAAACAGTGGGAGTGCTAGAAAATAACATCAAGAGCCCACCCTGAAGGGTGGTGGGTGTCAGTTATTAATTTTCATAATTTTGCATCCAGCCACACTAATTAAAGCACCTTTACCACTGTGCTTCCCAGAGAAAGATTAGTGTAAATCTTTCTCAAATTATAGTCCACTCATTCTTTTGTTTGTCAGTGAGAGAGTTCTCTGGTTCCTTAGTTAGTTTTTCCCCCTTCAATTTTTTAGTATATGTGCTGCCAAAGCGAGCACAGTTTTTCCCCCTTCAGTTTCATTAATTTAACTAAGCTTTTGGTACTAAGCAACGGGACTATAAAGGTTGTTTAATGTCTATCACATGCCTTTGTAAGAAAATTTGATGATTGAAAACTCCTCAAAGAAACAGTGAGGGAAGTAAACATGCTTTATTTGGGGAATGTCGATGTCACTGCTCAACTTGTATGCTGCCTTAAGTGGGATGTTAAATGGCTAAAACAGATGATCTGATTTTCCACAGATTTATCCTCTTTTCTAACACTTTGCACATGGATAGCCCCTATGAGCACTTAGCATTAATACTTTTTTTCTGGATGTGACTTTTACAAGATGATGGCACAGTGAATTACTTAGAATTGGGTTTGGTTGTGACTATCATTAAAACTCAAATGACAGCACTTTTATCAATAAAGTTCATTTCTCTCACACATTAATGCCTGGACGTAGGCATTCCATGACTCTGATGGCAGACAGCTCCACTTCTTGACAAGCCCGAGGACCCAGGCTTCTCTCTTGGTGCTCCTCCATCCATGCTCTCCATTTATCGAGTCATGCCAGCGTGTCCCCATCCAGACATTGGGAGAGTCTGAGTCAACCTGTACAATAAGATACAATGTAGCATGAACTTAAATGTACATCTAAGTATTTCAGCAACATCTGCAACTGCTCAGTTTCCTAAAATATAGCACTTAATTATCACAAAAGAAGCTCATTTATTTTAATCAGTGAATTATATGTTTAAGCAAAGAAGATGTAATTTTGGTGATCTGCTTGGCTTCCTAAACCCATATTTGTTAAATTCCCGCAGACGTTTCCCAGTACATGCCTGACTGGAGGATTAATTCCATGATAAGCTGGAAGAAGTAGAGAGAAATCTAGGCATGAATTCTCAGCATCAAGTCACATTTTGTGGATTTCCCTCTTTGACACTTGACTTGCTTCTAAACTTTGACTTTTTCTTAAAGAAACAAGCCCCTACCATGAACTTCATTAATGGGTCCTCTAGGACCAGAGTTCTCAGCATTTCCTCTGTGGGAACAAATGCCCTAAGCCTGTCTCCGAGGTCATGTCAACGTCTGTCCCTGATATGTCATCCACATCCAGGTTTACATTCCCCCTGGACGACCTGGTACTTTGCCCTGGTGCTGAGACGCCTAACTGGTACCCACTGCTGAACCATTAGGCCACTCTGGGCTTCCGGGCACTGCCTGGAGATCTCTGGACTGCTTGTTCTGCTGGGGTGTCTTATCCTCTGGGTTTTTCCTTTCCTATTCCAGTCCCTTTCGGAAAGCCTATGTCTTCATATAGCTAATGATCCAGATGACAGGAGAGGTTCTATGGCTCATTCTAAGTCCTATTTGTATGATGCAAACCTCCTCTCCCCCCACCCCGAAACCTAAGTCCTTATACACTGAGTGGCCAGATTATTATGACCACCTGACGTTTGTGGGCAAATTAGCCGTACACTGCATCCTGCATTGTATGGGATATGGAAGCCGAAGGCCTGTTCGAACACCTTTGCTGTCTGCAGTTACCAAGATAATACGTCTCCAGTTCGCACAGGAACACAAGGATTGGACAGTCGAGCATTGGAAAAAAGTCATGTGGTCCGATGAATCATGTTTCCAGTTGCATCATGCAGATGGCAGAGTGAGAATTTCATGAAAACAGCATGAAAGCATGCACCCCACATGCATGAGTACAACCCTTCAAGCTGGTGGGGGCAGTGTAATGGTTTGGGGCATGTTTTCCTGGCATGATTTGGGCCCTTTAATTCATGTGGAACAACATCTGAATAGCACAACATACCTAAGTATCATTGCTGATCAAGTTCATCCTATCATGTTGATGGCGTATCCCAGTGGAGATGGCTTCTTCCAACAAGACAATGCGCCATGCCACGGTGCTCGTATTGTGCAGGAGTGATTTCAAGAACATGAGGGAGACTTTATCTTGCTTAGGTAGTCCCCACAATCACCAGATCTCAATCCAATTGAGCATTTGTGGGACGAAGTTAAAAGAGCCATCAGGCAGCTGGTTCCACAACCATCAAATCTCACAGAACTGGACAGTGCTATTCATCAGGCATGGTGTCAGATTCCTCGCATCACTTTTCAACATCTTGTGGAGTCAATGCCAAGAAGAATCGCCGCAGTATTGAAGGCAAAAGGTGGCCCAACGAAGTACTGATGGGGTGGTCATAATAATATGGCTACTCAGTGTATATTTGTCATTGTAGAGACACAGTCCAAGATGGATCGGCTGTCAGTGGGATGACACTGCTTATGGTAGCTGCAGCTACAAATTAAATTGGAACTGACTGATGCATAGCGTAAAGGATTCCTCACAGGAGCAAACATATACACCGGCATCATCTGGCAAAGTCAGGTATATTTGAGATTATTGGCCATCCAGGCCAGGATGAGTAACATCACTTCATGCAGCAAGCCAGGAGTTTCTTTCTTTCTTTTTTTTTTTTTTTTTTTTGCTTGAAAATGGCTTACAAAAAGGATCCTCAAACTTGCTCTTTACAAATATTCAAAATACAATGTACTCCTTTCTTTCAGGAAATAAACTATCAAAGAAGAGTGGATAAAATGTGGGTTTTGGATTCAGGAAGATCTCAGGGAACCCTGACTGTCTCACTTATCTGCCCTGTTACCTTGGGAAAGCTGCATCACTTCCTTAAACCTCAGTTCTCTCATCTTTAAAATGGGTATGATAGTAGTGCTTATAGGGTTATTCTGAATAGAAAAGAAATAATTCATTTAAATACTTAGTGTATTATCTACACATTACATGTCCTTAATAAATACCAGCTTAAGAAAGCAAGGAAAATACTAATTTAACTATAACTTCATTGCTGTTTTTAAAATGAGCAGGTGGGGAATCACATATCAGATAAAGAAAAACCAACAACATAGTATAATCCACCATAGTACACATAGCACTGTGTAAGTTTAAGGTGTCAGCATAATGATTTGATTTACAATATCAGGAAGTGATTACCACAATAAATGTACTTAACATCCATCATATCATATGGACACAAAAATATTTTTGCTTGTGATAAAAACTCTTAGGATCTACTCTCTTAACAACTTTCATATCTATTGTACTTTCTATCACTTTGTAACTGGAAGTGTGCATGTTTCGACCACCTTCATCTAATTCCCTCCTCATACCCTCTGCCTCTGATGACCACAAAATCATGATTCATGGCATGTTTACCATCATAAAGCACTCGACTTCATTACTGTGGTGTTTATACTCTAGTTTTAAGAGTGACGAGAAGTTAAGTGAATAAGCCAGGTCCCATAAGGAAACCCAAAGGGATGTGTTCCAGAATATTTACATAATTATTACTCCACCTAAACCCCAATTCTAATCTCCCAAATCTCACGTTAGGCCTGCTTTGATTACTGGTGCAACTGGCTATTACCATGCCCGTTTCAAGCTGGTGAAACCTAAAGAGGTCTTGCTTCATTTGAGAAAGTAGAGAGATGCAGTTCTTACCTGGTATTTCAAACAGGTATCAGCTAAAGCTTTGCCACACACAGAGCGTTTGTGGATCAGTATATCAACATCATCCAAGAGCCTGCTGGAAATGCAGAATCGCAGGCTCCACCCTAAAAAACTAAGTCAGAATCTGCTTTATGACAAGATCCCCAGAGAGACATTGAGTTGAAGAGTACTTAACATCATGTGTTTTATTCATATTTTAGAAATAGTTATGGATCTCACTATCTGTTTCAACCAATTTATTAAAAATTCTATGTTCCCTAATTCTGTCTTCTCTCCCATTTATTAGTCATGAGCTTTGGTCTTGCCTTTAGTAAGAAAGTAACAACACTGTTTAAATTACTATAGCCCTTATTTTGTTTCTTATCTGGGCCAAAAATGGAATAGTGGAAAAGCCTGCAAGCTTTGTGTTAACAGAGATTAAGTTCCATCTCTGCCAATTACCTCTGTGCAAACTAGAGTAAATCAGTTTTCTCATCTATAAAATGGGCATTTTATTAATGGTTCTTTCTCCATGGACTCTTGCTATGACTCTCACAGCTTTTAGGGTCAGATAGAAGGCTCTGAGTGATCAATCCATTTCCTAGGGAACCCTGAGTCACTAGCTAAGACTAATCTATATAGAATTTTTGAAATTTAAACTCTCCTGTTGATTTGTTTTAAAGATGAGGACAGGTTTTCCATTTCCATTTCTGAAGCCCAACCTCTGTTTATTCAGCCAAGACTGAGTGTACTCCATGTACTCAGCACTGTCCTAGTGAGCAAGTCAGAGAGAGCCATTACTCTCAGGGAGCTTACATCCTGGTAATAACTGTCTAAATTGTAAGTGTGTTTGCAACATTCATTTTCCCTTTCTGTTTCAGAAAAATTTCTATAGGGCATAGCTTGCTGCATTTCTATAACTTTTATTTAAGCACATAAACACAAAACCCTAAGATCAAAAGAAAAAAATGCTGCTATTAAATTATCTATATATATATCAAAACCTAAGCAACCGTTATGTCCGAATGACCAGAACAACCGGAACAAATGGTTGACCAGTTGCTATGACGTGCACTGACCACCAGGGGGCAGACACTCAACACAGGAGCTGCCCCCTGGTGATCAGTGCACTCCCACAGCCAACCTCCCATGGCCCCTCTCCCCTGGCTTGCCAACCTCCTGCGCTCTCCGCCTCCTTTTCTGGCTGGCCAACTTCCCACAGTCCCTCCCCCCTGGCTGGCCAGCCCCCTGATAGGCCTTGATCGCCGGCCAGGCTGAGGGACCCACCCTCAACAAATTCATACACCAGGCCTCTAGTTTAATTATAATAACCCATGGGATTTGTGAGAGATGTTAAGTTTGGAAACTCAGGAATAAATGAAATGAAGCATTAGTTACCTTTTCAGAATCATTCAATTAATAAATAAAAAATATTTAAAGGCATTAAACATCTTTTAATTTATAAATCCCCAGATTTTAAGGACCCAGGCAAGACTAAGGATTAGATTTATACTCATTCAGCTCTGCAAATAAATACCAAATGTACATCAGGTCTCAAAATACATACTTTGTTTTTACAAAAAAGAATTCAAATAAGTAAAATTGGCATTTATCACTCTGTTTTCCTATTTTAACAATGGCTGGTTCTTGACAAACTATTAATACACACATTCCATGTATACATTTTAAAATCAGGTGTGACTTCACCAAGTACTCTGAGTAAATTTACTGGGACCCAATGAGGTTTTCTTTCTCTCACCCACCCTCGACCCCCCAGTAAGAATAATCCCTAGTTTGAAGTTTGGTTGGGTGAGGCCGGTTACAAGTTCAAACATTATTACATTTCAATATCAAATGAGTTATAAAAGTATTATATATACATAAAACATAATTTAAAATAATCACTGTGGTAGACTGAGAAGATGAGGCTTACTTTATGGAAGATTTTGCTCCATTAGAAGATGGAGAGGGACAGCAGCTGGGAGGGTTAGAGACTGTGGACTCCCAAAAATGTTTAATGACACTTGTCATCATCAACAACGAAAACCCCAGACATATTTTCTTTATGGGAAGATAGTGATGAAATGTGTGTACTAACTTGTGATGTGTCTTTTTAAAATTTTTTATTTCTGAAAGACATGAACTTCCTATTGGCATACTTAAAAAGGAAACTGAAGTCAGAAATGGGTGGTTGCCTCCTGTTCTTAATAACAGTAAAATATATGCTCCTACGTGTAATTGGGAAAGTAATTTCCTAAAGAGAATTTAAATAGGCCTTTCATCATAAGCTTGTGTAACCCCAAATCCTTCTCTGACCTGACTTTCAGTTTCACTATTTTTTTCCGCCCTCTTTGGGGTAATGGGTCTTCTGAGGTTCCGGCTGTAGATTTGTCCCTGAGAAATAGGACTGAAATATTATGAAATAAACTCCAACTGGTATATTTTGGAACCAGGCTACCATTTGAAAGCTTTTTTCTCCCCTGAAGAAGCAGAAATATACATTAATAAAATGAAAAAAAAGTGTTCTCTTAGTTTAATACACTAGATTTTCTCATTTTTCTTACTTTGTTTCCCTCTAGTGCTCCAAAGTGCAAAGTGCATGAGGATTATATATAGAGACATGTCTAACTCAAAGGTATTTGTTCATTTAAAAGGAACTGGGAATATTCACTCTCATTGTCCCTTTATCTGGCATTATTACCTCATTCAGGATGATGTGTGGACCATGGTCTGGAACCCCCTCTTCTTCCCCAACTCACCAGCACCCCTAAACACCTCCTTTCCTGGTTGTACTCAGATTTCAAGAGACTAAACACATGACTGTGTTTGTTTCCATGTCTTCTGCCTGGTCCTGATATTTTTGTCTGAATTTAATAATGTTGCAAATTTATGATGATGTGCAGGTATTAGGTTCAAATTGGAACAATTTTTAGCTTATAAGTTAATACAATCAAATTAATTTAAGGCTTAATACAGTCAAATATCCACTTTATCATGCCATAATAACACATACACATGGGATTTTTAAAAGAGGGAATTGGATTAACATATGGATTTCAGGGGTCAGGCATTCTATTTTTGACCCAGAGACTCCATCCTTGTCAGATTTCTGGTCATTCTTGAGCATCTGAGGTAATAGGAGTCTGTCTTTCCCTTGGTCTTAAGAAAGAACAATGATCAGGACTTGCTACCATAGCAAGAATTATTACTTTGGGGTAGAATTACTACCTTATTGATATTCTAAATGAGGATCAATATGCTTTACAGTCACTCTGGGCTGGTGCTCTGGAACTGGGGTTCAGAGCTGCTTAAAATGCCTCTTGGCAGGAGGCTCCTTAAGGTATATATGGCCAAATGATATTTTTATAGCTTTCCCAGGGTTTGATGATCTCACAGTGCAGACTGGACAACTCCCCACAATGACAGGTTTATTCATTAGAGAATCTAGGTGTGACAACCAGTCAGGCAATGTCTTTGTCCTCTTCTCCGAAAGGAAGGTACTAGACAAGCCAACAGGGAAACTCACGGATACACTGTGAGCTTGTCCAACCTTGACCTTTCGTGGTCTTAAGTATATGGCCAGACACTTCAAATTCACACCTCTTGCCTGTTGTCTATTAGATGACAACCAGGAAACACAATAAAACAGCATCGCTCGGCTTTCAGTCAGTCAGTTTTCTAATTTGTTTGTACAGTGCATGATAGAACTGCTGTGTAGCAGGTGACATCCTGGGTATTTAGAATTTGAGCAGGCAAGGTTGAGATAAAGTCAGCCTGGATGAGAAGTTTTCTTTGGCATTATTTCAAAGATTACTTGGCAGCAATCTTCAAAGGAGGGTGTGTGTTTATCTTTCTTGGCACAGCTTTCATTTTACTCATTCTGGAGCCCCACCTCTGATTTTGGATAATATATTCTCCAATCTCTCTGGCAGCTGTGCTGAGGCTTCTCACAGTGCCAAATTATCTGGTCAACTTAGGGGAGAAATTGGATAATTTTAATTTTTAGCATCCATTAGAAGTATTATTGCTTTGTAGTTCAGAATGTTGGTTGTGATGGTGAGACAACCATAAAGCAATCTTAACACTCCAAAATTTTGGCAACTCATTTATGTAGAACTCAGTAAAGTGAGACTTCAAAAAATATATGTAAATGAACATCTTATTTTACTTAAAAAAATTATTCCAGTTCTCTTACCCATTGCCACCAGCTTCATTTTTTAATGGCAACGACATTGCAAAAGGCAGCAATTTAGGATCTTCCACTAAAACGTGACTGTAGGCCAACATTTAAGATGGAAGTATTTAATGAGTTCATTTTTAATGTAAAAATATAGTGTCAAGTGCGTGGGTTTTGGAAGTATACAACCTTGAGGCTGAAAACATGCTATACCAGTTACTAGTTGGGAAAACTTTCTGAGGTTAAAGACTTCATGAAATTAAGAGTCTCTCTTTTCTTTTATGCCATTCTGCCTTTTGTATCTAGCAAGTGGTCTAACACATAGTGAAAGCTCAAATATGTTTAATGGCTACATGAACGGTAAGTTGTTGTTTTTCTGGGCGTGAAATTCTTTTCGAGTTAGTGTTTTCATATAAAAAGACTGACCTATTGCTCTTTTCTGAAGATGAGTTGGGTTCTGCAGAGTATTGTGTGCCTAAGAAGATGACACATCCCTCAGAAATCCAAAATCCCTTGCTTCCTGTTTCCTATTCTGTTGCTCCTTGTTGAGCATGGCAATTAAGTTGTTCCTGAAACTACTTCTTCACTGACTGTTTTATGACATTTAATAAATGAAGGAACTCTCCGAATTCAGAGCCTATAAAGCAACAGTCATCAAAACTAAGGCAAAGGATTGTATTTTGCTGTTAAAACCTTCAGTTGTAAACTATCTTCTGTACTCTATGACCTGTCATCATCAGGGAGCTTTATCAGCACCAACATTAAACTTGGGTCTTACCACCAAAGTAAACTTTGAGAAGTTGGTTCTCAAGGTCTTTTCATAATTACAGGAAATTCCTGTGCAATATCAAATGTATGTATCTGGAATATCTTGAACATCAACTCCTTTAATTTCATCAACTTTACATGAACAATTACTGTGGGACTGGCCCTGAACCAGGCATTGGAGCAATCAAAAGTCAACACAGATCTTTCATATCCAAAAATTGTATACTATAGTTTACTGATAGGATAGTGACATGAATACAAACAAAATATGATGCCTTGTGGATGTGAGGGTGATCTGGCTATAACATCTGTCACCCCATTGATCGCCAGGGTTGATTCGGCTCCAACCATCAGATCCACATTCCAGCTATTTATTCCCACACTAAGGAGACTTCCCAGAAGTCCAGTCCCAAAACTTCCACCTGCATCTCATTAGCCAAAACTTACTCTCTTGGCCACATCTAGCTGCAAGGTGGATAGAAAATGGAGTTTTTAACTAAGCATTTGTTTTCTACCTGGTATAAAATTGGAATTCTTTTATAAGAAAGAAAGGAAGGATTAATATTGGGTAGGCAATTGCCAGTCTCTGAATACCCCTGTGTTGTGAAATTTTCCGTTATTCTGTACATGTTCCATTATTACAAGGCACTATTTATTTATTTATTTATTTAAGGGAGGAGAGGGATACCCACACTAATGCAAGAGGATAAAAATAGAGGAAATGGGGTGGGTGGAATGGGCAAGGAGCATATAGGAACTATACATTTTGCCTAGTTCTTCTGTAAACCTAAGAAGGTCTTTGAAAAATAAAGTCTATTAATTTAAAAATTGCAAGTTTCAAATCTAGAAAAACTCAACTAGAGAAACAGAGAGCCTATATATTATTTTTATTTTTTATTTTTTTTGTTTTATTTTTTTATTAAGGTATTATATGTGTACATATCTTACCATGAGCCTATATATTATTGTGAGTTTTTCAAACACACCTGGCACAGACATTAATTAATTAATCTTCTAAGAAGCTGATCTAAATATTGTCAAAGGGTTTTTTGTTGTTGTTTTGATCAACTGTTTTGTGTTTTTTTTTGCTTTTTAAAAGTTATAATAAATTTGGATATTTTTGGAAGTAGAAAACAATTATACAGGGTGGGGCAAAAGTAGGTTTACAGTTGTTCACATGAAAAGTAATACAATAATTAATAAATAATAATGCAAGAATAAACTCTGTGTTTTGCGTACTCATAACTGTAGACCTACTTTTGTCTACTCCTGCATTTTATTTGGCTTTCAATGAGTGATTTTCAAGCTATCTTTAAAATAAACTCTCATAGATCTGCCAAGGCAAGTCCTACTGGAATTACCTAGTTTCCTGCTGCATGTGTACCCTCCTGAGAGCTACAGAGCTACCGATTTTTCTGGACTGTTCTCAGTGGTCAACCCACTAAATCCAAGTTCAGATTAGCAAACTCCTAACTTTTGCCTGCTCTTCCTTGAGCCTCCTAGTTCCCTAGCTGTGGAGTAGCAGCCATGCTCCTGACCTGACTCCTGGGAAGGCACATAGTCTTATTAGCTTTCTGCGGCCATGAAAACACGGCTCAGGGAAGAAACTTGAGTCACTCTGACAAGGAGGTCATGTTTTATATCAGGGCCCTTATTGGTCAGGACAAATGAGTCTCTCTGCATCTTTAGGACAGTGATCTCAATCACCTATATCACATTGCACTGCAGTTGCTCTACGATCCTCAGCAAAATTCTTGTGCCTGTTATTATGTGACTTCTCTTATTCTGAGTGTAGCCATGTAGCTGTGCCCTGAAACTGTGTCCTTGTTGCCTAGCTGCCTCTGTTCTGCTCTCTTAGTTTCTCTTGGCTTTGAAGGGTAGAGAGAGGCAGCCTAGAGGTGGCTGGCTCTGATGGGAAGTGTGGTTTTCCGGGTGGTTCCAATGTCTCTTGCAGTCTGTGATTCATGTTACAGAATGTGATTCATTTCCCTGGTAACCGTTTATGATGACAGCGGCATAACCTTTTCATGCCAATCATTTTATACATTTCATGAACATAAAGGAATATTATTTAGGTATTAATAATGACAGGCTTGTGGGCTGTTGTCAGCATAATACATACTAATTATTACCAAAAAGGAGCAAAACGTAGGACTGATACACACATTTGCAGCAACGAGGTGAAATTTTATAACCAGAAGAGAATTTGAAGAGAGAGTTTAGAATCTAATAATATTTATCAGTTTCCTTTTTCTGTAACAATGCCAAAAGTAGCCACATGGAAGTCATTCTGCAGAAAGTGTTGGTGTGTTTCAGTCTTCTCTGTACCCTCATGCAAAACTGGAACTATGGAAGAGTGCTGCTAGAAATCCAGCTTGGAGACTATGGTAGTTAGCTAGGGTTGCCATAATAAAGTACCACAAACTGGGTGGCTTAATACATACTACTCTGTTGTATAAAAGGTTAAATATTCATGTGGGTTTTCTTCTATGGTAATTGTCCAATGAATCAACTTAGCTATCCTTATACTGTATTAGTTATTACAGCTTTATAACAAGTTCTTACATCTGAAGGGACAAGTCCTGCACCCCAACACTGTCTTCTCTCTCTCTTTATATAAATCCCCACCTGAGGATATTTTTCCATTGATTTTTTTAGAGAGGGGGGAGGGGTGGTAGAGACACAGAGAAAGAAACATCTACATGAGAGAGATGCATTGGTTGCCTCCCACACACACCATGACCAGGGCCAGGGATGGAGTCTGCAACCAAGGTATGGGCCTTTGACCAGAATCAAACCTGGCATCCTGCAGTCTGTGGACCGATGCTCTATCCACTGAGCCAAACCTTCCAGGGCAACACTGTCTTCTTATTGAGAAAGTTCTAGGGTATTCTCTCTTTTCTATGAAATCAACTCATAGACATCCGTGAAGAACTCTGCTGATGCTTTGATTGGAACTACATTAAGTATATAGATTATTTTGGGGAAAATGACTGTTTTTCTACTATTAAATCTTCCTATCTAAGTACACAAGATCTGTTTCCATTTTATTTAATTACTAGAGGCCTGATGCATGAAATTCGTGCAAGGGGCTCGGCCCCCACAGCCGTGGTGGCTACCTGAGCCCTCGTAGCCCCAGCTTCATCTGGAAGGTCATCCGGAAGGTTGTTCGGCCATCCAGTCTAATTAACATATTATGCTTTTATTATTATAGAAGACTAGAGGCCCAGTGCACAAATTCATGCATGGGTGGGGTCCGGCTGGTCTGCCCCAGTCAGGGTGGAGGAGGCCAATCAGGGGCGGGGTTGACTGGGGGGGGGGGGGAGAGGCCACGGGCGGTTGGCTCTCTAGCCCCATCCCCTGGTCGAACTCCCGGTCAAACTCCGGTCAAGGGACAATTTGCATATTAGCCTTTTATTATATAGGATTATTTCACTAGCGGCTCGGTGCACGAAATTCATGCATGGGTGTGGTCCCTAGGCCTGGCTGATGATCAAAGCGCAAGCATCTGGCGTGGAAAGGCAGATCCCAGCTGACCTCTGGGCCTTGGGCAGCACCTGGGCCCCCAAACCCCCATGCGCCCCCATCCACCTGAGTCGTGGCACCCGAGTCCCCATGCAGAGATGCGGTGAGTGCAGCTGAACACCATGAGCCTGGGCACAGTGTGGGCCTCTGGGCTGCCCAGTGGCACTGCATGGAAGCGGGGTGGGCAGCGTACTCTCTCCTGGCCAGCCTCACAGACTGGCTCCTGAGCGAACCCATGGGGAGCCCGACCAGCCCCTGTAGACCTGGCAGCTGCGGCCCGGCTCACTCGGAACACAGAAGATGCTGTGCGGGTGTGGGGCAGGCTCCTCACGGGCACCTGGCACCTGAGTGTGGGGGCTTCCCCAGTGCATGAGCCTTGGTATCCCGGGGGAGGTTAGCAGGTGGAGTGAGAGCGAGCTTGGCGTACACCTCGCATTCTCACCGCATCTCTGTACCCATCACTCCCGCCCCCAGGTAGCTGGCGAGAGGTTGCAGCCCCCCAACTGGGTACTGCAGGAGGTTGGTCGCTGCCCCCTGGTGGTCAGTGCACATCATAGCAAGCGGTCGAACTCCTGGTCTCCTGGTCAAACGACTGCCTGAGGGGACAATTTGCATATTAAACTTTTATTATATAGGATGTCCTAGAAAGTTTCATAATTTTCTGCATATCAAAATTTTATTTTTTAAAGTCTTTTTATTTTTTAATTTTATTTATTTATTTTTATTTTTAAACTAAAGGCCTGGTGCATAAAAATTCATGCACTGGAGGAGGGGTGTCCCTCAGCCTGGCCTTTCCCCTCTCACAGTCTGGGAGCCCTCAGGGGCGGGAGGCGACCCGGCAATCAGGGGAAGTCGACGCCCCATCACACCTCTGCTGCTGCCACTGCTGGCAGCGCAAGCCTCAGCTGGCCCTGGTTACCTGAGCCTTGGGCAGCCCTGGGTGGCTGGGCAGCCGCCATCCAAGGCTTGCCTGCACCTCAGGCCGGCCCTGGGCGACTTGGGGGGCTGAGGGGACTAGGGGACTCCGGAGGCAGGTATGTGGAGCTGAGGGGACTGGGCGCTGCCATCTTGTGGCTGTGGGTGCTGCTATCTTTGAGGGCAGGGCAGTCAATTAGCATATTCCCTCCTTATTGGCTGTGGGTGCTGCCATCTTTGCAACAGCATGAGGGTCAATTAGTATATTCCCTGTTTATTAGATAGGATATGTTTTTTAATGATTTTAGAGAGAGGAAGGGTGAGAGAAATAGAAACATCAATGAGAGAGAAACATCAATTGGCTGCCTCCTGCATGCTGCCTACTGAGGATTGAGCCTGCAACCCAGGCATGTACTCTGACCAGGAATCAGACTGGTGACCTCCTGGTGCATGGGATGATGCTCAACCAACTGAGCCACACCATCCAGGCTACATATCATATTTTTCTTGCATATCACAATTTAGTAAGCATAATGAGGTTCATCTCCCATTTTAATCTATATATATTTGTGAGACTTTTAAAAGCTCTTATAGCTATTAAAATAAAAATTGAAATAAAATAAATTTAGAACCAGATATTTAAATATGCTATTAATAGAAAAGAATTAACTATAAACTAATATTTTTATTGAGAAAAATGTTTTTATGCTATTTATAGAATAAAATAGCATTTATGTTATTCTTTTTTATTTCTATGGTGTATGTTAATAAGGAATGCTTTATAAAGAAATACATGTCAATGAGATTTTTTGCTAAGAAAACAAAGACTGGGAGAATGAAGAGCAGAGCTGCTGATGGCTTTCAGGAAATCAGGACTTGCAGGAAATGCAAGAAATGGCTGACTATGATTCAGCTATCTGTTTACCACTGAAATGAAATAATTCACACGAGGAAACCCAGAAGCTTCTGGAAACATCTTACATCTAAAATCTGCCAAATAACATGATATGCCTTCCAGGGAGAGAGGAACAATATTACGATTTCTGCTTCTCTCCCACCTTCCAAAGCTCGTGTTAGAATATAACGTAAAACCCTGTAGCACAGATTCTGAAAATGTAGTTCCTGGTCTTCTAGCCCTTGTTAATAAGAGATCTTGGATGGTAAAGAATGTTGGGTGAATCACAGATAATTTGCACAACAAAAAAATACACAGAAATACAAAAATAAAGTCAATATACTATATAGGTATATGCACTTGAAATGTTTTAATTCTAGTAGAGATCTATATATACAAAAGTGGATTATGCAAATAGACTGGACAGCAGAGTGATTGGTTGCTATGACATGCAATGACCACCAGGGGGCAGATGCTCAATGCAGGAGCTGCCACCAGCCCACAGGCCCTGATTGCTCTATCAGCGCCTGCTGGCCAATCTTTTGGTTCCTCCCCCCGGCCAGCAGGCTCTGATTGCCTGATGGGGAATGGGAACTGGGGGTGGGTGGCAGCAGACGCAGGCAGTGCCAGGCCAAGGTGGGTGCGAGCGAGTGGGGCCCCAATCCCCCCATTGGTCGCCCCACACACAGAGGTTGACCGGTGGCAGGACGCAGAGCCGGCGAGCAGGCGGGAACAGCCAACCTCTTAGTCTCTCCCCCTGGCTGGCAGGCTCCAATCGCTCAGTGGAGAATGGGGAACCGGGGGGTGGAGGGGGGTGGGTGCCAGTGAATGAGGGTGGCACCAGGCCAAGGCAGGTGTGAGCGAGTGGGGCCCTGATCACACCACTGGTTGCCCCACACACTCAGGGCAAACAGTGGCAGTGGTGGGGGGTGGGACTGGCTGCTGGCAGCCGGGGGAGATCAGCCCTGATTGCAGGCCAGGCCTAGGGATCCTGCATGAATTTTGTGCACTGGGCCTCTAGTATGTAATAAAAAAATTTTGGATTGTACTTTTCTAGAGCCCGGTAACTCTAGGGAGTCTCTCACTCTCTTATTCCCTACTCTCTAATTCGTAATCCTTCTCCCCAACATTTTGATTTTTTATCACATTCTTCAAAAGGGTGACTCCAATAAATGTTTAGGACACAATAGATGTATAGAATGCATCAATTTCCTCCTCCTCCATCCTGTGCAGGTCCTACGATGTGTAGTCGATCTTTGGCTATAAATACTTTCTTCCTGAAAATTGACCAGAAATATAGACAGTAGAGGGTACAGTTGAGTGAGCAATGTTCAAATGCTCTAATAAGGGCTGGGGAGAGGGGAAGTCTGTAAACCACTCTTCATTAATATATTTGCTTCAGTACACAAAAACAGAAATAATTATAGACAGTACAGCTTTCTGTATCTGAGGTAATTCTAGTCTAATCCAAAGCATTGATAGCATCCCACATGCATTTTGATTAACTTCTTTCTCCATGTTAGGGGCAGAAATAGAACATTAGGGACCAGCTACAATGATGAGAATTATTAATCATGCTCTGTTAATCATGATGGTTCTGTTCTGATTAGAGAAAGCACATTCTAACCTGGCTGAGAGTTGTACGCCCTGGGACATGGGAGCTAACATCGGAATGCAGTCCATCCTCCTGTCCTGAGAACTACCTATCATTATGGAAAGATTTACAACCTCGTGACTGAAACAATCTAGTCCCGGAAGCACCCACTCTTTACAACCCTCAGCCCCTATTGCCTATAATCTGGTCCCAGGGCACCTAGAGGCGCCAGCCCTCTGCAACCTCCCCCCCCCCACCCCCCCGCAGCCCGCATGATTATCCTTTGCCTACTTTCCCACGTAATATTTATCCTTCTACCCAACAAAAACTGCTGGCTTATGGGAAGAGGCAGAGCAGATTTTTGTGGATGACCTGCTGCTCTCCCACACTGCCGGCATTATTGGAAAAAATGCTCATATATAATTCAATTCTGTCTCTGCTTAATTGTCTGAAGTAGAGACAGGCAGCCTGGAACCTTTGGTTGTCCAGTTACATAATTTGGTGACTCTGGTGGGACACAAGTGGGGCATCCGCTTGGGTGAGTATGGACGATCCTGTTTGCTGCCTGGACTGGGGGTCTCCAGGGCTGAGGCCAGACCTTTTCCACTTGTAGCGCTGCCAGGAATTTTCCTGTTTTGAGCCCCAGCCACAGCCTCAGCAATCCCCATTGTCTCACCGAAATCCTAAATTGAATGGAGCATTCTGGAACTATGTAACGGGGGAAGCCAGTTGTCTGTTGCCCCCTGTTTGGGGTGAGTTTGATCAGCTCCTGGTTGCAAACAGCCTCTCAAGGTTCTTGCCTGGGTATTTGGTCTGGCTGTGCTTGGTAAGGTCTGGCTGTGCAGTTAGCCACAAATGGTTGTCTGTCTGTTGTGTGCACTTGTAAATATTGTATATTAGGGTGGTTTTAGCCTGATGTAACTTTGCCTGGAATCTTGCTTAAATTGTTCAAGGATGGGTGCTGGTGGCTCGATCCCAAAAGATACTCCATTGGGACAGATCTTGGGGTATTGGGCTACTTATGCTTATCCACCAATGAAAAAAAGGGTGTTTTACTGCAATACTGCTTGGCCTCATTCTTAAATATCCTCTTGATTGGAGAGAAGTGGACATTAGTGTTTAGGAACGCATGGTGTGAAGCTCTTGTCTGTGGGTTGTGCACGCCAGCAATATTGTATGTAAGAGTGTCTCTGTTGATTGTTTTGTGTCTCTTTGTTGTTTGGTTTAATTTTTTAAAACTCTTTATTGTTTAAAGTATTACATATGCCTCCTTTTCCCCCCATTGACCTCTCCCCAGTTGTTCCCACTCTGGTTTACTTTTTTTAAAGATGGGGCACATGCCACTTTGCTGGGGGGCCCTAGCTGCTTATGGCAGGCTGAGCCCATGGCATGGATTGCAAGAACTTCCTAGCAGCTGCCGAGGGTTTTTAATTCCTACTCTCCTTCTCAAGGCATCAGCCGCCCCAAATGCTTAACTAGTAAGAGTTTTGTCTGTCTGTAATGTAACTTTGGATAAGGATGTTCTTTGCTTGCTTTCTTACCTTTTGGGGACTTAGTTTACTCTTCACCATTTCATGAACACAGGGAATCCTCTGTCTCTGCTATTTGGGCTCTGTGCCACTCAGAACCAAAGGTCATTTGCTGTTTTGGATTCTCAGTCCCTCCTTTTGGGAGTACTCATTTATTTACTTGAGGAATTGTTTTTGTTTCTATCTTGAAATAGAATACGATCTCTTCTTATATGCAAGATTTCATGTTGTTACAGTCTAATCCGAAAGAAAATTTTAAGAAATAAACCCTCTAAATCCCCCAAGTTTTTCTCCTAGAAGGGCCAGATCTGCAGAAGTGCCCTCGAGCAGGGGCCACTCCCACTTTGTAAAGAAAAAAAATATAGTAAAGTCTTTGATAACTTAAAACTTTGGGGTTCTGCTGTTTAAATAGCAGAAATTATTAAATATCTAGGTATTTTGAAATAACAGGATACTGAAATATTAATTTATTTGAGTTTATCTACTTTTGACCTTTTATTTTAGAAAAGTTAGAAAAGACTTGAAACTATTAGTGGATGTTTTTTTATTAGAAATATGTCTCTCAAAAGTGTAAATGTATTTGCCAATTTAAAGAATGCTAACTGCTTACTTTTTAGTGATCACCTAAAAATTAAGATTTCTAAGAGTTAAGAATTCTAACCAAGTGAAAAGAAATTGTATAGTTTTGATAATAGAAAGCATGAGGCATGAAGATGCATTTTAAAGGAAAAAAGAAAGTGAATTCTAAAGCTGGTTATGTCTGAATGGGTAAGAAGGTTTGTGAAAGTCATAGAAAGGTTGTAAAGAGAAATCTTAAAAGGAAATTATAGATAATCTGAATAATAAATTTAATTAGATAAATAAATCTAAAGTAAGCTATGCAGAAATTGTTTAGTCTTTTCTAGTCTGTTAAAAGGGAAAAAGGTCTTTCCTGGTTTTGCTCAGGAAGAAAAAGTTCTATAAATTATTAAAATGATTATATATTATGTTATATTAATCAGGTATTTGATTACTTAAAAAGGCTGTCTTCTTAATTTCAGGAACTGAAGTTTTGCTAGCCTATATTTGTGTTTAATACCCTTTTGTCACTTTGAACGAATAATCTAATACTGTTTCATAATAATAAGGATGATATATAATCTTTTGGTAAAATAAGTTTGACAACCTTCCCAGGGTTTAAATTTTAAGAAACTTTTTTGACCTTTAATTGGCTTTAGGTCATTTCAATAGGCCCTGGAATGCCTTAGTGATTTGTTTTTCTCTCCTTATGAAGGAAAATGTTATACTTAAGGTACATGGGAAGCTTTGTCAAATAAAGAAATAATAACTATATTATATTTGTATATGCATATTATTAAAATAGATGCAAAAATCTCCAGGAGTCTATAAATTTATCTGGATTTATAGAAGTATTGGCGAGTCAAATCAGAGAAACAAAAATTGATTATGGGACTGAATGAACTGAAAATAATTATATAGTTTTTGTACTTTTGTTGAAAGTATTGCTGATTCTTAATTTTTGTTTTTCAGACATAAGGAAACATATCTTTTCTTAAAGCAATTCAGTAAATTATGTATTTTTCTCCCTACCCTATCCCCCCAGAATTTGGCAATTCTTAATAAGTGAGTCATGGCAAGACATTTCTTTGTATGAATTCAATAAAATCAGTTTCCGATTGTGGTTTTATTACCCAAGACTTTGACTAAAATGTCATGTCTGAAAGAGACATGCCTGGACTCTGGATGTTGCCAGAAAGTTTTAAAGAATGAAGACTGACTTTGAAGCGAGTAAGAATACCTTGGAGAAATAGCCTGGTACCTTGCTTGGTCAGTGGTTCACGGCAGTCTTTCCAAGTAAGGAATGAAAGTTGCTTTCCTGAGAGATGGCAAGGGAGGAACCTCAAGTATGTGAGGAATTCACCCAAGTCTACAGGTATTGCAGGAAAACCTGATGGCAACTAAGTGGCTCCCACTTCTTTGCCCTGAGGGGCTAATTAAAGCTCAATCATGAGATTCCAGCAAAGTAGATTTTTTATAAAAGCCTATATGATCAACTGCTATTCTTATTGTGTTCATGCAAACCATCAGGCCAAACTGAAACTAGACTTGAAACAGTAAGTAAGTTGGTCTTAATTTGGCTTCTTAATAAAAATGAGGGTGATTTTAGGGGGAAAATTGTATTTTAGTAGGCTCTATAACTCACAGTTGTGAATATTAGGTTCAAAGCTTTATTTTTCATTTATGAATTGAAATGGATCCTGGATTTATCTCTAGCTTTTACCCCAATAATACTAAAAGTTACAACACAGTTTGTCTCCACCAAGTTACAAGCCCTACTTGTACTCAGGGAATACCACCTCTAGACTCCTTCCATGCCCAGGCCTCATTGGCCCTTAATGTCCATTACTATAAGGATCTCTTGGCTCTGAAAGAAAACTTCAACCATCCTCAATATGAAGCAATTATGGAAGCGACCCTACACCCCTTTTCTCTGAAAGAATTCAATGCCAAGATCCTTGAGGGGATGTGGTAGGCAGTTAGACAGACATGAGCAGAGCAAGGATGATGGGCCAACTGGAGGAGAAATGGACAGGACTCTGAGACGTGCTTCTCACCACTCCAACTGCTCTGACACTGGCAGTGGGAGGAACCTACGTAGAACAGACTTTTACATCTTGCCAAGTAGGAGTTGGGACACCTATTACTAATATATAGAATTATACTCATTCTATTCATTTTGGGAGGAGAGTCACATATGGAGGCATTTATGTGTTGGGACACACTGTCTGGGAAAAGGATGCAGGGATGTTTTCTCTAAAGGTTGCTGTAGTAGCTCCCTGTGGTGACTGTCTGACTTGTACTGGGTGTTCTAGTTATTGCTTTTAAGTATCTAATAACTATGATATAAACTCTTCTGATAAGTTCACCCTCCCTTATAGTAATAGACATACTAAGCTGCTGGCTGATTGGTTTCTGATAAGTGGGGTAACTGTTTATTCATATATCCCTACCAACTTTACCAGGGGGCCTTGTTCCCCAGAAATACTAAGGGTCTGAACCAAAAGAGACCTTCTCACTCTGACTGCAAAACCTGTGGAGCCCTGATGACTATATTGCTTTAACCATTTATGTTATGCTGGTAATTGTAGTTTCCCTTAATGCCGAAGTGACTCGGCTGGCTTGTAGCACAGTAAAAGCCCTGAATGCCACTTCCAGGTGTGTACATGAGATAAAACAAGAGCTGAGCCAGGTCAGGGAAGCAGTTCTAGAGAATCAGGCTTGATTTTTCCCCTGTTTATTTTTTTAGACTGATTGCTTGCTGCTTATTTAATGTCTTTTTAGATCCTGCATTCCCTGTTTTCCATCCCCATGAACTGCTTTCAAGACAAAAGCAAAGGAAGTCCAACAGAATGAGACTTTTCATTTAAAACTAATCTCATAGATATGAGATGATGGAAATAGTAGTGGGAAATGTTAGGGGCAGACATAGAATATTGGGGACCAGCTACCATTATAAGAAATATCAATCTTGCTCTATTAACCGTAATGGTTCTGTTCTGATTAGAAAGCACATTCTAACCTACCTAGGAGTTGTACACCCTGGGACATGGAAGCTAACACTGGAATGCAGTCCATTCTCCTGTCCTGAGAACTGCCTATATGGAAAGATTTACAACCTCGTGGCTGAAACAATCTAGTTCTGGAGGCACCTACTCTTTACAACCCTGAGCCCCTGTTGGCTGTAAGCTGGTCCTGGGGCACCTTGAGGCGCCCGTCCTCTGCAAACCTCCTGTAGTGATTATCCAGTGCTTCTCATACCTGTAATTCATATTTTCCCACATAATATTTGTCCTTCTATCAAATATAAGCAGCTGGCTTATGGGGAGAGGCAGAGCAGATTTTTGTGTATTGACCTGCTGCTCTCCCATACTGCCGGCATTATTGGAATAAATGCTCATATATGATTCACCTCTGTCTCTGCTTAATCGGCTGAAGTAGTGACAGGCAGCATGAATTCCTTGGTTGTCCAGTTACATCCGGACATCCTTCTTGTCTTTTAGTTTGTTTTCTTGGTCTCCAGGAACTGGCTTATTGTTTCATTTACCCCTACCTATGGGTAAGTCAGTCTTCCTTATTGAAGAAAATAACAACAACAAAAAACACTTCAGTGCTCCACCACCCAATGCTGGTATTCAAGAGGGTCATACTTAGGTCACCAGTGATTCACAGGACCATGACAACTGACTCCCATTGAGAAACAACAGGAGACTCAGCCCTTTGCTTAGAGTGACAACTCAGCTTACCTCTTTAGTCTCCCTGATTCTACACCCAGCAGATTCCTCCCCTCCAATAGAGAAGGAGTTTTACCCATATGCAGGCCAACAGAGTACCTTCATGACCCAACATTGGATTGTGTCCAAAGTAAGCAGAACCACCACAAAACTATAAGGATAGTGACTGACTTCACGTTGGGTCTCATAGGAATCCTTGAGATGAAACGGTAGGATTCCTCTCAAGCTTTTGGCATTTTCCATGATTGACATGGCCTGCGGAAATAAGGGTAGAGTTAAAGAGACATTATTATCTCCCTATACACACAGTGCCCTTTAGGACTGAAAATGGTCACTGTGGAGGAGGGCCTGTTCTGGGCCTGAAGCCTATCATTCCCCGTGGGATGTTAGAGGTACTTGCGTCATCCTTCCTGAGTTTCCACAATGCACCCCGAATGTCAGGAGCTGTCTCTGGTGTCCCATGAAGGGAAGTAGATATGATATTTATGCAAAAGATCCAGTATTAGTTCCATCCTGTCCTTGGTTCAGTACATTTGCCAGTGTAAGTTTTGTTTGGTTTTGAGTTTTGTTTCAATATTTTAAAGACGTCAGTAGGGGAGGAAAGCAAAACTACAGGTGCTTTAATGTGAATGTGGATTTCTGGATAAAGACAGTTTAGTAGTACTTTCCTGTAGAGAGGCTGTAGATAATCCTTCGGCCCTGGCTGAGGAACTTGCTCTTTCTGCCACACCTCGTGAGGAAGGCAGAGCTGCCAAATTCCTCTGTCTTTGCCTTTGCCAGTGTATTTGCTCAGGCCTTGTCAGATTTGGCTGTGCAGGGTGGGTCAGCCCACAGGGCGGGCTGCATACCTTCCCTGGGAGACCCAGGAAGCTGCCAGCCACTCACATGGCCAGGAAACTTCAGGGAGGACATTAGGGTTTGTTTACCGTGGTTAGGCATTTGCCCAGAGGTATCTGAAGTGCTTCAGTGAGATCCTCTTGGTGGTAATTTTTTTAAGGTATTTTAAAATAACTCTGTTGACCTTCAGTAAATGACTTCAACGACGTAATTTTTTAACATTTCTTGATTTGCCTCTGCTATCTTGACAAATTATATGGTTATGTGAAATATGTTGGCTTTCTTTCCTTCTAATCTTTGTAGTCAACTCAGGAAGTCCCTGAAAGAAACCCATCCCCACTGTTTCTCTCTGCCATCAGCTCTGCTGGGTGAGTGAAAGGAAAAGGAAGGCATTTAATACAGCTGTTTGGACGATATGACCCATTGCTTCACTATCCCAGTCTTGTCCTACTTTATTGGAGAGTCCTATGGGCTGCCTCACCTAATTTGACTCCACATTTTTTTTCTCCGTTACTGTTGCAGAAATACAGATTTGGATGAAAGAGTAAAGGACAACAGATGCTATGGAGTAGCTTTATTAGACCTTGCTGCAAGATAGAAGTTTGCTCCCATTTGAACCTATCTATTTTAACAGAGGCAAATGGGCTTGATTGGGAAAGGAAAGGCAGAGAAGGGATATATGCTTCTAGGTTTCAGTAATCTGAGGATCATGCATTTTATATATGCCCTTTCCTATAGTCTAAAATGGAAATACAAGTGGGCAGACCATATAACTTCTTAAATAAATGGACAAGTAATATGGCGCACATTCATGTGTAGGATCCATGAAGATTAATTGAATTCTGTGACATGAACACATCAATTTATAAAACTTTTTCTTTTTCAGCTCAGAGCTTGCCATCTGTGGTGGCTTTTTCTTTTAATGGTGTGACACTTTCCAAACCTTCATGAGGAAATACATTTATTCAGATAAGAAGTGTGCACTGAATGTCTCTTTATTTCTTCCTACATTTTCTATGCCTACTTGTTCCACAGAGCTTCTGAAGAAACAAAGTGGGTGAAGTGGATGGATGCTGATGTAGTACAATGTTAGGGATGCTGGAAAGGCCTGACTTTCTAAAAGAATCACACATTTTAGCTGTGAGACAAAAGGGAATTACAGTCCAGTTTGCCTGGGGCCTTCCCTGGATGCCTGATGACTTAGACACTGGAGTGAGCCTCAGAGTTGCTCCAAGCAACTAACAGAGTAGGAGGAACACTTAGGTGGGTCTTCTGGGATTGGTGTTGCATAAGCCAACAGCAAACACTTCCATTCTCAGCCTTTCTACGTGGGGTTGGCCATGGGTGTGTGAAGTCAAGGTCCACTCCCTGTTTCTGTGTTGCAGAATTACAGTTAGACTGGATTGACAAGTCAGGTTATGCGAGTACTTCTGGGGGGAGAAATTCCTAACCATGACACCTTAGGTCAGATGCAACAGTGGGAAGTCTAATGTTGGCTTCCAAGGACAGAAAATACACAGACTAAAATGAGCAAGCTTTTCCTCGAGGGGATCATGGGATAGTAGCAGTGGAGAGTGGAATGGCAGGCATGTTGCAACAGCAGCAGCAGCAGGAGCAGCAGCCAGTAGCAGAGGGTTAAAAACCCTGACTCTTTCCCTACCATGTGCCTGCTGTGAAACTCTAAGCATGTTACTTAACCTCTCTGAATCTCAGTTTCTTCATCTGTGAAATGAAGATGGCAGTGTTACTTTAGAAAGTTGTTAAGATGAAATCAGGTGAGGTGGAAGTGCTTCTAAGCTTACCAGGCATGGTACGTGGTCAAGAAGTGTTCCATCATTTTGAATGGGCTCTGTTCTCATTTCCACACAGATGAACGTGTTGGGTCTTTGGCAAGTCACCTGACCACTCAGAACTTCAGTATTTTTGTTTTGAAAGTGAGGTTTCAACTTTATTACCTTTTTAGCATTCCCTCTCCCCAGGGAGAGGAGGAAAAATAAGAAGCATGTGTTTTTCCCCCCATAGGGTTAGTTGCACAGACCAGAGACTGACCCAGTACTGCCAGCTGCAGCCACTCCAGACCATTCTTCCCATGCCCATTCTTTTTTTTTTTTTTTTTGAATTTTTCAGTTCCTTTTTTATTTTATTTTTTTATAAGTCTTTATTGTTCAGATTATACAGTTCCTCCTCTTTTTCCCCCCCATAGCTCCCCTCCACCTGGTTCCCATCCCACCCTCTTCCTTTACCTCCCCCACACTGTCCTCATCCACAGGTGTACGATTTTTGTCCAGTCTCTTCCCGCACCCCTCACACCCCTTTCCCCCTGAGAGTTGTCAGTCCACTCCCTTTCTATGCCCCTGATTCTATTATATTCACCAGTTTATTCTGTACATCATATTTTTAATTCACTTGGTTTTTAGATTCACTTGTTGATAGATATGTATTTGTTGTTCATAATTTTTATCTTTACCTTTTTCTTCTTCTTCCTCTTCTTAGAGAATACCTTTCAGCATTTCATATAATACTGGTTTGGCAGTGATGAACTTTAGTTTTTTCTTATCTGTGAAGCTCTTTAGCTGCCCTTCAATTCTGAATGTCAGCTTGGCTGGGTAGAGTACTCTTGGTTGTAGGTTCTTGCTATTCATCACTTTGACTATTTCTTGCCACTCCCGTCTGGCCTGCATAGTTTCTGTTGAGAAATCAGCTGACAATCGTATGGGTGCTCCCTTGTAGGTAATTAACTGTTTTTCTCTTGCTGCTTTTAATATTCTCTCTTTGTCTTTTGCTCTTGGCATTTTAATTATGATGTGTCTTGGTGTGGTCCTCTTTGGATTCCCCTTGTTTGGGGTTCTGTGCGCTTCCTGGACTTGTAAGTCTATTTCTTTCACCAGGTGGGGAAGTTTTCAGTCATTATTTCTTCAAATAGGTTTTCAGTATCTTGTTCTCTCTCTTCTTCTGGCACCCCCATAATTCTGATGTTGGTATGCTTGAAGTTGTCCCAGAGGCTTCTTACACTATCTTCAAATTTTTGGATTCTTTTTTTTTCTTTTAGCTTTTCCAGTTGAGTGATTTTTGCTTCTTTGTATTTCAAATCTTTGACTTGATTCTTGCATTCCTCTGGTTTGCTGTTGGGTGTCTATATAATATTTTTTATTTCAGTCAGTGTATGTTTAATTTCTAGTTGGTCCTTTTCCATATCCTTGAGGGTCTCACTAAATTTATCGGCCTTTTCTAGGAAATTCTTGAAAAACCTTATAACCGTGGTTTTGAACTCTATGTCTAGTCGTTTGTTTTCCTCCATTTCTTTGGTTTGTGATCTGTTTGTCTCCCCATTTTTGCTGCTTCCCTGAGTTGGTAGGGTAGCTTTGTGTGCTAGTTGTCCTATATGGGCCAGTGGCTTGGTCTCCCCGGTTACCTGAGGTGGACACTCTGGGTGCACCCCTTTTTGGACTGTGTGTACAGCCTTGTTGTAGTTAAGTCTTGATTGTTGTTGCTATCAGTGGAAGGAGTTGACCTCCAGGCCAATTGGCTGCGAGGATCAGCTGTGTCTACAGCAGGAGACAGCCTTATTCGACTAGACTTGCAAAATTGTAAAAGCCTCTATGCTCAGCTTGGATGGGGCGGAGTTTCAGGGTGGAGCTTCAGGGTGGAGCCTACAGCCTTGGCTTCCCATCGGCCCCACCCTATGAGGTTCCTGGGTCTCAGTGTCCCTCGGTACTCGCTGCAAGCACCTCTGAGACGCCCTCGAGTTTCACCCACTGCCAAACAGTCTAGTCTCTCCCGCAATGAATCTGGATTCCCAGATTCTTGCCCGGAACTGGGGTTCAGTGCAGTCAGAACTGGGGTTTAGCGCAGTCCGGAGCTTTTTTCTCCTTCCCGCTAGAGAACGCCAGCCAGGCACTCAGCCGCCCGTCTTCTCTGGCTCCGTCCTCTCCGCACGCGCACGCCCGTGTCTCCGTACCTCAGTCTTTTACAGCTTCTCTGGTTTTCCTTGCGGTTTTCTCTTTCCTTCTAGTAGGATTTCCAGTCAGCCAGCTTTCCTGTGGTTCTGGATGATGTCCGTTTTGTCTTTTAGTTGTATTTTTGAAATTGTTGTGCGAGGCTGCAGTTTAGGTGTTTACCTATGCCGCCATCTTGGTTTCTCCTCCCCATGCCCATTCTTTACCATATTGTCTATGGCTGATTTATGCTACAACAGC
Organism: Cnephaeus nilssonii; assembly: GCF_951640355.1. NCBI lineage: Eukaryota > Metazoa > Chordata > Mammalia > Chiroptera > Vespertilionidae > Cnephaeus > Cnephaeus nilssonii. Next base: position 58,126,900 of record NC_137079.1, on the reverse strand, counting down.
AGAGCTGAGTTTTTGGATATTGCTCACAAAGCCTAAAATAAAATATTTACTATCTGGCCCTTTAAGAAAAGGATTGCTAACCTATGGCCATAAGGAAAAAAACAAAACAAAACAAAGAGGAGGGTTGATTCTGAGTTGTATCAGTTATGTTAATAAAAACTTTATATTTTTTATTTTATAACATTTTTATTGTTTGATGCTACCATATCAATCTTTGTCTCTTTCTGTGCTCAGAGCCAAGGACTGTCATATTTTATTTGCTAATGTAGGGTTTGTGAACAAGGATCTTGATGGTTTCTCTAATTGGGAGGAAATGTTCTATAAGATGCATTTTTTAAAAGTAACTGTAATATTTTAAACAGCATTGACTTTGGAATTATAGGTTAGTAGTGCCCTTTATGTATAAAAAATGAATTTAGTCGAGTCTTTAGATTACTTTTTAGTATGCCTTAACCCTACCAGACCTGAGGCCCTGAACCTAACTGTCCCCTATACCTGGGCTCCTGAGCATTAAAGAGAAAAAAATCAACATGATATAGAAAAATGTTAATTACATGCAAACAAGTGGTTAGAATAAGATGGAACTTGGAGACATTGTAGAAAATAGGTCTAGGCAAAGCACTGAAAATTAGGTACAGCGGTATAGCAGCAGATTCGGAAATTACTGAAAAATCGGTACAGCGGTCTGGAAGGTTTAAGGATTTGACTGGTTTGTTAGTTGAAAATTTCCTCACTTTGTTTATTCTTCTTTAGGCATTAGTGGTAGAACTGGTAAAGTCAAGATTTGTTTTTATGTTAGACATCTGAATGTATAAACATATATAATTTTTTTTAAGGAGAGGAATGGAGTGTTGGCAGGGGGAATTGTTGTGAAATCAAAGTGATGATAATGCACATCAACTCCAAAGAATTTTAAAATCACTGTTTTTTAGGGACATCATTAATGTTGTGAATTTTGTTTCAGTAAAGGCTAATCCATTAGTTTAAATAATGTTTGGAAATAATTCTAGAAAACCTTTTCTAGAATCTCTGCTCTCTTCTGCAGGATTTCTACTTTGCTTATACAAAGTGAAAGAAACGGAAGACCATTTTGAGATGAATTGTGAGAAGGAATGTGTGAGAGGGGGAAGTGGGTGGGAGGAATGGGTACAGGAAGTGAGTGGGAGAGGCTGAAGTTATGGTCAGTGGGGGTTCTTCAGACATTATGTGTGGAGAGACACAATTTGGGAGAGATTCAGTCAATCAAAATGTGTAAGAGGTAAATAGCAACAGAGTCATAGGCATGAAGGAGTCTAGCAAAGGCTGAGATACCGAGAAGGTAGATGCAAGAGAAGATGATTTCATTTTCTTGTCAGGTGTCTTCCAGTCTGTGTTCCCATGTGCCCCATGGTAATGTGAGTATGTTCCATTAAGAAACAATCACTGAGCCCTGGCTATTGTTGCTCAGATGGTTGAGAGTCTCCAGTGCACGGAAAGGTCATTGGTTTGATTCCTGGTCAGGGCACATGCCCAGGTTGCGGGTTTCATCCCTGGTTGAGGTGGGTAAGATAGGCAACCAGTTGATTTTTCTCTCTCACATCAATGTTTCTCTCCCTTTCCCTTCCTCTATCTCTAAAATCAATAAAAAATAAATAACTGAAAAATTAAAAGCTCCATTTTTTAAAAAAAGAGAAAAGAAATTATCACTGAGAACTGGCTAGATCAGGCCCAGTGTAGACACTTGGGCTCCTGCCCTAAAGACGTTTACATTTTTATTTTTTGTTAAACCTTACCTGAGGATTATTATTCCATTGATTTTTATAGAGAGTGGAAAGGGGGGCAGCTAGGGAGGGAGGGAGAGAGAGAGAGAGAGAGAGAGAGAGAGAGAGACATCAATGTGAGAAAGGCACATTGAATGGTTGCTCCCTCACGAGCCCTGACTGGGGCCAAGATTGAACCTGCAAACGAAGTATGTGCCCTTTACCGGGAATTGAACCCATGACCCTTCCATGTGCAGGCTGACACTCTAACCACTGAGCAATGCTGGCTGGGAAAAGACATTTACATTCTAATAGGGGAGATGAGTACAGGTAGAGCTATTGATGGGTATATATAAATCTAATATACATGTGCTCTATGTGTGTAAATCTAATATATATGAGATGCATGCATAAATATAATATATGTATTACATGTGTGAATATGAATATATGGAGGTATGCATATATATGAAGGCATGCATATGTGTTTGCTTATATATACAGCTTGTGTATGTTTTCCCTAAGATTTAGCTGGTAACCAATACTCAAGCAACCAGTGATATTTTAAAAACATGCCTAGTAAGTTAATATTGTTTATCTTACTCATAATTGGAATGTAGAAAACAACTGTTTAAAATATTGCATGTGTTTCTAGCATTTTGTGATTTTTAATATATCAAATTTTAGATGCAATTCTAAAAATGTCACTTATTTTTAAGAGCATAGATTTTTTTTTTAAATTCACTAAATCAAATAATTGCATGCATTTTGAACTTTTGGTTACTTAACAAAATGTTTAGCTGTTTAAATTGTAAAAATATACAAAATTATAGAGAACACTGAGGAATAGTAACCATGCACCCCAGAGTTTCAGGATGGTTTGTCAGCATTGTTTAGGGACAGACCTCAGAAGGCCTGGTCACATAGCAAGAATGTGCCTATGTGACTTAGCATGGTGTAAGGAATTCCAACGGAGATCCCTTTGGGTGTTCTCTTCACAAGTCAGTGTTCTTTTTTTTTTTTTATGAAGTGAAAAACTTTAATTTGCTTGATTTGGGGGTTAGGTGCATGAGTGCATGATTCAGACATTTTTCTACCAATTGAAAGGTACGGAATAGTATAGACTTTCTCCACAATTTCCTTTTGGCTCTCTCTCTCTCTCTCTCTCTCTCTCTCTCTCTCTCTCTCTCTCTCTCTCTCTCTCCCTCCCTCCCTCCCTCCCTCCCTCCCTCCCTCCCTCCCTCCCTCCCTTCCTTCCTTCCTTCCTTCCTTCCTTCCTTCTTTTTCTTCCTTCCTCCCTCCCTCCCTTCTTTCCTTTTATTGTGCATTTTTCATATGAATTCAGTGGTTCTTGGTCTGAACAAGTGGGTCCTATAAAGATGCTTCCAGGGAGAAGATAACTGGAACTTGCAAGTGTCTCCTCTGACCTGTTACTATGAGACAGCCTTAGCTGTGACACTTATCTTTAATGTGCTTGCTACATTGCATCTCTTTCCTATAATTAATTGCAGATTTATAGGTATTATCATTTTGGGTGCTGTGGGTCTTCCCTGTTGAACAACCACTGTTAGTGGGTTCCTATCAACTGAGTTTTCTGGAGCTTATCTCTGATCTTTATAGTCTGAAGGAGGCTGACAAAGTAGAGGAAAGATTTGAACAGGGAAGAGCCCAATAAGCAGGTGATTATGGTAGTATTCCCTCGAGATGATTAGGTTGGAACCAAAGCAGGGGTGGTGAGAGTCAATGGGTAGGTGAGCGTTAGACTGAATTAGAAGATAGACTTGACAGTGATAGGCTAGTGACCATTTAATTGGATGTGGATGTGAAGAGAGTGAGGGAGGAGGTTCCAACCTTGGGCAATAAATTCAGCTATGGTAATTATTATTTGAGCAATCTCTATATAATCTAGAGAAACCTTCTATAGTTTTAAGAGAGCAGTGTTACAAGTGAGTTGAAGATCTAATTTTATAGTCTTTAAAATCATATTTATACCAGTAAAACAGATAATCCAAATTTTGGGGAAATGGTGGATACCCTTTGTATATTCATACTTACTGTTTATGATCCTCATTCCTTTATTCAATGAACAATTATTGAGTGCTATTATAAGTCAAAAACTGTTCTATGTATTTAGAATAAAGACAAATTTGAAGGCCTGGTCTCTAATCTCAAGGGGCTTATGATATAATACTAAGAAATATTTAGCGATGAAGAGACTAGTGCAAAGTGGATGAATTGATTGCAAATTGAAAGAATCAGAAATGATGATAATGAAATTACAAAATAACAATCTAGATATAAAAGTAAGATTTTAATTATAAAATTAGATTTGTGATTCTAAGTTTTTCAACGGAAAATAGAATGATACTTCCCATCTCTGTGCAATTGTTTATTTCACCCTGTGGCCAGGAGGATTGCAGTATATTTGTAGTGTATCTCATGTTTCTCTACTGAAGACCATGAGACTAGGAAATTGTAAGCCCCCTGGGTATTGCTGGGCTGCAAAAATGCTGGATTTGGTGGGTAGGAATGAGTAGAAAAACTTTCAATCAGGGTATCTCAGTGTTGGCACTATTAAGGAGAATTTGGCTGTGAGTCCTGTTTACCCAATTATAGCTCTGCTCCTACTTCTCTCACTAATTGGAGAGATTAATGATTGCTCAGATTGCCCAACTATGAACTGTATCCATAAGAAGAACAGAAATTTAGAAGACATTAAGAGGAAGATCTGGAAGGCAGAGTGGATGAGAGACTCTTTTTCCTCTTGACCATCTATTTACTGCCCATTCAACCTTAAAAGTCAGTCAACATCACCTCCCAGGTCCAGGTAGACTTCTTTAGTCTCTCTGCTATACCATACCCAGCATTGAAAATGCTCTGTATGACTTTATTCTGGTGTATTATAGCTATTTAATTCAATGTCTGTCTCCCCAAACATGGTGAATTCTTGGAGAGCAAGCACTAGGTCTCACTAATTTTTCTATCCCTTGGTACTGAAACAGTACTAGAAGCATATTGGGTGCCTAATATCTTAAATGAACAAATAATGAAAGAAGCTAAAGAGAATAAGAGGGATAAGTTGGTAAATCCATTACAGAGGACAATCTGGTAATGCTTATCTACCAAAGTTAAAATGTACTAATCCTTAGATCCAGCAATTACATCTCTAAAAATTAATCCTACAGTCATATACAAACATGTGCCAAAGATTTATGTACGGTGTTATTTACTTTAGCATTGTTTGTTAGCAAAAGCTTGGAAATGATGGAAATGTCCACTAATATTGATGAAATTGATTGTGGAATAATTCATACTGTGGAATGCCAAGCAGCTGTGAAAATTAAAATGTAGAAAGGTCTTCGGGATATAATGTTAAAGGAAAAAAGCAAGATTCAGAACAGTGTAATATGCAAACAATAGTGTAAAAAATGGAGGAAATATCTACATCTTACATTTGCATAGATAGAAAGATAGATGTACATATATCTTATATAAATAAAAATGTAAATGTTCGTTTGTTCAAAATCTTAAATCTCCAAAAGTTCTTCACCGATTGCTTTGAAGTTTTGACACAACATTGCATTCGAATATGCGCGTGTTTTTATATACCTTATACCTACTATTATATAGATGTCACACCTGTGACAGGTAAAAACATGCTTTTTTGAAAAACAGCACCATCTGTTGGACGTAAAAGCAACACACGCTATATTAAATATTTTATGATTTCATTTCAATGTTTCTGATTTACGATCCATTTACGATTTCCAAATTTCCAATTTTACGATTCCATTTCAATGTTGATAATGATTGAAGATTTGTGCTTAGAAATTGCGAACAAAGTTCTCAATCAATTGGGAATGCCATCACCGAATCGATCTGCTGCTGCTTTGTTCAATGTAGAATTGCATCGAGAACAAAATTACAACATGGGTGATCTTTTGTCGTATGTGCAATCAAATATTCCTAAGCTAACGCTTGAGCAAAAAGGCATTTACGATCAAATAATGCAAACTGTCAATAACGGGGTTGGAGAAATCTTCTTAGATGTGCTAGGAGGAACTGGTAAAATGTTCCTAATTACATTGATTCTGGCAGCAATTCTATCCCAAAATGACATAGCCTTAGCTCTTGAGGCGTCCGCAATAGCTGCAACATTGCTACCAGGTGGAAGAACTGCTCATTCTGCTTTGAAATTGCCAGTGAACATGCAATTCATTGAAACTCCCACGTGCAACATTTCCAAAGCATCCGGCATGGCAAAAGTATTGCAGAAATGCAAACTTAATGTTTGGGATGAATGCACAATGGCGCACAAAAAATCACTCGAGGCTCTTGATCAATCACTGCAAGATTTATGTGGAAACATCAGACCATTTGGGAGCGCATTAATATTGCTTGCAGAAGATTTCAGGCAAACATTACCTGTAATTCCTCGATTAACACCAGCGGATGAAATAAATGCTTGCCTGAAATACTCTACTTTGTGGCGACATGTAAAGACATTAAAATTAACTACAAATATGCATGTCCAGATGCAAAATGATCGATCAGCTGAGATATTCTCACATCAATTGCTGGAAATTGGGAACGGAAAGGTGCCGGTTGATCTGACCTCAGGATGAATTTCATTGCCTCATAATTTCTGCAATTTAGTGACGTCAAAAGAAGAATTGATTGAAAAAGTATTTCCCAATATTCAAACCAATTATAAGAATCACGATTGGCTGAGTAAACCAGCTATTCTTGCGAGAGGAGGGCGAGGCAGAGGTGGTTAGGAGGATCAGCAGGCAGGTGAAGACTTAGGAGCCAGCGGTCCCAGATTGTGAGAGGGATGTCTGACTGATGGTTAGGCCTGTTCCCACTCAGGCCTAAACTGACAGTCAGACATTCCCCAAGGGGTCCCGGATTGAGAGGGTGCAGGCCGGAGGGAGGGACCCCCCCCACCAGGTCCGTGCATGTTTTTCATGCACCAGACCTCTAGTCCTATCTAATAATAGAGTAATATGCAAATAACCATCACTCTGCTACGCCCACGATTGAGCGGCGGGAGGCTGGGGGGCGGGACTTGGGGTGGCCTCTCAACGTCAGGATCCGCGGCCGCTGAGGGGGGCTGCCGCGGACACCTGGCTCCCCTGCCATCGGAGGCGGGGTGTCCACGCCGGCTCCAGGACAAAAGCCTAGGGTCATCATGACCAGAAAGGCCTACCGGTAACCAGGAAGTGCATGGAGCACCTCTTGGTCCCTCCCCTCCACTTCCCTCACCCCTGGCCCACAGGCTCCCATCAGGCTGGATGGCCAATGGAGAGCCATAGGGAACCGGGCTGGGTGGCAGCGAAGCGGGACTGGGGATTGGCAAGCGGGCGCAAGGCAGACCTCCTGCACCCTCCCCCAGCTGACATTCTTCTGAAAGGCACGTGGAGCCTCCACTGCACAGCCTTCCTGGACGAGGACTCACAGCTGTGAGAGACTCCAGAGCAGAGACTTCAACAAGGACTTCAGCGCCTCCTCAGTGGGGAAAAACCACCACCTCCCTACTCCCCAGCTGCTTCAGTGTCTGCAAGAAACTGCGCATGCTCCTCCCTGAGAGATGGGCGGTTCCCTGATGGCGGCTGGGCCAGTGCAGGGATGGAGGGAGGGAGGGTGGGGCAGGAGCAAGGGGGAAGCCCCGGTTCCCTGCACCTCCTCCCACAGGCACAGCCCTTCCAGGTGTTATGATAAAGAGTTGTGTTTTTCTAACTCTGTCCAGGTAAAGGAAACAAGTGTCTGTTGACTCCTGATCTTACTCTCCGAGCCGCCAGTTAATCCCTCTGGATGCATCATATCCAACCTCCAAAGGATCCGAGGGGCAGGTTCAACCTTCGTTCCATAAGTGAGGAAACTGACCAATAAACACATGGGTCTCATAACTCAGTGTCAGCTCCCACAGAAATCTCCGGGTAATAACTCAGATTGTATATCTAAGGGTATATTTTCTTTTTTTTTAAAGTTTCTTTTTTTTTTTAAAAATATATTTTATTGATTTTTCACAGAGAGGAAGAGAGAGGGATAGAGAGTCAGAAACATCGATGAGAGAGAAACACCGATCAGCTGCCTCCTGCACACCCCCCACTGGGGATGTGCCCGCAACCAAGGTACATGCCCTTGACCGGAATCGAACGTGGGACCCTTGAGTCCGCAGGCCGACGCTCTATCCACTGAGCCAAACCGGTCTCGGCTAAGGGTATATTTTCTTCTATTTTCATGTTTAATTCAACCCCAGGAATTAAATAATACAATCCTATCTAATAAAAGGGTAATATGCAAATTAGACGTCACTCTGCTACAAAAATGGCGGCGCCCATAGCCACAAAATGGCGGCGCCCAGTGCTCTCAGCCCCGCCAGAATCCCCCAGTCCAGCCCCGCCAGAGTACCCCAGTCCAGCCCCTCCAGAGTCCCACAGTCCGGCTGGGAGGCACTCGCGCTCCTACGCAAATGATCAAGCCTCACGCACCGGCCGGTCCTCGCCGCCGCCGCCCGCCGTCGGCCGGGGTGTGCGGCTGGCGTGCGGCTGGCAAAGATGCAGCCCCACGCACCGGCCGGTCCACGCCGCCGCCGCCGCCCGCCATCGGCCGGGGTGTGCGGCTGGCGTGCGGCTGGCAAAGATCCAGCCCCACGCACCGGCCGGTCCACGCCGCCGCCGCCCGCCAGCGGCCTGTGACTGGGGTGTGCAGCTGGGAGGCGCCTGGGGTGTCTGGCCAGGGGTCATGTGGGATGCGCCCACTGGAGTAGCAGATCGAGCATGGCTGCTCTGTGACCTCTGTAGTGTCTGGGGCTAAGCAGGGAGGCTGGAATGTTTGGGCATATGGGCCAGGCCAGGGGTTGTGGGGACCAAGTGGGGCAGGAGCAAGGGGGAAGCCCCGGTTCCCTGCACCTCCTCCCACAGGCAGATCCAGTGGCAGATCCAGCCTCATTGCTCCCCAGCCTCTGGCATGTCTGGGCCTGTTAGCCCCTCCATGAAGCTGGATGTTACTTTCAGGGGACACACAAGTGGGCGGGGAGTTGACTCTGGGTCTTCTGGTGCAGGGGGACTTGATGCTGTGTCCCACTTTGTGCTGGCCCAGACTCTGACAGCAGGGAGGAGGAAGTCCCACCCCCACCGAATCAGCCAGAATCACCCATTGGTCAGACAGCTCTCAGTGGCCTGACAGCCATCTGACAGCAGGGAGGAGGAAGTCCCACCCTTAGAGAATTGACCGTTGGTCAGATAGCTTCCTGCCACCTGACAGCCAGGACTCGCATTCACCTGACAGCAGGGAGGTGAGACTATGTCTAAACAACTACTATTGAAACAAGGTAGCTCTGCAGCCGAAAGAAGCCATCGTTATCGACAGAAAATGTCTGAAGACCAACGTGCTTCTGATCTTAAAAGAAGGCGGCAACTGCGACAGAATGTATCTGAAGAGCAGCTATTGGCAAAACGTCACTCTGAAGCTGAAAGAAGCCGGCGTCATCGACAAAAAATGTCTAAAGATCAACGTGCCTCTGAACTTGAAAGAAGGCGGCAGTGTAGACAGAATATGTGCAAAGAACAGTCATTAACAAGTACTGCCAATACTGGTAGGATCTGCCTTCTCATAAAAAATGGAGTACATGAGGATGCAATTCTAGAACATAGTTGTGGTGCAATGACTATTAGATGCCAATTTTGCCTATCACTAAATTTCTCTGATGAAAAACCATCTGATGGAAAATTTACTCGATGTTGTAGCAAAGGTAAAGTCTGTCCAAATGACATAGATTTTCCAGAATACCCAGCATATTTAAAAAGATTAATGACAAACGGAGATTCTGACAGTAAAAATTTCATGGAAAATATTCGTTCCATAAATAGTTCTTTTGCTTTTGCTTCCATGGGTGCAAATATTGCATCGCCATCAAGGTATGGGCCATACTGTTTTAGAATACACGGACAAGTTTATCAACGTACTGGAACTTTACATCCTTCAGATGGTGTTTCTCGGAAGTTTGCTCAACTCTATATTTTGGATACAGTCGAAGCTACCAGTAAACGATTAGCAATGCCAGAAAACCAGGACTGCTCAGAAAGACTCATGATCAACATCAATAACCTCATGCATGAAATAAATGAATTAACAAAATCGTACAAGATGCTACATGAGGTAGAAAAGGAAGCCCAATCTGAAGCAGCAGCAAAAGGTATAGCTCCCACAGAGGTAACTATGGCGATTAAATATGATTGTAACAGTGACCCAGGTAGATATAATTCTCCCCGTGTAACCGAGGTTGCTGTCATATTCAGAAACGAAGATGGAGAACCTCCTTTTGAAAGGGACTTGCTCATTCATTGTAAACCGGATCCCAATAATCCAAGTGCCACTAAAATGAAACAAATCAGTATCCTGTTTCCTACATTAGATGCAATGACATATCCTATTCTTTTTCCACATGGTGAAAAAGGCTGGGGAACAGATATTGCATTAAGACTCAGAGACAACAGTGTAACCAACAATAATACTAGATGAAATGTAAGGACACAAGTCACACAAATGCAGTATTATGGATTTCATCTCTCTGTGAGGGACACATTCAATCCTATTTTAAATGCAGGAAAGTTAACTCAACAGTTTATTGTGGATTCATATTCAAAAATGGAGGCCAATCGGATAAATTTCATTAAAGCAAACCAATCTAAGTTGAGAGTTGCAAAATATAGTGGTTTGATGGATTATCTAAAATCTAGATCTGAAAATGACAATGTGCCGATTGGTAAAATGGTAATACTTCCATCATCTTTTGAGGGTAGTCCCAGAAATATGCAGCAGAGATATCAGGATGCTATGGCAATTGTAATGAAGTATGGCAAGCCCGATTTATTCATAACTATGACATGCAACCCCAAATGGGCAGATATTACAAACAATTTACAACGCTGGCAAAAAGTTGAAAATAGACCTGACTTGGTAGCCAGAGTTTTTAATATTAAGCTGAATGCTCTTTTAAATGATATATGTAAGTTCCATTTATTTGGCAAAGTAATAGCTAAAATTCATGTCATTGAATTTCAGAAACGTGGACTGCCTCACGCTCACATATTATTGATATTAGATAGTGAGTCCAAATTACGAACGGAAGATGACATTGACTGTGTAGTTAAGGCAGAAATTCCAGATGAAGACCAGTATCCTCGACTTTTTCAAATTGTAAAATCAAATATGGTACATGGACCATGTGGGATACAAAATCCGAATAGTCCGTGTATGGAAAATGGAAAATGTTCAAAGGGATATCCAAAAGAATTTCAAAATGCGACCATTGGAAATATTGATGGATATCCCAAATACAAACGAAGATCTGGTAGCACCATGTCTATTGGAAATAAAGTTGTCGATAACACCTGGATTGTCCCTTATAATCCATATTTGTGCCTTAAATATAACTGTCATATAAATGTTGAAGTCTGTGCATCAATTAAAAGTGTGAAATATTTATTTAAATACATCTATAAAGGGCACGATTGTGCAAATATTCAAATTTCTGAAAAAAATATTATCAATCATGACGAAGTACAGGACTTCATTGACTCCAGGTATGTGAGCGCTCCTGAGGCTGTTTGGAGACTTTTTGCAATGCGAATGCATGACCAATCTCATGCAATCACAAGATTAGCTATTCATTTGCCAAATGATCAGAATTTGTATTTTCATACTGATGATTTTGCTGAAGTTTTAGATAGGGCTAAAAGGCATAACTCAACTTTGATGGCTTGGTTCTTATTGAATAGAGAAGATTCTGATGCACGTAATTATTATTATTGGGAGATTCCACAGCATTATGTGTTTAATAATTCTTTGTGGACAAAACGCCAAAAGGGTGGGAATAAAGTATTAGGTAGACTGTTCACCGTCAGCTTTAGAGAACCAGAGCGATATTACCTTAGACTTTTGCTTCTGCATGTAAAAGGTGCGCTAAGTTTTGAGGATCTGCGAACTGTAGGAGGTGTAACTTATGATACATTTCATGAAGCTGCTAAACACCGAGGTTTATTACTTGACGACACTATCTGGAAAGATACGATTGACGATGCAATCATCCTTAATATGACCAAACAACTACGGCAACTTTTTGCATATATATGTGTGTTTGGATGTCCTTCTGCTGCAGACAAATTATGGGATGAGAATAAATCTCATTTTATTGAAGATTTCTGTTGGAAATTGCACCGAAGAGAAGGTGCCTGTGTAAACTGTGAAACGCATGCCCTTAACGAAATTCAGGAGGTATTCGCATTGCATGGAATGAAATGTTCACATTTCAAACTTCCGGACTATCCTTTATTAATAAATGCAAATACATGTGATGAATTGTACGAACGACAACAGGCAGAGGTTTTGATAAATTCTCTGAATGATGAACAGTTGGCAGCCTTTCAGACTATAACTTCAGCCATCAAAGATCAAACTGTACACCCCAAATGCTTTTTCTTGGATGGTCCAGGTGGTAGTGGAAAAACATATCTGTATAAAGTTTTAATACATTATATTAGAGGTCATGGTGGTACTGTTTTACCCACAGCATCTACAGGAATTGCTGCAAATTTACTTCTTGGTGGAAGAACCTTTCATTCCCAATATAAATTACCAATTCCATTAAATGAAACTTCAATTTCTAGTCTCGATATAAAGAGCGAAGTTGCTACAACCATTAAAAAGGCCCAACTTCTTATTATTGATGAATGCACCATGGCATCCAGTCATGCTATAAATGCCATAGACAGATTACTAAGAGAAATTATGAATTTGAATATTGCATTTGGTGGGAAAGTTCTCCTTCTCGGAGGAGATTTTCGACAATGTCTCAGTGTTGTGCCACATGCTATGCGATCGGCCATAATACAAACGAGTTTAAAGTACTGTGATGTTTGGGGATGTTTCAGAAAGTTGTCTCTTACAACAAATATGAGATCAGAGGATCCTGTATTTAGTGAATGGTTAGTAAAACTTGGAGATGGCAAACTTTATAGCAGTTTTCATTTAGGAGTGGATATTATTGAAATCCCCCAGGAAATGATTTGTAATGGATCTATTATTGAAGCTACCTTTGGAAATAGTATATCTATAGGTAATATTAAAAATATATCTAAACACGCAATTCTTTGTCCAAAAAATGAGCACGTTCAAAAATTAAATGAAGAAATTTTGGATATACTCGATGGAGATTTTCACACCTATTTGAGTGATGATTCCATTGACTCAACAGATGATGCTGAAAAGGAAAATTTTCCCATCGAATTTCTTAATAGTATTACTCCTTCGGGAATGCCATGTCATAAGTTAAAATTGAAAGTCGGTGCAATCATCATGCTATTGAGAAATCTTAATAGTAAATGGGGTCTTTGTAATGGTACCAGATTTATTATCAAAAGATTGCTACCTAACATAATCGAAGCTGAAGTATTAACAGGATCTGCAGAGGGAGAGGTTGTTCTGATTCCAAGAATTGATTTGTCCCCATCTGACACTGGCCTCCCATTTAAATTGATTCGACGACAGTTTCCTGTGATGCCAGCATTTGCGATGACTATTAATAAATCACAAGGACAAACTCTAGACAGAGTAGGAATATTCCTACCTGAACCTGTTTTTGCACATGGTCAGTTATATGTTGCTTTCTCTCGAGTTCGAAGAGCACGTGACGTTAAAGTTAAAGTTGTGAATACTTCATCCCAAGGGAAATTAGTCAAGCACTCTGAAAGTGTTTTCACTCTTAATGTGGTATACAGGGAGATATTAGAATAAGTTTAATCAGTTTATCAGTCATTGTTTGCATCAATGTTGTTTTTATATCATGTTTTTGTTGTTTTTATATCATATTTTTGCTGTTTTTATATAATGTTTTTGTTATTTTTATAAGTCTTTGTTGTTCTTATATCATTTTGTTATTGTTTATTAATAAATTCATATATTATTTTCATATACATTTTACTCATTTCCTTTCATCTCTCATACTTCTATTATAGAGAAAGGGCAAATAGTAATATTAACATATTTCCTCTAATTAATTCCCTTTTAATGTGCACGAATTTCATGCACCAGGCCACTGTGGGATCCCTGTGGGATCGGACCTAAACAGGCAGTCAAACATCCCCTGAGAGGTCCCAGATTGGAGAGAGTGCAGATTGGGCTGAGAGATACACCCCCCCCAGTGCATGAATTTCGTGCACCGGGCCTCTAGTAAAGAATAAAATGAGTTCAGAGGGCTCAGCATTGAATTCCCAGAGCCTTTGGTCCCACACAAACCACAGAGCTCAGTTATCCTGAGATGAAAGAAAAGGAAAGAGAAACATGAAAGGTTTCCTAGCTCAGTCATAGAGACATCTCATAGCCACATACTAAGGACACGGCATTAACTTAGGGGTGGAAAGGACACAAATGGAATAGAAGATGGAGCCATTTCCATTCATATTCAAACCAAGTTAACAAGGCAGAAAAAACACTGGACACCATTAAAGAATGAGATGAAATGGTTTGGTAGGGAGTGTCACAGACCTCACAGGGACAGCACCTGGGGCTCCGGACATGATGGGAGGAGAGAGGGGGCTGGTTCAGAGGAAGTGCATGGAATGGCCTGGGAGTAGGAACAAGAGGGTGATATGCAGAAGGTGGGCCCCACCGGATGATGATAGGGGGCAAGACTGCGGGAGGTGGCCAAGTGCCCCCACCTCTGCTGAGGGGTGCATGCATCTGTCCTGGGAGCTACGGCTGATGGAGAGGGAGGCTATGGCTCTATGTGGATGAGTTGCCAATGAGAGCTTCCCTGCAGCCAGAGTACTCAGTGTTCTCAACACGGCGGGAGCAAAGGATCACATACACAACGTAACGAAAGAAAAAGCATCCTATTCCCAACTTATTTATAGACTTCTGTTTCTGGTATCTATATTCCCAGTGTGTCCACAAGTAAATTAGAAAAAGAAAAAAGATTTGTACATGATATGACTGCATCTTTAGAAAACCCAAGTGATCACAACCAGAGCACTTTTAACACCTAATGAGCCAAATACACTGATGAACAAAAAGAGACACAGATGCATGAATAGACTGTGGAACCTCAGAGGGAAGGCAGGGGAGGGTGGGTGGGTGGGAAGAGATCAACCAATGGTCTGTGTACATATATGCATCATCCCTGGACACAGACAATGGGGTGGTGAGGGCCTAGTGGGGGTTGTAGTCTGGAAAAGATTAATGGGGGGAAAGGGGACCTATGTAAACCTTTCAACAATAAAAATTTAATAAAAAAGAGTAAAAAATAAAAATAAAATAAAAGCTAAGAATAATTGCCCTGCCCAGGTGGCTTCATTGGTTGGAGCTTCGTCCTGTACATTGAAAGGTTGTGTGTTTGAACCCATGTCGGGGTGTGTGTGGGAGGCCACTGAGCAAGTGGTGCCTGGAGAAGGGAGGCTCCTCGGAGCTAAACACAGTCCAGGCCTCACCCATGATCCCAGGCCCATCCTCTGCTGAGTGAGACCAGACCTCCCAGCTTCCTGTCAAGTCCCTGGTCTCTGAGTCATAAGGCCACTTCCTCATATTCCCCAGAATGGACTGCTCAGTAACCATCCATACTAATAAAAGGGTAATATGCTAATTAGACTAGGTGACCGGACATCTTCTGGACATCCAACTTCCTTCCAGACAAAGCCACGGTGGTGGGGGCTGAGGCAGAGGTGGTTAGGGGCAATCAGGTGGGCAGGGGAGGGCAGTTGGGGGCCATCAGGCCAGCAGGGCAGGGCAGTTGGGGGCCATCAGGCCAGCAGGGAAGGACAGTTGGGGGCCATCAGGGGAGCAGTTAGATAGCGATTAGGCCAGCAAGCAGGCAAGCAGTTAGGAGCCAGCAGTCCCGGATTGCGAGAGGGATGTCTAACTGCTGCTGCCCTGTGAATGGGGCCTAAACTGGAAGTCGGACCTCCCCCAAGGGGTCCTGGATTGGAGAGGATGCAAGCTGGGCTGAGGGGGATTCCCCCTGCCACCCCGTGCACAAATTTTGTGCACCGGGCCTCTAGTCATATATAAGTTGCCTGTTGATAAAAGGAGAGAATCGGTGGGGTTTTTAGAAACCAAAGGTCATATTAAGAACCAAGAAAAAAAATCCTTCTAAAAGTGCATAGAACAGAAGTTGAACC
This sequence comes from Cnephaeus nilssonii, assembly GCF_951640355.1. Taxonomy (NCBI): domain Eukaryota; kingdom Metazoa; phylum Chordata; class Mammalia; order Chiroptera; family Vespertilionidae; genus Cnephaeus; species Cnephaeus nilssonii. The sequence goes on along the minus strand of NC_137079.1, from coordinate 58,110,984 downwards.
CCAGCCAGGTGAATATCATTCTCCCACAAGTACACATGGGGAAAAATTCTATTGACCATATTCAATTATTTTCAAACTAGAGGCCTGGTGCACGAAATTTGTGCATGGAGGGGGGGGGGTGTCCCTCAGCCCAGCCTGCACCCACTCCAATCTGGGACCCCTCGAGGGATGTCCGACTGCCCGTTTAGGCCCGATCCCGTGGGCAGTCGGACATACCTCTCACAATCCAGGACTGCTGGCTCCCAACTGCTTGCCTGCCTGCCTTCCTGATTGCCCCTAAATTGCTTCTGCCTGCCAGCCTGATCACCCCTAACCACTCCCATGCCAGCCTGATTAATGTCTAACTGCTCCCCTGTCAGCTTGTTTGCCCCCAACTTCCCTCCTCTGCCGACCTGATCGCCCCCAACTGCCCTGCCTTGCAGGCCTGGTGCCTCCCAACTGCCCTCCCCTGCTGGCCATCTTGTGATGGTCATCTTGTGTCCACATGGGGGCAGGATCTTTGACCACATGGGGGCAGCCATATTGTGTGTTGGATTGATGGTCAATCTGCATATTACTCTTTTATTAGATAGGAGGATAGGCACATGGGGGAAAAATTCTATTGACCATATTCAATTATTTTCAAATATGTTCTCTGAATAGTTTAAATGTCACACTTGTCTTTGGAGTATCCAGTATCTGCTTTCTTATGGCTAAAAGAACTTTCATTTAAACCAAAACTCGGCAAAAATTAAACTGTTAAAAATGTGACTTCTTTAACATATCTTTTTTATTTTGGTTAAGAAAAACAATTTTTTACTTTAAGGATGTGTTCTTTTTTTACTGGAGTGTAATATTCCATTGTGTAGATACCACAGTTTTTTAATCCACTCATCTGCTGATGGGCACTTAAGCTGTTTCCAAATCCTAGCTATGGTAATTGTGCTGCCATGAACATAGGAATGCATATATCCTTTCTGATTGGTGTTGCCAGTTTCTTACGATATATTTCTAGAAGTGGAATCACTGGGTCAAATGGGAGTTCTATATTTAAGACGCCCATGAAAAACACACATGGTGTCAAAATGAGCCAGAGGAAAATCATTTGGGCAAAAAATAAAAAAGGGAGTTCCATATTTAGTTATTTGAGGAAACTCCATACTAAAAAGAAGGAATTCTTACCAATTGCAACAGCATGGATGGAACTGGAGAGCATTATGCTAAGCGAAGTAAGCCAATCAGAGAAAGATAAATATCACATGATCTAACTCATTTGTGGAATATAATGAACAACATAAACTGAGGAATAAAAACAGATCCAGAGACAGAGAAGCATCATTCCGACCATCAAATCTCAGAGGGAAGGTAGGGGAGGGTGGGGGTGAGGGGGAGAGATCAATCTAAGGACTTGTATGCATGCATATAAGCCTAAGCAATGAACATAGACATCAGGAGCATGAGGGTATGAGTGGGGGGTCAGGGGATGGGGAAGATAAGGACACATATGTAATACTTTAATCAATAAAGAAAAAAAAAGGATGTGTTCTTTCATATTCCACAAAATATTTTGAAACATATTTTTACAAAGAGGTTTTGACTTAGCAATCTAATAAATGAAAAAATTAGGTTTGAACTGTGGCTTGAAACCCAACTAAATCAAAACAGAAAGATTAAGAGTTAAAATATTAATGTTTTAGACACATGTAAAACTTTAGTCAATTAAAAATATAATCTTTTTTACATGAACTTCTTGGTTATCAGAAAAATAGTCAGAAATTAGAGGCACTTCTTCTGGTAAGTCAGTATTTTCTTTTAGGATATCAAACTCTACTTCATTAATTTCTTTTCAATTCATGTGAGAGGAACCCTGAGCTCTTAATTTGTCAGCATGTAGAGACCCCTGCACCGGCTTTAACAGAAGCTGAGCTTCTCTCCTCTACATGGACCAGGATTGGTGGAACCCATCCCCTTTCAAATTGCCTGCAATTTCATCATTGCATGATGGGTAGTTCAAAAACGCATTTTTGAAAATTTGTGCAAGAATTTCATTGAGGTGACCTCTTAGGGTGAGCGCTGCTAGGGGAGGTTGTGCACCTGTAAGACTTTGACAGGTCCTGCACACTGTTCTCCCAGAGGAGGGGACTCCCCACTGCTCCCTAGAAAATCTGCTGGCTCCCCTGCTGCCTCACTTTGTCCCCAGGACTGGTCCCCACTAGACAAGAAGCCTGTCAGTCTAATGGTGACAGTGCTCTCTCCCCAGTGTTCACAGTGTGTATCTCCCCTTTGGGGAGGTATGGCATCTCTGAGATGGACTGGTGTGTGCACTGCCTCTAGAACAGTGGTTCTCAACCTTTCTAATGCCTCTACCCTTTAATACAGTTCCTCATGTTGTGGTGACCCCCAACCATAAATTATTTTTGTTGCTACTTCATAACTGTAATTTTGCTACTGTTAATGAATTGTAATGTAAATGTCTGTGTTTTCCAATGGTCTTAGGCGACCCTGCTAGCAGTTCTCAACTTGTGGGTCATGAACCACAGGTTGAGAACCACTGCTGTAGAGCCTAAGACCATCGGAAGGATAGTGGTGATCCTTGCTCAGCCTCGTGAATGTACTTCATGTTCAAGAATGGCACCATTTAAAATAAATTAATAACTTTATTATTCAAAAGGGATTTTACAATGGAAAAATAAAGGTCAAAACTGGAAAAAAGAAAATAATAAAAGCAAAACTTGCCCAAAACCCCAAAGTAATAAAAGGATCAAAAAAGCAAGTACGCCATGGAGAACATAAAGACAAAATAAGAGCAGTAAAGAAAATGGAAATATCAAGGAGGCGGGGGATGACAAGCTTTCCCCTTGGGACAGGGTGAGGGCATTTAACAAGCGGCCCTTGAGTTGGCGCCTCCACAGGCAGCTCCTCCTCTGAGGCAGGAACCAGCAAGGGTCCCGGGGAGGGTTCTTCTTCCAGCGCTGGTGGGGCCTCAGTTGTGTCTGGGGCCGGCCCTGGCTCCACAGCTGCAGCTGGAGAGGCTGCTGGAGGGGGCACGGGCTCTGGAGGTGCACATGCCTCCAGCTCTGCCTCCAGCTCTGCCTCCAGCTCCTGAGGGTGGACTTTGGATGTTACAGGAGGAGCCACGTCTGCCCCCTGGGCTGGTGCTGGGGTGGTGAGAGGAGAGAAGGTCACCCACGTGCCAGAATTCTCTTGTGCCCCCCAAACACAGAACACAGCTAGAGCCCAGGACCCACCACAGGACGCCCTCCCGCCCAAAGTCCAGCAGGCGGGTGGTCTGAGCCAGTCTTTGCTCCTGGCCAGGCTCTGGGGGGGCTCCCTGTGTGTCTGGCAACAATCCCTCCCCATAAGCTCACAGGGACCTCCCCACCCATTTCACCCGCACCGCCCACCTTCTCACCCTTGGGCTCTGCCTCCTTGGGCTCCAGGTCTTGTGGCCGCGGGGCAAAGATGGGGAGCCCCGAGTTGAAAAGTAACCTCCGCGTGTTGGGACTGAACGGTTTCCGGGTTGGAGGCTGGTGGGGCCTGTGTGGCTCGGGTGGAGGAGTCCTTCTCCCTGCACCCATGGGCCCTGGTTCCCCAGACCCCCAGGTGGCCACACGCACTTCAGGCCTGCGTTGGCCCTCAGTGGTGTGGCTCACCGGCCCCTCCCTGAGGCACATGGGGCGGGGGTATTCATAGATCAGCTGCGGCTGCTCCACGATCATATTCACCCAATCGTTGGCCCGGGTTGAGCTCTGTAATGACAGTGATAGGCAGCTGACTGGGCAGACTCAAGCCTGGCCCTGGTCACTGCTGCTTCTGCCCACTGGACCTTCTGCTCCCGGTTCGGGTCCAGCCCTGTATCTGCACACACATCCACCCAGCCAGCCTTGACCTGGGGTGTCAACATCACTGGTCCTGACCCCCAAACCCAGCCTGTTCCTGTTCTGGACAGACCCTCCCCAGGTGAATACCCCCTTCAACCCCCACCCCCCAAACACACGGGGAGGGGACATGAGGCTGATCAGGTGGGATCAGGGCGGTGGCCTGGCCCGAACAAACCTCCTGTGTTACCTCTGAGTGCCGCCGCCGGGAAAAGGGCCACAGGCGTCCTTTGCGCTGAGTCCAGGTCCGGATCCAGAGGCGGCCACGACTGAACACACTCTCATCGCTGCCTCTCCTGAGGCATCGGCCTCGGGACACGGGGAGACAACACGAAAACATGGGTCCTCTCCAAGGTCTCTATCCCAATGAGTGGGAAGGGCAGTTATAGAATGTGGCTGCCTGGTTACCGGGGTTCCAGGTTCTGTTGGGCTCCATCGTCAGGAGGTGAGGTCACTGCTCATGTCTGAGGAGGTGCTTGGGGAAGGGGACCCAGCCAGTGACCTCACTTTCTGACGATGGAGCCCAACAGAACCTGGAGCCCCGGTAACCAGGCAGCCACATTCTATAACTGCCCTTCCCACTCACTCGGATAGAGACCTTGGAGAGGAAACCATGTTCTCGTGTTGTCTCCCCATGTCCCGAGGCCGATGCCTCAGGAGAGGCAGCGATGAGAGTGTGTTCAGTCGTGGCCGCCGCTGGATCCGGACCTGGACTCAGCGCAAAGGACGCCTGTGGCCCTTTTCCCGGCGGCGCTCAGAGGTAACACAGGAGGTTTGTTCGGGCCAGGCCACCGCCCTGATCCCACCTGAGCAGCCCCATGTCCCCTCCTCGTGTGTTTAGGGGGTGGGAGTGGAGGGGTTTTCACCTGGGGAGGGTCTGTCCAGAACAGGAACAGGCTGGGTTTGGGGGTCAGGACCAGTGATGTTGACACCCCAGGTCAAGGCTGGCTGGGTGGATGTGTGTGTAGACACAGGGCTGGACCCGAACCGGGAGCAGAAGGTCCAGTGGGCAGAAGCAGCAGTGACCAGGGCCAGGCTTGAGTCCGCCCAGTCAGCTGCCCATCACTGTCATTGCAGAGCTCAACCCGGGCCAACGATTGGGTGAATATGATCTTGGAGCAGCCGCAGCTGCTCTATGAATACCCCTGCCCCATGTGCCTCAGGGAGGTGCTGGTGAGCCACACCGCTTTGGGCCAGCGCAGGCCTGAAGTGCGTGTGGCCACCTGGGGGTCTGGGGAACCAGGGCCCATGGGTGCAGGGAGATGGACTCCTCCACCTGAGCCACACAGGCCCCACCAGCCTCCAACCCGGAAACCGTTCAGTCCCAACACGCGGAGGTTACTTTTCAACTCGGGGCTCCCCATCTTTGCCCCGCGGCCACAAGACCTGGAGCCCAAGGAAGCAGTACCCAAGGGTGAGAAGGTGGGCGGTGGGGGTGGAATGGGTGGGGCAGTCTCTGTGAGCTTATGGGGAGGGATTGTTGCCAGACACACAGGGAGCCCCCCAGAGCCTGGCCAGGAGCAAAGACTGGCTCAGACCACCTGCCTGCTGGACTTTGGGCGGGAGGGCGTCCTGTGGTGGATCCTGGGCTCTAGCTGTGTTCTGTGTTTAGGGGGCACAAGGGAATTCTGGCACGTGGGTGACCTTTTCTCCTCTCACCACTCCAGCACCAGCCCAGGGGGCAGACGCGGCTCCTCCTGTAACATCCAAAGTCCACCCTCAGGAGCTGGAGGCAGAGCTGGAGGCAGAGCTGGAGGCATGTGCACCTCCAGAGCCCGTGCCACCTCCAGCAGCCTCTCCAGCTGCAGCTGTGGAGCCAGGGCCGGCCCCAGACACAACTGAGGCCCCACCAGCGCTGGAAGAAGAACCCTCCCCGGGACCCCTGCTGGTTCCTGCCTCAGAGGAGGAGCTGCCTGTGGAGGCGCCAACTCAAGGGCCGCTTGTTGAGTGCCCTCACTCTGTCATTTCCGTTTTCTTTATTGTTCTTATTTTGTTTTTATGTTCTCCATGGTTTACTCTCTTTTTCGGCCTTTTAACTACTTTGGAGGTTTGGGTGAGTTTGGCTTTTATTATTTCATTTTTTTCTCTTTTTGTTCTTCATTTATCCATTGTATAATCCCTTTTAAATAATAAAGTTATTGTTTTGTTTTAAATGGTGCCATTCCTGATCATGAAGTACATTCACGACGCTGTGTACGCATCAGCACTGTCTGGCTGCAGGATGTTCCATGACCGCAAAAGGAAACCCTGCTCCAACAGTAATCACTCCCCACTCCTCCTGCCCCTGGAAACCCCTGATCAGCTTTCTCTCTATCCCTTTACCTATTCCAGACACTTTATACAAGTGGAATCTTACAATAGGTGTCGTTTTGTGTCTGTTCACATGGTTTTGTTTTTTATGTGAAATAGCTCTTTTGTTATTTGAAAGAGAAATTTGAGATAGAGATCAAAGGTAGAAGAAGAAGTAGAAGAAGAGGGGGAAGGGGAGGGGGAGGAGGAGAGGGAGGGGGAGGAGGATAGGAAAAAGAAGAAGGAGGAGGAGAGGAGGAAGAAGAGGAAGAGGAAGAAGAAGAAGAGGAAGAAGAAGAAACCCTTTTAGTAAGTGTGTGCCTGATCTTTGATCTCTGCGTGAGACTTCCGTGCTAAATGTGACCCTAGGGCCAGAAGCCAATCAGACAGGGCATGGCTCTTCCAGTGTCCAAAAAAAAAAAGAGAAAGAAAGAAAGAAAGAAAGAAAGAAAGAAAGAAAGAAAGAAAGAAAGAAAGAAAGAAAGAAAGAAAGAAAGAAAAAGAAAAAAATGCTGTAATCTGGAAAGAAACCACCAGCTGGAAAGCATTTCTCACAGCCCAGAGAAAGTGTTAGCATCCCTGTAACATCCCTGTGGTGCCGAAAACCCTCTAAAGTCAGTGTCTCTACCAGGACAAAGGGCAAACACGGGTACTTCCAACCAGAGGCAGTGCACACTCCAGGTTATGTCAGAGTTGCCTGACTAACCCTATGGGCACACACAGTATCTCCACACTGGGGAGAGGGTACTGTCACCATCAGACAGGCAGGCTTCTGGTCTGGTGGCAATCAGCCCTGGGGACAAAGTGAAGCAGCAGAGGCCCCAGCAGATCCCCTGGGGGAGGGGAAAGGCCCCTCCTCTGGAAAACAGTGTGCAGGACCTGCCGAAGCTCCACAGGTGCACGCCTGCACCTGATAGTGCTCATCCAAGGAGGTCACCGCACAGGAATCCTTGCACAATTGTTCAGAGATGCATTTGGAGACCACCCATCAGAGCACTGATGAGATACCTGGGAAACGGAGAAAACACTAATGTCCATACACAGGGGATGGGCTCCACCAAGCCTGGCCCACATGGTGAAGGACGCTGAGCAGCTGCTCACGTGGGTTCAGGCGTCTCAGATAAAGACCTCAGGGGTCCTCTCATGTGAGACAGGTGAAAACACTGTCTACATCCAGGACCCCATCCGTTAGACCACATATATGTGATGTCAACATGTATATGGAGAAAATGGCATGATGCTGTATACTGTATATAGGGAACCCTAAATATTCTACCAAAAACTGCTAATATATATATATATATATATATATATATATATATATATATATATATATATATATATATGTTTGAGCTACTAAGATCTGATTATTTTAATCAATCCTTCAATCCTACATATATGCTGACCAAATAACTCAGCTATCTTGCTGTTAGCTATTTATCAAAAGATTTTAAAAATTATCTCCACACGAAAGTCTGTATGTGAATACTTATAGCAGCTACATTGCTAATCATCAAAAACTGGAAGAAAACAAGGTATTTTTGTACAGATGCCCTTGAATGAATACGACTATGGTACATCCATAAAACAAAATACTGTCCATTGATAAATGGAATAAGGTATATGATTTATATGATAACATAATGAAACTTAAATGCATTTTGTTAAGTAAAATGAAATGGACTAAAAATGCTATATATTGTATGATTCTATTTGTGTGATATTCTAGAAGTAACAATTATTAGCAGAAAACAGATATATCTGGGAGTGAAAAGTTTACTACAAAAAGGCCACCCAGGACTTTTCTTAGAGTGATGAAATATGATACATTGATGATGTATTCTTCATATATTTGCCAAACCCACACAGAATGTACTTTGCTGAATGTGGTTAAAACAAACAGACAAACAAATCAACAAACAGAATCAAACAGGATATAGCGGCACCCCAGAATAGGATGGAAACAGTGACAAAATAATCAAATAACAAATGCATGACTAACCTCACTGAGAAAGGTGGAAGAAAATGGAGCTGACCTGATGCTAGGAACAGAATTGTTGTGTCTCAACTTCTTATGTTGAAGCCCTATTCTCCAGGATGCTGATAGTTGGAGCTGGGGCCATTAGAAGGTAATGAGGTTTAGCTGAGGTCATGAGGGTGGAGCCCCTGTGATGGGATTTGTGCCCTTAAAAGAAGAGACCAGAGAGCTTGTGTATATGCTCCCTTTCTCTCCACCATGTGAATGCACAATAAAAAGGTGCCTTTCTATAAACCAGAAAGAGGGCCTTCACCAGGAGCCCGGCTGTACCAGCACCTTGATCCTGGAGTATCAGCCTCCAGAATTGGTTTTCATTTAAAATATCCTGAGTCAGGTCCTGGCTCGTGTGGTTCACTTGGTTGGGCATTGTCCCATGCACTGAAAGACTGTGGGTTTAATTCCTGGTCAGGGCACATGCCCGGTTGTGGGCTCAATCCCCAGTAGAGGGCATGCAGGAAGCAGCCAATTGATATATTTTTACTCTCACATCTATGTTTCTCTCTCCCTCTCCCTTCCTCTCTCTCTCTAAAATTCAATTAACAAAACAAACAAAAAAAAGTCTTTAAAATATGCTGAATCAGAGAGGAAGATTTTTTTTAAGGAGTGAAAGGCACATTCCTAAATATATGCATCTTTACCAACTGATCATAGCCATGTCCCTGTTATTAGATGGGGTAAAGCCTAGAAGAGTTTCCAAATAAAAAAATTTAAAAAGGTTTCTATCTTCAAACATATGCACAAACATTGTAATTGTCAGTATTCGGAAAAATAAAGTTTCTTAAGGAAGATCATTATATCAAAACAATAAAATAATTAGTATGTTGATATAGAATATATTTTAGTACCCCTTTATATCTTTCTTGCATTTGGAAATCTTTGTTTTCATCAGTGTAGAAATCTTGTAACATCATCCCTCCTTGTCCCAGTTTGATTTCCAGTAACACAAATATGAATGATAAATTTAATCATTTAAATGATCTAAATCAAAATGATTATTTTTATAAAGTTTAAAGTAGTTTGAAAATTCAAGAGATAGCTTCTCTAAGAAAAATAAGTATAAAAGCAAATACAGTACCCAAAATAATAAATACAAAATTGCCAAAGTATTTCTTTGCTTACATTAGTCTGTGGTATTCTCACTAAAATAATAATCATTTCAATTAATTTAATGGCTTCTGCTGGAATTTAAGATTTTGAATAAAAATAATTCATATAAGTTATTTCCCTAAAAATTTATGTTTTTCATATTTAACCACTTTATTACAAAAAGAATAATAGAAAGTTGTGACAGCTATTTTTCAGGGAAAAATCAATTGCAAAAGATTGAAAAATAATTTTAAGCTGTTAAAGGGGGTGTATTATAAACAGCACGTGGAAAGGTAGATAAGCAGTGCTTCATACCTTAAGATGTTCAAAACTAATATACCCTAACAATCCCTATTAACCCACCACTGTCACCACTCCTAATAGCATATGCAATAATATTTCCTAAACTGTGCATACAAGAAACTATGGAAAGTTTTATCTAATACAATTTCATTGAAATTCAGAAAATATTATGACTGAATGTTTTTGTAATAACATAGTAAAGTGCTTCTTATAAATGGAATTTTAATGTAATCTTTTGGAAATGCATTTTTCCCCCAAAAGAAGGGAATAGAAATTATCATTTTTATGAGTAATAATATCTAAGATACATGATAGCTAAGGAAAATACAATTATTATGTCCTATATGTTTTAACATTAAATAGATTTATTCCTTTATATACATGCTAACACATGCACACACACAATTCAGGCTGTACCGTGCATTTATTACATACATATTTACTGAGAATCCTTTAGTAGTCCTAGTAGAGTATCTCTTTCAGTACTAGAGGTCACAGCAATGAACAAAATGGATAAAACTCATTTCCTCATGCACTTCCATTTTAATGAATGGAGAAGTAAATACACAAACAAAATCTATATATATAAAAGCCTAAGTGACCGGCCAACCAGCTGACCGGCTCACTGGCCATTAGTTGTGATGTGCACTGACCACCAGGGGGCAGATGCTCAACACAGGAGCTGCTGGGTGCCAGCAACTTTGCAAAGTGCCCTCTCACACTCCAGAAATGCAAACTTTTTTTTTTCAATATCAAAATTTTAATAATATAATCAAAGATAGTGTCAAGAAAGTAATGGGATAGGTTCATTAAACCTGATGTTTTTATTTTTAATTTTTATTTATTTATTTATTTTTAAATTTCTTTATTGATTAAGGTATCACATATTTGTCCTTGTCCCCCCATTCCCATCCCACACCCCTCCCCACACATGCCCCCACCCCCCTGTTGTCCTTAACCGCTGGTTAGGCTCATATGCCTGCACACAAGTCCTTTGGTTGATCTCCCCCTTTACCCCCACCCTTCCCTACCCTCCCCCCGAGGCCCGACAGTCTGATCCATGCCTCCTTGTTTCTGGGTCTGTTCTTGTTCATCAGTCTATGTTGTTCATTATTTCCCCTAGATGAGTGAGATCATGTGCTATTAGAAATACACTTATAAGAACCGAAAATGAGACAAGCAATAATGGTTATGGTGACAGGCAAATGAATCAGTGTGTTGTGAGTTTCTTTCTGGGCCAACAGTTCTTTTGAGACCCAATTTCAATGTCCAACAGTTCCTTATGTGTACATGCCAGCACTGACATTTCAGTTCTGGATGGTGGACAAATGGTGGTAATGCAGGTCCGACTCTGTCCGGTTTGGTCCTGGGCAATCTGCAGTGATGCACAGCTGCTAACTGCTAGTATGGGAAGGCCACATCAGCGTCTTCCGTCTCTGGACTGCTTCTCTTCTGTCTTCATGGCTGGAGTAGTCCTGTCGATTCCTCTCTTGCTGGAATCCACATGGTCTCGGAGTTGTTTTCTGAAAATATACAAACATATTCTCGACCAAAGGTTAATAAAGGAATATTTTCTATAAATTTGACTGGGGATCCTTTTTCAATTTTTGCCCAAATGATTTGCCTCTGGCTTGTTTTGTCACCTTGTGTGTTTTTCATGGGTGTCTTGCTTTTAGCCTTACAATTAATTTTATTGATTTTTTACAGAGAGGAAGGGAGTGGGACAGAGAGCTAGAAACATTGACCAGCTGCCTCTTGCACACCCCCTACTGGGGATGTGCTCGCAACCAATGTACATGCCCTTGACTGGAATCGAACATGGGACCCTTCAGTCCACAGACCGACGCTCTATCCAGTGAGCCAAACCGGTCTTGGCCTTATTATACTTTTAATTTCTGAAAAATATAAATAAATTACTGATTCAAAATATTGTATAAATAATATTTTTAAAATCTGCATATGTCCTGGCCAGTATGGTTCGGTGGTTAGTGTTGTCCCATACACCAAAGGGTTGCAGGTTTGATTCCTGACACATACCCAGGTTGTGGGTTCCATCCCCAAACTAGGTGCATGTGTGAGGATTAGAAAAACAACAACAACACAAAACTGCATTTGGATGATTAGAGAAACTTTATAAACATTGCCAAGACTTGGAAGCAGCCAAGTTGGCTTCGTTAAGTGAATGAATAAATAAACTGTGATATATCAAGACAATGAAGTATTATTCAGTGCTAAAAAAAAAAAAAAGAGAGTTACAAGCCATGAAAGACATGTAGGAAACTTAAATGCATATTATTAAGTGAAAGAAACCAATCTGAAAAGGCTACATGCTGTATGATTCCAACTATATGACATTTTGGAAAAGACAAAACTGTGTAAGACAGTAAAAAGGTCAATAGTTGCCAGGGGCTCTGGGGTAGAGAGGGATGACTAGGCAGAGCACAGAGGATTTTTAGGATTGTGGAACTATTCTGCATGATAGTATAACTAGAGTTCCTGTTGCAGGAAGATTCCTGCAATAGGGCTTCCTGCTGCGCTCTCCCCGGCCCCGCCTGCTTTCAGTCCCTTCTCCCCCTGCCCCACCTGCTTTCAATCCCTTCTCCCCCAGCCCCATCTGCTTGCAGTCCCTTCTCCCTCAGCCCCGCCTGCTTTCCTCCCTTCTCTCCCCCGGCCCCGCCTGCTTTCCTTCCTTCTCCCTGCCCTGCCTGCTTCCCTTCCTTCTCCGCCGCCCTGCTTGCTTGCTTCTCCGCAGCTTCGCTCCCTTCTGCAGGCTTGGCTTCTTTCTACACTGTCTTTATATGCAAATTAACCACCATCTTGGATGGGTTAATTTGCATACTCGCTCTGATTGACTGGTGGGCGTGGCTTGAGCATAGCAAAGGTGCAGTCAATTTGCATATTACTATTTTATTAGGTAGGATGGCAGATACATGTCATTATACATTCATCAAAACCCATAAAATGTACAGCACCAAGAGTGATACCCTAATGCAAATTAGGGATGTTGGGTGATTATGATGTGTCAATGTCAGTTCATCAGTTGTAACAAATGTACTACTCTGGTGGGAGATGTTGATAATACACGAGACTATGCATGAATAAGGGCAGGAGTATATGGGAACTCTCTGTACCTTCCTCTCCATTTTGCTGTGAACTTAAAACTGTTCTAAATGTAGTCTATTTAAAAAGGAAAAAAACAACAACTAGTAGTTAGATTTACACTATCATTCAAGGGCCCTAAATTCTGAAGTGATACCTGGTCATTCTGTGGTCTGACGTTGTGATTTAACGTATGTGGGCTGTGGTATATTATTTTTGGTGCTGTGAGTGTATAGGTGCATACATCCATGCATATATACATATATTTCCTGCCAGAAGCCACTGCGCTTTTCTGTCACCCAGTAGGCGGGCTCAGGCCTGTTGTAAATTTAGCTCACCCTGCTGTATGGCCAGTCTCCTGGCCCAAGTGCCTGTGCTCTTTTCTGGCTCTTTGGAGAGACAGTGGAGCCTCATACCCAAGAATGTGGGCTCAAAGTCAGCCTGTCTAGCGTGGGATTTTAGACACATCTGCTTCCTAGTTATGTGACCTTGGGCTTTTGTGTTTTTTTTTTTTTGTTTTTTTTTTTATCTCTATCATGGATACAACAGCAGTTCCTATATTGTAGGGCTTTTGTGAGGATCAAATGAAATAATACATGTAGAGCACTTAGTAGTGATTGGCACATACTAAAACTATTGTTGTGTTGTTATTGTTATTATCATCATTGGCCATGCCTAAGCTCTGCTGGTTTCTTTGGGCAAGAGTAGTTGCTGGTTTGAAGCATGAAGGAGAGTCAGAAAGCCTCATTTAGGAACTCTGGCCTGTCTTCTTGGTTCCTCGTTATGTCCTCTATTGGAGCACAAGCTCGGAGTCCTGGTTTAAAGCACATGACATCATCACTGTGATCTGTCCAGTTGATAAAGAGATTGACTCATTGGTCTTATGGCACCAAGGCAGACATGGGCATGAGGGCTAAGAGCTTTGCCGTAGTGAATAATGGGTCTGCACAGAAAATGGGTGTCAGGCTCCTGAGGGCTCTCTGCTGTGCTCTGCACCTGCATCATGGTGGCGCCATCAAAGGGGATCAAGCAATGTACCAGCTCCTGCAGCACTGACCTCTGTCCACTCCCAGCCAAAGAGAAACGGGTTCTGTAATTATCACCATAATGATATGTCTCTTGTTTTAACATGCACATAGCATTTACTTTCTCCACCTGGGAGGAAGATTGGGGACCCTCTATTTTTCAACTCCTGAATGTCCCAGCATAATAGATTAGAGATGCTGATTTGTTCTAATATATATACTAGAGGCCCGGTGCATGAAAATTCACCGGGCCTCTAGTATATATATTAGAACAAATATATATACTATATATATTTGTCCTTCAGCCCGACCTGCCCCCTCTCACAGTCCAGGAGCCCTCAGGGGCAGGAGGTGACCTGCAATCAGGAGAAAGCAATGCCCCCATCACACCTCTGATGCTGCCACTTCCAGCAGCGCAAGCCTCAGCTGGCCCTGGTTACCTGAGCCTCGGGCGGCCCTGGGAGGATGGGCAGCTGCCCTCGGAGGCTTGCCTGTGCCTTGGGCCGGCCCTGGGCAGCTAGGGGGCTGAGAGGAATGGGGAACTCCAGAGGCAGGCACGTGGAGTGGCTGGGCCCGCCGTGCTTGCCGCCCTGGTGGGGCTGAGGGGACTGGGCGCCACCATCTTTAAGGGCGTGACAGTCAATTAGCATATTCCCTCCTTGTTGGCTGTGGGCACCACCATCTTTGAGGGCGGGGCAGTCAATTAGCACATTCCCTCTTTATTGGCTGTGAGCTCCACCAATTTTGCGACGGTGTGAGGGTCAATTAGCATATTCCTTCTTTATTAGATAGGATATATATATATATATATATATATATATATATATATATATATATTAGAAGCCCAGTGCACTAAGTTCATGCACAGGGTGGAGGGTTGTCCCTCAGCCCAGCCTGCACCCTCTCCAATCTGGGACCCCTCAAGGGATGTCCGACTGCCCATTTAGGCCCAGTCCTGGAGCGATTGGGCCTAAATGGGCAGTCGGACATCCCTCTCACAATCCAGGACTGCTGGCTCCCAGCCACTCGCCTACCTGCCTGCCTGATTGCTCCTAACCGCTTCTGCCTGCCAGCCTGATCACCCCCTAACCACTCCCCTGCCAGCCTGATCGATACCTAATTGCTCCCCTGCCGGCCTGATTGCCCCTAACTGCCCTCCCCAGATGGCCTGGTCGCCCCTAACTGTCCTCCACTGCAGGCCTGGTCACCCCCAACTGCCCTCCCCTGCTGGCTTGGTAACCCCTAACTGCCCTCCCTTGCCAGCTTGGTCGCCCCTAACTGCCCTCTCCTGCTGGCCTGGTCGCCCCCAACTGCTCTCCCCTGCAGGCCTGGTCCCTCCCAACTGCCCTCCCCTGCTGGCCTGGTCCCTCCCAACTGCCTTCCCCTGCTGGCCTCATCACCCACAACTGCCCTCCTCTGTAGGCTATCTTGTGGTGGCCATCTTGTGTCCACATGGGGGCAGCCATCTTTGAACACATGGGGGCAGCCATCTTGTGTGTTGGAGTGATGGTCAATTTGCATATTACTCTTTTATTAGGTAGGATATATATATATATATATATATATATATATATATATATATGGCATTTTTAGCACAACTTTTGGAATCTTTCAGAGGTGAGACGGTATCTTAGTCCATTCAAGCAGCTATAACAGCATACCATAGACTGGGCAGCTTAAAAACAACAGACATTTGATTCTCACATTCTAGAGGCAGCAGGTTGACATTAGCATGCCAGCATGCGTGAGTGAGGGCCCTCTTCCTCATTCATAGCGGGGCCTTCTTGCTGTGCCCTCACATGATTAAGGGGGCCAGGGAGCTCTGTAGGGCATTTTATAGAAACACTAACCTCAGCCATGAGGGCTCTACCATCGCGACCTAACCACTTCCCAAAGGTCTCAGCTCCCAGTACCATCATCTTTGGGGCTTAGGACTTCAACAGATGAATTTGTCAGGGTGTGAGGGACCACAAACATTCAGACTATAGCAGGAGGAAACTATCATTTAATAACAATTATTAAATTAATGTATAAAAAGTGTTTAGAAAAATGCGTGGCACATTAAAAGTGCTATATACATTTTACTATTTTTATTATTATGTAGTAATCTAATTTTCATTATTATGCAGTGCTCATCTTGGCTGATTGTTTCTTTGGATACAACACATAGAAAAAGTACTGTCCTGTGTTGGGAGGTAGGGTCAGCAAACACTCCCTCATCTGAGGCCTGTGGCAGACATTGCTAATAAACCATGGCACTCTCCTGGGTAAGTCTAAAGCTGTCTACAAACCTCATATTCCTCTAGGCAGCCAGCACCAAGCAGTTGGCTTTGGCACCTGAGAAAAACATTTGCCATCCCAGCCTACGTCCTTATGCTCTAAACCAGGGGTGAGGAACTTTTATCTGCCAAGGGTCATTTGGATATTTATAACACTAGAGGCCCCGTGCACGAAATTTGTGGACTCTGGGGGGGGGGTGGGGGAGGTCCCTCAGCCTGGCCCTCACCCTTTTGCAGTCCGGGAGCCCTCTGGAGATGTCTCACTGATGGCTTAGGCCTGCAGGGAGCAGGCCTAAGCTGGCAGTCAGACATCCTTAGTGCTGCCGCGGAGGTGGGATTGGCTCCCGCCACCACTGCTTTGCTCGCCAGCCATGAGCCCAGCTTCTGGCTGAGCATTGCTCTCCCTGTGGTACTGCACTGACCACCAGGAGGCAGCTCCTGCATTGAGCATCTGCCCCCTGGTGGTCAGTGCACGTCATAGCAACCGGTCATTCCGCCATCGGGCCGAAACTGGCTCTCCAACATCCTCCGAGGGGTCCCAGATTGTGAGAGAGTGCAGGTCAGGTCGAGGGACCCCACTGGTGCATGATTGGGGCCAGGGAGGGATGCTGGAGGTTGGCCAGCTGGAGAGGGACTACGGGAGGGCTCCAGGGTTTGTCCAGCCTGTCTCACTCAGTCCCGATCAGGCAGACCCCAGCAGCAAGCTAACCTACCAGTTGTAGCGTCTGCCCCCTGGTGGTCAGTACACATCATAGTGAGCAGTTGAGTGGCCTTAGCATATCATTAGCATATTATGCTTTGATTGGTTGACTGGCTGACTGGATGACCGGACCCTTAGCATATTAGGCTTTTATTATATAGGATCATTTGTGGGCCATATGAAATTATCAATTAGCCCGCTATATTTGGTTAAACATTTAATTAACTCACCCCTAATGCCTTGGCAGGGCTAGACAGAATGATTTCACAGGCCTTACATGGCCCCCAGGCCGGATGTTCCCCACCCCTGCAAACAGACCTCAGGTACTCAGACACTCACAGTTAAATAGGCGTGGTGAAGTCAAGTTATTCTAAGTATGCTCAAGACTTCCCCATTCAAGGCCAGAGTGAAACCAAGGCCAAACCTATTTGCCACCTCCACACCCAGACACATTCTTGATTGACCTCTTCACACTGAGATTTTTAATTTTGGGCAGTTTTTTTTTTTTTTTAATGTCTGCTCAGTGATAAGTAGGTCTGAAAATTTCCCCAAGTGTTTAGAATTAGCTCTTCTTTTGAATCAAAGGTTTGGTTCTAAATTAAAAGACACTGGTGTGGTTTAGTGGTATAGGTTCCTGGTCCATAAAATAAAAGAAACCTTCAATTACATGCAGAAATAATTGCTTAAAAGCTCAAAAGCCTTAAATGTACTTTGAGGAGTGTATTTTACTTCATTACAAGGTAAAAAATTTTTCTGGTTCTATATTTTATGAAGAACAAAAACATACATTTGAACATTCTATAATGAAAGTTACTACTTGTCCCTATAAGCCAGCTCTGAAAACTGTTTTAGCCTTTCATTTGGGCTTTCTAATTTATATTTTTAGTTCAGCCACGTCATACTTGGGCTTTTTAACTTTCTCATCTGTAGTATTAATATCCAACCTCAATCTAACCAACGTTTATGAGCATCACAGAAATTTAAAACATATTTCTAAAATATTTTACATATATAAAATTCCATAAAAGGGCTGAATAAACACACACACACACACACACACACACACACACACACACACATATGTATATATGTAGAGACAGATATAATTTAAAAAATCATTTTCCATTTTAGATTTTCAAATTGCTTAGCCTAGAATAAAGGGCACATTTAGGAAGTCATGTCCCAGTTCATAGTGACTGCATATTGCAATTGCTTGTGACCTCCAGTCCGAATTTCTCTACCTCTTGGTATAGTCACTTCTGTGACTATAGCCCAGCTGGCCTGTGGTTTCCAGGAGCTGTCTTGAAACTGGGAGGGTTGGTTAATTGTTGGTGTGACAGATGAATGAAGGTGAAACTCCCATGACCCGGGTTCCCTCAGCATTGTTCCAGCCTTGCTAAGCTTCTTTAGGCCTCCCTGGCCATTGGGGAAGGTGCAGCTCAGCACCCCTACATTAGGGGCCCCTCCTAGCACAGCCCTCTGTATTGCTCCTTCCTCGCCAGAGCAGGTGTTGACAGTGGAGACTGCCGCTGCCCTCAGATGTGAAAACAGTGTTAAGCATCCTTTTCACATTTGTGTGCATGGTAAAATAATACAAGGATCAGAACCCTTATATCTCAGAATGTATTTTCCTCCGATCGTTTTACAAAATATTCCATGTGTACAACTTGTGTAACAGATTCCTTTCATATTTTCTGATCTCAGGGTGCCAAAGGACTTTTCTCTCCCAAGAGATCTTGGTTCCTATGGGCAGTGTACTTCCTTTGGGTGTATCTGTGCCCCAGCCTTCGGCTACTGTGGGCAGATGGAGATTCCTCCTACCCTGAGTGCTTTGTTTTGGTTTTTAAAAGAGAATCCAAAATAGGTTGAGTTCTACGCCACCTTGCCAGTGATAGAGTCATGTGTGTTGCTGATATCAATTTATAAAAGTGATAACAGCAGCACTTTTGGTTTTGGCCAAACAAGGCCATAAATTATAAGAAGAATTCACCAAACAAAGACAGTAGGTCCACGAGTGAGCCTGTTTTCATTGAATTGGTATTTGTACAAGGTGACACCCTCTTTCACACCACCCACCTCCTCCCTGAGTGACTCACCCCCGGAGGGAGAAGCCTCTGAACTGCTCATTAACGCAGGCAGGTGAAGTGCAAGCGCCACTCAGCCCACTCCAGGTGCACAGGCGGTTCAGCGGGACCCGCCTCGGGAACCAGGCAGGCTTTCAGACAAAAAGTCCTGTTTTCAGTCAAGAGAGGTAAGTTGAATCATATTTGCAAACAAATATGTCTGCTTTTCTTGCATAACTTCCTTTGTTTTCTAAGCAAATGATTAAAATTAGAACTTAGTATTAACTTTGTCTTTTTTCCCGTTAAATTTTGACTACTTCCAGTGGGCTGTCCCGCGTGTCCACAGCTCCTTATTCCTTGTTGTGATGTAGATCGCATTGGCAAGTGTACACATCTGCGGGCATCACAGTAATGAGAACCTTTTTGTGTTTCCCCGTGGGAGCTGTCAGCTAGTGAATCCTCTCAGACACAGGATAGTAAGTTCTTTAAGTCCAGGGGCCAGCACCTCCTGGTCTATTTTCTCAAGTGATGATAAGAAACATTTTTTAAAAAGGCTCTCCCTGTTTTCACAGATAGATGATGCTTTTAGTGAAATGATAAACCCTCTTGTTTTACAGATAATGTTATATTTGTGTTTGTTTTTTTTACTGCCAAAAACATTACAAGTCACTGAGCTGTGAGAGAGGTGACAAAACCATCCCCCACCCATTCTATTTTCCCCATTAAAAAAATCACATATTTTGCATTAATGTACCAAGGAATGAATCAGGGTGGGATTAACTGGGGGGAGGGGGGAAGAAGTGTGGTTTCACAGGGATTCATGCACATTTGGCTCACTTCTCTATGCTGTACCCTGAGTTCTAACCTAAGAATTGACTAATGTGTATGGGGCAATTTTCAATTTCTATTCATATCCTAGTCCTGAAAAACCAGTTTTAAAAGCCCTTTGATAAGAATAGAAAGGTTATTTTAGTCAGGCTTTCCTTGATAAATTGACTTGCGGGACTTGTGTTTTTTCTCCACCATTTTTATTTGTGATACAAAGCTGCAGAAATCAAATCCAGGAGCTCCTCAAAATTTGCAACTAGCAGCTCTGCGTCCTTCAAAGGGGCGTTTCCCACAGCGGCCCCATGTCTATTAAGTTCTAGAGTTTTCATTGCTTCCTTTGCTGACCAGGTCATGTGCATCTCAGGGCGGTTTAGAGCTCAATTCCTGAAGGTTTACTGAAGAATTTGATAACTTGGCTTTCCAACTTATAGTAACCAGAGAGCTAAAATTTAACATTTGTGGATTATACTTTTATTTTTCATGAACTATGATCACATTTAAAACTGGTTTTCACTTCCACAGTTTATAATGCAGATATAGTTTTTTTTGATATTTGCTTACTCCAGTGTTTAAAGTATTGGAGAAAACTGAGATATGACATCAGTAAAAATTTTAGTAAAACATTTGGTTGATTTTAAATGTCAGAATAGAGAGAGAATGTAGATAAACCTGCCAGGAATTTTATTACAATTTTAACTTTGTGTAAATCTTAGATCTAATTGACATAATTTTCAGTTGGAAAAAGCATAGGCTCATCCAGTATAACTCATCGGTTTTCTAGATGAGGACAACAAAATATATAAATGTTAAGCAATTTGCCAAGACCAGAGTAACAGGACCTGCATGAGAAGTCAGATCATCAGACTTTTGTGTTACTAAATTTCTTCAATGATTTTTCAAGTTTCTTTCACATTAAATATGTACTAGCAATAACTGGGCATTCTTCTGGATCTATAAATGGACTACCACTGATATGGAAGTGAAGATTTTCTTACCCAGTTACACTTGAAAATTTATGACAGTATGTATGGTATGATTATGACATAATGGGGTATATTTTTAATTTGTGGCTTATGAAGTCAATCTTGTTCTTTATTATATGAATGGGTTTTTAATCTCAGGAACTGTTAGCCCATCTGTAGGAAGGTAATGAGTGTGTATAGGTTGTGGTATAGCCAATCAGGGACATACTCACCTCACCTATCATTCCATAGGTGCAGCCTACCTACCTGGCTGTCTTCTCTAACATTGGAATGTTTTTAAATTTATCTTTTGACCCTTCACCCATTTCTTTCACCCACCACCTTCGCATCTGGCAACCACTTTTCTCTGTATCTATGAGCTACTGTGCTCAACGTCCATCCATGTTGTTACAAATGACATAATATCCCCCTTTCTTATGGCTTAATAATACACACTTTATAGCTGATAGATCAATTGATTTTTTTTTCTTTTCAGACTTAACCCATTGAAATTAATAATTATTCAAAGGGTGTATACATTTTTTGGGGGACATCCTGTATATATGTATATATATGTCTATGTCTATATGTATGTCTATATCTATCTATATCTATATCTATATCTATATCTATATCTATATCTATATCTATATCTATATCTATATCTATATCTATATCTATATCTATCTATAGCACATTGTTTTTATCCATTAATTCATTCATGGGCATTTAGGTTTTTCCATATCTTGGCTATTATGATATTATTAGTGTTATAATAAATATGGGAGTGCATATATCTCTTACATAATCCTATTTTCATATCTTTTTGGTATATATCCAAAAGTGGAATTGCTGGATTCTACGGTACATCTATTTTTAATTTTTTGAGGAATCTCCATATTGTTTTCCATACTGATTGAACCAATATCCCCACCAATAGTGCAAAAGGGTTTCCTTTTCATCACATCCTTGCCAGTACCTATTGTCTCTTACCTTCTTGATGATAGCCATTCTAACAGATATAAGGTAATAAATATCTCATTATAGATTTGATTTGCATTTCCTTGATGATTAGGCATATTAAACACTTTACATATGTGTTGGCCATCTGTATGTCTTTGGAAAACATGTTTATTCAGATCTCCTGCTCATTTTTAAATCAAATACTTTGCTATTAATGTTTATGAGTTCTCTACACATTTTGGATGCTACCCACATATAAGGTATATGATTTGCAAATATCTTCTCTCATTTAGTAGGTTGCCTTTTTATTTTGTTGATGGTTTCCTTTGCAATGAAAAAATTTGACCAGTGATCTCACATCTAGAAATATATCCCAAGAAACTAGAAACACCAATCAGAAAGGATATATGCACCCCTATGTTCATAGCAGCACAATTTACCATAGCTAAGATTTGAAAACAGCCTAAATGCCCATCAGCAGATGAGTGGATTAGAAAGCTATGGTACAGCTACACAATGGAATACTATGCTGCTATAAAAAAGAAGGAATTCTTACTATTTGCAGCAGCATGGATGGACCTGGAGAGCATTGTGCTAAGTGAAATAAGTCAGTTGGAGAAAGATAAATATCACATTATCTCACTCATTTGTGGAATATAATGAACAACATAAACTGTGAACAAAACCAGATCCAGAGACAGAGACGCACCTATCAGATCATCAAACCTCAGAGGGAAGGCAGGGGAGGGTGGGGGTAAGGTGGAGAGATCAACCTAGAATAAATCTCATTTCATCATGGTATATGATCCTTTCAGTGTATTGTTAATTTTGGTTTGCTAATATTTTGTTGAGGAATTTTGCATTTATGTCTTCAGGGACAGGGTTATTTCTCTGTAATTTTATTTTCTTGTGGTGTTCTTGTCTGGTTTTGGTATCTGGGTAATGCCAGCCTCATAAAATTAGTTTGAAAGAGTTCCTTCCTCTTCTATTTTTTGAAAGCGTTTGAGAAGGGTTGATACTAATTCTTATTTGAATGTTTGGTAGAATTTTCCAGTGAAGCCATGTGTTCTGGACTTTTGTTTGTTGGGAGGTTTTTGATTAACCACAGGAATTTTGATGGAAATACCTGAGAGATCTATTTTTCTGGTGACTTTGTAAACAAAACAATGACTGAACTCATACTGTGGAATGAACTGCATATAATCATATAATTCACCAAGCACTTAACTTAAGCAAACATGATTTAACTGATAATGTTGCATATGATTTTGCCATTAACTTGAAGCATTCTTTAAGGAGGAAGTTCAAGGGAAATCTTTGTTGGTTTCACATGGCTTATCTGTTGATGTTATCCTGTTTATATATCATTTGTTGATTTCTTTTCCCTTGCTAAGAATGTTGAAATAAGGGCTGCATGTATTAATTGCTGTGCACCTGTCTACAATTGCTCAAGTTCACTTATTTATCAAAAGTCTTTATCAAATGTATTTAAGTGTTTTTAGCTTACTGTTGTAAAAATCTATGTGATTTTGGAATTTAGGAAAGATCTTTTCTCAAATGGGTGCTTTGTCAAATGACAACCACATTCATTAGGTTTGCATTTTATGTTAGTTGCTAAATTTTTTAGAGATATAAATCATCCTTTTATTGCGATCATTAATTGGAAGAGTGCACTTTATAGCTGTCCATTAAAGACAACTGGCTTACTTCTAGACATGAGAACTAATAGTCCACATTGTAATTGTATACTTGAGAGCTCTAAGCGTCTAAATAATTTATTCCGTGTTTCTAGAAGCAATTTCTCTGGCCTAAAAAGTTATTAAGTTTCCTTTATATGGAACCTTTTGGGGCAAAGTAGTGAACTATAAACCACATTTTTTAAACTGGGATACACACATCCTGAGAGACTATGGCAGTACTCCAGAAAATGCACAGAAGCCACAAGATTAGTTAAAAGCTTTTGCAGAAAACTGCTCATCTAGAATCCTGCCTTCTTCCTTACTCCTCCCCAGTGTACTCTCTTGTGTCATTAGTTAGAAGCTTGAAAGGAATTTATACAGGAAGAAGTGCAGGAGGCTGGAATCCTGACAGACGTGGATTTAATTATGACCCCACTTTAGCTATGGGTAACTTGTATGATTGTGCTCATCTCACAGTACCAACAGATAAAAAGAAAATTTAGGCCCTAACCTGTTTGTCTCAGTAGATAGAGCATAGGCCTGCGGACTGAAGGGTCCCAGGTTTGATTCCAGTCAAGGGCACATGCCTGGGTTGCAGGATTGATTCCCAGTGTGGGGCATGCAGGAGGCAACCAATCAATGATTCTCTCCCATCATTGATGTTTCTCTCTCTCCCTCTCCCTTCCTCTCTGAAATCAATAAAAAATATTTTTTTAAAAAGAAAATTTAGGGTTCTTAGTGAATTTTAGATAGAGAGCTATAGCTAGGTAGATATAAAAATACATATGCCATATGATATAATATGACATTTTATATTACTATGTCTTTCATAGTAGCACAAAGAAGTGTAAAACATCAAGAAAAAAATCTCTACAAGAAAAATATGGTACTCAGATGAAGAAAATAAAGGTATTTACTATAAGACATCCAGACTTTCTTGAGTAAAAGCTTCTTTGAGTGCTGTTCCTGGATGGACAGATTAAATATCACAAATGTCCGCACTTCCCAAACCATTACATAGGACTCATGCAATCCTAATAAAAAATTCCAATAGAATATTTATTTTAGTACCAGACAAAATGCTTTTAAAGTTTATTTGAAAGAAATGAATGAGTAAAAAGAGCTGATAGAATTTCTACAAAGAAAATTAATCAGGGATGCATGTACTAGATATTGAAATGTATTATTAAGGAAAGAATAATTAACAGATTTCTTGATTAGAACAGACAACTATAAAGTACATTCTAAACTATATTAGAATTTAATATGTGACAAAGAATCATATATCAATGAGCAAGGGATTCATTCCACCATTACCAAAGTAAACCCATATGCATTAGAATTTCCATGTAATGATAAAATATTTTTGAAAAATTAGAAGAATAATTATGTAAATATTTAATTAATCTGATTTGTCCAACAAATACTCTTCTACTAGAGGCCCGATGCATGAAATTCGTGCAGGGTAGGCCTTCACAGCCCTGGATGCCGGGGCCCTTGCAGCCCTGCGGCCCCGCCCCCCCCCCCTCGCACCCCGCTGGCCTGGTACTGCCTGCATCCACCGCCACACACCCCCTGGGCCTCCCTCTGCGGGGCGATCATGGGGCAATGGCCGGGCCCCTCATCAATCACATTGCATCCACCTTGGCTGGCCTGGCGCCAGTGGATGTCATTACATGGTCGTCCGGACAGTTGTTCCGCTGTTCGACAGTTTGGTCAATTTGCATATTATGCTTTTATTATTATAGATAACTGATTATGTGCCAGATGCTGTAATAAGCTTTAGAAATACAGCTGTGGGGAACATGATCTTGGTTATGATGTCAAGATTTACAGTGTGTGGGGGTGGGGGTTGGAGAAGAATATTCAGCCACACAAACAGGCAGTCTGTATAGTAATGTTATAGAGAAGTATTCTTTGCTCTTTGAGTACTCAGCCTGGGGAAGTAGGAGTGGGGCAGGTTGGGATGGTGCCACTGAATGTTTCCGGGAGGGTATTTAATGCATGACTTCAAATAGAAGTCTTTCCCGGAAAGAAATTAAGTAGTAAAGAAAACTCAGAAATAAGAATGTTTTAGGCACAAGGCACAGAGTGAGCACAATAGCTTAAAGGTGATAAAAAGGATGAAGACCTTAGGGAACTGGAATGACTCACTGTGGCTGAATGAAGTTAGAATTTGAGTGAGGGAAGGGGACTGGGAAGAAATGAGGCTGGAGAGAATGGACTGGTGAGCCTTATTAACAACTTGGATTTTACTCTGAAATAGAGCACCATTGGTATCTTCAAATAAAAAGAAATGCAACCAAGAGATATGTAGAAGTAGAGTTGTAGACTTGGTGATTGCTTGGATTTTGAGGTCAGAGAGAAGGATCATGGATGGGCTATAGGGATTTTTATTTTTTAAAATATATTTTATTGATTTTTTGCAGAGAGGAAGGGAGAGGGATAGAGAGTTAGAAACATCGATGAGAGAGAAACATCGATCAGCTGCCTCCTGCACACTCCCCACTGGGTACGTGCCCGCAACCAAGGTACATTCCCTTGACCGGAATCGAACCTGGGACCCTTGAGTCCGCAGGCCGACGCTTTATCCACTAAGCCAAACCAGTTAGGGCTATAGGGACTTTTAATGAGTGGAAGAGTTAATAGGGGAAAGATATAGAATAAAAATCAGAAGCTGCTGAGAAAAAAATCACAATTAGAAGCTTAGTGAGAAACTGGGAAAACATGGATATTTCTGATAAATAAAGAAAATAAGAAATCTATAATAATAACCAATGGATAATTTACAAAATAAGAAGTAACCAACAAAATTAGAAAATGTGCAACTGAAGCAAAATGATAACACTTTCATCTTTTAAATTATTAAAGAGATTAATAAATGATCACTCTAAATGCTGGCAACTGTATGGACTCTCATATGTTGCTAATGGATTATAAATTATTATAAGGTTTATGGAACGAAATTTGACAATAGGAATGAAGAACATTTTAAAAGTTATAGTCCTTGGCAAATAATTACACATTTAAGGATCCATTCAAAGAAAATAGAGGTGTGTTCAATGACTTTTGTATGGTTTTGTTGCAAAAAATAGAGGAATTACATTATCCTGATAAATAGACCCATAAGATGAAATATTCTGTAGTCACAGAAGAAATAATTATTTTTTAAGTGGCACTGAAAAATGTGTACCTGTAGGATCTAATAGGCAAAAAAATAACAGTGACTGATAAAAGGTGGCTGATTTTTTTCTTTGTGTTTTCTTGCATTTTCCATATTCTCTGTAATAAGCATATATTACTAATATACTGAGAAAGATTATATCTAAAGTTGGGATAAAGAATGACCACATGACAGAGCTGTTGTGAATATGAAATATGATAAAGTATTTAAGGCATCTAACAGGATTTTGGCTCTAGTTTGTGATCAAAATTTGGATTTGCATTCATTCAACAAGTATTTTCTTTTTTTTAAAATATATTTTATTGGTTTTTTACAGAGAGAAAGGGAGAGGGATAGAGAGCTAGAAACATCGATGAGAGAGAAACATTGACTAGCTGCCTCCTGCACACCCCCCACCGGGGATGTGCCCGCAACCAATGTACATGCCCTTGACCGGAATCGAACCTGGGACCCTTCAGTCCACAGACCGTCACTCTATCCACTGAGCCAAACCGGTTTTGGCAACAAATATTTTCAATTAGAACTGACAATAACCTATGAGGGGCTCAGGTGACAGGTCATTTTTATTAACTATCATTCTTATTAATAAATATTAACCCAGTGTTTTTGTAAAATTAAACAGCTGTCCCAGAGAGTAGGACACTTTATGCTAATACTTGATGTTATCATCTGCAGAAAAGATAGGTGGCGGAAACAAGGGTGGGTGGGAGTCTTACATTAAAAATAAAAACCAACAGTAAGAAAATTTTATGGTTGGTGGTTATCAGACTCAGAAAATTGGTAGCATATAGATCTCTGACTAGCTAAAAGATTTTCATCTGTGCTACATTCTGAACTGTTTCACCATCAGTAAGCAAGTTTCCCAATGTTAAAATCAGACTATGAGGCCCTGTCAGAGAAATAGCCAACTTACAGCCATTGCAGCAGGCTAAATCAGTCCACCGGCCTCATAAGATTGGTTTCCTTCTACACTGCATATTTAGAATAAACAGCCCATTAATTTAAATGGGCTTGTTGACATTTATGCTTCATGAAGCTCTGTTTTCTCCTTACATAATATTTCATGTTCTTTTAGGTGATAATTAGTTGTTTGATGGTTTTATTTGCCTTCTAGAAGACAATGCTTCTGTTTATTGGTTTGTCATTATTGGGCCCCACTTACTCTTCTATTGAAACTGGTTTAATAAAATTTGTGCTTTTCAAGTTCCCAGGGAGTTTTCCCTATTACCAGTGATTTCTGAGATTTAAATACTAGTGGGTATAGAACCATTATTGGGTTATGAAACCCTCAAGACTTTTTCATACACAAAGGTAAATACCACCAGGGTAGGTACATATGCCATTTTCTGGACATTTTAGCTGTATTTCTTTCCTTATTCTATGTTAGCTTTTTAATACTTTCCATCACTATAAAGGTTTCCCCTAGGTGACTATTTATATTTGGTCTTTTCCATAGAGATATCAACTTACATAAGTATATTAGAAGCTTGATAAATTGATTGGAAATGTTTGGAGCAGTGAACACACTCAGTTATCACTCTGTGCTGAACTCATGAGACTTTGGTAAAATGATCAAAAGTCTGCTCCAAGTCTCAGTCTTGCTGGAGGTCCACCATGGATGTCTGCAATAAAGGAAATACCGTCCTTCTCACCCTTTTAGTCCGGTAACTTTGTACCTGCTGGCCCCTTTTTGCTCCCTGGGCTTTTGGAACAGGAACTTTGGTGTTAGGCTGATTTGGGTTGGAATCCTAATGGTGCACAAGCTATGTAACCTTAGGCAAACTAGTCATCCTAAAACCTCTTTCCAGAAAGAACTAGTTTCACCCACTTCCAACTCTTTCCCTAGCCTTCTTCAAAAAGACTCTGACTTCATTAAAATTATTGGTCATAAAGTTTCACATAAGTGTACAATGAGGGTAATAATAGTGGCACCCTTAAAGCATTGTGTGAGTCTTAAATGAAATAATACATATAAAATTTAGCTCAAAAAGCTAAAACTATCACATGATCCAAAATATCAGCCATCAGAATGGAATTCTTTTCTTATGCTTTCTGTTGTCTTGTTTTTTGGTCTTCTCTTATTCTCTATTTTGTTCACTTGTTTTTGTTCCGCAGTTTTTCCTTTTCTGTCTTACTTTTCCTATTCTCTTTTCTTTTTGCCCCACCCAATTCCAGTTTCTTTGCCCATGTATAATCTTTCTTAAAAGAGAAAGTTAGCAGGGAATGGTGAAGTTATTATTATAAGGCAACTCAGGAGGCATTTTGTTCTTGGGTGGGAAGGGAAGAGTGAAATCTACAAAGTCTTTATGTCAAGAGGACCCGAAAGGTGAAGAATAAGATTGTAACTTGGTTGGGAGATGGTCCAGGGAATCCTTGGAGTTGGGACAGGAGGAGATGAGGCTGGGGTCAGGCTATGGGAATAGCAGATTAACGGTTCTACGTGGTCCCCAGGAAGTGCTATAAATTAAGAAAGACCACAAGGAGATAAAGAAAAGCTGAACAGAAGGCAATTTAAGGAATGAGATGTGTGATAGCTTCAAATACACCCAGAGAGCACTAAGAAAGTTTATTAGTTTTGTGATTGAGAACTTCAGATGAGTGATTTCATCTAACACCTAAAGACAGATGTCCTTGGGCAGAAGCTGTAGGTAGTGGGCCAGAAGTTGAAAAGTTTCTTTTCCCCTCTATCCTAATTAACTGGGACGTCATGATTTCATATAAGAGTTTCCAGCTTGTGTATTCAATGCTTTAAACTCAGGAAAAGGTTTTTGTAGTTCTCAGCATAATAGATACACAGCTTTCACACATTTTTGCCCATAATATTCCACACTTAAAATACAGTTGCTGGTGTCTGCCATTGTTAGTCGTATGTACTGGTAACAGCTTTTAGAGGACCCAAGATTGGAGTTTCATCTTTCTTAAGAAAGTGAGAAGTTAAAAACTTAATTAGAATGAATGAAGGCACTTAGATATGAGCACAGTTGGCTGAAATGAGGCTAAAAGAGTGTTGAGTAGATTTGAAACTCAGGATAACCTCAGTCCCTACATAAATAATGCCTTTAAAGACAGTACACAATTAACATTGTGTTGCATATATTTTTATGCTATCAATTTGAGAGGATTGTAATCTCTAATGCACACTATAAAAGGTTATTTTAACAAGGGCATTATTCACAGAGACATATTTTAATAACAAGAAATGTTCATGTATAAAAATATTGCTTTATATTCTGGACAAGATGAAAGGAGTTCCATTGCAGTAAAATTTCTATGCAATTAGAAGGTGATGAAATAGAGGCTTGTGCTTAGGGTGAAATGGCCAATGAGTTTTAAGGGGGAAAAAGAAGCAGAGCAGGTCGGGCTGAAGGTCATGCAGGAGATGTAGGAGAAATACACATAGACTTGATGAGAAACATTTTATTTCCTCACAATATTGGTCATTTGCATTAAAATTACTGCATACTTATTAAACTATTATAATCTTAAAAATAGAATACATTGGTTTCCTTTCTCATTTACCTTCTGTAAATGAATAGCATGGGCCTAGGGAAGAGTATAAAATGTTATCCAGCTACCTAATGGGGAGATAGATCCAGGGAAGGATTAGGGCCAGGCTACTCACGGCTTCAGTGTGGCCATGGGAGGGGTAAGGCTTGAGACTGAGCCTTTCCCGGGATGATGGAGCAGTCATTCATTACTGCTGTTCCTTCCAGCTACTCTCCCATTATCTTTCTTTTGTTTAAATTTTCTTTATTGATTAAGGTATTACATATGTGTCCTTACCACCCCCCCCCAAACCCCTGCTCATGCCCTCACTCCCCTGTTGTCTGTGTCCATTGATTATGCTTATATGCATGCATACAAGTCCTTTGGTTGATCTCTCCCCCTTACCCCCACCGTCCCCCACCTTCCCTCTGAGGTTTGACGGTCTGATTGATGCTTCTCTGTCTCTGGATCTGTTTTTGTTCATCAGTTTATGTTGTTCATTATATTCCACAAATGAGTGAGATCATGTGATATTTATCTTTCTCTGACTGGCTTATTTCACTTAGCATAATGCTCTCCAGGTCCATCCATGCTGTTGCAAATGATAGGAGTTCCTTTCTTTTTACAGAAGCGTAGTATTCCATTGTGTAGATGTACCATAGTTTTCTAATCCACTCATCTGCTGATGGGCACTTAGGCTGTTTCCAAATCTTAGCTATTGTAAATTGTGCTGCTACGAACATAGGGGTGCATATATCCTTTCTGATTCGTGTTCCTAGTTGCTTGGGATATATTCCTAGATCTCCCATTATCTTTCCTCTTTCGGAACTCCAAGACATTTCCCTGAGTGTTTGGTATTGAGCATATCACATGATACTTTGAGCGACATATAATGTGTCCTTTAAAAAGCCCATGGAGCTACAGTCACAGTTCCCCGTTCTGCCACTTACTGTATGACCTTGGGCAGGTTATTTAACTTTTCTGAATTTTGGGTCCTATAATGAAATATAATAATGCTCATCTGGAATAATTAAATATATAATGTGCATAAAGCATGTAGATACTCAACAAGTGAACCTTGCTGGGAACATCAAACAAATAAACATATTGCTAGGGATAATATTTTACTAATAAAAGAGTCACTAATATCTTATGTTTTGTAGATCATCATGGGCTTTTAGACCTTCTATTTGCTCCACAATAGCCTCATAACAGGTAGAAAGAACATTATTAGGCTTAAGTAACTGAAATATAGAAATACAATCTCCTGAACAGCTTTATTTTTTTCTTGCAAGAAGAAGTTCAGAGAGGGAGATAATCCAGGGCTATTGTGGCAGCTCTAAGATACTGTCAAGGAACCAGACTCCTTCTAATTTCCCGCTCTGCCATTGTTAGTGTGTGACTTTAGTCCTGGTGGTTAGTCCATGGTCCCAAGGAGGCTACTGCTACCTTTTGCAGGGCATCCTAGTTCCTGAGAAGGGAAGGGTTAAGGCAAAACGCCAAGGCACTTTCATGGAAGAGGCAACAAGATAAAACTGGGAAAGCAAGTGGGTTTGTTGGAAACTCTTCCTAGAAAATACATCACGGACTCGGGTGGAGTTAGTGAGGTGTTTATAGGATACCCAAGGCTAGTAATTGGCAGGGAGAAGGAGGTTAAGAGCCATGATATTGTTTGAAAGTCTTACCTCATTTGATTCCTTTAAGCTAGGACTTCTGGAGAATGCCTAGCTTCCAAAGGCAGGGAAATAGCAGACCCTCTTGTAGGATGTTGGATCTGACTAGAGCAGGCCCTAAATGTAAAGAGGAGCTGTCTGCTTTTCTCTAGACAACTCTCTGCAGGAAGTGCTGACAATCTGGAGTCCCTGGCATAGAGGAAAGATGAGGAGCCTTGAGCTACAGAACTTTAGGTTGAGTCCCAGCTTGGCCCGTCATCAGCTACTCAAGCTTCTGTACCTGCAAAATAGGGGTTATGTCACTCTTAAAACACTGTTGTGGACACTCAATGAGATAAAATGTAAATAACTATAAAGTCATCGAAATATTAGTATTGTCTGAACTCTCCTCCCTGCCCTGCAGAGCCTGAAGGGAGAATTGAGATGGGATATCAAGGAAAATCTAAAAACAACATCCATAGAGAATCATACAGATGTCATAGTTTATGCCTGGCTTCTTTCATCATTTAACATGCTTCAAGCTTCTTCCATATTGTAACATGTATCAGTACTTCCTTCCTCTTTGTTGCCGAGTAATAGTCCATTGTATAGATATACCACATGTGATGTATCCATTCATTCCTTGATGAGCATTTGGGCTGTTTTCAGTTTGGGGCTATTTTAAAGGATGCTGCTATGCCCATTTGTGTACAAGTGTTTGCGTGGACATATGCCAAGAGAATATCAGGGAGGACACCGAGAAGGCTGTTCTGTGAGGGTTTGTCTGCTGCAGTGATTCCTTGAGAGGCTGCTCTAGGTCTCGTGCTCCCGGGCACTGGAGGTAGAAGTCATGGGACTTCCACAGAGAGAGAGATGCCAAGAGTCAGGCAGGCCCCTGCTGTCTACCTTCCTTCTCTCACTCTAATGCCAGAGCGCCTGTCTGGACTTGCAAAGATTCGTGCTGAACATTATTTCTGGTTGCTGAAGAAAGACTTGGCTTTGGTTTAGAAACTAGATTCTGCTTCTTATCACCTTCGGCATGTTGGATACTCTCCTTGAGCTTCGGTTGTCTTATCTGGGAGATGAAGGCAACAATAACTATCTTGCAGACTTTATTCGAGGCTGAGAGACAGTGTCTATGAGGTAACCTGTTCAGAATAGGTGTTCAACTAATAGGTATTTACATTATTAGCAATTGCCCTGTGCGGTAGGACATTGAAGACACGAGGGCTCAGGTCAGAGATAGTGTGGTCCAAAGCTCTTGGAATGACTTAGTATTGAGAAATGTTTTAATCACTTTTCCCAGAAGAACTTTATTAGTTTGCTGGGGCTGCCACAACAAAATACCACAGACCGGGGAACTTAAACCACAGACATTTGTAGTCTCTCAGTTTTAGAGACTAGAAGTCCAAGGTCAAGGTGTTGTCAGGTTTTGTGTCTTGTGAGGTCTTTTTCCTTTGTTTACAGATGGTCACCGTTTCTCTATGTCCTTGTATGGCCCTTTCTTTGAGCACACACATCTCTGGTATCTCTTTGTGTATCCAAATTTCCTCCTCTTATAAGGATACCAACCAGATTGGATTAGGGCCTATCCTCATTACCTCATTTAACGTAACCACCTCTTTAAAGACACTATCTCCAAATACATTCACATCCTGAGGTATGAGAGTTAGGGCTTCAATATATGGATCTTTGGGAGACACAATTCAGCTCACAGTAGCACCTAGAGAGCACCTGCTCTGGGAATAAAAAGATGGCGCTTTCAGACACCCCAAGTTATACCTATAAACGGCTGTTTGATAATAGTACCATTAGCATTTATTGTTTAACAAAGTGCTTTTTGTGTACATTACTCATTGGCTCATCACAACCACCTCATGTAGTTGATGGCAGGTGTCATTAGCCACATCTTACAGAGAGATTAAGTGGCTCAGTTACAGAACTTGGATGTGATAAAGATGGGCCTGGGGTGTGCTTCTGCCATGAGAGCCGATGCCCCTCCAGCATTGCATTCCCTGCCCAGTTGGATGAACTTTTCAAAAAGCAGAACACCGCACCCAGAGAGAGCAGACATCTCTGACTGCCCAAGAATTTTCCAGTTTTAAAACAGAAAGTCTCACGTTAGCAGAAACCCAGAGTGGACTTATTCATGAAACAGAAAAGGCAGTGCCTAGGGCCCGTGATTTTTTTAGGGGCCTGCAAAAAGGTTCTAATTTTTATTCCTTTTATCAGCAGAAGAAAAAGTAAATAAATATAATCCTATATAATAAAAGCCTAATATGCTAAGCGTCTGGTCGTCCGTTCAACCTATCAAAGCGTAATATGCTAATGATATGCTAAGGCCATTCAACTGCTCACTATGACATGCACTGACCACCAGGGGGCAGACAGTTGACTGGTTGACCAGTTGCTATGACATGCACTGACCACCAGGGGGCAGATACTTCGCCCGGTAGGTTAGCTTGCTGCTGGGGTCTGGCTGATCGGGACTGAGCAAGATGGGCCAG
The DNA here is from genome assembly GCF_951640355.1 of Cnephaeus nilssonii. Classification (NCBI taxonomy): domain Eukaryota; kingdom Metazoa; phylum Chordata; class Mammalia; order Chiroptera; family Vespertilionidae; genus Cnephaeus; species Cnephaeus nilssonii. Next base: position 58,076,984 of record NC_137079.1, on the reverse strand, counting down.
ACACGCCCTGAGCCCTCCCACAGTCCCTTCCCAGCTGGCCAACCTCCTGTGTCCCTCCCCAGCCCTGATTGTGCACCAGTGGGATCCCTCGGCCTGGCCTGCGCCCTCTCACAATCCAGGAGCCCTGGGGGATGTCAGAGAGCCAGTTTCAGCCGGATCCCACAGGCCAGGCCAAGGGACCCCACTGGTGCACGAATTTGTGCACCAGGCCTCTAGTAATAATAATAATAATAATGAATATATAATAGTGAAGCCAGCATGAATTATTCATCTTTATACTAAACAGTCATAAATATAATTTTAAGTGTATGTGTGTATGTGTATGTGTGTAAAGGAAATTTCTAAAAACCTGATATGTCCTGTATGTTATCAGTTGAAATTTAAAAATGTATGTTACAGAAAAAGAATTTTTTTTTTTTAAAAAAGGAAGAGGCCCACGAAAAAAAAAAGTGCCTAATACAGGCCTGAAACCCAATCAATTCCAGGCAAACTGGGACTGTGGTTTGCCTTAACCCCTTAACAGCTTAGAAGTGGTGGTTGGTCATAGCTAAGAAACGTGGGGCTTCCCCAAGCAGTGGTTACCTAAAATGATCAGAGTGCCCCAGCTCTGTGATTGCCATGCCGCTGGCTGCCTTCTTCCTCATCACACTTCGGTCGACTGGGCTTACCTTGGCTCCCTCAGAGGAGCCATTCGCCCTCCTTCGGGTACTCTGCATAACGTGCTGTCAGTTCCACATCTCATTTTATTGGCCTGGCTAGACACTTATCTAACTCATCTTTTGTCCCCAACTACTGGCTCAGTGCCTGGCATATCATAGGCATTGAGTGCACATTTATATATTTTAATTTTTTTCCTTATCATTCACATATATATTATTATTGACAGTATTACAAATGTCCCTCTCCTCCTCCCATCCAACACACATTTACTGATTGAATAAACAGATTAACTGGTGGCCTAGTTCAGCCACTTGCTTGTTCTATAACATTGGGGACACTAAACACTCTGGGTCTCAGTTTCTTCATCTGTAAAATGAACACAGTGAAATAGATGAACTCTCAGGCTCTTAGGGGGCACTTTATGTCATATATTCATTATATCAGATCCTGTGACTTTGTCAGTGCCAATGAAAATTGTGTCTAGGCCCTGGCAGGTATGGATTGGTGGTTGAGCATAGACCTATGAACCGGGAGGTCACAGTTCGATTCCCCGTCAGGGCACATGCCCAGTTTGCAGGTTCGATCCCCAGTAGGGGGCGTGCAGGAGTCAGCCAATCAATTATTCTCTCTCATCGTTGAAGTTTCTATCTCTCCCTCTCCCTTCCTCTCTGAAATCAATTAAAAAAAATATTTTAAAAAAAGAAAAGAAAAATGTCTCGTTACCAATGGAGAGTCCCTTGTAGATTCTTAGTCATTGTTGTGTTTTCTCCACCCCCATTTTTCTTTTAGATCTGTACTGGAAGGCAGCATGTCCAATGTTTCCTTAAGAAAAACATCTCCCACAGGAAACGGTATGTAGATGATTTTTCCCTTCCTCAGAAAACTGAAAAATCTGGGGAAAACAACTCACAGGTCCTAATGATTTTATATACATACTAGAGGCCCAGTGCATGATTGAATTATGCACGTGTAGGGTCCCCTACACGCTTTCGCTTTCGATCGCGGGGGAGCTGGGTGTCTGTCCGCTGGTGCACCAGGCCTTTCAGAAGCCTCCGGCTCGGCAGAGGCTTCTGAAAGGCCTGGTGCCGGAGCAGACAGGCACCCAGCTTCCCCGCTTTTGATGGTCCTGGGCGGGACGTGAGCTCGCTGCTCCAGAGGCCCCTTCTGTTCCGCAGCACAGCCATGGCGCAGACGCTGAGCTCACGCTGCCGCTGGCGACACGAGCTCAGCATCCCGCTGGCCCAATCGGCTACCCCAGCCACCCCGACTCCCGCCTCTTGCGCCTCCCACTGGCCCATTTGTGGGAGTAGCGAAGTGATGGTAATTTACATATTACCATTTTATTAGGTAGGATTGAATGCTTAGAAGCAACCGTCTATTTAATTAGCATTGCTAAAATTAGGCTGAAGAAAAAAGTTAGAATGCAACAGCTTTTACTCATGTAATTGCAATCCAAAGATTTTAAAAAATAAAATCAGTAAAAATGTCCTGTTTTATGTATGGCCTTCTATGTTTCTGGCTCCGATTAGATCAAAGAATTAAGTTATTCATAATCAAAAGCTTTTAAAATAGTCCTGTATATACTTTGGAAGCATATTTCTTTCTTGAGTAAAAGGCCACCCACGAAGCCCTAGTCTTGTTTATCCTAGGCCCGTGGTTCGATGTTCCCAGGTGCCAGACCGGGCCTCATGAGCTGCATGGGCAGTTTCAGTTGGCACCTGAGCAGTTACATGTTATCTTTGATGATGGGGTGTGGGATTTGTTTTTTCTCGCTAGTACATCCTACTTTGAAACAGTACTGGACTTGCCAGCCTAGAAGGCTGATGTTGGCCAATCAGATGTGACTTTCAAAATTTCTAGGTTAACAAACCCACACTCAAGTCCATTCTTTCATTTTTCTGTTGATAGCTATGAAGAGTTCTACTCAGGGAACAGCACAGAGACAACAGGGTTTTCTCGAGGTGAACAAAAGAAGGACTTTCTTACAGGATAACAGCTGGATAAAGAACCGTCCTGAAGAAGAAAGGTAAGAGGATGTGGAGTGGGTGGATGAGTAGAGAGAGAGCCATTCTCTGTTTGGGAAGTGAATGGCTATCTAAAAAGGGAATACTTTCATTTTAAAATACTTTGCTACATGACTTAATTTTTGGTAAGATTTATGAAGCATAAATTGGTAGCAAAAGATTTTCAGGAACATCACTACCATTTCTACTGTACACATACCGAAGAAGCTGTGTCTATAGCGAGAGAAAGCAGGGTTTCATTGTTATAACCAAATAGGTGCTTGTGGTGGGGAGATTTCTGGTGCATGTGGACCATGTCAGTTGAAACAAACACAGAATAGTATGATTGCACATTTTGAAATAAAACTTATTTATACACAAATGAAGTCAATAAATTTGTAACTAATTTTAATCCCAACTATCTCCCTCCAGCTGGTGGTAAATATGGTATTACTTTGAAAGGGCAAAGACTTATCATTCAGAAAGCTTAGTCTGCTTTGAGCATTGTTTCAATGATGATTTTAAAGCTATGACCATATTGTCTTCCTGCCAACATAGATTTACAATAGACATTTGTCCAGCCCAGATATATCTTTATTATAAATTATGTATATACATGTGCACACTTTTCTGATTTCCTTTTATGCATCAGGCTTGATACTAGGTACTTTATATATATCAAGCATTAGTAAATCTCACAAGAATCACACAAAGTGGGTATAATATCCTCATTACACAGATGGGAAATCTGATACTCAGAGAGGTTAAGTAACTTGTCTAATGGCACACTACTATTAAGTGGTGGACTCAAGATTTTAATGTGACCATTATCTTTCCAGTATACCAATGGTTTTCAATCCAATCAGGGTAATTTTACCCTCAGGGGATATTTGGCAAGACATTTTTAGTTGTCAAAAGGGGAGGAGTACACCTGACATCAAGAGGGTCAAGGACAGTGATGCTTCACAGGACACTTCCCAGAACAAAAAATGATCAAATCCGTAATGTCAATAGCGCTGAAGTTGAGAAACCCTGCGTTACAGAATACTTACTCTGAATTTACTGTCTGTGGGTGGTTATTTGAGGAGTATACTTGCAACTGTTAAATAAAAAATGTCTAGTGATTTCTGTGATTAAACATTATTTTAAGGGACTATGGGGGTATTTGGAGATTCACACTAACTTTTAGAGTTAACACTCTTGGACAACAACTACTTCCTTCTGTGAAGCAACATTATGACTTCTGTCAGAGCCTAATATGGCATTTCTGTTTTTCCATAGTGGTAGAGTGATGCCAAATGTAGAGCATAAATTTTGGGTTGCAAATATTTGCACAGATGGATAAAGACAGAAATATCTAAGACAAATTACACTTGGCAGGGATGATGGTTTTTATGCCAAGCATGCCTCCTTAAAAAGTCCCAGGGAAGCCAGCTTGGGTGGTATGACAGCTGCTAAATGAGGGGAAATTGGCTCTGATGTTTCCCCTACTCCCACTGGCCCCGTCCTGGGCTACGTGTTATAATTTTTCTTCAGGTGAAAACATGTCTGGTGTCTGCTACTCTCTTCTAAGTTTAGGGAAGGATACCAAGGAAGATAAAGAAGTTCTCTTGGGATATTTGGTGGTATATATTTGCTGGAGCTGTTTCACTATTCTTCTTTGCTTCTAATTGTCTACTATTATATTTTTATAGCTTTATTATACATGGTTTCAGAGTGTTGAGTAACATTAGTGGAGCAGAACCAGGAGAAATGTGGTATTTCAGGTTTGATTGGGTTGACATGAAAATGGTTCAGGTACTTACTCTCTGCCTTGGCTCAAGACCAAAGGCTCTACTACATGTTTTGACATTTCCTAAAATTGCCTGTACTTTCAGGTCTGCTGTGCAAACTAAGAAGGACATGGCTTTGGGATTTTCTATCTGATGGTCTTTTGCAGGGTTGACCAATAGGAAAAGCAAAAGTTTGGAGTAAAATGGGTCCTAGACCCATCTCTGTCACTTGCTAACATTTTGGCCTTAGGAAAGCCACAAAATCCCTGATCAATTTCCTTATCTGTGAATTGGATAGGAGGGTCTCTTCCCTGCCTAATTCATAGGGTTAAAGACCAGAGCAGACTGTGTATTCACATGGATCAAAAATGGACTATATCTCCGGTGAATAATTACCAAATAATATTAGTAATTATTTTCCTACACTTGTCAAGGAAAACTATCAAGTCCATAAAATGAAGATGTCCAGACATAATGGGCTTAATTAATTTTAGAACATTTTTATAGAAAGCTTTTGCCTTCCTGTAAAAAATGACTCTCCTAATACATACAAAGTAGGCAGCCTCGTGTTCCCACACTCTGATGGAAAATCAAAACAAAACAACAAGCACTCACTCCATTGTTGAATCACATGGAAATCTCATGGAATAAATTAGAATAACGATCATTTGTACTGACAAATTTGTTTCTTTCCACCGTGCTCTTTCAAGTGGGGACTGGTTAAAATGAATACATAGTTGTTTTTTTATGCTTGAAGTAAAATGAATTGACCTTGCCAAAAATTGTGAGCTGTTTAATGTCTCCCTTACTTAGCGATTGCTAAATACTGTGGTAACTTTTCACGTGACTTCATTTTGTTCTTTCTCTGCAGAAATGAAAATTATGGTAAGGTGGTGCTGAACCGACATAACTCCCATGATGACTTGGAGAGGTGAGTGTTTCAGACAAACGACATCATTAGCAGAAACACAAAGGCGGTCGTTTTTGAGAAGACTTGTTCCAGACAGGCTGCATATTTGCGGTTGCCTCGGGCTTTCCTGGATGCCTGGGCACGTGAAGGATGCTCTGTGATATCACCAGGGGTTTGTACAGGGCAAACCTTGTGCTTCTCTAGCTCTATGCTTCCCTTCATGCCGCTTGAAGAGTAGAGTAACCAATCCTCTGCTTCTCATGGGAAAGGGAAAGAGAAAGGGCTCCCCCAGAGACTTGACCAGATAAGATATCTCTGAACCTCAGGGAAAGGAACTCTAAAATGAAGGCCTAACAGCTCCAGAGTGCACCTGCTTTCTGGGGTAGTGCACTCCTTTTTAGAAATTTCTAGGCTTGTAGAAAACCAGCAACTAATACTCAGTGGCAAATGGACTGACAAAGACAAATTAGTAGGGAAATTCAGACAAAACTAGTAATCATAATGATTTCAATAATCTAAAATTGATCAAAGAAATAGATAATATTCTTATTAAGACACATTTACACTTGCACACATACAACCACACCCATCAAAATAACCCAATTATTTATCAGACACAAGTTTTATCTGGTCCAGTGGCCTGCATGTCACTAAGACGTACATAAGAAAGGAGTGCAATTGTCTTTCATGGTATGATCTTTAAAAAGTTAAGTAGATACCTTCAATGTGTCTATTTTGGAAACTTGTGGACTTTTCTAAACTCTTTTAAACCTGGTCATAATTTTGACCTGTTGGAAGGTGCTGAGCTTACAGCCCTCTGCACAAAGTGTCTGGTTTTCTGGTTTCCAGCCTCAGTGCATCTGGCTGAGTGACTGCTCTGTGATTCGGCAGCCCCTCCCTGTGCCTTCTTGTTCTTCATGATTTTGGAGATCACAGCTTTGTTCTGAGTGGGCCCCATATCACCAAACAAAGGGAGCTTGATCACTGAGTCCAGCCTCCCGTGGAATTGCTCCCTCCACTTTATTGGCCCCTCTGTGGGACTATTAAATAACATGAACAGAAAAACTAAGCTTCATATTCTCAGTGTGTTTTAGGATAACAGGATCTTAAGGCCTCCTGTGCTTATTTTATATGTGAAATTATTTTGGTTTCCTGAAACCTTCCTGTTGGTGGGCAGCATTTTGGCTTAAGCAGCATACTTTTATCTTCAATAACAAAAAACCTTTAAGCCCAAGACATTTTCCCGTTGACCTACATCTAGTGTCTCAAACTACATTTTCTGAAAGGGTAGTATAGATGATTTTTTTCCTTGCACTTGCTCAAACAGATGTCCACTTGACACTTGTTTGCCCCTTTTCCGAGGCTATATCCACTTTGGTGTTTACTCAGCACCACTTTGGAGCACCTACTATGTGTTGACATTGTGCTAGGTGCTGGGAATACAAAGATGCATCAGACACCATCCTTAAGGAGCTCTCACATTCATGAAAAATGGATGGATCCATAAACTAAAATATTAAATAAAATTTCCTGTGGACAGTGCTCTTGTGGAAGTGTGTGGGAATGCTTTGGGGAGAGAGAGGAGAGAGACTAACTCTGCCTAAATAGAGGCTGTGGTCATGCGGGTGAGTGCTGCCGCCTGAAGGATGAAGAGGAAAGATTCCCAAGTAGGAGAGGGTAGCTGGTGGACATGGGGCCTGGAAAGAAGCACTCCCAGCAGAACTGACCAATGTGTGCAAAGAGCTCCTTGTGATCAGAGACTGAAAATAAAGAAAAAGAAAATAATAAATTCTCAACACCCTAGATAAAAAGCTTCATTTTATCACAAACTAGAAAATTTTACGGTGTACTTCTCTGTCAGACCATTAAAACATCCTACCTAATAATAGACAAATATGCAAATTGACCATACCTCTGACACACCACAAGCTACACCCACCAGCCAATCAGAGCGAGTATGCAAATTAACCCAACCAAGATGGCTACAGCCACAGAGAGCAAGGTTTCCTAGGTAACAGAGGAAGCCAAGCTTTCCGCTTGCCCTTGCCAGGCCTAAGCCTCCACTCAAGCTACAAAGTTTCAATTATAGAAGGTAAACAAATTCAAACAGAAATGGCGGCAGAATGGAGATTGAGAGAGCAGGCCAGGGTTGCTCCCGGCAACAGGGGAAGCAAAGCTTTCTGCACACCCTGGCCGGGACCACCCGCTTAAGCTACAAAGTTTCAATTATAACCCCAACAGAAATGGTTGCCAGCCATGGAGGGAGCCCCAGGCTTGGCTCCGCTCCAGGCTACAAAGTTTCAATTGTAGAAGGAAAATAAATTCCAGATACCAGGGCCTCTGCTTGGGTTGCCAGGGGTCGTGACCGGCCTGCAAACCACCACAGGCCCCTCACTCAGGCCGTCCCACACCCCAAGGGAACCCCACCCTGATCCGGGGCACCCTTCAGGGAAAACCAGCTGGCCCCCACCCCTGTACCAGGCCTCTATCCTATCTAATAAAAGAGTAATATGCAGATTGATTATCACTGCAACACACAATATAGCTGCCCCCATGTGGTCAAAGATCCTGCCCCCATGTGGACACAAGATGGCCACCACAAGATGGCCAGCAGGAGAGGGCAGTTGGGAGGCACTCGGCCTGCAAGGGAGGGCAGTTGAGAAGGACCAGGCCTGCAAGGGAGGGCAGTTGAGAGGGACCAGGCCTGCAAAGGAGGGCAGTTGGAGGTAATCAACCCTGCAGGAGAGGGCAGTTAGGGGTGACCAGGCTGGCAGAGGAGGGAAGTTGGGGGCAAACAGGCTGGCAGCAGAGTGGTTAGGGGGTGATCAGGCTGGCAGGCAGAAGCAGTTAGGGGCAATCAGGAAGGCAGGCAGGCAAGCAGTTGGGAGCCAGCAGTCCTGGATTGTGAGAGGGATGTCCGACTGCCCGTTTAGGCCCGATCCCACTGGAATCGGGCCTAAACGGGCAGTCGGACATCCCTCGAGGGGTCCCAGATTGGAGAGGGTACAGGCTGGGCTGAGGGACAACCCCCCTCCGTGCACGAATTTCGTGCACCGGGCCTTTAGTGTCAAATAAGCGTAAAGGATACTTGCACAGATGCCTACTGTGAGCCAGGTGCTATTGTAAGGTCTGGGCACAAAATGAAACCCCTGCTGTCATAGAACTTGCAGCCCAGTTGAAGGCGGAGGAGGGAGGGACGGAAGATAAGTAAACACAATATAGAATGTTCTGTTGTGGTAAGTGCCAGGAAGACTAAAGCCCACTAATGGGCGTACAGTGACAGTGTCTGAGAAGGGGCAGCTTTACGGAAGGGTTGGATGGCCCTGCAGCACCTACTTGCATTCGAGCATTGCATGCAATGAGGAGCCATACCACGGTTTGACGCTGAGTTTCTAAAAACTGGGGGAATTGTGTGAGGCATTTTCCTTTACTTCATTCTTGCCTTAACTGACACTATTCTCTCTACTCTGTTTCAGTGTATTCACATTTATGTATCCTTCAAGGTCCCGCTCAAACTGCTCCCCACCCATAAAGTCTTCTCTGATTCCTACCTCTGGAAATAAGCTTTCTCAGCTTGGAACTTCCTTGTACTTTACCTGAGCCTCCTTTACAACACTGACCACTTTCTTCCTGTGGGTGTGGGAAGGTATCTAATTTGTCCCTCTAGCTCTGCATGTGTCGAGTCCACAGTTGTTTCTTAATTTCCTCAGCAGCACTGTGCATTGTATACTGTGTACCTCCACATATTAGCTTAATAAAAATATACAACATCAAGTTGAAAATTAAATCTTAAATATACTGTTTCTGGACTTTTTACCAATTTAATACCTTTGATCTGGCAGCTTCAAAGGAAGCTTTGATGTGCAAACACAGTAAATCATGGCATAATTCCCCAATGAGCTTGCTTTCCCTGTCCCACAGGGTTATGCAAGACTTTAAAAAGGCTTTATATTTTTTGCTGATTGGTCATTCTGATCAAGGTATTTCCATGATCCATGATTGATGATCATAATTCATACTATTGAGACTTCTATCCTCTCTGCCCTGATTTCCTTGTCTTCTTCCCTCTCCTTTTCTTTTGTCTTTCTCAACTCTCTGTCTTCTGTTTCTCCTCTCCCTGCTTCTCCCTATATCTCTTCTCTTCTCCTCTCCTTCCAACATCCATCTGTTCTATCTTCTCTCACTTTTTTTTTCATTTCTTTCTAATTTTTCCTGTTTCTCTTTTCCTTCTTTCCTCTCCTTCCCTTTCTTCTGCCAATATGTTCTCATCTTTCAACCCTGTCCACGGTGCTGAACTTTAAATAAAGCAATTTGTAATAGGCCTGTTGGGCTGCCTTATGTGCTGGAAAAACTCTGCAAACAAAATATAGCTGATTGTAGTAGACTGACTTCCTGTTATGTAAAAATCAACAACATTGACAAGAGTACATACTAATCATTTTGCATGTTGTGTTGTTTCCTCAATGTTACATTCTAGTTAGAAATAAGTGGACTTAGAGAAGAATTCTTTTATTAGCAAGAGATATAACCTGCTTTACTGATGCAGATATAACCTGCTTTATTGATGCAGAACTTTAATAGCATGTTTGGGAGAAATATCCTGGGCAACTCATTTCCCAGGCAGTCATGTCTCCCAACAGTAATCTATATCTCTCAGAGTGTGAAAATAAATGTTTGGGAGAGGACACAGGGGTCAGTATAGAAAGCAAGTGCTATTAGAAGGAGTTTGGTCCCATAATGTAGGGTTTTCCATAATTTATTTTTTCCAAGTAAAAATATTTGGATACTTAAGGTCTATCTTTTAATGATAACATATATCATCTCCTACTGACTAGGCCAAGATTTTACCAAATGCATGGTAGGTTTTATAAACTATTTTTTTATCATTTATTTGATTTTTATTTATCTTTGCTATAGGAAAATAAATGAGATAAATGAGCTAAAAGCCACAATTAGCCGGTACAGATCTGATGACAGTTTGGACAGGTAAGACATTTTGAACTGTGTAAACAAATGCATGCCATATATTAAATCCCATTTCCTATAAAGCATGGGGTATTTAAATGTTTACCAAGGTAAGCTTTGAACCATTATATTTTATATGCAGGCACAGAAGGGCAATAAGAATTGAATTTTCTTCTTCAAAACTCAAAATCTTGACTCAATAACACTATTTTCCTAAAATCCTGCTAATAGCAAATTGATAGAAAAAAATTGAAGAAACTGGTTTGAGTATAGGTAGGGTGGGCATTGTGTGGAATAGGTTCAATTTAAAAGGAAGACTATAGTTATTTTCGTGAATATGAGTTGTCATTTCTTATTTCAATTTTTGGTCTTTCTATCCCAATGGTGGAGAAACAATAGTTTCTATGTCACTACTTTATGGAGAGAGTGTAAATTTTAATAACACAATAGTTTTGATCCACTATAGGATAACGACATTAGCTCTTTACTTTAGAAAGGGAAATGATTCTTTCAGCCCTGGTGTCACCATATGAATTATAGAATGAGTACATTATTGTTGTGCCTGTTGTTAGGAAAAGGCTCATCTCTATAGAGAAAGTTCAGAAATGTATACTCAGGTTGAACTGTAAATGCTACAAATCACATTTAAATTTTATATTTGGTAGAGATGCATAGTAAGCATAAGTAAAGAACATAGTTAACATCTTTAATTGGAGTCTAGACACAATGGACACCTGCAGCCATTGATAATTGAGGTCACTCCCTTTGGCTCAAGATGTGCTATTATTATAGACAAAAATGCTGTCTGCTGCGTTTAAAGCAGATATGCTGAAACTTATAATATCACATTTGTTCAACATTCAGGCTATGCCAGTGTTAATTGACACAGCAAATGTATATACTTTACTCACAGATTTCAAAATCAGTTACCTAAAGGAGGACTGTCAGCACTGGTATCCCTAACGAGCTGACACCTCTCTTATGATTAACAGCCTTAACAAGATGAGTTTGTAGAAGTATATGTGCTAGATCTCCTCTCCACAGCACTGAGTGGAGAGAGGAGTCAAAATGCCTCTGTCCATTCACCCTGGCCTTGCTGGTGTTCTATTGCATCATTAAATTAGAAGAAGAAAATGCAATTTCTAGGAATGAATTTGAAAGTAAGATAATTATGCCTCAAGAAAGGTAACTATGTAGGAGAACTAAGCCTTTGTAGGCTCTGTGTCTGAAAGTTTATCAGGCCAGTCAGTATAGAGCCTGAAGCATTAGCCAGACCAGACCAGACCAGACCGGACCACATGGGCAAACTAGCTGAGCCACCGTCAGCTCAGCTGCATGTTAGAATTACTGAGAGAGCTTTTAACTGTCACTGTTAACTTGTTCCCACCACCTCTCATCCCAAAATTTTGGATTTAATTAGTCTGAAGTGAGGACCCAGGCATTTTTTAAAAAAAGTTTATAAAGTGATTCTAATGTGCAGCCAGAATTCAGAACCACCAATATAGCCCCAAACCTTAATTTTATACACTAAAATATGAAGCCAGAGATAACCTGCTTTATTGATGCAGAATTTTAATAGCATGTTTGGGAGAAATATCCTGGGCAACCCATTTCTCAGGCAGTCATGTCTCCCAACAGTAATCTATATCTCTCAGAGTGTGAAAATAAATGTTTGGGAGAGGACACAGGGGTCAGTATAGAAAGGCAAGTGCTGTTAGAAGGAGTTTGGTCCCATAATGTAGGCCACTCCTAATGAAAGATATGGAATAATTTTAGTAGGGAGATGACAAAATATATATGGTGTATGGGTATATGTGCATTTCAATAAAAATGAATTTAGTTTAAATGAAATGATAAAAGTACTGAGTTTACATTTGAAAAGTTCCCTTTAAATATACATATTTAGTTTAAAAATATGAGATATTATAAAGAAACATAAATAAATAATAGTGTATGTAGCATGTTATATGACACAAATCCTGACAGTGGTTTAATGATGAAGTTGGAAAATCTAGGTTAGGGCGACCTCTAGTGTTTTATTGTGGAAATGTACCCCCCAAGTAATATTGTTAATAGCATTGGGTATTTTCTTTCTCCAATACTGATTCCTATTAAATAACATATCACAAGTTTGCAAAAACTTAATTTACCAGAGAAGCACAAAGTAATCTCTGTAAGTAATAAGACATTGGCATACATATTGGAATGGTGGTTTAGAGTTCTCCCCATGATTATTCATAGACTGGAAGAGATAGAGGAGGTGAAGAATAATAACTGAAGGAGGTTTGGAACAATTCACAACAGAATCCGATGTATGATGACCTGGACAGAGTTTGGAGATAGACTACTTCCTGGTTGTGTGGCCAAGAGAATGTCACCCACCTTCTCTGAGATTCCATTTCTTCATCTATAAAATGAAAATAATTACACCTATATTATAGGGATGTTCTGAAGAGTAAAGGAAAATGTATAAAATGAGCAGTAAAGAGAAATAGGTAGCCATTTGTATTATTAAATGCTGTACTGCCTTCTTAGACTTACACTGTAGAATTTTTATTAAATTCATTTAATGCCAGAACTCACCTTTACTTAAACCTCAAGAACGTTTGGTATTGAGGTTCTGTTTGCTTTAGACTGATTGTTGCTTTCAGTGTTCCACAGTAGCAATTTCCCAAGATGATTTTTACTTTATATGAAGATCTCATAAGCAGCTATAAAGTCTGAGTAGAATTTCCCAGGGGCATTAAGGATTTAGGATTATCTGACATCTTACATATGGTACCCACAGTGGTTTACTGCAGTTCTTTACATAGAAACATCTTGGAGGCTCAGTAGCAGTTAGTGCAGGGGTCATATTCATAGTCTTTGCCTGATGGTCCCCTTAGGTAGGAGATTTTTATACATGGACTCTAGGATTCTGTATAAGCTAATGGCTGTATTATGAACAGTCTGTTGGGAATATGGAGCTATGGAGCTTCCTTCCCTTTTACATTTAAGAGTTATCAGTGTGTGGCATCCTATATAATAAAAGCCTAATATGCTAAGTGTCCAGTCATCCAATTGTCTGTTCAGCTAATCAAAGCATACTATGCTAATAATACGCTAAGGCTGCTCAACTGCTCGCTATGACGTGCACTGACCACTAGGGGACAGACAGTTGACCAGTTGACCAGTCGCTATGGTGTGCACTGACCACCAGGGGGCAGACACTCTGACCTGTAGATTAGCTTGCTGCTGGGGTCTGGCTGATCGGGACTGCGCGAGATATGCCAGACACACCCTGGAGCCCTCCTGCGGTCCCTCCCTAGCTGGCCAACCTCCCGCATCCCTCCTCAGTCCCAATCATGCACTGGTAGGGTCCCTTGGCCTGGCCTGCGTCCTCTGGCAATCCAGGATCCCTCGGGGGATGTCAGAGAGCTGTTTCAGCCTGATCCCGCAGGCTAGGCAGAGGGACTCCACTGGTGCACGAATTCGTGCACCGGGCCTCTAGTTATTTACCATAAACAGAAACTGTGTTTGGGGCTGACTCATAAAATTTTGATGTATTTACCCAATATTTTAGTGACACATGTCAAAATGACATCTAGGAATTTAAATTATTTTAAATGAATGACAATTGAGTCATATTTTTTCTCACATAAATTTTTTTAAGAGTGAGGCATCGTGTCCATCTTCCCAGAAATGGTTTATATAAAACCCTGTTCTAAAATTGTTGGTAAAAGTGAAAGTTTCGAGACGGTCATAGTAGACCCATAGTGTGGGATCAGTAGAAAAGTCTCACTGAACTTCTGTTCTCCTGAGCCTAATTTTGTTCCATCCTAGTTTTATGCAAGTCTGCAGAATGTTCCAGAAAACAGCCCACATCTCAGGAAGAGCCTGGTGTGAGGGAAGGAAGGGATGAAACAGGGGCTACAATCATGAGATCCCACCACGGGCATGGAGTCTCCAGGGTTTCTAGTTTGTCTTTTTTGACCCAAGGGACAGACAAACACACCCTATCTAGACCCATCCTCCTTGAGGAGAGATGAGAGTAGAGGGATTAAACCCTCTAATGGCTAGTAGGCCCTATTAATGAAAAGTCAAAGTAAATTAATTCACCAGGGTAATGTAACTCTTTTAACAAGTTCCTTCTCTCACCCCCAAATCTCTGTGGGTTAGCACAATAGATTACTGCTTGCTCTCATCAGAGTCCAATGTGATTGGCTGGAAGAATAGGGGACTTTGCCCATGAAGTCACTCAGGGACCCATGTTCTTTCCATGATTTAATGCTGCCACCTTCAATCCATGGGCACCAAAGCCATAATGGAAGGAGAATAAGGAGCATGGGTATCATGCAAGAGGTTTTAGGATGTGTCTGGAAGTGGCAAACAAGATTTTTGCCTCCATTCTCCAGTCCAGAACTCAAGCACGTGGTCCTAACTTAATGAAGACTGAGAAATGTGGTCTTCCTGTGTGCTCAGAAAAAAATAAAATGAGATTGTCTATGCCACAAAACATTTTAAAAATACTTGTCTTCCTTTGGTGCACTTTACCAACATAGAAAGTACTGTTATTGTCTATGTGTATTACTAAACAATAATGAATATAAAATAGTTAATGAGTTAAATGCTCAATACATCAGAAAGGCTAATTGCAAAGCATGAACTTTAAAAATTCCAAACTATCAAAATTGCCTCATAAATAGATTTTTTTTTGCCACAAGTAGCTTCTTAATTGTAAAAATTTTCTAAATGTAACACCTTTCTCTTTTTACTAGAGAAAGGTTATGTCATGAGTTATCCTAGCATAAAAGAAGTCTAAAAGGAGTTTAATAATGTAATGTTCATCCAATCTTTTGTCTTGTTTCTTCATAAAGGATCTCAGACAGACATGATGCTGCTAAAACGTATAAGGCCAAAACCTTGGATAACCAACTAACCAATAGGTACCAGTATTTACTAACTTTGGGAAAGGCTCAAGTTCAATATATTTCTAAGCATGACTTATTCACTTACAATTCTTCAACCCTATTTAATATCTTTCTGTAAATTCTTATCCTCTATGTTTTTTTTTAACACAAAAATCTGGAGTAAAAACCTTTATTCCTGTTCATGGTTAGAGAAATGTAAAATCTTGTTTCCTGGCTTAAAGTTCAAGAGAGATCATTGCTTCAGGCCATCGTTCCTACCACACTTATGCTTGTCCTGATGGATAGATTAGCAAATACACGTAAATGTCAACTTTTAAATTCTTATTGCTAAACAAAATTACTGAAAAAATACTTTTCTGAAAGAAAAAAATTTCCTCTGCAATCTAGTACAAGACAGTAAAATATTATAAAATCACATTACCAAATTTACTCAAATTCTGATGCTTTCCTTTTCTTTCTCTCAGATAATCTCTAACCCTTAACAATCATAATTTAAAATTCATGGACAATGTCAAATAGATGCAAGTATGTATTAATTCTTCATTGCTGCTCAAACTTTTGTCTTTTTTTTTCCTTCTAGAAATATGTCCGCATTTAGATCACCAGAAGCAACAAAAATGTATGTACTTTTCTAATTGAAGTTACGTTTTCAGAATAAAGTGTATTTCTTTATATGTTTTAAAAACAAACAAACAAAACAAAACAAAACAAAACAGGATATACTTCCATCAGGCCAAAGTTTAATTGTAATACAATTGCTTAGGCAGAGGGAAACTGTAGAAAGACTGAAATGGTCTGCAAAGCTTCAAATATTTACTATGTGGACTTTAACAGAAAAGGTTTGCTGAGCTCTGCTCTTAACCAAACACCAAAGCCTAACTACTTCTTTTCTTTTTTAAATCTAGATTTTTTGTTTGTTTTGTCCTCACAGAACCATTTTATTTTTTCTTATTCCCATGCAATTAAATCATTCTTTCCCCACATTCAAGTGCCTCTCCAAACACCCATCATATCTACAACTCAACTGAGTCATGCAATCATGGTTTTGTTAACAACCTATTCAGATGAAATATATTTTCCCTTAATGTACTATTGGCAGTTGTAAATTACCCAAACTAGGTAGATTTAAAATGTTTTTTCTTTAATCCTCACCTGAGGATATGCTCATGGATTTTAGAGAGAGGAAGGAAGATATAATTTTTAGTCACAATATAATTATAAGATTAAAACATATATACATAAAATGCATATATATATATTTGTATATATATATATGTATATATATATATTTGTATATATATATATTTGTATATATATATATATATATATATATATATATATATATATATATTCATAGCACACCCGAATTGATTGGTCTGGATTTCAAACACACAATTAATGTCATGTAATGAATGATTTCCTCATTCAGTTCCCTGGGTTTTAGTTACTAAGATGAGAACCTGTCAATTTATAAAATAGATAAACTGAAGAAGAACTTTTTATTTTTGTCCCTCCGTCTTCAAGTTAAACATTTTGTGGTGGATGGCGAGTGGGTGGGAGTATGAGTAGGTTATAAGACCTTTAACGGTGAGATAGAATGAAAAAGTTTCAGGAACGTGAATATTTGTTCTTGTGATTCAACAGGCGACCTGGAGGTTTTGTCAGTCCGAACACCACCAGCACCCTCCCTCCCACCTCTGCTACAACCCCTGTAAAGAAAAAGAGGTACGGTGGGCCCCTTGTGTCAGCCTCTTGCCGATATTCTCTCAGGGATTCTTCTTTAATAATTACGGAACCGAATCACCTACCAAGGCCCCAGGCAGCATTCAGAAGTTGCTCTGCCCTTCCTCCTCGCCCCTCCCCTTCCCAGGGATCCGCTGCCTGGTCAATTCTGTTGTCCGAAAACTTCAGTCTACCCCCCCACCCCCCAATCTCCTTTTCAAACGTGCGATCTTTTCTCCAGTTCCCTCAGGGCCTTGAATATCTAGGTGTTGTTTTTGACAATAGAGCCCAGATATTCAGGTAACTACACAGTTATTGCAGATATTCAGGTAACACATTTTAATAAAATCCTATACAGGGAATGCTTTACCCTGAAATAATGACCGTGTGTGGCCACAGGGGGCCAGGCTCCTGAGACCAGCTTGCTTGGTGGTGCCTCCTCTGCTCTGTGGATCGGGCTGACCCTCCTTCCAAGCAGAGAGTCAAAGACCGTGTCTCCAGACATTGATCTGTGCCTGTGTGATTGTCGCCTCCTCCTCCAACTTCTCCTGCATGGCCTCCCACACTCTGTCTGCGCTGGTTCCCTTTAGTTAACAGGCACCAAGAAGTAGCTAGGCCTGTGGCAGCAGAATAGTCTCCACCGTGCGATGGTGGAAGGCACTTGGCATGTTGGAGAGAACACAGTGCTAGTGAACCAGGCCGCTAATGGAAAACAAGCATTTGTGAACCTCAATGCTTTGGGCAATTTCTGTTTTCTTTGCCTACGAGTAGGATTGTGCCTGGTACAGGGCAGGCGCAGCGTGTTTGTTGATGGAGTAGTTGACTGCCCTGGTGCTGCCAGGGTCCTCCTGGAGGGAAATGGCTGACTCTATTTTTCCTGCAGTTGGGATCCTGTTTGTATCTGCAGAATCTCAGAGAATGTGATCATCCTTCTCTTGGACCCGAATTTCACATCGCCTTGATCCTTTGTTTGTTAGAAACAGATTCTTAAGGTCAGTTAGTTCAATGTCGCACCCAATGCAAGAATCCTTCCTCTAACAATCTAGGCCTAACTCAGGACCCCTGGCGCCAGCGGTACGCCTCTCATTTCTATGATCCACCTTTGACTAGCTATGGTGGGCAGCATCTACTACTTACACTGGGGTGAAACCTTCTTTGATTTACTCCTATCTCATCTTAGTTCCCTCCTGTGGGTGCCTCAGAGAATACACCTGCTTCAAAAATTGTGTTTTGTTTTGTTTTGTTTTGTTTTAGAACTTTCTTTTTAATGACACAAGAAATGCTTATACTAGTAGAACAGGCTTTCTCTTAGGCGTGGGACTGCTCTGCTTCCAGACCAAAGTACTTTGTAAAGGCACTGGATGCACAGGGGTTACCAAGAAGGAGGGGGAGCCCAGAAGTCCTGAAATTTCTGAAGGTCCAGCTTTCAGCACTGGCTGCAACCCTGGGCATCATTCACTGGTCCCTTTTCACATGCTACATGCTTTTCAAGTTCCCACTTGCTTCTTAGAGAGAACAAAATGCGGCCCGAGTTCAGGTTGCTAAGGACAAGCTAAGCTGATCTAACCGTGCATTCCTTTTCTAAAAGACAGGCCGGCTGTTGTTCTTTCCACTGCAAATACCGGAAAGTCTCGACCCTCCCCACTCTAAACAAGTATTTGTGCTACAACGTTGAAGTTACCTTTTGACCACAGTGGAAAATCAATTATTTTATCCAATCGCCTTTGCTGCCTAAATCAGAAGTCGTAACAATATGGAACATTATTCTCCTTTGCAGCACATCTTCTTATCAGACACTTGGCTTCATTTTTCTCTTAACAAAGATGATGGGTATTTAAAAATGCTCCTGACTGGGATAAGAAAAGAAAGCTCTCATTGTTCTAAGTCTTTCTTTTACTTTCTTTTCTCTCTCTTGGTTTTTGTTTTGTTTCATTTTGTTTTAATTTTGACCTCAAGACATAGATCTCTACTTAAGGGTGTTTTGGAGAGGGCGGTAAAGGAAACAGGCAGGGCGTTGAGAGGAAAGACAGACGTCTGATTGGTTGTTTCTTGCAGACCCTTCAGTGACCCTGCACTGAAAACCTTCAATGTCCATGTGTGATACTGGAGCCTCCCCTGTGATTTTTTTATACCTTCAACTTGTTTTTGCAGCAGAATTTGTTTATTTATTTATTATAGTTGGCATGCAATATTATGTTAATTTTGGGTGTATAGTATATTGTTTTGATATTTATATACTTTACAAAGTGATCACCACAATAAGTCTAGTACCAACCTGGCACTACACAGTTATTGCAGCATTGTTGACTATATTCCCTGTGCTGTACTTTACACCCATGTGATTAGTTTTACAACTGGCAGTTTGAACTTCTGAATCTCCTTCACTTTTCGCTCATACTCCCCGCCCCCTTCCCACCTGACAAGCATCAGTTAGCACTCTGTATCTATGAGTTTGTTTTTGTGTTGTTTTGTTTGATTGTTTATTTTGCTTTTTAAAAGATTCCACACATAAGTGAAATCATATGGTACTTGCCTTTCTCTGCCTAACTTATCTCACTTAGCACAATACCCTCTGGGTCTACCCATGTTGTTGCGAATGGAAAAAGTTCATTCTTTTTATGTCTGAGTAATATTCCATTATACATATGTACCACATCTTTATCCATTCATCTACAATGGACAGCTAGCTTGCTGCCATATGTTGGCTATTACAAATAATGGTGCAATGAATATGGGGGTGCATATATATTTTTGAACTAGTGTTTTCAACTTCTTCCTATAAATAGTCAGAAGTGGGTTTGGTGGGTCATATGAGAGCAATATTTTTAATATTTTGAGGGCTCTCCATATTGTTTTCAATGGTGGCTGTACCGTTTTACATTTCCACCAACAGTGCACAAGGGAGCATCTTGGGAAGGGCCCTGGTGCAGGCAGAGGCCAGCCACCATTTGTGTGGGTTTTGGGCTGTGTGGTAGGAACTTTAGTGCAAGCTGAGGACAGCTGTCACTTGTGTGGAGCTTGAGGGTGTTTGGAAGAGACTGCGGTGTGAGCAGAGGCTGGCTGCTGCTTGTGTAGAGGGTCTGAAGCCTCGGGAAGAGGCTCTGGCTGGGTAAGCTGGCCAGGGCCAGACCCCAGGGAATTATTAGAATTGGGAAATTAATGTTAGCCAGGTTAATGGAGAGTGCAGATTTTACACCCACCTGTGCAGGGACAACTAGGTAGGAGTAGAGCTCAGGAAAGAAACAATGGAACCTGCCAACCCTTCTGTCCCAAGAGAGAGTTTACAACAATCCTTGCCCTTGCCCTAAAGTTATTCAATTGAATTCTTCCTCTGTATGACCCAGGCAATTCTGGAACTGCTGCCTCTGTGCTAGAGCTTGGAGCTAGTGAGTTTGTGTGCATACCCTTTAAGGCCAGTATCTCAGTCTCCCACAGACCTTTTCCTCTCTCAGATATAGTCCTTGCCAGATGTCATGGG
This sequence comes from Cnephaeus nilssonii, assembly GCF_951640355.1. Lineage (NCBI taxonomy): Eukaryota > Metazoa > Chordata > Mammalia > Chiroptera > Vespertilionidae > Cnephaeus > Cnephaeus nilssonii. The sequence continues at coordinate 58,056,564 of NC_137079.1, read as the reverse complement.
AACTTTGTTTCCCAGCACAGGTGCCCCCAGCTGAAAAGCCCCGTGTGGGGCTCAGACTCATTGCTCCTTCAAAGCCGAGATATCCCTCTGATTTATTAATTGTGTGGTGGGAACTGCCGGGACCTTGTCTCTACCCCTCTTATCTGTCTTGATGTAGCTTCTTCTTTATATCCTTTGTTATAGGATCCTGTTAGGTAGTCTTCAGGTGATTCTCAGTGAAGGTTTTCTATAATTTAATTGTAATTTTGATTTGTTTGTGGGAGGAGGCGAACTCAGGGTTTACCCACTCTGCCACCCTGACTTTGCCTCGTGTTTCAGGAATTTAAAGCCAACTCTATGTCCTCCTACCCAAGCCCTCTCTGCTCTAGGCTCTGTCACTCTTCTCTGAACATCTTCATCTTTGGTTTATATCTTAATCTTTTTGACAGAGCCCTTAGCTATTTCTACCAACTAAAATTATGCCCTAGTAATGGGAAAACATCTTTCTAATTGGGTACATATGTATTTGTATATAAGCATGTACAGGGCGTCCCCAAAATGTATACACACTTTGAATAATTATAAAGGCAGTGTTTATTAAAATACATTTCATTTTCAAAATGTAATAGAATTTACAGACATTGTGTGTATACATTTTTGGGGGGACACCCTCTGTATGTGTGTGTGTGTGTGTGTGTGTGTGTGTGTGTGTATAATTGAGGTTAGCATTGCTGTGGTGTTCATTTATGTTTTCAGCATTCTTACTTGTCAGAATTTTCTATCACAATTTTTTTAAAGCCATATTTTAAGTAGAGCATAAAATTGTTATTATTTTTATTGCGAAATGCAGAAAATAGAGAGAAAATGAGGTATTTTTATGGATCTACTATAAAAAGATTTTAAAAATATTATTATTTTTCAGATTTCCTTCAGCTCTCTTTTTAAAGAAATTTCCACATTGTTTAGTGTTAAAAGACACGGGAGAGGAATTTATGTAGAGAAGCACATAGCCTTGTGTAGAGGATGGTTAGTTTCTTTGTTGTTGTTTTATTTTTTTTAAATTGTTGCCAGTATTACAGATGTCCCCCATTTCCCCCTCCTCCCCTGCCTTGTCCCCTTCACTGAACCCCTACCCCATCCCAGGCCTCCACTGCGCTAGTGTCTGTGCCAGGGGCTATGCATATGTGTATATAGGCTCCTTGTAATCTCTCTTCCACCCCCACTCCCACCCCTGTACCCCTTCCTCCCTCCTCACTGGGATCTAGGACAGTTACTTTCTACTGCATTTATGAAATATCCTTTATTTTATTTCCGGGGCCTTGTAAAAAAGTCATCTCGTTGCCTTTGTTTAGTCTAATTATTTTCAGCTTTTCCTGTAGACATGTGTGTGTGTGGCGGGGGAGGGGGGGGCGGGGGTCAGGCCTTTCAAGCACAGTGTTGATAACCGATGTCATTTCTTAACAGACAGTCCTGGTTTCCACCGCCCCCTCCAGGATATAATGCCACTCCAAGCACAGGAGCAAGCAGAAGGTAAGGGAGAGGTGCCAATTGTAATCGCTATGTAATTTGATGGGAAAAAGTGTTAGATATTGACAATGTATAATTGTGGATGTGACAGTTTTGTGAACTCTGAGTGCTGAACAAGACTATGCCCCTTGGAATGCAGCCCTGGTAGGAAATCTGACAAACTGTAAGGAGTACATAAGTAGCTGTATTAGTTTGCTAAGGGCTGCTGTAACAATGTACTGCCAATGGGGTGGCTTAACAAAAACGTATTGTTTCATAGTTCTGGAGAATAGAAGTCCGAGGTCTAAGTGTTAGCAGGGTTGGTTCCTTCTAAGGGCTGTGAGGGAGGATGTGTTCCATGCCCTTCCCTAGCTTCTGGTGGTTTCCTGACAACCTTTGCCATTCCCTAATCTATATAACCATCATCCTGATCTCTGCTTCATTTTCACATGGTGAACTCCCCGTGTGCGTGTCTGTGTCCAAATTTCCCTTTCTTATAAGGACACCAGTCATATCAGACATGGGGCCCATTCTACTCCAGGATGACCCAATCCTAACTTAAGTAATTACATCTATGATGAGCCTATTTCCCAATAAGAGCACTTTCTCAGGCACTGTGCGTTAGGGCTTCAACATACGGATTTAACCGGTAAGAGTGGCAGAGGAGAGAACAGAGTCAAGCACTAGGCAGGGCTCCCACATGGGCTCCTGGTGCACAGCAGCTTCTAGTCCAGGCGTCCTCAAACTACGGCCCGCGGGCCACATGCAGGTGTTTTTGCTGTTTTGTTTTTTTACTTCAAAATAAGGTATGTGCAGTGTGCATAGGAATTTGTTCATAGTTTTTTTTTAAAACTATACTCTGGCCCTCGAACGGTCTGAGGGACAGTGAACTGGCCCCCTGTTTAAAAAGTTTGAAGCCCTGTGTGTCTGTGGTGAACCCAGATGACAGCATGGGGGTATGTGTGGCAAGTTCTCTGCAAACTCTAAGTGATAGATGGGTGTTTTCTATTTTTACTTTTTGTTTGTTGAGAGCAATAATTAAACTAAAATTATAGGCCATGTTGGAGACCGCTTGTTCTACAATTTCTAAACAGGAACGCCAGCAACAATTTAAATTAATAAATATTGAGTAAGTGTTACTGTGCACAGTTATGGTTCTAGGATCGTGGGGTGTATCAGTGAATAAAACATGGAGTCTACACTCTGGCCTTCAGAGAAGCAGGCACAAGTGTGGATCACTCCTATAACCTATGTCATCACTAACATGTGAAGAAAAACAGGTCTCCTATTTGGTTTTGCTTTAGGGTGCCCAAAATTGTTTTCATGTTTTCAACCCCTGGAATATCTTTACCAAGTATTTCCGTGTTTCAATGGGACTTACACTGAGTGGCCAGATTATTATGATCTCTGAACACATAATAATCTGTCCACTCAGTGTATATCCTATGTAATAAAAGGCTAATATGCAAATTGTCCCCTCGACCAGGAGTTTGACCAGCAGGCAGGCCAGTTAACTGCCCATGTCCCCTCATCCTGGCCAAGCTGGCCGGACCCCACCCATGCATGAATTCATGCACTGGGCCTCTAATACACACACACACACACACACACACACACACACACACACACACACACACACTGAGTGGCCAGATTATTATGCGTTCAGAGATCATAATAATCTGGCCACTTATTTCTTAAAATTTTCATCTGCTGAGCAGGCTTTTAATCTCTCTTTTATTTCCAAATAATAGAAATATTTGAAAAGAAGTGTCATTTGTTGTAATTCAGGTTATATCTATATGGACATAAACATTATTCCATGAATAGACACAAAGAGATCAAGGTGCTTTTCTCATGCCTGTCGTTGCATCTCTCTCTCTCTCTCCCCATGTGTGTGTATTCTATTATTTATATCTATTATATTTATACTAGAGGCCTGGTGCACAAAATTTGTGCATGGGGGGGTGTCCCTCAGCTTAGCCCTCACCCTCTCCAATCCGGGGCCCCTCAGTTGGACATCCCTCTCACAATCCGGGACCACTGGCTCCTAACCACTTGCCTGCCTGCCTGCCTGCCTGATTGCCCCCTAACCGCTCCCCTGGCGACCTGATTGACACCTAACTGCTCCCCTGCCAGCCTGATCGCTCCCAACTGCCCTCCCCTGCTGGCCTGATTGCCCCCAACTGCATTGGGGAGGGGACAGCAAAAAATAGAAGACATCCCTCCTATTGCACATGGACCCTATATACAGGCCCACCCAGCCCAGGCCAGCGGATGCTTGGTATATTCTCGGATCCCTGCTCAGGAGCAGGAGGGGTGACTGGTGGCAGCACACGTGAGAGGGGACCTCCAGGTGGACACTCTGGTCCTGGCTACTGGTCCTGGCACTTCCTGGTCCTCAGTTCCTTCCTGGTCCTGCCTTCAGTCCTGGTCCCCCCACCTGTCTCAGCCTCCCATCTCCATCCTGGCCGCAGATGGCCCCCTTGGCTCCTGGGGGCTCTGTCCTCCCCTCCCAGCCTGGAGGTCCTGAGGGGAGGTTATGCTTCTCAGAGACTCCCCGGCAGCCCTGTCACTCATGTTCACACAGGGGAAGGGGTGCGTGTGGCAGAAGCAGCTATATAAATGCGGGTGCAGGGGCAAGTCCTCCGGGGTCACTTGGACAGTTTGCTGATGATGCAGATCAGGGCATTCTCATCTTTGAGGGGCTGGTTGTCAACCCAGTGGTTGGACAGGCCCTTCAGCTCCTCTTCCAGCTCAGCGGCCTTGGGCTCCAGGGCCCTGCGCTCAAATCTCTCCAGCTCCAGGAGGGCTGGCCTCTTTGCAAAGTGCTCCTGCCTCTGCGTGGCACACTCCAGCTCCACCTTGAGCTGTGCCAGCCGCAGTGTGGTATGGGTCAGGGCCTCACGAAGTCCCTCATTCTCAATGCGCAGCTCTGCATAGAGCTTCCTGAAGCCCCCTCGGGCTCTTCTGATTCGGGCTGGGGTTCTGGGTTGAGGGCCTGCTGCCTCCGGGGGGAAGGGCTGGATTCTGGGCTGATGTCCGCTGGCTTGGCCTCCTCCCCCTTTGCAGGCCCTCTCCTCTCCTTGCCAACTCTGCGGTGCTCCCTGGAGGCCTGTGGTCCCTGTCCCTGCCTGTCAGGCACCTCTACTCTCTGGGCAGGGCCATCAGAATTCTCAACCCCAGGGACTTGGGGCTGCCAGGAAGGGTCCAGGCTCTGTTCAGCCCGCTCTTGATTGGAATGGGAGAGTCTGATCAGGGGCAGGCTGGTGGGGGTAGGGGCTGTGAGGTTGGCTGGCCCCAACCCCTGATCGAGCTGGTTTGCTGGCCTCAGTGGGCAGCGGTAGTTCACTGGAGGCGGGTGGGAGCACTGACGCCCGCAGGAGGCGGGAGCAAGAGGCAGGAGTGAGCCGCTGCCCGTGGGAGGCAGGAGTGAGTTGCCACCGCCCATGGGAGGTGGGAGGGAGCTGCCACTGCCGGTGGGATCCAGGGGGAGGGACCAAGAGGTCAGCAGTTCAGCCCACTCGCCAGTCAATGCCACCTCATGGTGACCGGTTGTTTGGTTGTTTCAGTCATCACGGCCCCTTGCTTTTTATATATATGGATATAACATTAGCGAACATGCTGAATAATCACAACTTGGAATTATATCCACCTTCTGTTAAAATGTTTTTTAAAAAAGCCTACTCATTAGTAGGTGACTTCCAATTATATGAACTGTCAAGTATGGATTATATTTCTAGTTTAAACCTTCTTTCCCCTCCAGCTGTGTTTAGATATTTCTCTATGAGTAATACTTGGCTACCTAAGTGGGAAAAGTTTTAAGTAGGAGTTTTACTAGCTGCTATTACTTTCTGAGCATTATAAAATCCATCAACTTTTGTCTTGATAGAGAATAACTGGCACTTAGAAATATATATATATATATATATATATATATATATATATATATATATATATATTACTTATTTCCAAAATAACTTAGTACATTTGTCTTCTATTTAGTATTCCAATATTAATGTAAATGATTATTATAATAAGCAACTGGTTATATAACTGTGCAAAAATGTGGAAGGATTATTCATGAGTTAACATCTCATGTTTTCAATGCGCATTGAGCTGTGGATCTATGCACAGAACTGACAGATCTTGGCTATGTGCCCTTACAATGAATGCTTGCTGAATGTGATTTACATGGAAGATAAAGTGCTCCTATTTCTGATTCCTGGCTCAGATCCACAGCACCAGAACTAAGGAAAAGAGAAGATTATTGGACTAGGTTGATCAGTTTAGATATTCATTCCATTTATAGAGCACAGATTATTAATATAATGGCTAAACTGAAAGACTTCTATGTGAGGATCAGAGCTAATGCCATGCCAAGCTTTCGGGGGGAAGAAGAGAGTAATAACAACATAGCAATGCCTTTTATTTCTAAAGTGCTTTTCTTTGGAAGAGCTCAACATAAAGCTTCTGTTTCTTACCTTTAATGCCAGGGCATTCCCAGGGCTGAGAAATAGTCTTTTTAGTAAAAGCTGAAAAATAGAAGCAATTATTAAATGATGAAAGAAAGCAAAAGCTTCAAAAAGAGACCTTTGTCCTCAGAAGAGCCCAAAGAAAATGAAAATAGGTCAAACACAGATTAAAAATATGTTTTTTTCTAAATTCTCACCTGAGGATAAGTTTGTGTGTTTTTTTAAAACTGAATTTAGAGAGAGAGGGAGAGAAAGGGAGAGGGAGAAGGAGGGGAGGGTGGAGAGAGAGAGAGAGAGAGAGAGAGAGAGAGAGAGAGAGAGAGAGGCATTGTTTGGTTGCCTCCCATACATGCCATGACTGAGGATCAACCCCACAACCTAGGTATGTGGTCTGACTGGGATTCAAACCTAAAACCTTTTAGTGTATGGAATGCTCCAACCAATTGAGCCACCTGGCCAGAGAAAAAAATGTGATTTTTAATATTAGCTAATAGCTCAATGTTAACCTTATTTTCTTTCATCCTTCACTTATATACTGGTTTCCTTCTCCCTTTTCTCTCTCCTCCCATCTTCTGCAAAGGAATTTTCCCCTAATACTGACACTCTCAGTCTTTTCTGTTCTTCATTTTGTGAACCTTCATTTTTTTTCATCACATGATCTTTATCAGAGATTTCATTTCTCCCACACGTCCCTGTTTGTGTAGCACATGTGAAAAAGGACCACCATACTCTGCAATCATTATAGGAATTAGCATTTTTACTGAACTTTTCATTGTTGCTATTTATCCTTAACGGAGGATATTTTTTTTCATTGATTCTTAGAGAGTATGGAAGGGAGGGAGGGGGCAGAGAGAAAGAGAAACATCAAAGTGAGAGAGACATATGGATTGGTTGCCTCCTGCACATGCTCACCAGAGTAGGGGATGGAGCCTCCAACCCAAGTATGTGCCCTTGACCAGGAATGGAACCCTGCAGCCTTTCGTATACAGGCCAACGCTCTGACCACTGAGCACACTGGCGGGGCACTCAACTTTTTAACCTTTGACCTTTCTGTGGCCTTTGAAACCAAGGTCCACTCCAACCCTCCTTTGTTCCTTTCTTGACTTATATAGTGTGGGAACAATCAAATTTAGTTGTGTTTGGATTCAAACTTCTGTTGACATTGTGTTTGGATAAAAATCTATCACTGGCATGATGTAAACTGCACCTAAACGGTCTCAAGCCTTTTTTTTTAATCAACAGAAGAAAATATAAATAATATTTATATTTATATGTTTACCTATACCTATGACTACATAAGTCTGTGTTTATGTCTATATTTATTTTTACATCTACATCTATAACTATATCTACATATAATTCTATATATTCAATTAATATAAGGCTAGTGAAGTCAACTAGAGCTTAAATGATAAAATTTAATTTTCTAAAATAACCATAAATTTTAGCCAAAGAAAAAAGCAATTTCCTAAAATAAGTATCATCTTATGAATGATATCCATTAGTTTTTCAATGAAAGGGTCAAGAGCTGTGTGATCAAATAAAATTCTGGAGTTAAGAATTGAGTATCTGTGAAAGCTTCTTTCCCCCTTTTTGATAAAACAAGATTAAAGAGATAAGTTGTAATTCATGTCAGCGAGATATAGCATGTAAAGTTTGGAGCTTAAATGAAACCTCTGTTAGCTGATTTCTAAGGTAGCTCCTTGGTCATCAGGAGATAAATGTTCTCTGACCTCCTCTTCCTTCTCTTGCTGAGAAGGGAAACAACAGCACAGTGTTTGGAATGACCAACCTATGTCAACACTATTGTTTTCTCTGAAATCTACCCAAGGCCATCAAAACCGGTAATTTTTTTCATTTTAATAAAGACTGAAACAAGATCTTAGCTGTTCTTCATTACATTCATCTGTCTCTCTTCCTACCTCTCTGATCAAACCCCTGCTTCACTGTTTTTCTCCCCTTTCCACATCTAAATCCCTTTCATCTTAAAATAGTGTTTCCTAAAATTTAATAGCCCAATCTTACAAAAAAAAGTGAAAACCCACGAAGTTCTCAGAATTGTTAATGATACTTTCCATCTCTTCTGGTTCCTATCATGATTAGTTCATGGAAATAGCTCTCCCAGGTCACTAGTGATCTTGCTGATAAGTTCTTTTTGACCTCTCAGTCACTACGACTCCTTGACCTTTCAAAAGGCACCACTGGCCATTCCTGCCTTTATGAAGTCTCTCTCCTTGTTTTTTTTTTTTTTTTTTGAGAAATATCCTCCTCCCCACCACCACCACACTCTCCTGGGTTTTATTTCTCTAGCCATTCTTTCTCAGGCTCCTTTACTACCCATCATCCTCTGTCAAGCATGACATGTTGATGTTCCTAAAGGCTCCAAGTTGTTCTTCTCTTCTGAGTCTGTGCCCTGTCCTTCTACAGCATCTTCCATGCTCAGGACTCTAATGGCCACTTGTTTCTCTCAACTCCATCATTTATATCCATTCCATACCTATCTGAGTTACCTTGGGTGACCAACTGCCTACTCGACACCTTCACTTCAATATCTGAAAAGCACTGCAAACTCAACATGTTCAGAATAAAATTCACAATTCTCCACGCCAACCTGGTTCTCTATGTCAGCCAGCCAGTGCCACTGAAAATTTGAAGTTATTTTTTACACCCTTCCATTCTTAACCACCAATATTCAATCCACCAGTCAGTCCTGTCAATTGATTTCTGAATGCCTCTTGAATGTATATACCTCTTGCCATTTCTATCATCATGTCTCCCCTGGATCACAATGGTATCTACCTAAGTATTCTCCCTTCTTCACACTGATACACATTTCCCTAATCTCTTTTTCACACAGTTGCCAGAAAGATATTTATTTATTTTTAATTGGAACATATCACGCTCTTAAATAAAAATTGTGACCTTTATCATTCTTAGAATAAGGATACAAATCCTTAGTGTCGACTGCCAGCTCAGACCCTCATAACTTCCCTGTGCTCTCTGTTCCAACCTTCCATAGACCCTTCACATATAAGGTTTCCTCTGCCCGGAATGCAAGAGGGTCAGTTGAGCTCTCGTGGCCCTGTTTTAATCTGATTCCAAAATGTCACTTCGGGCTTATCTCTGTTGTGTTCTCTCTGCTCCGCACTAACTCAGGCATAAGTGATAGCAGCTTCTTTTCCTTGGTTTGTCCAAATACCACTTGCATAAGATTTTAATAAGGATGTGGGATGGCGTGAGTGGTAGTAATGCGTTGTAGAAGCCCAGACAAAACTATGTAAAATGTTACATTACAAATTCCTATTTGTAAGTTCGTTGGCCACCCCTGCTATTGGTCCTTTCTCATTGGCTGACATTTCTCTGTAGGCATGACCCTGTTGCTAGTCTGCTCAGCAGCCCCTCACTTCTTCTTTCTTCCATCTCTCTTTTCCTCATTTTCCTTTTCCTCTCTTCTTCTCCCTCCCCCTCACCTACAAATTACTTAAGCCAGGTAGTTTAAGTCTCTGTATCTGTGCCAGACTATCCTCATAGAAGCTTGTCCTCATAACTAAACATAATGTTATACTCACTCTTTGGGAGGCACTCTATGCTGCCTTTAAAAATAAAATTATTTTTCATGTCCCAATAATATAAACATCCAGTCACACACACTTAAAATGTCAAAACTGTCATTGACCTCTCTGTCTCCCTTACTACCTTTATTCAGTCATTGTAGTTCCGGGGATGTGCTGATCAAGAAAAAAGATGTGACCACCTGGTGGCAGTAGCACACTGTAGGCTTCATTCTGATGGTGCTTTGACAGGTTGTCATGGGGAGGAAGTGACTGACAGCATGAGACTTGGGGGGCGGGGGGAGGGGGTTGGTCAGAGATGAGGCTTACATGTCTAGGTGACTCCACTCAGCAGCATAGTGGGAGCTCCAAAGGATAAGAGCAGCTTGTGGTCTTTTATAACTCCAAAATTTGGATAATATATGGTTGCACAAGTAACCATAACACAAGATCAACTGTGGGATCATGAGAAAAGCATCAACATTTTTTGGGAACTCTGATGTGATAAGCAGAGCTTCTAATAAGGGATTCAGGAAAGGTTCCTGAAAGAAGTGGGGTTGAGGAGAGGCAGGAGAGAAATTACACAATGCTAGGCTTTCAATCCCAGGGTGATTTTAAACATAGTGGTGTCACCAATCAGTGTAGGAAGAGATAGGAGCATAATGAGAAGTACACAGTTGGTCTTATGAAGCTGCATGTGCGTTGAGTTTAGCAGGTAGAGCCTGGGATACTGGAAGGGTATGTTTGTGGAGGTAATTTCCAAGCAGTGAGAAATGGGAGAGATGTTCAGACAAGAGGTTGGCCAGAGATTTGATTTGGGAATGAGCCCCACATTTTAAATATGGTATCTTCAGAGTGAAGTTACCTATGGATAAAATATTAAAGGGGAAGAGAATGAAAGTTGAACATTGATATGTGTCTATACATGGGGTGGTAGAGGAGGAATCAGAAAATGAAACCTTAACTAGTGCAAGTACGTGGTAAAGGTGCAGTGCAATGAGAGGCAGCCAAAACCAGCCCATTCTTCACATTGTTACTTCCTCCACACAGCTTTCTCAGTCCAAGGGGTGGTCTTTGTAATCTGAACTCAGAAAGCTCATGCAATCTTCACTTGGCAATTCATTGTGGATGACCTTTAAACATTACTTACCTTTGGGGTATACTCATTGACTAGGTAGCATCATCTTATAATCCTTTGACTCATCAATAAATTTGTCCATAGTAATTTGTTAATAAGTACATAGTAATTAACTACTTTTAATATTTCTTAGTATATACAAGATAAGGAATTTCCCTCAACCCATTATCAGAGTTGTCTCGTTGTAGCTAGGCTTTATTCTATGTGCTTAAGTTATGATGACTGTTTAAACATAGCTCTCGCCCTGGTTGGTTTGGCTCCATGCTTAGAGCGTTGGCCCATGGACCAAAGGGTCATGGACTCAATTCCTGGTCAAGGGCATGTACCTCGGTTGCAGGCTCGATCCCACTCTGTCAGGGAGTGAGTGGGAGGCAACCAATCAATGTGTATTTCTCACATTGATGTCTCTCTCTCCTCCTCCTCCTCCTCCTCCTCCTCCTCCTCCTCCTCCTCCTCCTCCCTACCTTCCACTCTGTCAAAAAATCAATGGGAAAAATATCCTCATGTGAGGATTAAAAAAGATAATAATAAAATAAACATAGCTCTCTTGTTCTCTCTATCCCACTGTGTGTCTGTCTCTCTTTCTTCCCCAAAACACTTATTGAGCTTTGACTGTGTGCTAGGAAAGACCTTTGCTAGAATTCAGGAATGCAGAGATGTGTAAACCCAGTCCCTATTTCAAGAAATTCAAAGTCCATGGGGGAGTCAGTTTGAGCCAAGAGTGCTAAACATGAAGCCTGTCCCCAACTGAGTGGCTGTTTGGGGGTATGATAAGCACAAAGGCTGAGACAGCCACAGAATATGTGGCAGCACAGGGAGGAAGGCAAAGGAGGGTGTGTTTGAGGTGCAGTAGGGTCCAAAGAGGAGATGTCTGAGGTAAACCTTAAAGAATGGATAAGAGTAAGCCAGGTGCAGAGGTGAGGAGAGGACAGAGCTCTTCCAAGCAGCAAGGAGAAAAGGAGCAAAGATTCTAATGTCAGAATGCATGCTGTGATGTGTGTGTATGCGTGCATGCATGTGTCTATTTGTGTGTGCAGAATTATGGGATTTCTATCCAGGACACCTTCTCTGCATTCATCCTTTATCAGTTGTATTTAGTAGCAGCAGGAAATCCAGTAATTCCAAACATGATGTCATTGGAACAATGTTATTTAGTATAAGAAATTATGGGGACATACTCATTTATAATTTGTTATAAGGTCCGGTACCTTTTCAGAATATCATTTCTGTTTTAAGAGTTAATGCTTTGCTGTTATGTACTTTCAGCTCTGACTATGCACTTGAGATTGTGAAATATATATAAAAGAAAGCACAAATATAATCATTGTGCAAAATTATTAGAAGGTCAGAGCCAGTGAGAGTTTTTCCTTTCCCACTTCTTTCATTTGAAGATTTATTAAAAGGCCAGACACCAAAACTGTTTGTCACTAATCATTAGTATATGTCCTAACTTTCAAGTTCCTAAACCTTTTCTCACCTTCCAGTCCTTCAGGAGTGATAACATTTGCCAGGCTTGATTCAATAGAGTGGATAGTAGGTGCCATTCATGAGAAATGCTTAGTTGCATTACAATGAAATATGGAAACAAGATTTCTGAAAAGTTGATGTTGAAGTTGCTTCTGATTTCAGAACCTACCTTTCAATATTAGTGTTCTGTTTATAGCAAATCCAGTGCTGCTGACTATGCACTTAGGTGACTTAGAGACTCAGTGGTTAAATGCCAAGTGAAGCTCTTGGAAGTTAAGTTAAAGGTAGTTCTCACCAGGCAACATGAATGTTTACAACTGTTACCTAATGTTTAATGATTCAAAATTAACACAAAAGCTGTCACCACCAGTAACAACAAAACAACAATGTGGTGTGTGTTTTTTCTGAAATCATTTTCAAAGACAGAGAACAAAATACGTAATATCCGATAAAACAAAGCATGGAGAAACACCTAGGAAAATGACCATATAGTTAAATGCTTGCTTGCTATGTTCTTTCATAATTTTTCATCCAGATTTGTTTCAACCTCTTTTCCTTCAGTGGTTTTCACTTTCTGTTAGCTGATTGGTAAATTTTGAGAAAAAAAAAAATCCTGATTGAGAAGTGTGTTGCCATGGCAACCCTGCACTACAGTTATATATTTTTGTCTGTTACTATAAATGGTAAAATATAACCTATCTAATTATGCTGCAATGTTTTTAACTCTTTGGGTACCAAACCCTCTACAAAGTTTGCTGTCATGCTAAATAGAAACAATATATTTTACTTTTACCTCAATAAAAAATGTATATTAACTAGAATCTGCTTTGTAAAAATTAAGATTCTAATGCACTCAGTAAAATGTCTAAGTGCAGTGATTTTAAAATCTTATTTGAATGCCTAAAATGCCCATTCAAAACATTAAACACACACATACACACACAAATTATCTGGAGTTAAGGGGTATTATTGTTAAAAGTGTTATTCAAATAAAATGAGGAGGAAGTGGATTCACAATGTGGAATGAAGGTGTGAATCTTTAGCAATCAGCTGCTTTTTCCTCAGTCCTGTGGGATCAACATAAATAGTCTCTGACCTCCTGACACTAGTTTTAATTAACTCATACATTCAAACAACAACAAACAGAAAATATCCCTGTTTCCCCTCAACCCAGATTCCCACTGCCCGTCCCTCCCACAGAGCCTGGGCTGTCTCTACCTTGACAGGGGAGCCCCTTGAAGTATGACAAAGGAGGGAGCCTTCAGGTTCAGAAGCAGGGGCAAAGAAGAAGCGGTGAGAATCAGGATTCCTTGGGGCAAGCTCTCTGCCCAAAACATCACCCTCCAAACTACAACTCCCTCTGCCCAGCCATAAAACCAAACTCTTCCATTAAAAAGAATTATTTCATCATTTAGTATGCCTAAAGGTTATAATCTATAGATTATAAATCTCACCCCAGTTAATAGCATGAACATCTGACAGGCTAAAGGGCTGTCTATAGTCATTCAAATCTTAGTGTCAATAACATAAACCAGGGTTTTTTTTCCTGCTAAAACTGGGAAGAATTGGAGCACATTGAGGGACTGGTGGTTTTGATTTTCAGGAGAGCAGATGGCGTTGGAGCAAGTAGACCCTGGGAGGTAGGGAAGCCTGGAGGTGGGTGGCAGGAGCATACTGTGACATAGGACGGTATTTCCATGAGCCTTGGGGGAGGACAGTGGTAATAGCAGGTTGGCGGCGGGGGGGATGCAAGGACCAATGTTTTATTTAGGACTGTCCTCATAACTTGGCAAATGGAGGGCTCTTCTCCCTCTCGTCTGCTCCCTCTTGGGCACGTGCAGAATGCCATGTAAGTGGAATCACACAGTATATAGAACCTTTTGAATCTGCCTTTTTTCACATAGCATAATACATATGAGATTCATCCATGCTGTTGCATGTATTAATAGTTTAGTCCTTTTCATTGCTAAATAGTATTCCACTGTACGGAGATAGGAAGTTCATTTATTTATTCACCAGTTGAAAGACATATATATTTCCCCCTTGCCCCCCCAAAAAAAGATGCTTTAAATATTCACATACAGGTCTTCATATGATCATGTGTATTTATTTCTCTTAAATAAATGTCTACAGGTGGGATTGCTAGGTCATATAGTGAGTATGTATTTAACTTTATGAGAAACTGCCAAACACTTTTTAAAGAGGCTGCACCATTTTGCATTCCCACAAGCAATGTATGAGAGTTCATGTTCCCCACTTTCCAAACATCACTTAATATTGCCAACTTAAAAACATATTAGCCATTCAAATAGGTGTGTAGTGTATCTCAGTGGTTTAAATTTGCATTTTCCTAGAGACTAGTGATGTTGAGCATACTGATGTTGTGCTTATTTGTCATGTATACATTTTCTTTGGTGAAATATCTGTTCAAATTATTTATCTAATTTTTTATTGGTGGTTAGTTTACTTTTGAGATTTTTTTGAAAAGGCGTTTTGTTTGCAAGTTCTTTGTCAGGTATGTGATTAAAAAAATTTTTTCCCCAGTGTGTGGCATGTATTTTCATCCTCTTAATGTCTGTTGCAAAGTTTTTAGTTTAATGAAGTCCAATCTATCAAGTTTTGTTTTTTTTTAAGTGAATTGTACTTTTGGTGCTGTATCTAAGAACTCTTTGCCTACCCCATGGTCACAAACATTTTTCTTCTTAAAGTGGTATAGTTGTATGTTTTATATGTAAGTCTATGACTCATTTCTAATAGACTCATTTTGAATGCTGAAAATGCTTATAATTTCACCTGATAATCATTGAACTGTTCTTACTATGTCTTTGAGAAAAACATTTAAGGACCAAAAGATGCTATGACTTCACCAAGACTTAAAAATTTGTCTCTTTGTATCTACTGACCACCTAAAAGGGTTATTAATGTTCTTATAGATCCAACATAAATTATACTAATTAAGATTTTATGAACCACAACAGCATCCATATACATTAGGAAAGTGCAGTAGACAATGTGCAAGGTGCTTGGTCTACAGCAAGTACTTGGGGCACCGTGGAACTGAGGACTCCTTATAATAACTCTGCCTACCCATAGTTGTGTAATGGTTTGAAGCCATAGCTCTGGGCCAGTCTTTTCCTTTTATGCATAAACTAGAGGCCCGGTGCATGAAAATTCATGCACTGGAGGGAGGGGTCCCTCAGCCCAGCCCTCTCACAGTCTGGGAGCCCTCAGGGGCGGGAGGTGACCTGGCGATCAGGGGAAGATGATGCCCTCATCACACCTCTGCTGCTGCCACTGCCTTGACCAGCCCTGGTTACCTGAGCATCAGGCAGCCCTGGGCGGCTGGGCAGCCGACAGCAGAGGCTTGCCTGCGACAGAGGCAGGCCCTGGGTGGCTGGGGGGCTGAGGGGATTGAGTGCCACCATCTTGTGGCTGTGGGCACCACCATCTTTGAGGACATGGCAGTCAATTAGCATATTCCCTCCTTATTGGCTGTGGGCAATAAGGAGGGAATATGCTAATTGACAGTCAATTAGCATATTCCCTCCTTATTGACTGTGGGCCCCACCATCTTTGAGGGTGGGGCAGTCAATAAGCATATTCCCTCTTTATTAGATAGGATAAGCAGAGGTTTAGAGAGAATCAGTGCTCTTTCCAGGTCCAAACTGAAGTTAGTGGCAGAGTGAGTCTAGAACCTAGACCTCCGGAATTCCAGCCCACTGCATGCCCCGTTGTACTGTTATGACTTATTGAAATGGTCACTGGCTGCCACCAAGTGCGACATCAGCAGCAATCATTCTTCTGAACATGTATCTTGCAATCTATAAGCTCATTGACAGCATGGGCCACACTTTTCTTTGAATCATCAATTTTGCTTCATACACTGCTGTGTGTCCTAACAGTATATAACTGGGGTAACTGTGGAATAAGTACTTGCTGAGCTAATGATTCCTTCCTTGGGCAAGGAAATTATGCAAGACAACTTGTTGTTATTAGATTTTCATTGGAAATACCTGAAGAATTTTCGTTGGCTACAGAATGACATAAAGAAAAAAAAGCATGGGATGTGACCTCAGAAAGAATAGAATGAAACCACTGACTAGCCACGTGATCCAGGGCAAATTACTCAACTTTTTGAGACTCAATGAGTAATAATAATGATAATAATAATTATATACACTCCACAGGATGGATGGATGGATGGATGGATTCAATAAAATAAAGTATACAAGAGCCTGGCAAATTGGCATGTTGCTGGGACTCATTAAATATAAGTTCCATCTCCTTTGTCATAGTTGGAATAAGAAATAAAATTTGTGGGATACAAAAGCCGGGCATAATGGAAAGTGAAAATGAAACTCATAATTAAATATTAGGGTCCATTGTTCTAGTTTCAACCTAGACCTGCGCTGCAATAATAGAAATATTCTTCACAAAGTCAGTTTTGAGCAGAAGTCACAGAGCTAAGCTTATTATTAAAAACAAACAAACAACACTATAAGATGTGATCTTTGCAGTAGCACATGAAAAGGAAGTAATAGGAACAGCTTTACAATGTTATTTCTATTAGCTCTCGTCCTTGCACTACTATCTGTAAGTTTTTACATGCTTCTTGTGACTGCTGCCATTTTATCCCTGAAAGTTATTCATTACAATTGTAGCCTCTAATGTGTTGGCATTGGTCCTGCAAAGGTCTTGTGGGACTGAGGGAAAGACAGAGGGGAGAGCCAGGGTCAATTAATCCAAGCTTAAACATATGTCTCAAAGTGGTATTCAAACAGGATCATTCTACATGAATGTCTCTTGTTTCCTTCTCTTCAAAACATTCCAGGTCCTAGCTTCCTGCTTTGCTCTTGTATTTTAATCCCCCTGCTTGGCATCACCCCGAGCTCCTGGCATGACTTGAATGATTTCTCGCATTTTCCCAGAGGGCTGGGGTCCTATCATCTGGGACTGTCATTGCAGAGATGCAAATGAAACCTTCTTTGAGATGAATTGAAGTCAATGTGGCATTGCCTAGCCCCTGCCCAGCAGGGATGTAAATGCATTACCCTCGGAAATAAATATGCTCCCCAACTTTTCTTGGCTTTGACAACTCTACGCCCACCTTTTCTTTTCTTTCCTGGGCATGCTCCAAACCATCTCCACACATCTCCGCCTCCCAGACACACCCAATCAGTATTCACCCGCCTCTTTGGGGCCTTAGCCATCCCAAACTGGAAGAAACTTGGCTTTTCATCAATGAGTTCTGGCATAAGCACCGTTTGGCATCATCCTTTTTAAATCCTCATTTTCATCTTGTCACCCTCTCCTGCCTGTTCTCAGATATCCAGTGCCCTGTGCAGATCCATGATTACCCAGGACTGACCACTTCCTTAGCCCTATCCTTCACCCCTGGGAGAAAAGCATATAATTAGCTAATCCACACAGGTACAATAAAGACACATGATCATGTGAGTGATATCAAATTACCCCAAACAGGGATATTTTTTGAGAAGATGATGGCAACACTAGTAAATTACTATCTAATTGTAAACTCTAACTCTGAGCCACAACAGGAGACCATTTTTATGTAAATAGTTTTTCCCAGCATATCATGTAACACAGAAACTCAGCTGAACACCTGGCACCTACTAGGTACTCAGGAGTGGAATCAACAATGGACTTCTTCTGTGGTGCAGCTGAACTTGAAGATTTTGAAAGTTTCAGACCCCGCTTCAAGTACCCATTTCCTTCTTCACCAAATAGAAACTCATCTAATCACTCCGTTCACTCATTTCACACATCTTTATTGGACACCCATGTCATACACAATTCTAGTACTTGAGATATAACTATCCTTTCAGGAGCTTACAGTCCAGTGTGGAGACAGAAAATTATGTGTAATCCAAAACATCATGATATGTTCTGTGAAGAGGGTGTGCTGTGAGAAACACAGGGATGTTCCCAACACAGCTTTGGGTACCTCTAGAGACAGTAACACACAAGCCAAAGTCTGAAGGGCAAGGAGGAGGTATCTAGGTGAAAGGGAGAAGGCAATACTCTAGAGGGGAGCCAGAATATGGTGGTGTGTGTGTAGGGATGAGGGGAATAGGAAATGCAAGTAATTGGCACAGGTTCAGTTTTTGGTTCCTGTGGGGTAAAAACAAAGACCATAGCACTAGGCATTTCTTGAGCACTTACAGTCAGGCAGTGCTCTAATGCGTTCATGCCCTTCTCCGGGCTTCAGTGCCACCATCAACATGAGAGTCAGGAAACCCACCATGCTCCACTCTCTGTTGCTTCACTGCCCATCACCCAGTCTCACTACCACACTCTGGGAGAAAGCTCTGGGACTAATTCAACTATGTCTGCCAACCTTGTTAACATCATCCTGATCTCCCAAACGCTTCCACAGTGCCTCATGGATGTGCCATCAGTATCATCAAAACTTGCTGCTCTTTAACCTAGTCTCTGACTGAATGATCTCTCACTTTAGGACCCTGTTCCCACAGCCTTCCTCTCAGGGAGGACTGTTTTTCTCCTAACCCCACATATCATGGGGCTCTGTTTGCTCCTCATTGCTACTTCCTATCAATTTAAACTCCCTCCTCCTTTGCACACCTCATCTTCTTTGAGCCATGCCATTATGCACTTCTCTTCCTCACTGGAATTATCTGAAGGTCTCTGGATCACTCTTTTCACTCCTTGAAGATTTTAGCACCAGGCTCATTGTCTCTCATAATCATGCCTCCTGTCAGAATGCTTGGTGATTTCCAAATCTATGAAGAGGATCTTTTTCCACCCTGGCCTTTCATTTTCTTGACCCCTCCAGTGATCTTGTCCTTGAGCATACCTGAGCCACCCATAGGTATTGCCCTTGTAGGTAACCACACACAATATAAAATTGCAATTTCAAAGCTTTCTCTCTCTGGCTTCCACTTTCTCTCTGTCCAGCTCCGACCCCTCCAGTTTTCTGATTCCAGAAATTTCTCACCCCTACCACAACAACGAATCCATTGATTTTATTATCTTTTCACATTGCTCCCCCTCCCTCCATATCCATATTTCCCTCCATGTCCATCTCATGGTCCCTCATTGTAATCACTTCTATGTGTACCCCTCCCCTCCCTTGCTACTATTCTTTTGTTGTACTTACTTGGATGAATCCTAAGCTTAGTTGAATCCAACTCTCTGTATATTCTCCCAAAGCAACTTAATATGGCAAGATAAAACAATAACTAGCCTTATTTTAATTCTATGAGTACTAACCTCAACTGAGCCATTGGCGCTGCCCAAGGAGCCATTAAGAGGCAGTACGGGTTGGGGAGGGCTCATGGAGCCAGATTTCCTGGTTCAGAGTCCTCATTTTTTTGCACCATCAACTGTAGCCTCTTCATTGGATCATTCTCATCATCATATCTACCTACTCTAGTAACCTTCCTTGACCTTCATGTAGCTATGCATCTCTTCTCTCTTCGCGGCGAAACACCTCAATGTCACTACTTCCCATTTTCTCTTAAATCCACTCCTATAATGTTTATTCACCACTGCTCCATCAAAACTGCTCTTATCAGAGTTACCAATGACCATTATATTGCCAAAACCATGCTAATTACCAGTCCTTGTTTTGTTTGATTTATCAATAGCATTTGGCATGGCCAGTTACTCCTTGAAACACTTTTACTCCTTGATACTACACCCTCACATTTCTCCCCACACTCTTTTGCTGTTTTCTTCTCATAATCTTGACATCTAAAAATATTGCAGGGCCCAGGGTTCAACACTTGCCCACTTTTCATTTCTACTTACACTGACACCCTTGGCGATTTCATCCAGTTCCAAGTATTAAACATTACCTGTAATTTGATCATGCCCATATTTATATGCTCTGCCATGGATGTTCTCGTGGCTCATTTATCACTTCCTTCAGGTCTTGGCTCAAATTTTACTTCACAGAGAGGCCTTCCCAGGCCATTCTATATAAAATACTATTCCTACCCCTTATTCTGTTTTATTTTTTCTTCATAGCACTTTTTCCATCTATCATATATTTATTTGTGTACTGAAAGCCTTTTGAGAACAGGGAAATTGTCCACTCTGTAGAGTGCCTTATACATAGAAAGCTACCAATAAATGTTTGTTAAATAAAAGCATGATTCCATTCAGTTCTGACAACACCCCAGCAGTCCTAGTAGAAGGGTTATTACAGATGAAGAAACTGGATCTGGTTAACTCATTGTCACACAGCTGACAGTTCAGGCAGCCTGGGTCTAGAGCCCACATGCTCACCGAGTGTGCTGCAGGGACCAGAGAGGTACACGGAGTCTAGATCACAAGGCTACTTTCAGTAGGTATGGAATTTATCTTGAGAATGATATGGACAATTGGGGGTTTGTGGTGGTGAGGGGAGTGACATGCTCTGGGTAGGGTGCTGACTCGATTCAAAATAGCACATCATTTCCAGACTCCAGTTCCTAGGTCATCCAGTCAGGCACTGTTGCAAAGTTTAGGCTGGCAGTATGTATACGCTTTCTAGCATCAAACTGGCCTGCACTAACAATATTTAACAGGGATTTAGAAAAGAGTTTCAAATCAACTTTACCTTGAGGTCTGTGGAATTGAAAACCTTCCTTGCTGTTTCTGTAGCTGCCTGATAGTTGACATAATTCCTTAAGGGGCTTATATATTAATACCCAAGAACCATTTACTATGCTCAGGTGCTGCTGACCCAAAATGCCACGACTTGAGCTAAATAGCCTAGCAAAATATTAAGCTGTTTAAAAACACACACATGTTTCAAACCATAGTTAAAGAAGATAAGACTCCCAAACATTTGATTACATATTTAAAGTATCTATAATTTAAATATTTGATTTCTTTAAAGTTTAGTGCTTTTTAGATTTGACCTTTTATTTATCTCATGTATGGGGGGTTGTAAGATGCATAAGGTGTTTTCATGTAGGTAATAAGTGCATTCGGTTAATAGATGCTAAAATAGATCACGTTTCCATGGTGAAATGAACTGCTGTGTTCTGTTTTAAAGGGAACCAGCTGTTCACCCTCCAATACCACCAAAGCCCAGTTCTCCTGTTTTATCTCCTAACCAGCTGAGACGGGATAATAGGTAAGACCTAGCACTCCAAAATTTCTGAAATGAAGAAGTTCAAGGAAAATGAAAGCAGTTGCACTGTGACCTGTTTTGTGTAAAGTATGGGTGTGTTTTGTGTGTATATTTATGGAAGAAACACTTGTAAAACTTTCCTACTTCTGTTTGTCAACACAAGTGTATGTTTATGTTTGCCTTTGAATACTTATGACCATTAATTGTCTTTGGAAATACAATTTCTAGATAGAAACTGAACAATGTCAATGTCCATGAAATGTTCATGCTCAGATGCCCTTTAATTTATGTAGTAGGAACCGATATGCAAAGAACCTCTCTCTCTCTCTTTCATAAATATACATGCCCACATATATATGGTTTATATTACATGCAAAGATATATACATATATATGTGTATATATATATGTGTGTGTGTATATATATACATATATATATATATATATATATATATATATATATATATATATATATTACATATATATGGTTTATATTCAGTTATAGTTAGGTTTCCCATTAAGAACTATAATTTCTGATCAAAGATGTTTTTTAAATTTTTTGTTACTGCTCAAACCCTCCCTAGGTAAGAAATTCCGCTGGGTAGTTTTTTAGTCTTATTTCAGCTAAGGAATTTATTGTAATTTACTTCAAAACTATCACAAATTTTGAAAAATGTTCTAATTAACTTGTCTCCAAATCAGGAATAAAAGACAGACTGCTTTTCCACTTTGAATCTCTGACACTCAATAATTAGTACTGAGAAGCAAATTCAGAGACCTGAACATCTTCCCATGTGTTTCTATTAAACTGTTTAATAAGCTCAAATCACTTTTCAAGATTTACATTGCACATTTCCATTATTATTGTGAAACTTAAAAATGGTGTCTCAATGAAGACAATACATCAAATCCACTTCATTGCCTGCCTTTGATTCTTTTGTATTTTTGCTTTTTAATGGTGATTTTTTTTTTTTTTTACAATATGTAAGACAATTCTGGAACTATTCTTTAGTAAGAGGGTAGCTGTAGCTAGAAAATGCTAATTAGGCGATGGAGCTATGTAGCATTAAGTGTTCAGCCCATTGAGTTAAAAACTCAGGTCTGAATTTCTATCCAATGAAACTTCATAGGGCCTTTGAAATGTTCTTAGAATAAGAGGATACATTTTTAAAAATATATATTTTATTGATTTTTTTCCAGAAAGGAAGGGAGAGGGATAGAGAGTTAGAAACATCGATGAGAGAGAAACATCGATCAGCTGCCTCCTGCATATCCCCTACTGGGGATGTGCCTGCAACCAAGGTACATGCCCTTGACTGGAATCGAACATGGGACCCTTCAGTCCGCAGGCCGACGCTCTATTAACTGAGCCAAACCAGTTAGGGCAAGGATACATTTTTTAATGCATCAAGAGAATATGTCTTCATTGAATTAATGAAAAAATATAAGCCATATTTATAACTTATTTGTACAATGGTTATAATTATACTCTTAAAAAATAACTTCTCAAGCTTTTTTATCTTACATTATAATTCTTTTATAACATTGAGCAATTAAATCTTTATTTAAATGGCATTTTTAGGGGGCTAACATAAATTGGATTCAGTACTCCTAAATTCTAATCTAAAATCAGCAACTCTAGAGTAGTGAACTTATGTAGATTCAAAAGAAGATACATTTCATGGGAATTGGTCTAATCCATTTTAAGTAGTCTAATTTATTTCTTCCACCAATGATCTTAAAAATAAAATTAGGACAACTTACATGCTTTAAGTTCTGATTACTTTAATCACAGCAAGATGATTTTAATGAAAGAATATGAAAGGGAAGTGTTTCCTATGTAATTAACACATGTCCTCAGGAGTACAAAAAAAAGTTGAATACAATTTCTTGAGAATAAGCAAGAATGTGTAAGTAGGTCAATAAGATACTGGGAAAAAGAGCAGAGAAAAACCTATATCTTAAATTGTGACAGAACCTAGCATTGTAAAATTTAATTCTGTAAATTCAATGTGAACATTCTGGATATAGTGGGTATACTGGAAATTTAAAAATATTTCCCATCATATTTGAGTGGTTATATTTCTTGATAGTATTCAAATGGAATATCTTTAAGAAAAAATTATCCCTCTGATGTCTAATATCAAAAAATTATTAATATTTTAAAATATTATATCATTATCTAAAAGAGATAAGTATGAAAATGCTTTATTGATGACTGAAAACTAAAATAAAACAAACATAAATGAACATATTTAGAATAGATATTGCTATATATTCTCAGTGGGTAAAAATATATTAAGTGAGATAGATTAAATTGCGAAGTTACTATAATTTCAAATGGAATCTGTGGTTGAGTTCTAGAGAAGTTTGTTATCTCAAATAGTGTTCTAATACACTTTGATTTTTTGGACATAAATGTTTTATTAACAATTTAAATTTTACAGAGAAGTGTTTTCTTACCTAACAAACATTATTTTAACTTTTAAAATACAGGCAGATTTGTCCACCTAAAGCAAGTGTATATACAGAAACCAACAGATCTGCTGAAAGAAATATAAGGTAAAATGGACTATTTCTATGTCTATGCATTTGTAGAAATGATAAAATATGCTTTATTAGAACACTTAAAAATACTAAATAATCCTATATAATAAAAGCCTAATATACTAAGTGTCCTGTTGACCAGTCAGCCATTCAACCAATTAAAGCATAATATGCTAATGATATGCTAAGGTCCTCAACCACTTGCTATGACATGCACTGACCACCAGGGGCAGATGCTCCGACTGGTAGGTTAGCTTGCTGCTGGGGTCTGGCTGATGGGGACTGAGTGAGATGGGTAGGACATGTCCTGGAGCCCTCCCGTGGTCCCTCCCCGGCTGGCCAATGGGTGATGTCGGAGAGCCAGTTTCTGCCTGATCCCACAGGGGGAGCGCTGCTCAGCCAGAAGCCGGGCTCATGGCTGGCGAGTGCAGCAGTGGTGGCGGGAGCCTCTCCCACCTCTGCAACAGCACTAAGGATGTCCAACTGCTGCAGGCCTAAGCCGTCAGTTGGACATCCCCCAAGGGCTTCCGGACTGCAAGAGGGCGCAGGCCAGGCTGAGGGACCCCCTCATGCACCGGGCCTTTAGTTAATAATAAAATAGTTAGTTTTCCAGCTGATTTCAATATAGTGGGAAATAAGTATTCTTATATGTACCTTAGAATTCTATTTATTTAATTTCTATTCTAAGCTTTACATAAAGAAAGCAACCAAAATTGTCTGAACATGATAACAGAATAAGATTCAACCCCTTAGACAGGAAACCACCTCTTCATGTCCCAAGGCTGGTGTTGTATAAATGAATAGGTGGAAATCTAGTCATTCGATTGAACTTGTTCTACAAAAGCTTTGCCCATGGCTGTATAAATAAGGTCACATCCAGCTCTACCTGCATCATCAGGAAGAGGCCCACACACTGTATTGACATCTTTGGGAAAGGTTTCCCCAGGGCAGTCCTGAGTTACGCCTGTTGTCTTGCACATCTCTTTTAGTTTAGTATTTGTTTTGGATATATCATTATGACTTATTTTTTAGAAAAAAAACACTGTTTGAAATTAGCTCTTGAGCCAGTGCTATTTTATAGACCTATCAATTTGATAAGCCAATTTTATTATTATAAGTTTACCATTTTAATCATTATGGTAAACCAATTTTCCAGTCAAAACTTCTTTTTGAAACATACATCACACAGATACCTTACCTATGGGAAACATCATGTTTCTCTAGTATCTAGCAACTTAAGGTGCAGCTCTACTTCAACATTTCCCAGACTGTGTCCCATGTGCCACCAGAGGCTAATGCACGTCCTGCAAAGGAAGGGTTCGCTGGCCCAACACATTGAGGAAATACAAACAGCGTTCTCTGACATAAGACTTCTCAAAGCCTTCAGTATGCATGTGTATCTTCTGAATCTCCAAAAGTTGGTTACACTTCTCAAATTTACTAGACTACAAAATTTTTTCTTTATCAAACATTGTTTGTGAAACACAGGTCTTAATTACAGGGAAACCTATAAGGATTTTCCCAATTATTCCTTTTCATGATGTAGAGGGACCCACATCGATTTAAGCTGTCTGGGTATCCTGTCCTATGTTTACAATGTACTTCCTTTCCCTTTGGAAACCTAAGAAGACAGTGCCTCTTCACCTCATGTGAGGGATGAACCAATCATCTGAATAGGCTGCTTAATACTGCTTGGTTCCGGTAGAAAAAGTTCTGAACACACTTCTGTATTTTCTTTTCTACATCCTTCTTTTTAGGTATAGAACTTCAGCCAATTACATCTTAGGAGAAACTGTAGTTGTTTCAATGAGCACTAGATGGCAGAACCAGTGCCCAAGTGGAATGACAGTGTGGTGTGTGTGTGTGTGTGTGTGTGTGTGTATGTGTGTACCATGAGTTGATATTATAGAACTATTTTGTTATTCAGTTAGATGCAATAATCTCTAAATATCACATGAACTATGGCTTTTTTTTCCCTACTGAGAACAGTGAGAAATGTTAGCTGCTTCAAGGGTAGCTCTTCTGTCATTGACCTGTATTTACTTTTCATTGTTTGAAGTCGTCAGGATCTGGAGAACATCGTCAAAGTGGCTACTTCACTTCAGAGAACTGACAAGGGGTGAGATATCAGAGCTTTGAACTTGTTTTTTTCTTCTCTTTATGTTTCAAAATGCTTTACCAGTACCTTAAAGTTCCCAGTCTAAGCAACATTCTGATGTTTGTAATATAATACAGAATTTAAAAGAAGAAAGAATCAGTGTCTGTGGATGTGTCTCTGAAAAACTTGCTGATATTTATGGATACTTTCCTTCCTCTGCTTTCTCTTCTGGTGACAGTACACAGCCTAGTGACCTCAGTGTCCATGGTCTTGACCTCATTCCAAACCAGCCCTGTAATTATGTTGCTTGTCCGATCTCTATTTATTTCTCTCCCAGCACTCCCATTTAGCATGTCCTAGGCCATATTCAACTTCCTTCCTAAAGAAGCTACTTCCCGACTTCTGTGTTCTAATATTCATCTTTCTGGAATCATTCTTGATCTGTCCAGGTCTTTTTCTCTCTATGTAACCAGACATATATGGATTAAATGTCTAAAGTATCCCTCATACCCTCATGGCCTCACCCCTGTTCAAACTTTCATTGACTCCAGCGCAGGTTATTAGAGTAGCTTGTCCAGATTTACTTACACTCCTCCAGTCTCTGCTCCCCCTGAACCATGACTACCCATCATCCCCACCAAAGTTCTTTTCCTAAGTTTCTGCTTGAACCATACTCCACTGGCCCCCCGTTGCCCACTCAATCACATAAAACCTCATACCCTTGCTGAGCTGGCCCCAACCTAACATTCTAGAGTTATTTCTGACTTTACCCTTGCAGTTACCCTATATCAATACCAAGTTAAATTACTTCCTTTCTATAGTTTCCAGATACTCTGCCTTTGCTTATGCCATTCCACCCATTTCCAGCCTCAGGGTCACCATTTCCATCCATCCAAGCCCTACCTATTTTTCAAGATCCAGGTCAAATATCACCTCCTCGGGGAAGTCTTCCCTGAGTGATCTAGTGAAATGTGACTTCTGCTTCTCTAAGCAATTTATATTTTATAACAACTAATCATATTTGGTGCTATTTCGTGTTATTTATGTAAATGTTTCATCATCTATCAGAGCAGACATTTTTTCTTATTCATCATATGTCATTTATTGAGTCTGACCTGATGCTTTGTACAAAGTAGGTGTTTATAGAGTATGGCAAAATAATGATGCACAGTGAGAAAACCTTGAATATAAAGATTTCATAGTTTAAATCCCATGCCTACAATTTTTTTTTGCTTCATGGAAGTTAGCAATGCTTAGTGTTATTAGGGATTGCAGCCTCGGTTGAAAGAACTGCAGAAAAGAATCAGAAGTGGCACTTAGCTATGTGCAAACTCACAAACAGAAGAGGAGCTCTGAATCTGGAAGGGAACTCGAGAGAGCATCAGGAATGTTTCATTTCCAGTTCTCCTCTCAGCAAATTAGATCTCTAATTTAATTATTCATTTTTGTTCGAGGTAATATTTTGTCTTTAATAAAGGGTTTAAAAATAGATAGTTTTTGGTAGGTGAAAGGGAAGTTTAAGAGAGAGATAGTGGAGTGATACTGAAGAGAAATTATGGTTTCTCATAAATCAAACAGAGACAACGAGAGCTGCAGTCAGTTGAACTTTCCTGTCCACTCCCCCCAGCCATGATGCACAGATTCCAAAGCCAGATACATTCTTCTCAGAGAGAAGTGGCTGCTTTGACTGGGGGGCAGGGTAAATGTCTGTAGCATCCGTAGCTGAGTATTGTTCCTGTGGGATGTTCATAGGGACTAGAATAGCTTTATTTATCCCAGCTGCGCTTTGTGAAGTTCCTTTGTGAAATTCTTATCTGATTAAAAGCATTTAATTTATTGCAAATGCAATGGTGAAACTTAATATCCAAAGCTTTCATCAATTTAAGGTCATTTTAAGAGCTGAACTTCTTCATTCAGGATGTAATCTCTATTTTATTTAATTTACTACAGAGTGTCTCCTTATGATTTATGCTAATTTTCTTGTGATAAACATGAGCAACCCCTAATCCTGATAATCTCATTCTTGTGACTCATACCAGTCAGAAAGGTCTGTGGCTAAAATTTACAGGATTGTTAGCTTTGCTCTTTCCCTTGGGGACATGGACAGATTCACAGCCTCAGAGTTGGAAGGTAGAATTTCAAGCAAGAAAAGACAATGGGGCATTGTGTCAGGGGCCTGGGTAATGTTTGTCCCACATAGGAGAGAACATTCATTTTTTTTCAGTCAGTGACTTTTGTATTTCAGTATTTATTCTCAGCCTTCAGTCCTACCATAGAATACATAATATTACCTGAACAGGTTCAGCTATGTGATGGTTGTTGACCTAACGTGTTCTTAAGGGTCTCTAAGAGGACTGTTGTTGCTACCTTGTGTCAGGCCTCTTCAAAGCACATACATGACTCCGCAACTATACCTTTCTAAGGCTAAGCCAATGTCTTGGCATCTCTAAGTGCAGTTCAAAAGTAAAAAATGAAAATTTTATTATTGACTGGGAACTGTTTAATATAATGGCCAAAATTAATTTATGGCTTGCCAGGCATCATAATAAGCACTTTATCCTCATTGGTTTATTGATTCTGTGAGGTGGGAACAATTCGCATTCTTATTGTACAGATGGAGAAGTCAAGGCAGAGGTTAGGTAGCTCACCCAGAGTCGCCAACTCGTACGTGGTGAATCCTGCACTGGATTCCAGGTATCCACGTATTCCTCACTTGGGAGCCTGACTGTGTAACTATCAAGTTACTGGGCCTCACAGCCTCCTGGTTAACACTAGTAATGAATCAAGAAAAAAGAGAAACATTGAGAAAGTATGAAAAACATGTGGCTCTCGATCAGGAAGCAGAGAGAACCAAAATTTTTTAATTGTAAAAATGAATGAGGAACACCAGAGAAATGGTGGTGAAGAGGGTGGACCTATGAGGAAAGGACACACCTGAGGAGGGAAGAGGACCATGAAAACCCACTGAGGCGGCCTTCTTGGGGGAGAGCTGAGCTCGTGTTTCTAAGGAATATTCTGGAACCCAGGGGATTCGCTGAGACAGGTTGCTCTCGATGAAGCAGCCAGTGAAGACTTTACAGTCCTCAAATACAAAAACAGGCTACCGAATTTAGCTGGCCTGGGATGAGGTTAACAAAAACTCAAGAAAGCAGTCAGACTTAATGAGGAACAAGTTTTATTGAATAGCTGCTTTGTGCAAATACATTGTGCAAGAGTAGGATCTATGATTAGCCAATGTACCTATATTTGTTGATTCGGTTAAAAATCGGTATTAAGCATCTACCGGATGAAAGATTGACCTGTAGTAGTAGTGTATGTATGTGGGTGTGTAGTAGTGTATATATGTGGGTGTGTAACTCAAGTCTTTTTACTATATTGAAGACTGAGGAGGATCTGAGGTAAAACACAGTGCTAAATTCTAAGTGGGATATGTCTGTGTGCACACTTGTATGCGCAGGAGCAGGGACGATCGTAGGGGACAACTTGCAGTTGCCATGTTAAGTGCAGTCATATACGTGCCCTAGAGGAGGTGCAAATAAACAAAATGCTGCTGGGATTGCAAAAATGGAGGGACTCTATTCAATTGGAAGACAGGAAAGAAGTTCTTCAAGAAAGAGGTGTTTGAGGACAGTTTTGAAGGGTACATAACATCTTCATAGATGATAGAGGTGGGACACATGTTGCATTTCAGAGAACTCAGAAATAGTTATTTTAAGGTGAATCTGCTCTTTGATTCTGGTCAAGCTTTGACTGAAGTGAGATTTTTTTTTTCTTCCAAAAGTGAAGAATTGGATAATATCATCAAAATGAACAAAAGCTTGAATAGGTAAGATTTTAATACATTTACTTTTTGCTTTTATTACTGAGTTACATAGCATGACTTCTTATGTCTTTTCAATATTGGAGCACGAGGACCCACATTCTGGGCTAGTCAAAAGTATCCTACAAATTTTGATTAAAAAGCTTGCGGAAATCATCATTGCACCATTATTATGAATGGTTATTACAATGCAAAGACTCTAATATTAAAGTGACTTTGATTTTCACATTCCATTTAATAAAGCAGTTAAATAAATAATTATATTTCTCTTCCCGAAATATTACCTTAGTATATAAACAGAGTTTGGTTTGATCACTAACTGCTGTTAGTTTAACCATTACACAAACCACTTATTATCTTAGGTAACATTATCTCTGTATTTTGAATCATTTATAACTGTATACTTTAAAAATTATAAAAAATTGAGGTTTCTGTTAGAGATGTGTGAAGTTTTTTTTAAGATATGTTTTTATTGATTTCAGAGAGGAAGGGAGAGGAAGAGAAAGATAGAAACATCAATGATGAGAGAGAACCACCGATCGGCTGCCTCCTGCATGCCCCCCACTGGAGATTGAGCCCGCAACCCAGGCATGTGCCCCTGACCGGAACTGAACCTGGGACCCTTTAGTCCACAAGCTGATGCTCCATCCACTGAGCCAAACCAGCTAGGGCTGGAGTTTTAACTATCTCTCTGTCACTTTGCATTCTAACATACTGAAGAGACCGGGACCAAAGAAGAGGAGAAAAAGCAAATGTCAAATGAGTTCATTGATCAAGAGATGTATTTTTCATACCCTGTTCTGACAGTAATGATCCACATGAGAAGGAGGTATGAGGTCATGAGTCACAGACTCAATGGCCTGTGGAGGCCAGGCCGGTGTAAATGACTGTATAAAACTTAGGGGAATGTCCTTTCCAAAGAGCTCCAGCTGAGTATTGCCATGTGAGAATTTGAGCCAGTGTTGCAGGACATTTACAGGAGGTCCTGAAAATTCAGGTTTCTATAGGTCAGTCTGTCTGGTAAATATTGGCTCATATTAAAATAAAAAGCACTCCATGGCCCGGCTGGTGTTGCTCAGTGGTTGAGTGTTGATTGAGGCACCAAGAGGTCGCTGGTTTGGTTCCCAGTCAGGGCACATGCCCGGGTTGCAGGCTCCATTCCCAGTAGGAGGTATTGGATCTCTCATCAATGTTTCTATCTCGCTTTCCCTCTCTATAAAGAAATCAATAAAAACATATTTAAAAACTACAAAAAAAAAAAACGAAAAAAGAAAAAAACACACAACACTCCATGAACCCAAACAATACACCTGTGTACCTGTTATGGGTTATATATCCCCAATTTGTAAGTTTCACTGCAATTTAAATGTTGAGTCTATCAAAGTATCTATTTGGAATAAAACATTTTCAAGAATGTGGCTTATCTTTCCCAACAAGCTTCTATTTCCTGTCTTAGATGTAAACTGGTCTATGTTTCTATAGAGTCTATGTTTCTATTATTACAACTGACAAGGTTTTTTTATTTAATACATTTGAAGAAATCAAGGTCTTGATAGCATCTTCAGAACAACTCCTAAGGCAGAGCAAATAGAGAAAAGGTAAGTGCATCTGTCTCTAACCTGAAAATGTGATCTCCAAGAGTGCCTGTTTTATTCTGTCAGACACTAGCTGGGAGGGAGTTGTATCCCCTGGCAGGAAAATGTACTAGCAGATGGGGTGGTGCCCTCAGCATTGTACATTTAATTCAGACATAACTGCTCAGAAGCAGTTCTGCTCTTTTTTCACTAAGAGTAAATGAGCAATTCATGAAGAACGTTTATTGTAGCTGACCTTTCAAGATACCACCTAATTTTATTGCAATATGCAATTTTTTTATTTGAATTTTTTTCTGTTTTACAGAGCCCAAAGCCTTGACAGTCTCCTCTTTCTGAATAGCCGGCCAAACAAAGATGGCAAAGGGTAAGGCATTATTAAGACTCTAACAGGCCTCTTTGGTTGAGTCCTAGACTGTATTTGCTGAGGGAGATCATCGGCTCAGAACAGGGATCAGGAAGGCTGGTGGAACAGGCCGCCCAGTCAGGGTCAGGGGATGGGTGGATATCTTAGGGTAGGCTCTGCACCAACATCCATCTGGGTGACCCAGAGCGCGTCACTTAACCTCGGGGGACCTCTGTTTCCTTATCCCATAAAATGAAGGGTATGACCTAGATGATCTCCAAGTCTCCTTTTAAATCTAAAAATGGAAGAAATCTGGCTACTCCAAGTAGTGGACAAAAGGCTGGTTTATGAACTAAATATATTTATTATAAGACTTAATGCTAGGAGCACAGCCCTTTACCACTGATGTATTTATTATACACTAAGGCCATTTTCATTTGAAATCTTAGTTGAGTCACTTCATAGATATATTTCAAATATATTTGTAAATATCTCAAAGTCAAGAGCTATGCTTTTGTTTATTTTGTCTCATTAAAAGGGTTGATGAATGATTAGTAACTGAACTGATAGCATTTAAGGGATTAAGTTATAGTTCTAGACTTTCATTGATGTATTAGAAAATTGACTTGTGTTACTGGTATTATTTTTTCATGTTGAAAGAAACCAAACTCTCGACAGTTTCATTAAAGAAAACCCCAGAACAATCAAGAATGACAAAGGGTAAGGATTTATGAGAACTCTGTTTTTACCTCAGATTGGCTGTTTACTTTGTATTTGGTTAGTCACTAAGTTTGCCTTCCTAATGTGATAATTATTTCTTTTGTCTCGGTTATCTTTTAAAATTATTTATCTGTGTGCCAGTCTGTGCACAGAATGGCATTCTAGCTTTCCATGCCACTCTTGGCAGATGCATTCTCAACTTTCTGTAATGTAGAACACTGAAAGTGTATTTGACAAAAGTGTTAGCGATAATAATCCCACAGACATGGAATGCTTGTTAATAATACAGTATATTATTATAATGTAAATATGCAAGTATTATTACAGGTTAATTTTTCAAGTGGAGAACAGATGAAGTGGGAAACTGGTCAATTCTCTGTAAGCGATTATATATACTTTGCAGGAAAAAGTGGGATTTCAGATATTTTAAAAATGAAGTTTAGAAAGGTCCACAAAAGTAATAGAAAATAGGAAGAGTAGAGTGAGCATCTAGCCTCCTTTCGTGGGCTAGAAAGGAGGACAAAAGTGATTTGCAATCTGGAATAACTTAATAGCAACTGGGCTTTGATGCAGGAATGACTGATCTTGTTTGTGTAGTAGGGGGAGTTCACAGTTCCTTTTTATTCTTCCTTCTCTCCCTCCCTTCCTTCTTTCTTATTTTGAAAAAAATTAAAATATCAATAGTCTTATCACAGCGAAATCAGAGACTGATGAAAATAGCAAAGGGGAATGCTTGGATAATTGGGGACTTGAAAGGGATAAGTTCTGATATTTCCTAATAGTTTTATGCTATTGGCATGTGAAAATTTTATTGGTTATGGTCAATTTATATAACATGCTAGAACCATCATAGTGTCATTTCCACTTTTCCAAGATTACTCAGAACTTTGGACTTTTTATTTAAAAATGACTTCTCCAACTGTTCAACTTAAAGAAGATTTAAAATGCTGATTATCTGACTTATCCCCTGTTATGAATGATGTTCATGTTTAAAGAAGACAGTGTCTGAACAGATATATTAAAGTTACTTCCCACCAACCCATCCATAAAGGACAAAGAAAAAAAAAGCTGAGAGCTGGAGGAACTTATACTTTTAAAATCTATATATATTTTTATTGACTTCAGAGAGGAAGGGAGAGGGAGAGAGATAGAGATAGAAACATCAGTGATGACAGAGAATCATTGATCGGCTGCCTCCTGCATGCCCCCT
Source organism: Cnephaeus nilssonii (assembly GCF_951640355.1). Taxonomy (NCBI): domain Eukaryota; kingdom Metazoa; phylum Chordata; class Mammalia; order Chiroptera; family Vespertilionidae; genus Cnephaeus; species Cnephaeus nilssonii. The sequence goes on along the minus strand of NC_137079.1, from coordinate 58,023,016 downwards.
ACTGGGGATTGAGCTCGCAACCCAGGCATGTGCCCTTGACTGTAATCAAACCTGGGACCTTTCAGTCTGCAGGCCGTCGCTCTATCAACTGAGCCAAACCAGCTAGAGCGGAACTTATACTTTTAAGCTGATTTAATCATAACTGAGGATGGTTAGGACCTTGCTATTAAATAGCTACTATATCTCGTCAGCATATTGCAGGAGTAGAGCCACTTGAACTCAATATTTCTAAGGACTTCTGATGCTTTGATGCTTTAGGTACTGATAACATCTTAACTCCTGTTGTGAAAAATCTGCTATTGTCCTAAGAGATTGAATTGTTCTCTCTTTCTCTGTCTCTATTGCTCTGCCCACCCACCTCTGCCCCAATGTGATCAAGAAATCAAGGCCTTGGAAGTTTTATCCAAGTTAATCAAAGGACTGACCCGTATGAGAAAGGGTAAGGAGAACTCCTACTTGATGGGGCTCCCTTTTTTAGGTCAGCTTTTCACACCTCATTAGAAATAGGAGTGCTGTGCTTCCCTCTGTCTCAGATGAAGCTGCAGTTTTAGGCCTATTAGAGATAGCAGGCGAAGGACTAGGACGAATGCTGTTTCCATAGCACCACATGTTTGAGTTACATTAAATTCAGGAAAACCTGCGACATAATCTCTTATTCTGTATCGTCCTAAACAATTTTAAAATGAGCCAAATGTTATATTTAAATGAAGAAATATAAAGGACAAAATTACAAAGTGAGAGGTATGTGAGCAAGTTTTTCTAAACTGATTTATAGCAAGTATTACTATGGAAATTAATAAAGATAAGCTAAGGATAATTACATCAAAAGGTTTTCTGGTCATCTGGCCCTGGAAACATCTGACACCCTTTCAGGGGCATTCTTGTTTGTATGGGTAAAGCTCAGATAAAGCTCAGATGTGACTTAACTGGCATGAATTTTTCATGGTTTTCCAAAGAAGTCAAGATCTAGAAACAACTATCAAAGCAAAAACCAGGGCAGATAAAACTAACAGAGAATGAGAACTGTTTTGATGTTTCAGAATCTTGGTTATTTTCATCCAGATTAATTGTGTAATCGTCTCAGTGATATTGAAGGGGTCGCATCTTTAAATTTGTCTTCTCTCTTCTGTGTCTGACCCCTACTGCCCTGGCCTTCACTTTGGAGACTCTATAGTACATTTTGTATGAATTTACATTTACATATAGGCCAACTAAACCCCAGAGATTAATGTAACTATATTGTTTATAGGCAATTTTATAATAAAAATGAATTTAATATCAGTATAATAATTTTATTTAAAATCTTGAATTAACCATTAATAACATGGAATATATATATGTATAACACACAATAATGTTTGAAACTGATTTAAACTTTTAAAAAAGTGGTGAAGACCTTGACAATGTTAACAAAATTAATCCCAGAGGAAGTGAAAATACCACTGGCTAAGACTTATTCGTGCCTTAAATCTGATTTCTGTACGTGATAATTAATAAGAAAAATGATTTAGCATTTTGACTTTACAGACATATTTTATTAGCGTGGAACTAGAAAATAGCAATGGGCCGCATGACCTTCCCTCTTTGCTCTAAAAAAATCACTTATTTTTTAAGAAATGTCCCAATGTTGCCCTTTCTCCCAGATTTTAGACTTGAATTGTTTTTAAGGATGAGCTACTGAATTGAATTTCTTGTGTTCAATGAAAGCACAATCTAGATAATATTTTCAAAGTGGATCTCCAAAGTGACAAAGATAGCCAAGAGTGGGGTTTGACTAAAACTCTTGAAAACTAACTTCTCTAAGGATGGTGGTCTCAGAAGGCAGCCCAGTGGAGGGCTGGGCAAGTGCGCACAGTGGGAGGAAGGACATCCTCCACCTCTCTTCCCGCTATGTGGACACGGCAGCAGTAGTCAGTCACCTACTGTTGGCATCCTCTGCTGTCCCTTTGGGTTCAGCTTCTGCTCCTTTTGGTATTACTCAGTGCCTTTTAATGGGGGAACATATGTCCTCTGAGAAGGGAGTCATTAATTTTTCTACCATCTAAGGTGTTTATTTTGGCCTTTGTAACTCACCATAACTCGATTATTTTTAGAAGGTTTGAGTTGTGGGAATGGTTGAGTTTATATGAAAGGATATATTTTTACTATTTTAAAATATTTATTATTAATATGTATTAATAACTTTAATATTTTAAAGTTATTAACATTATTACTCTTAGTTAAAAAACAGAATAGGCAATTATATATGATTTATGGAGTAGAAATTTATATTCTGATTGGATCCAGCATAGAACTTTAACTTCAATGCTGACCATTTGGGGTATTCTTACAAGATGTATCTGAGGGCAAAGTTGATTTTGTTAAATAACAAGTTTCACATTTACTTATGCATTTTGAGAATAGAACAGAAAACATGTTTCTTGTTAACAAAAAAAGGAAACTTAAATGGTCTCCAGCTCAAGATGTAAGAGGATTTTTATTTGTACTTAGAGCTTGAACAATTACAATGATAGAGAACTTGTATATTTACCACTCAATTTGTCCAATCATTGTTCACTTAATTAGTGTTTTATTTTAACAACGTTCAGTAAAATTTATTTTCTTTCTCAAAGAAAACAAGACCTCAGTGGGCACATTAAAGTGAGTCCTGAAACAAATAAAAATATCAAGAGGTAAGACATTTAAAGCTTTTCCCTCCCTTTGTCTGGCATTTGTAAGCATATTAACATCCTAAGTGCTTGTATTCAGGAGAGTAAATTGAAAATCAAGCCAAAGCAGAACTCTCTTTTCCTGAAACATTAGATTAAGCAATTGTACTTTAGATACACAGAAATGATCTCTTGCATTTTATTCTTGGTTAAAGTTTGCTGCCAGGTAGATTTTGAGATATTAAATGAGAATTTTGACTGAGCTCCTCTGAGCTAAGTGATTTCTACGTATGTATATATGTATGTATATATGTATGTATGTGCGTATGTGTGTATAAGTAGTACATGTATAACAGGGTGGGACAAAAGTAGGTTTATAGTTTTTCATATGGAAATAATATAATAATCCTATATAATAAAGAGCTAATATGCAAATTATCCCCACAGGCCCTCACACCGTCATACAGTAAAGACTCAGACACTCGACACTAGGGAGAGAGGAATGGGGACCAGTTAGGCACAAATGAGTTCATGAGACAGGAATGGGGATCAGTCAGGCTGTGGCCCAGGAGAGGGACAAGCTGCCTGCTCGGTGATCCTGGGTGCCTGCAGCTGCAGCCCGGGCAAAGCCACCCACCCATGGAACCCTGCAGCTATGGCCAGCCCAGGTGAAGCCGGCCCAGTTCCTGGGTGCCTGCGGCCAGCCAGAGGGAGGGATGCCTGGGTCCCAGGTGCTTGCGACCAACCAGAGGAGGGAATCCTGGGTCTTGGGTGTGGGGCAAGGCAGAGGCGGTTAGGGGCAATCAGGCCAGCAGGGGAGCAGTTAGGAGTGATCAGGCTGGTAGGGGAGCCATTAGGGGTGATCAGGCAGGCAGGCGAGCAGTTAGGAGCCAGCGGTCCTGGATTACGAGAGGCATTTGAACATCCCCCGAGGTATCCTGGATTGGAGAGGGTGCAGGCCTGGCTGAGGGACACCCCCCCCCCCGTGCACAAATTTTGTGCACCAGGCCTCTAGTTAATAAATAATAATATAAGAATAAACTCTGTTTCACATACTCACAACTATAAACCTACTTTTGTCCTTCCCTGTACATACGTATGTGTATGTCCTACCTAATAAAAGAGTAATATGCAAATTGACCGTACCTTTGCTATACCCACAAGCCATGCCCACCAGCCACGCCCACCAGAAAACCATCCACCGGAGGCTTTTCTGGCCTTGGGCACCAGCGGGGAGTCGGCTCCTGCGATCTGTCGCAGGGAGGCTGGGGTCCCGCCGAGCCCAAGGCCGGGAAAGCCTCCACCAGAGGCTTTTCCGGCCTTGGGCACCAGCGGGGAGCCTGCGATGGATTGCAGGCAACTGGGGTCCGCTTCTGCGAGGGGGTCTGCTCCTGTGGTGGATTGCAGGGAGCTGGGGTCCCCTGCCCAATGGGCGGTGTCTGCGATCACAGGGAGCTGGAGGTCCCCTGCCCAGGCCTAAAGCTTTGGCCAGAGGCTTTAGGCCTAGGCAGGGCACAGCCGGTGATTGGTGTGAACTATAGAGGAAACACCTTTTCTGACTGCACATTGGCTAAGCTTCCTGTATGCCACTGGTAATATTCTTAGTAACTTGGGTAATAAGAATCCAAAAAGGTGATCTAGGGTTTTCCACCACACTTCTGGAGAAAAAAACGAAGGTCCGCTGCTGGAGGACTAAGAAATGTCATATCCTGCCCTAGCTGGTTTGACTCAGTGGATAGAGCCTCGGCCTGCCCACAGCAGGGTCTGGGTTGATTCTGATCAAGGGCATGTACCTAGGTTGCAGGCTCCTCCCTGGCCGGGGCCCAGATCAGGGCTCATGCAGGAGGCAACCAATCAAAGTGTTCCTCTCACTTCGATGTTTCTCTCTGTCTTTCCCTTTCTATTCCACATTCTCTAAAAGTCAATGGAAACATATCCTTAGGCGAGGATAAAAAAAAAAGAAAGAAAGAAAGAAAGAAATGCATAGCCTTTGAAAGACACATCTTGAAAATGCCTAAAGAAAGTTGTCATTTTTTCTTGGTGAAGGGACTGGAGTCCGTGTTGATGAAAACACCTTGGTGGCTGTGGTGATTGGCAGTGGCTCCAGCAGCAGGGTTATGGGGCTGGTGCCTTCCCCTGACCAGCCCCATTGCCTCCCACAAAGGGAGGCCAGACTGCGGCTTAGGCCTGCTTCCCGTGGGGATCGGGCCTAAGCCATCAGTAGGACATCCCCTGAGGGCTCCCAGTATGTGAGAGGGGGCAGGTTGGGTTGAGGGACACCCCCCACCCCCAGTGCATGAATTTCGTGCACCGGGCCCCTAGTATATATATAAGTAGTGTGTGTCTATAAGTGTATGTATTAATTAGGGTTCTTCAATGAAGCAGAATAGGAGATAGATAGACATATAGATAGATATAGATAGACAGGTGGGGAGAGAGAAAGAGAGAGCTTTATTAGAAGGAATTGGTTCATGCTGAGAAGTCTCAAGCTCTGTATTTATGTAGCAAACCGTAGCTCCTAGTCCAAGTCTAAAGGCCTGAGAACCAGGAGAGCTCATGGTGTAAGCTCTTGTCCAAGGGCAGGAGAAGACCAATATTGCAGATTAAGCAGTCGGGCAGGCGAAGTCCCCTTTTTCTTAGACACTTTGTTATGTTCAGGGCTTCAACTGATTGGATGGGTCCTACTCATGTTAGGGAAGGCTATCTGCTTTACTCAGTCTAAGCATTCAAATATTAATTTCATCCAAAACCTCGAAGACACACCCAGAATAATGTTTGACCAAATACCTGGTCACCCTGTGGTCCAGTCAAGTTGAAACATGAAATTAACCATCACAATGTATGCATATAGAAGTATATGTGTATATGTATATATAAGTAGTGTGTGTGTGTGTGTGTGTAGTAGTGTATGTATGTGGGTGTGTAAGTAGTATATATGTGAACTGTCTTCATGTGTGTACTATATGTTATGTGGGTGAAGCATGGTGTGTGATTAAGATGAAAAGCTCAACCAAGTGTACTTCATTAAGAGGTCTCCCACCCATGAATTGTCAAGTAAATCTGGAAAGCTTATGTCCTCTTGCTTTTTATTTTTTAAAAAGCAGATGGGAATAGATTTGAAACTGAGCTTGTGGGCTTGTTGCTGAAAACAGTGTACCAGATAGTTCCATGTGGTTTTAGTAGAACTCGTTTCCATTCAGTTAACTCAGGACATGATATTATTAGATTCTAAATGTGTCACTGATGCCTGTAGGCCCAGGGAGCAGGGCCAGGGCTGGGGCAGCGGCAAAGCTGGGGAACTCACTGCCAGCCCGTCCTGCTCTCAGCAGCCTGGCTTGGTCAGAGGCCCACAGACTTGTACAACTTTGCAACCAACAGATGGAAAAGAAAGCATTGATTTCCTTGGCTACTTGGGTGGTTCAGAGAGGTATCTTGAGGTAGTGAATGTGAACAAGGAGTCCAAAAGACTGGAACTCAAATTCTGACTCTGTCACTGGCTAACTGTGACTCTGTGCCTCAATTTACTCATCGACAAAATAGGAATCATAATACTACCATGTCCAGCACATAGTAGATACAAGTAACTGAGCAGTAATAAAGATCAGGTGAATTATGCTTTCTTAATGATTTATTTACTGTTCAAATATTTAATTTACTTTGACTCTATGAGAAATATCCATTTTCCTTTCTAATTTTTATTAGACTATTTCAAATCATCACCTATTGTTTTTCATATGTTGGTATGTATGCGTGTACTGCATGCCTATGTGTGACATGTGTACACATACATACAAAAGTTTGTGGGGATTCATGTGTGTATGATTATGTGTGCAATATTCTGTAGATTTTTTTAAGTAAAATAAGATTATGTTCCCTTCCTTATTAAAAACTCTCAGCATTATCACATTTCAGATAGAATAAAATCCTAATCCTTAGTGATGGTCTTTGACTTGTTCAATAAGTCCAGCCAAAACTATCTTAGATTCCAGGCTCATTCCTACCTTACTGACTTTATGAACTTTGAAATTTTAATAACCTTACACTAATATGTACTTTATTTAATATGTTTAAAGAGATCAAAGTCTTGGCAATATAATGAAAGCAAACCTTACAACCAACACCAATATTACAAGGGAGGCGTTACAATGCTTATTGTGTTATTTATTTATTTTTATTTTTATTTTTTTGAGTACTCAAATGTGGACATAGCATCCTAGGAATTTTTATTTTCAGTCACTGGCATTTAAATCTCACATACTTGGTTTAAGCAAAAACCAACAAAGTGTTTGAAAATCAACAAGGAGTTTTCTGGAGTAGAATAGCTATTTCTGTTGGGTTAATTGTTTCATTATCTGTATGGAAAAGGTTCAAATATTTTAGCTGCTTTTAGCCTGGGTATACACATTCTCAGACATTTGGATACAAGTAAAAACTTGAGTCAACATCTGGTTGCTTCCAAATATCTCTGTCCTTGATGTATAGATGCAATCACAGAGACTTTATGATATGATCTTAGTAGGGCCACAGGGCGTGGAGAAATGGTAAGAAAAGCAAAATTCCATTAAGATCAGATGCAGGTACTCTAAAGGGTAACAATGAAGTCCTGACATGTTTTCAGGGGCTATGTAGAGTTTTATATTACAGTAAATATATTTTACATTTCAGAACTCCATGGATTTTAATCTTTATATTGTTTGTTGCCAACACAGAACTAGTAAAAAGGTGTAGTTTTAACACACAGTTATAAGTACTAGAGGCAGATACCAGGCTGTATATCATGAACATTAACAAACTGGTATATTAATATTAATCCATTATTGTGAATAGCAAACTTGCTAAAGAGTGTCATTTACAAAATATATATTCTCAAAAGTTAATTTGAAAGTTCCTCAGCATGTTGAAGTATGATATTAAGAGGGTGCTTCTGGAATGTGCCATGAGACATATATAGGGACTACTACAAAATGTTTAATGCACCTGGCAAAGGTCAAGAGTATAGCATTAGATAAATCAGATAGAAACAGAGTCCTAGTATGGCATTTGCTACTGGCATAATGGCTCCAAGATTAAAATCTCTCGCTGAGTTTCCATGAGTTTTAGAGAGGTGTAAGTTCCCACATTCTTCTGCATTGTCACCTTCACCAATCTTCAACTCTTTGACATGATCTCACCAAGTGTTGATACTGTTTCTGAATTTTAATAAATAATTTTGCCCACTTGTTATTAATCTCTCATTAACCTCATCGTTTTTTTTTAATGTTTTAAAGGGGCCAGAGTCTTGGCAATCTCAGCAGTGTGACCCCTGAAGTGAGCAGAAGTGACTCAGGGTGAGGATTATGTCTGATCTTCCTTCCTTCCCCAGCCGCATCCATTTGTGGCACTCTTCAGAGAAGCTGTGTTGAAAAGTCTGTGATTTTGAATCAGGAAGTCTGGGCTCCATTATTTGCCACATGGGTGCCTTGAACACGCTGGCTAGGCTTCTATAGTTATAAAATGTTTCTCCCACCTTTGTCACTTGATTATTGAAAGAATGGATATAAAAATAATGGGTACAAAATCCCTTTAAAGCAAAAATGCACTATACATGTAAATCATTAACAAACAAAGAGTATAGCTATAGTATCAGAGGGGCCAGGTGAAAGTTTTTGGCAAATCATTAAATAATTCCTGAATGTTTTTTTAAAGCTCAATCTTGCCTACTTTTATGGTTTTATTTTTAGGGTAAATGACAAACTGGCCAGTATGTCAGTGATTTGTATAGAGGTTTTTGTTTTGTTTCGTTTTTGTTTTTGTTTTTTTTCTCTTTTAAATGAAGGGCATAAACTGGTATTAATTCAAATACCAAAACTTAATAGTATAATTCATCTTGAGTACATATATTCTTTAAATTAATATACTTAGTTGATTTAATTCCATTTTTATTTACCATGTGTTTGTTTTTTGATTTAAAGTTCCAAAGACCTTGATAACCTCATCAAAGTGAATCCAAGAACAGACAAAAGTGTGCAAGGGTGAGATTTAATAAGCTCTTCTTTTCCATTTCATGCTGACCCAATGCTTAAAATAGAATTACATCATCATTCCAGCTGACTGGCACTTGAGAGTTCAGGAAAAGCCATGTAACCTCCACAACCTTATATCTGAAATGTTAACAATTTTGACCAATTAGGTGAATAGTTGTTTTTCCAGGATGGACAGGACACTTTTATTCATTGATTTGTTTATTTTTTTGAGCAGAGGGATGGCACGGGAAAGGGGAAAGAGAACTGGACTGGAACCTGCACATGTGGGTCCAGGCCTGGCTCTGCCCTCACTAACTGTGTGAACGCGATTGGTTCCTCCCCATTTCAGTTGTCTCATCCTCCAAGCGAGGAAGCTGGACCAACTGCTCTCTAGTTACTTCCAACGCTAATTCCATCACTACGTCTCAGTAAGATGGTTGGAGTAATGGAAAGGGCATGCACTCTGGAGTTAGATTACTTAGCTTGAAATTTCAACCCTGCCACCCTTAGCCATGTAGGAAAATCTTAATCTTCCTGTGTCTCAGTTTTTCCCTTTGTGAAATTGGGATGATAGTTCTGTCATAGATTTGAGGTGAGGTTTAAATCACATTAATTACGTAAATCACTTAGAACAGTGCCTGGCCCATCACAAATTTTCTAAAAGCTTTAGTTGTTATTTATTATTTTTATGCAGTTATAATTAGGGCCACAATAAATATATTCACAGCCAGCATGGAAAAACTCTAACCCTAGGAGGTACCTCTGTTATAATAAATACTTCATAATAAAATGTTTTTATAATAAAATGTCCCTAAGTCTTAATAAATATTTGCAACTGCGTGATACAAATTGACCATTGATCTGATCATTTCTATAATGTTTTAAAGGAGCCAAAGTGTTGACAGCCTCATCAAAGTGACTCCTGAAACAAAGAGAACTAACCAAAGGTGAGGTTCATGGAACTCTCCTATCTCTTATCCCCCTTTTTTTCTATTCAACTTAAAAACATGATAAAATTTATTGTCCCATCATGGAGACAGCCAGTGATGTGGGACTCAAAATCAATAACTCTGTGTCAGCAATCTGGCATTTACGTCCTTTGCTCAGGGCTCCCTGGCTGTGAGCTTTAGTGGAGGAGAGAGAATTCTTTAAAGTATCTCTTATCAGTATAGGATTTGTGTTCCATGCTTGGGGTTCCCTCAAAATGAATCAGAATTGCCCAGGAGATGAAACATCATCCCAAAACAATTTCCTAGAGATAAGTACTCTAAATAATGTTGTTTTTTATTTAATTTATTTTTTTATTTTTAAAAATCTTTATTGTTGAAAGTTTTACACATGTACCCCTTTTTCCTGTTGACACCTTCTAGCCCACTCCGCCACGCTCAAAGGAAATTTCTCCTTCCTTCTTCCTCCCTTGTTTATTCCCTACTACTTTGCTGTCTACCACTAACAACAACAAAAAAACTAAAATTGGAAGGTCATTTAAAAAATTATTCTTAGTTCATTGAATATAAAAAATGACATTTGTCTGCCTAGCCGATGTTGCTCAGTGATTGAGCATCGACTCATGAATCAGGAGGTCATGGTTAGATTCCCAGCCAGGACACTTGCCTGGGTTGCAGGCTCAATCCCCCACAGGGGATATGCAGGAGGCAGCCTATAGATGATTCCTTTTCATCATTGATGTTTCTATATCTATCTCTCTCCCATCCCCTTCCTCTCTAAAACCAATAAATGTCATATTTTTAAAAAATGACATTTGTCTTTTACATAGAGGGAATTTTCTCTAAGACACATCATGTTAAGGAAGCAAAAAGAGGACAAAACCATTAAGCTATAAACATATATTGTTATGGTAGTTTGAACATGAGTTAAATACAAAAGGTACTAAGAAATATATTTTTTTTTCTGGTAGATTTCCTATCTTTGCACATAGGAATGCTCTTCTTTTACACTATGTAGCTATCATAAAAAGATTCTTAGGATAGATCAGGAGTCAGCAACTTTTGCTTGAAGGTTCTAGACAGTAAATATTTAAGGTCTGGGGGGTCCAAAACAGTTCTGTTTTAACTAGTCAACTGGCAGCCATACATAGTACATTATAAACAAATGGGTGTGGCCATGTTCCAATAAAACTTTATTTACAAAACCAGACTGCAGGTTGGACTAGATAGTATTTTATGTGAGTGTGAAAGATGAATTCTGAATATAGTTGGGATAACTTCCCAAACACAGCCTACTGCCCACCCATCCCCAACCTTTGCATATATTTTAATTTATTTTATGGTTACCCAAAAATTTCATCACTCTTTTATCTGAATATTTAGTGCTAAATTGTCCTTTTTTGTTTTATTTTTCACCAAATAAGAATATAACATTATTGTCTTTGTCTGGGAGTCAGATACTGAGTTTAGAGGCTATATAATACTTTACTTTGCAGATTAAGATTCAGTGAAAGATAGGTCTCCCTTGTTCCTCTTCCAAAAAGACTTAATTTCTACAGCTGTACACTCTTGGACAATTGGCTTAATCTCCTTTAAGCCTGAGCTTCTTTACCTGTAAAGTGAGTTCCTACAAAAATTAGGTAAGGTCGAACTTGTAAAACATTCAGAGCTCAAGTACTTATTAGCCATTATCTATTAGTGTCATTGTTACTGTTACTATTTTTTCTTCATTGTTGGGTCCTTGTAGCACTACTCAATGCTTAAGTCAAAGAAGATAGCAGCCCGGCCAATGTGGCTCAGTTGGTTGAGCATCATCCCATGCATCAGGAGGTTGCCAGTTCAATTCCTAGTCAGGGCACATGTCCAGGTTGCAGGGTCAATCCCCAGTAAGGGATGTGCAGGAGGCAACCGATCAATGTTTCTATCTCCCTCTCCCTCTCCCTTTCTATAAAATCAATTAAAAATCATTAAAAAAAGAAGATAGCAAAGAAATTATCCTATTATGTTGAAACTTCTAAAATGATTGAAATGCAACCATTTTTGACCCACCAAATGATAATTTCATATAGTTCAACACAGTGCACATGGAAAGATATGTACATAAAATGAGTTTATAGGTTAATCCAAAAATTATTTAAGTGATATAAGCCTTTCCGATCTTAGTTTCTCCTCAGGATCTATAACATTGTCCCCACAATAAAGTACATCAAATAAGGGTTCTTATTCAGGCTCTTTGGTATTAGGGTTTGTATGAAAGCCCAGTGTACTAGCAGAAATGTCCCTTTAAAGTTATGATTACATGTTTGAATGTTTAGAATAAAAACAAGTTTTATAATCTAAAGTCTTACTAGTTCTGATTTAGCATTGCATAAAGTGTGATTCTGAAGTGATTTGATTTATATTTTGAAGTAACCTCAATATTACATATTCATGTCATATATATTACTATATGCCGTAGAATCAGAAAATAACTTTTTTTCAAAGTCTCAGTTTTTGTTTGTTTAGTTGGTTGCGATTTTTTGGAGGAGAGGGAGAGAAATATAGAGAACATGAAAATGATGAGCAATTTTATATTTTACTCTTATCCATTAAAACCTCCAAAAATATTCTAAATGCTAATTCTACTATAAAATATAATATGGATAATAAGGAATTTATAAGTAATTTAAATTTGAGGTTGCCTTTAAAGAAATGAAATAAAATGAAAATGAATTTTCATAAGTACAAAATTATGCAAGAAATGGATAGTAGCAATCTGGTTTTTCCTAGGGCTAAAAAGAGAATTTAAGTAATGATGAAGTTTTAAATTAGCATCAATCAGCCCTGGCCAGGTAGCTCAGTTGCTTAGAGTGTCGTCTGGATCTGCCAAGGTTGTGGGTTTGATCCCCAGTCAGGGCACATACAAGAATCAACCAATGAATGCATAAATAAGTAGAATAACAAATCTGTATTCTTCTCTCTCCCTTCCTCTCTCTTTGTCCCTAAAATCAATCAATAAAAAATTAAATTAGCAACAATCATTTAATTAAATATTAAGGTTGAAAAAATATGCACATTATTGATTTTAGTTGATTTTACCAGCTATTGACACTTACAACATTGTTTTAGGAACCAAGACCTGAACAATCTTATCAAAGTGACCCCCTCAGCAAATAAGAGGTAAGCTTATTAAGATTATTCAAGACTCCTGAGCAAGTCTCCAATTTATGCCAAAAAATAAAATTAGTTATTTGGCTAAGGATATTTTGCAAGGGGACATGACAAATAATGAGAACAAATTGATCTTATTTGTTTTGTTTTGTTTTATTTTGTTTTTAATCCTCACCAGAGGATATTTTTCCATCAACTTCTAGAGAGAGTGGAAGAGAGAGGGAAGACAGAGAGAAATATCAATATGAGAGAAACACATTGATTGGTTGCCTCCTGCATGCACCCTGACCAGGGCCAGGGCTGGGGAGGAGCCTGCAACCAATGTACGTGCCCTTGACCAGAATGGAAACTGGGACCCTCTGGTGCACAGGTAGATGCTCTATCCACTGATCCAAGCTGTCTAGGACAAATTGATTTGTTGGTGTATAATAATGCTATAAAGATTTTTCTTTTATTATTGCTTTCATTTATTTCATTAGTATATAGTTTAAAATAATAATAATATTGAAGCTAATTCTGTATAACTAGAGGCCCGGTGCACGGATTCATGCACCGGTGGGGTCCCTCAGCCTGGCCTGCGGGGATTAGTGGACCTCCATCCCTCTGCAGCCCAGCCTTATCTGCCAGCTTGTGGGGGAGGGGCGTACAGGGGGAGTGTCCATGGGAGAGGCTCGCGCCACTGCAGCGGTGCTCACCAACCCTTGAGCCCGGTGTCTGGTGCCTGTTGGTCAGCTGAGCGGGGCTCCCGCTGTGGGAGCACACTGACCACCAGGGGGAAGCTCCTGCATTGAGCGTCTGCCCCCTGGTGGTCAGTGCGCATCATAGCTACCAGCTGGTCATCTGGTCGCTTAGGATTTTATAGATATAGACTAGAGGCCTGGTGCATGAAATTCGTGAAAAGGGGGGGGGGGGCGTTTCTCTCAGCCCAGCCTGCACCCTCTCCAATCTGGGACCCTTCAAAGGGATGTCTGACTGCCCATGTAGGCCCGATCACACCTAAATGGGCAGTCAGACATCCCTCTCACAATCCAGGACTGCTGGCTCCTAACTGCTCACCTGCCTGCCTGCCTCCCTGATTGCCCTTAACCTCTTCTGCCTGCCAACCTGATCACCCCCTAACCACTCCCCTGCCACCCTGATCAATGCCTAACTGCTCCCCTGCTGGCCTGGTCGCCCCTAACCGCCCTCCCCTGCAGGCCTGGTCCCCCCCAACTGCCCTTCCCTGCAGGCCTGGTTCCCCCCAACTGCCCTCCCCTGCTGGCCATCTTGTGTCCACATGGGGGCGGCTATCTTGTGTGTTGGAGTGATGGTCAATTTGCATATTACTCTTTTATTAAATAGGATTATTACTTGAGAAATTCATTTTGACACAAAATACCAAAACTAGTTTATTACTGTAAATTTACAGTAAATAAATATTAAGTTTATAAAACTGAATAAATTAAAGAATATTAGCTTTCTACTCCTTCACAAACCCAAGGATTATTTTTTTAAATGACTCCTAAGAAAATCAGCAACATAACATTCTTATATTTAAGATATTTTTTGTGACATTGAATTTGTTTCTGTCTTCTTGAGAAGTTAAGACCCATTATACAATGGAACAGAAGTTAAGAAAAGCATGGCAGAGCAACTAACTCCAAGCTACCTTTCATTCTTGTGAAGATAATGTCAGTGAAAAGCCCTGTGCAGATGTAAAGAATCATGAACAGAGAGAGAGGAAGGGTGTTAGCAGAAAGGAGCATGGGGTGTGGGATCCAGTTGCCATGGTTTCAATCTTCAATGCTGGGGCAACAGCATCACAGTTTTTCAATCCTGGTTCACCCTCAATCACTTCTTAGGTACCTGGCCCCAGGAGTGTCTTAACTTCTCTGAAGTTGAGTTTCTTTATTTATAAAGGAGGGGTGGTAGTAAACATCTTATTAGGTTGTTTTGAGGATTTAAAGAAGATAACTAATGTACAGTTATATAAAGTAGAAACAGTAAATTTCTTGCTTTTTATATAGATTCCATTGAATGATTCAAGTGTCAAAAGAAAAAAATGCCTGTCACAAAAGTTGCTGATTTCCATTTAATTTGATCTTATATTTTATTTTAGCAGTTAACAAGTTCTTAATACACTTAGTAATCTAAGCCCCAAAGCTGTCAAAAACATGGCTGGGTAAGAGAAGGATGTTTCTTTTTGTTGTTGTTGTTTTGTAATGTTTTGTTTATCCTTAACTGAACACAACAAGAATATAAATGTCTTAAAATCATTCTATTTACAAACTGAATATGTCTTTTAAAAGCATCATACATTTTTAAATTAATTAATTGTTAACCCTCACTCAAGGGTATGTTTTCCCTTGATTTTTAGAGAGAGTGTAAGGGAGGGAGAGGGAGAGAGAAAGGAACAGAGAGAGACAGAGAAACATTGATGTGAGAAAGACATTGATTGGTTGCCTCCCCCACATCCCCCCCAACTGTGGCTGGGATCACACCTGCAATCCATGTACTTGCCCAAGACCTGGAATCAAACCCACAGTCATTCGGTGCATAGGCTGGTACTCTAACCACTGAGAACACTGGCTGGGGCAAAAATATCACAGTTTTTAAAAGTCCCTGAAATTTGATTACCTATTTGTTAATAGCAGGAAAGAAAAGCAGCTGAAAAAAAATATGTGGTAGCTTCACTTTTTTTCAGCTTCAAGTAAAACAATTGAAGAGAGTGATTGTGGTAGCAACATAACAGTCTATGTGCTGTTTGTTTTGTAGAATTGATATTAATACCATTATCTCTTTAATTGATTAAAAAATAATATAATTTTAAAAAAATACTCAGACACTTCATTAGACTCATGACCAGCAAATATCATTCACCTTTGTTTTAGAAGAGTATTTTTTGATAGTTAGTGGAAATTTTATTATGTTTACTGTTTCTTAGATGGTTTGCTGTTCCCAGAAAAGTTATGGCCCTAAATTTTGATAATTCTTTAAGTAGTACACATGTGTAAGATGATAAAATTCACTTTTTGTCTCTGGTTATATGATTAGCTTTATATCACTATACATTACTATTATATATATTACTAGCATTCCCGTTGCAGGAAAAATCCTGCAATAGGGTTTCCTGCTGCACTCTACCCCACCCTGCCTGCTCTCCTCCCTTGTCCCCCGCCCCGCGTTCTCTGCCAGCCCCCCTGCTTTTCTAACTTCTCCGCCAGCCCGCTCTCCTTCCTTCTCCCCCGGCCCCGCCTCCGCTCCTTCCTTCTCCCCTGGCCCCGCCTCCGCTCCTCCCTTCTCCCCTGGCCCCGCCTCTGCTCCTCCCTTCTCCCCCGGCCCCGCCCCTTCTCCCCCGGCCCCGCCTGCTCAACTTCCTTCTCCCCCGGCCCCGCCTCCGCTCCTCCATTCTCCCCCGGCCCCGCCCCTTCTCCCCTGGCCCCGCCTGCTCAACTTCCTTCTCCCCCGGCCCTGCCTCCGCTCCTCCCTTCTCCTCCCCCAGGCTTGCTTGCTTCTCTGCAGCTTTGCTCCCTTCTGCAGCTCTTGGCTTCTTTCTACACTGTCGCGATATGCAAATTAGCCGCCATCTTTGTTGGGATAATTTGCATATTCATCCTGATTGGTTGGTGGGCGTGGCTTGGCTGGTGGGCGTGGCTTGGTCATAGCGAAGGTGCGGTCAATTTGCATATTTGTCTATTATTAGATTAGATACTAGAGGCCCAGTGCACGAAATTCATGCATGGGGGGGTCCCCTCAGCCCAGCCTGCACCCTCTCCAATCCGGGACCCCTTGGGGGATGTTCAACTGCTGGTTTAGGCCCGATCCCAGGGACTAAACTGGCAGTCAGACATCCTTCTCACAATCCTGGACTGCTGGCTCCTAATCACTCACCTGTCTGCCTGCCTGGTCGCCCCTCACTGCCTTTGCATGCTGGCTTGATCGCCCCTAACTGTCCCCCCTGCTGGTCTGGTCTCCCCTAACTGCCCCCCGCTGCTGGCCAGGTTGCCCCCAACTGCCCCTCTCTGCTGGCCTGGTTGCCCCACATAGCCTGCTCTTCAATCATTTGGTTGTCCCTCACTAACCCCCCTGCCAGCCTGGTCGCCCCATGCAGCCTGCTGTTCAGTCATTTGGTCATTCCTCACTAGCTCCCCTGCCGACCTGGTCGTAGGCAGCCATCTTGTGAGGGCGTGAGGGTTAATTTGCATATTACCTCTTTATTATATAGGATATATCTTGACAATGTTTTCATGATTTTTTTTCTTTTTAGTTTAGTTGGTACATATGAAAATTGCAAAATCTTAGAGGTGAAATGAAGGAACTTCAAGGAACTCATAGCCCAGTTAGTTTGAACAGTTTTGAAAACCTCTGTTTCAGTTTAACCTAATCAATTTACAGAAGAGGAATTTAAGATTCAGAAAGGGTAGGTGATTTAACCAGGGTCATTGGGAAAACTGGTGGGAGGCTGATAGCAGTTCTGTGCTCTAAGTAATTACTGAGCACCAACTGGTTTGAAGTTTACAACTAGGTGTCATGAGTAGCACACGAGATGTAATTATAGGCCAGGAACGCCAAAAAGAGAACTCAGTAGACATACTGAATCCTATTAACAGCAGGCAATTATCATAGATTAAAGCTAATTGTATACCAGAGATGTTATTCTGAGACAATAATAGGTTGTCAATTTAATATATTACATTTTAGAATACTCATGTACTTCTTGCTGGATATAGAATGCATTCTTAGTGTGTTACATTTAAAAAGAAAAAAAAAGGCATTGAATAGCTAACTTAATAAGCATGAAAAGTGATAAATTTCAGATTCATAGATTCCTAGGAGTAGGAGATGTTAGAGATGGGCAGAGCCTTAGAGATGACCCAATCAAATCTCCCCATTTTATATGAGAATACTGAGGCCAGGGGCAAAAATCTGTCTTCTGTGAGTTCTTCTAATTTCTAGCCTAACTCCCAGCCTGACTACCATTCTTTAAACCACAGCACACAGACTTCGATCTTAAAATAAATGAAAGTTAATTGAGAACCTCGGGAAATAAAGGAGGCTGTAAGGCTGGGATTATTGCTCTTGCCATGGGACAGCCAGGAGGTGTCTTTACTGCTTTAAAGGGTCATTTGAATGATTACTTCATAGAACGATTACTGCCAAGTACTTTACAGCTTTTAGAGTACATGGAAGTAATAATAGGTTTTAATATTCCAATGTATCCCTTTACTACATCCTTAAGGCAAAATAAATGAAATCAGTAACTTCAGTAGAAAAAATGTTATATTTTTCCTGGATAAAATCTATACATATAAAGAGGTAATATGCTAATTTGTCCATGATGGTGCCCCATAATGACCTATTTGCATATTGATGCGCACGCAGCAGGGGGCGGGTGGCTGGAGCCAAGTTCCCGGGGGTCTGAGGAGAGTGTCTGACAGGAGCCCAGACTACAAAGAAGGAAGAAGAAGTGGCCACAGAGAGATCTTCCAATCTCCCTGCATGGGCACCCTACCCCAGCTCCCGCAGCCCTGGGGGGACAGGGAGGCTGACTGGACGGGGAGAAGACGCAGCCTCTGGGGTAGCTGCAGCCTGCACCTCTGACTCCCGATCTCTTCCCCCCCACCCCCACCAGGGGCACCCACAACAATAGCACACCGGCAAACACCCATCAGCGCCCCCGAGGCACCCCGGGCCTGTGGCCCGTCCTGCCGGGCCCCCTCCACTGGGGCTGGGCATGCCTCTCCTCCCTACAACTCCAGACCCGGGTGGAGGCAGGCCTGAGTGGCCCCCCAGGGTCAGACCCTTCCCCGGACAGCAGCAGTGCCCTCTCCGCAGAGGAAGTGTGCTGAACCTCGCTGGGGGCACGGCTAAACCCACCCTCCTAGCCCGCCTGGCTCTGCCCTGGCCCGGCCCCTGCCCCGCTCCAGGAGATTGGAGGCCTCCCCCCGCCCCCACCCCAGCACATACAGCTGCGAAACAGCCACATAAAATTTAAAGAATGGTGCCAAGCGGGAAGGTTTGACAATTACTTCCCCTTCAGCCTCACCGCCACCCCTAGCACACCCCTAATGCTCTTCCCCCCGCCAGCACCTCCAGGGAGGACCACCACTACAGGGCTGCAAAGCTTCCATAGCTACAGTCCCAGGAAACAATCATGCCCTCCTCCCCTAATCAGCACCTGCTACCTGCGAGGGTACCCGTGAGCTTCCGGTTTAGACATCACTTACTTGATGAAACATTTCTAGGTTTATTAGCTCAGAACCTCCTCATGACAACCCAGTGAGGCAGACGGAGAAGAGATTAAAATTCCCATGGTATATGCGTATGTATTCAGAAATGAAGCTCAGAGAGGAAAAGTTTGACGCCCAGTGGTTCCCAAGGTGCAGGACATGTCCCCCCCCGGGGGGGGCGCAATTTTATTTTAAGTGGGGGCAATTCGAGAATGAGTTAACAGTGAATTTTTTGCATTTCTTATGGTTCTGGGGGGCCTCATCTACAGCATATCCTACATAATAAAAGGCTAATATGCAAATGACCGAATGGTGGAATGACCGGTCACTATGATGCGTGCTGACCACCAGGTGGGCAGACACTCAATGCAGGAGTTTCCCCCTGGTGGTCAGTGTACTCCCACCGGGGGAGCGCCAGTCAGCCAGAAGCCGAGCTCACAGCTGGCGAGCATAGCGGCAATGGTGGGAGCCACTCCCGCCTCCATGGCAATGCTAAGAATGTTTGACTGATGGCTTAGACCCACTAAGCCATCAGTCGGACATCCCCCCAGGGCTCCTGGACTGTGAGAGGGTGCAGGCCAGGCTGAGGGGACCCCCCCCCCCAAGTGCACAAATTTCGTGCACTGGGCCTCTAGTGTAGATATAAGATTCCTGTGGTTGCAGGTACTCAGGGCCTGAAAAACCAACTCTATAAATTTGTTGTTTTCAGTTCATTGAGATAAATTGTGTGTGCTGGCAATCAAGGCAATTCAGGACTGTTTCTGAGATCCTTGTTTTATTAACACGCAGTATTGTCTTTTTAGGACTAGGGATAGAATATAGCGTACATTTATGTTTTCTAAGTTAGTATTTCTCAAACTGTGGGTTGCAAACCATTAAAGGGTTTTGTAATTAATTTAGTGAATAGCAATCATAATTTTTTCTCAATTAAGTAAAATTAATTAAATAGAATAGAAAATGAGAATTTTTATGTAGTGAGGGTATTAGTTCGTGAAATTTATGTTTCATTGTGTGTGTCTGTCTGAATAAAGAAAGTATTGGGCTGTGATGTAAAATACATTTCTTAATGGGCTTTACAAAACAGTAGCTTAACTATCACTGTTCTAGGTAGTTGGATGAATCAAATTTTCTATGTTCAGCATAACAGTTAAAATGGAAGTTCTCATGTTTATGGTTAATTTTATATATTGAAAGGTTCTGACTTTTGAGCATATTATCTCCTCTACAAAGTTTTATTCTTTGTATTTTTTTTCTTCCAATATGTCACATTAACCTAATTTTAAAAATTGTTATCTTTCAGGCATGGTTTCGCCTTATGACAGATTGATAGGTTTTTTTGCAATGGATATTTTTCATATGTTAATAATTCTTTTAATAGTAATTGTAGATACCAGTTGATTATTTTTGAGAATAATATTATTGAAGACTAGAGGCTCGGTGCATGAATTTGTACACCAGTGGGGTCCCTCAGCCTGGCCTGTGGGATTGGGCCAAAACTGGCTCTCTGAAATCCCCCAAGGGGTCCCTGATTGCGAGAGGGCACAGGCCAGGCTGAGGGACCCCACTGGTGCACGATCAGGGCCGGGGAGGGATGCAGGAGATTGGCCAGCCAGGGAGGGACCACGGGAGGGCTCCAGGGCATGTCTGGCATGTCTTGCTCAGTCCCGATCAGCTGGACTCCAGCAGCAAGCTAACCTACCGATCAGAGCGTCTGCCCCCTGGTGGTCAGTGCACATCATAGAGAGAGGTTGAGTGGCGTTAGCATATCATTAGCATATTATGCTTTGATTGGTTGAATGGACGACCAGACATTTAGCATATTAGGCTTTTATTATATAGGATAATTCAAAACAGTGAAAATTCAATGAGTGGCTTTTCGCCTACCCCAGAGATCTAAGAAAGGTGATGAGGAGATCAAACTGAGTGAATCCATGGGTTGGTGGGAAGCACATTCTATGGAGAGGCCTAGGCTGGGGACCTTTCTCATACCTTTTTGATGATTAACCTCTAAGAGGCTCCCCTTCTCTTGCATCAATGTTTTTCATGGGTAAAATATATTTTATTTTTATACTAGAGGCCCAATGCATGGAGATTCGTGCAAGAATAGGCCTTCCTTTCCCTGGCTGGCGGCACCGGCTTCCCTCCAGCACCCGGGACCCGGGCCTTCACTCAGGCTGGAGCCGCCTTTCGCCTTCGCTCTGGCCCTGCCACCCTCCTATAGCTCCCTCCACTCCCCACCCCCCTCTCATAGCAGGCATCCCACCCTGCCCCGGCTGCTCCGCACCTGCACGCGCACACTGCCCAGAGGCCCGGTGTGGCTGAGGCAGGGCGGAAAGCCTGCATCATTGCCATGGTGATGATGCAAGCATCCCGGCCTGGCCACCACTAGCTTTGTCACGTCAATTTGCATATTCCCTCCTTATTGGCTGTGGGCGCCTCCATCTTTGTCGTGGAGTGATGGTCAATTTGCCTATCCCGTCTTTATTAGATAGGATGATTAAAAAGGGTTGTTGGAGGGAAGGTGGTACATGCAGGTTGCTGTCCAAGATAGTGCTGGGAGCAGATGTCAGTCCTGTGACTTCTTGACATGGCGGGCTATTGTATTTCTTTGAATATATATTAAAAAGGAGTTTAGAGGAACACTTTGAAAAGTCACAACTTTCCAGCCTTTAAAACAAGGCATTATACACAATGAGGCAGTGAATGCTAGCAAACCATGTGAAAGCAAATATTGTTCTGTGACTGGGAAAAGAAACTGGTAGGACTTCAAATAGGAATCAGACATTTTCAGAGGATGTTATTCATTTGACCATGAACAACGGAGTTTAATTTGGTTTTGCAGTCATCATAGAGGGAAGAAAACTCAATTTTGATGGATTGCTGAAACTCACTTTTGCCAAATCTTATGTTAAGTGTAATCCTAATTTTAGAGCTTATATTTAAATATATATATATATTTAGTTGGTGAATATGATTTTTAAAATAGCAAGGTCATTAGAATCAGTTTGTGTCTTCATAAAGTTAAAACATTTCAGAGTGGCTCTAGCTGTTTTGGCTTAGTGGATAGAGTATTGGCCTATGGACTGAAGGGTCCCAAGTTCAATTCCAGTCAAGGGCACATGCCTGGGTTGAGGTCTCGACCCCCAGTAGGGCTCGTGCAGGAGGCAGCCAATCAGTGATTCTCATCATTGATGTTTCTATCTCTCTCTCCCTATCTGAAATCAATAAAAAATATATTTAAATAAAAAAAAACACAAACATTTCAGAGTGAAAAGTTCTGAATCACCAGATGTCCGCTGCGAACACTTCGTCAGTGTGTGCCCTAGGCTCTGGCAAGGAAGCATGTGAAATCAGAGTAACTTGCCTTCTGATCCAGCATCATTCATCCTCCCCTGGATTGGTTAAAAAAAAACAACAAAAAAAAAAACTTATTTCAAGGCTGTTCTGAGCCAAATCAATATGTCTCACACTAAGTGATAAGATAACAAATCCTTTCTTCCTATTTCCAACCAACTTAAACCCTTATTACCACTAACCGAGCTGCTTTCATTTTTTTCCACTTAAAGAAATCAAGATCTCGACAAGCTCATCAAAGTGAATCCTGAAACTCTCACCAACAATACGAGGTAATAGAACTGTACTAATTTTTATGCTTTAGTCGGGAAGACTATTTTGTTTTATCAGTACTCTAGGCAGATATGTAACCTTCATGATCTTACCAAAAGAATCTTCTCATTAATCAGCAATCTTTTTATTTTTCTCTAAAGAAACCAGGATCTCGATACCCTCATCAGAGTGAACCCCGCAGCGGTCCGAAGCACTCAGAGGTGATCACATAAAATCCGTCATATCATGTTTTCATGAGTCTGTTGTCCCAGGGTGCAGTGGGTTTGTTGAACTAGCACCGCCAAAAACCTATCGCTAACTTGAACTTATTTTTTTTTCTCTTTTGAATAGCCAAGACTTGGACAATCTTATTAAAGTGAAACCGTCGGCTCTCAGGAACACGGCGCGGTTAGTGACTTTGCCTGACTATCATGACATGTTCTTAAGGTTCTGGGTTAGGTATTTTCTTTCTTTTCTTTTCTCGTCTTGCCGTTCTTTCTTGAAGACTTTTATTTTTCTTTAGTGTCAAACGGGGACACATCTATAACTCAGGTGTCTCCTGTTCAGCAAGGAAACATGTTGTACCCTTTTGGAATCAATGTAGTGTTTTAGACTCAGTTCTGTACTTTTTCTTTGCACCAAGACAATGTGGTGTTTGTTGTATTTAGGAAATAGACTGTCAGAACTGAAATGAAAAATGAGCGAAATTAAGTAAGAAAAAATGTTTTGGGGAAGCTGAGCCAAACTTATGGTTCACATAGATACCTTCTGAGATCCAAAAGGCTATTCAGGGTCTTTGATACTACAGATCCACAGCTCACAATATGACAGCAGATTTTAGCCTTGAACTTCCATTTGAGTTCTGCAAACATCTTATTGTTCATCCACTTTATGTCATATCATTCACCTAAAGAGCTTTATTAATAGTTAATAGATAATGCACCAGAGTGCATTAGAAGTCCAGACTGTTCTACTGACATGAAATTTTCTCAGAAGAAACATATAGATGGGAATCATAGTCTCAATCTTCTGCGGGGAAGAAAGCAATTAGGACACGGAAAAGTGCTTTAATCCAACGGGAGAAAGAGGACAGACAGGGCCATATTCTCATTGATCTAGATCTTATGTCTTCTACTTGGTTTTCAACATTAATGCTTTTTTCCACCTTTTCTGTCTGTATGTTTTATCTGTTGTGGGGGCTTCTGAAGCAGGAAGGTACAAAGGCAGTTGCTACTTAAAGAGTAGCATTTATTAGGTGCCTCTCATGTAACTGGCAATTTATACACATTTAATCCTCACAAAAACCCCATGAGAAATATATTCATTCACCCCATGTTATAAAAGAGGAAGCTATAGATCAAAGATGTGAAAACACATTCTTGACCTATACTCACTATCAGCAAGAAAAACAAAAGTTCTGTGGCTAAAACAGCTCAGAGACTCCTTCTCTTTTAATTCTTTACACTCTGTACAGTCCCTTCCCTTCTGTTCCCTTCCTACCTCTGCAATTAAAAAACTACAACCAGAAACATGTATTCTAGAAAGTTATTGTTAAAATGAGAGGGAGGAGAGAAAGTACTGTCTCACAGAGTTTTTCTAGCAGCTGAAATACCAGCAGACTTTTGGTGTTGCTTCTGCCACTGAAAATCATATGAAAACATCTTTATTAAGTAGAACCATTTCTTCATAGTGTACTGGTTGGGGCAGATTTCCTTTTTATTAGTAACAGTTTTAGGAGTGATTAGGTTTAATAACCACATGTGGCTACTATAGCAAACTCTTCCCTCAGTGGGCCATTCCATAAAATGTTCTATTTCTCTCTTTCCCTCCCTTCCTCCTTCCCTCTTTCTTCCCTTCCTTCCCTCCCTTCCCTCCTTCCTCCTCCCTTCCTTCTCCTCTCTTCCTCCCTCCTCCTCCCTCCATCAATCCCTCCCTCAACTCCTCCTTCTAACTTTCTTCTTCTTCCCTCCCTCCCTCTAGCAAATGTGCTATGTTGTCAGACCATGGTAACTTTCTCATAAGAGTTTTGCCTTTTATTAGAAGAGGCTAATTTTATAAAAATATGGTTTCTATCAGCAACTCCTGATAAAAATATCTATAAAAAGTAGACATTGTTCTTACATAGGTAGGATTTCTATAATTTTTTAAAAATATTGGCCTTCGTGTTGTTTTCAAATGGCAGCTTGGTCCACAAATGTAACCTAACTGATACCTGATGATTCTTTAGTATTTATACCATATTTGACGATAATCAGCTTGGATGTTCAAGAATTTTCTCAAAACAGCTGAGCAAGGATGACTAAGCTGCCTATTTGAAAAAAGTGACTTCATTCAGTCGGTTCAGCCACCTGTATCTAGAATGTATTTATGCTGGTTGCTTGATTTTAGTGGGTAAAGGGAGAGGGGTCATTTTAAAGTGCCCCCCAGTGGGAATAACAGCCACAAGGCACTTTTACATCCAATGCAATGTGACGTGAACGCTGATTATTTAATAGTGTAACTGCAGTGAATCAGAGTCCTCTTTATGGGACTTTGCTGACATTTCCAACAGCTGTATATTTAATTCGCAGTTAGGGGCAGAATAAACTTCAGCCGTTGATCCGAACGAATGTAAGCAGGTGTCCCTGAGCTCCTTCTAGGAACACAGCAACCCGAACAAATGCAGATGTGCACAGAATTCTCATCGATTCAAGGAGAAACTGCAGGCTCTTAGCAGTGACAGTTTCATATCTTCATGAAATAAGAGATACTAAAGGGAGATATTCAATTATTTGTAGCCTGTAAACTGCTGCTCCCAAATGAAGGTTGAAAAGCATCTCGTGACATTTAGGCCTTTACAGTTAGAAAAAGCATCCTTCATCTGAAGTAGAAAAAATACTCTGAACTGTTGGAAGTATTATCCTTCCGTTGTTTTAAGGGCTTCCCATTTGCTGAGATATACCTCCACGTTTTCAGTATTCCAACAAGAGCTCCTTCCTATTTTACATTTCCCATATTACTGCTCAAGCAGAAAGCCAGAGGGTGGGGGAGAGGGAGACACTGACTCTTTCCATTGCTTCATTCCCCGTAATCAATAGGTCCCTTTGGATGCTTCTAATAATCTCAGGAACTGAGATATTTCAGCATCCCCAGGACTACTATAGTCTAGATTACCTAACTAATTCCTCAGCCGCCTGTTGTTCCTTGGCCACATTATAGAGTGCTTTTTTTTCTAAAACACCAATCTGTTCACCTCATTCTTCCAGTTAAATGGCTTCCCATTGCCATTGCCATTGGATAATGTCCATACTTCTTAACCTGCTTTCCAAAGCCCACCTATCCTGCCTCCACAGCCTTCTCACCACATCCTCTATTATGTTCCACCCACATACCCTAGCTTACCCACACTCCTCAGTCCTCTTTCATGGCTATTGTATGGTTAACTTCTGCTTATCCTTCAGGTCTCAGCTTAGGCGTCAATCTCTCGGGCTCCGGAAGGCTCCACCCCCTGCCATCACATCTGTATCAGGCCCCTAGATGTTCTCAAACTCTCTATCCTTTCTGTCCCATAGCATTTGTCTCTGAGAGGGAATGGTTACTTAATCATCTCTCTTCAACTACAGGATTTTTAATGGTAATATTGAGTGTCTTATTCACTTCTTTATCTACAGTGCATTGTACAATGCATAGCTCATATTAGGTGCTTAACAAACTGTCGATTAGCGGCTGAATCTCAAACTAATCAAGTCCCTATAATCCTCCTCCTAGATAAAGTCTATTGCTTTCCGGCTCTAACTTTCTGAGCCCCAGGAGTGAAACCAGAATGAAGAAATCTGGTGTCTTCGAAGTGATCTCCTTTAGCCAGTGTTCATCTCCTGGTCATAGCTTAATCCCAGTGGACCATGGTGAATTAGAGCCATTAACATTCTTGGTCACATCTTATATTTAAAATATCTAAAATGTCCAATTCTTTATGGAACTGTCAATTTCTTTAATATATAATCTTTATGACTCCATCATTGAAAAGAGTTATAAAAATACATAAAGCTGGGCCCATTTGGGGGTGTCAACACAGTTGAAGAATTATATGGTTATCTCACTGTATTCTATACTCCTTTCAGAGAGACAAAACTTCCTTTTGCACTAAAGTTAAAGCCTAAGATTTAGTTCTTGGCATGAAAGAAGTACCATAGTAAAACTTTTATATGGAGACTCTTAATTTTGCACATGTGTTTGATATTCTATGAAAGCAATTTAAGTAAGCTGAAGAGAGAGAACCATATTGAGACTTTTAATAACTACCTCTCACATCTCATGGGAGAGGAAGAGCAGTTGGGAGCGAGCTGATAACTTTCTCTCATACAATGCCTAGCTTAGAAAAAATTATCTAGTAAAAGACCATAATTAAAGGAGATCAAATATACGGTGATGGAAGGAGGCTAGACTTTGAGTGGTGAGCACACAATGCAATATACAGATGATGAATTATAGAATTTATACTTTAAAATTGTATTGTGTTATTAAATAATGTTACACCAATAAATTTAATTTATAAAATGAGACAATAACACCATGGTCCCCCAAATCTCTATTTTCCCCTTAATCTGCTCTGTAAAGGACAGTGGAAAATAAATTACATAACGACAACACAGATAAATGCTTATGTATGAAATTTATGCTATGGCTCTACATAACAGACAACTAATATTTTCTCCCAAACATTTTGAAATCTACATAAAGAAAAGCATTATTAGTTGCTATGGTTAACAAAATTTCTTTTTAGCGTTTCTCACTGTATCTACAGAGAAGTGATAGTTTTTCTTTGAGTTAATTCCAGCTGCTCATAAACTATACAATTATAAGGTGCAACTGACACAGGAAGGGTTTGGAATTAAGCCTTTGCTCAACCCTGAAGCACTTGGCTAGGCTTCTATAAAAATCTTTTTTTCACACTTTGACTCACAGCTTTTCATCTTCTACCACAGTGTAAAAGACACGATGCAATAGATGTGGTCTTAATTAAAGAATGAAATTTATTTTTATATCCTTCAGCTTGAGAAGTTTATGGGCAATCTGAACTTCTTTTACTGGATCTTCAAATCTAGCTAATGACATCAATCAGGGTGAACAACCAAAGCAGATACATATTTTATACTTCACATAATCTAGAACTTTTTATTTTGCTTTAAATATTAGTGTAGACTATTCAGAATTAAATCTTATACTCCACCCTACCAAATTGATATGTGACACTGTTTATTGAAAACTCCACTAATAATATGGTTTATTCAATGATTCACTCTGAGGTCACTTTGGGAATGTTCTTCTTTGAAGGCATGCATAGGTTCCAATTTTGAATTATCTATCTATAATTATTGCATTTGTGAGATTCTAGTTTCTTTTCTTTCCTCAGGTTCAAATCCATTCCCATTCTTCGTCACAATAGCTAGGGTCCAAAAAGACTTGGGGGCAGGGAATGGGGAAAGTGTAGGAGGGGGTGGAGGAAGTGGCAGTGGGAAGTGGGGGTGAAGAAAAAAACACAGTACCTGCAACAGGCAGGAGTAAAAAATGCTGGAGGAAGTGAGGATGCCCACTATCGGGCTGAGAAACTAAACCTAATCATGTTGTGAGGGCAGAAGCAGACCTGTATTAGTTTGCTAGGGCTGCTGTAACCAGAACCACAGACTAGATAGCTTAAAACAGAAATTTATTTTCTCACCGTTTTGGAGGCTGGAAGTCCAAGATCAAGGTGTCAGTAGGGTTGCTTCCTTCTGAAGGCCATGAGGGAAGGATCTGTTCTAGGTCCCTCTCCTTGACTTATAGAAGGCTGTCTTCACCCTGAGTCTTCCCAATGCCTTCCATCTGTGTGTGTCTGAGTCTAAATTTCCCCTTTTTATAAGGATACCAGTCATACTGAATTAGGACCCATCTTATACCTCATTTGAACTTGATTATCTTCGTAAAGACCCTATCTCCAAATAAAGTCACATTCTAACATAATGTCATTAGGACTTCAACATATGAATTGGGAGGGAGGGGGCATTATCCAATTTATAACAACATCCCAAAATAAGGAATAAGGTTATGGCCATGTGTCTCTACTCTCAAGTTGCAATGAGAAAGGTTCTCAGTTCATCCATGGTTAGCAGAGAATCACTTTCTGGGACAAAATTCTAATTTCTCAAGATTCACATTTCCTGGTGATCTCTCACTGCTTACTATGGTATTCCCTAGTTTAGCATTCGTAGGAAACTGGACTATGGAATACCATGATACTCCACTTTTTTATTCCATTGTCCCCAAGTATTTAGTGAAGTGTTATTTAAAAATGTTAAGGGGAGAATCACTTCATGCCTAGGCTATTAAGATAGTACAGTGGCCCCAGAGGCCAATAAGGTGGCACTAGGAAGTAGTGAGGGACCATCAGGGGTTAGGCAAATGCAAAGTCTTCGGTCTCCATTGCTGAATTTGAAGGATGTAATCTAGGAGGTTTCCTTATACAGTTCTAGCAGTTACGTTGAGGAAGTCATTTTTTGAATTTTATATATTTAAGCTGCAGAGTCAAATGATTTTGATACTTCTGAGAGATTTCTGTTGAAATCCTATACATTTAATACATATTAATTGGCATATTTCCTACTAAAAGTGTGCAGCTAGGATTTTAAATGTGAGGAGTAAGTGTAGCTAAGGAATGTTGATTAACTTGCAGATTTATCAATTATCAATGGTTGGGTGTTATAAAAAAGAATATTAAATCTTATTTCATATATAAGATAATTTTGAATATTATTTTTCATCCATATAAATATTAATTTTGTGAGAGTCCTTTTACTGATTCCATGTAAAATAACCTTTTTTAAGTGTACTATTCAGGATCAGAAGGGAGATTTACAAAAGCTGAAATTCTAAAGTTGTGCAAATTTAAAAGAAAGAGAGAAAAATGAAACAGTCCCTCAAAATTTTGGAATCAATTGTGCCTACTATCAGTGTTATATCACAGATATACTGTAAATAACTACAATTCTCTTAACTATCATTTATCTATGCTTATTCAGTTCAACTACAATTGTAGTCATTATGCCCACAAATTTTATTTACATTAACTCATTTGCTCTCACTGCAATCCAATAAGATTGGATTTTATTATCCTCATTTACAAAAGGAACCTTAGATAGGTTGTCAAACTTGCCCAAGAAAATGGAGGAATAGATGGCCTCACTTTTACTCTTTTTTAAAAATATATATATATTTCTTACTGAGTTCAGAGAGGAAGGGAGAGGGAGAGATAGAAACATCAGTGATAAGAGAGAATCATTGATTGGCTGACTCCTGCATACCCCACACTGGGATCAAGCCCGCAACCCAGGCATGTGACCTGACTGGGAATCTGACCATGACTTTTTGCTTCATAGGTCGATGCTCAGAACCACGCTGGCCAGGACACTCAAACTCTTAAACTATGTTACTAACCAATGAAGTTCATGACAAAGGCTTTTCCAAACTCATGGGGGGGGGGGGGGGGGGGGAATCAAGAACTATCAGTGTTAAAGCAAAGATATATTATAAATAACTAATATATAAATAACATACCACAGGATATTTATTTTATCTTATGAAAGTGTGTCAAATCATAAATGTAGCCAAAGATTTAAGAGTCTAATTGTCCCATTTATCCTGCACATTATGAATTATTGATTCAAATTTTATGTTGATTTTTCATGTTTCTGTAATCCAAAAAGTTGGAATGAAGTCTCTAATTAAATAGCCAAGAATTGATTTCAGAAGGACAGGTGGCTCAGCCTCAAATCTTGACTCTTTTACAAATTAGTTAATTGACCTTGGAAAATTCACTTAGCCTTTCTGAGCCCCAGATGCTGTCCTGCAAGATTTTGTGAGATCTGAATGAGATAATCCATATGGAAATATGCAATTAGTACTTTGTGACACAAAGTGGTACTCATTGAATATTCGCTGAATGTGAATATCAATCAGTTGTTTCTTTTCAGACCAGATTTCTCAAACCTTCCAAAGATTAGTTCTTTGTCTCATAATATCATGCTCTTATCCTTGAGTTGTATAGATTAACAGCTCAATGTCAGATTTTCAATGTCCCACAGCTTTATACCACAATATCTATGTCTAAGATTGTGTACTGATTTTTAAAGTTTTTATTCTGTTTTTTTTATTTCCTAAAATTATACTATATATATGTGTGTGTGTGTGTGTGTGTGTGTGTGTGTGTGTGTATACATATACATATACATATACTTATATATATATAAAATTTATTTTTTTCTATAGAGATCGGGACCTGGAAAATTTAATTGAAGTAAATTCTAATGTGCCCAAAAATAAGAATGGAAGGTAAGGCTTAATTTAATTTACTTTTATTTTATGAATTCTATCTGAACCTGCATTAACTATGTAAACTTGAAATGTTTTCTAAGGAATTGCACTATAGTATGGTATTTAAGTATAAATACTGTCTCAACACAGGACAATGTACAAGGTGATTAATAAGCTGATATAGGAAAAAAATATTAAAATTCAAATTCTGTTAAAAGTTCTGACTAAAAGCCTGCTGTTCTATTGCTTAGTATAAAAGGCATCATGAAAATTCAAATTTCTGCACTTGGCCTGTGAAGACTTATTTTTACTTACTGTTGCTTGGTAGATTTTTCAGTGGTGCAGAAAACACACTGAGAATATTTTCTTTGGCTGCCTGGTGCTAAAAGAATACACAAATTCATCACAGCCACAAAATAGGACCTAATTTTGAAATTTCTTTATACCACACAGCATAATGGCTTTAAAACTATTGTACCTTGGTTGCTTTTATAGGAGGGTTTGGGTAGAAACTATACTTTATTGTTGTTCCAGACTATTTAAATTAGGAAAGAATAAAAAATTATTCCATGGTAGCAAATCTTTTCCCCATATATATAGAGGGAACTCTAAAAACAATAGGGTCCTATTTTATATCTTCTTAAGGTGCAGCTGCCTTTTCTGTTTAAAAGTTTTTTAATCTAAAGAAGTGATATTGTTGATATTTTGTGCAAGAGAATATAAAATCAGGAAAAGAGGCAGGTTACTTATTCCTCCTCCCCTCCTCCCCTCAATTGTATAGAAGGCTCTTGCATCTAACAGGTAGTTTTTGTTCTCTTAGCTCCCCAAATCACCTTCCTTCCTTCCTTTCTTCCTTCCTTCCTTCCTTCCTTCCTTCCTTCCTTCCTTCCTTCCTTCCTTCCTTCCTTCCTTCCTTCCTTATTTATTTATTGGTATTAAGAAAACCTTTGATAAAATGAAAGAGTAAATTTTCAATCACATCGCCTGGCCAGCGTCGCTTTGTGGTTGAGCATCTACCTATGAACCAGGAGGATGCGGTTGGATTCCTGGTCAGGGCACATGCCCAAGTTGCAGGCTCAACCCCCAGTGTGGGGCATGCAGGAGGCAGCTAAACTTTCCTTTTGGTTTTCATGTCATTTCTATATTGGAGTTTACTGACATGGAGGAGAATAAGGAGCTAAACCTTTCACTATTTTTGCATTAGAATTTTTCTCTGTTTCATAGGAAAAAGCAAATATGCCTATACTTTGTTAAGCATAGTGACATTTTGAGGTTAGCAGAAATCTAAGTCAAAGTTCTTCTACAATCTTTGAAGTATTGCTTTCCATTAAAAATAAAATGAAAACTGGAATTTCTCCAAGCAACCTCTGGATGATTTTCATTAAATTGATAAACTCTCAGATATATTGTACTTTAAAAGCTTTCTAAAATGGCACTGCTGCTGTGAAAATGTTACCAATACCAACTTCAGGTGGTCCCTGCCCCTAATAAAAAGTATTCCATCCTAGTACTAGATAATGTGTCATATGCTTAAAGGTGGTTTCTGTGAATAAGTAAAATAGGACATGTTTTCTGCTTGTGTACCTGTGCAGAAACCCAGCAAACATAAACGGGTTTGTTACTTAACAGAATTTTAATAAAATTTAAAAAAATTAAGATAAGAAAAATTCTAAATGGCTTTGATTTTTAAGTGGCAAACATTTGTTTGCTTTCTCAGGCTGGAAGACCAAGTCAATGGACTGACTGATGCTTCCAACAACCGGTCCCCCAGAACGACTACCCATTCTTATGAAGCGAGGAAGAATCTCAGGTAGTGTCACGGTCAATTATAAAACAAATGACAGGACTATTCTTCTTCTGTTTTTAATAAACATCACATATACAACCTGACCCTTCTTTTCAAACACAGAAATTTCTCATTTTATTAGTGGCTAAACAGGCTTACACAAAGGTGTTGAGTTAGCAACTTGGTCCTTGGTAAATTGTGACATCTGGATAAGAAGATGTAAAATGTAATTTTTCCCTAAAAAGTCTACAGTGTGGTGTGTTTTGTTGTTGTTTTTTATTTAAAGCATGATTGTGATATTGGCGTTGACATTCTTTAGCTAGATTTAAAAGTTTCATTAAAGTCAGATGTTATGTTTAGTTAAGGTCCATTTTTGTTTGAGATTTGGGGGACAAGTATGGTTTGGAAAGATGAATGGAACATCAGGGAAACTAAATGTCCCATTAAAGACACTAAAACATAGTGCACAAATACTCAAAATAATCTTCATGCTCTACAACAGATTTAGTGAGTGACCAATTTTCATATTAGTATTCTAGAAGGAGGCCAAGCCAGTGGAAGGCAGGAATGAAATGGGAGACATAGGAAATTTTGTAGAAATAAATTAATACTACTTTAATGTTTATATTTCAAAGGTAATAGTTTAGAAGTAATATAGTATTTTTTGCACTGGATTGGATAATAGCCTTGTTATTTTTTATTATTCTTGTACATAAACTTTAAATATAAAGTTAATATTTTTCTCCAGTTCCAATGCTGACCCCGGGCCTGCAGGACCAAAGGATACCGTTGTATACACGAGAACATATGTGGAGAACAGGTGCTGGAAGTTTATTTTTAAAATATTTTTCTATACTTACAATTTTGAAATGATCTATGTTTAAGAAGAAATGGTATTATTTTAGAGTGCACTTATATATATATTTTCAAATGGAAGACCATTTAAGAGTACATTGGATTCTAGGTATATAATTCTTCATAATGTTTCTAATATTAAGTAGTTATCAAATAGTCATAAAAAGTCATTTGGTAGACTAATAATTTAATATAGCACATGTATACATAACAGGATAGCCATTTGAAAGTTTTCATGTATGTTTATGTGAGAATATGACTATTTATTTATAATTAGCTTTATAAAATCACACAAGAATTTCTATGCTAATTTTGACTTGAACTTTAATTAAATGGTAGTATCCACTGTTGTTTGCCATTTATCTGAAATAAGGGGTATACCTTTTGGTAGATATACTCTGGCCCAAATTCCAGGGAATTGTTGTCCCACAAAATCTGCTGGTTGTGTGATGGATGTTGAGGAAAATATCAACCAAGGTCAAGGACGTGTGCATTTGATTTTCAAGGAGAATAAAAACAAGAATTAGTCTAATTGTGGGGTAATGTAATGGCGGGGTATGCAAATGCAGGTATAGGTGACATGTGTTAATCAGAGCCCATTTCAAAGAAACCAAAGAGCAGGGCATCTGGGAGGGCTTTTGGGGGAAGGAGACTCAAGGAAATTCAGTCCATTCAGTGTCAGAAGGTGAACAACCATCCAAAAAAGTTTCTAAACCCCACACATAATTTATCTTATAAAATGCAGCCTCCAAATTTGATTTTTCTGCTGAATCCAATTCTCCCTAAAGTCTACACGGATGGTTCAGTGCAGTACCGAGGCCCCAGAATCAGACTTGGGATTGAATCTTTGTCATTTACGGACCATGTGCCTTGGCAAAGCTGCTTAACCACTTCAAGTCTCAGTTTCCCCATCATTAAAATGGGAGTAATGATATACGTGTCATGCAAAATATATGCAAACTCTTATTTAGCATTGTGGGTTATGTGTTCCATAATATAGATTCTATTTCTGACAGCAGTCTGCCTATGGGCAATTGGGAGGGAAAGAGAGTTTTCTCATTAAAAAAAATCTCAGGGGAGGGCAGTGGAGTATTGCTTACACAAGGAGCATATTGCTTCCATTCCTTATATATGCACAGGTAACATATGTACCTGGGAAGCAATTATGAGCAGCCAGTTGGTTAGTGCATTACAGATTTCATTTGTCTCGAGGAGTGACGTTTAAAAAACTGAAGCCACCTAAGAAATGAAACATGAAAAAAAAAAATGAAAGAAAAAAAAAAGAAAAGAAAAAAAAAAGAAATGAAACATGGAGGACTTTTAAAAATTATGCTTTTTTTTTTTTTTTTTTTGCTTTCACACTAACCTAATCTTTCTTGGATGTATTCAAGTAAAAATAAAATCTTCTATAGCTTGTGTAAAAGTTGAAGCGTCTCTAGTTCTCCATGTGAGCAATGTACATGTACCAGTGCTTGCACTGGCTCTCACTTTATGCATTTCCTTTATTTTAAACTACATGTACCTTTCTTATGGTAAATAAATGAGAAAGGTGCAAGCATAAATTTTATGAAAAATGACATATTTTGCTGTGCACTCTTGCCTCATTCTCTATGTGAACTTGGAGATGGCAAATTAACCATCACTCCGCTACATAAGCCACGCCCACCAGCCAAGCCATGCCCACCAGCCAATCAGGGCGAGTATGCAAATTAACCCCATCCAAGATGGCTACAGCCACAGAGAGCAAGGTTTCCCAGGTAACAGAGCAAGCCAAGCTTTCCGATAGCCGTTGCAGGCCTAAGCCTCCACTCAAGCTACAAAGTTTCAATTATGGAAGGTAAACAAATTCAAACAAATGGTGGCAGAATGGAGCTTGAGAGAGCAGGCCAGGGTTGCCGCCGGCAACAGGGGAAGCAAAGCTTTCTGCACACCCTGGCCGGGCTCACCCGCTTAAGGCTACAAAGTTTCAATTGTAGAAGGTGAATTAACTGCCACAGAGATGGCTGCCGCCCCTGAGGGAGCAGCAGGCTTGGCTCCGCTCCAGGCTACAAAGTTTCCATTGTAGAAGGAAAATAAATTCCAGATACCAGGGCCTCCTCTTGGGTCGCCAGGGTGCGTGGCCGGCCTGCAAACCACCACAGGCCCCTCGCTCAGGCCACCCCACGCCCCAAGGGAACCCCCACCTGATCCAGGACACCCTTCAGGGCAAACCAGCTGGCCCCCACCCCTGTACCAGGCCTCTATCCTATCTAATAAAAGAGTAATATACAGATTGATCATCACTGCAACACACAATATAGCTGCCCCCATGTGGTCAAAGATCCTGCCCCCATGTGGACACAAGATGGCTACTACAAGATGGCCAGCAGGAGAGGGCAGTTGGGAGGCACCCGGCCTGCAAGGGAGGGCAGTTGTGAGGGACCAGGCCTGCAAGGGAAGGCAGTTGGAGGTGATCAACCCTGCAGGAGAGGGCAGTTAGGGGTGACCAGGCTGGCAGAGGAGGGAAGTTGGGGGCAAACAGGCTGGCAGGGGAGCAGTTAAGCATCAACCAGGCTGGCATGGGAGTGGTTAGGGGGTGATCAGGCTGGCAGGCAGAAGCGGTTAGGGGCAATCAGGAAGGCAGGCAGGCAAGCAGTTGGGAGCCAGCAGTCCTGGATTGTGAGAGGGATGTCCGACTGCCCGTTTAGGCCCACCAGGATCGGGCCTAAACGGGCAGTCGGACATCTCTCCAGGAGTCCTAGATTGGAGAGGGTACAGGCTGGGCTGAGGGACAACCCCCCGCCGTGCACGAATTTCGTGCACCAGGCTTATAGTATATCAATATTTCTCCAGATTGAAAAAAAAGGTATTAGTATATTATCCTGGCTTGTACATCACAAAAAATATAATAATATTTTATTATATTGAGGAGGTGTGTTTGCTTTCTCACCTGTCTACATTAACACTAGGGAAATAGCCCAGTTCTCACATGTCCATATGTGTTGTTTGTAGTAAATCACCAAAGGATGGCTACCAGGAGAACATTTCTGGAAAATACATACAAACTGTTTATTCAACTTCAGATAGGTGAGTATGTCTATATTTCCATACATAAAATTCTATGCACACACATCTATGTACATTTTATACACATACATTCTTGTTGTCTGTTGTACTTGGAGATGGTGCTCCTGAGGGTGATTGTTATACACAGGGTGGGGCCAAAGTAGGTTACAGTTTTGAGTATGTGAAACAGAATTTATTCTTATATTATTATTTACTAATTTTTGTATTATTTCCCATACGAACATCTGTAAAACTACTTTTGCCCCAGCCTGTGTGTAAAGAACTACAACCTCTGCACCCAGGAATTTGTTCCTTGGTTCTGGGCTGTTGCTAATGCATTTTATTCCAATAGAGCTTCTGTGCCTTACAGCTGCCCCGCCCCCCCCCCCCCCCCCGCACCCCCGCTCGCCCCAGGCCAGCCCCTCTGCTTTGCTGATTCCCAGGAGCCCCAGTACCACCACATATGAGAGTCTAGGTCTCATTGCATCACTAGACTGTGCCCTCAGCCCTCTCTCGTCGCGGTTTTCTAAAGCCATCTCACCTTACAAACAGCTGCGTGGATACTGCCATGACCCACTCTGGGCCCACACTCAGATCCCAGGAGGGGTTACAATGAGTATCAATTTTCTGCTGGTAAACCGACCCCAGGCTTTTGCTGTTAGCGATCATCTTTTAACATTTAATGCTCAGTGGGGCACATAGATGACCCTCATGAGAGTGTGGCCAGCAGAGTGTCAGTGGAAGAAATAAAAATAAATAATTAGCATTATATCCCAACCACTAGAAACCAGCTGTAATGCAAATGTCTGATGTTCTACTGACGGTGTTTCTCTATAGAAGAGCCTGGGAATAAGGCTCGTTGTGGGTAAAGACATATCTAATTTTTATGCACAACCTCGATTTGTAAAGAGGTGCTTGTCACTGACCAGTTATTCAATAAATGTTTTCTGTTTTGTTTTATTTTGTTAATCCTCACTCAAGGATATTTTTCCATTGATTTTTAGAGAGAGTGGAAGGGAGGGGGAGAGACAGAGAGACAGAGGGGAAAATAGAGAGAAACATTGATGTGAGAGAAACACACCTATTGGCTGCCTCTTGCATGAGCCCTGACTGAGGCCGGGGAGGAGCCTGCAACCAAGGTACATGCCCTTGATCAGAATTGAACCTGGGACCTTTCGTTCTGCAGGCCAGCGTTCTATCCACTGAGCCAAATCGGCAAGGGCAATAAATGTTTTCTGAAAAACATGAACCTATGTTCTGTTTGCTAAGGGAAATATGGATCAACCAGGAATCAAAATTGTATCTCCTGCCCTAGCCAGTTTTGTTTAGTAGGTAGAGCGTTGTTGGCCCGTGGACCGAAGGGTCTTGAGTTCAGTTCCAGTCAAGGGCACGGACCTCAGTTGCAGTCTCAGGACCTCAGTTGCAGGCTCAATCCCCAGCCCTGGTCGGGAAGCATGTGGGAGGCAACCAATTGATGTATCTCTCTCACATTGATGTTTCTCTCTCTGTCTCTCCCCCTCCCTCCCACACTCTCTAAAAATCAATGGAAAAATATCCTTGGGTGAGGATTAACAACACAACAAATATTATATCCCCTCTGTCACTTTTATAAAATTTTGTTCATTACTAATGCTCTCTGTGTGTCTTAACTATAAGTCATTGCTCTTTGAGGGGTGAAATCTACCCAAGCGTAAGATATAGATACTGCCTAGGTGACCAAATACCAGAGCTGGATCCCTCACATACTTAGAAAACACCTTTGACTAACAGTGTGATTTTAATAAGGACAATACCAGCATTGGAGCTTTCCCTGGGCTCATAGCTTTAGTGTTAACTCAAGGAAGGAAAATATTCTTCATAGAAGTATTGCTCTTAATATGAAGAACTTCAGTCCTGGTCCTCAAGTGGTCCTTGAAATTTTTCTTAGTCATGAAAGCAGAAGTCAATTTTCTATTAAGACCAGTCAGTCCAGCAACTTTCTATGTTGATTATTGTGTGACATGAGCCATGTCCCCACAGTTCTTATCAAAGCACACTAATCCCACTTGAAGTGGCTTCCCACTTTACAGGATTAAGGCAAACTCCTCTGCACATTATTTATGGCCTTCAGAACCTGCTCCTGCATATTGACTACTGTTTAATCACTCCAGACACCCTCATTGAGTAGCACTTTGGTACAACCTGGTTACTCTGCTCGGAATCCCCCATCATGCCCCTCCCCACCTCACTGAGCTCACCTAGCAGGCTCCTTCTTCCTCAAGCTGTAAGTCACATGATACTTTCCCACAAGCCTTTCCTGCCTTCACCTGGGATTAGTTGCTCCCTTGGCTGTTCTCTCCTAACTCTTTCCACACGTCTATACTATGCTGCGATCATCTAGTCACACACCTGGCTACCCCAGTGGACAGGAAGCTTCTCGTTGGAGGAGACTGTCTCACTCTTCTTTATAGTCCCAGCTCCTAGCTCAGTGCCTCTGGAATGGAAGAATGGTAGAGCATGCCTGTCTTCTACTATTGAAGTGCTTGCATGGGACATGAAGTGTGTGTACATATGTGTAGAGTCCATAGGAAAATATTTGCCAGGATTATATAAGCAAGTAGCTATGGAGTGAGATGGAAGAGGAAGTTTTTATTTCTATAGATAAGGTTTAGGAAGAGGTTACTTGACTGGCTGAACGCATAAAGCCAGACAAGGTTATCTACTCCAATCCCTTTCCTCTCCACCTCCTCCTCCCTTTCATTTCCCTCCTCTCTGCTTCTAGTCCTGGGCTAGATGACAGGATCATCCTGACTCTTGGGTATGACTCATTCATTTCAACAATGTGAGCCCAGCAGTCTGCATGGGCAGGCCCAAAGGTAGCCCAGGGACCCTGGGGCCATGCGGCCTTGCTCAAACCCTACCTCTGCTACTCACTCACTGTCTGGCAGGCACCCTTCTGTGCCTCAGTTTACTCTTCTGTAAAATGATGATAAAAAGAATAGCATCTGCTTCTCAGAGATGTGAAGAATAACTGAGTTTAAATAAGCAAAGTGCATGGAAAATATACTGTACATATTAAGCATATTAGCACCATATAAGTATTGGCTGTTTTTATTTCACCACTCCATTATTTACCAGCTCTGGAAATTTCAGGCCTGCATGCCAACAACCCTGAAACTAGTAAAGTCCTCAAGGTGCTATTTAAGACAGTCCTAAGACCCTCCAAAAGGAAAACATCACATAGTTATTGGCTTTTCTTAAGGCTCTGTTGTGACCCAAGGTCTTTTTGGATGTGCTGATTAAATATGTACAGTTCATTTATTATTAAACATTATTTTTCCAAAGTAAATAATAAAACTATTTTTTCTTCATCAAATTTGTGTGTGCAGGGGTGTTGTATCATATTGGAGAATATAAATTTTGTCATAAAATGTAGCCCAGTATTCTGTCTTTTAATGATACCAAGAGTAGTGTCATAGGAGAGCATTTTGATGACTAGAACCTAGACCCTAAGGTCCTAGGGATCCATCATTTATTAATTTATTACCAACACACTCTTGAATGAAGTTCTATTTTGTCCTACTGAATGTTTTGAGAGTTAAAATTTTATATTAATCTATAGTATAATTTTTCTATGATATATATACATTAATAATTCAAAATCCTCTTTGAGCTTCAAGGGGTACTTATGAACTAGTTCAATTAGGAAACTGTAATTATCTTTGCCCTGCCCAGATGCACTTTTGATTGCTAATGGATTAATAATTTGAGACCTTCCTTTGTGTTAATTCTTTGATGTTATTTTGAGGAAACTAGAAGAATCAATTCTATCACTAAAATAAGTAAAATCTAAAACTTTCCTCAATTTCTACAGCTTCCTAAAGTATCAACAAAATTAACATCATTTCCACATGACTTTGTGGGGAATACATTTGTCTTTTGTAAGATGACAAATTTATTTTTAATTGCTGATATCTCTCTAGGTCTGTCATTGA
Source organism: Cnephaeus nilssonii (assembly GCF_951640355.1). Classification (NCBI taxonomy): domain Eukaryota; kingdom Metazoa; phylum Chordata; class Mammalia; order Chiroptera; family Vespertilionidae; genus Cnephaeus; species Cnephaeus nilssonii. The sequence goes on along the minus strand of NC_137079.1, from coordinate 57,982,469 downwards.
AAGGGATATGTGCACCTACTGCCGAAAGCCCTTGGGCACAAAAACCAAAATGATTTTAGATGAATTACAAATTTGCTGCCATTCCACTTGCTTCAAGGTAAGGTTATGTTTATTGTATTTAACTAAATACAAAATTGCATAATGACTGGAATAAAAATAATTATTTAATGAAATAGATGAGATGAAGTTAAAGCTTTCAGAAACACTCTCATCCACATTAATAATGCACTACTTAAGTATTTCTCAGAGTTCTTCAGCCCAATCTCAAAGGTTTTTAATTACTGTCTTGGCGTTAGGCTTAGAGTTGATTACTGAAACATTTATTCCTCTTACTCTAGAGATTTAAAGCTATGAAAAGATAAACACTTGTTTTCTTTATAAAAGTTTTTGCAACATTTTAATAAATCATGCATTGCATAAAATATATAATGAATGAAGAAAGGAAAGAAATTTGTTGAGAAGAAAGCTAGCAGCTCGTTATGAGTCCTATCAGTTAGGACTGATAAGGGTAACAGCAATTGAAACTCAGTCTGCTTTTGAGAGCACTATTAATGATAGTTAATTGTGGCTCAGTATAATAGCAATGAAGCTTACATAGTAGAATGCTTCAGTTTGTATTTTCATATTTCATTGCTTTTATTTCTCAAAATAACATTGAGTAGGTCAACTTCTTAGTTTTTGGTGTAACTGGATGAGCACTGAACTGGAATCTAAAGATCTGAGTTCAAGTTTTCTAACTCTGTCACTAACTATGGCTGTGCGACTTCTGGACAATCACCTAACTTAACTTGGCCTCAGTTTTCTCATCTGTAAAAATTAAGAAGCTGACTAGAATAATGACTGTACATTAAAATCATCTGGGAGGTTAGAAGAACAATAGAATGCTTGGGACCAGCACTAATTAAATCAAGACTCTCAGAGATAATTTCTGGGCATTGGTAGATCTAATGGGCAGCCAGTATGAGAACTATTTGCCTGACTTTATAGGTTCTTTTTGTGTTGACATTCTATGGGTTGATGGAAATTATCTAATTCAGTCAAGTAGCTGTAATACTTTGACAACTAATTGTTTCTCCTCCAAGTAGCTTCAGTGATACATAGCAATCAGGAATAAGATGCTTAGTTATGAACAAAAAAAAAAATCTAATTTTAGGCCATACTATATAGAATACTATATAAAATATATTCTGAAAATTTTATAATTATTTAATGATGAGAAAATTGAATTTTCTTTTAGTTATTAAAATTTGCTCGGTAAAAAAAAAGATTATAGTTCTTTATTTAAAATTAGTATGCAGAAAAAATTTTTAAACAAGGAAATTCTCTTGGTTGTGGGTATGGGTAAATACAAATAATTTCCATTTATTGTATTTTGGATTATTTATTTTCATTTTCAACTTAATTATAAAATTCTACTAAGAATAAAAATGTCATAATACCTTAATAAAAAAAATTGGAAAGAAAAAAAAAAGAATAAAAATGTCCCCACACTCCTAGAAAAAGATGGATTATTCTATAGCCATGGTAATAGAGAACCACATAGAATAGTTTAAACAAGATGAATTAATCAATGACAATTTGCTTCAATGAACTGGCTTCTGAGAGCCAACCAATCAATGATAGCTTCATGCTTGAAAGTCAGCCAATGGACAGTGGATTTGCTCCATGAACATAGGTCTAAAGCAAGCTAACCAACACAACTCAAAACAAGCTTTTCCCTATACCCTCTTAAAGGTATAGAGGAACAAACAGAAATTTGTTTTTCTTAACGTTTGCTTAATGTCCTGTGTGTATTCCTGAACTCTGGATTGCATAGGTCTCCTTAATAAGCAAACAAAAAATATGCTTTGTGTTTCTGTTTGACATATCAACTGGTGATCTTGTCCTTAGCATAACCAATTTTTTAAAATTTATATCTACTCTATAGTGAGTTAAGTAGAAACTTTAATGATAGATATGCCCTGAAATGCACAGTTTTGCATGTGGATTATAGACAAGTATACTCTCACTTTCTCTGTGGATTCTCATGAGGCTGCACCTGAGTGCTAATATGGAGAACTGTACTGACTGAATTGAAAGGGCTTTTTATCCCATTACACTAAGAATCTATACTTTATTTGTAATGTAAACTTTATATATTGCCTTTTCATTTAGTGTGAAATATGCAAACGGCCTCTGGAAAACCTGAGAGCGGGAGATAGTATTTGGATTTATCAACGGACAATACACTGTGAACCTTGCTACTCCAAAGTTGTGGGTAAGTGTTAAGCTCTTTAAGAAACGGTTACTTTTGCTAATATTAATGAGAATTTAATATTGTTGAAAATGAAGGATTTCAATAAAGCAAAAAACATTTTATTAATTATATTTAGTTAGGAATTCAGTTGCAGATAGTATGGTAGTATTTTGTTTTATGGTATAAAATCAGTCAACATTTATATTGTCTTCTGATATCAGACCTGGCATAGGTACAATTAAAAAAAGAGATTATTTATTATAGAACATTTTCCACTTTTTTCTAAACAAAAATAGATCTTCTCTGCTCAAATAATTGGAATTGAAGTCCATATCTGTGAATTACCTTTTACATTTGCACTGAAATATACTTTTCTACCTAATTTGGTTATTATGCTAAATGCCTTGTAATGTTTTTCATGGGAAATTTAAAGTTAATTATATATAATTAAATATTAAATTCTATATTAAATATAGCATGTATCTTTATCAGTTTAAGATCAACATTCCTATAATTTGGTCTTTTCATTGGCATAAATGATGTGAGAAGCAAACATTAATGACTTGCATTTTTAGCTCACATTTCCTGTAAATTTATCATGAAAGCTTTAAAAGTTTATTTAAAAGACATGCACAGTGCCCAGTAAGTTAGGAAACTAAAGTCCTATAAAACTTGATTCATTTTTTTAAAAGCCTGTATCAACACTTTATTTTTAATTCATAGTAAATAGATACAATAACCAAGATAATATTGGGGAGCTGGTCAAAGCACTGCATGGCCGGCCGGGTTCCTGATGTTTCAGTGGTGAATGAAAGGGGAACATCTTACCTGGGATCCAAAATATGAAATTTGGTGACAAATGTGGAAAATGCTCTAAGAAACCCCCTTTTCATCAGGCTGCATAATCAGTAACAAGAACAAACCTAATTATGTTCATACTTTGCCTTTTATTTTCTGCTCTCCCCAGCCAGTTCTCATATTCTACTTTCTTCCTAAGTTAGCGGCCTTTTCATGATCCAGTATTATATCAAGAGCCTTGATGATATGGTAACAGCTCTAAAACTTTCAGCCTCCCAGAAATCCATGGTATGGCTTAGGAGGTGTGGCCACCAAAAGACTCAGCAGTCATTGTGCCTTCCTCCCTGTCTATGTGTACTCCATAGGCATTGCATTTTTTAAAAATCCTCTCCTGAGGATATGTTTTTACTGATTTGAGAGAGAGAGCATGGGAGAGAGAGAGAAAGAGAAACATCGATATGAGAGAGAAACATTGATTGGTTGCCTCCTGTACACCCCCCCTCGCCCCTCTCTCCTGCCCCCTCTCGACCTGGGACCTAACCTGGAACCTAGTATATGCCCTGACCAGGAATTGAACCTGCAACCTTTTGGACAAGGCTCTAATCAACTAAGCCATACCAGCCAGGGCAGCATTGCATTTTTATTGTAAATTTAAGTTGTCAAACCGTAACTCTCAGTCATCTAAATATGAGTACCAGGCAACAGTCCTTCATATTTATGGTGTGACCCAAAGCCATAGTGATGAATGAAGTAGAAGGAAAATGTAAAATGCTGAATCTACCATGACCCCCTTGATGAATGATTATTTTAAAAATTTTAGTTATCGAATTATTTTTGTACTGAATTTGCATATCTAACTGTTATTTTCTTTAAAAATTTCAGCAAAGTGGATTCAATAATTCTGGCACATGGAAATCAAGATGAAAGCATTCATTAAGGAATTAAAAAATTATTTTAAGAATATGTAATTTAGAAAAGCTTTTACTCTGAAGATTGAGTTTTGTATACAATGAACAATTCTGCTATTGCATAAATAACCTAATTGCCTTCAAAAAGGTCATATACATAAAGGGAACCATCTGTTATCTGGCTAGATTCAGTCATCAAAAATTCAAGTGGTTTCAGTTACCAATGTCAAAGGAATGATGCTCCTGATGGCTGTGAGCATTGTCACCCCAAGCAGGTCCACCCCTGCTCCATCAAGCTGTGCATCGTGATTTCTATTATAAACAAATTTCACATTGTCTCACCTTTGTTTCCCTAAGAATTTGGATTTGCAGACATTATTGACAAACTGTCAAGAAAGCAAGATATGTTTCCTTCATGTGCAAAAGAAATGTTGATAGAAATTTTCTTATAAAGTTTGGCCAATAATAACATAAAGTCATATGGACCTCAGAAAGTCATTTGAACTTTCTGGTCTCTCTTTTTTATCTATAATATGAAGGGCATTGAAAACTGTCCCAAAGGTCCCTTTCTGCTCCTCAAATTATTCTAAAGCAAGTTTTTGTTTGCTCTTTAGAAATATATCTGAATATGTGTTTGTTAATCATTTTGAACTAGAGAGGACATCTGAATAGCTTAACTTCAGTGTCATTATTCATTTTATTGCAGATATAATTTTAAAAAACAGAAAGACATTGGCTTATGGGTAATGGGTAAAATTATATGACATGTATTTTACATATTATAATTTGTTAATTTTTTGCATGTGTTTCAAAATCTGGTTATATAAATAATCTATGAGAAAATAATGGTTATGGACTCCAAAATACATGTTCTTTAGCATGTTACATCTATTCATATTACATAGCACTTTATGTTTACAGATGGCTTATGCAAATAAAATGAACTATCAGTGATAACGAATCATTTTGTGGCCTGTCTATAAATATCATTCATTGGCATTGATTTTGTCAATTACAGTGATCACATTTTATTATATTCTATACCACACTGGTTAACTTAATTATTTAGCTTCTAAAGCTATAGCTTTTATTTTCAAAGAGCTTTTTTCAAGGAATTGAAAATCCAGTAATCATATGTGAGGAACTTAGACTATTATTAGGATTGAGAAATTGAACTTATAAACTATTTTATGTGTACATAGCAACTGCTTCTTGAAGGAAGGCATATGGAACAATGAGGAGAGGGTGTCATTTGGGGGAAGTTTAAAGCAGTTGTAATCAACTGACATAAATTAGGGAGATTATAAAAAGATAATCATGTATTTTTCAAATGTTGATAAATTTAAAGAATTAGTCTTCTGGATGATGATTTCAAGCATCTGCTCTTCTTAGAGACTAGTCCGTGGTTGTAAACACAAAATGCTTATCAAAATTCAGCAATGTATAATTGTTGTCCTGTAAAAAGGAGCCAGGAAAAAACAATTAATAATAATTTGATATTCATTAATTCATGCTTGATGAGAAGCAGTGGTAATTGAGCCATATGTTTTATTGTTCCTTAATTACATGCTATCAGAGTGGATCAAAAGAAATCATTTTCTTAGAGTTGGAATTCGTGGCAGAAAAAGATGGATGGAATAGTATCCCTGCCTTTTATGTAAAGTGTATTAACATCTCAATACATTTGTAGTAATTAAAAATCATTTGAATGCCATTTTTAAAGTAGTCTACTTTATAATGCTTCATTTAAAAAAAAAAAAACCCTAAAAGGAACATATTTCTGAAGCTGTTTAATGGACCCTTTCTTCCACTATAATGTATTCAATTAAGCCAAAAGCTGTTGTAAAAATGGAATAAATATGGAGTGGAGAGAGAAGGGCTTCTGATTCACCTAGTCAGCTTCATCATGTCTGGGCTTATTCACACCATAGGAATGACAGGTTCTTAAAACAATTTGGAAGGTCTCTTTATATTGCAGCCAGTTAAGAGATATATCTGAAAGAGAATGAATTGCTTCAGGACAATATCCTTCTAAAAAGCAAAATGGCAGAAATATAATAATCTCAGAAATAGAATTTGTTAAAATAGTATCCTCTCTTTTAATAAGGCCAAGAAATAAAAATGTATTCAAGAAGTAATCTGTACATCCCTAGCTGTTTGATTGCAATCACTTTTACAACCAGGCCAGAGTGAGGAATGGCCAGCTCTCACTGTGGTTCACTCACCGAGTCGTTTCCTACAACAGAAAATCCTGAGGGTTTGGCACATTTTCCTGATTCAGAGCTCTACCAAAACAAGGGACTGTTTGGTCTACAACATGGCAAACTGACAATGAAAAGTTTTTGGTACTACTGAATTTACTGGTTATTTTGGTACAATGTAAATAAATGGCTTTTAGAGTTTTACCTATTCCATATTACTCAATAATTCCCAGAGGCACCCATAAATATCTGCATTAATGTGGGCAGGCCATTTCCCTGATAGGCCTGTTCCCTGCTATTTCAAATGCAAGGCTTAGATTATTGGCTTTCTAACATACCCCATGCTTAGATGGTCTCTCTTGCTAGGTGCCTAAGAGCTGTCTGGTGTTTTGTATGTAATTCAGAATTGCATGCTAACTTTATCACAACGCAAAATTAGACACCATTCTGGAATTTTACTTACTGTGTCTTTGTCCTGCCATTTGAGAGGTATGGTTTCTGAGAGATATTCTGAAATGTTCAAGTGCATGAATTAGGTAATAGTTTCAGTTTTGTACTATGAGAGGAAACTCAACATCATCATTGTGTTATAAATGCCATGTGGGAAAGATGTTTTACTTCTTTGCCTCTGTATTCTCTTTGATATATTCTTCTCATTAATACATTGAAATGCCCAATTGTGCTAGGCTCTGAATTTTAAAAAGCCTGGTTTATAATCTATCATCATTCATTCATCCATCTATTCTATTATTCAGTAACTTAAAAATCTTCATTTAGAACAAATATTCCAGATCTTAGTGCAGATCAATACCAAGGCTCCTGCCCTCATGGAATTTACATTCTAAAGAGAGAGAGTGGAGGAGGAGTTTGAAAGGCAGAAAACCAACACAACAATTTCTGAAAGTATGAAGACCCGTGAAGAAAATAAAATACAGTGGTAGGTGAAGGGGGAGTTTAAAAATAATTTCGTAAACAATAATGGTCAAAACCAAACCATTTTCTGGGCTAACCTTGTCCTTGCTTCTTAAAAAAAAAAAAAAAAAAAAAAAAAAAAAAAATGAGATGGAAGTTCAAAGATGCTAGGGGACAGAGACCAGTGAAAGAATTTTCTCTATTCCTCATGCAAGATAATATTCAGATATCACTTAGATAGCTTTCAACTCTCTGCCCTGGGGTGAGTTACACCAAATGGCTGCTTCCTCCTGGACCTCAGACTAAAGTCACCCACTTGGCTACAGGAGTCCCCAGGCATGCTCTGCTGACTGCCTCAAGGCTGGTTCAGAACCAGCCCCAATCTGGAGTGGAATCAGCGGGCGGGTATGGTTTCCTCACCTCTTTTAAGGCATTAAGAATCAAGTCCCTTTCTGTTTTCCAAATAGAAACATTAGAAGATTAGGCAGCATTTCAGATCGAGGAGAAACTTCTCCCAGGAATTTTATAAACATTACATTGTCTCTTGTTGCAATATGACCAATGTATCTGGGAGAAAGGAACATTCAGATCTTGGTGTAACTTTTTTGATAGTTAAAATTTGTTAATTTTGCATTTTTTCCAAAAAGAAAAGGAAAGTTCATGAGTTTCAAGAGCCCCACTGGCCCACAAAGGCAAATTGGATTGAAGGCAACTGCAACTTTGGTGTGGTTTAGGAATAGAAAGACTGCCAGGGGCTGGAATTAGTGAACATGGAGAGATGAGGTTGAAAAAGCAGGCAAGAGACAGGTCATGGCAGTTTCTCTCATAATGGATCATTAAAAATCTACATCATCAAATGAATGTTGGCATTTAGTAGGATTTATACCTTTTATATTTGTATCATTAAAGTGTCATTGAATATTTTTAATTTCATGAACAGTTTACATTATGTTGAAACAAATATAATCTACTGATTATGAGAAACACAAAGGCAATTCAATGGAGAAAATATAGTCTTCAACACATGCAAAAATTGTGCTAGAACAATTTGACACCCATATGCAAAAAAAAAAAAGAAAGAAAGAAAAGAAAAGAAAGTCGACACAGACCTTATATCCATCTTTAAAAAAATTAACAATTATCTCAATATGGATTGTAGATTTAAATGTATAATATACAACTATAAATTTCTAGAAGAAAACATAGAAGAAAATCAATATGACCTTGAGCTTGGTAAATAATTTTTAGATACAACATAAAAAGCACAATCTATAAAAGAAAAAATGAAAAGTTCAACTTCATTAAAATTAAAAAACTGTGCTCTGTGAAAGACAATGTTAAGAGAATGAAAAGGTAGCCACATACTGTGAGAAAATATTTGCAAAACACATATTTTATAAAGAACTTGTCCCCCATATATGAATAACTTAACACTAAACAATAAGAAAGCAAAAAAATTTTTAAATGGGCAAAATATCTTAAAGACACATAACCAAAGTTAAATAAACGGTAAATAAGCATGTGAAAGATGATCAACATCATTTGTACACAACAGTGAGATAACTACATTATGTTTACTAAAATGACTGAAAACTAAAAACTGAGAATATCAATTGCTGGCCGGGATTCAGAGAAACAGGAACTCTCCTGCATTGCTAATGGGAATGCAAGTGGGTACAGCCACTTTGGAAGACAGTTTGACAGTTTCTAACAAACCTAAACATAGTCTTACCATAGGATTCAGCCATTTTGCTCCTAGGTATTTACCCAATGAATTTGAAAACATGCCCATACGAAAAGCTGAATGTTTATACCAGTTTTGTTTATAATCATCAAAACTATAAGAAACCAAGATGTCCTTCAATAAACAAATGTCTCAACAAACAGTGGTACATTCCTGTAATGGAGTAATATCCAGCAGGAAAAAAGAATGACCTATCAAATCTGCAGAAACATGGATACTTCTTAAATGTATATTGTTAAATGAATAAAGCCAATCTGAAAAGGGGCTCTATATGTATTATTCCACCTATATGACATGCTGGAAAGGCAAAACCTACACATCCAAGCAGACGAGTGATTGCTGAGGGCTCAGAGAGATGGAGAGTGAAACATAGGGAATTCTTTTTAGCACAATCGAACTATTCTGTATGTACCACAGTGGTGAATAGGTAACACTTTGCATTTGTCAAAACTCATCAAACTTTACAGTACAAAGAGGGAATCTTGATATATGCAAATTTAAAAAAAAAATCTAATTTAGATGGTCAGGGGCACGGGATCCAAGGATGGAATGCAGAATGTAACAAATAAATTCAACTGTATTACAAATGCTTGAAACAGTCTTACTAAAGGCTTCCAGTCTATTTGCTTCTAGTTTGTTCTATGTGAAAGTGACCTTAGCAAAGGCCTTGGGTGGTCATACTTCTGTCTGCTGATTCTCTTATTTACTGGCTTCTGTGCTTGGCTTGTTCCTCTCTCCTTCAATTAAATCAGGGATGAGGAACGTCGGGCCTGCGGGCCATATAAGGCCTGCAGAATCATTTGGTCTGGCCTTGCCAAGGCATTAGGGGTGAGTTAATTAAATGTTTGAACAAATATAGCAGGCTAATTTTTAAGTTGATAATTTTATATGGCCCTCGAGTGATGTTATAAATATCCAAATGGCCTTTGGCAGAAAAAAGGTTTCCCACCCCTGAATTAAATGATCTTTGCAATTGTCTTGATTCCTATTTTCTGAGGAAGAACATTTAATGGAAGACCCTGTTACAATTTCTGAGAAAATGCTATCTCTAGCTCTTTGCCATAAAGTTACAATTGGTTTTTCTGGCTTGGTTAAGCCCTCTATCACTAGCCTCTTAGTCCATTTAGATTACAGGTCCTGACAGAGCAGAACTACAATGTTTAAACATTTATGTTTGCTAACTGTCTAATTTAGGCCTTTCATCTCTCTCAAGGTATCTTGTTAAATAAAGTAAGAAGCAGCTAACATATAGCTAATATTCTGAATGACGGGCTCCATAGCTAAGGTAAGAGAACTTTGCCAAATATTTTGCCATGGCATAACAAGGGTCATCAGATTTCCAGCCTTCAGAATTTATTTCCTTACTAGAGGCCCAGCAGGCGAAATCATGCATGGTAGCCCACTGCTGCTTGCAGCCCTGCACACCTACCCGCCCACCCACTGCCCCTCCCACCCGCCGCCCACCATGCTGCCATCGGAGCCTGTGGCTTGAGGGGAGGTCAATGCTCCTCATGGTGACCAGTCGTTTGGTCGTCCTGGTCATCACGGACACTGGCTTTATATATATATAGATTCCACACTCACAAGCAATTAGCCAATACCATGTATGTTCAGCTTTTGTATGATAGCACACTAGTTCTAGCACCAGTTTCCAAATAAGGTATGGCACAACCAAGTGGCTAGGACAAAGAACCACTAAAATACAGTGGCTCAAACAGACGTTATTTTTCTCTTTGTCATAGCAAAACAGAAGTAGTCTCTCTGCTCATGAAGTTGTGCTGCCACCTCCTAGTATCTCATGATCAAAGCCGGCCCACCGGCTCCATAACTGTGCCCCTGCCTGAGGGAAAGTAGAAAGAAAGGATGCGATGAAGCTGCCCCCGCTCCTGATACACATATCCCAGTGGCCTCACCTAACTGGAAGGGAGGTTGTGAAATGTTGATCCTAATCCTGTGTCTGCTCACACATGTTGAGGTTTCTATTTCTAAAGGAAAATGAAGAAATGGATTGTGGGAGCAGGTGGAAGTCTCAGGGTTCCTGACCCATCCCCGGTGATAGCTTATCAGTGGATGGTAGCTCAGGGTCTCCTGTAAAACGTCTCTTTGTTTATACAAAGACATTGTGATGAGACCCTCCATTCATTGCTAATATGTCTTTCCTGATGAACAAAAGATTTGAAATCTGTGTGGCCATTTGAGAATGATGCTGGCCTGATGCCCTCAACTTACAGGATCTGTGGATAAAGAGAATCAGGGACCTGGGTCCCTGAACAGTTCCGTAATATAGCCAGTTTATCAGAGGCAACACTAGGGCTGGAAACCAGCACACTGGAGTCTCTTTCACTAACTATGGGGTTTTTAAATGAGTACAATAAATGGCAAAATGATCTTACCAGAACAGAACACAGCAACAGACTTAGCCTCACATGCCATTCTCTTATTTAGATAATTCAGGATTTCATTAACTTTTAAAATTTCTGTGACACACTGCTAACTCCTACTTAACTTGTGGTTTTTATGATTCTGGATTAATTTTTAAAAATTTTTTTTGGGTGACATTGGTTCACAAAACCATACAGATCTCAACAAAACATCATCTGCACACTGCATCGTGTGCCCATTGCCCAAAGCAAAGTCTCTTTCTGTCCCCATTTCCCCCCCTTTGCTCACCTCCACCTATTCCCACCCCCCTTTCCCTCTGGCTACCACCACATTGCTGTCTGTGTCTCTGTATTATGTGTGTGTGTATATACATCTTTCATCCAGTCCCCCCACGCCCTTCCCCTCTAGCAGTCTGTTCCATGTATCCATGCCTCTGTTTCTACTTTGTCAGTTTATTGTGTTCATTAGAGTCCACATGTAACTGAGATCATATGGTATTTGTCTTTCTCTGACTGGCTTATTTCACTTAACATAATAACCTCCAGGTCTATCCTTGCTGTCACAGAAGGTAAGATTTCCTTCATTTTCATGGCTGAGTAGTATTCCTTTGTGTAAATGTACCATTTGCAAAAATAAGCTCTGTTTTAGTTTGCATTTCTATAAATTTCTTCTTTCACCAGTTACTTTTTGTACTCTGTATGTGTCACTTGAATTTGTTGAATTTACAGTCCCTTTGAATCCCATTTAATACGAGATGCTTTATAAAGTCAAACCCTGATACTAAATAAAATTTTTTACTAAAGTTAATATGTATTATATCCATCATATGCTGCCCCCTCCCCTAATTTACTGTATTTGCCACTGTTGTAAAAAAGTTAGATTGCGATTTACTCCAATGGGGAAATGGGGTAAATCAAACCATATACCAATATTACTCATTTTTTTCTTGCACAGTAATAACTTCCACTCACCAACTGTGTTTCAGGCACTTTAAATACATGTGTTTCTGTGTCTCACCTTTTCAGAAATTGTCACAACCTAGGAAAATTTTCAATAGTTAAGTGCCTGCAAAATTATTCAATAAATACTATAGTAATTCAAGAGATCCCCCAAACCACTGTTAGATTCATTACACTCTCTTTAGTAAAAAAAAATGAACTAGAGAAAAACTTTTTCTATTATATATATGCTTTAAATGTAAGCATAGTAAGTGTAATACAGCATTTAAAATGTGATTTGTAACTTATTCTACTGGCAAAAGTAAGTAACAAATCTTTCTTTTCCACCTTCCCTCTTTCATCCCCACCCTACTCCAACTTACCTCTAGAGACTGGTTCAATGGTAGTTAATACAGCATGCTTGCTGTATTACACTTACTATGCTTACATTTAAAAAAACACAGCACAATATCATCAATGTATCTCCCTAATCAGCTATAATTCTTTAGTCTCCTCAAATATCCAGGCAGTGCTCACACTTCCCAAAATATGCTATCAATGTTCTTTCTATATTTAAGTCTGTTTGAACTGTGATTCAAAAAGCTCTATACATTGCATTTGATTAATATGCTCTTATCTATATATATAAACAGATAATATGCAAATTAGCCAGGCATCATGACTGCTCAGGAGGAGTTGCATGGGTGGGAGGAGACTGCATGCTGCCCCCAGACCCAGCGGACACACACCAGGGGTGGGGGCGTACTCCGAGCAGCCGAGGCGCAGCTCGGAGCACACCCCGCTGGGTGGTGGCAGTGGCTGGAGTGAAGCAGCCCCGGTCCCAGGTGCCTGGCAGTGGCACGAGCAAAGCGGTCCGGGTCCTGGGTGCTGGAGGGAAGCCGGTGCCGGCAGCCAGGGGAAGGAAGGCCTATTCTTGCACAAATCTTTGTGCATCGGGCCTCTAGTCTTTTATAATATACTAGAGGCCTGATGCATGAATTCGTGCACCATTGGGGTCCCTTGGCCTGGCCTGCGGGATCAGGCCAAAACTGCCTCTCTGACATCCCCCAAGGGGTCCCTAATTGCAAGAGGGTGCAGGCCAGGCCGAGGGACCCCCACCAGTGCATGATCTGGGCTGGGGAGGGACGTGGGAGGTTAGCCAGCTGGATAGGGACTATGGGAGGGCTCCAGGGTGTGCCTGGACCGTCTAGCTCAGTCCTGATCGGCTGAACCGCAGCAGCAAGCTAACCTACTGGTTGGAGCATCTGCCCCCTGGTGGTCAGTGCACATCATAGCGACCAGTTGAGCAGCCTTAGCATATCATTAGCATATTATTCTTTGATAGGTTGAACGGCCGACTGGCCAACCGGACACTTAACACATTAGGCTTTTATTATATAGGATAGATACTTTCTCCATCGCCCTCCCTCCTTTGCAATTATGTTGTTGTAGAACAGTGATGGGCAACCTTTTGAGCTTGGTGTGTCAAACTTCGCCAAAAAACTGAGCATAACTCTGGTAGTGTGTCACTTTGAGGAAAAAACATTATTTCACAAATGTTTCATCCTCAGGAGCAGCAAATGTTTCATCCTCGGCATGCGGCCGCCTCAGAGGCCGCGTGTCATCAAAAATGGCTACGCGTGTCAGTGCTGACATGCGTGTCATAGGTTCGCCATCACTGTTGTAGAAGAAGAAGGAGAAGGGGAAGGAGAAGAGACCAGGAAGGAAGGGGGAAAGAGAAGCTGAGTCATTTGTCTCTTAGTTTCCTACAGTTTGTATGTTGTTTTGTTTTGTTTCATACGTGTTTCTTGGTCCTTGTATTTCTATATGGTGAGATTCAGTCAGATTCAGTTGGGTGGTGACGGTGTGGTGGTGTGTGTGTAAGTGTGTGTGTGCAAAGTCTATGTAAATGATCGTGGGTGCTTTTATCGGAAGCACATAATGCCTTTCATTTTGTGCTTAGCAATTTATTTAAGTATTTAAATCTATTTTGAACTAATACATTTCAACATATTTTATGTGTTTCAATCCATGGGAGTTATTGTTCTTCTTGACACTTAAGAAGTATAATGTTTGGACAGTGGGAACTTACTTCCCATTGGTTCCTAAGTCCTTCTGACACACTCCTTCCAGCTTTGATGAAAAGTTCCAGGCTCGCCTAGCCCATTTCCTTCCTACCTTAGACCTGCAATCAGCACCTTTTTTTTTCAAGACCCCTCGACTCTCTTTATGAAAAATGGTATTTAAAACCCAAAATCTAGTCACTCGGGTAAATCGTTGCTATTGTGCTGGTCAATAGCTCTAGGCCATTCCAATATATATAAAAAATTATTTTTTCTTAATAAAAGTGTAAATGAGTTTGCACTGATATTCCAGTCAATTCAAGTCAGGATTATAATAAGGTTAAATTCATTAACCTAGTGGATATCTTTTTTTCTCCTGTGCCATTAATACCAGTTCTCCATGAAGCAAACCTCTGATTTGCTTTATGTCACAGTGTACACATCACAGTCTCAAAATAACTGATGAGCATCAGTATCAACAGTATATTTTTAGTGATTTTTTTCTATTCAAAAGTTCTCTAGGAAAGGGCTGGTCTCTAAAACGGGCAATATGGGTCATTCTTTTTTAAGCAAATACGAAATGCATGGCTTAAACATATTTACTTGGTGTTATTTAACATCTGTATGAAAGTGCTGAAGTTCTAGATGTGTAGAAGTCCATCTGAAGAGGACAGTACAATTTTCTGCTCAGAATTAGCACCTGGTAATTCAAATGAGTCACAAGAATGTCTATAGCTACTTCTCGTTTCTGCTGTGCATTAACCAGAGGACTAACTTATTTGCAGAGAAACTCTCTAGTGATGTGACAAGACTCACAATGAGTTGGTCTCCCTCCACGAGAAAGGCACAGGAGGGGTCGAGCCATACCCGATTATACCATGCTTCTGTCTGGTATCCCTGAACGCTTACCACAACCACTTTGAAGCCCTGCAGTAACAGATGGGAAATTGAAAAGGACAGCTTTTAAAATTTAAAACAAATCCAAATGTAAACCTCCCTCCTCCATTCCACTCTTTGCCAAAAAAAAGGGGAGAAAAACATCTCAAGTGTGATTCTGAGATGTTTATTTTAAGAGTATCATTTACTGTAGATTTCAAAATCCATTACAACTCATATTAAACAGTGTTGTGTGTGTTTGGTAAGCCAATGCCTCATTTTTTTTGTCAGCTGATGACCAGTATGTGGGAACAAGAGTTACTGAGGCCACACATTCTAGGAGGTGGTGCCGAGAGGTGAGCTGCTGCCACGCCCAGTGGACTCCTTCAGACTGGTACCAGACGTCATATCACTGTACCTGGGCGAAAGTGACACTTTCTAGTCTTCATTTGAGAAAATGAAGAAAATGTTTTATGTAATGTGCCTTTTAGTTTTTATCTAAGAGAGTTTAAAACCATGTAGAACTTTCTTTCATTCTCTGACAGGGCTGGGCTTGCAGATGAATGGTGCACCCAGTAGGGTGCACCAGGAGCTGCTGGAACTGGAGCTGTAACCTGCAGAGACAGGTAGCACACAGTCAGCCATCTCCTGTGGAGTGAGGGTATGATGTCCTGTTTAGTTTGGGGTTTTTTAAAGGTAGATAATAAAAAAGTGTAGACTTCTTACCAAAATGGCATTCGAAGTTCACACTTTTGAGTCACCACAGACTCCACATCCAACCATATAACAATGGAAGAAAAACTCCGTTTAATGGGGACAAAATGCGAGATGGAAGCCACAGGACTGCCATTCTCAGTACCAGTGTGGCAGAGACAGGGGGATTCAGTTCCCCCAGGCCATGGACAAGTGGGATGGGGTAGCAAGTCACTCCCCGCCATCCACCTTCCTCTCCCCCATCCTGGGAACAGCGGCAGGAAAAGGTGCTCCCCTGGAGCTACAGCTTGAAAGAATCCAAGAGCCAAGGTAGACGCCAGGACACTCAGCCTTCATGACCAAGCCTAGTTGGCTTATCATTTGCCTTTAAGCCATCCCTAATATGGTGGTGGAATAAGAGCACTGAGCATCAAGAAAAGAAATGGTTTTGGACTATGGGTCTTTGAGTCTGGACTGAGGCAACCACAAACTTTCTAAATAGAGGGGAGGAAGAGGGAGAGAAAGAAAAGTTGTACCAACTCAAGTGATCTACAAACCAAAATTCTGAAACATACAAACAAAATTAACACTAAGAAAGATAGCAAGTAATATAAAATACTGGGAAATGAAATCAATCTAGACAAAATAAAAAGAAATGTGCCAACTTAAAAAGCCTTTAAGATTAGTATGTATAGAGTTATCAAGGTGATACAAAAAGGAATAGTATCGTTCCAAAGAAATGGAAAGTTATGCAAAAAAGATAATTTCTAAAAATCAGTAAACTGAATAAACTCTAAACTTGGATAATCAAGATTTGAATAACATAAGCAACATGATTTCAATCATGTATATTTTCATAAATATAAGTTTAGATAAATGTTATGTATTTCTATGTATATAAATTATATGTGTGTATGTATCCTACACCTAACAAATAGAATAGATACATACTATTCATGCACACATGCAACATTTTCAAATATTGACTGTGTACTAGGGCACAAAGGATGTCTCATCAAATATGAATAAATCAGATTTATGTAGTAAAAGATGATGAAAATATATACAGGCAAGTAAAATAGTATTTTCTAAATTATAAATGAGCCAACAATAAAATAACAATAAAATTACAGCCAAACAACCACAAAAACATTTCAGAGAGGAAGGGAGAGGGAGAGAGAGATGGAAACATCAATGATGAGAATCACTGATTGGCTGCCTTCTGCAGGCCCCCTACAGGGGATCAAGCCCAAAACCTGGGCATGTGCCCTTGACTGGAATGGAATCCGGAACCCTTCAGTGGGCAGGCCAAAGCTCTATCCACTGACAAAACACTCTATCCACTGAACCAAACCAGATAGGGCTCAGCCAAAATCTTTAAGGTAAATCTTACCCTTTATATAGAAGCAGAAATAATTCACATAGAAATATATTTAGTAGGTAGTGTCTACACTAAATATTTCTTATTCTTCTGGTCATATGTTGCCTTGAAGTTATGTGTAGCCAATGACTTGCTTTGGTCAATGAAATGAGTAGAAGGATTTTGTGTCAGTTTTAGACAGGGGCTTTATAAGCTAGTACACAGTTGGCCAGACCCTTTGTTCTTACCCTGGCGATTAGAGAAGCAGGGAGATGGAGCCTTCCTGAGCCTAGGAACCTGAGGAAGGATGACTGTCTCCCAAGCCCACTCGAACTGTCTTACTGTTTGTCCACCTGAGCACTGCACCTTCGTGGTGATGGAATGCCACCATCTTGTTTCCAAGTTAGGTTTCCACAGTTATTACCTGGATTTCTGTCTTCTACAAGATACATTATTTTAGATTTTTTATTTTTGGAGATGCATCTGCAATCTCTTGGACTAATCATCTAATGAGCCCGATCTTTTAAAATCATGTTTTATTGTTTTTGTTTTTTTCTGCCTCAAGTTTATTAGTAGCATTTGGGAGCTTTCAGACACTGTTTTCCACAGACTAATAAAAAATGCTTACAAATACAATCAGATAAAGCTCCAAGTCTGAAAACAGCCTTTAAGCTGGTTAGAAAGCTAGAAAACTATACCAGTAGTTAATCCTCCATTCTACCCATTTGACACTTTTTTACTTACCAGAATTCATTCATCTTTGAAGCTTTTTGCATTCTGTTTTGGTGAAAGCAACCATATCTTTAATAAAAGTATTTTCTGCTAGTTGACACATATCTTCCTTTCGGAAAACAAACAAGAAAAATATCCCCAAAGATAAGAAATAAGAACCTATCTGTAATCATTAGGACAAATCCTTTGGTGACACAATTATAATCATTGTTTCTTTGAAGGATCAAGAACAAGATATTACAGTTGAAAACATAGATCACTCCTTTACGATATAATTATCATTCTTTTCTGAAAATTAATTATGTGCACAGACTGTGATGAGGTATTCACTGACGGTTTGTTTTGAATAAACTTGCAGCGACTTCTTTGAGGCTGGCTTATAACTTCTAGATATGATGGCTTGCCCGTGAGAATGCTGCACTACTCTCTGTGCGCTGCCTTCCAGTGCCATTAACTGAGATTCCAGCAGTCACGGCCCTGCAGCTGCGCTGGTCCCGTGAAGGAGAACGGAAGGACCCATTGTCATAGGAAGGCTCCTTGCACTGTCCTGTCACACAGACTTCCAAATGACTTCTGACTTTGGTTTGTAAACACTCCAGGGTGATTGCAATTTTTTTTGCAAGGGAGTTTTACAAAAGCTCTGGAAATGATCAAAGAAAATTCTTTGAATTGAAGAAAGAAAGCTCTACCACATTGGCATTTATGATAAAACATTTGGGGGAAAACAAGAAAATAGATGGTTCTAAATCCAAATACTTTCAAAAGATCTAGAGTAGACCCTAAGTGTGATGGCAGTTTAAATGACCAATTTTTGCTGGCAAGACTCAAGTCATACCAGATTCACTTTTCTCTTTAAGGAAATTTAAAAAAAATAAAGATACTTTTAAGTATGAGGTTATTCTTCCAGGTTTAAGTAATCTTACATGCTTGTTCAAAAATGTCTATCTGTTTTGGGTAAAAAATGTTTCAGGTTTTTGAAAACGTTTCTGAATTTATTTATTACATTTTTAAATTTTAAAATATCCCCCAAACCATTTTTGGGATCTGTTCAGGCCCAACATAGGCTGTGAGAGAGGTTACTGGCATTTGAAGAATTCAAATGGCTAGAAATGCAAAACAAAGTAGTAATGTAATGGTTTATGCTCTTTTGTCATCTGAGCAGAAATAAGGATTGAATGAATAGCCATTGTAATGTTGTTCCAGCCCTGGCAACTTTGTTGATCTTGGAAACCTACTGTTTTCTAATCTGTGCTTGGCGACTTTTAAAGTTTCAATAATATTTGCTTGCTAATGAATCAGACTTTGTTCCAGGCATTCCTGACTATTGATTTTGCATTAATTAATAGCTTTTATTGATAAGTCACTAAGACCAGAGCAGGGTATTTTGCTGGGTGCTGCCTAAGACCAGAAAAGAGATATTGCAATTTATGATCTTGAACTCTGAGTCCAGGCTGCCTGGCTTCAAATCCTGGCTTTGCCACTTACTGGCTGGGTAACTTTGGGCAGATTGTTTGACCTCTCTCTGCCTCAATTTCTTCATTTATAAAATAAGGATAACAATAGAAACTACCTCAAAGGGTTGTTGGATGATTAAATGAGTTAATAAAAGTAAAAGGCTTAGAACAGTTGCTGGCATTTACTAAGCACCAATAGCTACTATAAAGATAAATTGCAGAAGTTTCATTTTATTTAAAAAATATATTTTATTGATTTTTTACAGAGAGGAAGGGAGAGAGATAGAGAGTTAGAAACATCGATCAGCTGCCTCCTGCACATCCCCCAACCAAGTTACATGCCCTTGACCGGAATCAAACCCGGGACCCTTCAGTCTTCAGGCTGACACTCTATCCACTGAGCCAAACCGGTTTTGGCAACAAAAGTTTCATTTTAATGGGAGTAGCAGTAGATAAAAACAAAGCGATTTGACCACAGAGGAAATAATACTAGCTAGGAATTAGAACTGGGTGCTGTATCCTAGTTGTATCCTTGCATTAATATATTCTGTAGCTTATCTAATGGTGACTACCACACTTGCCCCAAAGGCTCGCAGCAGGATGAAGAACAATTAATTGTTCCTTCTTGAACATTCCTGGTGCCGTTGACTTGTATTTTCTTTTTTAACTATCTTTTTCAAAACATTGAATTTATTGGGGTGACATAGGTTAATAAAACCACACAGGTTTTCAAGCGTACAATTCCATAACACATCATCTATATACTTCATCATGCACTCACCACCCAAAGTCAAGTCTCTTTCCGCCACTATTTAATCTCCTCTTTGGCCGCTTCCCGCTCTGGCAATCACCATACTGCGTGCTGTATGTGGGGTTTTCCCCCAACCGCCCTCCCCTCTGACAGCTGTCTGTCTGTTCCCTGTTTTCATCATGATACTTATCACACTAAGTCTTGTACCATAGTTTCTCATATGCTTTTTCTACAGCCAGATAAGGTCTTGGTGGCAGAGACACTGTTTTACTCACTCTTAAAATACCATCTAGCATTGTGACTTGAATGTAATAGACATGTAATAACCGTTTATGATAAAAGGGCTCCGACAAGTATAGCTTGCCAAATAAACAGAATGGTTATTATTACTATTATTGTTATTATAACTACTACTGCATGTGACTTTATAGGGCATAATTACATGGGTAGTAGAGTAGTAGAGTTGGGTGGGGTCAGAACAGAGGAAGACTAGAGCCTTACCCCAGAGATATCGATTGCCCGTTCAGTTCCAGGCCATGACAATGAAGCGAAATGTAACCTTGCTTTCAATTAAAAAAAAATTTTTAAAAAAAGTAAAGCAACATCTGTGGAGTGTAATAAAGCAAAGCACATAAAATGAGGAATGCCTGTATTTACACAAATTCTAGCGTCATGTTTTCTTTTGTTTTGTCTCTGCATTATCCCCTTACATAAAAATGCACTCATTCGACGCATGTGTTTTTCTACCTTATAACTGGGTGAGATGAGAAATAATTAATTATTATGGGGTCTGTAAAAAGCCTTTTGATCCTCCTGTGTTATTACCATTTGGTAAATGAGTTTTATGGAAATAACTAGGTTCTTGTCTAAATTTCAACTAGAACTTGGAGAGTTATTTGTGTACTCATCTATTCTTTAAAAACCTTTTTCAATCTTTCTTTGCTATGTGCTAAACACTGTGCTAGGCACTGCACAATGGCAGTGGGATCTCACAGTAGTCAAGTCTATTATGTGTGGATAAACAGGAATGTCCATTAAGATGCCAAAAAAAAAAAAAAAAAGCAAACACTGTAGTCTGGGCTGAATCCACATGAAATCACAGTCAGGGACCTTTGATCTCAGTGTAACACATTCGGTGACTTTCTCTTCAGTAATTGGATCTATCAACTTGAATGAATGTGATGCTCATATTAAGGTATGCCCACTGCACTGATTGAAAATGTACATTTCAAACACGGCACTTACTCTGAGAGGAATTGTACTCTAAGACAATGGTATGAGGAAAGGAGTGGTTGGACCACCAGAAACTGCTGAGAATTGTCATTTTCATGATTTAACTTGGGCAAGTAACCTAACCTTGTTAGGTCATCTATAAAAGTGGGATAATAATCAGCTGTTCCTAGGTTTCCTTGGAGAATTCAATTTACAAATTCAAGAAGAAACTATGCTGTTTTGCAATTCTGTGGCTGCATCGATTGGATGGCCATAGATCATTAGAGATGTATGTGAAAACTACAAATCAAAATAAGTTTACTTTCTCTCTTAAAAGAACGAGTGGTATATGGATGTTTCTCATCAGCTTATGGTGTTTCAAACATATCTGTAAAGCATGAAGTTTTCAATGAGACATGTAAATATTTTTCATATCTTCTTTGAGAACCTCTGAAACCACCTTGTGTATTTCATTTAAAATGAAAAAAATTAAAATCGAGCAGCTATGTGTGAAATTTCTTTCAAAACACAAAGCCTACAAATTTGCATCAAAATAAAAAAATCAAGTCTGCTTAATTAAATCCTTGACACCATCAACCTCTTTTAATTACGTACATGTTAAAGAGACTGGCATCCTGAGGATACCAACTTAAAACCAGTATGCATTTTTCGTGTCTCTGGTGTGTATACATGTGTAATTCACAGAGGGGGTAAAAAGAGGAAGGAAAGAAACGATTTAAAATTTCTCTAGACATAAATCTTTTCACACTTTTAAAACAGGAAGAGGGCACAGTTCTATTTGCAGAATAGAAATTTAGGCCAGAATGTTTTCTCTCTCTTTTAGGTCTAAATTTCAATGAATGCGTTCTTTTTAAGAAACAAAGACTTTTATAATAAGTGCTACTTAGAAAACACAGTTCTAAAGCTCGACTACTGGTTGCTTGGATGTATTCTATAGACCATATGGGGCAAATGGGGGAGGAACCGGCTGTTTATTCCTCTCCTCTAGAGTGTATACATTTTGCACTACAGCGAATGCTTTTCTTTACATGTTAGTTCTTGTTGTCTTCACTAGCCTGTGCATATTCCCAATTTCTTTTCTAATGTGGAACTCAGCAGCTCTTTGTTCTCATTGTGTCTACCGTCTCCCTTTCTTTGTGTTGCAGGGATACTGCTACCCGCATCTGCCACTGAGCATGCGGAAAAAATCCTTCAATAGATTCTTTAGTTAGGACTTTTCAGTAGTCTTAGTCCACTTCTCCAGGTTTTAGTAATAACCAGAATATGCAGAAGATAAACGGAAACTTGGAAAGGTGATGGGTGATACAGGTGGTTTGGTGGTGGTCTAGCCAGCTGGAAGGAAGGTTCCGGGTAATTATACACACATGCTTATCTAATTTATTGAAGCTCTCACCAAGCAAGTTAAGTACAGAACACCCATTTCACACAGAAGCTAGAGATGCAGTTTGACAACCGAGAAGACACAAGTGTTTCTGAGCAGGTAGGCACAGAGCCAATCTAAGACCAACTGATACAATGTGTTTGTGACCCAGAGCCATGTGGTTCATTGTCACAAAGACTGGCGTGTAAAGTCCCTGAGTCAGCCCTTCACAAGATATCAGAGGATGAGAACCAGTTGTGTGGACTTTTCTCAGAATAAAATCTGTGACTTCTGACTGATTGTATTAGACATTTAAAATGCTAAGTCAACAGTAATTGAAGAAAACTGGATTCAATTCTTCTGCTTTAAAGCCTCTCCTTCCTCATCTTAAAGCAAGTTTGCTAATGTTTTCCACAAGATGTAAGAAACAGGTGAGTTAGGGGTAGAGTTCTGAGGCGTTCTGTTTTTCTTTTGTCCCCCAGCAAGTCTGACCTTAATAGCTTGTAAATTATTTAACAGGTGGAACGCTACACAATTTTACTCATGTGTCTGGCATAATGACTTTCATCTATTTTATTCACTGCTTGCATGGCCAAGTCTTACAAAGGTGTCAGGCGCAGAGTGGGTGCTGTTTTTTTGTTAAATGAATATATGAATATATATGGTATGGAGAAACGATCGTCTTATCGGGGCAAACATTGGTGGTAATAGAATAGTTCAAATTGGACTATTTTTGAATAAACTGAAGTGAACATTTGTCTCTTTAGCAGTTGGCCACTTTCCCTCTCTTAGTGAGGGGGATTTCTTCTTTCTCCTTGGCCTCCCCTCTCCCACCATTTTGCTTCTGTATCACCAATTAGTGGATCGACAGCATCTTTTCAAAGCCTTTCTGTTCCCTGTATTTACTTTTCGGGTTTTAGGGTAACAGTCCCTTGCCTTTTGGTTTTCTATGGGTTTCATTAGCTAGTGGCTAGCGGACAATGTCGCTAAGCCTAACAGTGTTTTTGGAAGGTAACAAACCAGAGGGCGCGAGGTGCACGCCCCTAAGGGCTCGCACCTGCAGCAGCGGATTCTTTGGGACCCCGCCCCCGGCTCGGGGATGCTCGCACTGCGCACTCCTCCCGGGGGCGGGAGGATGTGCCTCTGGCGGGAAAGTTCCGTCAAGGTCCAATCAGGCACCTGGGATTAGGTAGCCTGGGCGGAGCAGAGGCCCCGCCCCTTTGAAGCCTCGCACCCCAGGCCGGTCCTCCACCCAGGCCCCGCCCACCGGTGCCCGCGCCCCACCCCACCCTGGGGCCGCGACTAAAACCCGGAGCCGCGCGGGCGCCCAGGGGACTGGAGAGACGCTCTGAGCATGTGCAGAGCAGCTCGGCGGAGGCTGCCTCGGCCCGAGGCTGGGGCCCGGTGCTGATGCGAGCATCCGCCTCAGCCTCAGCCCCAGCCCCAGCGCGGTCGGCCCTGCCGGCGGGGGAAGCAGGGAAGGAGCCGTAGCCTCCCCGCGGCCGGAGGAGCCGGCACGACGGTGCGCCACCCCGAGCCGCCGCGGCGCCCACGGGGCCCACGATGATGGCGGAGCAGGTGAAATGCGCCTCGGCGGGGGGCGGCTCCGGAGCGGGCTCCGGGCCGGTGGTGAACGCGGAGCTGGAGGTGAAGAAGCTGCAGGAGCTGGTGCGCAAGCTGGAGAAGCAGAACGAGCAGCTGCGGAGCCGGGCGGCCAGCGCGGCCGCCGCCCCGCACCTGCTGCTGCTGCCGCCGCCGCCGCAGCCCGTCGCGCCGCCGCCCGCCGGGGCCTGCAGCCCGCTGGGTCCCCGGAGCCCCCCGGCCACCACCGCCGCCGCTTCGGGGGGCCTGGGGCTCGGGCTGGCGCTGGGCGCCGGTGGCGGCGGCGGCGGCGGCAGTGGGAGCGGCGGCACCAGCCCCGCTTTCCCGGGGACCTACTGCCTGCCCAGCCCCGCGCCCTCCCTGCTCTGCAGCCTGGCGCAGCCCCCCGAGGCGTCCTTCGTCTACTTCAAGCCGGCCGCGGGCTTCTTCGGCGCGGGCGGCAGCGGGCCGGAGCCGGGGGGCGCGGGGACGCCTCCGGGGGTCCCCCCTGCGCCGCCCTCGCCGCCCCCCACGCTGCTGGACGAGGTGGAGCCGCTGGACCTGGAGAGCCTGGCAGCCTGGCGGACCGAGGACGACTACACCTGGTATTGCCGCGCTCCGCTCCCTGCCCCAGGACCCTGGCCTCCGAGGCCCCGGAAGGCGGGGAGGGCGTGGGCTGGAAGAGGGGGGCGGGCGGGCGGGCTCGCCGGGGCCCCCCGGACGTGGTTGCCTGGCAGGTGCCAAGTTGGGCGCTGAAAGGAGGCTTAACTGGAGGGCGGAAACCTGCTTCCAGTAGCTCCCGCCGCGCAGAAGGGGATGAACGGGTCCCTCCATCTCCTTGTATTCTGCTCTCTGCTGATTGTTGGGTCCCAAGCTCCCCGTTTGCGTTCATTGAAAAACCCGTGCTATTTTGTCCTTTTGTTACTCGGTGTTGCTCCTTTTCCCAGTCTTTTTTTTTGGTAGTGACGGGGGATGGGTAGGGGTTGGCCTCAGCCTGTGACTGTGTCTGTTCTTTCTTCCCACACGAAGGCTGGATGGGGTTCGCGTGTGGTCCCTCCTCCCGTGGCATACCAGGCTGCTCAGCGATGGAGCTCTCCTTAGAGAGTCTTCCTGCACCCTGCGTTGTGCCGCCCTATGTCCATTCCCTGCATTTTCATTGATAGCTTTCATTTCAGAGACTGACTTTTTTTATTTTTAAAGGTGGCTTTCCTATCAATAATGTTGAAAAATTGCGGGCTTTTTAGGGAATGGAGTGGGCAGCTGGAGGACACTTTATTGCCTAGCAACCAATTGAACTGTTGATTGAAGAAAAGTGAGATTAGAGGAACTTATTTTTTATTTGTCAGAAACTTGGAAGTTATCAAAAAATGTGAGGCTGGCAGAATTTATTTTTCAGTTGAAATCTGATGAGCTCTTTCTGCTTTCCATCAGCGAGCCACTTTGGAGGGGTTCTAATTCTTTTATTGTTTATTTTTCATGCAACTTGCTCATGGAGTAATAATAATGTACTTTCTTCAGTCACTAGAGGTGGTGGGATGTGGTCAGGTGAGTAGAAGCTTCAGATAGGGTGGAACTTAGGCTCATGCCAGGGAAAAGGAACAGCACTCTCCTCCACACAGCAGTGACATGAAGAAGAGCTGCCATCCCTCTTGTATCGTGGTTTTTAAAATTTAAGACCCTTCCTACTTTTGCAAGCTGCGCTTTCCTTGCTTCCTTTGTTTTCCTATTGCATGACTGCACAGAGGGACTTGGAAATGGAGAACCTTACTGGTTTCCTTTTGGGAACGGTGCTGTTCCTTTTCCCTTACTCTTCCGTGTGAGCTCTGTAAAGTGCATTCGCTAATTGGTTT
Organism: Cnephaeus nilssonii; assembly: GCF_951640355.1. Lineage (NCBI taxonomy): Eukaryota > Metazoa > Chordata > Mammalia > Chiroptera > Vespertilionidae > Cnephaeus > Cnephaeus nilssonii. The sequence goes on along the minus strand of NC_137079.1, from coordinate 57,956,397 downwards.
GCCTCTGAGAACCAAAATGCATGGAGCATATTCACATGTAAGGCATTCATCCTCCTTGTCAGTACTTTACTCTTTGGTGGTAGCTCCAGTTGTAAAAATCAAGACAACTTACTACTTTCTGGAACTTCAAGCCATTCTCTTTAGAAGCTGCACCTTTATTTTTGTGGAACCCAAGTGTATTATTGTAAGCTCAGTTTCAGCCTGAATATGGTACTGGGAAATGCTCTGTTGGTGGTTCTTAGGTTATCACTAACTATAAGACCTTATGCCACTCTCATATTATTTTGGGTTGATTTCGTCCCCGTTTGACCCTTTTCTGAAGATATGTACTTAAGTCATGGAAAGGAACTTGTTTGCATTTTTTGATGGGGATTAATTATGTGCCTTAAAATATTAGCATTTAAAGATTATGATGATGCTATTACTATTTTATAAGTATATTAGATTGGTGATAGTATATACATAGCTAATTTGCTTTTAATATTTTCTCTTTTGAATGGATTTCTACCATAATTAGTTATCATCCAAGTATTGCTAGTATTTGATATCTAGACTTTCCTTTTGTAGTTTATTTTTAATCAAAATAGCATTGAAATAACTTTAAAAAATAATCAGGCTAATCCAACTAAGTAGGTATCAGCACTTTAGATGGTTTGAAACAAATTTAAATTGTAGTAGGTTCTACTAATTTACACCTCAAGTATAGAGGTGAATAGATAAATCTTGCCTTGACACTACAAATGTTTTTACAGACAAATGGCAGAGTACTCTATAAATACTATATCTTCCTCAAAACAAACCTAGGAATAGAATCCCAGGTGGAAAAACAGGGAGGGATCATTAATCTTATTGGGATGGATGTAAACATTTTTTAAGGTCACCTGATTTACAGGAAACTTTCTATCATAGCATTTTATGCATTGAGATATTTTTGTATTGCAATATTTGGGCCTTTTGATGAATAAATAGTCACCAGGGTTTAACCCATTTGTTAATGCTTGCAAAGCTCTCTAGAGTTCTGTCATCACTGCAAACTGTATGTCCCTGTTTTGTGGTCTCTTGGGTCTTTTTTCCAAACAGTTATTTAACCTGTATGTATTTTCTATCTATAACAAAACAACACAATTTTAATGTAAGAAGAATGATGTGTTTTGCTTTTCATTTTGATGAAAAGTTTTGAAACAAAACAGTTGGCTTATTTCTTCAAATACTTAACTCAGTCGAATTTAAAACATTTAATTTTGCCATAATATCACCTAGTTGTCTTAGCACAGTGCTGCTAGAATGAAATGTCTCAGAAAATTAAAGTTGACTGTGGTTCCAGAACCTTAATTCTTAAGTCCAGTTATTATAGTCCCATGCCATAGTGTGTCAGCTCCCTTATTTCATTGTTAAGGAACTGAAGTTATTAAATGAAATGACTTATGTAAGCTCCTCCAGTTATGTACTGAAATAATTAAGACCAAAAATCCAGATTGTTTTCACAGATTCAGAAGTGTTTATACCCTTGAGAATTTCCCTCAGCTTTGATGTGACCCATTAGTGGGCTATATAGTCAGTTTAGTGGATTGTCAGCATTTTTTTTTTTAAATGAAGTGCGGTAAAATATAAAATTAGAGTGTATTATACCTTACAATACAAACTTGTCTTGGGTAAACTTATTTTAGTTTTACATGTGTGTGACCTGGGTTGAAATAGTAAATGTATTTGTGCATTGTGGTCAGAGTTAGAAAAATTCCCAATTTGTACTGTTTGAAAGCAAAATGAACTTGGAGAAAACAGGTGGGAAAGCATAGCTCTCTCAAGATAGAGTGGCACTGGGGAAAGTCAGTTCTTGTACACCTCAACCAGGAAGATAAATCTATATTCAGAAAATGCCAAGATAAAAACATGCCAGCTAATACATACAATGTAGTCATAAAACAAGGCCGCTATTTTAGTGGAGTGGTAATTAGCAGAATATTGAGACTTGTGTAAAGGAATGTGGCGGGGATTTTAACCTTGTCCAACTGGAAAGGACAGGAGGGAAAGTTCATTAATTCTAGAAGGAAAAAATGTTATGAGTACAAAGTAAAGAAAATTTAATGAATGAATATTCATCTTCCATGTGTAACACCAAGACCTCAGACAGCTGGCTAAAACCCTTGCCAATTTTCCATCAAAGCTGTTGAACACCTTGTACTATACATATGGCACAGCCCAATTAGACCACCTAAACTATTTTTTTCTCCCCGTAATTGATTTTCAGTGAAAAGACCAGAGGGTGCGGCACTTTCTGACAATGCTAATTGAAAACAGCAGTGTTTTCTAGGAGCCAAAAGGAGTTGACTGAAGTATGTGCTGATGTGTCTTTCAAATGAGTAACTTCGAAATACTTCAAGGAGACACTGAAATAGAAGTTGAGACTTAACTGCGGATGGAGAGGAGAGAGTCTGCTATAGGACAGTTCAGTCACTAAAATTTAGATGGCACATATCCTTTTATAGCTTAGTGTGGTAGTACCTTTCTTTTGCAATGGCTGATCAGTTTGACCCTAGCCAGGTGCTTGTTCATTAAACACTATTTAATTTGACTGGGGATTGATTGATTTTGCTTATTAGTGCTGATGTTTTAGCTTTCCTTAAAACTTGTGGTTGAAGTCTCTTAAAATTACTTTGGAAATTGCTACATATTATTTTTTAGAGACAGATGTGTGTGTGTGTGATATAATACAGATATAGATATAGGTAGATAGTTAGATAGATATTGCTTTACCATTTGCTTTTGTATTATCTGGAGAAAGATGACTTTAGAACCAAAACATTTACTTCCGAATAATAGAGATTTTTTTCTGGGCAGTAATAATACTTTATTTGAAGCATTATAATGGGCTTTGTGTTACTTCTGACCTCCCAGTGTTAGCACATAAATTAAGTCTAGGGTCATATATGGAAAAGAAGATAGTATATGAGAAGGGTCAATTTCTAGTCATGTGCTTTTGGAAGTTATTGAAGTAAAGTTAAAGAAAATCATTGTGGGACATTTCAAATATTCTTGCCAGACTCAATTACATCAATTAAACAATAGAAGTTGAAAGAGTAGTTTCAACTAGGAGGTATGTTGTATTAATGATGGCAAAATAGGGTATTGTAAATGTTGCTGGAATTGTAATGACAATGAATGAGGCAATTTTTTAAATGACTTTTTAGAAGATTAGACCAGTTAGGAGAAATTCGGGTTTTTCTTTGTTTACCCAATTTTAGAGATATATTGTACTCATGGAGTTTGTAGCTACAGGATTTCTCTAACTGCCATTTTTCTTCTTTATTTAAATTCAGCTGTAGTCCTTAGCTGTAGAAAGAGTAGGCTTGAGGCTATCTGGGCTACATTGGTTGGAGACTAACTCTGAAAATAATCACTTGTTTTAATACCATATATTTACATAGTGCTTCCAAAGTTTTATCAAAGTAATACAATAAATAGGATGTACATAGTTCAGAACTCACCTATAGCAAGGCTCATTACAGAAAGCAGCAGTCCTCTACTCGTTCCTGCCTTCGAGTCCTCCACATAGGCATCACTTTATACTCTCCTTCCTGTTTCTTTTGTTCTCAAGTCTTTATACTGTAGGAACTTAGACATCTGTGGACTTGTTTTGGAAGGAGCGCTCTTCCCCTCACCCCCAAACCACCATATCTCCTTTTCCTTCTCTTGTTTTCTATAATTTTTGTATTAAATCGTTATAATGCCTGTATTATGATTATAACTGTTATTAGCTGAACCCTTCTAATTGTATCTTACATTTATTGTCTCTAATCCCTTTGTTCCTCCAAGAGTTAATAATGGTCTCTCTTTTTTTCCCCTTCACTTTCTTTAACCTATTATTATTATTTATCCAAATACTACTGGAGCCATTAAATTCCTTAGTAAGCCCAAACACATTTGTTAATCTTTTAAACCTGTCTTTAAAAATGTAGGCGGTTTGGCTCAGTGGATAGAATGTCGGCCTGTGGACTGAAAGGTCCCAGGTTTGATTCCATTCAAGGGCATATGCCCAGGTTGCAGGCCGATCCCCAGTAGGGGGTGTGCAGGAGGCAGCCGATGAATGATTCTCTCATCACTGATGTTTCTCTCTCTCTCTCTCCCTCTCCTTTCCTCTCTGAAATAAATAAAAATATATTTTTAAAAATGTATTTTGTAGTGCCATTTCTTCTGGAACTCTTAAGCCCATTACTCCAGTCTTTACTGTTTGCTCCTTAGGCTGGATGCCCAGTATTGTTGTCATGCGAATTCCTTAGGTTTCATTCCTCTATAGGATCTCCTATTTCTTAAATTATTTGTCTTCCTATTTAATTTATTCTTGAAGGTGGGGCACAGTCTCCATTAGCTTTCTGAGAAAGGGCACATGTATGAGAAGTACACTTTGAAATCCTGCATATTTTGAAAATGTCTATATTCTCTTCTCATACAAAATTCATAATTGGGCTGGGTATAAAAGACTAAAAGTCAATCGTTTTCCCCTCATGTTTGAAGGCATTGTTCCATTTTGTTCTAATTTTTATTACTTTCTAGATACTTAAGTGCACTTTGGTTTGGATATATAATCCTTCCTGACCTTTTTTTTTTTTTTTAGCTTTTTTTTTATCCCTAGTATTCTACAGTATCACATTGTACCTTGGTATGGGCCTCTTTACTCATTTATTGTACTGGACATTTGTGGTACTTTCACTGTAACTCAGTGGCCTACCTTTAGCCCTCAGAAATTTTCTGCTTTTTCCCCCCCATAACCTTCTGTGTGTGTCTTTGTGTGTGTGTGCGCGCGCACACGTGCGTTTTAGAACTTGCAATCAGGTCTAGGTCCACCTGGTGCAGCCATTTAATTTTATCTCCATTGTAAATCTGTCTTTGTTTTGCTTCAGGGAGACTTCTTCAACTTACTTACTGAATATAATAGTTTCATTTTCCAAGAATGAAGAAACTATTTCTTTTTAATATCCTGTTTTTGTTTTATGAATGCAACATTTTCTCTCAGATGATCCTATATAATAAAAGCCTAATATGCTAAGTGTCCAGTCGTCCATTCAACCAATCAAAGCGTATTATGCTAACGATATGCTAAGGCTGCTCAACCGCTCGCTATGATGTGCACTGACCACCAGGGGCAGAAGATTGACTGATTGACCAGTCACTATGATGTGCACTGACCACCAGGAGGCAGACACTCTGACCGGTAGGTTAGCTTGCTGCTGGGGTCTGGCCAGTCAGGACTGAGCGAGACTGGTCAGACATGCCCTGAAACCCTCCTGCAGTCTCTCCCCAGCTGGCCAACCTCCCGTGTCCCTCCCCGGCCTCAATCTTGCACCAGTGGGGTCCCTTGGCCTGGCCTGTGCCCTCTCTCAATCCGGGACCCCTCAGGGGATGTCGGAGAGCCGGTTTTGGCCCGAGTCCGCTCAACACAGGATCTTCCCCCTGGTGGTCAGAGCACCGCTCAGCCAGAAGCCGGGCTCACGGCTGGCGCTAAGTCAGTTGAACATCCCCCGAGGGCTCCCGGACTTTCATGCACAGGGCCTCTAGTATTTTATAGTTGTCTCGGTTTTTTTCATCTGTTCTCTGCATTGTTTTTCTCCTCAGTTCTTTTTTGCCCCCTCCACTTTTAGTCTCAGGGTTTTATTTAAAAGGGATATTCCAAATATCTGGTATCAGTGGTTTTCTGTTCATACCCAAAGGAGGTATTGAAATTGATCTAAAATTCTGCAGGGGTGGAGTTTTTTGGACTTGGTATACTTTACTAAGTGGGTGGATAGCAGTTCAAGTTTCAGTATCTTTGAGTCTTCTCATGGGCTTTTCTATTTTTCGAGACATAAACCTTCCATACTCCTGGAAGTTATAAGGAAGGCAGTCAGTTCTAGGGATGGAAAGGGTTCTAACCCATAGACTCTCATTTAGATACTCTGCTTCAGTAAGGTTCTTCATCCCTCCTTGAACTACATTGGTCAGAGCTTCTCTGGCTCAGCTATCCACATCGTAAGCCTCTGGTGTTAGGTTGTGATGGAGAAGCGGTGGTGGGACTGGCTGTTATGGGGTAGAGTCAGGGCTCTTGGATTCCAGTTGTTCCTTATGCAAACTTGCAACTGAATTCCCTGCTTTCAGTCACATGATCTATGTTCTAGGAACTTCAGGGTGGGGGTCAGACAAATAGCATGGATGGAAATAGAGTAGGAACAACAGAAATCCCCATAAATAAATATGACAGAGTGAGTCACATAGTAATCAAATGTGCCTGTGGAAAGTGAGCATTGCTTTTGAATTTGCTGTGAGGCTGTGTGGTCAAACGAAAGAACTAGATTACATAGGCTCTAAGAGATGAAGGAAACCTTCCTGTGGAGTTCCCCTACAAGCAAAAAAAAAAAACAAAACCCACCAAAAAACAACACCTCCCCCCAAAAAGTAAACAACAACAAAAAATGGTGTGAGGATCTGAAGTACTGAGGCACACTGGTTGATGGGAGCTTCTAGTAGCAGAAGATAAGAGCTTTTGCCCCTTGTGAATCTAGAGGTAATGGGCAGAAAGTGCTTCAGAGAGCAGCTTCACATGGCAGCTGAGAAGGATTTGAGAAGAAGCAAAGGCTCAGATAGTGACGTGATTTGTATTTTTATTAAACAGTGAGGCTGTTTTGTTCACTTAAAGCCTAGAGATAAGGAAGTTTCTCACTTGACTAATTTAGTGGCTCATTTATGTCAGGGCTGTGGCACCTGCTTCTCTGATTCACCTGTGTGGTAGATGGCTACTTGAGTCTCAAGTCTCAAGAATATTGAGGGACAGTCCCTATCTCATGACTTTTATTTTAAAAGCTTTATTAAGGTGAAATGTAAACGGCATATACTTAAAATGTGCTATTTGATAGGTTTTGATATGTGGTCCACCCATAAACACACCACAATCAAGAAAGTGGCTATGTCCCCACACCGAGTTTCTTTGTGGCCTTTGTATTCCCTCTCTCCTGCTCCTGCTCACTTCTCCAGCCCAGGCAACCAGTGATCTGTTTTCTTTCCATCTGGATTGGTTTGCATTTCCTATACTGTTAGAGGCATGAAATCATATAGCATGTACTCTTTTTTCATTTATTTGTGTTTGTTTGTCTTTTTACAATCAAAATAATTATTTTTAAATGTATCTGTGTTCCTTGAATCAAAATATATAGTTCATTCCTTTTCATCAGTTGTATGGACACCAGTTTATCTAGTCATCTTTCTTTTTTTTTTTTAAATATATTTTTATTGATTTCAGAGAGGAAGGGAGCGGGAGAGAGAAATAGAAACATCAATGATGAGGGAGAATCATTGATTGGCTGCCTCCTGCACGCGCCCTACTGAGGGTCAAGCCCACAACCCGGGCATGTGCCCTTGATCGGAATCGAACCTGGGACCCTTCAGTACTCAGGCTGACTCTCTATCCACTGAGCCAAACCGGCTAGGGCATCTATTCATCTTTTAATGAACAGTTGGGTTGTTTTCAGTTTTTGGCTATTACAAGCAAGTCTTTGTTATGGACACATGCATTCATGTCTTTATAGGCTAAATACTTAGTGACTTTTGAATGGCTGAAACGGAGAGTAGGAGTATGTTAACTTTTTAAGAAGCTGCCGTAATCTTTTCCAAAGTGGTTGTGCCGTTTTACATTTCTACCAGCAGTGTATCAGTTTCAGTTGCTCCACATCATCAGTATATGCTGTGACTGGTCTTACTAATGTTAGCCATCTGATGCATGTATAGTAGTATCTCATTGTTGTTCTAGTTTGCATTTCCCTAATGACAAGCATATTTTCTGTTTGCCGTTTGCCATCCATAGATTTTCTTTGGTGAAATGTTTGCTCAAATCTTCTGTCCATTTTTAAAAATTGAGTTGCTTATATATAGTCTACATACAAGTTTTTTAAATCAGATATATGATTTGCAAATATTTTCTTCCACTCTGTGGTTCATCATTTGTTCTTTTAATAGTGTCTTTTCAAAGAGCAAAGTTTTAACTTTGAAGTTTAATTGATAATTTTTTCTTTTACGGATTATGCTTTCAGTATAAGAAATTATATCTAAGATTAAATATTTGCCAACCCAGGGATACAAAGACTTTCACCTGTGGTTTCTTCTAAAAATTTTGTAGTTTCAGGTTTTATCATTTTTGTCTGTCATCTGTTCTGTGTTAACTTTGAATATTGTGGGAAGTATGGATCAAAGTTTATTTTTGCATATGGATGTCCATGTTCCAGCTCCATTTGTTCAAAAGATGATCTTTTCTGCATTGAATTGTCTTTGTAATTTGCCAGGAATCAGTATTCCATCTATGTGTAGCTCTGTTTCTGGACCATCTCTTTTTGCCTATTGATCTATTTATCTTCATGCCATGTTGAAACTGTCTTCAGTACTATAGCTTTGTCATGAGTCTCAGTCAGCAGAAGCTGTCCAACTTTGTTATTTTATTTTCTAAAGGTTATTTTGACTATTCTGGGATCTTTGCATTTCCATATGAATTGTAGAGTCAGCTGTTACATTTCTGCAAAAAGCCTTCTGAAATTTTGATTGGGATTTTGTGTTAAATAGATAGCTCAATTTAAGAATAATTGACATCTTAATATTTAATCTTCTGACCCATAAATATTTTATTGGTTTTTAGTGGGAGAGGGAGGGAAGGAGGAGAGAGGGGGAGATGGAGAGAAATAGAAATGTAAAATTACAAAAACCTACCCACAAAGAAAAGTCCAGACCCAGATGTGAAAGTGAAACATTCATGGGTTGCCTCTTGTACAACCCCCACTGGGGTTTGAGCCCAAAACCCAGGCGAACAAGCAACCTTTTGGTACATGGGCCGATGCCTAACCAACTGAGCCACACCTTCCAGGGCCTGACCCATAACTATTGTCTCCCCATTTATTTATATCTTTAATTTATCTCAAGAGTATTTTGTAGCTTACAGTATATAGGTCTTGGCATCCTTGTCAGATTTATCCTTAGGCATTTTGTGTGTGTGTGTGTGTTTATGGTAGTGTAAGTGGAAAGTAAAATTTCAAAAATACTGATTGTTGCTACTATTATATAGAAACACAATTAACTTTTATACATTGATCTGGTATCCTACAATCTTGCTAGAAAACTCCCTTATTAGTTCTAGTATCTTTTGTGTAGATTCCTCAGATTCTTTTTATATAGATAATCATGTCATCTGTGAATAGACAGTTTTACTTCTTTCTTTCCAGAGTAGCTGTTTTTATTTATTGTCTGATTGCACTGGCTAGAACCTCCAGCCCTCGTCTTGTTCTAATATTAGGGGAAAAGCATTCATGGTGCTTCACCATTACAGATGCTGTATTCGTACACGTGTTTAATGCGATCAAGGATGTTTCCTTCTATTCCTAACTTGCTGAGAGCTTTTATCAGGAATGGATGCATTATGCTTTAGTCTTTGAGATTATTATATGGTTTTTCTATTTTAGTGCATATGATAAGTTACATTTATGTTTGACTGGGAAGCCAACCTTTCATTCCTGGAATAAACCCTACTTGGTAATGATGAAGTATGCCTTTTATGTATGATTGAACTCAATTTGCTTAACTATTTAGAATTTTTGCTTCTATGTTCATTAGGGATATTGTTTTTTAATTTCTTTCCTTATAAGGTCTGAGTCTGGTTTCAGTATCAGTAACACTGACGTCATAGGATGTGTTAGGATGTGTTTCTTTGTCTTCTTCTTCTTTTTTTTTTTTGGTAGGGTTTGTGAAGAATTGATATTCTTTTTTATGTATTTGATAGAATTCAGTGGTAAAAACTTCTGGGTCTGGACTTTTCTTTGTGGGTAGGTTTTTGTAATTTTTCATCCTTTTAGCCCGCGTGTTTATGTTTAAAGTGTAAATATTGTAGGCAGCATATAATTGGGTCTTTTGTGACCCATTTGAAAATGAGGAGAATATTATCCACATACCCATCAGAATATTTCCCCTTAGTTTTTATTGGTTAGGATTGTGTCTAGGGCTTGTGCCTAAACCAGTCACTGGGCAAACAGGGATAATGGGATTACTATGATTGGCTTAGCTCAGTGCATCCATCCTCAGTGTGTCTCCAGACAGCAGTATCAGTATCTCCTGGGAACTGGTTAGACATTTCAAGTTCTTAAACCCTATCCCAAAACCTACTGAATGTGGTAGGTTAGACTTGCCTGCAAGCCCTCTAAGAGATTTCAATGCACCAAAGATTGAGAACAACTGGCCTAGACTAACCTTTTCTTGGGGGTCTAGAGAGCTACCTAGTGCTGGACAGTTCAGGAGTCCTTTAGCAGGGGAGGGTGAATGGGATGGATTTACAAAGGTAAGTGATAATCTTGTCCCAGTAGACGGAGGTGGGGCCCAGGAATATAAATTTTTAGCTAATCAATATACTCTTGATGAAGGCAGGATTGTCCACATTCTCAGGGAATAATGATATATTAGGATTACTATTAAATCGATTAAAACAGATATTTTAGAATCCTCATTTGCAATAGGAGTTAGCAGATTGTATCCTACTGATACATTGGGCCTGCTGCCTGGTTTATATGGCTGGTCAGCTAAATTTTTACATTATTATTGTGTGTTTTTTATACTGCCTACAAGAAACTCACTTTATTCCTTTTTTTATTTAAATTTTTTATTGTTGACACTATTGCAGATGTCTCCCACCCCAACCCCCTCCTTTTCCCACCTCTATCGAGCCCCTGCCCCCTGCCCCTCCTTTGAACCTCACCACATTATTGTCTGTGTCCATGGGCTATGCATATGTGTTCTTCAGCTAATTCCGTCACATTTCTTATCCAGTCTTCCTCACCCTCCTCCCCTCTGACATTTGTCAGTCTGTTCTATGTATCCATGCCTCTGATTCTATATTGTTCATCAGTTTATTTTGTTTGTTAGATTCCATATATTAGTGAGATCATACGGTATTTGTCTTTCTCTGGATGGCTTATTTCGCTTAGCATAATAATCTCCAGGTCCATCCAGGTTGTCTTAAAGGGTAAGAGTTTCTTCTTTTTATAACAGCGTAGTTGGTCCATTGTGTAAATGTACCACCAATTTTTAAAATATGTATTTTAAAATATGTTTTTATTGATTTCAGAGAGAGGATGGAGAGGGATAGAAAAATCAACGAAGAGAGAGAATTATTGATCAGCTGTCTCCTACACACCCCCTACTGGGGATGGAGCCTGAAACCCAGGCATGTGTCCTGATTTGGAATCAAACCATTACCTCCTGGTTTATTGGTCAACACTCAACCACTAAGTCACTGATGGGCACTTGAGCAGTTTCCAGATCTTGGCCATTGTAAATAATGCTGCTCTGAACATAGGGGTGCATATATTCTTTCTGACTGTTATTTCGGGATTCTTAGGACATATAATCAGAAGTGGGATTGCTGGGTAAAAAGGCAGTTCCATTTTTTTATTTTTTGAGGAAACTGCACACTGTTTCCCTCAATGGCTACACCAACCTACATTCCCACCAACAGTGCACTAGGGTTCCCTTTTCTCCACATCCTTGCCAGCACTTGTTGTTTGTTACATTACTAAATGGTTGAAAAGAATCCTATTTCATGACATCTGAAAATCAGCTTTTAATGTGTATAAAACAGATATTTCAGGTAAATTATAGGAACTTACTCATTTGCATAGCATCTATGATGTTTTTGGACTGCAATAGTAGAGTCGAGTGGTTGTGACAGAGCCTGTCCTACAAAGCCTAAATGCTTACTAGCTGGCCCTTTACAGAAAAAGTTTACCCATCCCTGACTTAAAAGAATAATTTACCAATGAACAGTATATCCCCAACCATCTTGGATAACTGATAAATTACTCTAGTAGGTGGGAGTCCTGACTATAAACAGTAAAAGAGTGAATAATGAAGTGTTATTTCAAGAAAGTGCACTCATTAGAATTATGGTAACTTTGAAGGAATATTACTTTAATGAGATTTGTAATTAGAATGCAGCTTTATAAAATAAGGTCAATTATTAGTCAGTGATTATAATTTTCTTTCTTTTTTTAGTTAACTATTAGTTAATCCTCAAGATAAACCTTTTTATATAACCCTATCACTGAAATTCTAAAATTTACCTTAGCACAGTATATCAATGAGAAGAAATCTTTGTTTTAACTTATAGTGCCTCCTTGTTATTTTGAGTCCTACCCATTATAATGTAACTAGAGGCCTGTTGCACGAAATTCATGCACTTGGTGGGGGGTCCCTCAGCCCGGTCTGCGCCCTCTCGTAGTCTGGGAGCCGTCAGTCGGACATTCTTAGAGCTGCTGTGGAGGTGGGAGAGGCTCCTGCCACCACCACTGTGCTCGCCTGCCGTGAGCCTGGGCTCAGGGCTTCTGGCTGAGTGGTGCTCCCCCTGTGGGAGCGCACTGACCACCAGGGGGCAGCTTCTGCATTGAGCGTCTGCCCCCTGGTGGTCAGTGCATGTCATAGCAATTGGTCGTTCTGCTGTTCGGTCAATTTGCATATTAGCCTTTTATTATATAGGATGGTATAGATGCTGGAAGTGAACTCTTCCTATAACATACATTCGAAAGCTGTTGTTTGGCTTTAATGAGAAAGAAGCACTTACCCAATTTAGAATAGACTTTGACTAGAGAAATAGCTGATTATTTGAAAGTTGAGAGCATGAATAAACAACTGACATTTCACTTGTAAAAAGCACATAAGATTTGCTTTGTTTGCTATGTCATACTTACATACATTAGCTCAAGTTCATGTAAGATTCTATTGCCAAGAAAGAGATGAAAATGTTTCTTTCTAGAAAAGTGAGGTAGTCAGATCATCCTGCTATCTGTTCAAGGTTAGTTCAATAACAAAAGCCTCCAATCTCTGACTCTGAGATATATTTCCACAGTTTTTGGAGTCCTTCCCACCAAGCTGCATCCCCATTCTATTTGGAGATGTTTGTTAAAAAGTAATTTTGGTATTTAAACTAATCAAATGTGAGTTCTGTTTTGGTAGAAATTGTTAATAAATATGTGTTATTTTCTCTAGAAGACAGGTAATCTTCACATACCTATATAATACCTATAATGTAGATTTCTCTTTTTAAGGTTATACGTTGGGTCTTCAAAGACATTCTCATCATCAGAAAAATCCCTGAGCCCTTTGCAGTGGTGTAGACACGTCCTAGATAATCCGACTCCGGAGATGGAAGCAGCAAGGCGCTCCCTGTGCCATAGACTGGAGCAAGGTAATTGCAAACCGATGCCTTTACATTCTCAGACTCTCGCCACTGTCAACTCTGTTTTTGCTGATTTTGGAATAGATACTAAAATGGAAAAACCTTGCCCTGAGGTGTGGCTGTTGCATGCACTTCACTTCACATGTATTACACATCAGGGGTTCTTAATATAGAACATATTTAGTTTTTAATATATAACATATTTAGTTTCGTGCTTATTTTTTAGCCAGATTTCTAGCTTGTATTAGTTTGTATTGTACAGTAGGAATACATTTCTTTTTTCCTTTCTGTTTTCAAATATAATATAAGTAAAACAGGTCAGTCTTAAATTCTCTGAGATAGTAACAAGGTTGTGTGGCTGAATTCCAAGATAGAAAACTGAAGATCCATTGGACTGACCATTTTGAGTTCCTTAACTGTTTAGTTGGTTATATAACTGGAAGTCCTAACCTTCATAAATCAAAGCACATAAGAATTGATTTAATAATTATTTGAAAATAATCTTGTATTATATGTAACGTTAGTTAACTTATGGAGCCTAACACAAGTTTAAATTAAAAAAAAAATTAGGACTGTTATAAAAAGAAGAACGGCAAAATAAATGAGTAGTACTCAGCGCCTTTGATTAAGTAGACTACTTAATTAAAGCTGTGATTATTTAGGCTTTTGATTGTCTCTTAACTTCTCAGTATCTGATTCAGTATTTAGGAACACTATTTCTATCCCATGGACTACCTGCCTCCAATTGTCAACTTGAGTTAGAAATTGCAGATTTCTGCCTGGCCGGCATGGCTCAGTGGTTGAGCATCCACCTATGAACCAGGAGATCACAGTTCGATTCCTGGTCAGGGCACATACTCAGGTTGCCAGCTTGATCCCCAGTGTGGAGTGTGCGAGGCAGCCAGTCAATGATCTTGTCTCATCATTGGTGTTTTCTAGTTCTCTTTCCTTCTCCCTTCCTCTCTGAAATCAATTTTTAAAAAAAAGAAAAAAAAGAAAATGCAGATTCCTGCCTCTCCCAGATTAAACAATCAGTGTAGCTGGGAGTAGGGCCAAGGAAATCGGCATCAACAAGCTCACAAGTGTGGCTCTTACGGGCACTGCAGTTTGAGAACAGTGCCTGTGAAGCTCTTCAGGGATAATGAATGGTTATAAAAATATTTGGACGTGATAAGACAACGTATAATAGACAACATTTCTTGAGCTCTTAATGCTGTGATAGAACATTACGTTTTTCATATCCTTTATTTTACTCAGTCCCACCCCACTCAACTGTGGTAGGTACTATCCTCACTTTTAGAGGTGAGAAAAGTGAACTTGAGAGAAATTTGGGGGATTATGAGGCCAGAGTGATACCCTGGGGTCAGAGATAAGAGCCTGGGCGTCCCCAATGCCAAAGACTGTCCTTAACCAGTATTCTCAACTGTGTTTTTTGTTTGTATGTTTGTTTGTTTTTTTGGCACAGTCATAAGTAAATTTCAATCTGTTTTAAATATTTGGGGAAGATCAAACTTTAAAAGCATGTTTTATTAACATTTTAACTAAAGTGAAATAAGTTATTTAGTAATAGAAAGTTTAAGAGTAGAATAGGAACAAAGGAGTATTGGGGTTAAAACTTTGGCAACAGATGCTTATCTAAGAGAGCAGCTCTCTGAGTCAGAAGACGCTAATCTTGATTCTGTTCCCTTTTACCTACAAGACCCTAAGCAACCATTTAATCCCTCTGGATTTTTTCCCTTTCAAGGTTATTTAGCTCATTCCTAAATTTCTTTATCCTTGATTCAAGGACTTTTTAGATGTACATTTTTAAATACATGAATGTGTCTTAACTTTATTTAAAATAAAATTTAGAACTAGAGTTCTTTAACTCAGGGGTAAATTCAAAGTTCTTTAGCTCAGGGGTCACAGACTTTTCTGAAAGGGACCAGATAGTAATAGGTTAGGTTGTGTGGCCCCACCATCCCTGCCATCACTAGAAAGCAGCCATAGATGCAGACATTAATGAACACGGCTGTGTTCCAATAAGCCTTTACCTTCTGACATTGAGATTAGAATTTCATGTGATTTTTTTTTTCATGTGTCACAAAATAATATTTTTATTTTTTTAAAACATTAAAAAATGTTAAAACCATTCTTAGCTGGTGGTTATTACAAAAACAGGCAGATTGGATTTGGGCCCTTTGGACCATTTGCATATAGGGTACATTGATATACGCTCTCTCTCTCTTTATTTATTTATTTTTTCAATAGGGGAGAGGCTTTTGTTAGGTTTGATGTAAATAATCCTGATTGCTGGGGGCTTTTGAGAATTTAGACTAAGTGCCTGATTATCTGATTTTCCACTCATTGACTAGGGGCTAAAGCAGAATTGTGAGGTCATGGGGAAATGAATTGAAAGCTGGAGTTTTTTTCATGATGTTATTTATTTAAATTTTGTGTAATAGAGGTTAAGCAGAGAACTAGCATTTCAAAACCAAAATTAGTCTTGCTAAATCCTCTTTTGGTGTGAGACTAAACGCTTTTGTTCCAAAGATCCATAATCCCAATATGAGATAAGAAATAACCCCGTAGACCAGGTAATCATTGGTTGAATTTCTATTTTTGAAATTCATATTTTATAAAGCATTATGTCTGTAGTTTAGAAATATTAGTCTTATGGGTACTTTAAGAAAAATAGCAAATTCCTACCCCGTCCTCTCATTCCCGTTTTATTACCTAGATATAATTACTTAACAAAAGCTATTTGGCCCTGGCCAGTGTTTCTCACTGGTTAGAGCATAAGCCTGTGTACTGAAGGATCGAAGGTTCAATGCCTGGTCAAGGGCACCTACCCCTCCTGGGTTGCAAGTATCAGTTGGGGTGGGTGTGGGAGGCAACCAGTTGATGTCTCTCTCTCTTTCTCTTTCTCTCTCTCTCTCTCCCCCCCCCCCTCCCCTTTACTTCCCTCCCTCCCTCTCCCTCTCTTCCTCTCTTTTTCCCTCCCTTCTACACTCTCTCTGAAATGCAATGAGGAAAAAAAATCTTCCAGTTAGGGCCCTAACTGGTTTGGCTCAGTGGATAGAGCGTTGGCCTTTGGACTGAAGGGCCCCAGGTTCGATTCTGTTCAAGGGTATGTACCTTGGTTGCAGGCACATCCCCAGTAGGGGGTCTGCAGGAGGCAGCTGATTGATGTTTCTAACTCTATCCCTCTTCTTTCCTCTCTGTAAAAAAATCAATAAAATGTATATTTTTTAAAATCTTCCAGTTAGGGTTAACAAAAAAAGCTATTTGTTTTTACTTGGTTGTTTGCCTCTATTTATAAATTCCATGCCTATATGGCTATTGCTGAGTTGTAAATTTTAACCCTTTGCACTCACTTGCTTTTTTCTCGATTCCTTTATTCTACTCGGGATTTAGTTTTTTAAATACCCCAGATTTTACAAAGCGTGGCAGTAGAATAAAAAACTGGAGTTTCTTTTCATGCAAACTTATTTATTTGGATTTTTTTATATTTCAAATTATTGATACATTCAATACAATTCGACAGACGAGCTGCTACCGATGCTAACCATGTCGAGTCACACTCGACATCCGAGTGCAAAAGGTTAAACATTATCCATTGGCTTTTTACTTTGGGTGGTGAAGGTTTAATTTTTTTAACAACCCCCCCCCCTCCTTATATGGTACTTTTTTTTTTTTTTTTAACATATCTGTAGAGAACCCCTTTCACGACCCGCGTGGTTCAGGGTTCAGGTTCAGGGTTCGGGCTCTGGAGGAGGCCACATGCAAATGAAAGAGGCTAGAAAATATTAACTTGGAAATATTGGGGGCCAGGCGAGAGCCCAACTCAAGGGGAAGGACTTCACCCCGCTCTGGCTTTGCTATCCCTTTTATTAAGACTGTGGGATACACCCATAGCCTTTAGGCAGGCAATTCCAATAATAGCCTATCAGCAAGGATTTACACAAAACTAAAAGATGGAAGTTGCTTTAGCTACCATTGTCTCAACTAAACAGTTGGTGGTTGGCTCTGACCTTTCAGAGCTTCAAGGTTGACCAGCCTTCCGGGTTCCTTGTCCACACCTCTCTGCTAGTGAGGGCAATGGGCGGCTTCCAACACATATCCTCCCATGTAGCTTTTTACTAATTTTAGGATGCATCAATTGATTATGATAGAAATAGTCACATCTAAGCCACACAGTATTTTATCATTATGTTTCTTTTCTCATCTAACTTTCTGTTTTTCCTAGAGTTAACTGTAAAAAGACACTTACTTGATTTTTTGGTCTTTGTCATTAGTTTATCCTCAGACTCTCCAAGTGAGCCATCCTTTGTACAGTTGGACATATACAGCCAAGTTTTTTTTTTTTAAACTATCCCTTCTGGTAGTGTCCTGTGTTCTCTTACTCCAGACTGAACTGGCTCTCTGTGGCCCTCTGCACAGCTGTCACGGTGGACCTTCCTTCTTCTCTCTTCAGTGCTGTATCACCTGTCTCCTTGCTGGAGAGAATTCCTTTTCCTTATATTCCATTTTAGTAAAATATATTCTCCGGTTGCTTTTTGGGGGGCGGGAGAGAATAGAGGGCCCATGGGAGAACCTCATATGTCTGGAAGTGCCTTGGTTGTACCCTCACTCTTACACTTGATCGGTTTTTGGACTCCGTATGGAATTCTATGGTTTCTCAGTATAGAAACGCTTTCCAACAGAGTTTAGGAGGCATTATTCCGTTATATTTTAGCTTCAGGATTGCTTCTGAAGTCCTGTTCCTTTCTTGTTTCTGAATCTTGTGACCTTTACATTTAAAATACCCCAGGTATTTTAGAATCTTTTCTTCCAGGTATTTTGGAATTTCATTTTTGTGCTGGACAGTCAGTGTGTAATTCAACCTGGAAACTTAAGTTTGACAAAATTTTAAGCATTAGTTCTTTATAATTCTCCCCTCCCCTCCAGTTTTCTCTGTCCTTTCTTTCCAGATACTCCTTTTATCAGATCTCAAATCTCCTGGATTCCTGTTCCCATTTTTTATTTTTCTCTCTGTGTGTGTTTTTTCCCCCCTTGATTTTTTTTTTCCTACTTTCTTGGAGATTTTTAAAAAACCCCTCTTCTGCACTCTTTGCTGCATTTTTATTAAGTATCTTCTGTGTGTCAGAGACCATTGTAGGTAATGGGGATATAGCAGTGATCAAAACTGATGTTAAGTCCCTGTGCTCTCAGTATTTTTTATCTTCTGATGTGTACTGACTTTACACTTACTCCTCCTGTTTTTCTGTAAGGTACTCTTATTTGTGTAGCGTATCTTAAACCTAGCAGCTTTCTGTTTCAGTTTAAGTAATAAAATCCATCTTTCAGGAAAGCAGGGGAGGGAGCCCAAGGGTTTCAGTACTTTGCTATAGATTTTGAAACAGTTGTCCTATTTTGGTTTCATCCTAGAATCCCTACCCTCTGGTACCTGGCACCTTCAATTCCAGAACCCTCCTAGGTCCTTGTTGGCTTATCCCCCTCAGAGCAGCGAGTGCTGAAACGGAAGTCTGTTGCCTGATGTTCATCTGTTTTCTCACTTCTGAATGAAATGACTTAGTCTGATGGGGCCTCCTCTCCTATTGTCTTTCATCTGGGTGTAGAAGACTTTTAGTTTAGTTGCCATTCTAGTGTGGGTTTGTAAGAGAATAAATAAGAACTCATATTTAGTCCTTCATATTGAAGAATTCTTACTGGCTTTCCATTTTAAGGGGGTCCTTTGTCAATGATAGCTAATTAACATATCACAAATTATAGTTTACTTAAATTTTATTAATAATTAGTATAAATACTTAATTGAAATAATGTGAACATTCTGTATTTTAGAAGTTTCAAGTAACTCTCTAATAAAGCATTTTCTTTTTTATTTAGGCTTAATTTCTCTCCTGAGCAATCAGCATTTTCAGGGAACAAATATTATTGAGCATTTTCTTTGAGACTAGGACTCTTCATTTGAGTATAAATTGCTCAAGGACAGGGTCACACCAGGTAGAAGGGAACCTGACCTATCCTATAGGCTGTTGCTAAAATAAATGAATTTTATTTCTTTCTGAACCCAATGTCACAATGATTACTGTTACGATTTCAGTTTGGGTTTTGAATATTTTAAGATGGGGTGGAGTCTTTGCACCACTTTCCTTACTAGCCAGCTCCTTCTTCCAGAAGAAAATCTGGCGTCACTTGAAGTATCAGCTTGTGGCATTGTTTTCCCACTCACCAGCCTGTTTAATTTTAAATAATCAGTTTTTACTTATTTTACTGCATTTTGTTGCAAAATGATCAGTGGTTGCATACATTCCCATGATTTTAAAGACTGTTTGGTAAGACCATCCACTGCCATGACAAGGAGCAATTAGGGATTAGATTTGAAGAAAGGGTAAAGTCATCCTTTCAGTCAGTCTGTCTCTCTCTCTGTCTCTCTGTCTCTCTCTCTCTCTCTCTCTTTTTTTTCTTTAAATCTTCACTTGAGGACATGCTTAGAGAAGGAGAGAGAGAAGGAGGGAGAGAAACATGGATGTGAGAGAGGAGCATTGATTGGTTGCCTTCTGTACATGCCCCAACTGGGGATCGAACCTGCAACCCAGGCAAGTGCCCTGACCGTAAATTGAATGGGCAACCTCCTGGTGCCGAGGACGACGCTCAACCAGTTGGGCCACTCCGGCTGGGCTCTGTCTCTCTATACACACTCACTCTTTTACCAAGGGCTGGGTAAGTCTTTTTTAATGTTAGCCTGGTGCTTCAGATAAGAGGCTGCTTCTTAGCAAATATTTTAGATACTTGGTTACAGTTCTTGACCCTGATTTTTTCGGGGGAGAAAATTACTCATAAATTAAAGGTTAATTCCCTGTAGAACATGTGTAGAGAGGCCATTGCTAGGAGGAGCCATAGTGTATCTAGTGGGTGGACCTTATATACCCTCCGGTTCCTTAGTCTTACATCCCATCCCATTCTTTTCTTATTCCCTCCTATACTCTGGAACTTAGCCTCTGCTGTTTTCTTGATTACAAATTATCTGACTTTCCTGCTTAGGAAGGAAGTATCTCCAGGAACACATTGTAGTAAGAGTTTGTCAAGCTCAGTTTCTGTAGATACATTAGGCAGCATTTCTTCCAAGATTATCTCTAATTGTGTCATTGCTAATGGTAACTTCTTGAAGGACCTCTAGCTCTCCTTTTGCTACCTACATTTTTTATTTGGGAGATCTTAGATAGCCTTGCTCTGTCCGACATCGTTGTGAATGTGGATCTGTTACCGGAAAGTGTATGGAAGTGTTCAGGTTTTGTCTTGAAGTTGTGAGAAAAAGCTTATTAAAATCTTGATCTTCTGAAAGTTTATTTTTCTGAACAAAATGAGGGAAAGTAAGTCATGTTTTGTAATATTTAATTTTATAGGGCATTACAATTGTTTTAAGATATTGCTAAGTGAAGTGTGTCTTCACAGCTCCAATTTCGCAAATTGGTTAACTGTGTGTGTGTAAGTCACAATGGGATAATTATTTTTGGTGGAAGGTATATATATTCTTACAGATGACTGATATGTATTAAATACCCTTAAATTCTCATAGGGTAAATTAATTGAACATTAATTAACTGAAACTTTTTATTGTGAAACTAAAACTTACTTTCCCTTTTCCAAACTGTTGTTTTTTAATGTGAAAATTTTATAATTTATAAAGTTAAATCTTTTGGTACTTCTAAATGTGCAGTCTAATGGTATAAAATTAACTAAGAAAGCCTAGAATAATATTTTCTCCCCCCCTCCCCCAAACAAACAACAACAAACAAACAATAACAACACTGAACCCTCATTTGAATGTGCAATATTAGACAAAACTCAAAATTTTGGTTGTTTTATTATCTTTGGAAAATTGTCCTAACATTTGTTATTTTCTGTTTGGAAGCATCTGAGGATAGGGGCCTACTCCTCAATTCCATTCTGAATTGCCAATGCTTAATGACCTTTCAAACAAGTTTTAAGTTCCAAATGTTTGGTTTTTGTGATTTATTAATTTGACTATATTTAAGTTCCTTAGATGAACAAAGAAAGTAATTGAACATTTGGTGTTATAAATGGTATCTGAGTAGCCAAGCCAAGAAGAAAAATCCCATAGTGGTGCTCATTAAAATGCGAGTCTGAGGGTGGAGATTTGAGTCTACTTTGTTCATCACTACTCCCCCACTCCCCCCCCCCCCCCCCCGCCCTCTCCTCAGTGTCTGGAATAGTTCCTATCACATTGTGGGTGTTGAATGCTAATTATGGTGGAGAGTTTTGACCTAGTAGTTAGACTTAGTGCCGGTAATGCCTCATCCCTAATTGAACTGTATGACTACGAACATGCCACTTGTTTCTAGTGTTTTGCTAAGTAAGTGGGGACATTGAATAGGTTTCACAGAGCTATTAGAAAGATTTCAGGAAATGTTGAATGTGAAATTACTTTGAAAAAATGTGAAGTGTTTTATATGCAGTTATTTATTCAGAAAATGAACCCAAAAATACAGGGAACCCTCTTCGTTTAGCTATTTATACTTTATAGAAAACTAATAGTATTTTTTCCTTTGGGGATGTCTGTTTTCTGTAATTATAAATAAAAATATTAGAGTTAGAAATCTCAAATTGAAAAGTTTTAATGAGTGTAGTTTATTCAAGAATAGTAAAAAATTCAAGACACAACCATGTTAGTCTATTTCTTTTCTTCTTCTGTTTCTTCTTAGATCGATGTGTATTTCATTTCTGACATGCTTTTCTATATTCTTCCCCACTTCCCCTACCCCTTTAGAATATAAATAACAAACACTCACAGAACTTTCATGGATAGCGTTAGCTCACATGATACCCTACATTGGAATGAGACTAATCTAGAGTCTGAGCTAAGTTCAGGTCATGAGGCTGGGATGTTAAATAACCAAGTAATGATCAAAAAGCTTATCTAAGTAATTTGAAACACCCAATATGTGGTTCAGTTAATTTGGGCCAGTTAATAAAAGCTTATCTTACCTTAAGATACTTGAATGTCCATAACTATTGAATCAGGACAGGTCACATTTGAGGAGTGTGGGTATAGTTTTCACAAATAGTGTAGCCCTGCACAATTACTATCTTGGGTCATGTTTCCCTATGACTGTCTCTCATCTCCTCTGGGATTATGCTAAGCAAGTGTGAATGGATATTACTTCTTTATTGAGTTTTTCTTAAATCTTCATGATACCTGCTCCATTCTTGTCTCAGTTGTTATGATGGAGTATTTCTCTCTCAATTTAGCCAATGAAGTGGAAAGTGGTTGGCTCATCCAGTGCTCTGAAGGTGACCTTTTCATTTGTAAAAGCCACACAGATTGAACTGAGACATTAAGAAGCTTGTTAAGTGTCTGTCTCCTGGAACCTGTCCAGTCTCTCCTTGCGTGGCCCAAGATGTTATCTCCATCAGTTCATGTTTCCAGTCTTGAGGTTCTCTGTCACATTTGGAGACAAAATTGAAAGTTGGTCTGTGCAGTTCATTTTAGGTAAGCTTTGTAAAGGATTCCCTTTCTCATTGGAAAAGTAATCTGGAACCATACTGACATTTTTGTGTAGAGACAGGGTCTCTTGACATTTGCTATTAATCCCATGTGCTGGAAATAGAAGACACATTTCATGCCTGTGAGCTTCTGTCACATATTTTCTTTGTTTTTATGTTCAGAATAGCCCCAATGCTTTTGCTTCACTATTGGTAATGTTATTTAGTACAGATAGTAACAAATAATTGAGATTATGAAACTTGCAGTTTCTACCTCATGTGTTTCTCTGTAGTTTTTATTTTGACTTTCTATCATGATTAGGAATGTGTTTATTAAAATAAGCAATAACTTACCCTGGCCGGTGTGGCTCAGTTGGTTGGGCATTGTCCTGTGCACCAAAAGGTTGTTGATTAGATTCTTGGCCAGGGCACATGCCTAGTTTGCAGGCTCGATCCCCAGTAGGAGTGTGTAGGAGGCAGGTAATCGATGTTTGGCTCTGACATCGATTTTTTCTCTCTCCCTCTCTCTTCTTCTCTCTCAAATCTTTAAAAAAAAACCCAAAGCAATAACTTATGACAGTGAGGATAAATGTTTGTTATAACGAATATATATTTGACATGCTATTTTGTTACCTACCTCAATAAGAAAAAAATAAACAATAGAGATTCTCCCAAATTGTTTACTATTTTCATACTACTCTGATAATTGATTAAATTTGCCTCCATGGCAGCGAAAATTTATTTTGGTTGCTGTTCGTGTCTGTTATTTGTGGCCTCTACAAAATAAAATTAGTTTATGCAATAATTTGTAGACTCTCCTTTTTTGAAACATCAGGCCTTGATCAGATAGATGATGTAAATGCTAGATCGTAAAAATAATGTATTGAGTACTTGCTGGTGAGGCACAAAGCTAGATACTAAGGATACAGTGGCAAGACAAACTCAGTGGCTGGTGTTTGGAGCATGCAGTCTAGTACAAGAAACATTATAAATATAGCAGCTCTTGTTCTTTTTCTTCCTTACCTTTAAAACAAGCATGATGACGCCAATGGACCTGAGTCCGAGTGCTGTGGCCAGGAAATGCTTTCCCAAGGATATGATATGTTGAGGAGTCATCAAGAGATAAGCAGGTCCCTCTATAGGAGGGGCGGGGAGCAGAACAGCCCAGAGCACAGGAACAGCATGTGCAAAGGCCCTGAGGTGGGATGAGACCCATGATGTGAGAGGAACTGGCAGACCATTGTGATGGGAGTTTAATGGAGGGAGGTGAAGAGGGAGAAAACATGAACTGAGTGGCTGTAAATGAAACTAGAGAAGTGAGTGTGCAGGATTTTCAGGCAGTTAAGGATTCTGGACTGTACCTTAAGATGGTTGGGAGGCCTCTGAATAGTTTTAAGCAAGAAAATGACATGATTCTGGATAGGAAAGCTACAGGGTACAGTCTGGATTGTCTTAATGTGGCTGAGCCTTTTTTGAAATCTGGAAAGATATGGGGACTGAAATAGTGATTTTAGAAATTTTTTGGAATGTGAGTAAAGTTAGACTTTAGCAGTTTTTAAGGGGGATTCTTTAGATAAACTTGGAAATGCTTTCATTAATATTATGGTTTTCTCATTAATATTCTGAATTTCTCACATGACTTTATGTGAGAAGTGGTAGTTGAAAATGTGGCCAAACTCTTCATGATACTTAACTTTGAAAACATAAGGCTTTGATATTCTCATTTACTTATAATACATAGAGCTTTAAACTTTTATATAGTAACAAGTTTTGTGTGTTTGAGTTTTGGAGCTGTTGTCAGTTTCTATTTATGAGTTTAATTTTTTTCCACTGTTATAGCTGCAAGATTGTAATTCAAGGAACAGGGTGTGTGTGTGTGTGTGTGTTTGTGTGTGTGTGTAAGTAAAAGTATATCTTTTGAAATTTAGATTTATAGTTGTGTGTGCATTTCATAAGCATGTGTGTGTATAGTATATGCTGTATGATTGTGATTTTCGTTTTTACAGCATTTTTAGATAATGTTGGATCAGGAACAGGATTTTCTGGCAGTAGGAGTTGCTAGCATTTGCTGCAGATGGTGATTGCAAGTGGTGGGGATGTGTAGTCTTCAGGATGAAACAAGATACCTGTTTTTAAAAAAGGTAGAGCAATCTAAGTGTGGGATTTCTACTGCTCATTGAGACGCAGAGCTCGAGCTAACGTCAGATGTGCACATTACATTGAGCAGGGGCTGGGAGGAGTAGCAGATGGATTCCCAAAGCAGCCCACCGCTAGGATAAAGATCTCCTTACTTTGTGTTGTGAGGATCCTCAGCCATTTCTGCTGTTGCATGTCCAGCACCATAGGAAAATTTGCTATGGAATAACCCATCCTTTACACTGTGCCTGTTTTCAGTTTTCTCTATTAAGTTAGAGGCCCATTGGGGTAATACCTATATTGGTGCAGAAGAAACTCATACTAGTTACCTCTAGGATGAATTTAGTCTTTATTCATAAATATGAATCAGTAACTAAGTCTTACTTGCTTTTTGGGAAAACTAACAGCAAGAAAAAACAAGCAGAGCAACTGACTTGGTAGGAAATGAGTACCTTAGGACCAGAGAGGAATTCACATGCTCATATTTAAGACGGTAATATACTTTTAAAACAAGAACAGACTTCTGGGAAAATAAACAGTCAAATCACTTTTAAATCATTTTTAATTTCTTGGAAATACTAAAAAAAAAAAAAAAAAGAATGAACAGGGCTAAAAACCAAGCTGTTCACCTGAATTAGTCAAAGGGATTTCCCAAAAGGAAAGACAAAAACGGAGAAGTTAGGGAACGTGGAGGACAGATATAGAACCTCTAATTTTTAAATAGTTTTAGAAGCAGAAACAGATAGTTGAGAGGAAGAAAGCACCAATAAATAACAAAAGAAAAGCTCCTTGAGCTGAAGAAAGGCAAGCCCTCAGTATGAACTAGGGTAGATGAAAAAATATCTGCACCTAGATATCCTGGTTGAACTTCAGATTTTCTAAAGTTAAAGAGGAAATCCTAAAAATGTTCAAAGAAAGAAATAGGTTATCTACAGTGGTAACAGGGCCTCAGACATTTCATAAGCAGTATTGGATGCTAGACAAAAAATGAATATTTTCTTTAGTTTGAAGGGAAGTTATTTTCAAACTATAATTTTGCACCCAGATAAATCCTAAATTGTGAAGCAAATGGAAGGGGATTTTGATTCTGCAAAGATTTAGAAAATTTTACTTTGTGCACCCTATTGTGATGGTGGAAAAGTACAAGGAAAAAATCCCTGAGATCAGGAGAAGCCAATAAAGAGGAAATAAGGAAAGAGTTGAAGCTGTAGGCCTGTCATATACTTCACCTAGTGGTTAGGGTCTAGTGCCAAACAGTTGCATTTCTTTCCCTTGGTTCTTTTACAATATTTAGTTCCTCAGTGAATGGTACTTATTACATCAAAACACTGAAAAGCCACATTTATGTGGTTTACCATCTAATGATCACTTTACAGCTGTCCTAATCACAACTATAGAATGGAATGAAAATGCAGTAAACCTCGACAGTGTAAACATAGAACTGTCAGATCTGGGGATGGAAGTGGCAGGTAAGAGAGTGTGTGTGTCCTAAATGTCTAACCTTTTCACTGTGGGGAGTCGGCTACCAACAAGGTGGTGTTGGTTTGTCTACTTAAAGTTACTCTTATAAACACTAATTATATAATCGCCTCCCAATTCTAAGATAACACTCTTGGAAAGTGGGTCTGGCTGTTTTAGACTTTTATGTATATTTTAATGTTCTTCTCTGTGCAGGCATTATAATAAAATAATGAAAGTGGTTAGTTTTAGGGACCCCCCCCCCTCCCAAATGTGTCTTGTTTGTCAAAGCTTTTAAATTTATGTTTACAATCTACCACCTCCCAAGATTAGTGGGTCAGAGGCCTTTTCTGTCACTGGGATATAAGCCACATGTGTTGTGTCCCTCACTGAAAGGAGAGTAGTTAGCCCAGGAGGTGCTGAATAGAAAAGATTGTCCAAATTTCATTTATATCACTCTTCTATTCAGGAACTTCTAGTGCATCCCAATAGCCTACTGGGCTTGGGTTTCCTTCTATACTGTACAGTCAAGCTCAGGAGACTCTTATTTGTTATCTAGTCTATCCTTAGTTTTGAGGGGTGGGGGGGGACCCACTACTTTGAGACAGGAGATAATCTAGCCTGTTCCTTCATAGAATTAGATTCTGTAGCATCTTTCTTAACTTACTTCAGTATGGCACGGTAAAACTTGGATGCTATTCTAGCTGGCTGTCGCAGCCTGCATGGTCGCTGTAGTCCAGTTGAAAGCAGCGGTCTAGAATCTGCATGACAGCGTCACATCCTCGACAGATTATTAGGTCACTCTTTCCCCTTGTTCTTTTCAGGTTAAGTTACTACTTTCAGACAGACCCTCTTGTCACATTCTGTGGCTGTTTTCACTGTCCTTAAATTTGATTTAAGCCAGAGCAGTCAGGCCTAAGGAGAAAATGGCTCCTATAAAAGGGAATTTTTAAACATGCCTTTGAAGTGTAATTACTACTAAAGTTAAATTTAAAAAAAAAAATCCCCTTTTTTAACTGCAGGTGGGAAGTCTGGTGATGATCTGTGAAGCCATAGAGATCACTCTGGTCCTGGATACCACTGTCTTTGGTCCGTGTGTGCTTAAAGCTCCTCTTCATTTTGACCAGCAATTAAGTGGAAATAGTTGACAGCCATAGAATTTCCTCTTTCCAACCCTCACTTTTCGGCTTAGACTATGTCCTGGTTGGAGAAGACCCACAGAAGGATCCAGTAGTGGCAGTGAGAGATGAACATTTGACATGAGGTCTTGGTTAAGATTTGAGCAGAAGAGAGTTGATGCTTTAATTATGATGACTACATACTTTAACCAATGAGATTGCTTTAACTGTTAAGACCTAGGAAACACTTGACCTATTAAATTCAGATTAAGAACTCTTCTAAAACTCTGATTCCTAGGGACTAAGTGCTATTAAGCAATGCTTTTTGTGGTGAAATTTTGTAACTCTCATTGACCAAACATTTACTAAACATTTATCTGCCAATCATTGTAGGTATATAATCCCTCAGTTACTCTCAAACTTAATATATTTTAAAACTTCATCCTAATGTTGAAAATGACTTTCTTGATTAGTTCTAGGTATTATTTAATTATGAACTCTTTTACTAGATATTTCTTAAAGGTGGTACGAAGTCATATTTTTGTAAATTATTACATTTTTTAATGAAATTGGAAATTGAAATATTGAGTATCTACAGTGTTTTGGGTTATACATGGATATATATCATGGCTACTAATTTTAAATCATTACATTGGTCATCATAGGTTGAATGAGCTAAAATTGTGAGAAAATATTCAAATTAATCCAGTAGATTTTTCTAGCTATAATTTGAAGATTGAGTGACTTGGGGGTTATGACTAACTTACCCTAATTAAATACTCCCTAAGTATACCAATTAGGAGCATCATTTACTTCTGCTTATATGAATACACTGGCAAATGCATAATAGTTAAATCCTCTTTACTTTGTGTATGCCTGGGAGAAAACACTATGACACCTGTTTCTAAATAATCGGACTTCCTAGATCCCATATGCTTATTTATCAGGTCATGGGGAAATAAATGCTACTCAAGTTTACCCCATAAAAATAGTGGATCAGATAAGCTGCAAGCCATATGTTACTATGACAGGGGGCTTGCTCAGTTTGGAGCCAAGTCAGTCATGCTTTCTTAAAGTAAACGTGTAGCCTCTCCAGAGAACTTGTACCTCAGTCTGCAGAGTTTATAGAAGTGAACCAGTAAAATACTATCTTTGCCTTTATTGAAGCTTAGCCCAAACATCTGAGTGCATCCATGGGCCAGGCATTTCTGTAGGCTCTAGGTACGTAAAGATGTAATATGACCACCTAGGAAGTTTATACTAGAAAGGCTAGTTGTGAAAATTCAAGTCTTCCTGCCCTGCTGGTTTGTGGGTTTAGGTTAAAATGCTGTGTCTGCATGAAACTTCCTGCCTGTATAAGGGAGAAGAAAAAGTATTAAAAGAGTTGATGTCTCCCATTCTTCACTGATCTCAGAGCACTCTGTAACTAGTGTTAGTAAAGGGCCATGTAGTTAAATTCCTCTACTTGTTTGAATTAGAATTGAGGGCTGCCTACCTGTTGTACAAAGGGAAAATAAAAGCAGAAGAATTGAAGGTTTGTTACTTTCTCCTTGCTTCCTTTTTCCTTTCCGGAACTCTGGTAAAGAGGCAAAGGTATGAACTTGGTCTGTGGTTTTGAAGAAACCTTATTTCTGAAAAATGTGGCATTTGGGACATTTGTTTCCTCTGAGATAATCTTTGGATAAATAAGTGAGAACAGTTGACCTAATTTGATTAATTGTTGAAAATTAAGGTTCCTTAATTTGCCACTGAGTTGGTAACATCTGAGGAAAGACTAAGTCTAGATAAGATATATGTACCCCTACGTTCATTGCAACATTATTTACAATAGGCAAGATGTGGAAGCAACCTAAGTGCCCATCAATAGACACGTGGTACATATGTACAATGGAATATTACCTATCCATAAAAAAGAATGAAATCTTAACATTTGTGACCACATGGATGGACCTAGAGGGTATCATGCTAAGTGAAATAAGTCAGAGAGAGGCAAAACCATATGGTTTCACTTATATGTATAATCTAAAGACTAAAATAAACAAATAAAACAGAAACAGACTCAGATACAGAGAACAAACTGATGGTTGCCAGATGGGAGGGGGTTGATAGGCTGGGTGAAAAAGGTGAAGGGATTAAGAAGTATAAATTGCCCATTATAAAACTAGTCCTGGGTATGTAAAAAACACATAGGGAATATAGTCAGTAATATTGTAATAACTATGTATGGTGCCAGGTGGGTAGTAGACTTATTGGGGGACTCACTTTGTAAATTATATAAACATCTAACCACTATGATGTACACCTGAAACTAATATTGCAGGTCAACTATAATTAGAAGAAAGATATAATAGAAAAAGCATGCCCATTTTATTTTGAGAGGACAGGTTAAGCTACCTAAGAATAGGAGAAGTGAAAGTGTAGAAAATGTCTGCACTCTTTTTCCCACCTAGCTTCTAGAACATTTTACCTCAGTATTTATAGAATACTAGAGGCCCGATGCACGACATTCATGCACTTGGATGGGGGGGGGGGGAGTCCCTCAGCCAGGCCTGCACCCTCTTGCAGTCTGGGATGGGACCCCCGAGGGGTCCTTAGCGCTGCTGCGGAGGAGGGAGAGGCTCCTGCCACCACCACTGAGCTCGCCAGCTGTGAGCCCAGCTTCTGGCTGAGCGCCCCTCCCACTGTGGAAGTGCACTGACCACCAGGGGGCAGCTCCTGCATTGAGCATCTGTCATAGCACCCGGTTGATTTGCATATGAGGGGTTTTATTATATAGGATTTTTGCTACAACTTGCTGTAACTTTTAAGTAGTTTTTAAAAACTGCTTTTTAGTTTGAGAAGGCATGCTGCAAACTTGTCTTAATATTAACCACAGGCTTGCTTATTATCCTCTGACAAACACCTTTTTTCAAATGAGAACACTTCAACACTAAGTTCCTACCTTGTCAAGTTCCAACTTTCAGAACCAGTATGTGGCAGGATGGAGAGTGGAGCTCTGGTTATCTGCATTCTCAATCTAGGATCTCTTCTTGGTCTTTTATTATAAGAATGTTATGAAAAATTGCAGTAAAGAAGTATGTTATCGGCCATCATTGTAATGTCTCGACACCTGACATAGACCCTTGCACTAAAATTCTAAACCTGTGCATGTTGCAGAGTGAATGTCATAAAATTGGCCTGCATGTTAGTCCAAGGATTGGCAAACTATAGCCATATCTGGCCTTCTGCCTATTCTTGTATGGCCCCTTTCACATTATTAAGTGGTTGAAAACAAAATCAAAAGAATATTTCATGGCTCATACTTTTTATGAAATTCAGCTCTCAATCTATATAAAAGTTTTACTGGAGCATAGCCAGGTTCCTTCATTTCTGGATTGTCTGCGGTTGCTGTAATGCTGTGGTGGCAGAGTTGAGTAGTTGCACCTGAGACCATCTGGCCAGCAAACCTGAAATATTTACTAGCTGCCCCTTTACAGAAAACATCTGCTGAGAGTGTCTAAAGGTCTATTAATTTATTGTCTATACATCTTCAAAGTTACCTGGCCTGAAAAATAAATAACATATCTATGTAGTTATTTTTGTACATCATTAAGCAAAGTAGTACCTTCCAAAATGGACTTGATGAAATGCTCCAGTGGTGATACTATCAGGTGATGAAAAATCACAAAGGCCAGGTGACATGATTCATTTAAGAAAGAATCTAAATTTCTTTAATTCTCTACACTGAAAATTATTCTTTTGGCCACACACACAAAAAAAAAAACGTTTTAAGAAGCAATGACATTCCTACCACGTCTTGATCATCTTTGCCTAGACTTGTAGTGAATACAATAAATATTTAAATTTTTGTTGTGTAGTTCCTGCAGGTGGTCAAAATCAAACGTAACAAAGCAGTATATAATACAAATACAAGAAAAAATAACTGATCGAATGAAAATCTTATCAAAAGGTCAGACTACATCAACCTAAAAGAGTTAAAAAATAAAGCAACATTCTAACATATTCTGGAATCAGTTGTTTTCACTTTTTCTTTTCACAGTAGAAACAGCTAGTTCAGTACCTAATGGACACAATGTCTGGCACACAGTATACAATCAATAAATGTTGGATATGTTCAAAATCTTGACAATTGCACACCTTAGTGATTTACAACATTTATCTAAATAGGAAATGCTCATTAGGCAAGGGAGACAACATTAGAAAGCTTAAACTATATGAGTGTAATTTTTTTACATCTTTTGAACTTTTTATTTTAAATATTCTTGAAAGTATTACATATGCCCCCTTTTCCCGCCATTGACCTTTTCTAGCCCCCCCCCTTCCCACCCCAGGCCTTCACTACCCTATTGTCTGTGTCCATGGGTTATGCATATATGAGTATAATTCTTAACAAGGAAGTTTCAGAAACACTGTAAAGGTGGACATGGAATACATGGCAGTAGATTAGGATGCCAGTGAGATGATCTGCAGTACAGCCACTGTAGTACTTAATGGAAGAAAGTAAGAGTTAAAAGAATAGAATCCAAAACACCAGTCAGAATATATGCACCCCTATGTTTATAGCAGTGTTATTTACAATAGTGGAGATCTGGAAACAATCCAAGTGCCCCCCAGTAGGTGAGTGGATACAAAAGATATGTACATTTACACAATAGAATACTATGCAACTGTACAAAAGAAGGATCTCTTACCCTTTGAGGCAGCATGGAGGGACCTGGAGAGTATTATGCTAAGTGAAATAAGCCTGGCAGAGAAAGACAAGTATCACTACTAGAGGCCTGGTGCACGAAATTCGTGCACTTGGAGGGGGATTTCTCAGCCTGGCCTGTGTCCTCTCACAGTCCTGGAGCCCTTGGGGGATGTCCTACCTAAGAGTGGGCCTAAGCCATCAGTTGGACATCCTTAGCGCTGCTACAGAGGCGGGAGAGGCTCCCACCACCGCTGCTGCACTCGCCAGCCGTGAGCCCGGCTTTTGGCTGAGCGGTGCTCTCCCTGTGGGAGTGCACTGACCACCAGGGGGCAGCTTCTGAGTTGAGCGTCTGCCCCCTGGTGATCAATATGCATCATAGCAACCTGTTGTTCTGCTGTTCAGTCGATTTGCATATTAGCCTTTTATTATATAGGATATGTGGGATCTAATGAGCAAAATAAAATGATGAACAAAATAAATCCAGAGACATGGAAGCATGGATGAGACTGACAAATCTCAGAGGGAAAGGAGGAGGGAGGGGCGGAAGAGATTAACCAAAGAATTTATCTGCATAACCCATGGCCACAGACAATAGTGTGGTGAAGGCCTGGGGTGGGACAGGAGCCGGGTGGATGGGGCAATGAGGGAGGGAAAGAGGGACATCTGTAATACTTCAGCAATAAAGATTAAGAATTAAAAAATAATATATGACTAGCACAGCTTTGGTAGTGATGTTCAGAGTCTTGGTGAGGGCAGTGCTGTGGCTGAGAGTTCATTGAGGAACAGGTTGCAGTAACCTGGTGAGAGGTAGTGAGAGGTGGCGAGAGTCTTCGGGAAGTTACAGTGCAACTGTAGAGAAAGCAGTGTTCTGAGAGGCAGTTTAACTTAAGGCATTTGGGAAAGAAAACCTTGCCAAGGGTGATAGCAAATTTATATCCTTATGTTTGGGCCCAACTCTCTGCTCTTCCAGGGGTTGCAAGTGAAAAATACATAGTCATGCCCCCTCCAGGTATGAGAAGCCCTTTACCCATAGCTAGAACTTTGGTGTAGGAGTATAGGAAAATACTGCTGTTCAGAAGTTTATCACCCATTTTCTCCTTTAGTAAAGACTTTCTTAGGATAATTTTGATCATCATTGGACCTCTCAAAAATTTTAATGTCCTTATATAAAAAGTTAATTTATTGGAAAAAAATTGCCTTATGAAAAGTTCTTTTTGTTTTATTTTCTATAAAGACGCTTCCTGTTACAATTCTTCAGCTACATAGAGAAGAATAAGTAGGATGTGCCGGTTTCCACTTCCTTCTCCACTCCTCCACCGCAACCTTGGGCACTAATGTAGCATGCTTGCTTTCTTAGCTCGCCTCCACAATAATGCTCCTCCCTCTTCTTAAAAGCCTCCATGCCAAAGGACAATGCACAGCATTCTCTCTTGCAATAGATGCTAATTGTGTGCTTGGTTGGGCTCTTGCTGTCAGCATAGTCACAATCATTGCGCCATTGTGCCGGGAGGCTGGGCACAGTGGTTACTGTGCAGAGCGATGAATGCTGTTTACTTGGGATGTGATGTTGTCTGCATCTGTGGGTGACAACACGCGGTCACTGTAATTTGCCTGGCGAGTGATCAGACTGGTATAAAATAACATTATCTGTTCAGCAAGTTAGCAGCCACAAAGAACTATTGATTTCTTTTATCATGGAATTTTTAATGAGAAACTTCGAGTAATGGAGATTGAAGCTGTGAGAACAGCTACCAAGTGTGTGTTGCATATTAACCCCTATTTTTTCAGTGTATTTTGGGATCAAGTTTACATACCCAGAAGGTAAGGAGCTGGGAGTGCCCACTCCGCACAACTCTCTGCTCTGGCTCAGCTTAAGAAGGGCTGCTTAAGCACAGCTAATTACGTATTGGATATGTGACATGATTGGTGTCAATTAGGAACGAGGCTTCAGGTAGTGTCCCCTCCATGAAACTTACGAATTCTGAAAGCATAATCACAGTGAATGTAGACACTTCCTTGCCTAGTTCTTTCACCTACGTGAGGAAAAAAATATTTTGTTATGTAGTTGTTGTAAAGGGATGGTATTTAAATTTCAACAGTGCTTGCTGAAATGCTGAAATAAAAGGAAACATTTTGCTCTTTAAAAAAATTACCTTGGTGGTATTTTGCAAGGGTCTTAATTGCAAAGACCTCAATTTTGGAGCTGATTATTTTCTTGACTAATTCCCATGGTTTCTATCTTTCCACCCTGCTGCCCATTTTTAAATACTTGCCAACTGTTTACTCATTAGCATTGCTTATTAAAAGTGATTTGGGGAACACATTTCAAAGCAGTCCTTTTTGTATGTTTTTCAAGTTTTGTCAAATTTCCAGCAAATATAAACCTATTCATTGTCTAAAGGTGAAGTTTAACCAAATTTATAATTTTTTATTTATTTTTCTCATCCTGCTTGTGTACATGTCTAAATGGTTGCTTTTTAGGAAAGTGGATTTTGACTAGTGCAGTAATTTGTATTCCTTGAAGGGAGAAGTGATGTTTCATGTGACTTAATTCAAATTTGTACAGTTTGGGGTATTTTTCATGATCTCAAGCACTTAGAAATAACAAGGGCTTGGTAATTTTGGAGGAGGGAAACACACTAATTAATTAGCCAGGTGAGATAATGTAAGCATTCTAACCATTGCAGGTAAAAACCTTTTTTGTTTCTTATTTTATAGTATTAAAGTAATAATGTGTATAATTCTACCTTTAGATGTTATAGGAATAGTATATGTTCAATATGGAAATTTGGGAAATATTTTTATGAAAAGGAAAAATCCAGTAGATCACCAGTTTGTCTCCATACTTGCCATGAAAACTAGCAGTCATTAAATTTTGCTGTATGTACCCTTCTGTGATTTTTGTATCACTTTTGCATAAGTCTTGTTTGGATCAAGGCCATTTAGAAACACAAGAGTCACTTCAAGTTTCTTCATAATTTAATATGTTTTTATTAAAAATGTTATCAACATTTTCTGATATTAACCCTTTGCACTCACTTGCTTTTTTCTCGATTCCTTTATTCTAATGATAACCGTGTCGAGTCACACTCGACATCCGAGTGCAAAAGGTTAAATGGGTTGAAAAATTAACCTTAGAAAAAACATAAGACTGTGTGTGGTTACTATTAAGAACATTTCCTACAGTTTGTAAAGATGGTAAGTTTCTTTGAGTTTTCCAAAACAAATTTTTCTTGTTATATGGGCATGTTGGCTTTATGAAGGTGAGACTGATTTACTTATTCTTAAGGAGGTGTAAATATGACCCTCATTCACAAATTGCCTTTTTTTAAAACGTATTTTTCCCTTAGATAAATAGAAGTCAGTTAACTTATTCTAATGAAAAGTTGCTCTTTTGTCTTTTCATCTTTTTTTTAACGTCTTCCCTTCCTTCCTCTGACAAGTCACATTCTGCTTCCATATTGCTAACTGCTGCTGTTTATTTCTGCTTCTGTGACAGCCAGCCGATGGCGGAGTCTCTTCTCTTCAAATGTCTCCCTGGCTTTTCCTTATAGTCCTGTTGCAAGACTCAGCCCTTATAGCAATGGCATTAATACTCCCAGCTTCTCTAAAACCTCAAATAAAGCAATACTAACACCTGAAAGAACAGGTAATACTTCAACTTCTCGACTAGCCGCTTGCTTGCTTGTCCTTAGTTACTAAACACAGCTTAAATATCCATATTTCGTTGAAAAACTTGAGGGTAATCTTATTACAATGGAGAGTTTTGTTGCACACTTACTTTGGATATGAAAAAGGCTAACGTTAATTTGTACTTTAACACCATTAATCTGCTCTCCGTTGTGTGTGGTCGGCGGTCGGTCTGCCCTCATTGTCAACAGTATATGTATATATATAGTTAACGTGTTTCCAGGTGCCTAGCATGCTTTTAAAATGAAATGTCAAACAATTCAGTACTTTTTATTAAGATTCAAGAATATAAGGATTTATATCTTGTTCTTTTAAAATTTTTTAGCTTTTTATTGTAGCTCTTTATGCAGCCAGAGCTACATAGAAAATAGACATAGCTGCTCTTTATGAGATGATTACATTCCTGCAGCTTCCTCCCTTTGGGTCCTATCTTCCTTGTTCTCTTATCTCGAGCCATTGCTTTTTCACTCTCATGAGTGACTACCAGTCTCCTGACTGCTCTACACTCAATTTCACAGGTTTCGTAGATGTTTCTGTGTATGTATGTGTGCTTTTTATATGTGATATTCTTACTTATTTGTAACACTGTTGTTTGTAACTGTTTAAAAAATGGACCGGGTTAAATGTTCATTTTAAAATACATAATAATTACTACCGAGACAAGCATATCTGATTATTAATTAAAGTGAACATGGATATGTACTTACACAGTGCATTTAGATATATGCTTATCTAATGGGATTCAGATTTTAGCATTAATGATTTCCTTTCTTATTGTGGTAAAAAAACAAAACAGGAGATCTCTCTTCTGTACAGTTTGTATTTGGTCGCTTTTTGGTGACATGTTAACAGGGCAGAAACTGGCGATTGTCGATAACATGAATTATAAAGCATGAATAGGTATCAGTTCTTTAGTCTAAACGATAAACCTACATCCTTTGTTTTTAGGTTACACCTCCAGGGGCTCCCCTCTCAGTCCCCAGTCGTCTATAGACAGTGAGCTGAGCACTTCAGAACTGGAGGACGACTCCATCTCCATGGGGTACAAGCTGCAGGACCTCACTGACGTGCAGATCATGGCTCGTCTGCAAGAAGAAAGTACGTTTTTTTAGACCAGAACACCTTTTAAACTAGGGGCTTCTCCTTGAACTGTGAGGACATGGGGAGTTTTCAGGTATTTCTTCCCAGGTAATGGGCAAACACTTAGGTCCTTTCTCTCATACTGTCCTGCTTTGTAGATGGAGCAGTTCATGCTTCTCACATTCTCATGAGCATCATAAGGTGTTAGGACATGTTCTGACCAAAATGCACTGACACAAAGACCGTTGCTGGGATGGCCACTGTGGAAACAGTTTGACAGCTTGTTTAGAACCAAACCCATGATTTCCACAAGGCCCAGCATGTTTCACTCTGGGCATTTATCACAGAGCAGTGGGAATTTGTGTTCACACAAAAACCTGTACTGAACATTCGCAGGAGCTGTTTGTAAAAGCCAACACCTGGAATGAACTCAGATGTCTCAGTAGGGGAATGGTTAATCAGACAGTGGTACCTGCATGTCCTGGAGCACTACTCACCAATAAAAATGAATGAACCATAGATTCATGCACCATCATGGATCAATCTCCAGGGAATTACACTCAGTGGAAAAAAAGGTCATTCCAAGAGGTTGTATACTGTATAGTTCCATTTATATAACATTTTGGAATGACAAAATCTTAGAAGTGAGCAGTTTAGTGGTCACTAGGGTTAGGGATTTCTGGGGGTTTTTGGAACTATTTGTTCAGTATTTTGACACTGGTGGTAGGCACTTGATCCTACAGGTGATAATTGTAGAAAACTTAAAACTAACACATACAAGCATGCATGAGTAGAACCGGAAACACCTAAGATGGGTTTGTGTCACTGCCAGTGTTCTGGTTATCATGTTATTCTATAAGTCTGAAAAATGTTACCATTGAGAGAACTGGGCAAAGTGGCAAGAGAACCCTGTCTTATTTCTTTAGAACTTCATGTGAGTCTATCGTTATCAATAAAAAAATCAGTTAAATGCATTTGGTATACTTTTCAGAATAAATAATTATGGAAGAGGAGATCATTGGAAATGGGACAATTTATCCCTGGTTCTACAATAAAGTTACAATAAATAATCTGGGAGTGAACACTTCAAGGATATTTATGGCAGAAAAAGGCACAATACAATGTAGATCACAGAACCTGGCTAGGCTTGTTTTGCAGTTAACTTTTCAGGTCAACATAAGTAGAAACAGCCAACTATCATTTACGTGTAACAGTTTCCTGGTTTCAGAATCAGTCAAGGCTACTATGAGAAACATGGTAATGCTTATGCAGGATTTAATAAGGTACATTTTGAGGGAAAAGTGATTATTTTTGGTCATTATTTAGTAACAGTAAACTAACACTAACTCTACATCCATATGGCTAAAAGATTAGATGTCAATTTTCAGAAGTTAAGAAACTTAAGTTCACTATTTTAAGATAGTTATCTTTTAGGATGACCTCAAACCATTGCGATATTGAAATGTCACTATGCTTCGAAAAAGAACAAAAAGAATGAACGAGAGGCGACCTTGTTAGAAAATACATACTTGTACCACAGGTTTTGAACTTTGCGCTGATTTGAGAGTTGGGGTGGGGAGCAGGAGGAGTTCCTGCTTGGGCAGAGATTTGATTAATTGCCTAACTCATAGCAAACAATTTATAATGATGATGAATACTATTTCCTAAGCAGCCTTTCTAACTATCTCTGGAGTTCAGAAGGGATCATTTGGGGAAATTGACAGACATTGATGGATAAATTATAGCAGTAGGTACTATATTTAATTTTCACTGCAATTGTGGCAATCGTTTTGCAAAACAAAATAGTCTAATCCTTTCTAATAAAAGAGTAATATGCAAATTGACCATCACTCCAACACAAGGTGGCTGCCCCCATGTGGACACAAGATGGCTGCCATAAGATGGACAGCAGGGAAGGGCAGTTGGGAGGGACCAGGCCTGCAAGGGAGGGCAGTTGTGGGCGATCTAGCCTGCAGGGGAGGGCAGTTAGGGGTGACCAGGCCGGCAGAGGAGGGAAGTTGGGGGCGACCGGACCTGCAGGGAAGGGCAGTTGGGGGAGACCCAGGCCTGCAGGGGAGAGCAGTTGGGGGGGGACCAGGCCTGCAGGGGAGGGCAGGTAGGGGCAAACAGGCTGGCAGGGGAGCAGTTAGGCATCAATCAGGCTGGCAGGGGAGTGTTTAGGGGGTGATCAGGCTGGCAGGCAGAAGGGGTTAGGGGCAATCAGGAAGGCAGGCAGGCGAGCAGTTGGGAGCCAGCAGTCCTGGATTGGAGAGGGTGCCGCCTGGGCTGAGGGACAAACACCCCCGTGTACAAATTTTGTGCACCGGGCCTCTAGTCTATATAATAAAAGCCCAGTGACTGTTATGGCAGAACGACGAGAATGACTGGTCACTATGATGCACACTGACCACCAGGGGGCAGATGCTGAATGCAGGAGCTGCCTCCTGGTGGTCAGTGCGCTTCCACAGCTGGAGCGCCACTCAGCCAGAAGCTGGGCTCACAGCTGGTGAGCGCAGTGCCGGTGGCAGGATGCTCTCCCGCCTCCACGGCAGCAGTAAGGAGTGGAAAACCAAGTGGTAAGGAGCGAGCAGGCGGGCAGATAGGAGCCAGGGATCCTGGATTGCGAGAGGGATGTCCGACTGCCGGACTGCTAGTCAGGCCTAAACCGGCAGTCAGACTTCTCCCGAGGGGTCCCGGATTGTGAGAGGGCTCAGGCCGGGCTGAGGTACATACCCCCATCCCTGTGTAAGAATTTCGTGCATTGTGCCTCTAGTATTTTAATAAACTAAGAACAAGATAATGGGTCTCTGAATCATTTGGCACAAAATTTCCTCTAATATTTGAACTTAATTTTTGCTAGATTGAAATGTCTCTAATGATAATACTATTTCTTATTATTTTTTAGGTCTCAGGCAAGATTATGCTTCCACGTCAGCATCCGTGTCAAGACACAGTTCCAGTGTGTCATTGAGTTCAGGAAAGAAAGGGACATGTAGTGATCAAGAATATGATCGATTCAGTTTAGAGGATGAGGAAGAATTTGACCATTTGCCACCACCTCAGCCCCGTCTTCCAAGATGTTCACCTTTCCAAAGAGGAATCCCCCATTCACAGACTTTCTCCAGCATTCGGGAATGTAGGAGGAGCCCCAGTTCCCAGTATTTCCCTTCAAATAGTTACCAGCAGCAACAGTGTTACTCACCTCAAGCCCAAACTCCAGATCAGCAACCAAATAGGACCAATGGAGGTAGGTTATGATACCCTTTTGGTATGTGGTGGGCTGAAGAAATGGTTTTAAAGTCAATGTAAACATTTCCCAGCTTTATTAAGTACATTATCAAGACCTTATCAGTTTGGTCTAAATTCGAATCTGTAATTGGCCGGCTTCTGATTACATGTCCCAGATTTATAGACCTGGGGCTTCAAGAACACCACCGCAATGTAGCTGGCACAGAATGGGCCATAAACGGGAGCATCTTTTTGCTGTTGCCAGTTCAGCTGTGGGATGGGCAGGGTTGTGCCAGTTGAGGAGCTCGTAGTGGATCTCCATGGAGCCCGAGGCACTGAGTTACCCTCCCTCACCTTTCCCACAACCTCCAGCCTCCTCCTGCCTGTTTCTAGCACAGAGTGGTGGATGGTTAGTGCACGATGATGCTTGGAGAGGATGCTGCTTGTCACATC
The DNA here is from genome assembly GCF_951640355.1 of Cnephaeus nilssonii. Lineage (NCBI taxonomy): Eukaryota > Metazoa > Chordata > Mammalia > Chiroptera > Vespertilionidae > Cnephaeus > Cnephaeus nilssonii. The sequence continues at coordinate 57,915,830 of NC_137079.1, read as the reverse complement.
CAGGTTACTGGGAAGTTGGAATATGTCTTTCCCTCCGATCCTGACATCTAGAATTGGGATCTGTGTAGCAGTAGGAAAATGGAGGCTGATCTTTGGCATGGTATTGGAAGCTGATTAGCCCTAATGTCAACGTGGTGGGTTGGAATATGTGTCATTCTCTTGTGTGGTTTTCTGTCTGCCTCTTCATTTGTCTTCCTTTTCCACTCTCAGGAGTTACACTCCTTGACTTCCAACAAATGATAGGGAGAACAACTGTAATGTTCTAAGCCTTACGGTATGTTTTCTGTACTAATAATCACTCACACGCAGGTCTGTGTACTATGGAGAAACAAGCCATATTTATACAGGTATAGCATTTAATTATAAAGCACCGTTTCTCAAAGCTGAAGCCAGAAGTGCTCAAGCAGGTAATTTTATAATATTGCAAAGCCAAATACAAATTATATTTGTGGTCATCTGTTACCATGTTTTTACTTCTTACCTTTTCTTTCTGTGTACTTGTGTCATTAATGCTAATTAAGAGATAATTGGAAAATATTAGTCCTAATTTCTCTGTTTTGTACCTTCAGATTTAAAAGAAAACAGTGGCAGCTAAAGAGTGTCATAGTGGCTAGTTTATAAAAGCTCATAATATCAGAAAGACAGTATATGCCATATGTTTAATGAAAGTCATAGCCTTATTTTACAATTGAGGGGGAGGGCACCTTGCATTGTTTCTCTGAAGAGTTTTTTGTCAAGTTTCTGTGAACATCATATCCTAGTTGTCAAGCAGATGCTGGCTCTGTATCTTGATTAGTACTGTCGAATGGGATCATTGTCTCACCTTGGAAAAGGGGTTTTGACTTACGTTAAACACCATTATGAGCAGGATTAGGTTTCCCCGAACCTGTGCTGTGTGACTCCTGTTAGGAAAGTGGCGCCATATCACAGCTCCGCGTCCGGCTGTGGTAGTTGCATGGTTTCCTACAAAAGAAAATGGGATCCAGTATCAGAACCTTCATGTGTTACCAGGGAATATTATCGGAACACAATTGTGAAATGAGAATGGTAACTTTGAAACTAATCCATCAAATATTTTTCTAAAATACCAAAATAATATAAATAGGAGAAAATAATTGTTAAATCATTGATGCCTTAAAAAATAATAAAAAATAAACCAGAAATGTGTTATTTACATTTATTGCTTCTATAGCACCTACCTACACGGTCTAGGTTCAAAAGAGATGGCTCTTAAAGGTTGTTGGAATATTTCTAGGGATCATAGAATTGAAATAAGCCTTTTTAGAGTAATTTATCAATTAGGAAACATGACTAAATCTTGCAGAATTTGTAGGACACAGCAGGGGTTATTGGTAGCATGCTGACATAATCACTCTTAGCCGGAGGATCTCCCTGGACCCCATTGACTGTTGGTGGTAACTGAGTCTTTTCTTTATCCCCTGGTTCTTTAGTCTTTATTGCAGAGTGGTGAGTTTTGCTGCTCCTTTCCTGTGAGAAAACTCATGTGAAATCTTGCCTTGGTCTGTTCCTCCAGCTTCCTGCTGCATCTTAGTCCTTGAGGATAAATTGCTGGTTTCTTGTGAAGATAGAACATTATTTTTGATTCCTTGAATATTAAAGTGTAACCACACAGGAATCTTATTTTCTTTCATCTGCCCTTTATTTTGATTTTTCCCCTTTGACTCAAACTGGCCTCACCTAGTGCCCAGACTCACCCACCTCCCTCTCCCTTGCTTAGTCATTAAGCCCTCAGGACCATGAGGTTCTGGTCAGCGTCCAGTAGTCCTAGGAACAAAGCCTCGGGTCTGTTGACCACAAGGACAGAGTTCTGGTCAAACTAGAGATAACATCTAGTTGTGTTTCAGCTCCCGAATGACCCCCCTTGACTGCATCCTTGTGAAACCAGACGAAGCGATGCCATGGCTGACATTAGGACCAGTTGCAATGATCAACTATCCCTACCCTAGTGCCAGCCCATCAGTGGAAACCACGACCCAAATTCCATTAGTCACCATGACTAATGATTTTCCCTGTGTAATCCATTTCCTGGAAGCCATTGGGAGCCAGGTCTTTGAGCATGAGCTGTGACTCCGGGCATGGCACCATCTCCTTAAAAAATCCTTTCTTCTTTAAAAAAAATTGATTTGAGGAGGGAAGAGGAGTGGGGAGATGGAGAGAGAGAGAGAGAGAGAAGCATTGATTTGTTCTACTTATTTACGTATTCATCAGTTGATTCTTTTTTCTTTATTGATTAAGGTATTACATATGTGTCTTTATCTCCCCATTGCCCTCCCACCCCCCACTCATGCCCTCACCTCCCTGGTGTCTGTGTCCATTGATTAGGCTTACATGCATGCATACAAGTCCTTTGGTTGATCTCTCCCCCTTCCCCCCACCCTTCCCTACCTTCCCTCTGAGGTTTGATGGTCTGATCAGTGTTTCTCTGTCTCTAGATCTGTTTTTGTTCATCATTTTATGTTGTTCATTATATTCCACAAATGAGTGAGATCATGTGATATTTATCTTTCTCTGACTGGCTTATTTCGCTTAGCATAATGCTCTCCAGTTCCATCCATGCTGTTACAAATGGTGAGAATTTCTTCTTTTTTACAGCAGCGTAGTATTCCATTGTATAGATGTACCACAGTTTTTTTAATATTTGCAGATGACATGATACAGTATATAGAAAACCCTAAAGACTCAATCAAAAAATTATTAGATTTAATAAATGAATTCGGCAATGTAGCAGGATACAAAATTCATGCCAAGAAATCTATGGCATTTTTATACACCAATAGTGAACTTACAGAAAGAGAGATTTAAAAAAATCCCATTTACCATTGCACCAAAAAAATTAAGATACCTAGGAATAAACTTATCTAAGGAGATAAAAGACCTGTACTCGGAAAACTACAGGACACTGAGAAAAGAGATAGAAGAAGACATAAACAGATGGAAGAACATACTGTGTTCATGGATTAGTAGAATCAAATCATTAAAATGTCCATACTACCCAAAGCAATCTATAGATTCAGTGCACTCCCCATTAAAATACCAATGGCATACTTCAAAGATCTGGAGCAAACTCTCCAAAAATTCATCTGGAATAAAAAAAGAACCCGAATAGCTGCAGCAATCCTGAGAAAGAAGAACAAAGTAGGAGGAATCTCAATACCAGATATCAAGCTGTTGATTCTTATAAGTCCCCTTACCTGGGATTGAACCTGCAGCCTTGGCATATCGAGTCAATGCTCTAACCAACTGAGCTACCCGGCCAGGGCAAATTCTTACTTTCTTGGCTGCATCTCATGTTCATATTTTATTGGGCTTTGATGTGTGCAGGCAAATGGTCCCCATCAGTCGGTAACAAAAGTAAACATGGCCACTAATATATTCCACATTGTTTGACAGGAAAAGGTACCTTCATTTCCAGATGGTCCCAGACACAACTTGGAGATCACAGCTTAGTTCCAAAGGAGTAATGTTTTAAATATTTACACTTGACAGCCTTTATTTTTAAGATTGTATTTCAGATTTAAGTCTTTGTGAAACTGACTTGAAACTTAAATGAGTAAAGATAGGTTTTAAAGACTGATACATCTGTATTAACAGAGATAACAGGTATAAGGACCAAGTCTAATGTGTGAGCCTTGATTGGATTGTGTGGTTTAGGAGGAAAAGATTATGGAAGACATTCTTGAGAGGCCTGGAAATTGTTGTGTATGGATTATTATAAACTACTAGTGGCCTGGTGCACAAAATTTGTGCACGGGGGACAGGGTGTCCCTCAGCCCGGCCTGTACCCTCTCCAATCTGGGACCCCTCGGGGGACATCCCTCTCGCAACCTGGGACCACTGGCTCCTAACCGCTCACCTGCCTGCCTGCTTGATTGCCCCTAACCACTCTGCCTGCCGGCCTGCTTGTCCCCAACTGCCCCCCCACTGGCCTTCTTGCCCCCAACTGCCCTCCCTTGCTGGCCTGCTCACCACCAACTGCCCCCCCACCAGCCTGCTCGCCCCCAACTGCTGCCCTCTGCCAGCCTGCTCGCCCCCAACTGCCCCCCCCCCCACGGCTGGCCTGATCACCCCCAACTGCCCTCCCCTCCTGGCCTGATTGCCCCTAATCGCCTCTGCCTTGGCCCTGCCACCATGGCTTTTTCTGGAAGGACCTCTGGAAGGTCTCCCGGTCTAATTAGCATATTACCCTTTTATTAGTATAGATAGAGGCCTGTTGCACGGGTGGGGGCCGGCTGGTCTGTCCTGAAGGGGGTCCCAGATCAGGGTGGGGGTCCCCACTGGGGGCGGTGCCGGCCTGGGCGAGGGGCTAGGGTGGTTTGCAGACTGGCCACACCCCTATAGGGGTGGGGGGGCCTTCTGGGAGGCGTGGCCAGACTGGGTGAGGGGCTGAGGGCCGTTTGGGGGTGGTTTGCAGGCTGGCCAAGCCCCTGGCTTTGTCCGGAAGGATGTCCGGAAGGTCTCCCAGTCTAATTAGCATATTACTCTTTTATTAGTATAGATTATCAATTTTTTACATGTCATGACAGTATTGTGATTCTATAGAACTTTCTTATTAGGCCTTACCTAGATTTCAAATTACCTGAGTACCTCCAGATTTCAAATTTAAAATAAACAGTGGCAGCTAAAGAATGTCATAGTGACTCATTTATTAAAGCTCATAATATCAGGAACACAATGTATTTTATGTGCTTAATGAAAGTCACAGTGTCGTATGAAAACAGAGAGGATATTTAGGGTTAAAGTGTCAGGAGGTATGCAGCTTTTATGTTGCTTAACAATAGCAAACAATCTACACTAATAAAAGAGAAACATGCAAATCAACCATCACTCCGCTATGCCAAACCACGCCCACCAGCCAATCAGGAGCAAGTATGCAAATTAACCCAACCAAGATAGCGGCCGGCCATGGAGCTGGAGCAAGCAGGAGGCTTGGGTTGCCCCGGCAATGGAGGAAGCCAAGCTTCCCGCCGGCCCTGGCCTCCACTCAAGGCTACAAAGTTTCAATTATAGAAGATAAATAAATCCTAGATACTTACTTCCAGCTGGCCCTGGCCTCTGCTCAGGGAGGTGCTGAAAAAAAAAAAAGAAAAAAAAAAAGAAGGGTCTGAGACCTTGGGTCGCCAGGGGGTGATCAAGCCAGGATGGGATGGGAGGGGCCATTGGGGGTAAGCAGACCAGCAGGGGGGCCAGTTGGGGGTGAGCAGCCGTCACTGGGGGTCAGTTGGAGGTAATCAGGACAGCAGGGGGGGGCAGTTTGGAGTGAGCAGGCCAGAAGGGGGGGCAGTTGGGGGTGAGCAGGCCCGCAGGCAGAGTGGTTAGGGGCAATCAGAAAGGCAGGCAGGCAGGTGAGCCAGCAGTCCCGGATTGTGAGAAGGATGTCCAACTGCTGGTTTAGGCCCGATCCCTGTAAACCGGCAGTAGGACATCCTTCGAGGGGTCCCAGATTGGAGAGGGTGCAGGCAGGGCTGAGAACCCCCCCCCCCGTGCATGAATTTTGTGCACCGGGCCACTAGTATATACATAATATATGGAGAAGAATTACTAGTAAATGTGACAAAATGAAAACTAGTACATCTAGATGAAAAAGATACAGATGTTTTTGATACTACTTTACAACTGTGTGTGTGTGTGTATATATATATATGAAAACTTTTATAGTAAAGAGTTGGAAAATTAATAAACATGAAACTCAACTCATTTTCTAAATATTCCTATCTAATAAAAGAGTAATATGCAAATTGACCATCACTCCAACACACAAGATGGCCGCCCCCATGTGGTCAAAGATGGCTGCCCCCATGTGGACACAAGAAGGCCACCACAAGATGCCCTGCAGGGGAGGGCAGTTGGGGGGGACCAGGCCTGCAGGGGAGGGCAGTTGGGAGGGACCAGGTCTGTAGGGGAGGGCAGTTGGGGGGGGGGCAGGCCTGCAGGGGAGGGAAGTGGGGGGGACCAGGCTTGCAGGGGAGGGCAGTTGGGGGGGACCAGGCCTGCAGGGGAGAGCAGTTAGGGGCAACCAGGCCGGCAGGGGAGGGCAGTTGGCAGGGACCAGGACTGCAGGGGAGGGCAGTTAGGGGCGACCATGCTGGCAGGGCAGGGCAGTTAGGGGCAACCAGGCTGGCAGGGGAGGGCAGTTAGGGGTGACCAGGACTGCAGGGGAGGACAGTTAGGGGCGACCAGGCCTCCAGGGGAGGGCAGTTGGGAGTGACCAGGCCAGCAGGGGAGGGCAGTTAGGGGCGACCAGGCTGGCATGGGAGGGCAGTTAGGGGTTACCGGGCCAGCAGGTGAGGCGACCAGGCTTGCAGAAGAGGACAGTTAGGGGCTACCAGGCTGGCAGGGGAGGGCAGTTAGGGGTAACCAGGCTGGCAGGAGATGGCAGGGGAAATTGGGCCGGCAGGGGAGCAGTTAGGCATCAATCAGGCTGGCAGGGGTGTGGTTAGGGGTGATCAGGCTGCCAGGCAGGCGAGCGGTTGGGAGCCAGCAGTCCTGGATTGTGAGAGGGATGTCTGACTGCCCGTTTAGGCCTGATCCCACCGGATTGGGCCTAAACAGGCAGTCGGACATCCCTAAAGGGGTCCCAAATTGGAGAGGGTGCAGGCTGAGCTGAGGGACACACTCCCCTGTGCACGAATTTCGTGCACCAGGCCTCTAGTAACATATAATTATTTCCCTGTACCTCTCTGCTGCTTAGTCAAAGTAATTTACTCTTGTATTGATAGAGACTCACTTTTTCATGCTAGTCATTAATATGTTCAAAAACCATATCCTCCAGTGAGGATGAAAAAAAAAACACAGTGATAATGAGGTCCAAACCAGGTGATAGTAATGAAGATTCATTAAATATTTATGAGGGAGACTTTTGAGGACTTGGAATCAAGGGTGAAGAAGGGAGGCAAATCTTAGGAGATTCTCCAGATTTCTAGATTAGGTGACTTTCCAGATAGGGCATACAATCAACAGATCTAAGTAATGTGGAAAGGCCCTGTGTGAAGCAGAAAGAAATGAATCCAGTTTTGTACTTAATGAGTTTTGGCTTAGTATTTAAACACTAAAGGCCCAGTGCACGAAAATTTATGCACTGGGTTGGGGGGATCCCTCAGCCCAGCCTGAACCCTCTCACAGTCTGGGAGTCCTCAGGGGATGTAGGGATGTCCTACTGGGGAGCGGGCCTAAGTCACAGTCTCGCCTCCCTCTGCAGGAGGTGACAGGACACGCCGATCAGGGGATGGTGCCGGCCCCCCCATTGCCTCTCCACCACCACTGGACGCCGCCCCCCCCCGCCCCCATCGCCATTCCCTCCCTCTGCCCGCTGGCACACGCCTTGGCTGGCCTGGCGCCACCTGCTTGCTGGCCCTGCCCCCCGCCGACTGGTCGTTCCACCATTCGGTCGATTTGCATATTATGCTTTTATTATATAGGATATCCTTTCTTTTCTAAGCTCAAGTGACCTGATATATGTATTTTAGTGGTTGTGTGTGTGTTTTTTTTTGGGGGGGGGGCAGGGAAGGAGGTATTATTAAAGAGAAAACTAACTTGTAGAGTTGCCATCTTGAAGCTTCTCAGCAACACTGAGACCCGTGCCTGACTCTGCTGCCCCTAAGTAGTAGAAGATGTACATTCCAAGGAGAAAGAAATGGAAGCATGTTCTTTTTAAAGCCTCCAAACGTTTGGTGGCATACTCTTGATAATTAAAACTTTTTAGAAGTTATATGGTCACGTTGATGTGATCAGTGGATTTCTCAAAACATCTCAAGTTTGAATTTTAGTAATTTCTATTTTGATATGCTAGCAAAAGATCCAGTGCTGGTTTTCACTCTTCTAGGTTTTCATTAACAATTTCTAGTATGTTTTTAAAGCTAAATGGCTATAAGATTATTTTCTAACCTCACTTTGATACAGTTTTATTCACTTAATGTATGTGAACAAATATATCATTGACTAATCCCTACTTTTTTTTTTTTTTTATTGATTTCAGAGAGGAAGAGAGAGGGGGAGAGAGATAGAAACATAAGTGATGAGAGAGAATCATTGATCAGCTACCTCCTGCACGCTCCCCACTGGGGATCAAGTCCACAACCCGAGCATGTGCCCTTGACTGGAATCGAACCCAGGACCCTCCAGTCTGCAGGCCAATGCTGTATCCACTGAGCCAAAACCATCCAGGGCTTGACTAATCCCTACTTTTTATAGAACTCATGTTCTTTTAGCAGTCTATTTGGTGCAACCTTTCTGGAGACGTTGAGTGTGTATTCCTATACAGAAGGTTAATTCCATTAGCTTTTTAATGAACATAATAATTTTATTTTTGAACAAAATATGATTTATATGTGTACTTACTTTTGAAAACTAGTATTTAGTAGGCATTTATGTTTGTGATTTTTAACTCGGTAAAAATTTTTTCTCTTCTAGACAAGCTCCGAAGAAGTATGCCTAATCTAGCTCGGATGCCAAGCACAACGGGTGTTAGTAGCAATGTGAGTTCTCCAGTCACCGTGCGAAATAGTCAGAGCTTTGACTCAAGCTTGCATGGAGCTGGAAATGGGCTTTCAAGAATACAGTCTTGTAGTAAGTATATCAATTCTTAAATTTTTTGTAATTTTTAGTTAGTCATAACACCATTAAGCAAATATCTTACTCTTCCATTTCTTGTTTTTCCTCTCAGAAACAATTTTCCCCTTATCTTGTAACTTTTTTTCCCCACCGATAAAATTAAGTAGTATTTTTATCAGTGCCTATGACACCAATTATATGTAATCCTTCATATCCAAGGATAGCAGCAGAAGCACTAAATGGTGATTAATTTCGTACTAAATGGTGTACTTATCACACAAAATCTGTTTTCTTTATAGATCTGCATCTTTCTGTCTACTTGATACCTTTACTCTGAAGAAAGCATACCATTTCTGCCTAGCTGTTACTTTGGTGTTGTTTTTCACTACCCCACAGTTCCCCCCACCCCCCCACCCCCTCGCAATGAAGTTTTATTTGTCTACTTCATTTCATCTTACCACACAGTCTGTCATTCTGTGTTTTCCTCAGCAACAAACAGAGTAATGAGTGTTCAGTCTGTTGTTCATATTTTTACTTTTTGTGGGGATGTGGTGGTTCCAGGTGCCCACACCCCCATTCCTGCTCATGTGGTCTATATAGGTAGTTGGGGTTAAGTCTGACCCCTGGGAAGCAGACTCAGTCGTAGTATTGATATGCCCAAACCTGGAGGCCTGGAGATGATTTGTCAACCAACAAAAGATTACTGTGTCCCAAAAACTTGATGGGAACAAAACTATAGCAGAATTTTACATAGACCTTATTTTTTTGTTGAATTTGACTACTATACACATACATCAACACTCCTGGATATAGAATTCACCTACTATATACTTGAGAAAAACTAATTTAAGAAAATATTTTCAAGAGATCTATAATAATAAAAGCGTAATATGCTAATTAGACCGGACAGCCGAACAACCTTCCGGACTTCATTTCGGATGTCCTTCCGATGAAGCCACAGGGGCCAAGGCAGAGGTGGTTAGGGGTGATCAGGCAGGCAGGAGAGCAGTTAGGGGCAATCAGGCAGGCAGGCGAGTGGTTAGGGGTGATCAGGCAGGCAGGTGAGTGGTTAGGGGTGGTCAGGCAGGCAGGCAGAATGGTTAGGGGCAGGCAGGCAGGCAGGCAGGTGAGCGGTTAGAAGCCAGCGGTCCTGGATTGTGAGAGGGATGTCTGACTGCCAATTTAGGAGGGATCGGGCCTAAACTGGCAGTCGGACATGCCCTGCGGGGTCCTGGATTGCGAGAGGGTGCAGGCCGGGCTGAGAGACCCCCCTTTCCCCCGATGCATGAATTTCGTGCACTGGGCCTCTAGTATTAAATAAAACTTATAGACATTTTATTTTTGCTTTCCTCCTATTTTGATTTCAAAAAGATATTTATTGTATATTCTATGCTTAAGTTCAAAATCTGCTAAAATGTTTTAGAAAATAGGGTATGTCCCTGTTTAACTGAATGGTAAGTATGAGGCAGCAAAGGCTGGAGAAGTTAGCAAACCACAGGCTGAGTTGTGTGCATAAATTTCTGTTAAATTTGTGCTTCAGTTTTCCCTTGGAGAAAAGAATTATAAAATTAAAAAATTTCTGCCAAACAGTTCAGTTTCTTAATGTGAAATGATATGCACTATTGGGCCAGTACATTAGTGAAGCTTTTAAGAGTCTTGCTCTGAGAGGTTTTTCATTTTATAGATTTTGCTGTCCTTATCAAGGTAATAATAGCTAGCACTCGCTGAGTGGTAATGACATGCAGGTGCCTTGTAAGGCTTCATGTAGAGTAACTAATTTATTCTCCCCACAAACCGTAAATGTCATGATGAAAACTGTTTAGGAAGTATATCTGTAATAAGCTGAACTTTGTACTTACTGATGTCACCTCTGTCTTCCTTTCTATAATAACAGCTAAATTGTCCCTTGTATTTTCATGAAATCCTCCTCAAAGTAACCATCAAGAAATTCTAATGTCTTTCAAGCAAGGAAGAAATTGTCCTGTGAGAACTCAAAATTGTTAAAGAAAAGGAGGTTATTCTTAGAATATAGTAATATATTAGTCTATATATATAAAAGGCTAATATGCAAAATGTCCCCTTGGGAGTTCGACCGGGAGAATGGGAGTTCGATTGCTCGCTGTGACATGCACTGACCACCAGGGGGCAGCATGGAACGAAGGGTGGTCCCAGCTGGCAGCCCGGGAAGGGAGGCCCTGGCTAGCAGCCAGAAGGACCCGATTGGCCCCGATCACCGGCCAGGCCTAGGTACCCTACCCATGCATGAATTTCGTGCACCGGGCCTCTAGTAATAATATAATACAGTTAGGTACTCAAAAACGTTGCTGATTGATAGAATAGAATACTTTCTTGTCAAGAATTAGAATTTTCTAGCCCCGGCTGGGTAGCTCAGTTGCAGGCTTGATCCTTGGTCAGGGCACATACAAGAATCAACCAATGAATGGATAAATAAGTGGAACAACAAATCGATGTTTCTCTAAAAAATCAATAATTGGATTTCCCAATACTAACAGAGTCTTCTGGCAATTGGCAACATTGTATAATGCAATACAATTATATATAATATATTAAAAACTCCATTTTATATAGACATATATTAAAAGTTCCATTTTATATATACATATATCTTTCAGACAATATAGGCTTTTTAAAAATATAACATTTCTTAAGTTGGATAGTGATAGAAATTTTGTCTCATATGAACATCATTTTCTCTTCCAGTTCCATCACCAGGACAGCTTCAACACAGAATCCACAGCGTGGGTCATTTCCCTGTGTCTGTCCGACAGCCTCTTAAAGCCACAGCCTACGTGAGCCCAACTGTTCAAGGCAGCAGTAACACGCCTTTATCCAATGGCTTACAATTATATTCCAACACAGGAATCCCCACACCAAACAAAGCCAGCACTTCTGGGATAATGGGCCGCAGTGCACTTCCAAGACCTTCACTGGCAATAAATGGGAGTAACCTGCCTCGAAGCAAAATTGCACAACCTGTCAGAAGGTAAGAGTCTTCGTTCCCTGGTCTACGTTACTTCATTTGCAGCTTTAAATTAGAAGCTGCTCCTGGCACCTTGCCTTTTTCTTGGTCTCAGAAGTCAGGCTACCTCTTTGGCCTGACTTGTGTCCCTCTTTCTCTGGAAAGTGATGGGTGTGGGTGTCCCTGTGTGGTCAGGTCTTCCTCTCTCTGATCTCATCTTCTTCCTTCCTCCCTCAACACTTCAACCTGGTGCCCTGTTTGCTTTAATTTACCAGGAAAGCTCCACCTCCAGAACTCTTGCATTTTCCTTCCCCCAAGTTGTTTGCAGGGCCTCCTCCCTCTCTCTCCCTTCTTCTCCTACTCCACTTATCCTATCTAATAAAGAGGGAATTTGCTAATTGACCATCACTCCATCACAAAAATGGCTGCATCCACAGCTGAGACCAATTTCCCATAAGGAGCCTTAACGAGCAATCAGCAGGGACCTGAGGCTACACTCTCCCCCTCCCCCGTGGGGCTTGACAGGGGACCTCAGGCTGTGTCCCCCGCCCTACGGGGCTTGACAGGGGACTTCAGGCCATGCCCTCCATCCGGCAGGGCTTGACAGGGGACCTCAAGGTGCGCTTCCCTTCCTTGTACTGGGCTAGGGAACCTCAGGCTGCTCCCCCTGCCCCAGCACCAGCCCGGGGGACCTCAGGCCGTGCCCTCCATCCAGTGGGCCTTGACAGGGGATCTCAGGCCATGTCCCCCACCTGGCAGGGCTTGACAGAGACCTCAAGGCACGCCCCCCGCCCTGGTCTGGGCTGGGGGACCCTCAGGCCACACCCGGCAGGGCTTGACAAGGGTGGGACTGGCTGGGTCTGGATCTAGCCCAATGGTGGGGGGACCGGCTAGGTCTAGGTCTCACTTGATTTTGAGGTGCATGTGGGTGGGCAGGGACTTGACTCTGGGTCCCATGGTGAGCCCCAGATTCTGACAGGAGGAAGGTTTTCACATACATTTTACTAATTTTCTTTCATCTCTGACACTTCTATTATAGAGAAAGGGCAAATAGCAATATTAAATTATTTCCTCTAATTAATCCCCTTTTAATGTGCACGAATTTTGTGCACCGGGCCACTAGTTAGTTTATAATGTGGTCTGACTCTCCTCACTAGAATGCAGGCTTTCTGAAAGGGGGTAGTTGATCTTTGCTTCATTGCTATATGTCCCTAATGCCAAGGGGTGTGTCCAGCACAGAGTAGGATTGCAAATGTTTTATGAATCCATTTTTATATCAAAATGAGCCCAAATGTGTTAGGCACACATGCATTTGCACACATATACCTTCCCATCAGATGCATGGTTTAAAAAACATCTTAGTGATAATTAGTGGGTTTTGTTAGCTTGTGTAAGTTCATTGTGGTCCAGGTAACAGTCCTCCCCACTCCACAATTCTAGATTACTTGCAGGACACATTTTAGATGAGCTCATAGTCATGAAGTACCCTTCTTGAACTTAGATATCCTAGAGCAGTGGTTCTCAACCTTTCTAATGCCGCGACCCTTTAGTACAGTTCCTCATGTTGTGGTAACCCCCAACCATAAAATTATTTTCGTTGCTACTTCATAACTGTAATTTTGCTATGTTATGAATCGTAATGTAAATATCTGTGTTTTCCAATGGTCTTAGGCAGGCGTCCTCAAACTACGGCCCGCGGGCCATATGCGGGTGTTTTTGCCGTTTTGCTTTTTACTTCAAAATAAGATATGTGCAGTGTGCATAGAAGTTTGTTCATAGTTTTTTTTAAACTATAGTCCAGCCCTCCAACGGTCTGAGGGACAGTGAACTGGCCCCCTGTTTAAAAAGTTTGAGGACCCCTGGTCTTAGGCAACCCTGCTAGCGGTTCTCAACCTGTGGGTCACGACCCACAGGTTGAGAACCTCTGCTGAGCCTAAGACCATCGGAAAACACAGATATTTACATTATGATTCATTAACAGTAGCAAAATTACAGTTATGAAGTAGCAACAAAAATAATTTTATGGTTGGGGGTCACCACAACATGAGGAACTGTATTAAAGGGTCGTGGCATTAGAAAGGTTGAGAACCACTGTCCTAGAGTGTTTTACGGTTAAAAAAATTCTATAAAAGTGGGTTGAGGAGAGCTTGGAAGATGAAACAATGGAGGCAGCAAATGTAGACAACTCTTTTTTTAATTTTTTTTATTTTATTGATTTTTTTACAGAGAGGAAGGGAGAGGGATAGACCGCTAGAAACATCGATGAGAGAGAAACATAAATCAGCCACCTCCTACACACACCCCACTGGGTATGTGCCCACAACCAAGGTACATGCCCTTGACCGGAATCGAACCTGGGACCCTTGAGTCCACAGGCCGAAGCTCTGTCCACTGAGCCAAACCGGTTAGGGCTAGCCAACTCTTATAAGAAAAGAATATATGGCCGAAACCGGTTTGGCTCAGTGGATAGAGCGTCGGCCTGCGGACTGAAAGGTCCCAGGTTCGATTCCGGTCAAGGGCATGTACCTTGGTTGCGGGCACATCCCCAGTAGGGGTTGTGCAAGAGGCAGCTGATTGATGTTTCTCTATCATCGATGTTTCTAACTCTCTATCCCTCTCTCTTCCTCTCTGTGAAAAATCAATAAAATATATTAAAAAAAAAAAAAAATATATGAAGGAGGAGAGGGAGGGAGTCAGTAAAAGTTTGAAAGGGATGTGGAAACAAGTAATTTTTCTTTATGCACTGGTATGTATAAATAGTTTGGCTTTTTTATTTTCTGACTAGAAGTCATAGGTGCTCAGGTCAGAAACAAATTCAGAAACTATTGAAAAACACAGAAAATAAAGGCTGACTGAGAATCCTACTACCCAGATAGAAATAACTTTGGTGTATGTTTGTTAGATAAATTCTCCCCCAGTGAGTGCAGAGCTGTGTTGTGCTTATGGCTGAATAGAACGTACATAGGTTATTTGACACACACTGTCTAGACGAATAGGACCATCTGTTTGTCTCCAACCTAACCTGGAAAGGTTTTCACTACCAGACTATTTGTGAGGGTCTGTTTTCCAAAACTGGAACACACTGGGAATTCTTTGCCAATCTGATAGGCAAATGTCTGATTATCCATAAGGTTTAAAATTTCTTCATGTTATGCTCTGGCCAATGTGGCTCAGTTGGTTGAATGTCATCTCATGCACCAAAAGGTCTTGGGTTCAATTCCCAGGTTGTGGGTCCCTGATTGGGGTGCATATGGGAGGTACCCCATCTATGTTTCTTTCTCCCTCTCCCTCTCTCTATAAAAAGTCAATAAAAACATACTTTTAAAAATTTATGTTAATTTGCTGTTTATAGTCAATGAAGTAACTGTTTGTTTTGGGGCCATTTTTCTATTGAGTTTACCTTTTTCTTTCTGATTAAAGTATGTTTTATACATAAGGGTGTTGATCATTTTTCACTCAGGCCCACACAGAGGACATAGCACTGTGGTGATCACTGGGTTTCTAGCAGATGCGCATGTTGCAAGGCTCCAGAGTGTGGAACACAAGGCTCACTTGGGGGAGTGCCGACAGGTTGTCACTACTGGAGGAGCAGATGAAAGGAAGCAACGTGACCTGGAGGGTTATTCACACTCTGTTTCCTTTTCCTTACCTTTATAGCTTCCTTCAGCCTCCAAAGCCTCTGTCTTCACTCAGCACGCTGAGGGACGGAAACTGGAGAGATGGTTGCTACTGACGCAGTTTTATGTGCCCTTGAAGAACGGGGAAGAAGTGGAAATGAGGGTTGTATTACCTAGCTGGCTGGGTAACAGTGATGTCAGGATATTCTTTCCCTTTTGCATTTTAACGTACTTACTGCATTGTTTTTCAATGAACCAATCACCAGAGACTTATTATTGCACTTAAATATTTGCCTGAGATACTGCAGCATTCTCAAATCCATGGTTGCAGTATTGCGACACTTAGATCTAGAAAGTTTTTGTAGAACTGCTACGTACCTTTTTGAGAGAATTGAGATGTATCATTAATGTTTTCTTTGCCATATGAGTTTTTAAAGTAACTTGTTCAATTTACTTACGTGTTCTAAACATCTTCCCATTACATGTTCTGTGTTTTAATACATTACATATTTACAAATATGTTCGATCAATGTATGCTTTGAAATTTACTTTTTTATAGTTTACAGGAATTTTATTTTTTGTGCCTATTTCTTTTTACACCTATGTGAACCACTATGGAACAACTTAAATTTTGTGCCATAAAAATATTTTTGTGGTAAGGTACTATTTTTTTTAACTCTGAGGATATATCAGCAAAAATCCACCAAACAGTTTCAGAGACATAATTTTGTGTTGAATGAGCACTGTGTAATCTGAAGCATTGCAAGGAGGTAGCCAGACAGCAAGTTAAATGGTCTTGTCTTTTTCATTGTTAATTTATTGTCACACATGGGTTTCATATTTATAAAGGCATCACAAGCTCATTGCACTTAATACCGGCAATGTTTGCTACTATACCACCACTGATTTTCAATACTTTATTACAGAGGATGAAACTGTAATGTTTTATTAACAATGCTTCTGGAAATGAATGCATTTTAAAGCAAATAAATCTTTTTGATAGACCTTTTACAAAACCCATTTGCACTAATGAATGCTTTTCTTATGGTATATGACTTAATATTTGTTACTGTGTACACTGCTGTTTTGGAATGTTCAGAAATAAAGACTATTTCAGCAATATCAGGTCATGTATGAATGTGCAGCATAAATGAATGACTACCATATATATATCTCATCACATTCGTGAATGTGGTCATTGTTGCTACGTTCTCATGCAGGACATTTATAGCTAAAGCAGGTAGATAGGATATCCACATTAGTAAAAATGATTTCTTTCTCTAAAATACTTGTAAGGTTTAGTTTTAGTCCCATTTAGAAGGGCTACTAGAAAACTCAAGTAGCCTGTTATCTAGAAACACATTTATGGCTGAACATGATCAGGGGAGATTTTAATACTTTGTGGGGATTGAACTTGAAATACTTTCTCAGTATCAGCAAAATATTATCATTATTCCACATTATATTTAATATTTGTTGGAAGACTTTTCATCTGAAGGTACAGTTATAGAAAGATGATGCAAGGGTTTTAATGTTTAAGAATAGAGTTCTGCCTAAAGTCCTTGGAGATTTTTATTTTAAAAAAATGTGCCTTTAGATAGGATTCTATCTAAAATTAACAGACAGACTTTAAAGTAGCTTGTACTTTAAGTGAAATGTGAGCTAGAGGAGGAGAGGTATCAAGGGGGGAAGTGGTATGCAATACGCACTTCTTTAGTGACAAGACTGTGCTAGATATTTTGTATACATTTGTCTAATTCTAACAATCATCAGTGTTATCACAAGTTTAAAAGTAAAGACAGACACTGAGCCCTAGAAATGTGACATGAACCTTGTGTACATATCAGCCAGGAAATAGTGAAGCTAACTTCTGAACCCAGGTGTTCCTGATCTCAAAAGTCTGTTTTTCCCACTCTGCTCTCTTCCTATGAACACGTGTAGTTATGTTAGTATATTTTTTTAAGTGAGTTTATATTCTGCTGAGGAAACTAAAGGATCCAATTTGCATGTTTCATTTATATTTAAAAAAAAGTCTGTTCAGCCCTTAGAATAAAAAACAAAAATCCCTGCATTTTAGACTTTACAGTCTAATTGGGGGGAGAGACAGTAAACCATAAACAAGTAAGTTACAGTATGTTAGGTCCTAAGTGCTATGGGAGAGAAAGAGAAAAGGAGATCAAAGGAAGATGGAGATGGGGAGAGATCACACTAATAGTGGGGTCATCAGGGTAGCTCTCATTAAGGAGTTGACACCTGAACAAAGACTTGGAGCCAAAGAGACAGAGTGAGTCCTGAAGCTTTCACAGCCTCTTTTACCTATTTTCACAATTTTCCCTAGGTTGGTACTTAACAATTATTCTAGGTTCATAGGAGAGAATTTAAAATGTAAAGTGTTGCATACAACGGATACCTTAGGGTAGTGGTTCTCAAAGTGTGATCCCCACATCAGCATCAGCCTCTCCTGGGAATTTATTAGAAATTCAGATCCTCAAGCCCTCCCCAGACCTACTAAACCAGCCCTCTAGGTGAATTTGGAGCAATACAGGCCTACCTCTAGAAACAAGAAAAATATCTAGTAAATAATCTAATGCTTAAGGGAACTATAAAAAGAACAAAGTCCAAAGTGAGTAGAAAGAAGGAAATAATAAAGATCAGAACAAATAGAGTCTAAAAAAAAACCAACAACAATAGAAAAGATCAATGGAACCAAGAGCTGGTCTTTGATAAGATAACCAAAATTGATAACTTTATCCAGATTTGTTAAGAAAAAAAGAGAGAGGGCCCAAATAAAATCAGAAATGAAATAGAAATGATAGCAGATGTTAAGCGAAATAAGCCAGTCAGAGAAAGATAAGTATCACATGATCTCACTTATACGTGGAATCTAATGAATATACTGATGAGCAAAACAGATCCAGAGACATGGAACAGACGGATGAATCTCAGAGGGAAGGGGGGCAGTGAGGGATGGCAGGAAGAGATTAACCAAATAACTTATATGCATAACCCATGGACACAGACAACAGGGTCTGGGGGTGGGGTGAATATGGGGTGGAGGTGTTCACAGGAGAGAAAAGGGGACAACTGAAATACTTTCAACAATAAATTTTAAAAAGGAATGACAGCAGAAACCACAGAAAGACAAAGGATTATAAGAATATACTATGAACAATAATATACCAACAAATGGGACAACCCCCCAAAACTGATAAATTCCTAGAACCATACAATCTTCCAAGGCTGAATGAGGAAGAAACAAAATCTGAACAGATTAATAACTACTAAAGAATTTGAACCAGTAATTAAAACCCTCCCAACATAGAAAACCAAGATGGCAGCATAAGGTATACACCTGTACGTGCTGCCTCTCACAACCACACCAAAACTACAACTAAAAGACAAAACTATCACCCAGAACCACAGGAAAGCTGGCTGAGTAGAAGTTCTACAACTAGAAGGAAAGAAAAAAGCGCATTGAGACGGTAGGAGGTGCAGAGACGCGGGAAAGCAGAGGTATGGAGGCACGTGAATTGGGATGGCGACAGGGTGCGCTGTTTTTTCCAATTGGAAGGGAGATACAAGCTCCCAACTGCTCTGAATCCCAGTTTCCAGCGAGACTCTGGGGACCCAAAGTCCTACGGGGAGAAACTGGACTGTCTGCCCTTGGGTCGGAAAGTGAGGGTGGCTTTCTCTCAGAGGTGCTCGCAGGAATTGTTTACTGAGCTGGGGCATGGGATGCGGGGATGCAGAAACGCGGAAACACAGAGATGGCAGACTGGCAGCCATCACTGTTTGTTAGGTCCTGGTGATTCCCCGAAACCCTGCCCCACCCAGTTTACAAACCCATCCTAGCTGTGCGCAATGGCTTTTGCATATGAATGGCCTGCCCTTTCGCAGCTTAACCTAACAAATTTCAGCTGGGTCAGAGAGCTCCAAAATTTCCAAATCCCAAACAAAGAGGAGAAGTCCGCAGATCTTGCTGTAGCTCCTGCTGGGTGGCCTCACACAGTAGCTGACTTGCATCTCCTTGGAGATCCAGGAGCCAGTGTACCTAGTGGTCAGTGTGAGACGACACCAGATTTCAACTCCTCACATCCATAAGTGACACACTCAAGAGGCACAATGACCACTAGGTACACTGGCTCCTGGATCTCCAAGGAGGTGCAAGCACAGGCTTGTTGTAGTTAAGTCTTGATTGCTGTTGGTACACTGGGAGGAATTGACGTCCAATTGGCTGTGAGGACCAGCTGTGTCTATAATGGAAGAACTGCTGTGCTGGAGACAGCCTTATGGGGCAGGACTTGCTTCAGTGGTCAGTGTGAGACAACACCAGATTTCAACTCCTCACATCCATAAGTGACACTCAAGAGGCAGACTCACTGAGCACCAAAGCCCCACTGAAGCAAGCTCTGCCCCATAAGGGTGTCTCCAGCACAGCAGTTCTTCCATTATAGACACAGCTGATCCTCATAGCCAATTGGCCTGGACGTCAATTCCTCCCAGTGTACCAACAGCAATCAAGACTTAACTACAACAAGTCTGTGCACCCAGCCCACAAAGGGGTGCACCAAGAGTGTCCACCTCAGGTGATTGGGGAGGCTGAGCCACTGAGCCCTATAGGTCACCTACCATACAAAGCCACTCCATCAATACAGGGAAGCAGCCAAAATTTGGAGACAAACATGTCACGAATGAAAGAAATGGAGGAAAGCAAACTACTGGATATAGAGTTCAAAACCACAGTTATAAGGTTACTCAAGAATCTTCTAGAAACCTCTGAGAAACTTAGTGAGACCTCTGAGGAACTTAGTGAGACCTTCAAGGATCTTAATGAGAATGCCAAAAAAAAATGGAAAAGGACCAGTCAGAAATTAAGCATACACTGTCTGAAATAAAGAATAATATACAGAAATCCAACAGTAGACTAGAGGACCCCAAGCATCAAACCAAAGATTTGAAATATGAGGAAGCAAAAAAACACCCAATCAGAAAAACAAAAATAAAAAGAATCCAAAAATATAAAGATAGTGTAAGGAGCCTCTGGGACAACTACAAGCGCACCAACATCCAAATTATAAGGGTGCCAGAAGAAGAGAGAGAGCAAAATATTGAAAACCTATTAGAAGAAATAATGACCCAAAACTTCCCCCACCTGGTGAAAGAAATAGACTTACAAGTCCAGGAAGCACAGAGAACTCCAAACAAGAGGAATCCAAAGAGGACCACACCAAGACACATCATAATTAAAATGCCAAGGGCAAAAGACAAAGAGAATCTTAAAAGCAGCAAGAGAAAAACTGAATTACCTACAAGGGAGCACCCATATGACTGTCAGCTGATTTCTCAACAGAAACTATGCAGGCCAGATGGGAGTGGCAAGAAATATTCAAAGTGATGAACAGCAAGAACCTACAACCAAGATTACTCTACCCAGCAAAGCTATCATTTAGAATTGAAGGTCAGATAAAGAGCTTCACAGATAAGAAAAAGCTAAAGGAGTTCATCACCACCAAACCAGTATTATATGAAATGCTGAAGGGTATTTTTTTAAGAAGAGGAAGAAGAAGAAAAAGGTAAATATAAATAAAAATTATGAACAACAAAGTGACAACAAATACATATCTATCAACAAGTGAATCTAAAAATCAAGTCAATAAAAAATCTGATGAACAGAATAAACTGGTGAATATAATAGAATCAGGGACATAGAAAGGGAGTGGACTGACAATTCTCAGGGGGAAGGGGACATGAAGGGTATGGGAAGAGATTGGACAAAAATCTTACACCTATGGATGAGGACAGTGGCGGGGAGTAAGGGCATGGGGTGGGGGTGGGGGAATCAGGTGGAGGGGATCTATGGGTGAAAAAAGAGGAACATCTGTAATAATCTGAACAATAAAGATTTCTTTTAAAAAATAAATAAATCAACATTAAAAAAAATTAAAATCAATTAAAAAAACAAAACACTCCCAACATAGAAAGTCCTAGACTAAATGACTTCACAGGTGAGTTTTACCAAACATTCAAAAAGACTAACTAGCCTATTCTCAAACTATTCCAAGAAATCAAAAAGCGGGAAAGCTTCTAAGCTCATTTGATGAGGTCAGTATTACCTTAATACTAAAACCAGATAAAGACAACACAATAAATGAAAATTATGGGCCAATATCCCTGATGAACATAGGTGAAAAAATCCTCAACAAAATATTAGCAAACTGAATTCAGCAATGCATTAAGAGATCATATATATCACATCCAAGGAGCATTTATTTCTGAAATGCAAAGCTGGTTCAATATCTCTAAATCAATATGATATACTACTTAAAGAAAATGAAGGATAAATATCATATGATAATATCTATATGAAGGAAAAAAGCATTTAACAAAACCCAACATCCATTCATGATAAAAACTCAGCATACTCTGAAAAAGCTGAAAGCTTTTTTTTTTTTTAAGATCAGGAACAAGACAAGGATGTCCACTGTTACCACTTTTATTTAATAGCACTGCAAGTCCTAACCACAGTAATTAGACAAGAAAAATAAATAAAAGTCATTGAAATTGGAAAAAAAGAAGTAAAACTCAATATTTGCAAATCACATGACATTATGTAGAGAGAACCCTAAAGAATCCTCTAAAAAACTACTAGAACTAAAAAATGAATTCAGTAAAGTATCAGGATTAATATTCAGAAATTGGTTACATTTATATACTAAAAACAATCCACAGAAAGATAGATTTTTCTGACATTAAGTAGCTGTATCAGATTTTTTTTTAGTATTTATGATACACATTTTAAAACTTTACTGTCACACCTTTATCATTTTGATGTTCAACAGTGTATAGTTCAATTTTTTTAACCTTGTATGAGAAATTTTATATATTACCAATATTATATTTGATATGAACTGTCTTTTTTCTTTATTGTATACACTAACCATTAGTTTTGTTTCATATAAATATACTAGCAGCCCGGTGCACGAATTCATGCACATTGAAAGGAAATTAATTAGAAGAAATCTTTTAATATTGCTATTCGCCCTTTCTCCAAAATAGAGGTGTCAACCAAATTTATGATTGACAATGACAGATCGAAACATACGCGTGCGATTGGTGCCAGTAAGAGCTTTATATGTATCACACATGCGCGAGTCAACTTAGCCTGAGTCAACGCGGCCACCCCGGGGAGGTGCAGCCGGCCTGCCTAGCCACGCCCGCAAGGCCCTGGGAACATCACAGGCATGGGGTTGCTGAGACCCAGACAGGGCCTCTGGCCACAGATTCACAGCTTTGTGGAGACCGACTCTACCAGGCCGCCCGGTGGCCATGTGGCTGGGCCACAGGGTGCCCGTTCAAGATGTGACACAGAGAGGAGGTGCGGGAGGAAATCCAGAGAATGGGATGTGGGCGTTTCAAGACTCACTTCCTTTGGGCTTTGTCCTTCTTGGTCTTGGTTCTTTTCTTTCGGGCCTGGAGCCCAAGCACTGCAGGAGAGGGGAATGGATGAAGGCTGAATGGGAAAGAAGAGGTGCAAGGCCCGACTGCGGGGCTGCCTGAGGGGCGGCTCCAGGGCGAGTGCCACAGCTTTGGCAAACGGCTGGCCAGGAGGCAGGCGTTCCAAGGGGCACTTGGCAGTGCCTCGCCATCCCTCTATGAGGACACCCCACACAGGAGCTGCCTTCGCCAGCAGGCTCTGGGCGACATTTGCAAATGCTACTGCAACCTCTAGCATTCTGGGCAAAGAACTGACCCTGTGCCCCTCTGGGTACCAGGCTTGCTAGGAGTGTGCTGTCACTAATGCCATAGATCAAAGGCAAAAACCTGATGAGGCGGGGTGCACCAGAGGGGGCTCGGGCTGGGGCAGCGGACCAGCAGGCAGGGATCTGCCTCGCCTGTAGAGAGAGAGGTTCTGCAGTGGCTCCAAGATGCGGGTGGGCCTGGCCAGGGATCAAGGGGCAAGGAAGGACACCCGGGCAAGGACCCGCAGCCCTGAGGCAGGGATTGAGGGGCGGTGCCACCTCACTGGAGGGGTGCCACACTGCAGGGTACTGGACTGACTGACATGATTCAGAGAAGGTCCCAGTGCTAACTGGCCTTGCCCAGGCAGCCTTCGCACTTCAGAGGCGGCAACTCCTGCTCCCGCCTTGACCCAAAAGCAAGCCCACGCCACCCTGCCCCATGGCAGAGCATGCCTAGGCAGTGAGTGTGAAGCCTACCACCTGCTCCAGAGAAGGGGGGGGGGGGCAGTAAAGAATGGGGGCAGGGTACCAGGAAGAGGAAAGAATATGGAGCGTCCACAATGAAGAGGTGCTTGAGAAAGAGGCTCGGGAGCCTGATGGGGAGGTTTGTTCTGTTTGCCCCACAGCTGTCCTTTGAAAGGGCGGAGAGAACGGCTGTGAGGGCTCCCTGTGTGCTGAGTCAAGTTCCGCAGCCAACTGGAATTGGCCTCAGTTTCCTGGTCTGTAAAATGGATGAAGCGTGTCCCAGTGCCTTCACTGAGCTTTGATGGCCAATTGAGATACTATATAAAGAAAATGAGGGAAGAAGTGAGAAAGAAAAGGAAAGGCGAATAACACAAAAGAAAGACTGGAAGGAACCTGTAAACCAATTGTCATTTAAATAGGAAATATAGTTAGTAGTGTTGTAATGATGGTATGATGCCAGGTAGGTACTGGAAATATCGGGGAACACTTTGTAAAGTATATGATTGTCTAACCACTATTTTGTAACTAATATAAAACCTGAAACAAATACAAAATAATATTGAATGTAAAGAAATGAAAATTGGAGTGAAATTTTTATGAATTTAAAAGTTTAAATAAAGGCTGTAAAGGAAGGAAGGGGGAGAATAAAAATAGTGTTTTTCAATTTACCACTCTATTATCTTTTCATTACATGAAAAAGACAGTTGTCTTTATGTGGTACTTTTATACTTTTCTAAGTCATTATCTCATTTTAATTTCAGGGCAACTTAAAGACAAGATAATTATTCCCTCCACTATTCAAGGAAAGGAAATCTTGGTGTCTGGTCCCAATGATTCAATCATCAAGCCCTTATTGTAAAGCAGGGTTAGTAAAATTTTCTGTGAAGGGTCATATCTATACTAATAAAAGCCTTGGGGGTGATCAGGCCAGCAGGGGAGGGTAGTTGGGGGCAATCAGGTTGGCAGAGGAGCAGTTAGGTGTCAATCAGGCCGGCAAGGGAGCAGTTAGGGGGCAATCAGGCAGGCAGGCGAGTGGTTAGGAGCCAGCGGTCCTGGATTGTGAGAGGGATGGGCCTAAACCTGCAGTCAGACATGCCCCGAGGGGTCCCAGATTGGAGAGGGTGCAGTTTGGGCTGAGGGACACCCTCCCCAGTGCACAAATTTCATACACTGGGCCTCTAGTGTTATTATATATAAGCATCATGGTAACCACAAAACAAAAACCTATAGTAACTACACAAAAGATGAAGAGAAAGCAATCTAAGCATTCCGCACGCGTGTGCCCGCGCGGGCGCGCGCGCACACACACACACACACACACACACACACACAAATATCATCAAATCACAAAGAGAGCAAGAAAAAAAAAGATAAAGTACAAAAGAGCCAGAAAAGAATGAACAAAATGACAATAAGTACACAGCTACCAAGAATTACTTTATATGTAAATTAACTAAATGCTCCAATCAAAAGACAGAGTAGGTTGGTTAAAAACAACAATACCCATCTATATGCTGCCTATGAGAGAGACTCACTTCAGATGACACACACACATATTGAAAGTAAAGGGTTAGAAAAAGATATTCTAGGCAAATGGAAACTAAAAAGAAGCTGGGGTGGCTATACTCATATCAAACACAACAGACTTTAAAACAAAGACTGTGAGTGATGCCAGCATCATGGTGTCATGAGATATTCCTTTTTAAAAATCTCTTTCTTTTTTCCTCTCTTCTTGAATTTTTAAATAATCAGACATTCCTAATAATTTTTAAAAGTGCCTCTGCACAGCACACCAGAACACCTAAGAGATCCATCCATTTGGGCATCCAAAAAGTGGGTGGATTGGATCTTGGAGGAAGTTACAGAGCCGAGGGAGCTGTGGTCAGCCTATAGCTATAGCAAGCTCTAACAGAGGAGGTGGAAAGTGAAAGTGGTGAGTGGAAATATACCAGGCTGTTCTGGCTGCAGCTGGGGTGGGGGGAATCCATTCCTTTTCCTGAGGAGGGACCTTCCTGACTAGGGGGAGGGAAAGGAAAGGGAAGAAGGCAGACAAAGAGAACTGAGGACTATGCTTCCTGCCATCTGCCCCGAAATTTCAATAAGAGATCTACCAACTAACCTCTGGGACTCCTTCCACTTGAGAATTCCTCTTCTGAGTTGTGGGCACACCCTAAACTTCAGGTGCTAAGCCCACACCTCCCTCTGCTGCCAGCTTTTTTTTTTTTTTTTTTAAATGCCAACACACACACTCCCAACTTTCTCAGGCTGTCAAGCCAAAACTTGTTCTATAGTGCCACCTTCTGGAAAGTAAAATAAAGTTTCTAATTGCCAACCTGATGAAATGTTAGAATCATACAAAACCATCCCTAAATAAGAATGGTGTTTGCTGCTTCAAATGTGATGGCAGAGCACATTTCATCAAACATTTTAAAAAACCAGGGTACCGAATACCTCAAAGAGAAAAGGACAAATCTTCAGCAACAGAACTCAATACATGAAATGTTACAATCTAACTGACAGAGAATTCAAAATGGCCATATAAAGAAATTCAGTGAGCTACAAGAAACTCAGAAAGGCATTTCAATGAACTCAGGAATAAAGTGAATGAACAGAAGAAGTACTTTACTAAGAAGATTGAGATTATAAAAAAGAACCAAACAGAAATTCTGGAGTTGAAGAATTTAATGAATGGGATGAAAAAATGCATTAGAAAGTATTGGAAATGGAGCAAACCAGGAAGAAGAGATAATAAATGAGCTGGAAGATAGGAATATAGAAGTGATTCAGGTGGACAAGGAGAGAGAATTAAGATTTTTTTTAAAGTAAAGAAACCACAAGAATTATCAGACTTCATTAGGAAAGCCAACAGAAGAATAATGAAAATACCAAAAGGAGAAAAGAAGGAGAAGGGGGCAGAGAGTTTTCTTCAATATAAAGCTGAGACCTTCTGAAACCTTGGAATGAAACTTTACATACAAAGCTAATAAAACACATTATTTCAGTGCAAAAAAGATTTTCTCCAAGACACATTATGATGCAACTGTCAAAAGTCAATGATTAGGAGAAACCAAGATGGTGGCATAGGTAAACACCTAAACTGCTGCCTCGCACAACAATTTCAAAACTACAACTAAAAGACAAAACAGACATCATCCAGAACCACAGGAAGGCTGGCTGAGTGGAAAATCTACAACTAGAAGGAAAGAGAAAAGCACACTGAGACTCAGAGGAGCTACAGGAGGCAGAGGTACTGAGACGCGCGTGCGGAGAGGACTGGCAACTGAGTGCACGGCTGGCTTTCTCAAGCGGGAGGGAGACAAAAGCTCCCGACTGCGCTGACCTCCAGTTCCGGGCGAAACTCTGGGGACCCAGACTCATACAGGGTGAAACTGGACTGTCAGGAAAGAGAAAAGCACACTGAGACTCAGAGGAACTACGGAAGGCAGAGGTACCGAGGCGTGCACGCGGAGAGGGTGGGCAACTGAGTACATGGCTGGCTTTCTCAAGCGGGAGGGAGATAAAAGCTCCCGACTGCACTGAATTCCAGTTCCAGGCAAGACTTTGGGGACCCAGACTCATTCAGGGAGAAACTGGACTGTCTGGCAGTGGGCAGAACTCGAGGGCGGCTTTCTCTCAGAGGTGCTTGCAGTGATTACCATGGGACACTGAGACACAGGGCCCTATTAGGGCAGGGCTGATGGGAAACCAATGCTGTCTGCTCTGCCCTGAGACTCCACTCCAGCCAAGCTGAGCACAGAGGCTTTTGCAAGTCTTGTCTCATAAGGGTGTCTCCAGCACAGAAGTTCTCCCAGCATAGACACAGCTGATCCTCACAGCCAATTGGCCTGGAGGTCAATTTCTCCCAGTGATACCAACAACAATCAAGGCTTAACTACAACAAGACTGTGCACACAGCCCACAAAGGGTTGCACCAAGAGTGTTCACCTCAGGTAACTGGGGAGGCTGAGCCACTGGGCCCTATAGGACACCTAGCACACAAAGCCACTCTATCAACTCAGGGAAGCAGCCAAAATGCGGAGACAAAGAAACAGGTCCCAAATGAAAGAAATGGAGGAAAGCAAACGACTGGATATAGAGTTCAAAACCACAGTTATAAGGTTTTTCAAGAATTTTCTAGAAAAGGCCGATAAATTTAGCGAGACCCTTGAGGATATGAAAAAGGACCAACTAGAAATTAAGCATACACTGACTGAAATAAAAAATAATATACAGAGATCCAACAGCAGACTAGAGGATCGCAAGAATCAAGTCAAAGATTTGAAATACAAAGAAGTAAAAAACACCCAACCAGAAAAGCAAAAAGCAAAAAGAATCCAAAAATTTGAAGATAGTGTAAGGAGCCTCTGGGACAACTTCAAGTTTACCAACATCAGAATTATGGGGGTGCCAGAAGAAGAGAAAGAGCAAGATACTGAAAAGCTATTTGAAGAAATAATGACAGAAAACTTCCCCCACCTGGTGAAAGAAATAGACTTACAAGTCCAGGAAGCGCAGAGAACCCCAAACAAAAGGAATCCAAAGAGGACCACACCAAGACACATCATAATTAAAATGCCAAGGGCAAAAGACAAAGAGAATCTTAAAAGCAGCAAGAGAAAAACAGTTAGTTACCTACAAGGGAATACCCATACGACTGTCAGCTGATTTCTCAACAGAAACTATGCAGGCCAGATGGGAGTGGCAAGAAATATTCAAAGTGATGAATAGCAAGAACCTACAACAAAGATTACTCTACCCAGCAAAGCTATCATTTAAAATTGAAGGTCAGATAAAGAGCTTCACAGACAAGAAAAAGCTAAAGGAGTTCATCACCACCAAACCAGTATTATATGAAATGCTGAAGGGTATTCTCTAAGAAGAGGAAGAAGAAAAAGGTAAATATAAATAAAAATTATGAACAGCAAAGTGACAACAAATACATATCTATCAACAAATGAACCTAAAAATCAAATGAATAAAAAACCTGGTGAACTGAACAGACTGGTGAACGTAATAGAATCAGGGGCATGGAAAGGGTGCAGACTGACAATTCTCAGGGGGAAAAGGTTAGCGGGGGGTGAGGGAAGATATTGGACAAAGAGCTTACACCTATGGATGAGGTCAGTGGTGGGAGGGGGGGAGGCGTGGAGTGGGGTGGGAACCAGGTGGAGGGGAGCTGAGGGGGGAAGAGGAACATCTGTAATAATCTGAACAATAAAGATTTTTTTTAAAAAAGAGAAGAAATAACAAGTGCTGGAAAGAATGTAGAAAAAAGGGAACCCTTGTGCAGGTGGGAATGTAAATTGATGCAACCACAATGTAAAGCAGTAGAGAAGTTTTTCAAGAAATTAAAAATAGAACTACAATATGATCCAGCAGTTCCACTTCTGTGTATTTATCTGAAGAAAATGAAAACATTCATTCAAAAAAATATGCACCCCTATATTCTTTACAGAGCTATTTATAATAGCCATGATATAGAAATAACCAAAGTGTTCATCAATTGATGAATGAATATGGAAAATGGGATATATATGTATATAGAGAGCTATAGATAATTGGATTTTATTCAGTCACAAAAAAATAATGAAATCTTGCTGTTTGCAACAAAATGGACCTTGAGGGCATTACACTAAGTGAACTAAGTCAGAAAAAGACAAATATGATATGCTCTTCCTTATACCAGTGTGTGGAATCTGAAAACAAACCAATAAACATAACAATCCTATCCAATAATAGAGTAACATGTAAATTACCATCACTCCGCTATGCTCACGATTGGGCGGCGGGAGGCTGGGGGGTGGGACTCGGGGTGGCCTATCCGGCCATTGAGAGGCATGGATCCGCTGCCACTGAGGGGGGCTACCCTGCTGTTGAGAGGCGCAGGGGGCGGGACTCCTGCCCCATGTGCCTCTCAAAGGACAGATCTGCGGCCGCTGAGGGGGTCTGCCTCGGACACCCAGCTGTGCCTCTCAACAGCAGGGTAGCCAGGTGTCTGCGGCAGCCCCCCTCAGTGGCCGTTGAGAGGCGCAGGGGGCGGGACTCCCGCCCCCTGCGCCTCTCAACAGCAAGGTAGCCCCCCTCAGCGGCCGCGGACCATCAAAATTGGGGGAGCTGGGTGCCTGTCTGCTCCGGCACCAGGCCTTTCAGAAGCCTCCGCCGAGCCGGAGGCTTCTGAAAGGCCTGGTGCACCAGCGGACAGGCACCCAGATCCACCGTGAAAAGCGAAAGCGTGTAGGGGACCCTACACGTGCATGATTCAATCATGCACTGGGCCTCTAGTCTATAATAATAAAAGGGTAATTGTGAGAGGCCACGTCCCATGTGATTAGGGTTCGGGATCTGGAGAAGGGCCACAGGCAAATGACGAGATAAGACAAGAAATAATAATTTGGTAATTGGGTGCCAGGCAGAGAGTCCAATGCAAGAGGAAGGACTTCACTGGTGCCCAGGCCTTGCAAACCTTTTATTCAATTTTGGATACACATATAGCCCTTAGGCAGGCAATTCCAGTAACAGCCAGACTATCTTAAAGGTCAGTAAATATTAGTAAAGATTTACTTTGAGACTATTTGGTCAGGAAATTGTTTGAGCCACCATTGTCTCGAGTAAACAATCGGTGCATAGCTCTGGCCCTTGCCAGAGTTCAAGGTTCACGAGCCTTCTGTGTTCCTTGTTTACACTTTTCTGATAGTGAAGACAATGGGTAGCTTCCAACAGGTAATATGCTAATTAGACAGGATGTCTTCTGGACATCCTTCCTGACGAAGCTGGGACCAGAGGGAAGCCAGCCCAGGTCCTGAGTGACTGCGGGTGGCCATGGGGAAGCCAGCCTGGGTCCTGGGTACCTGCCAGTGGTCGGAGAAGGGTAACTCAGGTCCCAGGTGCCAGAGGGAAACTGGTGCTGGCAGCTGGGGGAAGGAAGGACTACTCTTGCACGAATTTTCATGCATCGAGCCTCTAGTCTATAATAATAAACGTGTGATATGCTAATTAGACCGGATGTCATTCTGGATGTTCTTCTAGATGAAGCTGGTGCTGCAAGGGAAGCCATCCTGGTCCCCGGGTGCCTGTGGGTGGCCCGAGGGAAGCCAGCTTGAGTCCTGGGTGCCCTTGGGCCATGAGGAGGGAAGCAGTCTGGCTTCAGGGTGCTTGCTGGCAGCCAGAGGAGGGAAGCCTGGGTCCCAGGTGCCGGAGGGGGCAGCCCAAGTCCCGGGTGCTGGAGGGAAGCCAGTGCTGGCAGCCGGGGGAAGGAAGGCCTATTCTTAAACGAATTTTCATGCATTGGGCCTCTAATTCAATCTAATAAAAGAGTAATATGGTAATTGGTCATCACCCCATGATGCCCACAGCCAATCAGGAGGGAATATGCAAATTAGCGGGACAAAGATGGCGGCGGCCACGGAAACAGCCAGAGCGGGCAGGAGGAAGCCAAGCTTCCCACCTGCCTGGGCCGGCCACCGAAGGAGTGGCCTGTGGGTGGTGGCCACAGAGCAGGCCGGAGCAAGTGGGAGGCGTGGGTCTCCTGGGCAGGCCGCTGAGGGAGGGGCCTGCAAATGGCCCTCAGCCCCTCACCCAGGCTGTCCATGCCCCCATGGGGTGAGGGTCCCTGCTGGGGGGCTTGGCCAGCCTGCAAACAGCCCTCAGCCCCATCACCCAGGCTGGTCACGCCCCCCCCCCCCCCCCAGCATGGACCCTCATCCCATGGGGGCATGGCTGGCCTGAAAACTGCCCCAGCTCCTCGCCCAGGCTGCCCTGCTCCCCAAGGGAACCCACACCCTGATCTGGGACACCCTTCAGGGCAAACCAGCCGGCCCCCACCCATGTACCAGGCCTCTATCTTTACTAATAAAAGGGTAATATGCTAATTAGACTGGGAGACCTTCCAGGAGACCTTCTGGATGTTCTTCTGGACAAAACCATGGTGGCAGGGCCGAGGTAGAGGTGGTTAGGGGCCAAGAGGGGAGGGCAGTTGTGCGTGATCAGGCCAGGATGGGATGGCAGTTGTGGGTGATCAGGCTGGTGGGGGGGGGGCAGTTGGGGGTGAGCAGGCAGTCAGTGGGGGTCAGTTGGGGGTGATCAGGCCAGCGGGGGGGCAGTTGGGGGTGAGCAGGCCGGCAGGAGGGGCAGTTGGGAATGAATAGGCCTGTGCGGTGCGGGGGGGGGGGGGGCAGTTGGGGACAAACAGTCCAGCAGGCAGGTGAGTGGTTAGGAGCCAGCAGTCCCAGACTGTGAGAGGGACATCCCCCGAGGGATCTCAGATTGGAGAGGGTGCAGGCTGGGCTGAGGGACACTCCTCCCCCGCTGTGCATGAATTTTGTGCACCGGGCCACTAGTCTATAATAATAAAAGCGTAATGTGCTAATAGACCAGATGTCCTTCCGGAAGTCCTTCCAGACAAAGCCCGGGCTGGGAGGGAAGCCCGGGTCCCAGGTGCCTACCGGCGTCTGGGGGGATCCCCGGATACCGGGTGCCAGAGGGAAGCTGGTGCCAGTAGCCAGGGGAAGGAAGGCCTACTCTTGCACGAATTTTGTGCATCAGGCTTCTAGTAACAAATAAAAAACTGAGCTCATAGATAGAGTATAGATTGATGGTTGCCAGAGGTGGGGCTGGGGGTTGGGCTGGGGGTGGAATGAGTAAAAGGGGTCAAAAGATACAAACTTCCAGTTATAAAAAATGTCATAGGGATGTAATTAACAGTATGATGGCTATTGTTAATATTATATTGCATATTTGAATACTGCTAAGAAAGTAGATCTTAAAACTCCTCATCACAAGAAAACATTTTGTAACTATGTGTGATGATGGATGTTAACTAGTCTTATGGAGATTATTTCACAATATATTCAAATATCAAATCATTATGTTGTATGCTGAAAACTGATTTAATGTTACATATCAAGTATACCTCAATAAAAAAACAAGCATAAAATTAGCCAATTTAAGAATAAATTAGGAAATCTTTGATGTAATGGCAAGTACTGACTGTTCAAAAAGCCATTCAAATCCATTCATACTAAGCTTGTTTTAGTCTTTATTAATCAGGCATTAATAGTATAGTGTGTTTCTTTTTAAAGTATAGTTGGTAATAGTCTTTTTTTGAATTTAGCAATAAAACTTCACCTTTATTAACTTTATTTATTTATTTTTTTTAATTTTATATTTATTTTTTATTTTTATTGATTTCAGAGAGGGAGGGAGAGAGAGAAGAGAGAGAGAGAGAGAGAGAGAGAGAGAGAGAGAGAGAGAGAGAGAGAGAGAGAAATATCAACGATGAGAGAGAATCATTGATAGGCTGCTGCCTCCTTTACACCCCCTAGTGGGGATTGACCCCCCCCCCCCCCCCAACCCGGGCATGTGCCCTTGATGTGAATCAAACCTGGGACCCTTCAGTCGGCAGGCCGACACTCTATCAAGTAAGCCAAACCAGCCAGGGCATTTTTAAAAATATATTTTATTGATTTTTTTTATTTTTTATTTTTATTTTTTTACAGAGAGGAAGGGAGAGGGATAGAGAGTTAGAAACATCGATGAGAGAGAAACATCCATCAGCTGCCTCCTGCACACCTCCTACTGGAGATGTGCCCGCAACCAAGGTACATGCCCTTGACTGGAATCGAACCTGGGACCCTTCAGTCCGCAGGCCAACGCTCTACCCACTGAGCCAAACCGGTTAGGGCTAAGGCATTTTTAGAAACAGAGGGAGGGAGGGAGAGGGGAGGGGAGAGGAGAGGAGAGAGAGAGAAAGAAAGAAAAAGGAAGGAAGGAAGGAAGGAAGGAAGGAAGGAAGGAAGGAAGGAAGGAAGGAAGGAAGGAAGGAAGCCACCTTTATTAACTTTAAATGATGATAAACTTACTATGTTATATAATGATTATATACTAGTTACAGTTTAAATGAATAACCTAGGAAAAATTATCTGACACTACCATCTTTGGTTTGAATCATATCTTTAAGAATTAAAAATGTCTCCTTTTCCCCTTAAAATCAACAGGTATTATTTGTACATCAGAAAATAAAAGGAAGTAGAAATCAGGAAGAAGAAAGAAGAAAAAAGAAATATACAGAAGGATTAAGAAAAAGTAAGCTGCAATGGTTTAGTCTCTTCTTTGGGAAAATTCAATTCAATAATTGATTTCAGATTTTAAAAAGTAAAATTAATTTTTATCTTAATATTACTCTATTTTCAGATTTCTGGAAAGCAATGATTAAAAAAGTTTGAGATTGAGAAGTGAGTATAACATTTTCTCCTTATAGTTTGGTCACCTTGTCTTCACTAAAAATATTCTCATGAGTATGTTGCAATAATGTGGAGGAGTGTAGTAACTTAGGCAATTATTTTGTAAGTGTTGGTTGACAGATTAAAGTCCTTAGGAACCACTGGATTTATTAGACGTCTTTCTTTTGTAATCTGAAATTTTATTCATTAAAAATGTTGAAGGTATCACCAAAGATGTCTATTTTGTTACCCAAATATTTTACTTTTCAGTGAAAAAAAAACCACCAAAACACAATTGCATTCTATATCAAGTCGATATGTTCTACTGTATCATATGTCAACCAAAAAAACTTTGATGTAATAGTTGCAATCTCTGAATAAAACAGGGAACAAAGCTATTCTGTGATTCTCTTTTAATAAAATTAGCAAATTTCACTGGCTTTTAATATACTGTGACAGACTTTCTTTAGATGCTAAAGGCTATCAGTGTGATTTCAAAAGACACTCTTATTAGCAGCTTAAAATAATTTTTTAAATACTTCTGGACTATTTCTGATTGTGTTGTGAATGGCACCAGGTGTTAGACTGGTGGGTCAGACTAGACCCAGGTTCAGCAACATGGGTACTTAAGTTCTGGCTAGGAAAGAAAGCCAAGACTCAAACTATAAGGGAACATTTATTTGGAAAATCACAGAAGTAGAATAAGTAATTTATAGAAGAAATGGGGTTAGGAAAGAAGTTATAGAGACAAAGGAAGGGCCTGCCCTTGGGGCTTAGAAGTGGGGGGAGAGGGATAGGGAGTGGGGAGGGAAAGGCAAGGACAAGCTCCCAGGAGGGAGAGCAAGCTGTGCCCTCTGTCCTAAGGGTTTTAAGGGTGGAGAATTTAGGGATGGTTTCAGGGGAAGATCTTAATAGAATATTCATCAGCTTTCTAGGTGTGTCCTTTCAGGGTTGGGGTATCCACTGATTGATTGGTCAGCGCACGGGCAGGGGTTCATTATTCAATGCATCTGGTACTGACATCAGCCTTGGTGTTGCTTGTGTGGTTTAGCTGCTTTTCTGGGCCTGAAGCTGAAATACCACTGAGGCCTAGATGTTATCTCTAGGGAGGAAAAGTCAGAGGGTGGGGGTTGGGAGGGGGAGGGGGAATGGGAGATATCTGTAATACTATCAACAATAATAAATATATTTAAAAAAAAAAAGAGAGTCCAAACTGCATGACCAGCAATATGCCAGGGGAAGAAAAGTCACCCTCGGGGCAAGGTCCCACCCTACAATTGTCCTTTGCTTTCCGCCCTGGTGACCTTCTTTACCTGGCCTACCCCCCTTACTCTGTTCAAGGCTGTCTATCTGCCTACCACGATGTATCTACTGCTCTATCAGTCGATCTAAACAAAAAACAAACAAACAAAAAAATAAGCAACCTCATACATAGAGGAACAGAGAACAGATTGGTGGTTGCCAGAAACAGGAAGTGGGGGGGGGGGGTTGGAGAAATGGGTGAAGGTGGCCAAAAGGTAAAATAAATAAGTAAAATAAAATAAAATACAATAAGGAGATGTGGCTTTTTACATATTAGTTTATTTAGCATGAAAAATCATGGAAAAAGTCATGTGCACATAGCAGAAGAACTTTATTTTGCTGGCTGCTTGTCCTTTTATTACATAATATACTTATAAATACAATAAATTTGAAGCTTTCTAATTAATACTTGTAGGATGGCTAAAAATACTTCCAACAGCTTTGCTAGTTTTATTTTTAAAAATAATACACAAGGGACTCATTGATAAATTTACATTTTTGTGTTTCTAGGTGTTTGGCTAATTTTGAAAAGTGTAAGCTTGCACATTTAAGACTCTTTTAAAGATTACACCTCCCGGTTTGTTATTTTCATTATACATATAATAAAACATATATGAGAGATTGTAAAATCCTGCCTTTTTTTTTCTTTTTATAATGAGACTCAAATAACATTGAAGTTTTCTGATTAGAGTCAACATTTTTCTTATAATCCAAATTTTATACATTTAGATCCTGCAGTTAAATCTGAACTTGATCATATCTCTGTATTTTGCATGTCATTGTTCTTTATACCTTCTAATAACAAGCTACAATTTGCAAGACAATTGAACTATTCTCATGAAGAACTCAACAATAGTCAAGAACTAAGGACATGTGATAAGCAGCCTGAAAATTCATAACCAAACTCAGTGGAAACTCCTGACGTGTTTTGAAGCCAAAGGATAAAATTATGCTGCTCTTTCTTCACAATTAATTGTAAAATGTAAAATCAGATTGTGGAACATTCCCTGCATTAGTTTTCAATTGCTGCATAACAAGTTGCTACAAGCTTAGGGGCTTAGAACAACACAAGTTTATTATTCGACCATTTGTTCCATCAGAAGCCCGAGTTCTCTGCTCCGGGTTACTCAAGGCAGAAATCTAGACATCCCATGGTCAGCCTTCCTTTTTCACACTTGGGGTCTTCTGCGCTCATCCATGCTGCTGGCTGAATTCACTTCCTTACAGTTGTAGGACTGGGGCCCCCATTCTACAGACTGTCTATCTCAGTTCCTAAATGTCATACTTTGTCATGCGGCTTTCTCCTTATGCCTTGTGTCTCTTTCTAGAGAGGTCCAGATGCTTTTAAGGGCTCCTTAATTGGATTTGGCTCACCTGGCTACACTTCCTTTTGATGAGCTCAGAAGGCAACTGGGGACTGGATACTCCATTTTACACAGGTGCTCCGAATGCACTCAAGAGGGGAGCATACAGAGTGTGTGCACTAGAAGGCAATAATCTTGGGGGGAGGCACCTCAGAATTCTGCCTATCACATCGGTCCATTATGTGGATAGTCAAATGAACTATGACAGGCCAGAACCTCAAGTGAGATACTAGTGAGCAAAAGATCAAATGACCTTCCCTAGCTAAGACATGCAATTATCACATTATTCCTGTCAGATGGCTTTTTATACACTTACACTTCCCAGTGACCATTTCTTAGTTTGCAGGGGTCTTGCTAAGAATCTGTAAAATCCTTTCTAATATTTTCTGTTCTATTTTATAACTTTTTAAAAGAAAGCTGATCATGACTCCCAAAATGAATTTCACAAAATGGATTGCATGATCCATGATTTAAAAACAAGGTCTTAAGGGACAAATTTTATTTTAATGAGTAATCTAAAAATAATTATCTTTATAGAAAAAAATCACTCAAATATATTTATAAAAAGTAATTATTTCTTAATAAATTAGTATGAACTAAATTATAGGTGCAGATGAGATAGATCCACAAATGTATAATCTTCAAATGATCACAGGACAATTAACAATATCATAATCCTCCACAGGAGGGCAGCATCAGTTCTAGGTATGCTTTAGCCTTAACTTAAAGGTGCTGTTTTCTAGTGAGTAGGAATTCTGGTAGATGAATTATTTATTGTGTACTAAGAAAGGCAAAAGGTGTTTCTGCTTGATAATTGTGAATCATTCTTGTCAAAACCAAAAGAGCTACGATTGATTTTTCTATCTGCTCCAGGAGAATCTGTGGAATTATTCTTTTATCCCTTCCTTCTTTCTCTCCTCTATAATTTCTTTCACCCTATTTTCTTTTTCTCCTACTTTTCTTTTTTGTCCTCTCTGTCCATTGCAGGCCTACTTCTTCCACAGGTCCATGTAAGGTCAAATACCATGGGCCCAGATATTAACATTTGGTTCATAAACATTTGATTCACTGTAAAGTCACTCTCTTAATTTCCTCACTGAACACCACCTTCTTGCTACCTGTGCTAACCAGGGGCTCCTGTGGTATCACTTCTGTGAACTGATACCATGCTCTTCACTAGTGTGAGAGGGGAGGCCTGCCTGGAGATGTGTCAGGATGCCTAATGAAATATTGTTAGACTATTAGGTCTTTTGAAGCTTAAATCTAATTATGAGTATAGAAGGGACTGTACTGTTTTGAATCCTTCTTCTCACCTTTACTCTGGACCCACTACAATCTCACCTTAAAATCATGGTCTGATTTAATATCATCCTGTAACTCAATCAACAGGAAATGGGCACGAGTGCCCAAATGTTGTAGTTCGATATGGAATTAATTCGTTGCCCTTTGTTTTCCTTAGGCCTGCAGGGTGGGGTTGAGTTAACCAGATTGTATTTCCACATTTTTAAAGGGCCTAAAGTGCATTGAGCATAGCTACCTATGTGAATTTCATATTTTTTTCTATTTACCAATGTGCCATTTAGAGAGGTTTTGCAGTTGACCTGCTTTCTCATGATGTTCCCACAGCCCTTTCCTTGTCTTCATGCCCTGCTTCAGGAGTCCCCTGAAACCAATTCCGGGAAGTCTGATCCATAGCTGGTGTGTACTGTAGCCACTCATCATCTGGCATTGTAGGTCCCTGTTGACTTGCCAGTCTTTCTAAATAGACTGTACCCTCTTTAAGACAAGGACTGTGCTCTTATCCTAGACATGGCATGGTGCCTAGTAGGAACATAAAACATTTTGTATAAACAGAATCAGAATAACTGCGGATGCTGTTGTTGACCTTGAATTCATAGACAAAGTAATTGATAGACAAGTTGGTAGACTAGGTCTTATAGGTAGGAAGAAGCCAGAATGGCAGGGAGACAGGGAATTAAATGTGTTTGGATGGGAGAAATGTCCAACATAAGGTGAGATGAGGACAAGAAATTGTGGGGAATGAGAAAAGAGCTGATGATGGACATGTCAAGTGTCTGACGAGGTTTTGGGAGGTATGGGTTGCAAATACAGCTGAATGCTTTGGTTCTGGGAGGAACAGGCAACAAGTCTTCAGCTTAGCATCCTTTATTCTGGTGCCATGACCACTAGGAAGCACAAGAGACCTGCTAGATGCTTGGGGCAAGGAGGAGGTGTCAACTTAGAAGAGGGGTACTGGAAGAGCAGAGAGGACTCATGCTCTGGACCATGAGAACTTGACCTGAATCCTGAGTAGAATGTGGAGAGGAGGAGCAATATTATGGAGGAGAGGAGGAGTAACACACTGGTGGAAAAAATCCAACATACCAGTTTGCTGGAGCTATGGTCTACGTTTGAAGGAGAGCAATTCAGGATCTGCCATGAGAGGATCATAGAATGGCATAAGTTTCCATAGTTAGGGACCCAAGAATCAAGCATTTTAAACCACAGTTTGAAGATCCCTTGGAAAAAGTCTCTTATTACTGAAACCCAGAAATGAGCCATATTCTGGAAATTGGATAGTTTCTCTCCTGGATATATTCTCCCATTGATAGTGGAATAGCAAACCCTTAGAAAAAAACCCTTAGAAAGTTAATAGATGAACACTAAGTTGCTTTGCTGCCATTACAGGTGATACTAAAGTTGATGAAAACAAATTGACTAAGTTTTTCTTAATTCAGAAAAAGTGTTTGGGAAGCACAGAAAGTTTTTGTTATAGATGTATATATGAACATTAGGATGAGGGGTGAACTGAACATTTCTCCTTTAAATTTCTTTTTTATTTTGTTTTTTTCATAACTATTCCAAAAAGGAGAAGACTGATAAAATAATTATGTGAAGAGCAAGGCATATCTGTATATATAAAAGCCTAAGCAACCATTACGACCGAACAACTGAACGACTGGTCGACCAGTTGCTATGATATGCACTTACCACCAGGGGACAGATGCTCAACTCAGGAGCTGTCCCCTGGTGGTCAGTGCACTCCCACAGCCAACCTCCCGTGGTGGGCCAACCTTCCACGGTCCCTTCCCCCAGCCAACCAACCTCCTGTGGTCCCTCCCTCCAGCCGGCTGGTGGGCCCCGATCGCCCCAGTAGGGACTGGGTGAGATGGCTCCGATCAGCCCTGATCACCGGTCAGGCCGAGGGACCCCATCCATTCAGGAATTCGTGCACCAGGCCTCTAGTATATGTATGAAGGATGAAAAGTTCTAAGTGTAAGAACATTCACTGAGGTATTTTTTATAGCAGTGAAAATAGGGAATAATATAGAAGAGCATCAGTAGGAATATGGGAAAAAAGCATGGAACAGTGGAAGACTGTATAGTGGTTTAACTGAATGAGCTAAATTATATGGAATAACAGAAACTTTTTGAAAACATTTTTTTATTAGTTTATTGCGATATAACAAATATATAATGAAAACACAATTTTGAATGAAGAAAGCAAGTGATAAAATGATAGCATTTTATAAATGGTAATATTGAAACAAAATGATAAATTGTATAATTCATAACAAAGCTTGAAAACACTTGCAAGGAAGGATAAATCCCCAAATCAGGATATTCAATTTCTAAGAGGTGGAAGGAGAAGGAGATGGGAGCTGGAGGTTGTAGCTGAAACTATAATATCATATTTTTAAAAACACAATTCTGAAGCCAATGTGGCAAAATGTTAACATTTATTAATTTTTTTGTGATGGATTCACTGATATTTTGTTCTTTTTGGTAGTTGTGAAATGTAAAAATACAATTAAGGAGACGTATAGATGTAAACCTTTAAAAATTAACCTCAGAGAAGAACTATTATCAAAAGCCTCAGTTTATCAGCCTTTTCAACAGAATCCCCACTTCATTAAACAGTGCCTCCCCTATGCTGTGGCCTCTGTGAACTCATCAGGGGAAGGAGAGGCTGCAGAGGGAGCGGGAATGCAAACCAATAGGAGTCTTTGGCTACCAGGAGGTTTTTATTTCCTCCCAAATGGGGACCCTTTGAAGGGAAGGAAGGTCTTTGATCTTCCTGTACCAATCCAGCACATCCAGCCAAGTGCGAGGAACACACAGGCAACTGAAAATATCAATAACAAAATTTTCAGTTGTCCTTCTGAACAGCTCAAAGCAGGTTCACACGGATTCCCTCCTGTTCCTCGCTGGGGTCCTGGGAATCTGATTCAGATCACATTACCAGCACCACTCTGCCTCATCACAATGGCCTGTCCTGTTCAATACGGAGCCAGAGGGCTTTGTTTTAGGAAAGATGACCTGGGAAGTCCTGCCAAGATAGGTTAGTCTGGATTGTGTTTGGCTCATCTCATTACCGGCTGGAGAAACGTGGAGAACAATGACAATGTGTTTCTCCTTTGGATTTTATTGAAAGGAACTTGTAGTCAATACTTCTGACGGTGACAGAGCCTTAGCATGTTTTCTCTCAGTGCCTGCCATAGAATTCTGGAGGGTTTTCATGGTTTCTGTCTATAAGTCATCATTTTGAGGGTTCTCTGTGTGAAAGATGTAGTAAAAGTTGCCTTAAGGTGATTCAGGAAAACTAGAGATCTGTGTATATTGGGCCCAAGTTAGTCATTCTCTCTAGGCAAGAAAAAAAAAATACAACTTTAGCACTGTCCTATCAGGTTTCATTCTTTATATCACGGGTTAGCGATTAACACGGAGAGTCAGAGAACAGAGTACACTGTTTGTTTTGTTTGGTCTGCAGAGATCTTTCTGCCCGTTACCATCCTAATTCCTGATAAGTATCTTTGACTCACAGCCAATGGCTTGATTGTTTCCAAAGGATAAAGAAAACAATCCTGGATGTTATAATACAGGTTTTACAGCTTCTTTAGGCAGGTGAGTGGTGTTCAAGTGAAAGTGGGTTCCACTCTAGGCCAGCTACCTCCCTCAGCCAGACGATTCTAAAGATACAGAGAAATTAAAGACAACAGTCAATCTCTTCATTTACTAGGTAGCAAATTATGATGCAGAATATTATCTCTGTGGTGCCCTGAGTCAGCTAAAGAGGCAGAAATGAAGAGTGGAACCTTAGAGCCCTTATAGTGAAAGCTCTGCTGTATGGCTTCTATGTAAGGGATGGGGTCAGGTGCCTGGTGGGCAGTGACTGGGAAGGGCAAAGAGAGACAATTTGCAGGAAGAGGATCAGAAAGTCCTACTGTTGCTCATGGCTACAGGTATAACACTTCAGTTAGACGTGTCTTTGATTTTGGTGGAAAGACTTATTTTTTGAGCTCTTCCAATTTTCCAAGCATTTCATTGAGCATTTAAAAATAAGTTTAAATTCACTTGTCAAACGTGTGGATGTAACCTATCTAATAAAAGAGAAACATGCAAACTGACCATTACCTCTGCTATGCCAACAAGCCACACCCACCAGCCAATCAGGAGCAAGTATGCAAATCAACCCAACCAAGATGGCGGTTAATTTGCATATCCAGGTGCAGAGAGAAGACTGAAGACAGTGTAGAAGGAAGCCAAGTGCTGCAGAAGGGAGTGAAGCTGCAGAGAAGCAAGCAAGTGGGGCAGGGGAGAAGGGAGGGAAGCAGGCGGGGCGGTGGAGACTGCTGCAGGAAGCCCTATTGCAGGAATCTTCCTGCAATGGGCCTCTAGTATAATTATGTTAATTTTCTAGAGTAGAAAATCAAGCTTGGAGAGATTTACTTCCCCAAGGTCACAGGTCTAGTAAATGGAGGAGGTGGAATTAAATCTCAGTTTGTACTTGACTTCAAGGCATTTTTTATTTTACTATTTAACATTTGGACCATGAAGTGGATTATAGTGCAAATGGGAGCATCCATGAGCACAAACACATTCACTCACAGGCTTTCATTGTGTTAACAAAAGGGTTTCCACAGTGGGGTGCATGTCCCCCATTGTGTACACAGGCTCATCCATTGAGAACTTTCATTTATAGTTTCATCTCAGCTTTTAAAAACTACTATTTTTTGTACATGTTGTAATAAATATACACATGC
This sequence comes from Cnephaeus nilssonii, assembly GCF_951640355.1. NCBI lineage: Eukaryota > Metazoa > Chordata > Mammalia > Chiroptera > Vespertilionidae > Cnephaeus > Cnephaeus nilssonii. The sequence goes on along the minus strand of NC_137079.1, from coordinate 57,873,534 downwards.
TATATTACATATATTATTTATATCAGATATAATATATGTAAGTGTATATGTACGTGTGTGTTTGTGTGTGATGTTTGTATGCATATATAAGATACGTGACCAGAAAGTTTGGAGTGTGCTGATATAGACCAGGGGTCAAGATAAACAGCCCATGGATCAAATCTGGGCCATAACCTGATTTTGTAAATAAAGTTTTAATGGAACATAGCCATGCTCGTTTGTTTACATATTTTCTATAGCTGAGTCAAGCTGCGACAGAGACCGCATGACCCACAAAGCCCAAACTGTTTCCCATGTGGCCTTTTACAGGAGAAGTTTGCTACCCCCTGACTTCAGTCATGAAGTAGAAGTAGACAATATAAGTTTTGAAGCAAAAGATTTTAATTTATTTATTTATTTATATTATTTTTTAAAATTTATTTTTTAAATATTTTTTTCTTTATTGATTAAGGTATTACATATGTGTCCTTATTCCCCTATTGCCCCCCTCAAAGATTTTACTTTAAATACAAATTGATATTTAATCACTGTTCTGCCTAGAAGTGGATAGAGCCCACTATCTCAGCTCAACAATCATAAATCACCTTTTTAGTGCTTGATATCTCATTACCTAAAATTCTGCATCTTATCAGCATGTTCTGTGTAAAATAGGTCATGATGAGCAGGCAGAAGAGTTAGCACAGAAAAACTAAAGGAAAATATGCAATAACAAACAAAAACAGGATACTTTTGTCCTGACTGGGTAGCCCAGTTGGTTATAGTGCCATCCTGATATGCCAAGGTTACAGGTTCGATTCCCAGTCAGGGCACATACAACAATCAACCAATGAATGCATAAATAAGTGGAACAACAAATTGATCTCTCTCCCCCTTCTTCTCTCTAAAACCAATCAATAATGATTTATTTAAAAAAAAAACAGACACTTTCCATAACAGCCTGCACTAAGCTAACTACCTGTGGCTCTGAGGCTTGCCACCTCTAATTTTACTCAGCTGAAGAAACTGCTGAATTTAAACTGTAAACTCAGTCTTGCTTGGTGCCTTAGTCAATCCAGACCAGCTTGGCCTCAACCCCACCAGCAGGTGGTTTCTGGAGTAACTCTAGGATTTGGTCTACCTGGAATCTAGATTTGCCCTCTATTGTCCCTTTGGGATGAAGTTCTAACCACAATATAGTCAGCTAGGGTTGTAGTAGTCAGTCAGCTAGGGTGGTGAAAACTTTTGTTGTTGTTTAATCCTCACCAAGGATATTGCTTTTAGATAGAGGGGAAGGGAGTCAGGGAGGGGAGAAGGAAAAGAAACAGCGCTATGAGAGAGACACATGAGTTGGTTGCCTCCTTCAACTACCAATGCTCTGACCGGGCCCGGGATCCAACCTGCTCTTGACTGGAAATAGAACTGATGACCCTTTGGTGTGCAGGCCGACTCTCTAAACACAGAGCCACACTGGTCAGGGTGGGTTGTGATAACTTTGTAACATCTACCTGCCCTCATGCCTGAAAATATCCTGTTCTGATTGTGTAGTTTCCTCCCCTGCCTTACTCAGAGCTCTCTAGAACCATGATTCTGAAACCAAAATGTGGGATGTTGAGTCTGAGTTAGTTGTCTCGTGAAATCGAAGAATGAAGTTGCGGACAAAAATCATTAGTGGAACCAAAGTTTATTGGGGAAGCCAATCCTGGGGAAGGTGCAACTGGGGTTCCAGGAGCAGGTCAGTATCCAAAGCTTCCTTTCCATGTTACAGTCAGGAGTAGTTTAGTATCCAAGCTCATTAAAGTCTAATAGCCCATGTGGGCGCAGGGATGTGCTCCCCCACAGAAACCCATTGTATGCAGGGTAGAGCAGAGAGAGAGAGAGAGAGAGAGAGAGAGAGAGAGAGAGAGAGAGAGATGGAGGGAGAGAGAGAGAGAGGAAGCGTACTCTTTTGTGCATGTATGCTTGTTAGTTCCTGAATTTTGCCTTGGCAACATCTTTCGGCTTGTTTTTTACGCCTTACTACCTTGTGATTGGTTATCTGCAAGCTGCCTGTCTTGGCAACATTCAGACATTTTAAAGTTCATGTCTCTTGGGCACGGCCTTCATTCCCCACCTTAGTAACTCAGACGAATTGGGTTCAGGTTTTACTCTCCCCGACCCGCTATGGTCCCTGTCTACCTAGCTTTCCTCTGTCTCCTCATTCCCACCACTTGGGGATCTGAAAGAGTGCCCTACTTAACCCACCAGCTCAGAAATCTTAGCAGTTAAACAGCCTGAATGGAGTACAACTGCATTTCTACTTGCCCTCAGACATTGTGCTTCGGGCTGCTCCATTCCAAAATGACCTAATCCCATGGCTAGGTTAGACTCACATTCTCCACAGATCCGCCCTCACTCCCCTTTCTCTGACAGCTCATTGTGAGGCCCCAGCAGGCCTTGCAAGGAAAACCAAAAGGGTTCTGTCTGAGGCCTTCCTAACCAGTAAACCTTGAGCATCAAATGTTTGAAACAAATAGGATAACAAAGCAAGCTACTTATGAGATAAAGCAGTCACAACTAAGGTATTTATTAAATGATAAAGCATCTTGCCTGCAAGCTCAGAGCTTTCTCAACCCCCTTCAGGACAGAGGAGCTCCTTAGAGGTCTGAACCCTCCTATCATACAGTGATCAGAGACTAAGAATTCCCTCCAGCAGTGACTCCTACACTCAGTGGATTGGTGACCTTGCAATGCCACTCCAGGCCTCACAGGCTCTCACCAGTGTCCTCAGTTTCCAAATAGGGGAATGCCCACTTACACTGGCCACAGTTCAGTGAAATGCAGCACTGGTTTCTGATTGCTACGTGACGTTATATGGCAGTGGGGCTGGCCCGATAGCCACCCCAGGTGTTAAAGGATGCCCACAGATTGTTACCTTGATTTTTGTTTGAATAACTTTGAGGGAAACTAACTATCTTTTGGGATCTAGTCCTTTCTAATTGCTGTAAAGATTCATCACATCATGGAAAATGCCTTCAAGAACGTGGCTGATTTTGTACCTGGTCTTACTCCTTCAGCTCTTGTTTCTCTAGCCAGGCAGATGCTTCAGTACATAAATCAGATTAGATTTATTTTCTGATTAAAATCTCTCATAGTTTCCCATAGTAATCATTAAAGCACTTACGGCTCTGCACAGTCTGGCCGTACCTGCCTCTTCACACTCTTTGCCTTCTCCATGCTTTGGGCACATTGACCTTCCATGCTCATTTCTACCTCAAGGCCTTTGCAGTTTCTGCTTCCTCTGCCTGGATATATGCTTTTCCCCAAGATATTTGTGTGACTGGCTCAATCTTATCACCCATGTCTTAGTACCGACGTCATCTCCTTAGAGAAGACTTCTCTGACCACCCACTAAAATAGATACCCCTCAAGGCCCACTCTCTCTCTCTCTCTTCTGCCATGACCTTATTTTATTGTTTTCATAGCACTTATTACTCTTCATATTTATGTTATTTATACTACTTACCTCATTTCATTTGATTGTTTATTTATTATTCACTTATTTATTTATTCATGTCCACATTCCAACAAGAATATGTTCCATGCAGGAAGAATTTCCTTTGTCTTGTTTACTACTTTATATTCAGATAATAGTAGTGTGCTTTCAATAAATATTTGTGGACAAATGATTGAATAAATAAATGAGGCAATGACTAGTTTTGCCACTACTTCTTCCATCACTTATTCATCTTCCAAAAAGTATTTCATCTCCATGAGATTTTTAGGTACATCCTCTCAACCAGGCCTCACATTTCACATATACCACTTAGAAAGCCCTTACATTAACTTTGAAGTAATGGTCTGCCATGTCTCTGTAGAAAAATAGGAAACTCAACTGAACAATCCTATAATTCTAGTTTTTCTAACTTCCATTTAATTAAGCTGTTCACAATTATTAACAAGAAGCCCCCAAAACTTCCTCTGCAAAATACCTACATATTTTTACAAATTTATAAAATTAAATAATGGAGGTGAGAAGGCTATGAAAAGTTTAAAGTATTGTACTAATTAAAATTATATATATATGTATTTCAGAGACATTTTCTTTTATGATTTTGAGAAATGTGCTATATCAAAAGATACTATTTTGATAAAACATGGTAGCCAATAACAATTTTCAAATGTGTCTAAACCATACATTATTAATTGATTTTAGTGTAGTTGGATTCAACCAGAACCACATTGAGTAATAAAAGGAATTTATTATAAGGATTTGACTTTATGCAGTTATGGGAGCTGGTTTAGAAGTATGTTGACCTAGTGGCTAGTGCTGGGCCCAAGTCACCTGGAAGAGGTTAGAAAAGGAAAAATAGCATGAAGGTGGGAGGTCAAAGACGAAGTGAAGACCATGAGGAGAAACTGGAAGTTGTGTCTGTCTTCCCCTGGAACTCACACTGGTCTTTGCTTCTAAGCTTCCTACTTCATAATAAGGGTGAATGCAGAAGAGCTGCTGCACTTTGCCATGGAGAACTGAAGAAGGAGATCTTGGAGTTGCTGGAAGAACTGAGGCCTGGATATTGCCCCGTGCCAACAAGGTGATCAGGCGAGTCTGTGACACTGTGCATGACCTGAGTTGCAACAGCGCCTGACTTCACCCGATCTTCCCTGTGTAGGCTGCTGCTCTCCTTCCACCTTGTAAATCTTGAATAAACTTCTCTTTTGGCCCATCCTAACTCAAACCATGCAAGGAATCATAGTCCCCACTTATGTAATTTCACACAATGCCAAGTCATCATAGTAGGTAGCAGATTTTATTAAGCTCTACAGTCCCTAAATTGAAGCTCATGGACTCCAGATAGGCCTGGGATTTCAGGTAGTCTAGACCAAGCACGTCAAACTCAAAGGCTAACACGGGCCAAATAAATGAAACATGCGGCCTGTGGGCCACTAGTTTGACATGCTTGGTCTAGAGTTTACCTCCAGCTAGCAACTCACCTCTGGGAGGTCACTTAAACACTTGACCATAAGATACTGCATTGATTAATTAAGAGCATTTAGATGCTATCTCTAAATGGCTTTCTAACACCATGATATCTAACTCTAGGATTTACCTTCTTCTTATTTTTTTAATTGAAAAGAAATGAGTTTAGAAAGTTCAACCAATGAACAATTTCTTTGATGATAAATGTGTAGACCTAGATGCTAGTTCTAAATCTGTGAAGTTTTAAAACACTTATACTTTTTTTGGAGAAACACACTGACCTCTTTGTGGAAGAAATGACATGATGAGTGAGACTTGCATCAAAATAATAAGGGATAAAAGCAAGTGCCAGGGAGGGAAGGGAGTAAATGTGAAACACAATAGGCCATAAGTTAATAATTGCTTAAGTTCATAATTGTTAAATGTGGATAATGGGTTCATTACACTATTCTTTTTATTTTAGTATATGTTCGAATTCTCTATTATGAAGTGTTTATTTAAAAATTGCAGGCAAAGTTTTGGTTGTTTCATATTATTTAATAATTGACTAAGAAATATGAGATGTGATTATTTTATTGTAAGATTCCTGGGAAGACAGAGCCTTCTGCACATATGATAATTTATATTGACTGGTCCCTATAAATTATTCTCCTCCCACCTCCTCCGGTTGCAGCCCCAGGCCTGGGAATATTTGTTCACTCACACAGCAGAATATTAAAACGTTCAACGTGCAAAATGTAATACAATCCCTGTTTTCAATGAGGTGCTTCACCCTTGCCCCCGAAGAGACTTTTAGGTCCAACTTCACCAGAGAATAAACCTCCCTGCCTCATGTTTGTGTTGGAGGGAAGAGTCATCCAGCCAAAAGAGTCAGGCAGGAGTGGATTTGGAATTCTACCTGTTTCTTCAAATGAGTCCTGTTTTATCAGCCCCCTCCCGCATCTCAGCCTGGCTGGCTGGGGCCTGGGGTGGGAACTGACTTAGGCCGATGGGACCCTGCTTTTTGGACTCCATTGAGTCAGTTGGAACTAATACTTGGAATTTCCATCTTCTAAAATGTTGTTGACATATCATCTCATCTACAGTTCTTTTTTTGTTCTTATTAATTGGTGTTATTTTTATCCTTTTTTTTTTCTAAATTTTAGGGCTTAGTGGGTGTTAGAGATAAATGCGTTTATTTAATCCAGTCCCTTTAGCTGGAAATCCCTGCTTGAGTATGTCAGCCCAGATTACTGTATCCCCTTGTTTTCATATAACTCATTTCAGGTGTCTTACGTGGATCTACAATTCATCCTTTCTTCCTCATAAGTTAACTGGCCGTGTATCTTGAGCAATGCCCGCCTGGATTTGCAGTACCTGTCAGGCTCACCTGCTGGATCAGATTCCTACTTTCCGAGTCTTTTGATCAGTCCTGTCTCTCCTGGCATGAGTAATGCTACACTGGATAGAATTTTTATTCTAGCTTAACCAAATTATTTTGATTATTTCCATCAAAAGCATCCAGACATACTACAGAAGAGTACACTTATCTGTGTTTAAAAGCAGAAGCCAGAGTAATTCTACCACCTGGCAGGTTACAGCCAAATCCAGTTTAAGCAACACAAACAGCTTGAGGGAGTTCAGTTGGGTATATTTGCAGGCTCAGTGAAAGGGGACTTTTTCTTACACAGAGCAATAATTCCTTCTGGTAATTTTCTTAGCAGTATACTAGTATAAGGCATCTTGGGAATGAGTGAAATGCTTGCACAGGTGAAGGGGACAGCTCCCTTGCATAGATATGGTGGAGAGGTAAGGCCAGGAAAAGGAGGAGCCAAGGGATCAGTAGGAACCCTGGGAAGTTTCACAGGACTCAGCAGAATGGGGCCCCTTTTCCCACATCCTACCTCACGTAGGTATTCATGCTCAGACCACAATCCTAACTCACATGAAATCTGAAAGGAGTTGTGATCCTGTGCCAATTTGAAAAGCTACACTTGGAATGTATACTTTAAAATATTTGTTTTGATTTAGACAGTGGTCATCACTATAAAGAGAGTGGTTTTGACTTAGCAATTTAGGTCAAGTATTTAAATGCAGAAAGCCCCCATATTCAGAGGATCTATTTTTACTTGATAACTTCTCATTGCAAGATAGGGATAAGGCCTCTGATAATAACACTGACTGATTTTCTTCACTTCTTCCTCCTCTGTTTTTTTTTTCTTTTCAATTATTATTATTTAACATTCATTGATTTCCTGATATTTGAGATAAAAAGGGGATAAGACATAGTTCCCTGTCCTCAAGAGCTTACAGTCAATATAATAACATTTAACTTTGAGATTGTTATTCAGTTAAGAAGAGGAGGAAATACTTTTTAAGAACCCATATTTTCATTTTCCTCTTATATAAAATTGTATTCTCCATTCTCTGCTTCACTTTGTTTCTGTGCAAAACATTGTCATTGTCACATACCACTCACATTTGCTCAACTCCTTTTTTCCCCCCCACAGAGGGATGTGTCACCTTTGTTAGTCATTAATTAGGAAATCTTCCTCAAACCACCTATCCTTTTCCTGTATGTGTGTGTGGGGGGAGTGTTACTCTTCCTTTTTCTTGACATACAACTGACTGTAAATGAACGTCTCATCTGTTTCACATTTCTGTGTGCAAGACTCATGAGGTTTGAGTTGGTTTCTTCCATTATCTTAATTGAATCCATCTTCTACATATAAACATTTTTAAAGGAAATGTGAATTGTGCAAGGGAAGGCCAGGGCCTGGAGGTTGAGGCCTCTTTTTATTATTAACTGGCTGGGTTTCCCATGCTACTAAGGCATGCTTTTGCCTCAGTTTCCCAATCTTGAGAATTCCCTTTGGAGTAATGGCTCTGTTTATTGCATAGCTGTTGGAGATAAGAAAGGAGCTACATAAACAGGCATGGAATGTTGCCATTTCTGTTTAAACTACTTTCAAGATTGTGGGACATCACAAAATATGTCTCCTCATTGCCATAAAGCAGAGCAAGAATATGTCATGTTTTGTATTTCTTCTGTGTACTTCAATGTTTGTTTTGAATTTTTAATTGGCTTCATTTCTTTATTGTTATTCTGAGGGAAGTTATATTGTTCGGGTGAGGAAAAATAAGCATAAATGAGTCCAGCTTGTGGAGGTAACTTTCTTGGTTTATAGTTTTCTTTTTTGGCCCTTTCACACTACATTTTGCTTCTATATTTTTATATTATTTTCCACCTGTTAGAGGTAAAAATAACTTTAATAAGTCTGACAGTGAGGTAATTTTTTTCTTCTTGTTCATATAGACAATAAAAATTATCTAGGTCCATAGATATTTGCAGGAGATAAAATTAAGGGATAATTCTTCTTCCTCTATATTAATATTTTTTTCTTGTGAATCTACTTAGTTCAGAGCTATAATTGTTTCTCCTTTATTTTTTTCTACCTTAAGAGGAAAATCTGTTCCCAAAAAATAGCAGTCATTGATCATAGATTCTTCCTCCTCCTCCTCCTCTTCCTCCTCCTTCTTCTCATTTCTTCTTCTTCTTCTTCTTCTTCTTCTTCTTCTTCTTCTTCTTCTTCTTCTTCTTCTTCTTCTTCTTGTCTTAATCAAGAGACAAAGTGTAGAAAAGCAAGTAAGAATTTATTGACTGCAGCAAAAATATACTTAGGACAGTGAAACAAGGAAGGGCTTAGAAGAAACAACTGAAGAGCTTAGGCTGGGCTTCTTTGACTCACTGGGAAGTCAGAGAAGGGGGCTTTGGAGAAAGATTCAGGGGCTTAACTCAGGATTAGCTGCCACTGCCTATTGCTCCCTTGGTTATAAGTCTGGTGGGGTCCCTTGGAGTTTAGGAGATACATGCCTGTTGGGAGACAGGGAAGGGAATGGCATGGACATGCTTCCTGGAGGGAGAGGACCAATCATGGATTCCTTATTTGATAAAATTGAGGATCACTATAATGCCTTAAGAATATTATTCAACATGTCAAAATCTTATTTATGCACAGATTTTTTCAAGAAATTTCATAAAATCATGTATATCCTTCTCTACAAAGCAGTCAGTCATCTTTAAAAATATTAATTGGATGATATCTTTTCTCTCCTTAAGATCTTATGTAGGTTTTTTATTGCATTTAGAGTAGAATGTAAACTACTTCTTGTACCTTCAAGGCCCACAGTCATTTGATCCTAGCCTACCTTTGCAGTGTTATCTCTCCCAATTTTCTTTTGTTTACTCTAAGTTATTGATTCATTTTTTCACTTGACAAAAAAGGGGACCTAATATGTATTAGGCACTGTTCCATACACTGCAAATACCACCGAGAACAAGTGCAGCAAAGTCTTTGCCCATATGGAATTGGTATCCTAATGGGAAATAGATAATAAACAAAACAATATGGAATATGTTAAGAATGCATCCAGTAAAATCAAATGCAGCAGGCACTGCAGGGCAAAGATGGAGGAAGATATCTTTGGTTTGGGTGGATAGGAGAGATTTCTTGAAGGAGATACCATTTTAGAGAAGGGGTCATTGAAATTAGGATAAAGCATAAGATGTAGTGGAAGAGCATTCTAAGCGAAGGGAATAATAAGTACAAAGGCCTTGGAGTAGAAATGAATTTGTGAACGTGAGGGACAACAGGAATGGGAGTGGGGAATGTTAGTGCAAACGATGAGAGAGGGAGAATTGGGGATTAGATTATAGATGTAGGCAGAACAAGATCATGGGAGAACTTGCAGGCAAGGAGCTGGATTTTATTCTGTGTATGTTAGAAATAGACTCTAAAAATGTAAGAGAGGAAGCTGAGGGGGGTGTGTGGATGTGGCGATTGTTGTAGTTGTATACGTGAGAGATGATGGTATCTGGAACTGGAAAAATACATTAGATTTTGGAGAAATTTTTGGATTATAAAAAATATTTTAAAAAAATATATTTTATTGATCTTTTACAGAGAGGAAGGGAGAGGGATAGAGAGTTAGAAACATTGATGAGAGAGAAGCATCGATCAGCTGCCTCATGCACACCCCCTACTGGGGATATGCAGGCAACCAAGGTACATGCTCTGACCTGAATCAAACCTGGGACCCTTCAGTACTCAGGTTGATGCTCTATCCACTGAGCCAAACCGGTTAGGGCTAAAATATATATATATATATATATATATATATATATATATATATATATATATATATACTTTTAAGGTTGACCCAAAAGTATTATTATTGCATTTGATATAGTGTTTAAGCAGTGGTGGTGGTGGTGGTGGTGGTGGTGGAGACTAAGAATGACTACTAAATTTTTAACCAGAGCAGCTGGATAAATGGAGCTTACATTTACTAAAATTAGAAGTATTGATGGTAGATCATGATTTGAGGGGAAAGCAAGGGTTTTGTTTTGAATATGTGGAGTTTGAGCAGCCTATTAGAAATCCATTTAATGTCGTGGCAATTCAAAATGTAAATTTGGAGCTTATTGGAGAGTCTACTACTGGGATATCTAGATGGTATTTGAAGTGGAAACTGGATAAAATCAATGAGGGAGTTGATGAAGATAGAAGAGAGGGCAGAAGAGGTGAAATTGCTTATAAAGGAGACTACAGAGAATCATTAGCTGAGGCAGAAAGAAAACTGGAAGTTTAATGCTCTGAAAATCAAGTGAATAGACTTTCAAAGGGGAGGAAATAATTAACTGTCAAATACTGTCAACTATGCCAAGTGAAGTGAGGACTGTCTTGACAACTGGATTTGGCAATATGGAGCCACTAGTCACCTTGACAAGAGCAAGTGAAGTATAGTGGTGGAGTTGAAATGAACAAATTGTTGTTGTTAGCAATTTAGCAGCTGGCTAAGAAATATATTGAATGCAAAAAACAAGCACACATACACAATATTTTTGTGCTTAGCAACATACTAGTGTTAAGATTAAAATAGCTGTGGTTGCAAGAGTTTAATGTCTTTGTTAGGTTGCATGAAACTTGAGTTTATAAAATACAGGAAGTGGGTTCTTGAGATACAGGTGTTTAGATTCACGGAAAGTAGGGGGTAAAGAGAGTGTACACAATTTCCATGACCACATGGTCTGAGTTCAAATCCTTGCTCTTCCAGCTGTGTGACCTTCACTCAGTTAGCTTCTTGAGTTTTGGTTTCTTTGCATAAATTAGGAATAATATTGACTATATCAATAAATTGCTGCTAAAATTTATTTACTGGATTAACATATGCGAAGGGACTAGTGGCACATTCACTTAGCTTTCTTCTCTAAAGAGTTACAGAAAAGTCCAGTGATATAACTGTGTCATTTGTGCTGAAGCTCATGCCAAAGAGAAAGACTTAAGCTTAAGTGTCCTTAGATTTTTTTTTTAACCTGGAGAAATAAAAATAGTTTAATTAAAAATGTCAACTTCAGCTTCATCCAAGTGTGAGTTAACTAATTGTGTAGAGAACTCTTTTCTTAGAAAGGGACTGTACTAGTGTTTTCTTTTTAAAGAATCTCTCTCTCTTTCTCATTTCTCTTAATCCTTCTGTACATTTCTCTCTTTTTTTTTTCTTCCTGATTTCTACTTCCTTTTATTTTCTTATTCTACAAATAATACCTGTAGATTTCAGGGAGAAAATGAGATTTTATTTTTTATTTTTTTAAATTTCTTTATTGATTAAGGTATCACATATTTGTCCTCGTCCCCCCATTCCCATCCCACACCCCTCCCCACACATGCCCCCACCCCCCTGTTGTCCTTAACCGCTGGTTAGGCTCATATGCCTGCACGCAAGTCCTTTGGTTGATCTCCCCCTTTACCCCCACCCTTCCCTACCCTCCCCCTGAGGCATGACAGTCTGATCCATGCCTCCTTGTTTCTGGGTCTGTTCTTGTTCATCGGTCTATGTTGTTCATTATTTCCCCTAGATGAGTGAGATCATGTGCTATTAGAAATACACTTATAAGAACCGAAAATGAGACAAGCAATAATGGTTATGGTGACAGGCAAATGAATCAGTGTGTAGTGAGTTTCTTTCTGGGCCAACAGTTCTTTTGAGACCCAATTTCAATGTCCAACAGTTCCTTATGTGTACATGTCAGCACCGACATTTCAGTTCTGGATGGTGGACAAATGGCAATGCAGGTCCGACTCTGTCCGGTTTGGTCCTGGGCAATCTGCAGTGATGCACAGCTGCTAACTGCTAGTATGGGAAGGCCACATCAGCGTCTTCCGTCTCTGGACTGCTTCTCTTCTGTCTTCATGGCTGGAGTAGTCCTGACGATTCCTCTCTTGCAGGAATCCACATGGTCTCGGAGTTGTTTTCTGAAAATATACAAACATATTCTCGACCAAAGGTTAATAAAGGAATATTTTCTATAAATTTGACTGGGGATCCTTTTTCAATTTTTGCCCAAATGATTTTCCTCTGGCTTGTTTTGTCACCTTGTGTGTTTTTCATGGGTGTCTTGCTTTTAGTCTTACAATTAATTTTCTAAAGTATTAATTTTCTAGATGTAATTTACTTACAGGATATTTTTCCTTACATGATATTCCTCTACTATTCCCTCCTTTTTTGATTTAAATGTTAGGAGGCTTTTGAAAATTTTATAATGTATTCTTGATGGCTTTTAAATTTTATTTTTTTGCACTATAATATTACTGTTTTAGGTTCATTATATGGTGCACACTTTTATCATGAGATGAAGTACCAATAAAAATTTTAGTTGACTCTTTAAGAACACCTTTTTGTCTGGTACAATTAATTTTTCTAGAATATTCACTTGTTTCAACTAGCCAATTTAAATTTGCCTGAAAACTTGACTACTATTTTACTGTCAAATTTATTACTCTAACAATAATCTTGTTTTACCCTGTAAATATTGGTGGAAGGGATTATTTGCCTTCTTGAGTAGGTCCTGAGCATTCCTTGTGGTAGGCTGGATTTAGATATCGTAAACCCCCTTCCCCACACCATGGGTACAAGGCAACTCAAACAATTCTTGTTGGAGTGAGAGGGCAGCTGCTGTCGGCCAAGTCTCTGTCGGTCACCTGGGTCCTGATCTGAGCTGGGCATGGGAAGCACAAAGCAGCCATGGGGGCAGGAGACCTCCCTCAGAAGGGGCTAGGATTCAGGCCCCTGCAATGTTGGGGGGGTGAGGGTCTGTGCCCCACCTCTGTTGATCCCCAAATTCTCTCCTGCTGGCCCCTCTGCGACTGTGCCTGTCTTAGGTTGTTCCTTCCTTGAGGAATCTTACCCGTCTCTGGCTAACCAGCCATCCTCCGGGGCCAAGCAGGGTGACGTGAGGTTCAGTTTTGTCTCCTTGGTAGCCTATGCCCCCGTGGCCTCCATGCCCAGCACCTGCCTTGGGATCCCCTCGCCTGCTGGCGGGGCCCCAGCACTGATCACATATCTTTTGGAACCCGGGTTTATTCTCCAGGGAGGGCTCAGTTCGCCCTACTGGGTGAGAGACAGATCCATGGCACCAGTCATCATGAGACTTCAACCTCGACAGAGAGCTCATACATAAAGACACATTTTTAATGCTTCCAAAGAATGCTCAACTATGAGGTTATGAGATGAAAACATAGATTATGATCTTCTTTTAGGATGTAATGTAGGCAAATCACATAAGCTTACTCTGCTCTTCTTCTACATTCTCTAAAATGGGAATAACATGACATCTCCTTACCAGACAGGTGCAGTGTGATGACTGGGTAATGTTCCACAGCCAGTGAAGATGAAAGTCATTCTGATAAACTCCAAGGAAAGAGCTTTTATAAACTTCATGACAAAGTTCTCTTTTTTGTATATGAAAGAATGAGCTTTGCCAACAGATAGGATCTGTACTTTCTAGAAGAAGTTCAGGAGTTGACTGACAGTCAACATTTCCATATAAGATACACAGGTACTGTGATGCACTGTTTAAAGCTGGTCCTTCAGGGTCAGTGTCTTTTGTGTTACCTATATTGGCTGTAAATGACCTTTTACTACTGTTTCTCTAGTAGTAAAAAAAATTTACAGATTTGGACTATAGTTTAATATTAAATTTGCCTTTTAAGACCAATGTCAAAGATGCAACTATTTTTTTTTTTACTGTACTGAGAAAATGAACTGATGCTCCTCAAAAATGACTTAAGGCAAGAAGACATTATAAAGGCTCTTCTATAATCAGATTAGAAGAAAGTAGAGACCACATGAATGCCACATGAGACCATCTAGTTATTTCCTGAGATACTGGTTTAGATTCCTAAGTAATAAAACAGGAAATAACTGTAGTTTTTTATTTATTTGCTAGGATAAGGATATTTGTGTAATAAAATTTGTATATGTATTTATCATCTATCAGGAGGTTATTTCCTATTGAAAGGTATGAAGATTTTAACTTTTCCGCATTCTACTCCTTGAAAATGGAGTGTTCCCTTTGCTATCTATTCATTCCATATTGCTGATAAATACACTGTACTTCCTAAACAAAGTTGGAAATTTTATATTGGTTCTTAAAACCTTATATTGATATACCTTTCAGAAGTTATTAATTTTGGTACTTTAAACTATTACCTAGAATCAATATGTTTGCATTCTAATATCCATATGACTCCTTACTGATTCTATAGAGAGCTATATTATTAATAGCAAATAATATTCAATAGTGTTTTATTAAATACTAGAGGCACGGTGCACGGCATTCGTGCACTGGGGGGAGGAGGGGTTGGTTCTCTCAGCCCAGCCTGCACCATCTTGCAGTCCAGGACTCCTCAGCAGACATCCCCTGAGGGGTCCTTCGTACTGTTGCAGGGACCGGAGAGGCTCCTGCCACCGTGCTCACCAGCTGTGAGCCCAGCTTCTGGCTGAGCGGCACTCCCCCTGTGGGAGTGCACTGACCACCAGGGGGCAGCTCCTGCATTGAATGTCTGCCCCCTGGTGGTCAGTTCATGTCATAGCAACTGGTTGTTCCGCCATTCAGTCAATTAGTATATTAACCTTTTACTGTATAGGACTGTACTTAATCTGCTCAATAGTCCCATGTGTTAGGTAATTATTCCTATTTTACAGATGAAGTAACTGAGGCACAAAGTAGCTAAATAACTTGTTCAAGGTCCAAAAATTAGAAGTGTTACAAGCAATCTAGCTCCAAAATTTATATATTAAACTACTCTGCTATATTGCCTCCATATCCTATATAATAAAAGCCTAATATGCTAAGTGTCCGGCCATCCAGTAGGCCGTTCAACCAATCAAAGTGTTATATGCTAATGATATGCTAAGGCTGCTCTACTGCTCACTGTGATGTGCACTGACCACCAGGAGGCAGTCGACCAGTCAACCAGTTGCTATGATGTGCACTGACCACTAGGGGGAAGATGCTCAGACTGGTAGGTGAGCTTGCTGCTGGGGTCCAGCCAATTGGGACTGAGTGAGATGGGCCAGACACGCCCTGGAGCCCTCCCGTGGTCCCTCCCCGGCTGGCCAACCTCCCCCATCCTTCCCCAGCCCTGATCATGCATCGGTGGGGTCCCTCGGCCTGGCCTGCACTCTCTTGCAATCCAGGACCCCTTGTGGGATATCAGAGAGCCAGCTTTGGTCCGATCCTGCAGGCCAGGAAGAGGGACCCCACTGGTGCACTAATTTCATGCACCGGGCCTCTAGTACTATATTATAATGTACTAGAGGCCCGGTGCATGAATTCGTGCATGGAGGGGGGTCCCTCAGCCCAGCCTGCACCCTCTCCAATCCAGGACCCCTCTTGGGGGATGTCCAACTGCCGTTTTAGGCCCTGTGGGATATAGCAGACAGATATCCTTCATGCAATCCGGGACCACTAGCTCCTAACTGCTCACCTGCCTGCCTGCCTGATTGCCCCTAACCACTCTGCCTGCCTGCCTGATCACCCCTAACCCCTCTGCCTGCTGGCCTGATCTCCCCTAACCCCTCTGCCTGCTGGCCTGATTGCCCCTAACCCCACTGCCTGCTGGTCTGATCACCCCTAACTGCCCTCTCCTGCCAGCCTGATCGCCCCTAACTGCCTCTGCCTTGGCCCTTGCCACCATGGCTTTGTCTGGAAGGAGGAACGGATGACCGGAAGATGTCTGGTTGACCCAGTCTAATTAGCATATTACCCTTTTATTAGTATAGAAATCTTATTTACCTTATTTTTTAAAAGAAGTTTAGCCCTAGCCAGTTGTGCTCAGTGGATAGAGCGTCGGCCTGCGAACTGAAAGGTCCCAAGTTCGATTCTGGTCAAGGGCACATGCCTGGGTTGTGGGCTCGATCCCCAGTGGGGGACTTGCAGGAGGCAGCCAATCCATGATTCTCTCTCATCATGGATGTTTCTATCTCTCTCTCCCTGTTCCTCCCTCTCTGAAATCAATAAAAATATATTTAAAAAAGAAAAAGTTTATAAAGTTCTTTGTTGCCAATTCAAGATCTCAAACATGGTTTCAAATCATCTCAAATTGCTTTTGTGTCAAAACTGACTTACCCTCATTTCTTCTTGCATAGAAACCTAAATACCCTCATTCCTTCTCATTTTACAGCTCTTGTTTTCTCTTCATTTTAGTTGATTCTGGTGATTAAAGAGAATTGTTCATCTGCAACAAAAGCAAAGACATTCCTGCCGATAGCAAAAAATGACAGCTGAAACAGCATTTAAAGTACATCTTGAATAAATGTTCAAAAGCATGGCCTTAGGGCAATTTCCTGTTTTACTGGAAATTCTACTTTGCTGGTGTCTGATAAAATTGTATGAACAGTGGAAGCTTAATTCTCCAAGGCATGGTCTATGAAGCATTTGACAGCTTATCTGATGAAACCCACCCTACTACCAGTTCAGGGAGATCATGTGCCCCTCATGAAGTAAGCCTAGTCAGAATGGCTCTCATAGCCTTGGGACTGATGTTATTAGTTCCTCAATGGACTGATCAGTGTTTTGTTGACTTATTTCCTAGCAACTGTACACATGCTTGACACACCAAACATTTTCTATCTTGTATAACCAATCCACTGTTGAAAATGACTTGCTTGTGTGTGGAAATCTTATTAGAGCTATTTAATATTTTGAGCCATTCAGGTGATTCAATAAATCTAGACAAAATTAAATCACTACTTATATGAGATTGGATGAAGTATCAGTTCAAGCCCACAATTAAATGTTCCACTTTTGTAAACTATTGCAAAATAAAAAATCATTGTTAAATGGAGTGCCAAGTGGATGACCCCAGTAAAACTTGCTCTAAAATACTGTCATTGCACAAGTTAATAATACATTAACATTAATAACTCTTAAAATTCAAGTACAATTCCTTAAGATTTTCTACCGCAGACCCAATGATATATGCCTATTCTGAGCTTCACTAAAGTGAGAATAAACAAGTAATTTTTTCTGTCAAAGAAGCGAGTTTAGGCAACTACCTAAGGGAGTTTGGCCCCATGACTTGCAGCTCCCCTAGGGGCCACCATTTTGAAATGGCAAAGGTCAACCCCTTCCTTTAAATTAGCCAATCATGCAAGAGTCTGAGCCTAAGCTCTTCCAATCAAGAGTGAGGGAAAGATCACGTGCATAAGGAATAAAAGCCCAAGCAGAACACTCCCTCAGGGTACGTGCTGCCAGACTCTGTGTTGGTATGTACCCTTCTGCAGGAGTAAAGATATTTGCCTTGCTGTCTGGCTCCTGAGTATGCTTTGTGTTTTACCAGGACCCCTGATTTTGGGGGCTCACCTTATTTCTAACAATTTGGGAGCTCGCCTAGTTTCTAACACTAACCTTCAAAGTTTATAATTACATACATAACCAGTATCAAGAGTCTTTGAACTATAGGTAGTTGCTAGAAGTTACAGGTGTGCTTGTAACTTGTATCAAGTGCTAATCGGTACTGACCAGCTAGATTAGAGAGAGAAATACTTGTGATCTTATGTAAACCTGTTCCTTCCAAAATGGTTTAAACAGTATCCTTTAAAGGGGTTAAACCATCCCAGAACCAAACTGGACAACCAAACAGAACTTTTGGGTTCCTCATAGAATTGTTTCTCACTCAATGAGGCTTTGGTGTGGTGTCATGTTATAGGGGAAAAACATGAAAATTTTGGCTGTACTTACTACATAAATGCTGTAGAAAATGTTATTTCTCACATCACACAGTGTCCTCATTGTGAGAAAACCCGAGAAATAGTACTCTGAGGTCTCAGAATTGTTCTGCTTTTGAATCACTGGTTACTTTTTGCCTAATGAACAATGTTAAGAATGTAATTGTTCTTTCTCTTCTGGGCAATGTAAAACCAAAGTTGCAGACCACCACTAGAACATGCCCCAGAGTTTCTGATGAGCATTTTACACACTGACCATCTCATCTATTCTTGGGATGTTTTTCCTCTTTTACTTATTTGACCATGAATGGTATCTACCTTCAGGGTGTGTGTTTCTGAGACACCTGAAATTTTGTAAGAGAATGTCAGGGTCTAAATATATGTTAAAATTAAGCACCTCAGTTGTTCACATGACAAGGTGATTCTTGTGATAGTATGGCAAGGATGAAGATAAGAATGAAGACACAGTTATTAATAATCATGAAAATCTGAGAAATTTGGTTACACAGAAAAATTTATTTGCTGGCTCTGTATCACTAAGGAAATGATTTAACTTCATTGAGCCTCCATTTCTTTTTTTTATTATTTTAATGAGAAAGATAATATTCCATACAGTTGTTATGAATATGTGATGAGATAATTCACTTATTTATTCAACCAGTACAATTGCTACTATACACTATATGGTGTATATATATCGTATATGTATATACATAACAAACTGTTCTGCATGCCGGAACAGAACAGAAAACAAGATAGATAAGGTTCCTTCTCTTCAGAAGTATATATTCTCCCAACAGGAGGCAGAAAATAAATACACAAACTAATAAGCAAACAAAATAATTTCAGATGGTAGAAAACGCTGTGATAGAGAAGTTGGTAATACAAGTCTTCTTGAGAAGGTGACATCGAGCTCAGACCTCAGACCTACCATTAATTTTATGTAGCAGAGGGAGAAGCATTTCAAAGTAGTTCAGGCAAAGGCATCAGCAAATTCAAAGGCTGTGAGGTGTAAACACAATTGTTCCCATCAAAGAACAGAAGGAAGGTCTCCATGCTGAGCACGGTGAGTGAGGACAGAAGAGTTGAAAAAGAAAGAGAATATATATGGCACTTTCTCTGTGCTTGGCGTATGTTCTTAGATGGTAAATGTCAATTACCGTGAGGCAACATTTTTAAGCAAAGACTGAAAAACAGAGATTGCTTAAAATTATTTGCCATTTGGAGGTGAAAAAAAACAACACTCCATTTAGTTCTGCCATGAGCCAAGACATAAAGAAAGGTAAGGGATAAAGTGGGGCAACGTTAGCTCCCTAAAGAGACAGTCAGGGTTTGTTCCCTGAGCATGGGCGTAAAGCAGGAGCTGTGTAAAGGTGCCTACAGGTGTCATCAGTATACTTCCAGAGTCCACACAAAGTCCCGACTCCTGGTGAGGACACAAAACTAGGACTGAGAGCTAAAGTGAGTTTGTCCTCAGCCCCACTTCTTCAATAACCAATTCTCTAGCCAACTGAGCTCCATTTCCCCTTCTGGTAAAGGTAATAAAAGAGAATCATAATACAGCTTGTCTTTCAGGTGCTTGATAACTATTAAGACAAGACTTGCACACAGGGAAAAAAAATGAAAAATTACTACAATGCAATAGGAATGATGACTACTTTCTGCAACAGCTGAATAATAGTATGCAGTGAATGGCATGTTTTACTAACACTAACTTTGAGGTATACAGGGAAAAGTCTGTACTAAATAATCCTTTAGAAAAGCAATAGCTATTTATTACATTAATTAACACAATTGTAAGGGAGCTTAGGGAGAACATGAAGACATTTGATTATTTTAAACCATTTAAACTATAGCTAGCATCTTGAATAGCTTCAAATTCTCAAGTGGCTTTTTTTTGTTAAATGAGAAAAGTCTAGTAGTCAAACCTGTGTAGCTGAACTATTTATAAAAGGCATTCAGAATTAGGTCAAAGTCTTTTTTTCAGCATCAACAGGGTGGGCTTTACCAATGATGAATATGCTCTGTGTTAGAAAACTTCTGATCTCAACCCAGAGAAACAAAGCAACGATTAAAATGTCACTGCTCTTATACAGTTCTGCTTCAGGCTACAGAAGCTTGTATCTTCCCGAGAGCCCTGGAACTTCACTGTAGAGAGCACTCCCACCCCTTTTCCCTCAACAGTGTCTAAGGGGCCAAAGCGAGCATTTGTTGCTGGTGTTTAGTAGAGTCTGATGCCCTGCAACTGAGGGCTTTTCACCAGCCGCCACAACCCACAATCTCATGAGAAAATACGGCAGAATTCCCCTCAAATTCCTAGGAGTAGATACAGATGTGGAAGGAAGGAGGTTAATTATTTCTCACTGTAGAGAAAATTTAGCAAAGTGACAGAGACAGGACAAAGGACAAGAACCAACAGGCCTGTTTCCTGATGTGGTTTCTGGGTGTCTATGTGCGCTTTAATGAGATAAGAACCATCTGGAAGTTGTTGGACAGTTGACTTCGGGATTTTGGTCTTATTTCTCCATTGTTACTGTTGTTGTTGTTGTTGTTGTTGCTATTTTAATTTATTTTATGTAGAAAAATAACAGCTAGAATGGTCCTTGAGATTTTTGCTTTTAACATTCTCCTCTAAAATCTCAGAACTTTCACATGAGGCCATAAAGTTAATTTATCATGAGGTTCTGAAAACAGGCAAGCCTTTGTTGATTAGCATTCTGTAGAGAGTTAGAATTTGCTTTGGTTATTTAAATCTATTAATATTACCTTAAAAAGAAGACCAAACCTAGCCTTAAAACTTCATGTAATCCAGTGATTCTCCTCAAACAACAAATACATTCATTTGGCTTTTTTACAGGGTGGGGCAAAAGTAGGTTTACAGTTGTGAGTATGCAGAACACAGAATTTACTCTTGTATTATTATTTATTAATTATTTTATTATTTTTAATACAAATAACTGTAAACCTACTTTTGCCCTACCCTGTACAAAATGTTGAGAAGCTAACACCTGCAGGTTTATGTTTATAAAAGGCTGTAACTTTTAAAAAATTCAAAGTATTTCCTTTAGTTATAATTTGTTGAGAAAATAAAAATTAAGTGGTTGTTTTTTTAAAAAAACACACACAAAATTTACTTTGTAAAGATGAGTCTTCCTAACAGGACTTTGAAATCATGAGACCCAGCATTAGCCACTTGAGATTTTCCATGCTGCTCAACCTGATAGGAGCTCCAAGATCTAGTAATGTGGGTGAGTTTCCATGGTTTATGTGACAGATACTTCTTTTCAAAGCATAGATGAAAAATTAAATGCAGGTAGACAAGACTTCAGAGTTCTTAAGTTTCTCCCATCCCAATCTGATCACTAGCCAAGAACTTCAACACTGGCGCTGAGTCCATATTTCTCCAACTGCATATTTCCTGCATTTAAAAACAACTTAGAAGGAAAAAAAAAAAAAAACTCACAGCAATTGCACATCAACTTACATCATTTGGTTTTAAGCAGCCTTCTCAAGTAAGCTCAAAATCTCCCCCACAGACTAAACCAAAAGCTCACTGCACAAACTTGGGCAAGATTCAAAATATAAATCACAACTGCTTGTCAAATTCATATTAGCACTTGACAGCTCCCCAGAAGCTCATGCACAGAAAACCTGTCCCGTTTCAAGAGCCAGAAAAAGCCCTGCTCCTGTCAGTGTGTGGGTTCCATTGCCTTCTGCACCTCTCATCAGTCCTAACCAAGGCCTGCCTCCTCCCTCTTCACAGCACGGTCGCTGAGTGTAACAAACGCAACTTAGGCAAAAACAAAGTCTGTAACCTTGTTCCAGGGACATCTTGGAGCACATCTTATTTCTACAGATTTATCGACCTCCACGAAACAACAAGCAAAAGAGTAGCCCAACCCAAAACTCTCTCAGAGGAGCAATTGCTTCCTCAAGTGCTCTATCTAGAATTCAGCTGTCTGAAATACCACATTTGTCACCAGGCAGAGAAGTCTTCTACCTCCTAAAATATAACTGTGAAGTAATAGTTCTAGGCCAGAGAAAACACCTCAGAGTCAGGATGGAGGAGTCTCAGGGCTAAATGAAACTCTAGTAAATCAGGAAGAAGGGTAGGAACTCAGCAACTCTACAAGTTGTTAACTACTCAAATCCCCCATCTTGAAAGATACTATGCAAAAAGAAAAAAGTGGTGGGGAAAGGAAAGGAGATTGAAAGAGATCACAGAATTAAGATCCATAGACGTTTCCACAGAGGTCTTTTATCATGTTTAATCTATCTGCTGAATGAAAACGGGACTGAGTTCTCCCTGCATTCAACCATATGAAGCAAGAGCAGCTAGAGGAGTGTCGAGAAGTCACCTGGTGGGAAATTCCTAGGAAAAATTACCTGACACTGTCATCTTTGGTTTGAATCATCTTTTTAAGAATTTTTTTTAAAATCTTAAATTAAATTAAATTTTTAATGAAGATTGTACATGAGTGTACACAAATTTGTGCACCAGTGTACAATTTAAAAAAATTGTAGTACAATTTTAAAAATTGTACACTGGTGCACAAATTTGTGTACACTCATGTACAATCTTCATTAAAAGAAAAAGAAACAAATTGATGTACTATGTCAATATCACTCTGACAAAGAGAAGCCAGATCAGCTTTTGAGTCTAAGACTATTTTTAATAGTAGTGCTTCTATGCCAACCTTTAAGTAAATATACCTGAACACAAATTTCACTAACTTACTGAGGAATATAGACTTCACAGTTGTGTGTGTGTGTGTGGATACACATATGTTTGTCTTATTTGTACTGTTTAAGAGAAAAGCATTTTAAGTTTTCTCAGATTCAAACAATCTTCCTTTCTAAAGGTAAGTAACAGAATGTGTTACAGGACCAATGGAACTGGGGATAGAGTTCAGAAAGACCTACCTGTATATGGTCACCTGATTTATGATACAGTTGACACTGCCATATAATGGATAGAGGATAATCTTTTAAATAAATATTTCAGGGCCAACCTAATATCCAGATGAAAAAAATTGAACTTTGACTCTATCTCACACCATACACAAAAATCAATTTCTACACCAATTTGAAAAAAAAAAAAGCTTTTAGAAGAAAACCTAGGACTACATCTTCATCACTCTGGAGCAGATGCAAATGTCTTAACAAGAGATAAAAAGCTCTAAAACATAAAAGATAAATTCATAAATTGAATTATATTAAAATTAAGAACTTCTGTTCATCAAAAGACACCACTAAAGGAGAGAAAAGACAACCACTGCATGGGAGAAAATATTTCTAATCACATAGTAAAAACATCTAAAAATTAATAAGAAATAAATATAAAAACCAATAGAAAAATGGGCAAAATATTGGGACAGGCATTTCACAAAAGACAATATCTAAACAGTCAAAATAAATATGAAATGTATATTAATCATTAGGAAAGTGCAAATTAAAACCATTGCATGACCTAATATACATCTACTAGAATAGCTAAGATAAAAAAAGAAAAAAAACACACACCTCAGAACTACAATTTTGGTTGAGGATGTAAAGCAACCAGAATTCTTGTACATTGTTGGTTGCATATAGGTAGAAATAATCACTGGAATATTTTGGGAAAATATTTGGTATATCAATATGCATATTCTATGACCCAGTAATTCCAGTTCTACTTATATTCTTCAAAGAATTGAAATGTACAAAATTGTTTATAGTAGTATTATTTATATTAGCCTCAAACTGGAAATTTCTCCAATTGCTCATCAATAGTATTATCAATAATAAGTTGAAGTATATTCATGTAATATAATACTATACAGCAGTGAGAATGAATACACAATATATATATATATGCAACAACTTAAATGGATTTCAGAAGCATAGTGTTAAATGAAAAGAAGCAGATACAAAATAGTGCATACTCTTTTCCATTTGTATAAATGGAAACATTTAAAGCTCATGTATGGTGATAGAAATCATGGTAGTCCTTGAGTATGCTAGGAGTGACTGGAAGTGGACACAGGGTAAGTTCTAGGGTGTGATTATGTTCTGTTTCTTGATCTTGGGGCTGATAAATGGATGAGTTCACTTTGTATAACTTCATAGAGCTGGACATTTTTGAACTTTGCCTTTTTCTATATGTATTTTATACACAAAACTAGTTGCCCGGTGCACGAAATTTGTGCACGGGCGGGGGGGTGTACCTAGCCCGGCCTGCACCCTCTCCAATCTGGGACCCTTTGAAGGATGTCCTACTGCCACTTTACAGGGATTGGGCCTAAACCGGCAATCGGACATCCCTCTTGCAATCCGGGACTGCTGGCTCCTAACCGCTCACCTGCCTGCCTGCCTGCCTGATTGCCCCTAACCACTCTGCCTGCCGGCCTGCTCATCCCCAAGTGCCCCCCCACCAACCTGATCACTCTCAACTGCCCCCCCGTGCCAGCGTGCTCACCCCCAACTGCCCCCCTCCTGCAAGCCTGCTCACCCCCAAATGCCCCCCCTGCTGGCCTGCTTGCTCCCACCTGCCCTCCCCACTGGCCTGTTCACCTCCAACTGCCCCCCTGCTGGCCTGCTCACCCCCAACTGATCCCCACTGACAGCCTGCTTGCCCCCAACTTGTCCCCCTGCTGGTCTGCTTATCCCCAACGGCCCCACCCCTCACCAGCCTGATCACCCACAACTGCCGTCCCATCCTGACCTGATCACCCACAACTGCCCTCCCCTCTTGGCCTCTAACTGCCTTTACCTCGGTCCTGCCACCATGGCTTTGTCCAGAAGAAAAGGAAGGTCTGGAAGGTCTCCTGGGAGGTCTCCCAGTCTAATTAGCATATTATCCTTTTATTAGTATAGATAGAGGCCTGATGCACGGGTGGGGGCTGGCTGGTTTGCCCTGAAGGGTGTCCCAGATCAGGCTGGGGGTTCCCTTGGGGTGTGGGGCAGCCTGGGTGAGGGGCCTATGGTGATTTGCAGGCCAGCTATGTCCCCATGGGGTGAGGGTCCCTGCTGGGGTGCCTGGCCAGCCTGGGTGAGGGGCTGATGGCTGTTTGCAGCTGGCCATGCCCCCCAGTGGGGACCCTCACCCCATGGGGGCATGGCTAGCCTGGGTAAGGGGTTGAGGGCCATTTTTAGGCTGGCCACACCCCCTTCAGGGTGGGGGTCCCCACTGGGGTTCCTGGCCAGCCTGGGTGAGGGGCTGATGGTTGTTTGCAGGCTGGCTAAGCGCCCCAGCGGGGACCCTCACCCCATGGGGATGTGGCCAGCCTGGGTAAGCGGCTAAGGGCTGTTTCCAGGCTGGCCACACCCCCCGGTGACCCAGGTTCCCAGCCCCTCCTTGAGCAGAGGCCAGGGCGGGCAGGAATCTTGGCTTCCTCCATTGCTGGGGGCAACCCAAGCCTCCTGCTCACTCCAGCTCCATGGCCGCTGCCATCTTTGTTGGGTTAATTTGCATAATCACTACTGATTGGCTGGTGGGCATAGCGGAGTGATGGTCAATTTGCATGTTTCTCTTTTATTAGTGTAGATAAACATGTTTTTTAAAGAAGAATATCCTTACAAGTCTGTAATGTTCTCACTCAGATTTTTGTTTTAAGCAAATCTCTTGGTGTTGCTTCTTAACCTTTTGCACTCGGATGTCGAGATTAAAATTACTCTTTGAATGTATCAATAATTTGAAATATAAAAAAATCCAAATAAATAAGTTTGTATGAAAAGAAACTTCAGTTTTTTATTCTACTGCGCGCTTTGTAAAATCTGGGGTATTTAAAAAATTAAATCCCGAGTAGAATAAAGGAATCAAGAAAAAATCAAGTGAGTGCAAAGGATTAAGTTCAATAAAACTGTTAAATTTTCTGGTGGTGAACCATGTTTAAAGATGACTCCAAAATTAAAATGCCCTTCAGACCAGAGTGTCTTCAGTTTTCTTTGAATGCATCACAGTACCCTGTAGAAGCCATCCATATAATGCTGCAGAGTGTTTTCAAAATAACAAGAGCTTTAACACAGTTTGACATGAATTGTAGTCCTACTTTTGATTTATGTGAGTTAATTAACCATTCTGAGATTCAGTTTTCTGATCTATAAAACAGAGCTATTAGGATCTGTTGCTGTTGTTATGGGGCCTAAATAAGGTAATGCTTGCAAAGTATAAGGTGTACTTATTAAGCATTTTTATCCCCTAGATGTTGTGGACCAAACAAAATTGACTAACATCTTCTTTTTTTCTCTTACAGATATAATCTTGTGAAGTACATAAAATATATAAGTAACCATAATATAAGCTAGAAAGTAATGAATCCCACAAGAGGAACATATGATGTCCTTTGATTTCTCAAATAAGAGAAGGTGGTAGATGATAGGGGACACTTACCTATGGTCTACTGTGTGCCAGTGACTATAACTTTTTAAAAATGGAGGATAATAGAGAAAATTTTGAAAAGGAAGTGGCATTTGAGCAAGGTCATGAATGATTTGAATAATGAAAAAGAATTATTTGGATATACAGTATAAAGATGGTAAACTACTTATTATAGGAAATAAATGTCTTAGAAGCAGCAATACAAAGTATAGTAAAGAAATAAACTATAAGTTTGGCTGGAATATTAACCCTTTGCACTCACTTGCTTTTTTCTCAATTCCTTTATTCTAATGCTAACCGTGTCGAGTAACACTCAACATTCGAGTGAAAAAGGTTAAAATACAGGAAAGCTATGCAGAATAAAGTTGGAAAGTTAAGTGGAGGCTAGAACTGCTGGATGTTGGGCGACATTTAATGCCAGTGGGTCTTGATCCGGCATCTAGAAGGGTTCTGGAATCTGGAGAAGGGCTGTGCATAGATTAAATAAGAGTCCAGAGAGGAAACATAATTTTGAAAGGCATATTGGGGGAGGCAGAGGAGCCTGGCTGAAGAAACCAAGTTCTCTTTGTCTCAGGACCCCTTGCTTTTTATTAACACAAATTGTCCTAAGGCAAGGTGAAGATATATACTTCAAAGGGTAGGGTTTCGTCTACAGAGTCCATTGTCAGAGTGGGGAATAGCCTATGGCTGTTCAGGTGTTTGGCCAACAGGAGGCAATAACATGTAGATTAACCTTTTGCATTCGGATGTCGAGTGTGACTTGACATGGTTAGCATTAGAATAAAGGAATCGAGAAAAAAGCAAGCGAGTGCAAAGGGTTAAGGTGCCTTGAGCTGTCTGGCAGCAAACAATCATCCTTTTCAGGTTTGGGAAAATGCCTTTAGCCATTCCAGCAGGCAATAACATATGTGACTCAGCCCTTGTTGAGTCCCCAAGTTCCATCAATCTTTCGATGAAACTCTTGCAGTTATGACATGCTGGAACTGGCTTCCGGCATAGAACTTGACTACCATGTTAAGTAATTTTGTCTTTCTTCTACAGGAGACAGGAAGACTGATGAGATATTTGAGTGAATGAATTCAGTGTTCATAGCAGATTAAAAGAACAGCATTATAATATTAGATAAATTGGATGCAGGCACAAAAGGTGGTAAATATACTTGAATAAGAGTAATAAGTGAGAATACAGAAAAGTGGATAGAGAGAGTACTTGCTTATATAGAATATTTAAAATTTAGGAGATAGTTCTATGTGGAAGGCAATTGTTCAGTTTTGCTTTTCTAGACCTGTAACAAAATTGATGAAAGGACCAGTCAAATGAGTCAGTTTCTGGATCAGGCCTAATCAAGCAGGGTATTTATTGCCATGGAGATGCTGGAAAAAAAGAATAGTGTAGATGGCAGGAGTAAATGATGCCCTCACTTGAGGAAAGGTATGTGCCAGTGGGGCAGGGTCTGGATATAGCACTAATGAATGCTATATCTAATGGATATAGCACTAATGAATGAGACTCAGAAGAGATTGTAAGTGGAAAGAATGAAAATTTTTCAGGACAATGGAGTGAGCAAAGCACAATGCTTGGTGCTTACTCTTGTTGGATGCTCATGTAAGGGCATGTTATCTCTTAGAGGTGCTGGGTTCTAGATTTAGGGGATAGGGAGCAAAGATGATGAGATAAAAATATATTTCTTAAACTACAGTATTATAAAGTCCATCATTAGAAATAAGGAATATAGAAAGATGAACAGGTTTTTGGGTGGTAGTATGTGTGTATAAGTTTGGTAGTGGGCTTAAGTGGAGAATGACATGGGAGAGTTTAGGTAGAGGGAGAAATTATGAGTTTGTTTTTGGTACATGTTGAGTTTGAAATGCTGATGGTTCATTTTATGGAGGTGTTTGGAAGCAGAGAAAGACATAGAATTGTTCTTCTGAGTTTCAGTAAGTTCCTGAAGTATGGTGACAGGTATCTTCATCCAGGTCCTTGGTTGATGAGTGTTCCCAAGGAGACTGATCTCTAAGTTCAGCCACCAATGGACTATACACTGAGTGGCCAAATTATTATGCATTCAGAGATCATAATAATTTGGCCACTCAGTGTATATTATTACGCATTCAGAGATCATAATAATTTGGCCACTCAGTATATATATATTAGAGGCCCAGTACATGAATTCGTGCATGGGTGGGGTCCAGCCAGCCTGGCCAGGGGGAGGGGACATGGATGGTTGGCCGGCCTGCCTGCTGGTCAAACTCCTGGTTGAGGGGACAATTTTCATATTAGCCTTTTATTATATAGGATATACACTGAGTGGCCAGATTATTATGCATTCAGAAATCATAATAATCTGGCCACTCAGTGTAGTTGATCACTGTCTCTGTTCCCACAGATCTGGTCAACATCTGCAAGTATTCTCTGGCCACAGCTTGTGGCTATTTTCTCCTAGTACGTACAAGCCAGAGCCATTTAAATTGGCCCTATGAATTTTCTAGTGAAAAATATAGGGATTATAGTTTTCTTAGTAATGTACAGTGAAGTTTCTAAAAGTGTGGAAAAGAGGCTGGGAGACTTTCCACAGTTTTTTGCTTTCTCTTGGGTTCTGCTAGGTTTTTGGTGGTTATACTAGTTCTTCTCTGTTTGCCCTCCCTGTAATCTATTCTCTTTTCTGTCCTGTTTTGTGCCTCGAAAGGCTGATCCCTGGGAACTGCTGCTTTTCTAGATTCTGGTTGGGTTCAGCCAATGGGAAACACTGGCAGAAGATGAAAGGGCTGGAGGAGAGATAATTGTCGTATTTCCTCTCCATTTCTTCCCTTTGGTGGCCTGTCTTTGGTAATAGCTAAAATACAATTCTTATCTGGCAGATCCTCCCCTGTTGCTTCAGTCTTCATTGTGCTCTGATAATCTTATTTCTTCCCCTTGTTTCTTTTAACCAACATGATAGTAATAACTCCCTTTTGTTGCTAATATCTCAGTGTCTTAACATCCCTTGTTGTTTCCCTTAACCCTGTGCTCGCCATTGTAATTATTCCCCTTATTAAAGTCTCTTCATTTGAATAATAATAATCTGGGGAGTGACTTCTATTTCTTGCTGGGACCTTGACTAATACAATTGTCCTGAGAACAGGTGGGTACTGGTCTCAGTACTCCCGTATTTCCGAGTGAGATATCACAGCCCAAAGGAGCCTAGGATTTGGACAGAAGACCACTCCCTGCAATCAGAGGTGCCAAAATGTGAGAATTGAGAACTTTTAGCATAATACCCAGAGTTATGATTATATTTCTTTTATGTAGGGTAAGAGTATCCCTGAGTATTACATTGTATCCAAGATAAATGTTAATTATGTTATTTCTAGTTATTATCATTAAGGTGTATAGCCACTATATAGATATCAGATAGGATGGCTAAGAATTGTAAAGATCTTTTCAGTGACATATTTTATAGACCCAGACATGGAAAAATTACTAAAATATTTAATTTTAATGACGCACTAACACTTTGTTTAAACTAAAGTCTTAAATTTCCAACCGGGCATGGGCTTATCCAATATCTTCCCATAATGTTTAATGTAAGTTATTCACCTTATTTGATAAAATAAAATGAATTTCCTCCATACGATTATAGATAGAAGCCTAACTGAATAAATTTCCAGATTGGCACTTCCTTGGACTTTACCAAAACATGACCTAACTCAATGTATTAATCAATTATAATTATAACTGTAAATATAATTATGTGGCACACAGGAGCTGGAACTTTATTTTTGTATGCTATAAAATGTGTTGTTATACATATACAGTTGTATGGAAGACTTTAAAGTTTAAAAGAAATATATAAAAGTTACTAAAACACTGGAAGTAGAGGAAATTCCTAGGGTTCTTAGAATTAGGGTAGTATGAAATAAAAATAGAAGATTGAGAGATCAATTAATAAATATTTTATGGTGTGTGTGACAGGTACTGCTTATTCATTTTCACTGGGGGAAAAAACAGGAAGTAAAAACCTCTGCTGTCTTAGCTCCTCTCTGATCCCTCAGCCTGAATTTCTCATATCCAAGGCATCTTTTTTATTTTAAGAATTCTTCTGAGTCCGGCATGGCTGTAGGGTGGGGCAGGGTTCATAAGGAGGGACTAACAGGACAGATAATCCAACTAAGATATCAATTAATAGGGTTGGCCAAAGAAGCCGAATCTAACCACCTGGCCACGGGATAAACTAGTTTACCAGATCAAGACTTCAGCACTGAGGATGGCAAGTTCTTTTTACAAAGGGTGTACCTATATTTGCTCTGCCTCTATCACTCCACAATAAATTTCTTGAGGTCAAGGATTATGTCTTCATTTTAATTTCCTATAGCATCTCATAAGGAGCTTGATGCTTATATTATTCATAACTGACTTATAATCAAGTCCAGGCTAAATTATAAACACTAATGCTGATAAAAATAAATGAAATATTTATTTACCAATTTGTTTATATATTTATTTTTTTAGCATAAATCAACTTCCATTTTACGTGATTGAGGAGGATAGTACTTATGGAATGAACTTTAAATTAGATTATGCAATAAGATTCCTTCTGGTTCTTGGATTCCAGAACTATGTGGCAATTAGTGAAGCCCCACAAGTTACCAGTTCTTTATGCTGATTGCCAAAGGAACTGGTAACTTTGATTTAAGTTATATATTATGGAATAAGGTAAATGTTAGATACTAAATACAGGTCTAGCCAGGCATTCTTTTTCTAAATGTCTCTTGAGTAGTTTACACATTGTACTGGGTGAGATTGGGTATTCAAATGGACACAAGAGGCAAAAAGTAAAGTCTCCCTTCCAGTATTCATGTAATTGTTACCAATCTTCAGGGCTCACAGTAATAAGCAGGCTGTAAAGTTGATGAGAGGGATGGTTGAAAAGCCCCATTAGAGGTGAACAGGGTCCTCTCCCTCTTATTCATTTGCACTGCTGGTAGAGTTAATGTTTTGAGTCTGAAGGACACTATGACTGTTATCAGTTTTATTGGACAAGTGAATATAAAGGTAATTAAAGAGGCCATGCCTAATAACCCAACTCTTACAATTTAAAAGTAAAAAAGAGGCCTGATAGGGTACCAGGGATATACCTATCATCCTAATTAAGTGCTAACAAGACAGTTGTCCTCACTTTGGTAACTTCAGTGTATTCCCTCTGTTAACCATCTCCATCCGGTGGACTCATCTACAATTCTTAATTCTTCTCCACAGTTACCCTTCTTCATTCTACGCATGAGCAATATTTCTGTAGGTTTCCGTGTTTAGCAGGTGGTGTCTTCAAAGTACTCACCCCAAATTGCCCATTCAGTTTATTCATTCATCTACCTTTTTACATCTTCCCCCTGCAGTTCAGATTTGGCCAAATTGCCACACAATTTGAACATGTCATCTTTCCTAGCATGTCCACTTTATTAAGCAAGCACATCTCAAAATGAAAACAAGAGGAGATGTGTGGCAAGCCCACTCTCTTTTTATTGAAATTAAAATGTCACCTAGCCAACTCTCATTGTTTTGGGGAAGTGGGTAAAGAGAAATAAAATATTTAAAGGAATCAGGTGAAGATGTACAAATGAACATGCATAAGCAAGTGGCAGTTTTCTAAATCAAAAGAGCCTTTGCTCTAGCTATATTCATACTCCTTGATAATTTAATAAAATGTGCCAAAAGATAGAAAATTATGTTTTTAGCAATATAGAACAATGGTTTCTGATGTTTGTTATGTGCAAACGTAAGAAAAACTCTTGTTGCATAATTACCTGAAACCTCCCAAATTTGAGAATTTGTTTAGCATAATTTTAATTGTAAGTCTGAATTCTGTAAATGGCTCTGTATTGATGTTTTCTGTGAGGTATATTAAAAGCTGAAACCTAGACAGCCTGTCTGATTTAACAATATTTGATGAATGATAACTCTAAAAATAAGTGGACTAAATATTTCTGTGTAGCCAAAGGCCAACATATAGTTTCATGGACAGAATATTAGCTTAAATTGAGGAGTCAGTGATAAAATTATGATACTTCAGTCCTGATAATAATTTACAAGAGATAATCTCTTTTGGGCATAACAAACTACTATTGTGTACAACAATGTATGCTGTTGCATCAGGCTTAAATTCTTTCCACTCTATTTTGTAGCCATCTGTTACTATTCTACTTATAAAGAGAAAGCATTTGAAGAAAAATGCTTGTTTGATAAATGTTTTAACTATTAAAATATTGGATTCATACTAAAAAGTCATTTAATTTTGGAACTAAGCTCTCCTTTGTGTAAATAACTTTGATTCCTATTAATTATTATTTAATTTAAAAAATGTATCTTATTTAGGGAATTATTTGGGGCCCAGAAATTCCATCCCTCTAATAAACAGTGAATTTTCTGCTCTAAAACCTGTTTGTAAGAGTGATCCAGTCTGAATGAAATCTTTTTCATTATTTTTCTTCCAAATAATGGGCAGTGTGCACCTGCCGGCCACCAGCCAGATTGTGAACAAAATATGTGCTCCGTAGCTTTAATCAGACAAGGACACTATAAGAAAAGAAAGTTATAGGCCAATATCCCTGAACATAGACATAAATAACATCAACAAATATTAGCAAAATGAATTAAATAATACATAAAAGGGATCATACACCATGATTAAGCAAGACTTATTTTAGAAATCCAAGGATAGTTCAATACCCATAAGTCAAACCCATGTTAACAAAATGAAGAATAAAAATCATATAATTACCTGAATATATTAAAAAAAGATTTGACAAAATTCAACAACCATTCACAATAAAAACTTTCAATAAACTGGGTTTAGAAAGAACACCCTTCAACATGATAAAAGCAACATATGACAAGCCCACATCTACCATACTCAAAGGTAAAAAGCTGAAAGCTTTTCTAAAAATAGGAAGAAGGCAAAGATGCTCATTCACCAATTTTATTCAACATATTACAAGAGGTCTTAGCCACAGCAATGAGGCAAGAAAAAATAATGGTATCCAAATTGGAAAGGGAAAAGAAAACTGCCACTATTTTCAGATGGCATGATGTTATCTATAGAAAACCCTAAAGCCTCCTCCAAATATCTGTCAGAAGTAATAAGTAAATTTAGTAAAACTGCAGGATATAAAATGAGTATACAAAAATCAGTTGCATTTCTATACACTAATAAAAAAAACTATGAGAAAGAGAAATTAAGAAAATAATCCCATTTACAATTGTATAAAAAAGGATAAAATACCTAGTAATAAATTACATCAAGGAGGTATAAGATCTGTGCACTGAAAACTGTAAGACATTGATGAAAGAAATTGAAGATATAAATAAATGGCAAAACATTCCATGCTCATAGATTGAAAAAATTCATATTGTTAAAGTGTCTATACTACACAAAGTAATCTATAGATTCAATGTAATCTCTACTAAAATTTCAATTGTATTTTCCACAGAAGTAGAAAAAATGATCCTATAATTTGTATGAAACCACAAAGAGTCCAAATAGCCAAAGCAATTTGAGAAGGAAGAACAAAGCTGAAGGCATTTCATTTCCTGATTTCAAAATATATTACAAAACAAAGGTAATAAAAACAGTATGGTATGAACTGAAAAATAGACACATAGACCAATGGGACAAAATAGAGAGCCCAGGAATAAAACCATGCCTATATGGTCAACAGATTTACAACAAAGGAGCAAAAAATATAAAATGGGAAAAGGATAGTCTCTCTAATAAATGGTACTGGGAAAACTGGACAGCCACATGTAAAAGAATGAACCTGGACCCCTATCTTATACCATACACAAAAACAACTCAAAGTGGATTAAACACCTGAAAGTAAATGTGAAACCATAAAATTTCTAGAAGAAAACAGGAAGAAAGCTCTTTGATATAGATCTTGGTGATGATTTTTTAATTTGACACCATAAGTGAAGGCAACAATGCAAATATTAACAAGTAGACTAGCCCAGCCAGCATGGCTTAGTGGCTGAGTGTTGACCTATGAACCAGGAGGTCATGGTTTGAGTCCTGGTCAGGGTACTGACATGCCTGGGTTTCAGCCTCTATCCCCAGTGGGGGTAAGTATAGGAGGCAGCCAATCAGTGATTCTCTCTCATCATTGATGTTTCTCTCTCTCTCTCTCTCTCTCTCTCTCCCCCTTCCTCTCTGAACTCAATAAAAAAATATATTTTAAAACAAACAAGCAAAAAACAAATAGACTAAGTCAAACTAAAAAGTTTCTGCATAGCAAAGAAAACCAACAACAAAATGAAAAGGCAACCTATGAAATGGAAGAAAATATTTATGAATCATATATCTGATAAGGAGTTAAATTCCAAAATATATAAAAAACATATACAACTCAAGAGCAAAAACACAATCTGATTTAAATGTAGGCAGAGGAACTGAATAGCTGATTTTCCAAGAAGACATGCAAATGTCCAAAGGGCATGTGAAATGGTGCACAGCATCGCTAATTACCAGGGAAATGCAAATAAAAACCATGAGATATCACCTCACACCTGTTAGAATGGATATTTAATATATATATACTAGAGGCCTGGTGCACGAAATTCATACACGAGGGGGTGTGTGTCCCTCAGCCCAGCTTGCACCCTCTCCAATCTGGGACCCTCGAGGGATGTCCGACTGCCCGTTTAGGCCCGATCTGGGATCGGGCCTAAACGGACAGTCGGACATCCCTCTCACAATCCAGGACTGCTGGCTCCCAACCACTCACCTGCCTACCTGCCTAATTGCCCCTAACCGCTTCTGCCTGCCAGCCTGATCACCCCCTAACCACTCCCCTGCCAGACTGATCAGCACCTAACTGCTCCACTGCCAGCCCAATTGCCCCTAACTACCCTCCCCTGCAGGTCTGGTCACCCCCAACTGCCCTTCCCTGCTGACCTGGTCACCCTTAACTGCCCTCCCTTGCCAGCCTGGTTGCCCCTAACTGCCTTCCCCTGCTGGTCTGGTTGCCCCCAACTGCCCTCCCCTGCAGGCCTGGTTGCCCCCAACTGCCCTCCCTTGAAGGCCTGGTCCCTCCCAACTGCCCTCTCCTGCCAGCCTGATCGCCCATAACTGCCCTCCTCTGCCGGCCATCTTGTGGCGGCCATGATGTGTCCACATGGGGCGGCCATATTTGACCACATGGGGGTGGCCATCTTGTGTGTTGGAGTGATGGTCAATTTGCATATTACCTCTTTATTATATAGGACTAGAGGCCCAGTGCACGAAATTGATGCGGGGTGGGGGCAGTGTGTGTGTGTCCCTCAGGCCAGCCCCCCCAACTGCACCCTCTCCAATCTGGGACCTCTCGAGGGATGTCCCTCTCACAATCCAGGATTGCTGGATCCCAACTGCTTGCCTGCCTGACTGCCTGATTGCCCCTAACCACTTCTGCCTGGCAGCCTGATCACCCCCTAACCACTCCCCTGCCAGCATGATTGATGCTTAACTGCTCCCCTGCCAGCCTGATTGCCCCTAACTGCCCTCCCCTGCAGGCCTGGTCACCCCTAACTGCCTTTCCCTGACAGCCTGGTCGCCCCTAACTGCCATCCTTTGCCAGCCTGGTCGCCCCCAACTGCCCTCCCTTGCAGGCCTGTTCCTCCCAACTACCCTCCCCTGCAGGCCTGGTCTCCCCCAACTGCCCTCCCCTGCAGGCCTGGTTTCCCCCAACTGCCCTCCTTTGCAGGCCTGATCCCCCGCAGCTGCCCTCCCCTGCTGGCCCGGTCACCCCTAACTGCCCTCCCCTGCTGGCCTGGTGGCCCCTAACTGCCCTCCCCTGTAGGCCTGGTCCCCCCCAACTGCCCTCCCCTGCAGGCCTGGTCCCCCCCAACTGCCCTCCCCTACAGGCCTGCTTCCCCCAACTGCCCTTCCCTGCAGGCCTGGGTCCCCCCCCAACTGCCCTCCCCTGCTGCCATCTTGTGTCCACATGGGGGCAGCCATCTTTGACCACATGGGGGCAGCCATCTTGTGTGTTGGAGTGATGGTCAATTTGCATGTTACTATTTTATTAGATAGGATATTGGTCAGGATGTGGAACAAAGTAAACTCCTATACATTGTTGGTGTGAAAGTAAGTTAAATTAGTACAGTCGCTATTGGAACAGTATGGAGGTTCCTCAGAAGGTTAAAAATAGAATTACCATTTGATCCACTAATTCTACTTGTGGGTATATATTCAAAGTATTTGAAATTAGGATCTCAAAGAGATATTGTACTCCTCTCAAGTTCCCTGCAGCATTTTACAATAGCCACAATATAGAAATAACCTAAATGTCCATCAATGGATAAATGGATAAAGAAAATGTAGTACATTCATGAATATTATTCAGCCTTTAAAAAGAAGAAAATTCTGCCATTTGCAGCCAAAAGGATGGACCTTTTTGTTAAGTGAAATAGCCAGGTAGGAGGACAAATATTGTCAGATCCTACTTTAATGAGGACTCTAAATCTGTCAAACTCATAGAACCAGAGAACAGAATGGCAGCTACCAAGAGTTAATGGGAGGGGAAATGTGAAGGTGACTATGAGAAGGTACCAACTTTCTGAATAAGTTCTGGACATCTACTGTACAACATAGGGCCTTTAGTCAACAATACTGTATTGTGTATGTGAGAGAGTAAATCTTATGTTAAATGATCTTCATACAATATTTAAAAAAAATTAAACAAATAGGCCCTGGCAGGGTAGCTCAGCTAGAGTGTTGTCCAGATACATGAAGGTTGCAGGTTTGATCCCTGGTCAGGACACATTCTGGAATCAACCAATGAATAAGGGAAATAAGTGGAACAACAAATCTCTCTCTCTCTCTGCCTCTCTTTCTTTTTCAAATAAGTCAATAAAATAATTTAAAAAATAAATAAAAATGAAACAAATAAAGGGTAGAAGGAAACTGTTGGAAGTGATGGATAAATTTATGGCCTTGATTGTGGTGATGGTTTCATGGTGTTTACTGATCTCCAAACTCAACAGGTTGTATACTTTAAATATGTCCAGTTTTTTATATGTCAATTATATCTCAATAAAGTGGTTTTAAAAAAAGAACTGCCCTGGTTCTCCAGAGGCCAGCCTGGGGTCCTGCTGTTACAGCTTCCCTCTCACTTCACTCTTTTCCTGCCACCTCATGTGGAGCTAAGGAGTCTGTGGGACATAGTTTGAGAAATTCTCTCTTAAATGTTACCAAGGTCTTTCTGATTGGAATTTTATATGATTCAACTACAGGGTGAGCACAGAACCTTAACAGGAGGAAGATCACAGAATTCACACCCATCTGGTGGAGGTAATCTGACTTGTTGCTTCCACCCTCTATTGTTGAGTTAATACTGATTAAAGCTACTGTACCCATTGACCCATGAAAGAGCCATTAAATACATGAAGTCATTTTGTTTATTTTTTAGGCCTTATCCAAATTTGAATATGTGGCTGCTTTAAATGTAAAATTTCAGACTGTTATGCTAAACTAAAAATGTTCTAACACAAAAGTGTTTGCCCACTTGTCACATAATGAGGCTCTTAAAGCCTGATAGAAATGGGTGCTATTCTTACATTGGGATGAAATAACCTGCTCACGTCTCTTCTTTGTGTCTGACCTAGCACTTGCCTTCTTCCTGAATGTGCGCTTTGAAGTAAATATGTAAAGTAAAAATAGGAATTCCATCCCTAAAGAAATTTCTTCATGCTTGTTTTATTTCAATTTCTGACTCCACTTGCAATTTAAAGTCATGAAACGAATAGATGTGGCCTTTATTAAGCTTTGAAGATCTGCTGTGCTTCTGTGTGAACCTCATTTCATCTGCAGCATTTGAATTTGGAAAATCCTTTGTGTGGTTTCAACAACCTTTTGTCTGGATAGTTAAATGCATTGACACAACCTTTTGACAGAGCCACAGAAAACGCTCTGCTGAATACTTAATCAGTGCCTAAGTTGGCTTGCTTCCTCTTTTCCTTTCTTCAAGACTATGTTGCTAGACTACTAGAGGTTTTTATTTGTGATTCTGAGAGTTTAAGACTAAACAACTTTAGGCATAGTCTATATCATGTTATTTTTATAA
The DNA here is from genome assembly GCF_951640355.1 of Cnephaeus nilssonii. Classification (NCBI taxonomy): domain Eukaryota; kingdom Metazoa; phylum Chordata; class Mammalia; order Chiroptera; family Vespertilionidae; genus Cnephaeus; species Cnephaeus nilssonii. The sequence continues at coordinate 57,835,118 of NC_137079.1, read as the reverse complement.
CACACATTCAGTCTTTTATATAAACATCCATTGGGGTTTGTTGAAATTTATGCTTATGTTTTTGAGAAATAGTTTTATGTTTTTATTAATATGTTCTTTTACATTTAATAGTTTTAACTCTTAATTACTTTCCATAATAAAATTATTATGATTTCTCTAAGTATTAACACATATATTTAAATCAGATTGGATTCTATTTCTAGGGATCAAATAGAATAAGATTACTTGGTAATTTTATTGAAAAATTTATTGAAAATTGCTGTCAGACATACTGAATAAAGGATGATGGAGAAAAGCCAGTGTCATTCAAAATTCTCTGTTTCCCCCCCAGTATTTCATAGCAGAAAAGGTTTCTGGCAGATTTTGTGGCCAAGAAATTAATAATCTTTTGCTGTGAGCCCCCATTCATTACATGTATGAGGTGAGTGGAGTAGAACTGGACTGGTTGATTCTTACTTTTCCATCTACTAAGGTAATCAAATCAACCACATGTTCTTTCACTGTGATCTGTATATAAATCAGACTTCCTTTGAGTATTGTGAATCTTTTGAAGAAGGATCACATCTTGCTAAATTCCCTTATTTATAGAAAAATGGAAAATGCTAGTGGGCAACATAGCTATTTCTTTCTATCTTAATTTTAATATGGAGAGAGAATGTCACTTTTGTTTAAACAGGGATTGAATTTTGGGGAAACATTGCTTCGAGAGACACAACATGCATTTCAACATTATGATGTATTCAGCCAGATGTCTCAAGACAGAAAATCACATGACTAAGCAAGCCATGTGAATATTCCTTAAGGAGAAAAAGAAAATAGAAAAGAAAAACCAAACATGTGTCAGATATTTCTTTTTTTGCAGCATGTTATTTCAAATCATATGGATGCCTTATGTTTGTAATTTGTCAATTATGACTTTTTCTCTTGTGTATATTAAACTCAGGGATCACTATAATGTTGGTCTTTTATTACAATCTTGCTCTATTTGTTTGTATCTATTTAATTATATGATTACATGTGAAGGTAGCATCTAGGGCTCCTCAGGTATCTGTTAGGGCAATTGTTAGAATATAGTGAGAAATTATGAACTGCCATTCATAGCAATTGTGTATGGATCACATTTTCTCTCTTGGAATCCTGGCCCATACAACTGAAAAGTATAGGCACTTGAAAATCCTGAGCAATACTGAAAAAATTGAATTAATTTATCTTTTTTTCCTCTGTATTGGCAATCATACTGTCAGTATGTCAATAAGTATTCATTAAGTGAGCACAGTAGATCATAGTTTCTCAGCCATACAGGAATGGTGGGGTTCCTCCAGGGATGTCCTTAACTGAAGATAAGGGATCAGAACACTTTCCAGGAAATGGAAGGACAATCCCCAGTGGAAGAAATGATCATGGATTTACTGACACTTCACTCCATTTTTAACAACCCAATCACTTCTCTGGTGGCTGCTGCCCCACACAGCCTCTGGCATATAGTAGATGCCCAATGCATAATTGCTAAATGAAAGAATGAATTCAATCTCAAGGGCATCCATTTCATTTTCTCTGCAGCTACACCATTGGCATGGCAACAGCCCAGTCAGCACATTATTTTAATTATTTTTCTTTTTCTCTTATGCTAGTTTGCATAAGGCAAAGGTCTATATAATTGTTAGTCCATATATCACTGATATCTTACTATATCACTGTTAATTAAGAAGTTTTGTGCATGCTCTCCCCAAATGCTTGTTTTGTAAATACAATACTATGTTATATTTTAAAACATATTTAACATGTGGAATAATGAGGTTAAGTAAATTAATAGAAGTTCTAATATTTTGATTCCTGCATTATAGTAGATTGTCTTGCTTAACATCCTTGTATTCTGGAGACTTGGTTAAAAGGGGCAAAAGAAGAATAAGATGCAGTTACTGCTTCATGAAGCTGGGGTGGTGGTGATGGTGGTATCTTATCTGGTAGACCAGATGAATACAATGAAGCATAATGATGGAAAAGTATTTTTATGGCATGGTACACTAGATGAGAGTCTCTGTACAGAATTTTCTTAAAAACACAAATTTCAAAATACATTTCACTGTCTACAAGTTTGGTTTGTATTAGGATATTTCTTGTGTTGCAGTAAGTTCAAGCACACTTAGAACTTTTCAGTAGATATACTCTATTCTCTTGGAATAACCTACATTTAATATTAAAATAAACTTTTTTTTTCTAACTTTAAGATTTCCATTTTTCTTCTATCCTAAAAAATCTGTCCACTTAAAAATAGCCTTCTAATTCCCTGGCCCAGTAAATTTTATATTTTTTACATGAATTTTGGCCCTCAGGAAAGTATAGCACATGGGGCAGGTATTCTACAAATACATTCTAGAAGTTCATTTACTCAGGCGTGCTGGATGATGTAGCAAAATACGGATCACAACCATAAGCACAGTAATTCTGTAAATAATCCAGTTACCTCAATTTTCTTGGCCATTAATGAAAGTAATGATGTCATGAGAAATATCCTTTTAATTTGATGTATGCATCTCTCTTCAGGGCCATTCATCTCTCCCTACATAATTATTCAATCTTTCTTTATTCTCACTTCTTGTCTTCTATGACCTTAGGTAGTATGTATCTCTTTTCAGCACAGTGTAGTTCTCAACATGAAGAAAATGGTCAATCATTTAGAGTAAAACTAATAAATACCACATAAAGAAGATTCCTGTAGTCATTAGTGTAACAATCCACCTCAAGAAATGCTTTAAAAATAAATGACTTCCAAGTCTCTACTAGGTGAGTCAGATATACTAGTATTTGCAGAGATAATGATGTAACATTTATCTATTCATTTCTGCTATAACTTAATGATCCTATCTAATAAAAGAGTAATATGCAAATTGACCATCACTCTAATACACAAGATGGCTGCCCCCATGTGGACACAAGATGGCCACCACAAGATGGCCAGCAGGGGAGGGCAGTTGGGAGGGATCAGGCTTGCAAGGGAGGCCAGTTGTGGGCGATCAGGCCAGCAGGGGAGGGCAGTTGGGAGGGACCAGGCCTGCAAGGGAGGGCAGTTGGGGGTGATCAAGCCTACAGGGGAGGGCAGTTAGGGGTGACCAGGCTGGCAGAGGAGGGAAGTTGGGGGTGACCAGACCTGCAGGGAAGGGCAGTTGGGGGGGACCCAAGCCTGCAGGGGAGAGCAGTTGGGGGTGACCAGGCCTGCAGGGGAGGGCAGTTAGGGGTGACCAGGCCTGCAGGGGAGGGCAGTTAGGGGCAAACAGGCTGGCAAGGGAGCAGTTAGGCATCAATTAGGTTGCAGGGGAGTGGTTAGGGGGTGATCAGGCTGGAAGGCAGAAGCGGTTAGGGGCAATCAGGAAGATAGGCAGGCGAGCAGTTGGGAGCCAGCAGTCCTGGATTGTAAGAGGGATGTCCGACTGCCCATTTAGGAGCGGGCCTAAATGGGCAGTCGGACATCTCTCGAGGGGTCCCAGATTGGAGAGGGTATAGGCTGGGCTGAGGGACACACACCCCCTGCACAAATTTTGTGCACCAGGCCTCTAGTTTAAAATAATTATGTAACAGGATTGAGGTCTGTACAGAATCTGGGGAAAAAACTAGGATTGGTGAATATGTCTCTAGGAGTATTTATCCTAGGTACTCAAGACAGTGTAATAGGTATAGGTGTCATAGTAAATGAATATATTGGTATTCAGGGTTATAAATTCATCTCATGAGTTGGGCTAATGTGAGTTAGGTCATCTAAACAAAGTTAACTTTGCATGCTAAGATACCATACACCAAGCTTTGTCTGAGCTGCCTCTTAGACATTGTTATTTAATTTTGGTAGTAATCTCAATTCTCTATTCGCATTGACTTCTATAGTAAGTATATTGTGTACTTAATTTGTTTTATAGTTCAGTTTCTTTGTTAAAGTAATTATAACATATATACCATGTATTAGTTATGATAGTAATAGCTGCTATAATACACAAATCCCAAAATTCTAGTCATTTAACCAGATAAACTATTTCTTTTTGTTCACGCTCTAGTGCAGATGTTCTTGGTGGGGAGATGAGGTGTTTTGCCCCATTCAGCTAGACCAGGTCCAAGAGGATGGCAGCCATCATCAATATCCCGGGTCTCTTTGGGTATTGACATCTACCAAGAAAAGTGAGTGGTTAGGAAAGGAACACCCATTTCTTAACCATCCCAGCAGGGCAATGCCATACATTACTGCTGCTTCCATTCCACAGGAGCACGTCAGACACATGCCCATGTGTACATGAAAGGAGAGGGTTAGGAAATGTGGTCTCTGGTGTGGCAGCAACTTTGAAGCAACAGCTCTCCACTAAGAAAAGTGAGGGTGAAGCCCTCTCCCTGCCATAATCCACAGCATGGTGGGATGTGGGAAGGATAAGAAAAATGTTAATGTAATCAATACATCCTTTGCTTTGCAAAGTGAATCTTTGATGTACTGTTTTATGCTTAAGAACAAGACAAGTATCATATACTAACAGCAAAAGTTTAAATTATGAAGCACAATGTTTAGATTGCTTTCAATGCACAAAGTAATGTCCAGATCTGACAATTAACTACCTAATTTCATCTGGGTAGACAACTGGTTATAATAGACTTAACATGGATTTTTACTCTGAATTATCTAACTTGGTTTACTACAATATAAAATAGATAATAAAGTAACTGATTCTATTGTTTTATATTGCATAAATGTAACATTAATGTGTTTTGTTCTTCTTCACAAAGAAGAAGAACTTCAAATTGAGTAGAAGGAGAACAATTTGACTTTTTCTGGATGTGTAATAGAGCAGAAAAAACCCTCCAACATTTATTTTCCAATTTTGGGAACTGTTCACAAATATTCATTGTGGAAAGAGATTCCATGTGATGTATCAAGTTACAGAAAAATATCCCTCAAAGATATATACCACATGATACTGCAGAGACACAGAAACATTTAATGGGAAAAGATGGACTGAAGTAAATACTGAAGCTAATTTTCCATAAAAGGACTTTAATTCTGTTTTAATGCATAATCTAGAAGGTGCCTAGTCGTCTTGTTAGTGCAATTTTTCCTTGAAGATGGTGTCACTATTAATTCTGCATTCAGTGAAACAAAAGCAAACACAAAACCAAACTATTTAAAAACCAACTTCGAGTGCAATTGTCTTTTTCTATTTATTTAATGATTGATTTTTAAAACTTTTTTTTCTAAAAATTGAGTTCTGTCAGTCCCTTTTTGTAGATTAAAAAAAAATATATTTTTACTGATTTCAGAGAGGAAGGGAGAGGGAGAGAGAGATAAAAACATCAACTGAGAGAGAATCGTTGATTGGCTGCCTCCTGCACGCCCCACACTGGGGATTCAGCCCACAACCTGGGCATGTACCTTGACTGGGAATCGAACTGTTACCTCCTGCGTCATAGATCTATGCTCAACCATTGAGCTACACCGGCCAGGCCCTTTTTGTAGGTTTTTATGGCTAAAGCCTTGAGCTGTGATGTGGCCAATTTGGTCAGGGAGAAACATCTTTCTCAATTAAAGACTGATGTCAGATCTAAATAAACAAGCAGAGTGAGTGTTGTGTCAGGGTTTGCAAGACTATGAGAGAATACCTTATATGATCTACCTGAATGTTTTATTAATTTACAATTAGCAAGGGGGATAAGTCTGACCTTGGACAGTGAACCTGAGTATGTTAATGCAATTGGGAAGATTCTGGTGCTACTACTTTCCTCTCCAAAGCTACATGTATTGAGCAACTAGATTTAGGATAGTGATGTAATGATAGTTAACAGTCACCAATTGTTAGGTACCGTATTTTCCAGCATATAAGACAACTGGGCATATAAGATGACTCCCAACTTTTCCAGTTAAAATATAGAGTTTGGGATATACCTGCCCTATAAGATGACACCCAGCGTATAAGACGACCTCCGACTTTTGAGAAGATTTTCCTGGGTTAAAAAGTTGTCTTATACGCGGAAAATACGGTACTTTCTCTGTGTTGAAGGATTAAAATATACTTTCACTAAATTGCAGAACAATCCTCCAAGGAAGGCTTTAGTATTCCCATTTTGTAGATATGGACCCTGAAGTTCAAGGATATTGGGTGATTTGCTCAAGGCCACATAATTATTTGCAGGAGAGGGAGGATTCAACCCACCTGTATCTGACCCCAAAGCCCTTGCCCTTTTCCCTAGGCTAATCCTCCTCCCTCAATGCGGTATCCACAACAAACTTTTTGGATCCTTAGACAAGTTTATGATCACACTTTTGCAGACTCCGATCTTCCCCTTGCTCTGACATTAGTGACTGCCTCAGGCACTAGCATTTTACTGCACACCACAGCAATTATTTATGACTTGGAGATTTGCAGCCTGGGGCTGGCTTACCGGAACTGTTTTAAACAAAAACAAAAGGAACTCTTTCCTTTGTTGCTCCAGGATTCTTTGATTCTTTGATCCAAAGGAACTCTGTTTTCTTATAGGAGACGTGTAGGAAGAGTACACAGAGAAGAAAGGCCTTTTCCAGGCCAGTGGCCTTGCTTGTTTTGTATGAGTCTAACTTTCATACTAAATCTCGTCAATGCCAGCAGTTTCTTTATGGTTATTTAAAACTCCCTGTGACTGTTGTGGTGGAGTGGTAGTGGGTGGAGATAACGGAGGGGGTGAACGGGATGGTCTCCAGGCATTGACTGGTGAAATGTGCACCAACTCCCAAGTGAATTTATATTAAATTTTTTATCCCTGGAATGCTGAGAGACATTAATGCTGGTCACGTACATGCCCCCATGCTGCTGCCTTCATCCCCTTTATTGCTTTTCTAACTCTGATCCTTTCTTTAAGACTCAGCTAATGCTTCAACTTTTCCAAGAATCTTTTCTGAACTTTTCATGCCCAGGGCTAGGTGGCTAAACTCTGCTCCCATGGCACTCTGTTGTTGCATTTTCCAAATCAGTATTTCAATAAATATTTGTGCCTGATGATAATTTAAAACAGAAGATAGGAACTATGTCTTATCCATCTTTGTATTGCCAGAACAATAACAAAACAAAAAAATTCCTGAAAATTCTCAGTGTTTGAGAAGACCTAAATTGAGTTTCATTTATTTATTAAATAAGTATGTTGTGAGCACCTCCTATGTGGAGATACAAGGAAGAGGAAAATCAGGCATGGTTGGCTTTGCCTTTTTGCTCCTAAGACCCATCTATACTAATAAAAGGGTAATATGCTAATTAGACCGGATGTCTTCTGGACATCCTTCCTGACAAAGCTGGGCCCAGGCGAAGCTGCCCGCCCCCAGTCCAGGGCTCCTGTGGCTGCGGCCCGGGCAAAGCCGCCTGCCCCTGGTCCTGAGCGCCTGCAGCTGGCCGGAGGAGGGAAGCCTGGGTCCCAGGTGAGGGGCCGAAGCAGAGGCGGTTAGGGGCAATCAGGCAGGCAGAGGGGTTAAGGGCGATCAGGCAGGCAGGCAGGCAGGCAGGCGAATGGTTAGGAACCAGAGGTCCCAGATTGCGAGAGGCATGTCCTACTGCAGGTTTGTGGGATCGGGCCTAAACCGGCAGTCGGACATCCTCCGAAGGGTCCCGGATTGGAGAGGGTGCAGACCAAGCTGAGGGCCCCCCCTGCCCCCCCCCTCCCCAGTGCATGAATTTCATGCACTGGGCCTCTAGTCAGGTAATAAAGGGTGGTGACTTAAACAAAGTGAAAGCTACAAGGCCAGTTTTTATACAAAATAATAAAATCACTGCAATGATAACAGTCCTCTAGTAGCCATCCTAGGAAGACATTCTTTCCTGTCAGTTTGTACAACTAGATTTAAAACTTGCATTGGGATTTGACACCTAAAGCTGTTCAGACTTGTCTATAGAACTGACTTTTATTTTTCTTTAAGCACAATATTATATAACTATCCCACATGTGGAAAACTGAGTAAGAGAATATCTAACACAGTGTCATTCTTAATATGTAGTGAAAGGACAATAATCAACTAATCAGTTGTTACTGACATCTATGTACAAGTTTAAATATGGAAGCACTGTACTATGCAAATAATTTAGACATCAAGATAAAAAAAAAAAAAGTCCCCTCTTATGAAGTTAAGTTATGTCAATATCTTCCCCCTCATTCCCAAGGAGAAAACTTAGTGTGAACTTGAATTATAGTCAAAAGTTTCAGGGCATATATGCCACTTCAATGTTAATCTGATTGGCTGTATTAATTTCCTGCTTAAAATTAAATCACTCTCAGGAAAAATTAAAAACTCTTTTTGCATGAATAAAAGACCTCACAACCCATTCTGCCCCATTTTGGGTCCTCTAGTCCCATCCTCTATCTTTCTCTCCCTTGCACACTGTATATCACGCTACCAAACTGCTTATAGTCCCCTAATACGCCAGAAATTCAACAGTACTTCAGAATTCACTCTAATAAGCTTGGAGCCAGACAGATTTAGAATCTACATCCTGCCATTTACCCATTATTAGTTCAACTTTTCTGAGCCTTGATTTCCTTGTCTATAAAATGGGACTAATGTTGTCCTCCTGGAGTCTTTTTTTTTTTTTTTTTTTTTTTTAAGTATCAGAGGAGACAATATATAGAAAACTCCTGGAATAGAGCCAGGTTACTGGATGTGCTGAACAAAATTTCTTTCTCTTCTTCAGATCTTTTAACTTTATCTTGGTTAATTTTTTCTGTATATATAAAATTTAAACTATAGGCTCTGAAATTAAGCCTCCTGAGAATTTATCTCCTCTGCAAAACATACTAGTAATTAAGTAACTTAGTAAACTAAGACTCAGTTTGCTTATCTGTAAACTAGAAATAATAAAACTGTCATCCCATAGCTTTGTTGTGAAAACTACATGAAATAGTGTCTACTTCTGTAAGGGTCTGTCATTTTGTTATGATGAAAAGAGGCCAACAGATGTCATCTTCAGAAATACTAATGAATAAATATAAAAAGAGAAAATGCCAACACAAAACTAGCAGGTTATATAAACAGCAATAGTGGGGGTAATAGATTTTAACAGACTGCACCATTTGTAGTCACTGTTTAAAAAGCCTAAGGGCGTTATGGAATTGGTACTAATAGAAAGGTAATGCATGAGTCTGTCCAGGAGAATGTTTTAAAATCTAAAATAGCATGTACTTGACTATGAGCTCTTGTTTCAGAAACTTTTGAAAAAAATAAAGTTATGATTGAACCACATGAAACTGCCATTTTTTAAGGTCATGAATGGTCCACTATCAGTGATTTGATCTAGTTAAATATATAACTTGTTGGGAGCCTTATATTATCAGGAGTATGGAAAAATTTGAGAATGCTTCAAATCTCATTAAACTTAACAATTCAGATGAAGTAATGAGACTGGCTTTTTTATTGGGAGACAGTGTACATGCAGTAATTTAGAGATAGATGGGAATCTGGAGTCAGGATGCCAGGGTCCTGGCTCCACTTCTTACCATATGCTTTTTGGCAAATAATGTAACCGGTATCTGATTCAGTTTCTTTACCCATAAAATAAGGATATTAATCAATATATTTTTTCATGTGAGTTTTAAAGTTTGATATGTCCTTTTTTATTTTTAAGATTTTTTTTTAAAAAATATTTTATTGATTTTTTACAGAGTGGAAGAGAGAGGGATAGAAAGTTAGAAACATCGATGAGAGAGAAACATCGATCAGCTGCCTCTTGCACACCCCCTACTGGGGATGTGCCCGCAACCAAGGTACATGCCCTTGACCGGAATCAAACCTGGGACCCTTGAGTCTGCAGGCCGACGCTCTATCCACTGAGCCAAACCGGTTTCGGCATGATATGTCCTTTTTAAATGAAATATCATTCAACAAGTTTGCACATTTTAAAATTGGATTGTTTGTCTAACTATTGAGTTATAAATGTTCTTTATATATTTTGGATACAAATGGTTTATGAGATGGCTTGTAAATATTTTCTCCCAATCTGTGGCTAATATTTTTTCTTTTTTTATCCTTACCTGAGGATATGTTTATTGATTTTAGAGAGAAGGGGATAGGGGGAGAGAGAGAGAGAAACATTGATTGGTTGTCTCCTGTGTGCACCCTGGCTGGGGCTTGAACCCCCAACCTAGGTATGTGCCCTGTCAGGGAATTGAACCTGCAGTCTTTTGGTGTATGGGACAATGCTCCAACTTACTGAGTTACCTGGCCAGGGCTCTTTTTATTTTCTTAATAGTGTCATTTGAAGAGCATAAGATTTTAATTTAAAGTTGAATTTATCAATTTTTTTAATGGATCTTGCTTTTTGTGTCATAACTAGGAAATTTGCATATTAGTTGTGCTTGTTCCTTAAACTGTTTATTTTATTTTATTTTATTTTTTAAATTTCTTTATTGATTAAGGTGTCACATATTTGTCCTCATCCCCCCATTCCCATCCCACACCCCTCCCCACGGATGCCCCCACCCCCTGTTGTCCTTAACCATTGGTTAGGCTCGTATGCATGCACACAAGTCCTTTGGTTGATCTCTCCCCCCTATCCCCCCCTCCCCTCCCCTCCCTCTGAGGCCCGACAGTCCGATCGATGCCTCCTTGTTTCTGGGTCTGTTCTTGTTCCTCAGTCTATGTTGTTCATCATTTCCCCTAGATGAGTGAGATCATGTGTTACTAGAAATATACTTATAAGAACCGAATGTGAGACAAGCAATAATAGTTATGCTGACAGGCAAATGAATCAGTCTGTAGTGAGTTTCTTTCTGGACCAACAGTTCTTTTGAGACCCAATTTCAATGTCCACCAGATCCTTATGTGTACATGTCAGCACTGACTTTTCAGTTCTGGATGGTGAACAAATGGTGGTAATGCAGGTCCGACTCCCTCTGTTTTGGTCTCGCCCGACCCAGGGGAGCGGCCTCACCCGGACTCAGGGGCGCGTGGCCTCACCCGGACCCGGGACTCAGCATCACCCGGGCCTAAACTGTTTATTTTAAATGTATTGTTAATTAGATAACTTAATTAAATATTTAAAGTGATTAAATATGAGAAGAATGATATTTCCTGTGCAAAATCAGTCAGAATATTGGAAAGACAACACAAAAGAGTGATTTTAAAAATTATATTGAATTAAACATTGGTGAGATAGTTGTCAAATATTGGGAAAAAATTAAAATTTATGATTCTGCATTAAGTTTGCTCTTTGCAAATACTGGTAAGTTCTAGTTTGCTTAAAAGAATTTTAAAAACAACCCTGAAGTTCTTAGATAAGTCTTTGTGGAATTATGCAGAGCACAGGTTCAATCAGCACACCCAAATTAAAAATTCAAAAGACCTTTGTTCTACAACAGAAATCTGGAAAATGAGTGCACAACAATATTAAAGTACAATGTGTGTGTATATACACATATATTTCTTATGTTAAATAACTTTCAATTAATAGTAATCTATAAATCCCATTTTTGCCATTGTGTCAGACAAGACCTCCTGGTTGGAGGTTGGGGAAATTATTTAATTATATCATGTCACTGGCTCCATAATATGCCTTCATATTGGTTGTAGGGGCAATACTAGAGCATGTGATTCAGAGAAAAAAAAATCTGTTATTTCACTTTGCTTCTATATTTGAAAGTAAGGAAAAATATGTTAGGACAACCAACTTCCAAACTGAGATGTAGCCATGTCTCTCTTAAAGTTGGGGTAGGAGGGAGAGTGTTTTATGACTATGATGAGCTACTGAAGTTTCTTTGTTCAGTCAGTAGTTTCTGGAATCTGCAACAGGAAATAAAATAAGAAGACGGAAAGACCTGAGCATGTGAACAAATGATAAAAGATAGGGTCAATTTTTAATTCAAAACAAGACTCCATGAAAAAAAAAATGGCAAAACCAAGTGATAGTCAAGCTACCCCATGGTAATAAATACTGAATGAAAAGGAGAACTAGTCTAAGAATCCATTCTTGTATCATTGCCCTATTATGTAGAGAAATATTCATCTGGAGCCAGTCCTATTTTCTATGGGTTTGAGCATCCTTTGGCTTTTTGGTAGGGGTATACACTGGAGAAAAAAAATCATTTTGTTAGATGATTTCCTTCCATTTAATTAGGAACCAAGTCAGTAGTCTCATTGCAATCTGATTTGACTACTGCCTTAATATGATAAAGATTGGAAATAACCGAAGAAAAAAAAAGACAAATTGCTGGAGACAAGGAAAGACCCCTTTGCCTGAGTTACCATTAATAATGTGTGAAGGAGCAGTAACAAAGCACTCAGTGTTCCCTTAGGGGCTCCTTAAGAGCCCAGTCTGTCTGTAAGAACCTCTCTCTCTCTCTCTCTCTCTCTCTCTCTCTCTCTCTCTCTCTCTGTGTGTGTGTGTGTGTGTGTGAAGAGAGAGAGAGAGAGAGAGAGAGAGAGAGAGAGAGAGAGAGCGCTGAATAGCTGACAAAGGCTAGTGTTAATGGTTGGTTTCAAGAATCTAATCCCTGGAAGGAAAGCATTTCCTTGGATAGCTTTGTAATGTGCTTGTCAAACATTTAAAACCATTTAACAGAAAGAAGCATTGTGATGACAAGACACAACATGGCCAGTTCTTTGGATGCATCTGCCAACAGAGTAATGCGATGATCCTTCGGGCTCCAGTGGCTCAGGCACAAAGGCAAACTCGTGTGGAGTGTATCTTTCGACTCGGTTTTGATGTTTTGCCTGATAAATAATTAGTTTTGACTGGGCTTATTGGCTTCTTTTGCATCTGTTTCCTTGCAGAATATATTATTAATGTTTTGTCCTAAGTAATATCTCCACTAGTTAATCTTAAACTTCTTTTGGAAGGCTAATAAAGTCATGTCATGGTAAGAATGTCTTTTTCCAATCTCAAAACAACACTGGAACATTGAAAAAGAAAACCGGATGGAATCTCCCTTTCTCTTGCCAGTGGAAGATTCATTTTCAGTTATGTCTTTCCAAGCCAAATGCAGTAAATATTCATCTTGAGTACTGAATCTAATACTAATTTACTCAAGGGATCAATGTACCTATTCTTCTGATTTTGCAACGCATTTGCTTTATGATTGTCAAGTGCTTCTTCATAAATCCATGATGATGGCTGGGCTCAAAGATACAACTCACCATACCAAATGGCAGTCACTCCTAAGAACTAAAGATGATAAACCTTTTAATCCATCTTTTAAATAAACTGAAAGAGAAAGGTGAGAGAAAACAAAGACTTTAGATTTAACTCAGACCAGGAATTCAGTTCACTTAGATATGTCTATTATCTTGGTTATTCTCACATCATCTGTCAGAACTTGTGTTATCGGTGGGAAGCCCTCTGTGTCTCCACCTATTACTGGTGGAAATGAAGTTCTTGGGGTGCCGTGGGAACAAGAACTTCCTGAGGCCCCCACAGGAGAATGAGGTATTGTGGAAAGCTTTGTTGATGATGTAAGATTAAGGGAGTTCCCCTCCAAGTTCTGGTCTCTCTTTGCTTCTCCTGTCTTCAGCAGGGCTAGAATTAAAGCCACTGCAAGTCTTTGCTCCATATAAAGCACAGTCCAGTCCAGCATCTGGCTAGCTTAGCTTGTATTCCCAGTTGCAGTCCACTGTATGTGGTGTCTGCATGCCCAGGGCCATGTGGCTTTTTAGGGTCACATGGCAGGCAGGTCAAGGTCAAGGTGCAAATGAGTGCAAGGAAGCAGGAGCAGAGCAAGAGGAACAAGAGAGTGAGAACTCTTTGTTTGGGGATTATAACTGGGAGTTTAACCGATTAATTATTCAAGATTTCATGCACTTATCGTAGTTCTGCCCCTCCACCCCCCCACAGCCAATGGCCTTTGTTTTCCAGGCTAATCTGACAGCCAAGCACCTTCCCTATGGCACCCTGACTTCACTGTGCATGCTCCCATCTTCCTTTTTGTTGGACCCTTCCCCCAGTGGTCTGCGGGGAATGGACTGGTGGTTCCCTGGGGAGTGTAAAGTTGCAGCTTCCTGGTGAAGCTGCCCAGATAACCATGCTTACAATGTCTGGCCTCCCCTTTGTTCCTTTCCTATTATTAATATTAATAACTAGCTAGGTATGATTATAACACTTGGAGGGGGAAAGTAACATTTATTGCTTCTTGCTGTTGTTTTCAAAATGCAAAATTAGCAGAAGAGGGAAGAGGTGGGGGCGGTGGGGGTAGTAAACTTCAGAGCCACAGAGTTTCCAGAAATGCCCTAATATCTGCATCCTTTTCTTTTCTGTGTCCTTCCTTCCTTTTCCCTCTCCCTCCTCTCTTTCATTTCCCCTATTTCTTTTCTTCCCTCCTTGTGCGGCTTTTCTTCCTTTCTTTTTTCTCCAATGGGACCTCCCTCCCCCACTATGTTGTCCATGAGCAGTGACTATTATTTAGTCCTTAGTAATACTTAAGACTCAAATGGCCACTGACCCTAAGGATTGGACAGCTGTTTACTCTCTTCCTCTTAATCAAATAATCTGTCAACTTTCCTTTATGACCTAAAAGTTATCATTCTTGTAATTGAGAGCAGTAGGAAAAAGTGCTTTGGGTCTTGCTAATAAAAGCTTAGTATAGATGTTGGGAAATTATTTACAATTGAATGATTAATACTATATCACTCACTAGCTTTCTCTTGTTTTCCTGAATGGAGAGCAGGAACTAGAGCTTGAGCACAATTCACAGTTGATCTTATTTATGCTTGAAACCATTTGAGAGCCAGCTACTAATCCATGGCTTTGTGAATATCATATTTTTAAAAATTAGCTTCATTCTCCAAAATTTGCAGGAATGTCCTCAAGATCACAGGGAAGTGCCAAATAGATATTCCTAGAAGCTAGAACAGTTTTGCTTTAAATAGTATTCCTAGAAGCCAGAACAGTTTTGCTTTTAAATAGTTTTGCTTTATCAGTACACATTAACTGATAAAATGGAGTCATTCATGTGTTTTGGGGTGAGAATCAAACATGGAGAACTCCTGTTCTATCATGTATCTTAATCATACTTGACTCACATTTATATTAATATCAATTTAATATTCTCAAACTAGACTGAAATTCTAGTTTTTCAAAATTGGGATTGATAGATCAGTGAAGGTGTCACCTGAGGATCATGCCTTCCCTCCCCATCACTCACCAGTGTGTGTGTGTGTGTGTGTGAGTGTGTGTGTGTGCGTGCGCGCACTCTTGTGCACCTGGTTCATATGCATAGACACAGGACCTGTACTTACCTCTGCTGTGAATCCTTTCATGTTTCTTTGTTAGTCTCTTTTGTTAGACTTGGTAGCAGTTTGGGGGCAGGAGATGCCTCATTCTTGTATTCCCAAAGCCTACAAGCCAGAAGGAACAGACATTAGTGGTTCATAAGCACTTTATCTTGGAGCCACCTTGCCATATCATTGCATATGCATTTCAATGCATTCATGTTCCACATAGAAATAATTATGTTTGTTTAAATTTTGTTTTAAGTTTAAAGTTACTTAGTTATAATAAAATTTAATTTATGGTTGGCTGATATTTTTTTGGCAATCACTGTGAATTGTCAGAAAGTTAGGTGAAGTATGAAAAACCAACCTGCAAGTTTTTGCATCTATAATGAAATTTTTATGCATATCAATGTACTCAAGCAATTAATTTAATTAAATAGAAACAATAATGGGAGGGAAATAGGCCTTTAAAGTTTTATTACTTCAATTTTGGTTTTTCTTTTTGTATCTTGGAGTTCATGATTTTTTTTTCCGGCCTCAAACATTTTTGTAGGTCTTGGCAAGTTCATTGGCCCTAGGCACTGAGCCCAGGGTGCCTCATGGACAGAAGGGGCCTTCAATGCAGGGCTCAACAAATAGCTGACACCCAAGTAGCTAGCTAGCTGCTCACCAAGGCAGAGCACTCACGTGTGGTTATTGCTTTTGAGTAGAACATTTGGTGATGGGGCTACTCTCTGCACTGCCTTTGAAGCTGGGAGTTTTCAAAGAGATAGCAATTAGTGATGAGAATGGAGACAGACTTCATTGTCAGCGAAGGACAGCACAATTGCTGAGCATGGATAGAATGAATAGGAAGGAGGTCTGGGGGTTTTCAGTTCCCATGAGGAAGCAATTTCTATAACCACATTTGGATGATGAAATAGTTATGCTATCCAGAGAAAAGCCCATCACTGCCACTATTGTTTATCTTAACATCATCTGCTACTTTCAGGACTAGTAGAACAGGCTGGGAGGTTTACACTGATGCTTTGGTGTGCTTAGAATTTATTTTATATGACAAATATTAATTGCCTATTTATAAGAAATTCAGTACCACAGTTTGGAAAATCTTTCACATCTGGAGTAATGTCATTTTTCTATTCTTTTTGTTCAGACTATAGAGCTTCATCTATATAGTGACACACTAGTAATTTTAATTACTATCCAATACTTACTATGTGCGAGGCATCAAAACATGCACTTAACATTTACTTATCTAATCATCACAGCAAACCTATGAGGTAAGCAATGTTATTTTCCCATTTTATTGGTAAGTAAACTGAGGCTCAAAGAGATTAAGTGACATAATGTCACATAACTAAGAAATAGAAGCAGAGATGCCTATTCATTTATAATAACCAGACATCCTTTGATGAAGTAGCTACTATTTAAATGACATTAGTTACATGAGATCCTTCAAAATTATTTTCTTTTTCATTTTATGTCTTATTATTCTATCCTGTGTTCATGAAATTATTTTTTTAAATATTCAAATATTTGAAGCTAAATTTTTGAAAAGAAACACATATTTGGAATTGCTTCTAAAATATTTAAAACCTATGTTAAAAGAGACAGGTTTAAAAATAAATTTTAGTATATTGTTATTACATTAAGATAACATAAAACCTTTTAAATTTGTACCCTATTAATTATAATTTCATCCAGGTTGAGTTGGAGTTTAGCTCTGCCAGATTCTTAAAAATTAATGAATAGCCCTGGCCTGTGTTGCTTAGTTGGTTGGAGCTTCATCTCTTATACCAAAAGGTGGGTGTTCCATTCCTGGTCAGGGCACACTCCCCAGGCTCGAGTTTATTCCCTTGTCAGGGCAACCAATCTCCCTCCCCCCCCCCCCTTTCTCCTCCTCCTCCTTCTCTTTAAAATAGAAAAGAGTTTAAAAATGAACTCTCTCCCTTCCTATCTTTAAAATAAAAATGAGTTAAAATAATGAATGAATAAATAATGCAATGAAAATGCTGATAGCTTTTTAAGAGAATAAACTATTTTAGGTATGTTCAGTATAATTAATTTGTATGTTATAAAATGATCTACTAATAACATTATAGGGCTAGAAGAGACAAAATGGCAGCAGAATAGGCGGACATGTCCAGAGCCTTGTCCTGGAGCATATAGAATGAGCAACTAAATCGAATAACATCCACCCTGAATTGGCGAAGTAGACACAGCTGGTGAGACAATTCACAGCTGGGAAGGGCAGAGGACTCCTGGAGAACAATAAAATCAGGGATTTGGACTGGAGAGAACTGCAAGACCTCCGAGCCCAGAGGGTCAGAAGGAAGCCACATGGCACTGAGGTCATGTCCCTTGGGACAGGCATAGCGTCTGACTGTAGAAAGGAGGTCTGCTGGACTGCTGGTGGCAGGGGATTCTAGATCTAAGTCCACAGCCATGAGAGACTGAGCCAAGAGGGGGCAGCCTGGAAGGCTGCCCATACCGCTTGGTGCTGGGAGGTGAGGGGTTCACAGAGGCGAAGCTCTTTCCCCTCTTTTTGGTCTTTGCTTTTATTCGCTAAACCCAGTTCATAGGACCTTTCAAACACCTGTGGCTGAGGTGCAGGTGGAGGTGCAGACTTGTGGAGTCTGGGGAGAGGCTGGGGAGAAGAGAGGGTTGGGGAGAGGTGGCTGTGAGTCTGGTGCTGAGTTATAACTGACATGCTGGACCTAGGCAGCCATTTTCTCCTGAAGAGAATGCCCCTCCCTACAGTCTCCAGGCAATCAATACAGCCACACCAAGACTACACCCTGAGTGGTACAAAGGATACAAAAAAAAAACACACCACCATCTGAATAACTGGTAGTCCCTGAGAGTCCTTAGGGACTGGCCTAAAGAGAGGCCATTCAGTCCCAGCAAGAGGAAACTGAGAAGTGGCAGACAGTACAGAAGAGTGGGATCTTAAACCAGGCCCCATGGGTAATTAAAACTCGACAGAAAGAAATGACACTTCACTTTTTCATTTTTATTTTACTTTATTTTATTATTATTTTGTTATCTCTTTTTCTTTATTTTCCTTTTTTCATTTGTTTCTTTATTTTCTATTTCTTTTTGCATTATTTTCATCAGTCCATTTTTTATATTATCCTATTTTTAATTAATTAAAATTTTTTTAAATTATTTTTTTTCTTCTCTTTCTCTTTCTTCTTATCCACTCATCCTCTTTCTACTTCCTCTATACTGAACTGAGGTCCTCCCCATATTCATCCAATTTCTTAACCTTACTTTCTGTATATAAGCTCAGCCTCTACTGATTCTGCCCCCAACCTTCTTTACTGGGTATTTGGTGTTTGTATGTTTTGGTTTATCTGTTTGTTCTCTGGTGTTTTCTCCCCATATATATATATATTTCCTTTTTCTTCTTTCTCATACCATTTTTTCTCTTTTCAATATCATTTATGTTCTCTTTTTTTCTCCCCTAATTCTCTTTTCTCTGGTGGTCACTTGTATTGGGGTTATCGGTGTCATGAGTACATTCATGTTTTGTTCCCTTTGTGTTGTGTCTTATTGAGTTGCATTTTGTCCTGTTTGGCCAATGTGGTAGAGAGCGAGCCACATAACCAGACACCCGGAGAGGAGACTCCATCCATGAATGGGTCAATAACACTACAGACCCAACGACAGAGGCAGAAAAAAGGTGGCAGTGAGGGAGAGAACATGAGTGAGTGAGGGAGTGAAAGAGGAGTGTGTGGACGTGTGGGGTGTGTATGTGTGTGTGTGAGTGAGGTACAGTTAGATCCTGCAGGACCTTCGGGGGCAGGCTGACCGGGCTCGCCTAACCAGGCAGCCTCTGTTACCATTGCTAACAGTACTAGAATGGCTGGCTCTTCTGCAGAGGCTGAGCCTTTTTGAAGGGGAGAGCTGCTGTGACTGGGAGCCCAGCCACACCTCCACTCAGGGTGCCCTCAGACAATACCCGGGACTCTACAGCCACCCCCACTGGGGACCTGCTGCCTTGGCTGCTGACCCACAGTCACTGAGACTCTAGCCACCCCGGGCATGGGCTGATGTGAGTTCCGAAGCATGCTCCCCTCTGGCCAGCCCAATGCTTTAGCCCAGGGCACCACAACCACACGAAGAGCAGCCATGTGAGCAGCCTGCCCCCATCTGAGGAGCAGTAGCCCTGCAAGCAGCCTGCCCACATCTGAGGAGTGGCAGCCCCATGCAGCCCACCCTCCTCCAAGGAGCAGCAGCCATGCAAGCAGCCCACCCACGTCTGAGGAGCGGCAGCCATGTGCAGCCTGCCCCTGTCCGAGGAGCAGCAGCCGCATGCAGCCCACCCCCACCCGAGGAGCAGCAGCCTTGTGAGCAGCCCGCTCCTGGCCGAGGAGCAGCAGTTGAGTGAGCATCCTGCCCCCGCCAGCCAGAGGAGCCACCACTGCTGTGAGCAGCACCCACCAGAGGAGCCACTGCCAACTGAGGAGCATCTGCTGCTACAACAGCCCAAGGACCAGCCACCCCCTGAGGAGCTACTGTCGCCCAAGGAGCAGCACCTGCACTACTCAACACCTAGATCCTTTCCTCAAAGGAAAGAAAAGGAGGAATCACCAGAAAATCAGCTAAGTGAAATGGAGGCATACAATATGTCAGAAAAAGAATTCAGAATAAGGGTCATACAGTTCATAAACTGGATGGATGAAAAAATCAACACTTTATGTAAGAATCAAGAAGAAATAAAGAGTGATATAGCTGGCCGAGACCGGTTTGGCTCAGTGGATATAGCGTTGGCCTGCAGACTGAAGGGTCCCGGGTTTGATTCTGGTCAGGGGCACGTGCCTTGGTTGTGGGCACATCCCCAGTGGGAGGTGTGCAGGAGGCGGCTGATCGATGTTTCTCTCTCATCAATGTTTCTAGCTCTCTATCCCTCTCCCTTCCTCTCTGTAAAAAAAATCAATGAAATATATTTTTAAAAAAAGAAAAAAGAAAAAAAAGTGATATAGCTGTAATAAAATACACCATGGAAAGTTTCAACAGTAGACTAGGAGAAGCGGAGAACCGATTTAGCAAATTCGAAGACAGGGAAGCAAAACACACCCAAACTGAACTGCAATTGGAGAAAAAAATTAAAAGGCAATTGGAGAGCCTAAGGGAGCTTTGGGACAACATGAAATGAAGCAACATATGAATAATAGGGGTGCCAGAATGACAGGAAGTTAGAAAACCTATTTGAAGAAATAATGTCAGAAAACTTCCCCGATGTGGGGAAGAAAAGAGTCACACAAGCACAGAGAGTCCCAAAAAAGATGAACCCCGAAAGACCCACACCAAGACACATCATAATTACGATGGCAAATGTTCAGGACAGAGAGAATCTTAAAGGCTAGAAGAGAGAGACAGAAAGTGACGTACAAGGGATCTCCCATTAGATTATCAAATGATTTCTCAGCAGAAACACATCAGGCCAGAAAGGAATGGAAGGAAATTTACAAAGTGATGCAAAAAAAGGGCCTGAATCCAAGAATATTCTATCCAGCAAGGCTATCATTCAAAGTTGAAGGGGAAATAAGGAGCTTCACAGACAAAAAAAAAAAGGCTAAAGATTTTATCACTACCAAGCCAGCAATGCAAGAAATGCTAAAGGGACTGGTGTAAAAAGAAGAAATAAAAAGGGAAGAAGAAACACAGGCACAAAAAATAAAAATGGCTACAAACAAATACCTATCAATAATAACTTTAAACATAAACAGACTAAATGCTCCAATCAAAAGACATCGAGTGGCTGAATAGATAAAAACACAAGACCCATATATATGCTGTCTACAAGAGACCCAATTCAGAACAAGGGACTCACACAGACTGAAAGTGAAGGGATGGAAAAATATCTTTCAGGCAAGTGGAAACGAAAAAAAAGCTGGGGCAGCAATACTTATATCTGACAAAATAGACCTCAAAGTGAAGGCCATAATAAGAGATAAGGAAGGCCACTTCATAATACTAAGGGGATCAATACAAGAGGATATAACCAAATGCAGGAGCACCCAAATACATTAAAAAAAAAAAAAAAAACCAAAAAACTCCTGGAAGATATCAAGGGAGAAATCAATAATAATAAAACCATAGTAGGGGACTTTAATACCCCACTGACATTACTGGTTAAATTCTCTAGACAAAAAAATCAGACAAAAAAACAGCAATCCTAAATGACTCACTAGATCAGATGAACTTAATTGACATCTTCAGAACATTTCACCCCAAAGCCGTGGAATATACGTTCTTCTCAAATGCACATAAAACAATTTCAAAGATAGACCACATATTGGGTCACAGGCAAAGTCTCTCCAAATTCAAGAAGATTGAAATCATATCAAGCATCTTCTCAGATCACAATGGCATAATATTAAAAATAAACTACAATAAAAACAGTCAAAAAAATTCAAACACTTGGAAGCTGAATAGCATGCTATTAAATAATGATTGGGTTATCAAAGAGATCAAAGAAGACATTAAAAAGATCCTGGAAACGAATGACAATGAAAACACAACAATCCAAAATCTATGGGACATAGTGAAAGTAGTCCTGAGAGGGAAGTTTATAGCTCTACAGGCCTACATCAGAAAACAAGAAAAAATGGTAATAAATAATCTAACTCTATAACTTAAAGAATTAGAAAGAGAGCAACAAGAAAAGCCCAGAGTGAGCAGAAGGAAGGAGATAATAAAGATCAGAGCAGAAATAAATGACATAGAGACAATAATAATAATAATAATAATAATAATACAAAAGATCAAGGAAACCAAGAGCTGGTTCCTTGAAAGGATAAACAATATTGATGAACCTCTAGCCAGGCTCACCAAGAAGCAAAGAGAGAGGACCCAAATAAACAAAATCAGAAATGAAAGTGGAGAAATCATATCAAGCATCTATTTGAAGAAATAATGTCAGAAAACTTCCCCGATGTGGGGAAGAAAAGAGTCACACAAGCACAGAGAGTCCCAAAAAAGATGAACCCCGAAAGACCCACACCAAGACACATCATAATTACGATGGCAAATGTTCAGGACAAAGAGAGAATCTTAAAGGCTAGAAGAGAGAGACAGAAAGTGACGCACAACAGACCCCACAGAAATACAAAGGATTGTTAAAAAAATACTACGAACAACTCTATTCCAACAAACTAGACAACCTAGAGGAAATGGACATATTCCTAGAAAAATACAACCTTCCAAAACTCAATCAGGAAGAATCTAAAAATCTCAATAGGATGATTACTCTGGAGCAGTGGTTGGCAAACTCATTAGTCAACAGAGCCAAATATCAACAGTACAACGATTAAAATTTCTTTTGAGAGCCAAATTTTTTAAACTGAAACTTCTTCTAACGCCACTTCTTCAAAATAGACTCACCCAGGCCATGGTATTTTGTGGAAGAGCCACACTCAAGGGGCCAAAGAGCCACATGTGGCTCTCGAGCCGCCGTTTGCCGACCACGGCTCTGGAGGAAATTGAAGCAGTCATCAAAAAGCTTCCAGCAAACAATAGCCCGGGGCCAGACAACTTCAAAGGGGACTTTTACCAAACATTCAAAGAAGAATTAAACCTATCCTCCTCAGACTACTCCAAAAAATTCAAGAGAAAGGAACACTTCCAAGCTCACTCTAGGAAGCCAGCATTACCCTAATACCAAAACCAGATAAAGACAACACAATGAAAGAGAATTACAGGCTAATATCTCTCATGAACATGGATGCCAAAATCTTCAACAAAATTCTAGCAAATTTGATCCAGCATTACATCAGAAAGATCATACACCATGACCAAGTACGATTTATTCCGGGAATGCAAGGATGGTACAATATTCGCAAATCAATAAACATGATACATCACATAAACAAATTGAGAGATAAAAATCACATAGTAATATCAATTGATTCAGAAAAAGCATTTGACAAAATCCAACACCCTTTCTTGATAAAAACCCTCAGCAAAATGGGAATAGAGGGATCATACCTTAACATAATAAAAACCTTATATGACAAACCTATAGCCAACATCATACTCAATGGGCAAAAACTAAAACCATTTCCCCTAAGAACAGGAATTAGACAGGGATGCCCACTTTCACCACTCCTGCTCAACATAGAACTGGAAATGCTAGCCATAGCAATTAGACAAGAAGAAGAAATAAAAGGTATCTAAATTGGAAAAGAAGACATAAAACTATCATGATTCGCAGATGACATGATACTATACATAGAAAACCCTAAAGACTCCATCAAAAAATTATTAGACTTGATAAATGAATATGGCAATGTAGCAGGATACAAAATTAATGCCAAGAAATATCTGGTATTTTTATACACCAATAGTGAATTTACAGAAAGAGAGATTAAAAAAAACCCCCACACACCCATTCACCATCGCACCAAAAAAATTAAGATCCTAAGAATAAATTTAACTAAGGAGATAAAAGACCTGTACTCAGAAAACTACAGGACACTGAAAAAAGAGATAGAGGAAGACATAAACAGATGGAAGAACATACCATGTTCATGGATTGGTAGAATCAACATCATTAAAATGTCCATACTACCCAAAGCAATCTATAGATTCAATGCACTCCCCATTAAAATACCAATGGCATATTTCACAGACCTAGAACAAATTCTCCAAAAATTCATCTGGAATAAAAAAGACCCCAAATAGCTGCAGAAATCCTGAGAAAGAAGAACAAAGTAGGAGGGATCTCAATACCACATATCAAGCTGTATTACAAGGCCACTGTTCTCAAAACTGCTTGTTATTGGCACAAGAAGAGACATATAGACAATGGAATAGAATAGAGAACCCAGAAATCGACCCAAACCACTATGCTCAATTAATATTTGACAAAGGAGGCAAGAACATACAATGGCATCAAGACAGTCTCTTCAATAAATGGTGTTGGGAAAATTAAACAGATACATGCAAAAAAATTAAACCAAACCACCAACTTATACACAAAAATAAACTCAAAATGGATAAAGGACTTTAATCTAACACAGGAAACCATAAAAATATTAGAGGAATCCACAGGCAGCAAAATCTCAGACATATGCCAAGGCAATATCTTCACTGATACACCTCCTAGGGCCATGATCGGCAAACTGCGGCTTGCGAAACACATGCGGCTCTTTGGCCCCTTGAGTGTGGCTCTTCCACAAAATACCATGGCCTGGGCGAGTCTATTTTGAAGAAGTGGCATTAGAAGAAGTTTAAGTTTAAAAAATTTGGCTCTCAAAAGAAATTTCAATCGTTGTACTGTTGATATTTGGCTCTGTTGACTAATGAGTTTGCGGACCACTGTCCTAGGGCAATGGAAACTAAGGAGAAACTAAACAAATGGGACTACATCAAAATAAAAAGCTTCCATACAGCAAAAGAAACCATCAACAAAACAACAATAAATCCCACTGCATGGGAGAACATATTTGCCAATGTTATCTCTGATAAATGTTTAATCTCCAACATTTACAGGGTACTCATACAACTTAATAAAAGGAAGATAAACAATCCAATCAAAAAATGGGCAACGGACCTAAATAGATACTTTTCAAAAGAGGATCTAAGGAAGGCCAAGAGACATATGAAAACATGCTCAAAGTCACTAATCATCTGAGAGATGCAGATCAAAATGACAATGCAGTACCATCTCACACCTGTCAGAATGGCTATCATTAACAAATCAAGAAATGACAAGTGCTGGCGAGGATGCAGAGAAAAAGGAACCTTCGTGCACTGCTGGTGGGAATGCAGACTGGTGCAGCCACAGTGGAGAACAGTATGGAGTTTCCTCAAAAAACTAAAAATGGAACTCCCATTTAACTCAGTGATCCCACTTCCAGGAATATATCCCAAGAAATCAGGAACACCAATCAGAAAGGATATATGCACCCCTATGTTCATAGGAGCACAATTTACCATAGCTAAGATTTGGAAATAGCCTAAGTGCCCATCAGCAGATGAGTGGATTAAAAAACTGTGGTACATCTATTCCACAACTGTGGAATACTGTGCTGCAGTAATAAAGAAGGAATTCTTACCATTCACAACAGCATGGATGGAGCTGGAGAGCATTATGCTAAGCGAATTAAGCCAGTCAGAGAAAGATAAATATCACATGATCTCACTCATTTGTGGAAGATAATGAACAACATAAACTGATGAACAAAAACAGATCCAGAGACAGAGAAGCATTGATCAGACCGTCAAACCTCAGAGGGAAGGTATGGAAGGGTGGGGGGAAGGGGAGAGATAAACCAAAGGACTTGTATGATGCATATAAGCCTAACCAATGGACACAGACACAGGGGGTTGAGGGCATTAGTGGGGGGTGGGGGACAATGGGGGTATAAGGATATATATGTAATACCTTAATCAATAAAGAAAAAATAAAGTTCATAACAACAACAAAAAATAGAAAAAAAGCTAAATTTTCATCAACTCATGAATGGATAAACAAAATTTGGTATATTCATACAAAGGGATGATATTTAGCTATAAAAAGGAATGAAGTACTGATAAGTGTAGTACAACATAGATGGGCCTTAAAAACATGCTAAGTAAAAGAAGGTAGTCACAAAATGCCACACGTTTATGAATGCATTTACATAAAATAACCAGAATAGACAAATCTATAGGGACAGGAAGTAGTTGCTGGTGGCTGGAAGGAGAGAGGAATGGGGAGTTGTTTCTAATGAATGTGAGGTTTCTTTGGGATACTGAAAATGCTCCAAAGTTGTACAGTGGTAACAATTCTATGAATACACTAAAAGCTGTTGAATTGTATAATTAAAAGGAGGTAATTTTATGGTATGTGACTTAACCTCATTAAAACTGTTAAAAAAATTATAGCATTCCAGAAACAATAGAGTTCTAGAAACTCCAAATTTGTTGGCATTTAATTAAATTATTGTGTTTAAATAAACAAAACAGTGCTTTTCTTTAAAACATATTTCATAATTCATATTGATTTTAAAAATTACTCTGGTAGTTATATATAAATCAATTTTAAGACAGAGTATTCAATTAGAACATATATCTTTTATTCATATTACTATTTAGAAATTCTAGAAAATGGTTTATTGATCTATTTTCTGAGAAACATTCAATCTCTGCCTATCCTTTGACCTTCCTCATTCACACCCTTCTGTCCTCATCCCGCCAAAAAACTTGTGGAAGCCTAAAAAAAAGTGCTATAATTTAATGGATGTATACATGTTCAAATGATTCACTAATTGTTTTTGCTTAGGCTTATTGTTATTTACTTGCTTCTCACTCTCACTTTTTTTGCATTGTCTTCTATTTCCCTTTCTACTTTCTCCCAATAGGGGCAGTCTTGGTGGGAGACCATCCACCTGGATCTCCTTTAGCCCAGGGATAGGCATTAACTTGGTTGGTTAGACTCTAGCTCTGATATTTGTATCCAGGGACAGTGATGGAAGGACAGAAAATCATTGGAACTGATTTATCCCACATTAAAGAATGTGGCCATTATTTTCTGCCCTCATTCCTGTTATTTCGAAGTCTTGGATCTAAGCTTTACTCACCATTTTGTGAACTACTCATATGCTTCCCTTAATTTCACTTTTTTGCTTAATTACCAAGAGTCAGTTTCTGTTGCTTACAACCAAGAATCCCCAACGGATCCAATACTTTGCTTCCCTTTCTGTTTTGCTTCCTATTTCCTCCTCTTTCAGTCTCTGAACAACAAAAAAAAGATCTATAGTCTGAACACAATTCTCATGGTCTTCCTTCTCTTGCTTGGAGGCTTTCAAGGTTGAAGGAAGAATAAAATAAACGAATACAAAAATAGAAAAATGAAAATATTTAGAAGATGCTTAATCATAACCGCTTTATTTTTCTTTTCAATTTAAAATTGAGAGTTCTTCAACCATATATTGTGTATAGTTCCAAGTCTTATCTGAGTACATAAAAATACTATTAGCAGCAATATAACTTAATTCCTCCAAAAAACTATGCAGTGCCTCCAACAATTTTAGAGTTTTGGTCCATTAAAACTCATTTATGGCTTGTCTAAAATAATTAGATGATTTGATCCATGCAGTATTTATTTTCAAGGGATCTGCTGCCAGATCTATGTCTTACTAATGCAATTACAAAGTTATTTTTGGAAGAAAGCATTTAATGTTTTCTCTTGCAGCAGGCTGAAAGAATTTAAGTTTTAATGTCTAGTCTTTAGCTATAATTAAAGGTAAAATTAAATATTTAACACAGTAGTAGAGGAGCTATAGCTACATAGTTTACTTAAAAATGAAGTGAGGCATTTCATTGAGTCATTTATCTCTTTTGCTTGCAGGCATATCAACAGAAAAGTTTGTGTTTTGTCCTTAATTCCCTTTGCCAGATATCCAACAGCTGTTGCTTTTCACCAACTATAAACCCCATCTTCCTGTTTTACCTTAATAGTTTTGCACAAACTGCCTTAGATATAATGGCAATTAAAAAAATCTGAAAAGTTTTTGTAAATGATAGCAGTGACCATTGTGAGTCAGAGCTGCTGGGTAATATAAGGAACCAAAGCCAAGTCAACTAACATCAATACAGTTAATTTAAATGTAAACCATTTAAAAAGAAAAGAAAAAACAACAACAACAATAAAAACCAAGGCTAGCCTGGAAATTATGTTTTTCAGGGAGGAATTAAATGATTTTCTGTTTTGAGGGCAATGTAGCATATTCATATAGCTGACATCTACCTGAATGTATAAATTATCCCTTTTATGTTAGCATACCTGATTTGTCTACATTATATTCATCATGGGAATTAACAAGTACATATACTTTGTTTCAGGTTTTTAAAAATTGTTAGCTTGGTGTTTATACCTCTGTAATTGTTTTTATGTCTTCTACATTTGTGGTAATGTCCTAAATATTTTGACTTAGATTTTATGTATTATAAAGTAATATTTGTTGCAGATTTTCAAGTGGAATATATCATTTAAATCCAATCTTGCACTTAGGATAAGGTCTTATACCTTCTTGTATATAAAAGTCTTCTGACAGATGTATCCATTGCCTTGGGATGCATTATACACATTGTGGCAGAGATGACAAAAAAAAAAGTAATAGTTGGGATTCATCACTTCAGTTTTAAAATAGTGAGCAAGTTTTCTTTCTTTTAAACTAAAAAAGAAAGAAAATTATGAATGCCAAGGCTTTTGATTTGCAATAACTAGGCTTTTTGATAGACACAGGTTTTTATTATTATTATTAATTTCAGAGAAAGAAAGGGAGAGGGAGAGAAAGATAGGAACATCAATGATGAGAGAGAATCATCTATTGGCTGCCTCTTACATGCCTCTTATGGGGGATCGAGCAAACAACCCAGGCATGTGCCTTGAATCAAACTGTGACCTCCTGGGTTCATGGATTGACACTCAACCATTGAGCAACATTGGCCAGGCAATACAAGGTTTTTTTTGGTAGTAAAAGTTTGGTTTTGAGTACTAAGAGCAAAGCCCATAAAGTTATAATAAACGCTCAATTTTTCAGGCCTCATTTTTTATAGCTAGATATAAAATTCATAATAAAAATTAACAATATTGTTTTATTTTAGCTATAAAAATTAGAAAATTTGAGTGAACAATTGATAAAATAGTCAACAAATGAATGAAATAGCAACATACCCATGTTTTATGTAAGGATTTGGTTGAAGTCATAAGTCACTATTCAAGACTTTATTATACAAGATGCAATCCAGGAACATTCTATTTTAAATTCCATTTAGGAAATATGTCATCTCTAATTAAGAGTTTTGTATACTTATGTTAGAAAATAGAAACTATGTAACATGTTTCCCCTTCATATTAGTTGCCAGGAACTTTGAACTCAACTTAATGTCCCAATGAGGTAATACGTTTATTTCAGGTTCTTGGTAGCACCTATTTGAATATATATATATATATATTTATATATATAATATGCAAATTAGGCTGGGATGCCATTACGGTCATGACCAGTCAGAAGGAGGCTGCGTGCAGGTAAAGCCCAGAGTGGAGACGGAGACAGAGACTGGGGGGCCTGCCCGAGCAGCCCTGGAGCAGACACTGACAGGGGGCCTGAGGCTGCTCCAGCTGCAGCGCACCAGCAGTCCTGCCTCTGCGTACGAGCTGCAGAGGAAACACCTTTTCTGACTGCTCATTGGCTAAGCTCCCCATGCGCCACTCACAGTGTTCTTGGTAACTTGGGTAATAAGAATCCAAGAAGGTGATATAGGGTTTTTCCATCTCACTCCTGGAAGAGAAAATGAAGGTCCACTGCTGGAGGGGCTAAGAAATGTCATATCCTGCCCTAGCCGGTTTGGCTCAGTGGATAGAGCCTTGGCCTACGGACTGCAGGGTCCGGGTTCAATTCTGATCAAGGGCATGTACTTAGGTTGCAGTGTACTGGCCTGCAGGAGGTAACCAATTGAAGTCTCCCTCTCAGATTGATGTTTCTCTCTATCTTTCCTCTCTCTTCCATGCTCTCTAAAAATCAATGGGAAAATATCCTCAAGTGAGGATAAAAAAAAGAAAGAAATGTCATATCCTATGAAAGAGACATCTTGAAAATGCCTAAAGAAAGTTTTCATTTTTTTGTGGTGAAGAAACTGGAGTCAGTGTTGATGAAAACACCTTGGCGACTGCGGTGGCTAGCAGTGGCAGCAGCAGTGAGGTGATGGGGGTGGCGCCTTCCCCTGATCAGCTGGTCACCTCCCACAGAGGGAGGCCAGACTGTGGCTTAGAACATCCCCTGAGGGCTCCCAGACTATGAAAGGGGGCAGGCTTGGCTGAGGGACCCCCCCAGTGCACAACTTTCATGCACCAGGCCTCTAGTTTTTTTCTAAAAGCCTACTAGAGGCCCCATGCATGAAATTCGTGCCCAGCCTGCACCCTCTCCAATCTGGGACCCCTCAAGGGATGTCTGACTACGTGCTTAGGCCTGATCCCAACTGCTCACCTGCCTGCCTGACTGTCCCTAACTGCTTCTGCCTGCCAGCCTGATCACCCCCTAACCACTCCCCTGCCGGCCTGATTGACACCTAACTGCTCCCCTGCTGGCCCAATTGCCCCTAACTGCCCTCCCTTGCCAGACTGGTCGCCCCTAACTGCCCTCCTCTGCCAGCCTAGACACCCCTAATTCCCTCCCCTGCAGGCCCGGTTCCCCCCAACTTCCTTTCCCTTCAGGCCTGGTCCCCCCCAACTGTCCTCCCCTTCAGGCCTGGTCACTCCTAACTGCCCTCCCCTGTAGGCCTGATTGCCCCTAACTGCCCTCCCTGTAGGCCTGGTTGCCCCTAACTGCCCTCCCCTGCAGGCCTGGTCCCTCCCAACTGCCCTCCCCTGCAGGCCTGATTGCCCACAACTGCCCTCCCTTGCAGGCCTGGCCCCTCCCAACTGCCCTCCCCTGCTGGCCTGATTGCCCACAACTGCCCTCCCCTGACAGCCATCTTGTGGTGGCCATCTTGTGTCCACATGGGGCTGGCCATCTTATGTGTTGGAGTGACAGTCAATTTGCATATTACTTTTTTATTAGATAGTATGAATGTAGAGAACATATTTTTAAAATAGGTCTGTAAAGAAAGTTTTGGCCAGGTAAAGAAACAAGGAAACCTGAGAGAGGAAGGTCTTTTCTTATTATTATAATTTAGATATAACCCAGCATTCTCATTAGAATTAGTTTGCATATCCAGCTTGGGAAATCATAGAGTGGCCAGGAATATTCCTGAGACCTGATTTGCACAGGTACTTCAGTGTTCCTTGAAGAGGTAATAGAAAGATGTAGTTAGCTTTAGCCAAGTTCCTGAATTATTTGAAGTTCATCCATTGTCTGGGAGGCTGAAAAAGAAGAGTGAGTAACGTTAAGGGAAAAGTCTACCTGTGAGGCACAGGAGAGGTAAAGACCTGAATGAACCTGAGTCATGCCTCAGGATATAAGTAAAAGGGACCTGAGTGGCCACCCAGAAGTGTGACACTAAGTCTTACCAGAGAACATGTGCCTTAGAGCATATGGCTCTTGTAACCAATGGAGAATACCTGCTCTACAGCTATCAGAAAGAGAAATCATTCATGAAATAAATATCTAATCAGCACTTAGTAAGAATTCAAAATATTTGAGAGTTGAAAAAGAATATAACAGACAAGTTTATTTTGGAATTGGTTCTGTCTCTAAGTAGCCCTTCTGGTAACACTGGTTGGCTCCTTATTGTTGGCTCATCTTTCTTAATTGGTTTAAGTCCTTTCTGAATTTCTGGGTACCTAGCTCCACTGAGATTCTTGGCAGGAAATTGTTAGTCCCTTTTCTTAGGGAAGAATAAGAAAAAGAAACAATAATTTCCACCACTCTGGGGTTTCATATTGTGAATCCTCAACCTGCCAGCTGAAAGTTTATAAGTGGCAAGTTATTTAATTTCTTTGTCTCCTTTAATCATCCACAACATGCGGATTCTTGGTAACTGATATGGTTGTAAGAAATGTTTGCCAAGGGCAGTGAACAATTTCTAGCACTTAGTAATCACTCAATAAAAACTAGCTGTTTTTGTGGTCATCATAGATTTCATTATCTTTATCATCACTGTCACCACCATCATCATCATCCCTGGACTATACTGCAAAGGTTTCCCAGGTAGCAAATGAGATAGAACATCTATTTTTGGAGTGGCAATTTTACTAAAAGATTGGAATTAGTATGGGAAGAGAGACATTTCTCATTAAAACAAATATAAATGTATCATGAAATAAATTTTTTAAAACCCACCAATTTTTAGACTTAAAACATAAGACATCAAAAAAATTTGTGCCTGCAAAGTTTCATAAAGCTATGCAACTTCACATTAAGCCTCAAAATCTCAAAGGTCACACATCCTCTCTCCTCTGCCATCAGTGGAATTCTTCTGGAAAATTTGGGAAGTATAATAGTGTAGCAAAATTCTAGGATCAATTGTATCTTAAATATTTTCTTTCTCTTGAAGAGATGTGCACCACTGTAATCCCCACTAGAATATATTGGCACTTTGAATTCCCAGTAATAATGGTGTTGACATTGTTGACATGATAGTTGATGAGTCAAGTCAAAAGACAAATGAACAAGCCAGGCCCCTGTATGCTGGCAAGAGCTGCTGCAGGGAAACAGCTGCTGAAGATGTTTTTTTAAAGAATTGCTGGGAGAAGGGAGAAACCACCAAGCCCTGGTCCTACTGTCAGGGCAACAGCTGTTGACCTGCTGACCAGGCTGCTAAAGGGAGCATCAGGTGGGGTTAATACTGAGATATGGTCTTTCCAGGGTTCTCTACAACTCTCCATTACCTCAGTATGAGTCGCTTGAAGGAAGAGTGTGTGTGTGTGTGTGTGTGTGTGTGTGTGTGCGCGCGCATGTGTGTGCAAGGGAGAGAAATGGGGGAGAGTTAAAATTAGATTTGGATTTGTGGAAAGTGATGTGTTATTTTTTTTTAATCATCGAGGAGAGGGACTAATGGTATTTGTGGTGCATCCCAATGGGACTAGCTGCCTGAGAATTCAGAATGGACCCTTGAACCAAATGGAAGAGAGCCAACAGTAAGTAGGCACCCAGAGTGTTGAGTGTTGGTGTCCTCAGCAAGAGGGCTTAGGGAAGAACTTGGAGGAGCTAAGTGATGTTAGAATTAGTTGTCTCAGAATATATGTATTCCTAGAAAAATACAACCTTCCAAAACTCAATCAGGAAGATCCAAAAATCTCAATAGGCTGATAACTATGGAAGAAATTGAAGCAGTCATCAAAAAGCTTCCAGCAAACAAAAGCCCAGGGCCAGATGATTTCACAGGGGGGTTTTACCAAACATTCAAAGAACTAAAACATATCCTCCTCAGACTATTAAAAAATTTCAAGAGGAAGGAACACTTCCAAGCTCATTGTAGGAAGCCAGAATCACCCTAATACCAAAATCAGATAAAGACAACACAATGAAAGAGAATTACAGGCCAATATCCCTCATGAACATGGATGCCAAAATCCTCAACAAAATTCTAGCAAATTGGATCCAGCATTATATCAGGAAGATCATACACCATGACCAAGTAGGATTTATCCCAGGGATGCAAGGATGGTACAATATTTGCAAATCAATAAATGTGATATATCACATAAACAAATTGAGAGATAAAAATCACATAGTCATATCAATTGATGCAGAAAAAGCATTTGATAAAAACCCTCAGCAAAGTGGGAATAGAGGGATCATACCTCAACATAATAAAAGCCTTATAGGACAAACCTACAGCCAACATCATACTCAATGGGCAAAAACTAAAATCATTTCTCCTAAGAACAGGAATTAGACAGGGATGCCCACTTTCACCACTCTTGTTCAACATAGTACTGGAAGTGCTAGCCATAGCAATTAGACAAGAAGAAGAAATAAAAGGTATCCAAATTGGAAAAGAAGAAGTAAAACTGTCATTATTCGCAGATGACATGATACTGTACATAGAAAACCCTAAAGACTCCATCAAAAATTATTAGACTTGATAAATGAATTTGGCAATGTAGCATGATACAAAATTAATGCCAAGAAGTCTATGGAATTTTTATACACCAATAGTGAACTTACTGAAAGAGAGATTTAAAAAAAAATCCCATTTACCATTGCACCAAAAAAATTAAGATACCTAAGAATAAACTTAACTAAGGGGGTAAAAGACCTGTAGTCAGAAAACCATAGGACACTGAAAAAAGAGATAGAGGAAGACATAAACAGATGGAAGAACATACCGTGTTCATGGATTGGTAGAATCAACATCATTAAAATGTCCAAACTACCCAAAGCAATCTATAGATTTAATGCAATCCTCATTAAAATACCAATGGCATATTTCACAGACCTAGAAGGAACTCTCCAAAAATTCACCTGGAATAAAAAAAGACCCCAAAAGCTGCAGCAATCCTGAGAAAGAAGAACAAAGTAGGAGGAATTTCAATACCAGATATCAAGCTGTATTACAAAGCCACTGTTCTCAAAACTGCCTGGAACAGACATATAGACCAATGGAATTGAATAGAGAACCCAGAAATCAACCCAAACCACTATGCTCAATTAATATTTGACAAAGGAGGCAAGAACATACAATGGAGTCAAGACAATCTCTTCAATAAATGGTGTTGGGAAAATTGGACAGATACATGCAAAAAAAAATGAAACTAGACCACCAACTTACACCATACACAAACATATGATGGGAAACCATAAAAATCTTAGAGGAATCCACAGGCAGCAAAGACTGAGATATATGCCGAAGCAATATCTTCACCGATACAGCTCATCGGGCAATGGAAACTAAAGAGAAAATAAACAAATGGGACTACATCAAAATAAAAAGCTTTTTCACAGCAAAAGAAACCATCAACAAAACAACAAGAAAGTCCACTGCATGGGAGAACATATTTGCCAACATTATCACTGATAAGGGTTTAATCTCCAAAATTTATAGTGAACTCATATAACTTAACAAAAGGAAGATAAACAATCCAATCAAAAAATGGGCAACAGACCTAAATAGATACTTTTCAAAAGAGGATCTAAGGAAGGCCAAGAGACATATGAAAACATGCTCAAAGTCACTAATCATCTGAGAGATGCAAATCAAAATGACAATGCGGTACCATCTCACACCTGTCAGAATGGCTATCATCAACAAATCAACAAAGGACAAGTGCTGGTGAGAATGCAGAGAAAAAGGAACCCTAGTGCACTGCTGGTGAGAGTGCAGCCACCGTGGAGAACAGTATGGAGTTTCCTCAAAAAACTAAAAATGAAACTCCCATTTGACCCAGTGATCCCACTTCCTAGTTCATAGGTCGAGGCTCAACCATTGAACCATGCTGGTCGGGCCATAATATAGTCTTTTAAAAACACTGACATAGCAGGAGCATGCCCATAGGACTCGTGTGACTTTTTTGAGCCCTGCAATTCTAACCAGTTTATGTGTAGTTGCCTAAGGCATTCAATGTATGAATTATAGTAGTATCTACTTTATGAACATATATAAGTAATCAAGTTGCCTTCCTTTTCCCACTTATATTTGAAATAAAGAACCTAGTAATGAAGAGGTTAAATAAAAAAATAAGTTACATAACTGGATTAAAGTTTTACAATTTTTCTAAAATTGAATGGAAAGGAAATTAAAGTCCACAAAATACTACAGAGACAAATTCTCGTTTTCATAGAGTTTTTCTATTTTGGTTCAAAAGAATCCAAATAATATCCTGTTATAACAGAGGATTGTAATGAATGAGACAGGTATATGATTTTGGCTTAAGTATACTTAAGGTGGCTAGAAAAATATGAACTTCTATAGCCTAAAGCTTAAAGCATGAGCCTCCTAATATAAAAAATGTAACTCTATTATTTTCAATCAGAATACACTGAAACTTGATAGAAATGAAATAGTCATTGTACAGTGAAGGGGATGTTGCAAAGAAACTTCTGTTTTACCTCATTTCATTTTCAGCAACATTGCTCCTTGACTAGTGGACACGCACCGCCTGCCAAATGTCTCCTCTGACATCATTCTTCTTTTTAAAATTGTAAAGGTTACAACTTTATTTCCTTGAGTAAAGACTGCTCTCACAGCTTAATTATGCTAAGCTATGGAATATGAATTTTTAAACCAATGACACTGATTATTGCATATGAGAAATTGACACATTTCCATTAATGACTGGGTAGAGGATGGACAAAAAATCATTATCTTGTAAAAGCTGGTTGATGTAAAATTTGTAGTCAAAATACTATGAAATGTCTTTCTTTTTCAAACTATAATTTAAAAAAATCATGTGAGTTTCCACAATTACCTTGTTTGGGGGTGGGGAGATCTATATGGATAGTTATCCTCTTTGTTTTATTTCATTCAAAACGTTGGTGGTTCTTTGTGGGAATTGCTCTTTTATGAATATTGGAGAAACATAATCTCAAGGATCCAAAGATGAAATCATCATATGAGCCCTCATTCTGCACTTGCTCTGGTAAACTGTTTAGGATTTGTCTCCTCCGTTAGTCAGTGTCTCTTAAATACGTTCCAAATAAAAAAATTTCCTATAATTTAGAACCCATGAAAACTTTTTCTTCCCTAATAAAATCTTATGATTTTTGTTTTCTAAGACTGATAAAATAATATATTGACATATTAGCCAGTGCATAATCAATTATACCCTTTCATAGAAGAGATATAGATATACATTAATTTTAAAATATTTTTGATATAGTCTCACTTCTAAATTATCAACTTTTTAACTTACATTCATTGTTGTGGACTGCCTCAAGTCTCACATGGAAATAAAGTTGATGTAAGTAGACTATCCATGACTTCCTCACAGTCCATCCCAAGGTGTGGCTGGGTTAAACCAAATTTTTGATGATAGCTGGCCAAGTCATAGTAAATCTCTCGTGTCTGTGCAAATGTATCCCCATAGGGGATATGTGTTTAGATCCCAAGTGGGTGCTTGAAATTACAGATATCCTGAACCCTATATAGACTATATTTTTTCCTATACATACACTCCTATGATAAAGTTTAATTTGTCAGTTAGGCACAATAAGAGATTAACAATAACAACTAATAATAAATTAGAACAATTATAACAATATCTCTCTATATATAAAATCCTAAGGGACTGGTCGCTATGATGCGCACTGACACTCAATGCAGGAGCTGCCCCCTGGTGGTCAGTGTGCTCCCACAGCCAACCCCCTGCCGCCGGCCAACCTCCCGCAGTCTCTTCCTTCTTTCCCCGGCTGGCCAGCCCCAATCGGCCCCAATCGAGACTGGGCTAGCCGGCCCAATTGGCCCGATCCCGATCGCCGGCCAGGCCAAGGGACCCCACCCATGCACAAATTCATGCACTGGGCTTCTAGTGCTATAATAAAAGTTACGTGAATGTGGCCTCTCTTTCTCTCAAATATCTTATTGTACTGAACTCACCTTTTCATATAAAGGAAGTTCATTCTGGCTTCTTGTTGGCATATTCAAGTCACCAGCACCACTTCTCTTATGCGTTGGGGCCAGTATTAAATAAAATAAGGGTGACTTGAACAGAAACACCTTAACAAATGATCTCATAACCTAGGTGGCTATTAAGTAACTAACAGTCAGAAGAGTCTACAAAATGGGGACACTGGATGATTCACATCAAGAAAGCAAAACCGTGGGTAAAGAGGACAATGACGGTATATAGAAATAAAGTCTTTTAATGTTTACTGTGCTCAAGTCAGTTTTTAGGATAACCGGGCTGGGCTGGGCCATGTTCTTTCAAGACCTGCTCCCTGTCACAAGAAAATCCAAGAAACCATCTATGTTAATTATTATAGTCTCTCTATCTGACATGGTGCCTTATTCCAAGGAAATTCTGGAGACAATACTAATACTGCAAAGTATAACACCAGCACAAAAATTTCAATACCTTGCAGACTAGTAAAGGAGCTATTTTAGGATTCAGGGGCTTTGTTTATGTCTCAAGTCATCTCCAAAGTAATTTTCTCTCAGATACTTTGATGACTTAACTGGGTCTCCAGGGGTTCACAACAATGTAAACTATTCCTATTTATGGCAATGCAGATGAATTTAGTCTGGTGCAGAAAATAAATCTCTGTAAGTGTAAATCTCCTTATGAATGAATTTTAACATTTTCTTTAACTTCTACTTTGTCTTCTTTGCTGTTTGAGAGGTTTTATATCCAGTCTCCACTCATTGCTCCTGGAATCAAAGTGACTGTTCAGAAGGCTGGTCTGCAAGTAGTAAAGAACAGCTCCAAATCCACTGGTGGAGATTGGAAGGAAGGATGGGGGAAAGAAGAGACAGAGTTCGGATAGACATCTGACTGCCTGTATGCTGTGTCTGTTTCATCTGCATCAGGAACACTGTGAAGAGCCAGCCTTCTGAATGAGGACAGTGATGCTATCTCCTAGGCAAACTTAAAAAGAGAATAAACAACACATTCCTCTTCATTAAAGCACGTCACACTGCTGATTTTTCACATGTAAGAGTTTACCAAAGAAATCTGGAACTACTAAATGTTACTTGCTCAACCATTCCCTGTAACCATAACATTTAAAAGTTCTTTGGAAGAAGGAAGGAAGCAAGATGAGGCATATTTTAAATTACCCAAAGTCCCTCTAAATAGGAGATGCACCCGTCAGAAAGTCAACGATGTTTGTCAGTTTTTAGGTCAATAACTCAGTTTTTATTTTTATAAGCATGAAAATGCTGTTTTTCCAGATGTATGAGAAAGGGGGTAAGCTAGCTGCCACAATAGCAGTGTTTGCTCATTCTAACAAAGATCTCCTAGGATATAATACAAATCCTGGGAAAGTAGGGTTTTTAAAAGTATATTTTTATTGATTTCAGAGAGGAAGGGAGAGGGAGAGATAGACACATTAATGATGAAAGAGAATCTTTTATCGGCTGCCTCTTGCATGCCCCCTCCTGGGGATGGAGCCCACAACCGGGGCATGTGGCTTGATTGAGAGTCGAATCAGTGATCTCTTGGTTCATAGGTCAACACTCAACCACTGAGCCACACCATCTGGGCAGGATTTTTTTAATATTTAAAACAATAAATATCACATTGTTAGGATCTTTGTCAAAATCTGTGTCCCTTTAAATCCGTATGTTGAAACTTAATCCCCAATGTGATGGTTTTTGAAGGTGGGGCCTTTGAAGGTGATTAGGTCATGAGGGTAGAGCCCTCATGCATGGGACTAATGACCATATCAAAGAAACCCCAGAGAGCTCACTTGCCTCTTGTGCCACGTGCGGACACGGGTTGAAGATGTTTGTCTCTGAACAAGAAATCATCTCTCACCAGACATCAAGTCTGCTGGCCTTCATTTAGGACTTTCCAGTCTCTAAAAATAAATTTCTGTTGATGATAAGCCATCCAGTATATGGTGTACTGTTATAGAAGCCCAAACTAAGATGGGGGATAGAAAATACCAGGGAAGGGGTGGTTGCTATATCATGTAGGGTAGTCTGGAAAGGTTGACTTGAGAGTAGATGCCTCAAGGAAGTGGGGAAAAAATGCATTCGTTCAGGGAGAACTGGGCAGGGGTGCCCTGGGCAGGATTGTTAAAAGTATGTTCCAAGAACAGCAAGAAAATAAAAAAAAATCGGCCAGAAATTTTAATAGTGATGAGATGGACAAACCTGTTGTATAGCATTCCACTATACAAATATGCCACAAAATTTTAGCTATTTAAATGATCACTGACAGAATTTGAGTTTTTTTCCATTTTTGGCAGAAACAAACAATACTTCTATGAATATTTTGGTATCTGTATCCTGGTCACATATGCAGTTTCTCTATAAGTAGAAATTTTGGTCATAGGAAAAGCATATCTTCAACTTTCCTAGGTAGTTTCCAATTGTTTTCTAAAGTGGGGGTTAGGTTTTTACCATAGAAAATTAAGACTTAGCTTTCTTTCATCATAACCATCATGTATACTTTCCTTCCCCTTTTTCTCCAATTTACTTACATCACAATTTTGGTTCAAATAATCATCCATGTTTATTTTCACAAGATAAATTGACTTATATCCAAGTAATGTAGCTATGATCACATATTTTATTTCTCTACAAGAAAAAAAATTGGGAGGGAGGAGATTAATAATTGCCTAAATTACTTTTTGTTTGCTTACTTCCTATGTAACTATCATTCATTTGAGTGGCCAGATTATTATGATCTTTGAACTCACAATAATCTGGCCACTCAGTGTATATCCCATATAATAAAAGACTAATATGCAAATTGTCCCCTTGACCAGGAGTTCGACCAGCAGGCAGGCCGGCCAACTGCCCATGTCCCCTCCCTCTGGCCAGACTGGCTGGACCCCACCCATGCACTGGGCCTCTAATATATATATATATATATATATATATATATATATATATATATATATATATATATATATATACTGAGTGGCCAGATTATTTTGCGTTCAGAGATCATAATAATCTGGCCACTCAGTGTATACTTAGATACTTTCATGGAGCTACAAACTCCTATAAATATGGTCAAATATAACAGATGATCTCTGTTCTGTTATCCTTCCTTTGTCTTCTGCTCCTAACCAGATTGATTGCATTGTGGACAGGTTAAACAATATTTTTTTCTCCTTCTTGTCATCTTGGGCATCATTTTGATTCTTTCCTGTTTGGGATTCACCTATTTCCTGGATTCCTTAATTTCCTTCCTTAGTTTTGCTTAAGCACATGTTGGTTGGGTAGCTTTACATTCTACTTTCCCTCAACTTTACCTTTGAAATTCTCTTATTGTATTTTATTTCTCCTAACATATTTTCAACTTCTAAGGGCACTTTCTCAATGTTTGAAGGTTCCTTTTGTTTATATAGCATTCTGTTTTTGTTTCTTATTTCTCTTCGCTCTGGGAGAATGAATTATAATTACACTAGAGGCCTGATGCACGAAATTTGTGCAAGACTAGGCCTTCCTTCCCCTGGCTGCTGGCACCAGCTTCCCTCCAGCACCTGTGACCCGGGCTTCCCTCACAGTGCTGGCTTCGTCTGAAAGGTCGTTTGGTCTAATTAGCATATTACACTTTTTATTATTATAGATTGATTTTTTTTTATTGTGCTTCCTGTGATTTTTCTGCTTCCTCAATCTCCCCACTATTTTTGGTTTGTTTCAGGTTCTTTCTTTCACTTTACAGGCTTTCCTAAAATGTCCACTGGCCTTTGCCTGCTCATTCAAATTTAAAAGTGTGGCACTAAGAGGCTAATTCTATGTATGTGGGAACCTATTTCACTTCCAATATTGGTATGTGTATGTATTTTTTTTTTCTTGAACTGCTTTTTTCTTGCCTGGTACCAATAAGCTGCTAGTCACTTTTCTGGGTGCCTAGCGTGGGATAAGGGCTGAAGCTCTTGCTCTTTATGAGGTAGGTCTTTGCTTAATCCTTTTGATTCCAGAAAAGGGCCTCATTTGAACCTTCAGTTGTCCTTCTTGTGACAAAGTCCCTGGACAATCTCTCCAGATAATAAGCCACATGTCATTTGGCTGATCAGAGGACAATCACCAGTTGTACAGGATGCTAGAATCTGATCTCTTAGACTTTTCATCAGTTTTTTCAATTTTGGCCTCACTTCAGTCCCTTGCCTTCAAGGCCACCTCCAATTCCTGAGTCACTTCTGGGCTGTGAAACATGTCATGCTGCCTTCCTGGAAGACATTTATTAGACAAAATAAAAATCTGAAAAAGTCCCTCATCTATCTGGTTTTCATCTCACACAATTTTATTAACATTTCTAGTCCACTGGCGCCTACTTCTTCATCTCTATCTTTGTCAGTCTATACCATTTTACTTTTTTTCTGTCTTTTAGTGGAATTTTGGAAAGAGGATGAGGAAAAAAGCTCATATGTTTAATATACTTACTTTTAACCAAAAGCTTAATCCTTTTCTATTAATAAAGGTATATGATATATGATATACAAAATATATGTTCATGAATGAATAGGAAATAAGAAAATAGAGATATATTGTCATCATATCTCTCTCTCTCTCTCTCACACACACACACACACACACACACACACACACACATTGCTCTAGATGAAAGTTCTGATGTTTTTTGAATTGGCAGTTTTCTCTTTTCACTTTGATTCTTAGCCTCCTCCTTTGTTTTTGCATTACCTTATCCTTGACTTCTTTGTTCCTTACAATCTCTTCCTAATTTCTCTTCTCTGTCCACTTCTCCTATATTTGTGACCTCTGTATTTTATTCTCCATCTCTCCTTTTTTTTTTCCTACTTTTTTCTGCTTCTCCTTGAGTATCTCTATTCATCCTCTTTAATTAGCATTTCTAAGCCACGATAAACAAATTTTTGTCTTTAGCCTGGATGAATCTAAATTTTTCTGTGGATGCTCCATGGCACCTTACACTCATATCCAAAGTAGAATTCATCACACCCCAGAAGTCTTTTTTTCTCCTCCAATTTAATTGCTGCCCCTTTTCCCTTAATATTGTTTATAAGTCAGGGGTTGGCAATGTTTTCTCTATAAAGGCCAGATAGTTAATATTTTAGGCCTTGTGGGCTATTCAGTTTTTGTTACAATCACTCAATTGTGCTGTCATAAACAAACGGGTGTGACCGTATTCCAATAAAACTTTACTTACAAAATCAGGCTATAAGGCAGGTTTTGGCCCTTGGGCCATAGTTGACTGATCTCTGTTCTAGGTTACTGGTCATTTCAGCCAGAAGACTCTTAATTGAGCTTTACCTTTATCTGGTCAATGTGTTAAGATGACTGTGTCTTTCCCCGTGACCTGACCTGTTTCCACCATCCCACACACTTTCCTCTCTCAGACCCTCATCTCTTTTATCTGTCAGCTGCAGTAGCTGTTTATCCAGTCTCACTGCTCTTTGTGTTGTAGCCCTCTAATCCCTGGCCCTGCTGCTTCCAAAGCAGTCTTATGAAAAAAACATTTATTATATTATTCTTTGCTTAATATACTCAGTGCTGTGCAAATAGCTACACTACAAGGACTTCCCCAATTCTAGGT
Organism: Cnephaeus nilssonii; assembly: GCF_951640355.1. Classification (NCBI taxonomy): domain Eukaryota; kingdom Metazoa; phylum Chordata; class Mammalia; order Chiroptera; family Vespertilionidae; genus Cnephaeus; species Cnephaeus nilssonii. The sequence continues at coordinate 57,792,369 of NC_137079.1, read as the reverse complement.
ACATAAGAGCCCCTTGAAGTCTTGGTTAAATCAAATACTTCTGTTCCCCACCTCGGAGGTTCTGATGATATAATGCAGGTCCATGAATCTGCATTCTAAACAGACATCCCAGATGAGTCTGTAGCATGTAGTTCTCAGACATTTGAAAAACATGGGCCATGGAAAAGGGCATCCCATGCATGGAACATAAGGCCCTCCCTGAGCATTATGTGATTTAACCTTTTTCCTGAACTGGCCATGCTGTTGCACCCCTTTAGTTTCCCACAAGATAGTCATTTTGCTAGCAATGCCACTAACTTTTTGTCTACTTAGTAAACTTCTTTTAAGGCTCCACTCAAGTACCAATTCTTCTGATGAGTTTTCCTAAACTCCCCAATTCTTACCACGTACCAGTGTCTATAACATATTAACTGCTCTTATGTATGTATGTATGTATGTATTTATCTCTCCTATTAGATTGTGAGTTTCTGGAGGGCAGAGACTATTATTTCTGCATTTTTGTATATTTTAGAGAGTACACTAAATATATAGTAATTCAACTCAACATTTGTTGATTTGATATAAGAATGAAGCTGTGAATATTACTATTTATATTTTATAGATAATTAAACTGAGGCTGTGAGATATTAACTGACTTGAGGTCAACCACATTGCCAAAACAATCAAGGATATCGTATGTCTTTTACTTAGCAAGCTTTCTCTATTCAAAATACTCTCTTCCTAGTGTGATGGCATTATTCCCTGTGCTCAAGTAAGCCATGAAACTTGGAAGTGTCCAGCAAGATTTTCCAATCTGGGTGTACTTATTTGATCTGTTATTTAATATTGCCATTTCTGAGGCTGACCAATGACAGAGAGCAAGAAGTCCAGCATCATTGCTCTTCACAAGCTTAGTCTCCGCATTATTTGGATTTCTAGACATTTCCATATTATGGCTGCCACATTTCTTAGTTTTCTTCCAAGAATCTACATTACAGTTATTCTGCCTAATTTACTGTAATAAATTGTATGGCATCATTATTATTGTTAGTCAACAACAACTTTTTGGTGATTACTTAAAAGAGAACACTACCTACACTTTCCTTTCCTGTACTTCTCAAAGAGCCTCTGGAATTCAGAATACATTATCTCCAAGTGCTGGCTGAGATTAGGCAGCTGAAATCTAGCAAAGGTCAGGGATAAATCACAGAAACCTTTGAGTTTAACACAATTACCTGGGAAAAAAAGTTAATACTAATTCTTGATTATGTTTGGCAGGTGAAGAAAGGGATATGTGCGGCGAGACATAGAAGTGATCTTCAAGAGTAGTCAGTATTCAGTTATGTAGTTCGCACTTCATTTTGCTTGTGTTAGCTTTTGGTATCATTTGTCTCTTCTCAAGTAGGAACCTTGCATTTTATTAATTTCATCCCACTTTGAACAGAGTGAAGACTCAAAAGAAGCTTGTGAAATAAAACGAATAATCCCCAAATCTCATTTCAACCTTTCACCTTTGATGTGTGGTACAATACTGATTAGCCAGTGACATGCTTCAGAAGCAGGCCACCAGAAAAAGCCAGACATAAAAAGCCATTGAAAACTATCAGGCAGGTAATCAACCTTGGAGAACTAAATGTCTGTATGTATATCTGGTTACTCGAAACAATGAAATATAGCAACAACACAGCCTAGAGACCTGAAATTTGACATTTTAATTTAAAACCTTTCATATTTCTTTGATAATTGTATGTTTGACATAAATATTGTCTACTTATAATATTTGTATTTCCTTTAAACACTTATTCAATTAGCATTTAATAAATTATTGCCTGTACAATGAAAAACAAGCTGGTCTTTTTAAAAACAATTAAACTTTTTATTAATTTTGTTTTCATAATAAGGAATCCATGATTATAGTAGTTGCCACTTTAAGTGACTACAGAAAAACAAATATATAATTATTTTACATGATCATTACAATTTTCTAAAGTTAGTCACAGCATATACATGCTTTGCTACAAACTATAATCCTTTGGTCATATATAAGCTGTCAATACTAAAAGGTGTTTGAACATGCACCCCTATTAGCAATGTATAAAGGAGAAAATAGGCTAAAATTGCTTATAAATATTTTATATTTTAATGCCCATGTTAACACTATTTTTGTCTGTTGCTATATTGTACAATTAATACTAGGAAATATGTCTTAAGGTTAAACAGTGGTAACTTTTCCTATCTTGATCTTAATTATGCCAAGAAATCATGTTCACATTTTGAACCAAACATTTTTAGAAAAGCTGGAGAACACAATTTCATGAAAAATGGTGTCTTTATATACTCTGTGTGCAATTTTAAAATCTGGCAAAATGCTTACAGACCACGATTCTGACATGAAGAAAGACTATTAAGGATGTAAATGAGGAGAAAAAACCAAAACTCAGTTTATGATAATAAAAATGAGCTAAAACTTAAATAAAAATAAAAATATATTAACAAACTGTGAAAATATTAGTCTATTTTTTTTATTTTGCTTAAAATCCAAAGTTTGAAATGTCTTTTGTGATAACAGGCAATGGAAACAATGATTGGGAAGAAATTAATTAAAAAAAAAAGACCGTGAGGGATTTGTAAATAGAATTCAGGTGGCATGTGAATTAATTATTGTCCTTTCTTTGGGGCCACATCGTTGGGATTTGGTTTGCTATATCATCAATTAGATGCTGGCAGAAAGCAACATGACTAGTTTATTTCCAACATGTGGCCCTGGATTACCAAAAGAAAATAAAGTGGAAACTCTGTTATATTTTAAGAATGAGTTAAAGCTCTGGGGCCCAATTTGTTCCTGAAGTCACTCTGAGAACATTGCACTGTGTTTCGCTGGAACTGAATCAGGACCTTTTGCATCTATTTGACCGGGCAGTGACGAAAGTTAGGCTAAGAATGGGACTCTGTCCCCAGTGGTTACTTCCCACCCCCACCTCATTTCCTCTCTCATTTTCTCTTGTGCTTTCATACACATCTCATCCCAAGTTAACATAAGGCATTGCTACAGAGATGAAAGAATTAAGCAAGAATGCACAAAGTAAGACGTTCTTATTGTCTCAAAAAGACAGTTTTGCCTGTGACAGAAAAGCACCACGTCAAGAACTTTTTTCTATTAGTTAGTTACAAAAATAACATAACAATTAGTAATAAGCTGTTGAATTGCCTAATTTGTGTGATCTTAAAAAAATATTATTCTAACTCCCCTATTATGCATATGCCAGAGACCATTTTATCTACAGCAGGAGTGAGGATGCTGCCTTCTCCTTTGCCATGTGAACACTGCTCCAGGCAAGTCACATTCTGTCCATCCTGGGGTTACTAGCATCCCTCCATTGTAGGGATAGGGACCTGGGACCTGCCCTTAGTTTAATCATCTACACATTGTGTATTGTAGCAAAGTATTTACGGATGAGAAAACTAAACAAGTAGTATTTAAACTACAATAGTAATATTAAAAGAATGTTTTGAGAATCCTGAAAAAATTGTAGGTAGCATTTTCTTTGCAGAGTTCTTAAATGAGAGATTTTAAAGTAGCCTTTGGGTATAGCATTCTCAACTTTCTCTCTTTCTGTTTGTGACATTTGATATCACGTGAATGTAAAAAGTTAAATGACTTTCAAAAATTTGTATCTCTTTGATACTTTCTTCTGATCATTTAAATGTTCCCAACGTCAAAAAAAAAATACACCAGCTAAACTGCTTATACATTTTGTATCCAATAATAATTCAACCAGTGGTGTGACATTATTAATAAGAGTTTTTAAAATAGAATTATTAAAATTTTTAATTAATTGATTTAAACTTCATTTAAAAATTCTGTTTTACAGTGACACATTTTTTATATCAGATTCATATTAATTTAAAAATAAATCTCTAATAGAAATTCTGAGTGAGCTCAATTTAAATGTAAGTAATGTATGGATATACTGTAAGTTATTAAGAGCTACATTGAAGTGCTGACTGTAAAAAATTAAGAGCTTTCACAAAGAAGCTTTCTTCATTCTCACTGCTTTTCTTTTTAGACTGTAAACAGCTTCTAAAATGTCATGTGTAACTGTGAGTGTTAAGAAAATAATCACTCTTAAGTTTTTACATTTTTGTGTGCAAACACAGTTTGTTTTGATTTGGCAAATGCCTCACGTCTTAATCACTTCTGTCCAAAATGAGGAACGTGGAATTAAGTGATGATTCCTTCCTTCAAGATGAGCTGTATTTATTACTGGAACGGAAGTTGTCATATCCTTGGTCATTGGCTTTGGACTTTAAGCACGACTGCTTTTCCTCCAGAGACTGTTTTTCTTCAAATGACTGGCACCAGCAGCATAAGCATGACTGCACAAAACAAAGTCACTCATTATATATTTACATCAGTTATACTGTCACGACTCCTCCTACTCCCTAGGGTTCTGACTTTCTTTGCATGATTGGGAATTCTTGGGCTACTTTCATTCCATCCTCTCTTATTTTTTCACTTAAAAACATGCAATTAGCCCAGTAGGCATGGTTCGTGGTTGAGCATCACCTGTGAACCAGGAGGTCATGGTTCCATTCCCGGTCAGAGAACATGCCCAGGTTGTGGGCTCAATCCCGAGTGAGAAGTATGCAGGAGGCAGCCAATTAATGATTCTCTCTCATCATTGATGTTTCTCTCTCTCTCTCCCTTCCTCTCTGAAGTCAATAAAAATATATATTTTTAAAAAACATACAATTACATAAATAGCATATGATAATTATTTTTAAGCTAGAAGATACAAAGAAGGAAAAATGTATAAAATTAAAATTCCTACCTTTTAATTAACATAAAAAGAGAAAGCCACTCTTAATTCTTGATATTTACTCTTGGCTACTTGAGAAATACTCTTAATTTTTTATAAATATGTAAAACAAGACTTTTTCCTATGCAAGCAGAAATATCACCATACACATATACACTGAGTGGCCAGATTATTATGATCTCTGAATGCATAATAATCTGGCCACTCAGTGTATATTCTATATAATAAAAGGCTAATATGCAAATTGTCCCCTCAACCAGGAGTTTGACCAGCAGGCAGGCTGGCCAATGGCCCATGTCCCCTCCCCCTGGCCAGGCTGGCCGGACACCACCCATGCATGAATTCATGCACCGGGCCTCTAAAATATATATATTTTAGAGGCCCGGTGCATGAATTCATATATATATATATATATATATATATATATATATATATATATATTCATTAATATATATATATATATATTTTACATTGCCAGTATACACACACACACACACACACACACACACACACACACACACACTGAATGGCCAGATTATTATGCATTCAGAGATCATAATAATCTGGCCGCTCAGTGTATACATGACTGTATATGAGCATGTGTGTGGAATTATGTGCATAATTAATTTCAATAAAATTATACTATATGTACTATTCACAGTTGGCTTTCTCTCACTTGACAGTGTCATAGACATCTTTCCATATCAATGAACTTAATATTACATTGCCAGTGTTTTCAGCCACATGCTGTTCTCATGTGCCAATTCAATACTGTTACATGATACACTATAAAGTGTATAAGTGTCTCAGTTTTATTTATCCATTTTTTCCTGGATTTTTAAATATTCAAAACTTAGTTTCTTCTGTTTGTTTTCTGAGAATCTATATGTATAAGGAAATGGAAGGCCCATTTTTTTCTGTTCTATAAATTGAGGGAGTTGGTCTTAATGTACATTATCTCCTAGCTCTAAAATCTATGAGTTTATGAGTGGGCAAAGACTTTTCTAGACTGCCTTACAGTTTACAAGAAAGCTAAGTTCTTGACTTTCCAATAATGAACTACCAGGGACAAATGGATCATTCCCACTGAAGGGGAGGAAATACTTTCTTCTATGCTAGATTGTTGAAGGAGTGAATGGATGGGCATATGAATGTAACAATGCAAGTGGCCAGATGAAAAATAACTAAACATATTCCACATCAAGCAGCATATCTCTGCTAAGAGGTTGGAAAAGAAGAGATGGAACCTGAATTCAGTTTCTTTGTTTGATTTGCTCTTCCCATGTCCATGTGAAATAGAGATCAATGTAGTTATACTCCAAATTTTACTGCACAGTCAGTCCAAAATCTACTCCAAATGAGATCAGTGCATTTAATTCATGTTTAGCTCTTATTCATAACATGATGTCTTTTAGACATCAATGCATGTAATTTTTATTAATTTTATAAGCAATTGTAAGTACAACTGATTGGTTGAAGCAGTAAGGAGTGGTTGACTAGGCAGAAATCAACTATAGTGATATGTGAGCAAGAGTCATATTTTTAAAAATCATCCATGGTCTAATGACAAGGGAAAACTGTAAATTTACTAGAGCTCTCTGAATAGAAATATTAATAGATTAGAAGAGATATATTTGAAGCCCGATTAAAAAGACCTTTTTATTTTGGAATACTCTCTTACCTTAAAGCAGTTTTTGAATCTTTTGCTCACCAAATACAGAGCTATTGGGTTAATGCAGGAATTCAGGGAGGCCGTGTTGATGCCGATGTAGTCCAATACCAACAAAAAGCTGCAAAAATAACCCAAAACCTGTCTGTGAAAAACATGCTGCTCTGAGCACATATTCTTTACAGACTTTTGTGTTTTTATGAAGAAAAAAATTACCCATATATACAATGGTTTTGACTTTATTAGTGGTCTTTGCTGATAGTGACTTCTCTGTCCCTCTGTCTCTCTTATTCTTACTCTCTGTCTCTGTCATCCCACACACCCTCCCTCATACTGTGCCCAATTCTCCCCTTTAAAACAAAATTGTATTTAGAAGCGCTGGAGCTGGCTGAAAAGGGAAGTTTTATAATGTGCAAAGGAGAATCAGGTTGGATATTTCCAAGCATGCCACACACTTATGTGGATAATTCTGGCTCTCTGTTCCCATGTTCTCCTAAGTCCCCTTTACTCTTTCCTTTAAAATAGAAGTGAAGGTAAAAAAATGGGAATCTTAATTGCTCCCTAAGGATCAGAAAAATGCTACTTTCTCTTTCTGCCTATGAAAAGGATCAATGAAAACTTCTGTGTGGCATATATTTAGAAAACTATCTCTTTCTTACCTTAAAAGTTCACATCTATTGGGATCATTCGGATCATAGAGAGTGAGCTTCAAAATCCTGCTGAGGTGAAGGGGAAGCCAACACAGGGCAAAGACAAGGACCAGGCAAAATACTGTTTTGGCCACTTCCCGTCTCTGAAATAAAAACATAGTCAGACCCTGAGATGATGGCTCATTATAATCACAGTGTTCTCCTTTCCCAAACCAAATATTTAATATTGTATACAAAGGTCAGTGGTGTTTGCAAAAATTCAGGACACTGAGCTTTAAATTGAATAATTAATATGAATTAAAACTAAAATGACTAGAGATTGATATTTAAAAATAATAGCTCTATCTAGATTCTTTAGATTATACAGACTATATCTAGATAGGTAATACAAAAAATACCTGAGCAAGAAAAAGGAGATATACTCTAGCATATAATAATTTTAATTTATCATCATAATACTTTTGTTATTCATAACCATAATCATAATTATAATCATGAATTAGAAATAGTTCTACTTTCTTACCTGCTTTAAGTGATCGTTCAAAGCAATTTGCATGCCACTCTTCTTTCTCAACATTTCACAGGTCATCAGGGTATAAAAAAGTGCAGTGATGGCCAATGGCAAGCAGAAATAGAAACTAAATAGCCACCAATCTTTAGCTGTCTGGTAAAACTATGGGAAAGAGAGAATTTCCTATTTTATTTTATTTTATTTTTCCCATCACCATTTATCCCCCCATACCCTCTTCTACCTCCACTAGTCGCCCTTACTCCCCATTACCACACTGTTGTTCATGTCCATCAGTTCTTTCTTTTTTTCTCAATCTCTCCACTCCCCAATAACCCTCCCACAAGAGCTGTCTGCCTGCTCTCTATCTGAGTCTGTGGGAAGAGAGAATTTTATGATTAATATTCTCTGTAAGAAACTTCTATATAGCAAATGTTAAATTAAAAAAAAAAATCATCATGGAATAATTATTTACTAAAGTACTGTAGATCTATTTTATAAACACTAGATAGACTCTTTCAGGTCACATCTGAACAAATAATTAAAAACTGATATTAAATAAAACAAACTTTTCCTAAAAGGAATTTCAGTTCTTGAAAGCAATAGGCTATACATATGTTTTAAACTCTAATCAGAATTTAAAATATTTGATAATTCAGATACTTCTGTCTTCACACAAACTAGTTTTCCTTAAGCTATTCTTTGTATGAAATACTACATCTGAGTATGTAAAAATATCATAGTGTTTTCCCCTTAAGGGAAATTTTCACTTTTTAACACATTTATTTCATGGGAAAAACAGATACAAAAAAAAAAAAAGGTCTATGTTAATCATTTAGCTCTGTAATGTATAAATCTAACCAATCAGTTAAAAAAAAATCAAAGCGACCCTTTCTCTCTCTCTTTTTTTTATGTTCTTTTTAAAAATTGTTACTCCAGATATGTCTGTGTGGGAGCAGAACTTATACAATCCATGCAGTACTTTTCCCCCTTTTAACTAATAAGAAACAAGAAGACAGCAATTTCATTCCCAATTTTACATTAATATTCTCCTTTAATCTTTTGATTATCATAATATATAGAATTCATAAAGTTTTATATAGTCTTCTTAGTTATGAAATGGAAAATAATTATTGGTGATCCTTAGATGAGCCCCCTTTGCATGAACTCTTCTTCACTCATTCTGTTGGGAAGAGCTTTTTACACTTAGGATCTATCTTCTGGTGACCGGCATTACCATCCCTTTCCTATCACCTGATTAAACATTCTTGAATAAATGGCCAAGATGAAAGCTTCTTTGCAACGATATCTTTCCCTTTAGAGGGGATAGGCTTGCCATTCAGAATCCATCTATACCAGGGCAACTTCTACTTGATCAATCACTGCACTATCTACTCGCTCTGAGGACTGCTGTGCTGTCTTACGCAAAAAAATGTAGTAGTTGCTGGTCCTTGTGGGGATTTGAGTAGAAAAGCTATAAATTCAGATTGATTTTCTCATGTGAACCTGGTTTATCTGTATCTCTGAATGCCAGGGGATTCTTGGAGAAATAGGCACCCAGCTTCTTGCAGCTTGGGTCATTAGTCATTGTTAATCCTGAAGTCCTGGGACCAACACTCCTAATTTATGCCAAGGACAGTCACAAATCAATAACTTCCAAGGAGAAGAAATCAGGGGGAAAATAGCTAAATATTTATAAGGTGAGAACAGAAAGGGCGGGGGGAAGTAAAGTTTACCTGCATGAAGGCTGTTTTCTGAACGGGATGAAGCATGCAGACTCGCAGAGGACTTCCTTTGTAGTCAGTGGTAATCATATCAAAACCCACAGCTTCAGGGATAGCCAGAACTACAGAGACCACCCAAATTAAAACAATTTCTACTGCTGTCCATTTTGGAACCCCAATTCCTTTAATTCGACTCCAAGATGCAACGGCTCGATACCTGAAGAGCGAAATAGAAGTGTTTGTCCATCTGGCAGAGCCTGGTTTTAGTGAATTCCATAGCTATTTTCTAAGTAACATAGCAGTTACTATAGAGTGTTCAGGATATACCTGACTTAAATATAAGCTCTTACCTGTCAATGCTCAGAGCACACAGACTCAGCACAGTGATCCCCACAGAGGCCTTCTGTATGAAAGGCACCAGCTTGCACATCTCAACTCCGAAGGGCCAGTCCCTTGCGAGTAGCTGCATTGAGGAGACATGAAGCTCTATTAGGGAGATTTTCATGAGGCACCCTCTGAACTGCATTAGGTAGCAGAGAGTACTTAACATGCAGAGTAAGCTAACAAATTTCAGTTCTTATTCTTTTCCTCGTGGACTACTCCTTTGAAAAGCACCAGTTTGATATATGAAACAGGAGAGTGTGCTGGGAATAATGAATATGCAGCTAGCCCGGCCAGTGTGGCTCAGTTGGTTGGGCGTTGTCCCATGCACCAGGAGGTCACCAGTTGGTTTCCTGGTCAGGACACATGCCCAGGTTGCATCCCCAGCAGAGGGCATGCAGGAAGCAGCCAATCAATGTTTCTTTCTCATTGATGTTTCTATCTCTCTTTCCTTCTCCCTTCCTCTCTCTCTCAAATCAATAAAGACGTATTGAAAAAAAATAAAAGAAAATGCAGCCAGTTCACAAGAGTTTGTTATGCATCTATAGTAGCTTAGGGTCAGGATTTCCGCCGAGGGGCCAACTGGGGCCAGCTCACCTTACAATTGTGAAGCTAAAGTTCTAAGAATGTCTCTTACATTGTTATGGAGTTCCCAATGCTTAGGTCATGATCAAATCAAAATAATTTAATTAAAAATAGGTGATAAATGTTCCTTAGTTAGGAAGAACACAGTTCTCCTATTGGTCAATTTACCTAATAATTGACTAAGGTAAAGAACAAAGAATGTATTCTTTACCTTAGTCAATTATTTGACTGCATAGTAACTCAGCCTGAGTAGGCATGCTGCTGCCTTTGGGCTTTACTCTAGATCTTTCCTTATCCTGAAAGTCTCTTTCCCCACAGATCCACAGGGAAAACTCCCTTGCCCCCTTTGGTTTTGCTCTAATCTCATCTTTTCAACATGACCTACCCTGACCACACTATTAACAACAGTAATCAGTCAGGCGTCCCCTTCCACCTTACCCTACTCCACTTTCTTTTTTATCTATAGTGCTTATCAACTTCTACTGCTTATGCGATCATATTTACTTGTTTGTTTTGTTTAGTTTTTGCTGTCTGGCACTTCTAGAAATTTGACAGAATATGGGTTCTGCAACTGCTAAATCCAGTTCCTGACACATAACAGATGCTTACTATATATTCAAGTCCCTAATATATACATAGGCACTGGTTATACAATGAGGAAAAAGACATAGTTATTGCTCTTATGTACATATATGTATTTTCTCGATCTGACTTCAGACTGTGTAACCATCTATTGTTAAACTCAGTTATTTTCTTTCTCAGGACAACTGGGTGTGCCCCACACTGGCAAATGAATCACTTTAGGTAAACATCTGGATTGAATGTTCATGAGGTTTTGAAAATAAAGAAAAGTATTTGAAATCTATGTTTTCTTTTTTAATGTTTTTAAAAATAACCTTCTAAATGTAAAAACTGTTTTGAAACACAATGGAGTCTTTCCTTTCTTTTATTAGTGAAGTTCTTTATAAAGTTTGTTAAGCTGGGTGATTTTTCTATAACTAGAATGGCACCAAATGTGTGTCTCAGTATGAATATGAGTTGGGAATCCAACATGGGACCAATTTCATTTATAAGTTTTACATGAAAAATTGCACTGATTTGTAGGACAAATATTGGAAAACTTACCACAAATATGCTTATTCTAGGGTCCTAAAAGCCTGCAGGGCCAGGCAGGTAATACAGAGGAGTGAAGGGAACCAGAGGTAAGAAGGTCATTGGTGTCAGGAATATAATAGGGAGTGGTGGGGTCTGGGGTAAATCCTGTCTAAAAGGAGCAGCTGCTAGTAAACATGACATAATTTTTGCCAAAGGACTCTAAATACAAAAAAACACACAAAAAAACCTCTTAATTTTTAGCCCAAACTGGGAATCCTATATAATAAAAGCCTAATATGCTAAGTGTCTAGTCATCCATTCAACCAATCAAAGCATAATACGCTAATGATATGCTAAGGCCACTCAACCGCTCGCTATGATGTGCACTGACCACCAGAGGACAGACGCTCTGACTGGTAGGTTAGCTTGCTGCTGGGGTCCAGCTAATCAGCACTGAACAAGACAGGCTGGACATGCTGTGGAGCCCTCCTGTGGTCCCTCCCTGGCTGGCCAACCTCTCGTGTCCCTCCCTGGCCCCAATCGTGCACCAGTGGGGTCCCTCAGCCTGGCCTGTGCCCTCTCGCAATCCGGGACCCCTTGGGGGATGTCGGAGAGGTGGTTTCAACCTGATCTCACAGGCCAGGCTGAGGGACCCCACTGGTGCACAAATTTGTGCATCAGGCCTCTAGTTTTTATATGAAATCCCATAATTTATAAAAGTTGTCAACTAAACAATATTTTTAAAAAACACTGTCAGATAATATTGTATTAACAAAATATATCTGTGGGTCCAACTAGCCTCTATCTTGTGATTTCTGGATTAATCAATTGACTCATAACTGTGTGCCAGGCACCATTCTGAGGTCGGGGTGCATATCATATCAGTGAATAAGGCAAACTTCCTGTTTTTATGGAGCTTACAGTCTAGTAAGGGAGGCGGACAAAAAACACATAAATATTAAAGATGATAACACAGGGGGTGTCATCATATTAAGGAAGTATGGTAGGATTTGGGATGCTTTCTTGCTGGGGCTGACCCGCAGACCCTGAGCAATGGATGAATGATTACTCTGAAACATGTTTCTGTGAAAGAGAGGGCTAAGGGACTGCTTGGCTATAGGAACCAAATAGCCCTGTTTACCTGCCTTCTTAAGGCTTTTATTATAGCAACAACTTGAAGTAAAATTAACCTCTAGATACTATCAGCAAGGTAAGTATCCTTGAAAAAAGTGTTCTTTAAGTAAGGATGTTTTGAAGTCTAAACACAGAGATCCCAGTAAAAGACCCGGGGGCTCATACTTGTTTGGAAAATTCAATGGCAAGGTCCCCTCAGAGGCCACTGACCTTTCGGAGATTCCTCCTTACAGACTTTCCAACCAAGTCCAGTGCTTCCCCACACTTTCTGGTAGGCCTCTCAGCAAGGTCTATCTGAAGAGGCAACATTTGAATAGGACCTGACTAAAATAAGAGAGTAAGCCATGCAGGCCAGAGGCAGAGGAAAGAGCTAGTGCAAAGACCCCGAGGTCAAAATAATTTGGGTGAGCTAAAAAGGGCAGAAAATGTTGAAGAGTGATCCAGAAGATGAAGTTGTAGAGCAAATTGTCTGATTTTTGTTTTGTTTTGTTTGTTTGTTTGTTTTGAGGAAATTCATTGCAAGGTTTTTAAAAAGGAAAATAGAATGATTTTATTTATGTTTTTAAAAAGATCACTCTGGGTGCTCAATGTAGTATTAAAAGGGGTCAAGAAAGGAAGCTTTGATGAGAGGTTGGGGTGAGCTGGACTGTGTGGTGCCCTGGGGCTGAGGAAAATGAGTAAGAGACTGGATCCATTTTGAAGGTAGAGCCACCAGGACTTGCTGATGGGTTGGATGTCAGATGTGAGGAGTCAGCAAACTCAAAGAGGTTTATCTTGTGAAAAGTGGAGCCCTTTCCTGAAATGGGGAGGACTCTAAGTATCACAGGTCTGAACCAGCAATGACCTCAAGATGCTTTGAAAGAACTGCCAATTGCCCTCGGAAACAAGAAAAAATAGGTTCCAGCCGGTTACAAGGGCTCTGCCAGACCCAGCTTGGTATAAATTATCCAGACACTATTCTGTCTAATCATACTGATTGTCCTTAGATGTATCAGGAAAAAAAGAAGAAGAAAGCAAAACTCCTTCAAAAATATGAAGTACCATTTCCCTCCCCTTGAATGTGGGTTGAATTTAATGATTTGCTTTTAATGAACAGAATGTGGTAAAAGTGATGATGTGTGACATCTGAGTTCATAAAAGGCATTAGGCTTCCTCCTTGCTCTCTCTTGGATCCCTCTTTCTGGGGGAGGCCAGCTGCCATGCCAGGGAACACTCACTTCTACAGAGAGGCCAACATGATAAGGAACTGAGACCTCCTGAAAACAGCTAGCACTAGTTTGCCTGGTGTGCAAATGAAAAAGATCCTTCAGCCCGGCCGGTGTGGCTCAGTGGTTGAGCATGGACCTGTGAACCAGGAGGTCAAGATTCGATTCCAGTTAGGGCACATGCCTGGGTTGTGGCCTCTGTCCCCAGTGAGGGGCATGCAGGAGGCAGCCAAACAATGATTCGCTCTTGTCATTGATGTTTCTATCTCTCCCTCTTCCTTTCTCTCTGAAGTCAATAAAAAAATCTTTTTAAAAAGAAAAGATCCTCCAGCCCTAGGCAACCCTTCAGATGACTTCAACCCCTGCCAATATCTTGACTGCACCCCATGAGAAACTTGAGTCAGTGGCTCCTGAATTCCTGAACCACAGACTTGGTGTAAGTTATAAATGCTTATTGTTCAAGCCATTAAGTTTTTGGGTAATTTGCTATTCATCATTCGACAGCTAATACAGTTGTCCTTGGTCACTCACTTAAGTAATAAATCCACATTTGAACCCACATGGTCTGATTCTAGAGTCCTAGTGTTTTGAAGAAGCTGATCTTAGAAAAAAAGAATGTTTAGAATTAACATCACTATTAGTATTTTTAAACGCAGGGCTATGTGTCAAACAATGGTAAAATATCTAGATACAGAGTAAAACTTTCTTCTAAGAAACTATTTTATTCACATAATGTCCAAAATTTTTGATAGTTTCAAGTATTTTATTGTCTCAAACTATTTCCAAATATGCAAATATTAGTATCACAGAAGTACAGCCATCAGATGGATCAAGATGAATGAGCACCCAGGCCACGGAAGGGAAAGAAGTCTGGCCAGTGAAAATGAGCTCTGCACTGAGTCCAGGCCCTGCTTTGCAGTTACTATTGTTTTTGGCTCAGCCTCGAAACTGGATTATTGCTCTTCATACCACTGGGAGGCCTGCGGCTCAACCTCTGACCCAAGTTATCACAGAGGATAGGGAAACACAAACTGAAAATTATAACAATTCTCTTCAAGTTCAACACAGAGATAGAAAGCTAATCATAACCGAGAGATTACAATTTTCTAATCTGCGATTGCAAAAAGAAAGGAACTACAAAATAAGGAACAGTAGTAGCCTTTATCAGCTTTCAGGATTTCTGCCTCTCAGACCTGAATGCTGCTGGTCCTTAGGGGCCACAAAAGGTGAGCACCCACTGTCACTTCTATTATTTTGTAGTGAGGAGGAGGATGACTTTGACAGTCTCAGCCTCTCTCTGATCAAAAAGCTTTGTGGATCCACTGAGAAAAGTCAGATAGTTTATAGCAGAAACCATTCCTGATTCTCATATCTTTCTTAGTGGCCTCCATCAAGAAAGTCTTTAAGCAATTTAGTGCTTGGAGCTTATTTAAAATGCAAAGACAACAACTTCTTGTTTCATGATAAATAAAGCCCTGGGTGAAGGAAAACCTGTGAAGTTTTAAAAAAAAAAATCACTCTCAATCAAGATGCCCTCTTTAAAATTTGGTTTAAAAATGTTCTTATGGATTTTTATAATTTCTGGAAATTAGTTACTTCACTATTTAGTGACAAAAATAATGACATCCAACACTTAACAATTTGAAGTCCAACAATATAGCTTTTCTCTTTGTGGAAGAGATTGATTTTCTTTATTGCAAGAGGGATCAACTGTAACTTTAAATCCAACAATGGCATTTTCACTCTTTATATTTCTTCTTTTTCCCCTTTGGCTTTACGCCATTAAATTAGCTATCTTAAGGGCAAGGTCTGAATTCTGAAAACAAATCAAGCATGTAATCAAACAAGTCTCTCCGATCAAGAAAAAATATTAGAGTTTGATATTTTTTCTAGGTCCTTGTCACATGAATTGAATTTTTAGGTCTTGTTTAAAATTAGGGTTGAATATCTATTACCTATCCTTTAGCATATGTGAACCAGTTAGAATATACTCCCGTAACTGACGCTGGTTTTCCCATTGTGATGGATCATCCAAGGGAGAGCTTTTGTTACTTTGGGTCCTATAAGCAATAAGATGTTCATGTGACAAGTGATAGCCTATGCTTGTGCTAACTCCTTTCCCTAGGCTAATGCTGCTTCCCTAGCACATTTCTTTTGTATGAATAAACACAAATAAATAAATAATCACTAGATTGAGAAAAGACATGGCCGAAATGATTATAAGGTTTCTATTCAAGGATGGCTATAATTTCATAACTTTAGGTTGGAATAGCTGCTTAAGAAAGGAAAAAAAGACAGCAAAATCCAAATAAATTATTTTTAGGTAACAAAATTGTTTCTTTTTATTTCTAAAGGAATAAATAACATGACCAGGAAATAAATAACCTTTCTTTAAGGGTATTAAGTGAGTCCTACAAAATCTTTCCAAGTAGGGATTTACATTTTTTCAATTCTATTTTTAATTAAAAATTACATTCTTTAGAAATCAAATGGAGAAAACCCTGTAATACACACCACTCTTAATGCCCAAAGGAATCAAGCCCCATAAAATTTGGAAATTCCAAAGTTAACCATCTTACACTAACAAATGTTCATTTGCCTCATTAACCATATATACCATTTTCTTTTCTTTTTTTTTAATTAAGAGCAAACACTGAGTTATAACTGCTTGTTTCAGAATATTCTACTACATTTTTAATGCCTAGCACAGTGTCTGGCATACAGTGGTTACTCATTTAAATGCTTGTTGAATAGTGGGTGAATGAGTGAGTGAACGGATGAATGAATGAATTTTATTTGAAAGCAAATCTTATGAAACTGTGTCATGAGCTTTTCAGTTCTCATATTTGAAACAAGTTCTTTAGAGAATTGAGAAAACTTTGCATTTTGTCTTGTCTAATCCATGTCTTCCCCCCTCTGAGATGATCAGGTTTTCTTGACACAGACAGCCAGGGCTTTGAGGTGTGAAGGTTGGCTGTTCTATTGTTGGAGTTCTGCCTTCCAAGCAGGCTGGAAAAGGTCAAAAGTAAAAATTCCTCTTGTACCCTCTCTCTCCTACTCAAACCTGTCAAGGAAATGACTGATACAAAACAGAACCCAGTGTTTCTCACTATTTAATGGGATTCTATGGGAGGCTTTATTTGCAAATTTGGTGGAGATGGATGCAGAAAGCATAGGGACCCTACAAGAGACGATCATTTAAGAGGGTGGGTGAGCGGTGTATTAACGAAGACAAACCAGGATTACTTTGCCAGATTGCTATTCATTCCATCTCGTGATGAACTGTGAACAGTTGTTTCAAATGACTGTATTATATTTTTACAGTAAGAGTCAAAAGAGAGAAATAATGGAGTAGTTGTGTTCCACAACGTTGGAAAAGGGTGTATTCTTCTGTTTTTAAACCTCTGCTTCCTGAAGCAGATAAGAGTTTTTCTGCATTTGAACTAGCATTTTAATAATGTAGGGCACTCTCTTTTAAGGATTTCCTTGTCAGAGCTCCTTTTCTTTTTGTATTCATACCTACAGAGAGAATTAAGGGAAGCTGCTGGTCAAGTGCATAGAAAATAGTTTCTTGACATACATTTTACCAGGACCCTAGAGGACAAATATCAATTACAAGTTCCGTCCTGCATCCATTAAAATGCATTTAATCTCTTACAGATTAGGCCATATGGGTTAGAAATATGTGGGTCGGAGATAATGTCAGCTTATTCCCCAGGAGTGCCATTTAATAGACCAGAATGTGAACAGTGCCCCCTGGAGTTGTGCAAAACAGAGGCTCTCTCCCTGGGAATCTCTTGCATGTACACCCACAAAACAGGGCTTTCCACAACTCTGAAAAGAATCTTACGGTTGCTGAAATAAAGTGATAACTCCATGTATATGAACTAAGGTTCTTAAAAGAAAATCTCTAAAAGTAGCAAAGAGATAGAAAAAAGATAAAAAATAGAGTTGTCATAGGAGAAATTCAAATTCACTTTAAATATACTTCCCCGCCAGTGTTACAATAATATTTATTCTCATGTCTGTAACAGGTAAATAAATAGATGGATTTCTACTCTCCTATCACCTGAATTAAAATATAGATCTATAGTTTGTGCTTAAAAACTTTCATTGATACAATAAGTATTTCAAAAGAGCATTAAGAAATGCTGTTTACAAACCTAGCTTATTATTAGAGTCACTTATTTGTGCCGGTTCTTCTGAGAAGATCACTGTGACAGTTGAAGAAACTGAATAATTATAATCTGATTGCCTCATAGCTCAGAAAGAGACTCAAACTTAATGAATTCAACACACCTTATTAAGGAATTGTACATCTTACTTAAACTTTATTCTATTCAGAGATTTCTTTATGGGACACTGTTAAGTTACTAAGATAAAACATTTGATTGCTATAGCATCCAAAATCCCTTTAAAATAATTTGAAAGCACTGAGTGAGAAGAAAGAAGACACTGTGCAATGTAAACATCCAGAGCAGGTTTTCCTCCCTTCTGGAAACTAGGATGGGGCTACAGAAGAGAGAAGTAGAGAAGAGACACCGGGCAGAAGACAGGACTACGGCTGTGAGTTTCAGGGACAGAGAATTCGCTTGAGTAAAGTCAACTTTGCTAATAAATTTCTGACTCAAGAATGATCCTCTTTCTATTGTCTATCACCACATTTTGACCATTTTCTTATTTGTTTACATTTTCACCAGTGGATCTATAGGGAAAGAAAAAGAAAAAAATCTCTAAAATAAAAGTACTGAAAGAAAAGAAGTCTAAAATTAGAGGAGTTGTTGGCAACTGTATACCCATACACCATACTCAGCTATCTTCCAAACATAACCAACCTCTTTTTAACTTTGTCAAGGACTGAAAGAGAATGTTTCACATCATAAATTATATCTCGAATCTTATTTCAGCTCAGGCTTTATCTGTCAACACCCTTTAAAGCACTTAATCACTTATTTGCATTTGGCATGTTTCTTTAAAAACAGTCAACTATAGCATATTAGCCACACGGAGATAACCTTATATGGTTTTCTTTGTGAAATGAAGAACATGGTGTCTTGGCCCTGAAACAACAGAGTCTTGGCTATGTCTTCTTCTTGTACAGAGCAATGGAAATATCTTCAATCTCGAATGACATTTACAAAAAAATTTGTAAAGCCTTTGATATGAAGCCTTACCACGTTGAAAGAAACATTTCCTCAACATTTTAAAAGGCTTGGATTTATGAAGTGACCAAGCTATAGATTAAAGGCAAACACAAGAAGCACCATGGAGTTAACCTAAAGAACCTCTCATTGCCCAAGACCAAGTGTTTGCCAACCATTCTGTCACGGGAATCCATGTGTGAAGCAGTAAATTGGGAAGATGAAGTCTTGAGTTTCTGAATTATTTGAATTCTGTTATTGACCTGTTATTCACTTATGACCAATATCCTCATACAGAAAGGGGAGCAAGCTTCCCCCTTCTTTTTCATCTGAACTGTTATAAAAATATGTTAGAGAAACCCCACTGTCATTATGTCTAATGTATAATATCTTTTGTCAACCAGCCCTTGACTTGTATTGACCAGTGCAGGCACTATGCTAGGTGGGTAGGAATGTTAGTTTTATATGGCAATTGAATTGAGATCATTCAAAGTAATACTCTTCCTCTTTATTAATACCTTTTAAAAGCTAATGCTTTAAATGTGATTAATTGGTTCTCCTTAATTTTTTTTTTTTTTTTGCTTTAAATAAATGAGTCTCAGAAGTATCTAGGTTCTATTTTGGGTTCAAAATTCTTCTGCTAAAGCATTTCAGAATATTAAAATATTAGTAAAAGATCTCACTTACTTAACTGGAAATAGAAACTGTTATTATCCTGGAAGAAATGCAGCTCCCCTAACCAATGATACCATTACTTCTGCTTACTGATCAGAAAATTATAACTTCAAAAATTAAATTTGATGTAGTTCCATTAACTTTTACTTCTAACATATGAAACTAGTTAATACATGCAAACTTGTTAACTACTACAAGTAATCTTGGATCAAATAGTGAGAAAGGTGACTTTGCTCAGAAAGATAGTTTGGATCATGTCCCAAGAGGAAAATATCTGATTACCTGACAAGGTCACTTGATTCAAAACTCATTTGTGGGTTCAGTGAAGCAATTCCACATTTTGACATGCCAGCATTTTAATGTTAGGTGTATCCCTTCCTAAACTAGTTAAACGTTAAACATCAGCAGTTTTGCCTCTCAGAGCTATGAAGGCAGCCTCTTGCTTCTAATAGTAGCCTACAAAGTTAACAGCAAAGCCATCTAAACATACTCCGACAGGTCACCAGTCTACTTTTAAAAAAACTCTCCACCTCCCTCCAATGAACAACTGATTAACTCAGATCCTTATCAAACTAATGTCCATATCAATATTTGCCTTATCAGTTTACAAGCAGATTTGTTTTCAAAAGCAACTTGCTTGCAGGCAAAGGAAGCTGTATTTGAGAATTAACTACATTAACTCAGTTATTCATGTGAATAGAGCACAGGGTGTCAGCCCAGTGACCATTATGGCATAACATCCAGAATGACTGCTTGACCAGATGCTATGAGGTGCATTGACCACCTCTTGGTCCCACCCTTCCCCCTGGCCCACAGGCACTGATCACCAGATGGCAAACAGGGAACCCGGGTGGGTGGCGGCAGGGCGGGACTGGGAACTGGCAAGGGGAACCAGGTGGGTGGCAGTGGCAGGGTGGGACTGGGACTGGCAAGGGGAACCGGGTTGGTGGCAGCACTGGGGTAGGACTGGGGACTGGCAAGTGGGCAGAAGATGGCCCTGATCGTAGGCTAGGCCTAGGGACCCTACCTGCACACGATTTCGTGCGCTGAGCCTCTAGTTGTTAAATAAAATACATAAAAAATTAAAAAACAACAACATCATTTGTTCAAGAAATTTTAACCTCTTAAGAAGTTGAAAAAAAAAAGTTAAGGAAATTTTAACTTTAAACTGCTACCAAGGCTTATTGAATATCACTGTTAAACCAAATTAAGACAAACCAACCAACTAACCAACCAACCAACCAACCAATATAAAAACCTTCACAGCATCCACAAGTGCACTCATCTCTTTTGCTTCCCACACAGCTTTGACGTTAGTGCTAACCTAGTAGTCAGATAGACTCTCACAGGCAACAAACATATAGATTATCCCATTCATTTTAGTCTATATAGGAAGGACACAAATAAGTAGCTTGTGAATAAAGAGAGATGCATTCTCACATCAAAGACTTACACCCTGGCTTTTGGGTCAGATACATATATAGGCCATGTAAATATTGATATATATATACCGGGTGTCCCAACAAATGTATACACACTCTGAATGATTATTAATTTCAATGGGTTAAATCTGAAAAGAAAGAAACATCAATTGAGCTATCAGCTGTAAAGTGTGTATACATTTTTTTGGACACTCTATATAAATATTAGAGATAGACATCAATACTTGTATATCTCTATGGAGATGTTATATAAAATAGTGATTCCAACTAAGAGTATAACAACTTTGGAGCCAACATGGTAATACCTGTCAGAATTACAAATATACAACCGTTTGATGCAGTAATTCTAATTATAGAAATTTACCTTTCAGATAGAGTCCTACATGTGTATAAAGCCATATGTACAAAGATGTTATTTATATGCATGTCTATAATGACAAAAGCTGAAAGAAAATTCTAAACAAATCTCCATTCTTATTCATACACACACACACACACACACACACACACACCAATTTGTTTGCTTACTATGTGCCAGGCACTATTATCTATTTATGTATTTTTTATATAGTATATATATACATATATATTTATATACACACATATATATATACACACACACATATATATAAATTTTATATTTATATATATACATATATATATAAATTAAATATTAAATATTTGGATGACTGCATTTTGCACTTTTCATCTGCATGGTCTTATGCAATGTAGTGTGTAACAGCCCTGCTGTGTGTTGCTGAGAAGGTAAAAAAGGCTTTTATTTTCAGCATGTTTACATGAATACTGGAAGCACTTCGACAGCTTCAGTTTACTGATGTCCTACAGTACCTCTCTGCCTTTAACACAGGATTTCCTCCCTGACACAGGAGACCTGGTGAGAGGACTGACTGTACCTACAAGTTTCCAGAGTCCAGGTCCTCGAGGGAGTCAAGGCAGAGCAGACCTATTTCCTAAGGTTTGCCAGCTCCTCACAGCAGCACCTCCCTGTGATGTCCTGTCCCATCTACAGCGGGCTCAAGGACTAGGGCTTCAGCAAGATCTATGACATTTTGTGATTTGTCTCCTTTACTGAACTCCAGATTAATGGAATAGATTCATTCCATTTGGTGTGCCAACAAATGCGTTTGGGGATTCTATGAGCCCCCAGAAATTGTGTGTGCACATGTATGTGTATTATATATCAATTATAATGTATATGTAAATTATATATAACATATTATTTACATGTAATATAAATAATTAACTGGATTCTCATCTCAAAGACAATTGTAACATCTCACAAGAAAACAGAAAATTAGAAATCACTAATTTAGAGATTCAAGTCTCCACTTAAGGATACATTTAAATGGCATTCATAATTCACTTAAATTACTTTCTGTGAAGTAGAATACCTGGCTACTCTGAAATTCTCAATGCATTTTTAAAAACTTACTTATATGGTACCACAATCATTTAGCGCATTAAATGGCTTTTAACTACTCCTGGATTAGGTGTTTTGGTAAATAAAGCCTTTGGTAAATAGCTATTATCAGTATTAAACACTCCACCATTAGAAGGGGATTTCTAGATAGAAATTCTTGCATGACTCAAATTAAAACAGAAAATGCTTGTTGAGTATCCTACTGTGTGGGAGTGTGTCACAATTCCACCAGTGCTCTCCAATGCAGCCATACAACACTCCAGGTTGGAGAAAGGTGTAGGCATCGGAGATCACTCAATGCAGGGGAATGAGGAGGACCACAGGGTCCAGGGCAAGCTGGCCTGGGTTCAAGCCTGCCTTTATCATTTTCTAGTGGTGTGACTGGGCATGTGACTTCACCTCTCCAACAGGTGATTTCTCCATAAAATGGGGGGTGAGCACATGTTTTGTTGTAGTGATTTAATGAAATAAACCAAGTACCTAATGCATAATAAATGGTAGTCGTTATTGTTATATGACACCTATTTATGCATACTATAAAAATCAACCAAAGACTACCATGTAGAATTCAATGATGGCAAACATAGTGATGGGACCTAATTCTTTGTGATGGATTTGTTTATGACCATTATAGAAGACCAGATTTGTAATGACTCATTAGTTTATTTTAGAAGTAAAGTGACAGCTTTAGCAGACTAAATGGTATTCCCTAGGGAAATCATAAAGGAATTTGAAATGAAAGTAAAATCTGTGTGCCCCCCTGGGGGTTGAATATTCTCTGGCTTATTGAAGGTAATAATTTGACCAGATGGAGAAAGTAGGCTGGTCCTGGCAGAGCTGACTTACATCTTGTCTGAAAGCAGCACACGGAAGGAAAACGTTCTCAGCCCAGGCTTCCATAAGTCCCGCAGCTGCTGGCTGACAGGAAGGTGTCTAACATGTGGGGTTTACTGGAACCTCTCTAAGCTGGCTTTTTACAAAATTCTGTGCAAGCCTAGCAAGACTAGATGTAATCTCCTCTTTGAGAGGGATTCTATTTCACATATTTTAAAATTTCTCACAAAACCTTGTACTGTACAGTTTCTCAAGTCATTTTGATGAGTTGAATTCAAATTCCTCTGCCAAGTTGGAATGGTAAGGTTTGGTCAATGGGACTCCTTAAGAAATAAATGGGTCACTTCTGGCCCAAATGGAGCTGTGACTGAATTTAAGGGGCCCATTTCAGCCAGTGCTTCTCCCAGAACACTCTCAGAGTCCATAAGCACTTGTTGTCATGCAGAATTTTAGAATTTCTTCTATTGTTCCTACTTAAGTATGTCCTTCTAGGGCCTGGAGGGAAATCTGAATCCTATCTCTATACCTCAGAAGTCTCTAGAATGCCCTTATAATATGGCTGTTTGAATTAGGACTTTCAGAGACTCATGAAAGGCAATTTAAAGGCATGCCTTATGATAATTTCTCCTGCCACAAGATCAAAGCATCCCTTACAAATCTTTCCCAACACTACATCTTTTTTTTTTTTTCCTCCTGTACTGAATCCAGGACTAGCTTTAGGCAAATCTGCAAAACACATTCCCATTCCTTACACTTCAGTTCTGTTTTTATGTGCGGCTTTCTATTGCTGATCATGATGGGAAATCAGTTTTACATGTTGGCACTGTCCTTTTAAAATTTCCAGCTCTTTCACTGAGGCTATTTTCCTTAACACCCAAACCCCCCAATAAGTGGGCACCAACAACCTTATTGTAGAATTGAGGAAACTGAGGCCTAGAAATATTGGGATGTGTCTGGAGTTCCAAAGCCGCCCGGAATTAGGTCATGTGGGAGTTTATGTCCTCACCTTACTCTCCATGCCTGATTTCTCTGATGCCCATAGTGATCATTTAATAATGTTAGGAAAACCATTCTTTACAGACTTTAAGTTGAGTGCCCCTGGTCTGATCCATGAACTAATCTGTAGGGTGCAGCTATCACTTTGGAACCTGATAGGTTAGCCTGATTCCTGCCTCCACCTCTAACTCATTGTGAGCACTTGAACATACTATTAATCATCTGTAAAATGAAGAAATATTCACTTGTAGGCTGTCAGAAGGAGTAAAGGAAAGTGACACACTTATCCCAGTGCTTGGCCCACTGCAGGCATCCAATAAAAAGTAGGAAAAGTAGCTGGGCTGGTGTGGCTCAGGGGTTGAGTGTTGACCCATGAACCAAGAGGTCACTGGTTTGATTTCTGGTCAGGGTCCATGCCCGGGTTGCAGGCTCCATCTCCAGTAGGGGGGTATGCAGGAGGCAGCCAATTGATGATGTTTCTCATTGATGTTTCTATCTCTCTACCCCCCTCCCCTTCTATTCCTCTCTCTCTTTCTCTCTCTCTCTCTCTCTCTCTCTCTCTCTCTCTATATATATATATATATATATATATATATATATATATATATGGAACAGTATAGTCATTCACAGCAGGGGAACTGTATTCTCCTACTCACCAGTCTAGGTTTCTTTCTTCTAGGCCATTTGTTTCCTAAAACCAGGGTCCCCCAAGAAAATGCTTCCCAAGGTTAGTAGCGTTCATGAGTCACTTAAGAATCTTAAGATGCAGGTTTGGTTTGGTAAGTTTGGGATGGACCTGAAGTTCTAACACGCACTTAGGTGATATCAATCCTGCTTTGGGACCACATTTTGAGCAGGGAGAATGGGCCCAGTGAGCTGGACTTAGGGGCAAGATTCTTCAGGACCAGTGGTTCTCAATCTTCACAGTTCATCATAATTACATGGAGGGCCTTTGCAGCAAAATAAAACATATTGGGTGCCACCCAGAGCAGGTCTGAGGTGGGGTCATAAAATGTCGTTTCTAACAGATTCCCAAGCAATGTTGATGCTGCCGGTCTGGGACTACAATTGCTCTACGCTTAGCAGGGGGTACCGGAGACCAGAAGGAAATTTGGTCACCGTGATTATTCTGAGTTTCAGGAGGGGGATGAATCTTCCTGAGCAAGCTCCTGCCAAAGACTTTCCCATTTCCCCCTCTCTAGCCAGTCACCCTCCCCTCAGGATAGTAGCTGGCGCCTTTTACCTTGTAGACATTGATGGGGATGTCAATGATGATGTGCAGCAGGTCTCCCAGAGCCAGGCTGGCTATCAAGATATTAGGGCCATTGCGCATGCACTTGTTCTTGTAAATAATTCTCAGCAGTGTGGAGTTTCCGATGATGCCCAGCACGAACACTAGGCAGGACACCACCGTGTTGATGTACTTGAAAGTCTCTTTGATTTCAATGGGTCCTTTGCACGGGGGCGGGGGGCGGGCGTGAGGCGGGGCTCCAGCCGGCTTCCCTGCTTTAGGCATCTGCGGAGGTGTGGACGACCACGGCAAGCTGGCGTTGGACCCCGTTGTCCTGGAGGTCTTAGTAGGGGGTGTCATTATCTCTCGGGCCCCCAGAAGCGGCGAAGTGGCCCCGGTCGGTGGGAATCCCTTCTCTTGTCCCTGGACTCCCGCCACGCCGCTGGCAAGGATCAGGGCCACCAGGGCGTGTCCGCACAGGCTGGGCAGCGGCTGCATGCTGCTGCCGGCTCCTGTGGGCGTCGGGTGGCCGCTCCGCAGCTCTCGGAGTCTGGAGATCAGTAAGGAAGACAGGACCCGGGTCAGCTACCTCAACCACGCCCCTGCAAACCGCTAGCTCGGATCGCCCAGGCGCCCGTTCCCGTCCGCGCGCCAAAGTAACTCAAGTTTGCGCGGCGGCGGAAAACTGGCCGGCGTGACCCGCCTGCATCCGTCCACTGTCCTCCCAGAACCAGCTTTCCCCGGTGGTTTTACTCCCCTGCGTCACCCACTCCCCACCCCCAGGGTAAATGACTCGCCGTGGGGCGGGGCATTCTGGAAGGGGTGTGGCAGGGAGGGAAGGAAGGGTGTCCCAGGCTAATCGCTGAGTTCCTTGGTGGGCCGGGAGGAAGCCTACACGTCTGGCGAAGGACACGTGGCGACTGGGGGATGAAGGCACCTAGAGACCAAGGGGATGTGCCCGTCTTTGCCTTTTTGCTCCGCAGGGGACCCCGGTCTCCTGTCTGTGAAAGCCAAGACTCCTCCTGGTGGGGGAAAGCCGCCATCCTCTTGGGCTGCCTGCGCTCAGGTTCCCGGGCGCCCGCCCGAGTGCGCGGGCTGGCTCGGAAAATCTGGGAGACTTCTCCACTCCGTCGGGCTGGGGAAGACGTTCAGCATTAACTCGCAAGCTTCGGTCCCCTCCGAGCAGTTTCAAACACGCTCCCTCTTTTACTCCAACCTCAATTCGTGCGTCTATACGTGTGTTTTTAAAACGATATATATATTCTCAAACTAGCAATTCAAGCTGGAGCCTAGGATAAGGTTTGCTCACTGATTTTAATTCCAACACCAAGCCAGAATGTTTACCTTGCGATGGGACGCACCAGGCTCAGCGAGACCAGCCGGGACCTCCTTTCCCCGGACGCGCTGGGTTCGCTGCTCGGTCCCCCGGCCCCAGGCGCAGAGCGCGCCTCCCTTCAGCTGCAGGCGGAAACGCCGGCTGAGGGAATGCCAGACCGTGTTGCCTTCCCAGTTGACTCGGGGTCTTTGCTGTCCCTCGACAAGTACTTTTATTCATTCATCCCCTCATCATCAATCACCGCCAGGCTCCCCCCGCGCCTTTCGACCGCGCCGCAACCTTTCCCCTTGGGCAATGCCTGGACAGCATCAGCGGGAGCTGCCCGCTGCAGAGGGAAGTCAAGTCTCTGCCCCGACGCGTCCCGAGAGGCAGTTTATTTGGCATCCTTCTGTTTTCCAAACCTGGAGGCCAAACCAAGGGCACGTTTCTACGCACTCCGTGACGCGCTTGGGCTCCGCACTAGAGCCGGGCTCTAGACTAAACGTGTCAGCCTGGACTTGCAATGCCTACCGTGACTTTTCTTTCCAGTAAACACCCCGAGTGGTAGCTAAGACCTGGTTGGCTTGGCGGCGCTGCTCTTTGCTCCGTTTTTGTTTGGTTCTTACTGTCTCTGGCAGCGACCACCATCTCTTCATGCTGTCTCCCGAAATGTTATTGTCTGGCCATCTCAGGGACCTGATACTTACAGGGAGCATGAAAATCAGAAAACTGCCATTCACATTCAGGGTATTTACCAGGCAGAGCCATAAAATAAATTCTTCCTATCCCTCCCTGAACTCAGTTTTATATGGGACAGAAATTGTTGGGGCGAGCCCACGAGACTTGGTTGGAAAGTTGTAGGGAGCACATTCTGGTAAAAGGGAAGTGTGTGGAAGGCCGTCTGCCCTCTTTATCTGAATTCCGACTCAGGGGAGACTTAGGGGAGTGTTGAAGGCGGCACCCCTAATTATTTCTTGACCTTTCCAAACAAGTCTGTGCCTGTGCAGACCCCCGGGTGTTTACTGGAATCCTTATGCTTACTCCCTGGGTGCCCTGGCCTAGAGGACAAGGTAAACACATGTGTCCTCCCAAGATTACTCACCCTACTGATTGCATCTAAAGATAAAAATCCCAATAAAGGCCTAAGGCGGCAGGCAATCGAGGCTGCTTGGACCCTTGAGCCAGGCAAGCCCCTCAGCACTCTCCCCCACAGTAAAAATGTGTCGGAGTAATCTGTTCATCCGACGTTCAAGGGCTGCTGGTCAGCCCCAGCAAGAAATAATAGAGACTGACAGTTTTGCCCAAAGATTGTATAAACAGGAGTCAGAAATTTAGGCTGTTGTGACGCACATTGGATATTACCCTGCTATGCTCCAGTCCACTAGCTCCATCTGTGAAACTTCAGACCCGGAAGGAAGCATTTCATGTAGCAACTCACCTAGAGACCAGGTGGCTGGTTCTTGGCTTCACAGCTAATTCATGGCATAAGTGGGACCAGAATCTTGAATTTTTGACTTCTATACAATGCTTTCTGGGAAAGAAGTAGAAAATCAATTTCTATTTAAACTTTAAATGTGAAATATGGTCTAAAGAACATGATTAAAAAGTAAGGCATAAGCAATGAGAAATATGGTCTAGGATTGTGGGTGCTAATTCCAAATCTGGCTATTTTGAGCTCAGTACTTACCCTTCCTGTCTGGGTAAAAACAGGGTCAACATTCAATTGCTTCAAAGCTGAGCCAAATAACAATATACAGTGCTTATGTGAATGAAGAATTATATGGATGCTTCACAAATTCATTTGGAATATTTTATTCAGTTTTAAACCTGTCCTTCTTACGCAAGCCTTCTTCCCATCATATATAGAGATCCTACAGATGGGCCACTTTCTCTCCCTCTCCATTCACTCTTCCATCTTCACCACCACCTGTATTCATCTTTCCTCCACCAGGTCTTAGATGTCTATTCTAACTGAGATCTAGCTCTTCCCTTTTCTCATAGCACTGTAAGACTATTAAACACAACTGAGCACTTGGTCAAATAGAGACTTTTATGGGTCACTAACGATTTCATGTGAATTAATTTTTTTTTTCAGGATAAGGATAGAATTGTATGTTGTTTTGATATGATCACAATACCAGCCATCAGTTGAGCTCAAGAAAAAATTTTAAAGATTTAATAATTGCACTTTATTTATTTATATTTTAGTAACTCTGTCTGTAAGGCACAAGAGCAAAACCAAATAATTTTAAGGAAAACACACACATTCTTCATTTAAAATTTAAAATACAATATCGGCTACCTATTATAGGCTCTACTACCTGTATTCGTCACCTCATTTACAGGATTTCATTTATTCCTTTCCAGCAGTCTTTGAGTTAGGAATTGTTTTTCATGATTTTATAGGTAGTAAAATGGAGTCTCAGAAAGTCACTCAAGGTAGCACGGCTAGTTAGTTGTGGTACTATGATTTGGAGCCAGGATTTGATCCAATATTATTTAGTTCCACAAACAGTGCTTTGATTAATTTAATTTACATAAAGTCTAAACACATTTTTTTCTTCTTTTTTTTAGGAAGCAATGTTTAGACATCATTAATATTTAATTGAAGTTCCACCTGAAATTGAGTGCAAATATAAAGGTAACTATAACTATGTGAAAGTTTTATTATTTGATCCTCATGAATGACCTTAATCAAAGCACAAGAAATTGAGTCTCAGTTTCCCAATCTGTAAAATGGAGAACAAGAATTATGATCTCTAAAGTTACTTCTTGCTCTAATACATCAGTCTGACAGTCAAACTAACTGATCTTGAAGCACAGAAAAGTGAGAATAGATCTTAGGCCAGACATTTTTCTTACTTTTTACTTTTTCTACTCATGCCTTGGGCAATACTATTACAAGTGCAAGTTTTTCACCTTATGACTTAAAATCCCTTGTTGGTAAACTTTAATTGTAAATTCACCAGTAGTTAAAGTATTGTGTAGATTTTATTTGTAAACTAGAGGTCCGGTGCACGGCATTCATGCACTGTGGGGGGAGGGGGGCGGGGCGCGGGGTGTCCCCTCAGCCCTGCCTGCACCCTTTAGCAGTCCAGGAGCCCTCAGGGGATGTTGTACTAACGGCTTAGGCCTGCTCCCTGTGGTCAGCCATCCTTAGCGCTGCTGTGGAGGTGGAAGAGGCTCCTGCCACCTTCACTGTACTCGCCAGCTGTGAGCACAGCTTCTGGCTGAGTGGCACCCCCCTGTGGAGCACACTGACCACTGGGGGGCAGCTCCTGCTTTGAGCATCTGCCCCCTGGTGGTCAGTGAGCATCATAGCGACCGGTCGTTCCACCATTCGGTTGATTTGCATATTACCCTTTTATTATATAGGATTATTATATAGGATAGAAGCAAAAAGTTGTATCGAAATTTAATAATCCTTTACTGAAAACTTTTGAGTTTGAACTAATTTCTCATTTAGTATATATGAAGGTTTTCTTTTTGACTTCATAAATGTGCAATCTTTTACAAAGTTGCTTTTAGGATCACACTTTTGAAGTGCTCTAGGAAGTGTATAAAACTCCCAGATTGGCTAAGATCACCCATCAAAGACAGAAAGGGTGGTGAAGGACAATGTCCCACTATCCCTTTTAAATGGTTTAACTAGAAGGTCCTGGAGACATGGTTGAATGCACTTCAGAATTCATTCCTCAAAGAGCTTTGCCATGGGGAGCCTGCCCAAAGCAAACTTTTTCCCCTGGTAAGAGAACAAAGAAAAACCCTTTTAGCCACAGAAAAAAGCTAATACTTTCATGTAATCCCCTTGATATGAATGTACCCTTCGAAATCTACCTTGCATCCTCTAAATCATGAATGTTGAGGGACAAGGTGTGTGAAAAACACAGAAAGAGTTGCTTCAATTGCTTCTCCACACATTCCCCTAGGAACAGATCCAATGATCAAATAGTGGTTGAAGTAAGAGCATAAAGATTTAAAATGACTGCACAAATCAATAGCAAACAGCCTGAGCATTTCTATTTCTTGGATTTTTCTCTTATATTAAGTGACCATAGATCTTTGAGCCTTATGGTTAAAGATGCTCCTTTTTCCTTTTATATTAGTAAATTAAGGTATGATTTATATGTAGTTAAATGGACAGGAAATAAGTGCATGGTTTGAAGAATTTGAATAAATGTGTGCAGCCCTGTGACCCATACTTAATGAGGCTTTTACGAATAATCATTTATTCTTCTAAAGTAGCAAAATTTGAAAATTTTGGATTTGGACATTATTTCTATTAAATTTTTAATTAAGGCATCATTTCTGCTTTGGCAACTTTATACATATTATCAGCTTGTCGTGGTTCATAAATTAGTGGTGTGGTTATATATCAGAGAATCTAAGATTTGAAACTTTAACAATGGTTGCTTGATAGTGCCTAGTTTAAATTCATGTTCCTAAAGTTGTGAAACTTTGGTAGATTTACAGTAATTAGAAATAAGGTATAATTAGTTATTTTCTTCTTACAGAATATATCAGAAACAGGAAGACCACCAGTCCTTCTAGTAGTTGGCTATGTCTACTTTAATTAAAGGATTTGCTCTCCTGCTTATGGCTTAAATATTTTTTATAATCTTTACTTTGATGTATTTTTTTTTCTTTTTACACCAGCATCAGAAAAGAAAGAGTGTAACCTGGTCTACAAACTCTTTAAAACTGTTCCCAAGAACTCTTTGGCACAACTTTAAAAATGTATTAGAAATTCCAGTCTAAGCAGGCAATCCAACCCATGTTTTCTTGCTTTGTCAGTGTACACTTGGAATTTATGTAAGTTATTCTTAGGCTATTCAATCATAGACAATCATGCCATTACTTTACATTAGAACAATTCTATCATGTGTAAGGCACTTCTCTGGGAAGTTGTTATTTCATATAGGATATAATTAATGAGTTTATGGATCATCTCTTCTAACTATTTTCTTTAATTTTCACCTTTCCTTATTTACATTCTCTTAATATCCCAATGGTGTGTCTAAAGGGAGGTGAAATAGTCAAAGGAAGTTATAGAGGAGAAAGATAAGCTTGGGGATTTAACAATCTATTGTTGAATAAAGGAGAGTTGCTATTTCTTTAAAGAAAGGAAAAGTTCTTGGCAGTACAAAATAAGGTATTCTAGGAGACAAGGAAAAGAAGAATTTTCACAGTAAGATTTTTTTTAAAATAAAAAAACAGTATTTAGTCAGTGAGATATTTTTATTTCATTTCTGCTAATAGTTAAGATCTGGATTTTAATAAAAATCTTTTCAGTCAAAATCTGCCAACATCTTTAAAAAGTTTTCTATCCTTTGTGAACTAGTTGTAGGAGCATAAAACTACTTGAACCAAAATATAAATGGAAACAAGGATTTTTTGTAAAAATAAGGATTTTTGTGAAAGTTTACTATACACTAGGTGAATAATTTGCTCTCTAGCTGAATTTAAAACAAATAGCTCAGAGTTTTGGCATAACTTTGTCACAGTGAGGGATCATCGGGGACTTTCAAAGCTGTTCCCTATTTCATAAAGTTGTTTCTGATCATGTCCCTTAGAGATGATGGGCAGAAAATTGACTCTTCTCTTTCAGTCTTACTAGGAAGAACAGTGGTTGCTACCTGTGGACACAGGGATTCTGAAATGGTTTTATCAGCAATGGATTATCCAAATGAAATTACTCCCATAACCTCACAGGAAATTTGTAGGAGACACACTTCCTACAAGGGCAGCAGGGCAATGTGAGGCTGGCATTTGAGGGGCCACTGTAGAGAAAGTGGGTACAAAGTACCAAGCAGGGAGGCAGGAGGGATATAGCAATAGGGAATCTAGAGAGTGGTTACTCCTTTGGATACCTACATTGTTTACTTTTTATTGTGGTAACAACATACAACATAAAATTTACTATCCTAATCAGTTGTAAGTGTACAATTCAGGATTTTAAGCATATCTATATTGTTGTGTAATAGATTTCCATATATTTCATCTTACAAAACTGAAATTCTCTACCCATTAAAAAGCAACTCCCACCCTACCCGGTTTGGCGGATAGAACGTTAGCCCGAGGACTGAAGGGTTCCAGGTTCAATTCTGGTCAAGGGCACATACCTCGGTTGTGGGAGTGTGCAGGAGGCAACTAATTGATGTGTCCCTCTCACATTCATGTTTCTCTCTGTCTGTCTCTTCCCCTCCTTTCCACTCTCTCTAAATATCAATGGAAAATATTCTCGAGGGAGGATTAACAACAACTATGAAAAGCAACTCCCCTTTCTATCCTCCCCTCAAGCTCTAGTAACCACCATTCTACTTTGTTTCTATGAATTTGATTACTTGGGATACATCATATAAGTGAAGTCATACCATATTTGTCTTTTTGTGACTGGCTATTTCATTTAGCATAATATCTTCAAGGTTCATCCATGTTGTAGCATGGGACAGGATTTCCTCCCTTGAACAATATCCCATCATATTCCATTGTATGTATATACTACATTTTGTAAATTCATGTAGCTGGCTATGTACATTTGGGTTATTTCCACATCTTGGCTATTGTGAAGAGTTTTGCAATGAACATGTGCTATAGACTAAATATTTGTGTGCCTTCAAATTCATATGTTGAAACCTAATCCCTATTGTGATAATATTTGGAGGTGAACCTGTGGAAAGTGGATCCCTTGTGAATGGGGATTGTGCCCTTATACAGAGATCTCCCTCGCCACTTCTGCTGTATGGGGACATAGCAGAAAGTGGGTTCTCACCAGACACCAAATCCGTCAGATTTGATATTTGACTTTCCAGCCTCCAGAACTAGACAAAATACATTTCTATTGTTTATAAGTTACCCAGTCTATGTTTTTTAAAATACGTTTTTGTTGATTTTTTTTTTTTTTAGAGAGAGGAAGGAGCTGGGGGAGGGAGAGAGAGAAACATCAATGTGAGAGAGAAACATTTATCAGTTGCCTCTTGCATGCACCCTGACTAGGTATCAAACCCAAATCCTGGGTATGTGCCCTGACCAGGAATCAAACTGGAGACATTTCAGTGTACAGGATGATGCTTAACCAACTGAGTCACACTGGTCAGGTCCAGTCTATGGTATTTTTGTTCTAGCAGTCTCAACGTGGGTACACAAATATATCTTTAAGACTCTGCTTTTAATTCTTTTAGAATATATACCCAGAAGTGGAATTGCTGGATCATATGGTAGATCTATTTTTAAGTTTTTGAGGAACTGCCATACTGTTTTTCATGGCAATTGTACTATTTTATAATTACACTATTTAAATTTTAAAGTAAAACAGCTCTCAGAAAATAGTTTATAACATCATTGAATAGAAAAATATGAATAATTAAATCATAAGGTTATTATATAGCTATTTCTAAATGCATCAGGATTGAAATAGCTGTTGTGTGTGTGTGTGTGTGTGTGTGTGTGTGTGTGTGTGTGTGTAAGATATCCCCCCCCCCCCCCTTCTCATTTCTTACTTTGGTAATGAGGAGGATTAATGCTAAACAAAAGAATAAACAAATAACCTAGTTTCCAATGTAAACTGCAAAATCAACCCTTGATGATCCTCTCATCCAGAGTTTACGTGAGAAAATAAAATATTTTGGTTGTTGCAATGGGAAGGTATTTACACTTGGGCAGTGTAGTGTGTAATTGGCTTTATAATACGTCAAAACTTCTGTGAAACTTAAGCACTTCTCCTTCTCACCCCCACCAAACACATACCTTCCCCTTGGCTTCCTGATGTCTGGAATTCCACATTCAGGAACTAATTTGCTCATGGTCATTTCCTGAGAACAGTTTTTTCCTACTGGGGAGATAAAGAGAATCCCAAGGGTGGAACAGGGCCAGAAAGAATTGATTCCACCCTGGAGATAGACAGTGGTTTGGTGATGTGAGAATGGTGTTAAAGAGGAACACTCAAGATCCTGGACACCTAATACAAGGCAGGAAGGATATAGAGAGGAGGATCTGGTGTTGGGCCACACTGGCTCAGGGTCTCCCACAAGGCCACAGTGAGGTGTCACCTGGAACTGTAGTTATTTCAAGGCTTGACTAGGAGGATGGAATTCCAGCTTACTCGGGTGGCAAGCCCCACCTGGCCCACTTCCAAGCCATTCACATGGCTGTAGGCAGGTGACAGGTTCTCACTGGTCAGTTTCTTGACATGTAGCTCCTACATAGCACAGCTCACAACCCAGAACTAGATTGGTAAGTACTCAGGGGGGTAGCAAAAGTGGCTTCAAAATAACACCCTCTCTTCTCTGGGAAGTTGCCCAATAATTCATTACCTTATTAACTTTTGATTCCTTCAAGCTAATGAAAATATAGATGTATAAGATTATCTATCTATCATCATCATCTATCAATCATCCATTATCTATCATATTCAATAGAAAGGTTGTTTTTAATTATCTAGTTCTCCATTCTTAGTGGTAGAAGTCTGAGATTTAAGGATCACTGTGGGAGCGTTAAGCCCTAAGGTCCTTGATCTAGAAGCTTGATCAAGTTCAGAGATTCCAAAGTTGAGGTAAGTTGGAAGGTGAACTCTTGCACGTATCTTTCCTTTTTCTGGATTGGCATAGGATCTGGGCAGGCCTGAAATTGCACAAAAAGGGTGTGAGGATTGGGGAAGTCTGTGTCAAGGAACTAGGTCAAGGGCCAACAAAGTGAGGATGCTCAATATAAATTTGATACAAATTCTCCCTTTTGGATAATTTTGTAAGAAACTAGCCCTGACATTTAGGTGAATCTGACAAATGAGAAACTATATAGACATTTTTTCATGATATTTTTCCAATTCCAAGGTAGTTGAAAAAGTAGATGAATGATTATCATCACTGGGGTACTTTGGATAAAATTTATCCTGCGTAAGAGCTATAACATCTTTAGACTGACATATTTTTTTCTTCTTCTAGCACCTTTATCCACCCATCCATCTAGAAATTCACAATGAATACTTCATAACTTTTGAGGGAGTTAAGTATTTGTATAAAAAATATTGTTACATGAGTATACTTAATCCTTTATTTTCAAGCAAGTGACAAGCAATTAATCTTCTATCTTATAAATATTGGGGGATAAATAAGGTATCACTTTTATTTATATACATTTATGTGCTGATTTAATATTATTTATTACTATATTATACCATCACATTTTCAAAGTTGTAATGTTACTAAGGGTCTTATTCAAGAACCGAATGACCTGATTTTTGGTGGTCCTCGTTTAGCACCAAGAAATATTCTGAAGAAAAATTTCATACCTTTTGTTTACCACAGGGTGGTTTTGGTATTGTTATAAAATATTTTACGGATTTTTTTTCATGACAGTGGTTGTTTTGGGAGGGGTGTGAAATTAACTAGAGCACATGATATTGTAAGAAACTTTGTTTTCAAGAAGAATGTCTTTTCCTAAAAATATTTACCACTGAAGGCATCAATAATGTGTTTGGCTTAAAATTAGCTCCAAAAAAACAAGTTTAGGTTATTTAATCTGAAATATAATGGATTTGCCTGAAAAAACACATACCAAAAATGGTCTTTTTCCTTTGGAATTCTAGACATAACAAATTTTTGGACATCAAAAGAAGGTCAACCCCGAGAACAATGCCATCCTTACCTTTACTCTAGGGAAAAGCTGAACTTACTCTAGGGATAAGAAGCAAAGGCAAAATATCATTGTCTTAGTAACATTTTCACCTAATTATTTAAGAAGAATTTTCTAAGTGATTCTTAAAATATTTCTAATGCTTAATTAACAAAAACCATCTTCTAACCCCTAACTTTTAAATTAATTTCTGTAAGTATCAAATTTACTTAGAGCCTAAGCCATTAGCAAAAGACAAAGTAGTCCCCAAAACAGTAACAATTGATTTAGTGGTAAGCATTTTCAGTTGAAAAACTCAGTTGTGTTTCAACATGTATTAGCTTTAGATTTTAGGTTCAGACATTGATAATGGTCAAAAAGTTAGTGTGACTCATTTCCTGTCACTATGCTGCTTGTCACTATTACTGGAAGTGACTGACAGTGAAAATAATCACGTAAAGATCTTGTTTGTGTGACATGAGCAAACATAACATAGGCCCAATACTATGAAGTGTTTTGCCTATTAGATATCCTCATAGCATAAGACTGAGTGGACCAAAATACAGAAAACTCTATCTCTCAGATATGATGTAAGGGGAAGTGGGAAAGAGAAACATAAAAGGTGTGGTCATGGTAGGAGGTACTGTTTCACCCATACATATGTGTGAATATTTTTTGATACTTAAAAATATTATATTGGCTTCAGCTTGGTCTTATAATGTAGCTTCTGTCCTCTTTATGTAGTCTTTGTTTTCTAAAAGTGCAATAATAGACTTCCCCTTCTGTGATTAATATTTGCTGTTAATAATCTGGACTAAGATTTATCCATTTTAGAGCAATGAGATTAATTCTTTAAGTGCTTATGTAGGTTAGATGTTTGTACAAAGACTGATTTGGACATGGTAGGCAAATTGTCCAGTACTTTCCAGAAAACAACCTTTTTTAAAAAATACCTTTATTGATTTCAGAGAGGAAGGGAGAAGGAGAGAGAGATAGAAACATCAATGATGAGAGAGAATCATTGATTGGTTGCCTCCTGCACGCCTCCTACTGGGGATCAAGCCCTTGACCTGGGCATGTGCCCTTTACCAGAATTGAACCCAGGACCCTTCAGTTCACAGGCTGACCCTCTATCCTCTGAGCCAAACTGGCTAGGGCAAAAAACCCTTTTTTAAAAAACTAGATATAGTTTCTAGTTTTGTCCCTTTGCAAGGGAGGTGGCCTGGAAAAGAGAAAAGTTCGGACCTTGGCAACTCTGAGTCCTGGCTGCTTACCAAGCTGAGAAGCTTCATGTGAATCATTTTACCTCCATACATCTTCTGAGTAAAAGGGAAAATAATAATACTGCCTTCTTGAAAAAGTAACATTCTATAAATTAACATTCTATTTGTAAAACATCAGTAAAATGCCTGAAATAAAATGACTGTCTAGGAAATATCTGAGATCATTTTTTTAATACATTTTCTGGTTCTTGAAGGTAAATATTAAGGTGGATACACTTGTTAGACTGCATGATGGAGTCTTTTTAGTAAGGGCTTCCTTTTAATAGACTTGATGCATTTATGAATTGACTGATAGCTAAGTGAGTGCAGTCACTGGTATTCATTCATATATGAAGCATGCTCCCAGTAGGTTACTTTTGGAGAGGGACATACTAATATAGGTAACTGGACTATGATGGTTATTAGTTCTAAATTTTATTTTAGAATACTTCTCCTTAACCTTATATGTAATACTATTAAGCTTCTATAGCATGGTACCACAAATCAGCATAAATGATTTCTTCATTCTTTGGATGTTTGTTCTCAGGTAGACAATAGTGTTACGATGAAGAAAAGGTTTCAGGGAGAAACTTCCACAATGGTGGACATAATCCATCCACATCATCACAGACCTGAGACCAAAATCATGTCAGACATTTTGATAGTTTGTAACTTGTTAACTTTTTAAAAGGACATACAAAAAAGCAAATTTTAAATCCAACACTTATTGATTTATCTATTATGGGACTTTTTGAAATTCTGAGTTGTTCTCAGAAAAAATGAGACTTGGCGAAACACATCCAGTGCTTTGGCTAAACTTTGGCTTTGAGGATTTTAACATACACAGCTGGGTCTTGTTATTGGTGCCAGTGGAATTTGTAGCACTATCTATTTCATGACACTTTCATACCTACTTTTACCTTATAAGGTAAAGAGTCAAACTCTAAATGCGTAATATACTTAGGCCTATATTTAGCAGCAAAATAATGATTTTTGCAAGCCAAAGAAAAAGAGAAATTCAGACTCCAGATGCTGTTTTTGAAAAGCAGCATCTAAATAGTTGCTGCACAATGTCATGATAATGTTGTTGACTAAGATAATTCCAGCTTGTTTTCCTAAAGACATTATATAAAGCCTGATTTCTATTTTTAATACATCTGAAATACTTACATAGATAATTGAGAGCAAAGTAAAGTGAAACTTTAAGTATTGTAAGGCCATTATTGAAGTGGCTCATTTTCATTAGAGCTTATATTCAAAGTCATGCCCACAAACCTGCCTTTCCTTACATTGCTGAGGAATTTCTCAAGTTTTATATAAGAAGTCATATTAAAAAAACAAAAAACAACAAACACATTTCTAATCAACCTTCTTAGAATTGATACACTTCAAGAAACTTCCTGATCCTGGGACTGTCTTCACCATGCAGGGTTGGATCCCGTTAAGAGACCATTTTTGTACCATATGACCTATCTTTGGTGGCCTCCTGCTGATTGGTGGGGAGGTACAGACCTAAGTTGTCCTTTCAATATCTTTCTCATAGTTTTGTTGTTATTTATAAAAGTAGATCAGGGAAACAATATTTCATCGGGGATCTTGGTGGCCTCTATCAAATGTCAGAGGCCAATGCACAATTAGGATAATGTAGCCAATTAGTCAAGAGGGGTGTGGAAAACTCTTTTGATTTGGAGGCCCTCTGTCTAGGTTGTTGAAGCCTAATTCTAGCCCTCTTTTTTCTAAGGGTTGAACTAGTGGAGTACTAAAAAAAAAAACAACAACACACACCTCTTTTTGCAAATTATTTTTATTATGGCATCTTTGAGTAAGTATATTAATCAAAATAGTTATGACTCATACAAAAACAATGAATAAGAACTGCACTAGCTACCTATCTAAAGTAAAACCTATTCCATCACTTGCCCCCTCTTAATCTAAAAAATTATACACCTTGCTATTTAAAAATATTTTTTTTATTGCTTTCAGAGAGGAAGGAAGAGGGAGAGATAGAAACAACAATGATGAGAATCACCAATCGGCTGCCTCCTGTACGCCCCCCACTCGGGACCCAGCCCACAACCCAGCCTTGTGTCCTTGACCAAATCAAACCCAGGACCCTTCAATCCACAGGCTGACACTCTATCCATTGAGCCAAATCAGCTAGGGCTACATCTTACTAGTAGTCTATCTCAGTCCACTAGAATATAAGTCTACAAGGGCACAAACTTTTTCTTTCTTATTCATTACCATAGTCATTGTGCCCAGAACAGTGTCAGGCACATGGCAAGCTTTTAGTAAATATTGGTAAGTGAATAAATTACTAAATTTAAAGATGGTAGTCATCATCACATCTCTTTTCCTGGCATAGAAAGTGTTTATCTCTGTGAAATATTAGTGGATTAAAAAAATGAGTATGTGTGTGTTTGTGTGTGTGAAATAAAAATTAAGAGAATTGGAAATAGAAATCAGCTTTTCAATTAACTATGGAAGACTCCTGGCTAATCTACAGCCTTTACATCTTTGCTAATATGAAATTTTTTAGGTGGAAGACTTCCCTAAGCCCCCAATTAGATTAGGCCTTCTAAGTGCTTTCTTAACAGAGTAATTATTACATTGTATTGAATTTGTTCATTTGTCTGTCTGCCTTAATGCACTCTACAATTCTATTTCTAACACCATCACAATCACCACCACACCAGCACCTTCACCAGACAATCACCACCATCACTACTAACACCACCACCACCACCATCATCATCACCATCACCTTCACCATTACCATCATTATTTGCAAAGATTGTAATGGTCCCTTGAGATCAGGGGGCCTTGTGCATATAAAGATGATAGATTTTGAACAAATATGCTTAGGGGTGTATCAGAGTTTGAAGTATAAATATATGGTTAATGTCTCTAAAACTTAAATGAAAAAATCCCTTTAAGAAATTCTAGTCTTTCTTTCTTTTGGAAAAGAAATTACTTAAATTTACTGATTTTATATTTCAAATGTATGTAGATGAGGCTGTGATTAATGTGATACAAATTTATTAAAGTAAACTGCAATGGAGAAAAATTAGAAGCAACCTACATATAACCATTAAAAATTGGTTAAAACATAACTTTATTATATCTATAATGTGGAATACTAATCAATGATGATTACATAAAGTAGATCTATTTGGGAAGATGTTCACCATAGTTTA
Source organism: Cnephaeus nilssonii (assembly GCF_951640355.1). Lineage (NCBI taxonomy): Eukaryota > Metazoa > Chordata > Mammalia > Chiroptera > Vespertilionidae > Cnephaeus > Cnephaeus nilssonii. The sequence goes on along the minus strand of NC_137079.1, from coordinate 57,751,476 downwards.
TTTGGAAGAACATGCTTCAGAGCAGACTGTATAGCTCCAGAATATTTTTATGAATTATATATACAAATGTGCATGACAAAAATATATGGGCATATATGTAAAAACATAAAGATAAATTTTAAAACACAATTTACAATAGTTATATTGGCGTTGCAAACTGTGTAGAAAGGTTATGAAAGACTCTATCTTTTTCGTTTTAGAAGTATGTGTGATTTAGTATATATTTCAATTGGTATGTAATTAGTTACTGTGGTAGAAACCCCCCAATGCCCACCCCCTGCTGCTGCCATAATCTCAGTCTTCTGGTTTTAAATCTGTGTGCAATCCTTTTCTACATTGGACCAGGTCTGATCTGTATTACCAAGAGAATATGACAAAAGTCATAGTATGTGACCTCCAAGATTAGGTCATAAAAGACCTTACATGTTCTCTCTCCTCTCCTTTCCTGTTCTTCACCCACTCTGGTGTCTCTCTCTCCCTACACTCTGGTCTCTCTCCCTGTCTCATCACTTGATCTGAGAGAAGCCAGCTGCCATGTTATGAATATCCCTATGGAGATGCTATGATGATATTCCAAACTTTTTCATCTCATTGCACACATAAACTAATTACTAAAATTCTGCAGCATACCACCCTGGCCGGGTGACTCAATTGGTTGGAGCATTGTTGAGGGTTAGATTTCCCATCAGGGCACATACTGAGGTTGCAGTTTGATCCCCAGTTGGCATTGATTGATGCTTCTCTCACATCAATGTCTCTCTCTCTCTCCCTTTCTTTCTCTCTAAAAACCAATTAAAAAAACAAACAAACAAACACATCCTTGGGTGAGGATTAAAAACAAAATTCTTCAGCACACCAAAATATTTTTTGCTGATCTGACTAAAAAAAAAAAAAAAAAAAAAGGTGTAATTTTGATTCATTTACACAGGACAGCTATTGCTCTGTTGGCTGTTGTCATTTTTTTTAAAATTTTATTTGACATTCTAAAGGAAAATAGATCAGTGCCCATGACTACATAGTCAGGTATTGCATGTCTTAAAATTCTTGTGGCTCAGCAGCATGTCTCTTGAAGCACACCAGTTGAAAATCGCAGCTATAGTGAAACTGAGGCCTCTGGCTAATAGCCTATGAGGAACTGAGACCTATTAACAGACATGAGCATGAGCTTGGTGACACAGACAAATTTCCTGCAGACTCAGACAAATTTCAGGTGAGGATTAAATCTCTGGTCAATGGCTTGACTACATCCTGGTGAGAATCCTGAAGGAGAACTACCCAGTTATACCAGTTCTTGATTCTTGACCTCAGAGACTATGTGCTACAATAAATGTTTGATATTTTAAGCTATAAACTTTGAAGTAATTTACATAGAAATAGAAAACTCATACAGTTAGTAAATATTTATCAAATGAATACCTAAATTAAATCTGATTTCTGAAAATATATAAATGCATACAAAGAATGAGAAAGTCAGTTCAAAAACCATTGAATTCATAACAGCTTTATGTCATTATGTGTGGTCTCAATCCATGGATTTGAGAAGCAAAACTACTGTCATAGGGAAGAAGTGTGTATAATAAGAAATATATTAACATCATAAGTATAAATATCATACTTGAAAGAGTTAGAAACATTGCCATGGACCATTGTTTATAAAATTGAAGTGATTCTGACTTATATTCAAAGAAAGGCAACTGCTTTTTGCAAAGTGTTTTTTTTACAGTCATAGATATATATTATATATATTCATAGTGTGTGTATATACATATTTGACATGCTGATAGAAATTACATTGTTTAAAATGAAATATAAACTGAAGCCTGAGTTATAGCAAAGAGTGAAAAAATTACAATTAATGTTTGTTTTCTAATTTGGAAGGTATATGGTTATGTTCAGAAAAATCCACCTATTTACTTAAAGTCTTTGGAGTAAAGTCAGCATCAAAGACAGTCTTACCTCTTTCCCAATCTTTGCAGTGTTTCTCCCTGCATTGTTTAGTTAAGCAGGTTTATTATTTAAATATTTTCCATTTATTGAGTGAGATCTGAATGATGTACCATTCACTTAAGTTCTTTTGTGTATATTACTTTATTAAAATCTTGTTGAAAAAACTCTGTGAAGTAGGTATTTCCCCAGCATTAAAGATGACACTGGAGAAGATGTTTGTGCCTACCATCACAGTGCAAACAAATGAAAGATCGAGAACCTGAGACCAAATCTGTCTGACTCCAATTCCATGCTCTTGAACAAATGTTTTGATCAGGCTCACATTGACATTTCACAAGGTCCAGTCACAGCTTCCCTGTCTGCCTTCCAATGACCCACTTATGGGGAAAGACAACGAATACAATCAAAACCAAAAATACCAAGTGAATCTTTCCAATGGCTGGTGTTGGCCAAAGCACTTTTTTTTTTTTTCAATCCCTTTTTAGACAGAGCTCAAATGTAATGTTTTAAATATAAAATTTTAGAATTCAGTTCAAATCTCTTCAAGATTTAAACAAATGGATAAATCAGGAAGCATGATGGCTTTTGGAAGACATCCAGTCGCAATAAATCTGTCATGACCTGCTAAAGAATATGTCACATTAAAGGAGCCAACTTTGATGTTTTTCCAAGTATTAAAAGATGCAAATTTGCCTTGTGCTGCATATAGTTAAGAAATGTTGATGCCAGGGCTATTTTAAAGTCTTTGCAAATATCCTTTTTTGGAAATGTTTATTTCTCTAACAACCTTAAGATGATAGCAACTCATATACCCATTTTAAAACACATGAGAATATCAAGGATAGGTTGAACTTCATTAGAAATATAACCACTATTCTGAATTTAGATGTCACAGTACTTTTTAAAATAAGTAAATAGATTTTTCTAGAAAGTTTCTAGAAAATGTTAACAAAAGTTTTTTAAAAAGACAGCTACCAGCACTTTATTAAGTTTCTATAATATAATCCTTTTCTTTTGCATTGAAACAAATTTGAGGAGACACAGAAAATTTCAGAAAACCTGAGAAAAATAAAACTCTAACAATGGAGATAGTCAACCTCAGGCTAAATGACCACTTAGCAGAATCAAAGCAGTAAAGCTTAAGGGCTAATCTGTCTTATTTCATACTTAAGCCGTCTGGAGAACAGACTACAAAGTGAAATATCTAAAATTTCAAACTCCCTGATCTTTTGGATGTTAAAATGTCAATCTTATGGGAGTAAACTTTTGTAATATTTACCAGATTTTATGACTCCAGAGAAATGGCCAGTGCTCAGCATGAACAATAACACTTGGCCTTGCATATGGAACCAGTCTAAAGTAGGAGGCTGGGTATCAGTAGAATCCATTCCCTGAATGCATTCATCTAATTTGTTGTCTTGAACATGTGTGATTCCTATCAACTCTGAGACTATATAATTCAATGAGCCTTAGTACATCACTGCTCCTGCACAAACTTAATCTCCCTTCATGCATTAGATTGACAAATTTTTACAATTATAAGACACCATGTATAAGCTACATATTAAAAGAAATTAGAGGTCACTTACTAAAGGAGATAAAGTAGGTGAATTTAAGTTTAGATAAAAGGAAGAGTATAGTACATGCATATAGAAGTATAAATAAAAGGCTGTGTAGTTTAAAGACAGAAATTCACATAGAGTTGAGTAGATTTATGAAGTTGTTACCATTGATTAAAAGATGAATAGAATTTGAAAAGGCAGAGTGGAAAGAGTAGAATTTCTAGGCAGTGGGAGCAGTATGGATAAAGGTGCCAAGACATATGTTAACGAAGAGCAAGTCACCCACTTTACCTAGATATTAGAGGATTGATACTTTCGAGTTAGAACCAATCCCAGAAGGTAGGATGAATTAAGCCTAACTAGTAGGATGTAGAACTAGATTGAAAAAGCCAGAAATAAAATACTTTTGCAATAGTTGCCCAGGGTAAAGAAGTGGAAGAGTTGGTAGGCTAAGGGTTGTGTTTTAGTAGGAAAAAGTTCAAGTGTGAGATCTTGAAGATTTGTTGGATTACAAGGGGGAGCTGTGGTCGCGCTGTTCTGGACTGATACCTTTGGTCTCAGGGATTTATGATTTATTGGTGTGTGTGTGTGTGTGTGGTTTTTGTACAGCTGATTTTAATTTTACATTTGAAAATACATAGATCCTTGAGAGAACCATTTGGGTTCATTTTGACGACAAAAATAAACAAATGCACCTATTTGCCAATTCCCAAGATAGTAATGTGGCTCTCTGGTTTTGGCTCTAACGTTTTGTAACTGAAATCACAGTGCAAACTGTTATGCCAAAATCTGGAGATGCAGCAAATTCAGAGAGTCATACCAGTATCTGCTTCCCTGGGACCTAAGCCTGTATACTGGGCTCCAGTATAACAACAGTGGATTGCAAGCTGCAAGACTGAGAGTCTCTCTAAGGCAGGATGGTTAGGGAAGTCCAGGTCAACAGAGGAGACAACAATCAAGGATGCTAGAGAAATCTGAAGCCTCTATAAATTTGTAACATAATCCAACTTCTAAACTAATTAATAGAAAACATCACACACCAACGGCCTATTTCCCTGAGTTTCTGATATATTATGTGCAGCATTCAACAAAATACTGCAAGACATGCTAAAAGCCATGAAAACAACAACAACAAAAAACAACTACAATCTGAAGAGACAAAGCAATCATCAGAACCAGACTCAGATATGATCAGACTAAGATAGTCAAGCTTTGCCACTATTTGACATCATTAGTCATTCCTTGAGGTTTACTGTGCCACAAATCCCGACTGGTGTCTGAAGCACTAGTAATTACAAAATAAAACTCTTAACAGCCGCAAGTATCTGAACTATTGTATACATGTAGAAACATCACAAACATCAAATGCAGAAGCCCTGTAGAGAAATTGTACACTTGCTTCTTTACAGAACAGTTTTTCCCTAAAGAAAAAGCCCCAAGCTTCCCAGCATAATCCAGACTAAAGTTCTAGAGTGTAACTGTCCTCAGCTTTTTTTCTTAAATGCTGGGGTGGAGAGAAGAAAGAGGGAAGGAAATGATGCACTTGGCATGTTGTAAAGCTAGATGTGTCATCACTTTCAATAGTTTGGAAACGTGTAGCAAATATAGTTATCAACACATAGGAAAGGGCTTATATTTAATATTGTTTCCTCTGTAAATCTCTAGTTTTTCCAGCTAAGATTTGTCCCACTGCTCAGTTGTTTTTGGTTCATTCTGATTTATTGCTGAGCTCATGAATCATTTGCCTCTTCTATATAAGAAAAAAAAAATCCCCTTTCCATTGATTTCAATTCTATGTTAGTGGCTGGGTGTGACACAGTATATGATAACCTCAGCCATCGGCCATGAGCCCAAGACTAGAAAGACTGATGTGTAGAGTACAATGACAGGAATTCAAGTTAGCCTGTGACAGCATTTCTATTTCCCCAGAGATAGGTGTGTGGAAGACAAGGGAAATACACTGACGTTATTAGTGATGTATTTATAACAGTCGGTACTCCCACCCTCAGTTCCATTGTTGAACTGCCATTGTTCTTTCCGTAAGAATCACAGTAGGCAGATTCAAGTTTATACAAATGATTTATTTCCACACTGGAAGGGTGAGAAATGGTGCTTTTTAAAGCAAGCATTTACTTGAGGAAAAAAAATCCAAACAAGTCCTATGGGATGCAGGATGGCGAATGCAATCTAACACTAGTCTTAAAAAGCTTTAATATGATTAAATAAGCTTTTGTAAAGAAAAAGACATGTTTATGAAATCAACATTGCTCACAACTCCAAGTATAACAAATTAAAGAATGTGTATTTAAGCTGGGGATATATCTGATTTATTATAAGGAAGTCATATAAAAATAATAACACAAATGAAAATTTCATTGATTTTATGTTTTCTCTGCATTCATTGAAGAATAAAGGAGTTGGTTTTTATTGTATTTTTGATTGGACAGCCACCTAAAATGTTTAAAGGCAAATCAAATTTATTTTTAGCTCTATGAAATCTTTAAAGCATATCTCAGTCAAATATATTTGGTGAACTTCTAAGGTTCTTAACAGCATTTAGAAAGGATGAGTACTGGTTGTGAGAGAATACTTAACTGCTTTTGTCCTAAATATATATAAGCCTTAACTAGGCTACTTAATGGTATCTTGCAAGTCACATTCAAACAATTTTGCCAGGGATCAACCATTCTAATTCTTTCCAAGTTCTCTGATGTGCTAGACAAAATTCTTCTAGAAAGATGAAAGAGAGATTTCTTTTCATTGAACTAGATTTCTTTGGGGCTCAAATAGGATTTTTAAAGCTAGAATCAATGGTGTTGTGGGAATAACATGTTTGGGTTTGGGAGTAAAAAAATTTTGGCTTCAAATCTCTGCTCTAAAAATAGGATTTAACTTGGCTTTGGATAGCCACATATCCTCCCTAAGGTCCGTATCTATATGGGAGCCTGGGGATAAATGCACAGTGCAGTGCTTGGTACATGGTAAGGTGCTCAAAACCTGCTTGCTTCTGTAATTCTCCATGCCTTTATATATTAGTGGATTTTTAAGGATTTTTTTCAAATCCTATATAATAAAAGGGTAATATGCAAATAGACTGAATGGCAGAACAACCAAACAACCAATCAAAGCATAATCCTATCTAATAAAAGAGTAATATGCAAATTGACCATCACTCCAACACACAAGATGGCCGCCCCATGTAGTCAAAGATGGCTGCCCCCATGTGGACACAAGATGGCTGCCACAAGATGGCCAGCAGGGGAGGGCAGTTGTGGGCAATCAGGCCAGCAGGGGAGGGCAGTTGGGAGGGACCAGGCCTGCAAGGGAGGGCAGTTAGGGGCAACCAGGCTGGCAGAGGAGGGCAGTTAGGGACAATCGGGCTGGCAGGGGAGCAGTTAGGCGTTGATCAGGCTGGCAGGGGAGTGGTTAGGGGGTGATCAGGCTGGCAGGCAGAAGCGGTTAGGGGCAATCAGGCAGGCAGGCAAGCGGTTGGGAGCCAGCAGTCCTGGATTGTGAGAAGGATGTCCAACTGCCCGTCGGACTGGGACCGGGATCGGGCCTAAACGGGCAGTCGGACATGCCTCGAGGGGTCCCAGATTGGAGAGGGTGCAGGCTGGGCTGAGGGACACACATGCACACCCCCTCCCCCATGCATGAATTTTGTGCACTGGGCCTCTAGTATGCTAATAATATGCTAAGGCTGCTCAACTGCTCGCTATGATGTGCACTGACCACAAGGGGGCAGATGTTACGACCAGTATGTTAGCTTGCTGTTGGGGTCTGGCCAATGGCCACTGAGCGAGATGGGCTGGACATGCCCTGGAGTCCTCCCGCGGTCCCTCCCCGGCTTGATCGTGCATCTGTAGGGTCCCTCAGCCTGGCCTACACCCTTTCACAATCCAGGACCCCTTGGGGGATGTCAGAGAGCTGGTTTCAGCCTGATCCCGCAGGCCACTTCTTTTGGGAGGGCACCAGGTGCAGGGCTGATGGCTGGTGAGCGCTGCTGCAGCAGCATGAGCCTCCCCGTATCGGGACTGATTGGGCGTGAGCCTGTGGCAGGCACAGAAGGGCCAGGATGAGTGGGAGTGGCAGGTAGGATCTGCAGGCGGTGTTGGACTGCGGGTTTTGGCCTGATCCCTGCAGGTCACCAGAGGGACCCCACCCGTGCACGAATTCGTGCACCAGGCCTCCAGTAAATAATAAATAATTAAGGAATCTGAAGGAGTTCACACCTGCTACATGGCTTTTATATTCTCAGTGAAGTGGGAACTTATCAAGACTGTCAAATGTATTAAAAATTGAAGTGAAGAATAGCTTTTGTGCCCTTGTCTACATAAGCTTGCAATCTTTATTATGAAAATATTGATGTTCTAGTTTCTTTTGTTCAAACTCACAATTTGTGACTGTCACATCTCTACATTTTACTGCCAAAAAACCCTACATCCAAATAGTTGGTGAAATAAAGTTAATGCAAGTGGAAGTTAGAGAAGAAAATATGTATTTTTAAAATCATTTATAATGTTCTCACAAAGCTAAAAAATATACTTTTAGAAGTAAGATATGGAGATTAGTACATTGTTCTTCCCCATGGGATCCATTTTTTCACTCATTTATTTAGCAAGCATGGGACATCTATGTGGAGATGCAAACAAAAATAGTTTCTATACATGTCAAAAATGAACAAACCAAATTAAATTGATAAATACTTTTTAGCTTATCACTTGTTTTCTAGAATTTTTTGGTTTTAAGGCATTTAATGGGGGAGGAAAGACGAGTAAGCTAAGTGAAATTATTGTGCAATCTATAATATTATAGGGTATGCAGCCATTCAGGTGTGTCACTTAGATTTCTCTTTCAGAGAAAACCTGAAACAAGGAAGGCATTTAGGTGACAGCCTCCAACTGCAGCAACTTTAAGGTCTGTTAACATAATTTAAGCTGGACAGCCCCCTTAGTTAATGAACACTGTAGGAAGTGTAGACTGGCCACTGCCCAACACGAAGCTCTTCTATAGCATTTATTACAATGTAACTCCATGGCAGTCTGCAATGGAGTCCCTGTTGGGCTGGCTGAGATTTTCTCTTCTTACTCCGTCTTCCTTTCTTCACTTTCTCCTTTTCCAGGAATTGTAATGTGAGTTTCAGAAAAATCTGTTAGTCCCTCCCTGATGATAGACGCTGTATGTAGTAAAATTCAGGAACCTGGTTTATTAACATGTGGAGATAGCTCAACTGTTTTAAGAGAGAATGAAACCAAATGCAGGTTGATGTTGAGCTAAGATTCAGAGCGAATATAGAAAACTGAATCTGATGGTTCCTGAGTCTTGGCCGAATCTCTTCTCTTCTCACACTTTAGTGGTTCACCACTTCCTTGAGTTGGAGTAAATAAATTTTCCTTTTAATCTAAGTCAGTTCAAGTTGTTTTTTTGTTTTTTATTTCTTTTCACTTTTCACTAAAATGTCCTGACCACCACAAGCAGACAGTGCTTATAGCTTGCTAATAAATGAAAGAGTGATGAGGTCAAAGGAGGGCTTCCTTGAAGATGGGAAAGACTTAAGCATGTTATGCTGGAAGGGAAAGCCAGCTGACAGAGGGAGGGATTAAGGATACAGTGGAATAATATGTATGAGTGATGGAGTGGAGCCACTGGAGGCAAAGGGGATGGAAATCTAAAGTATTATGGAGAGGTTAACCTTGAATGGAAGGAAGAACACCTCTGCCATGCAGACAGAAGGAATTGAGAGGGTAAAGTAGTACCAGATGTCAACACATTTAGGGGTCACCTGTGAGAATGTTAATAAAATCTTACCTATTGATTTTTATTTTCTCATTTTATGAGTGAAAAGGGATGTGGTTAAATTTTTAAGAGAAGTCAAAGTTTAGCACAGGTAGGGAGATGAAAGCGAAAAGGAGTCCATTAGGGCCTTGAAGACCAGCACTTCAACTCAGAGGTTGAAGATGATAAATGTCTGGAGGCACCATTGGCATGGCTGTTCTGGTTTCCCAGCAGTGGTAAGTAGCCCTCTGCTGCATTGATCCAGAGCTGATTTTTTTAAAATTAATTTTTAAATTAATAGACTATTATTTTTTTTAGAACAGTTTTAGGTTCACAGAAAAACTGAGCTGAAAGTGCTTACAAACCACCTTCTCTCCACACTGCCTCCCCCACCATCAATATCCTCCACCAGGTTGGTGCCTTTGTTACAATCCATGAACCTACGAAGTTCATAGTTTACATTAGGATTCACTTGGCAACGACTGACATTTTTACTGTCTCTACAGTTTTGCCTTTTTCCAGAATGTCATATTGTTGGAGTCATACAGTGTGCAGCCTTTTCATAGTAGCTTCTTTCAGTTACCAATCTGTATTTAAAGTTCCTCCATGTCTTTTCCTGGCTTGATTGTTCTTTTTATAACTAAATAATGTATTCATTCACCCATTGAAGGACATCTTGGTTGCTTCCATGTTTTGACAATTATAAATAAATCTGCTATAGGTTTTTGTGTGGATGTAAGTTTTCAATTCATTTGTGTAGAGGGTGCCTGGGAAGGCACATGAGCATTTCTTTAAGTTGTCAGCTGAACCCAAGGCGAAAGGCAAAGCCACGCCCTGGGAACATGCTTTGCCAAAAAGGCAAGGGTGTTATCAGCATTGACTCTTATCTTTGCCTAGGTGTAAGGAAGTGGGTTTTGATATGTAAATCAAGTCAAGCACCAGGAATGAATAGGACTCAGGCCTACTCAAGAATGCAAATAATCTCCTTTGTCTTGACTTTTGGTGAAACTTCCTGGTATTTGGGGGTATAAAATAAACACGCTGTATCTGCTCTGGGTCATTGTCTCTCCATCAGAAGAGGGCAGTGGTCCACCCAGCCCCAGCTTTCCTTTCTATCTCTGTATCTTGTCTCTTTCTTTCTTTTATTTCTCAATCCCCAGCTCCTCTACTCAGGAACTGGACCCACTCTCTAGCCACGCTTGAAGCGGAAAAGAGAGAAAATAGTTACAATTTGGATAAATACCAAAGAGTGTGATTGATAAGGCGTATGGTAAGAGAATGTCTAGTCAAATTGTCTTTTAAAATATCTGTACCATTTTATTTTTGCATTCCAACCAGCAATAAATGAGAGTCCTTGTTGTGCTGCATCCTCACCATCAAAAGTTGGTATTTTGAGAAGTGAGTTGAGGGTGAGAGAGTACCTCAGAAGTGCCCAGGTAAAACACTGTTGGCAATGAAACCAGGAGGGAGTTGATTGGGAAAAACAGGGTGCTTGGTAGCTGAACAAAATGGAAAATTAGTTGAAAGTAAGCAGAGTGAGAGAGTTTGTTGGGCACATGTCAAAAACTATATTTAAAAAAAAAAAATCAGAGAAGTCAGAGGCAGAAGGAGGATAAGAAGATTAGTATCAAGGATGTCAAAGGAGGAGTTTATAAACAAAAGAGGATGAAGAAGAGGGGCTTATTGAAGTAGAACTAGAAGTCACTGTAGGACTACACAGAGGTTTTCAAAGTAGCCTATTTGCACACAGATTCCAAGGTTATTTACAAATTTTGCTAGACCTTCCTATATGTGAATTGCCAAGTCCTCAAGAAAAGCAAAAAGGGTGGTAAAACCCATATGCAGAAAACTAATTTAACCCCATAGAAATTAAAATACTGTGATATTTAGTACTTTTAGGGTAGAAATATTCTGGGTGAAGCAAAAATATTATTTAAAGAAGATAGAGAACTTTTATTAGATAACTAGAGGCCTGGCGCATGAAATTCATGTGCGGGTAAGGTCCCTAGGCCTTGCCTGTGATCAGGTCCATCTTTCCTGGCTCCACCTCCCGCCACCACCCACCCTGGTTCCCTGTTTGCCATCAGGTGATCAGAGCCTATGGGCCGGGGGAGGGACCAAGAGGTCAGTCGTTCCATCCTCTTGCCAGTCCCGTCCCCTGCTGCCACCCACCCCAGTTCTCCATTCACCATTGGGTGATCAGAGCCTGATGGCCAGGGGAGGGACCAAGAGGTCGGCCATTCCCACCTGCTTGCCAGCCCCACCCCCACCGCGGGTCGCCCTCTGTGTGTGGGGCGGAGGCCTTGACCTGGTGCTGCCCGCATCCCTTGCCACCTACCCCCAGGTCCCCATTCACCATCGGGTAATGGAAGCCTGCCAGCCAGGGAAAGGGACCGAGAGGTGGTCAGTGCACCACATAGTGACTAGTGGAACAATCGTTCTGGTTGTGCTGCCATTATGGTCGCTGGGCTTTTATTATATAGGATGTGGTTATGTTTTCAAGTATGTGTTATTTATTCTATCAAGGGGATCCTTGTATGGCTCTGTAGATTGAAACTGTACACTCTGCTACATTGCTGACTTTCATGGGTGTGTAGCAGGAGGTCTTGCCCCCAGGCAAACTACATTCCTTTGAGATTGACTAACACAAGACTTTATGGAAAGCATTGCACAAGGGACAATGACCCCTGGCTCACCACTTTCTAGGCAGTTTTCCTCAGCAGGCAAAGGCCTCTCAAAAAGGCACCGGATTTCAACTGTAAGAAAGAAAAAACATTCATCTTGTATTTTTCATCATCCTTATCATTTGGTTGTTTATCCTTAGACATACTTTGAAACAACCACAGAGAAACCTCTATCTCTAAGCCACACTTCAAAATGATAGAATTTGTCAAGTTTTGTTTAGGTTTAATGACAAAAACTAGATTTGAGGAAGCAATAAACACTAGTAGGTCCTTTCATTTTGAATATTCAAGTGATCATTTCCTGAGGAATTGACATTCTTAAGTGGTTCCAATTAAGTTAACACTAAAGGCCTATTAAAATGAAAAATATGTATATTATTTTTGTATTTTTTAAGATTAATACATAAATATAGGGTGGGGCAAAAGTAGGCTTACAGTTGATAGTATGGAAAATAATGCAATAATTAATAAATAATAATGCAAGAAACTCTGTTTTGCATACTCACAACCTACTGTAAACCTACTTTTAGCCCACCTTGTATATTTGTATGTCTTTTATAATCAATTTATTTTAATATCCAGAAATAAAACAAATATTCAAGGAAATGAATAAATGTTAAAAGACTAGTTGAATTGGAATACATGGAGAGAAGAAGGATTTCCCATGCACAACAATTATGATGTCTTTAGAAGAATGAGGAGACTGGACTTTCTAGCATTTGTTGGGTTAGAGAGAAGTTAAATAGTTTGGGCCAAAGAATAGAAAACTTTAAAAATAAGACATATCCTGGCTGCTGTTTCTCAGTAGTTAGAGCGTCGGCCTGTGAACCAAAGAGTTTCAGGTTTGATTCCCAGTCAAGGGCATTTACTTGGATTGTAGATATAATCCTCAGCCTGGTTAGGGTGTGTGCAGGAGGCAACCAATCAATGTGTCTCTCTCACATCAAAGTTTCTCTTTATTTATCTCCCTTCTTCTCTCCTTTCCACTCTCTCTAAAAAAAGAATCTATAATAAAAGCCTAAGCAATCATCGCAACCCAACGGATGACTGGACAGGCTGTGTGGGGCGACCAGGCTGGCCTGGGGGTTAGTGAGGGATGACCAAATGACTGAGCAGCAGGCTGCGTGGAGCAACCAGGCTAGCAGGGGGGGCAGTTGGGGGTGATCAGGTTGGTGCGGGGGGAGCAGTGAGGGGTGACCAAACGACTGAGCAGTGGGCTGTGTGGGGTGACTAGGCCAGCAGGGGAGTTAGTGAGGGGCGACAAAATGACCAAACAGCAGGCTGCATGAGGTGACCAGGCCCTCAGGGGGGGCAGTTGGGGGCAACCAGGCCAGCAGGAGGGGCAGTTAGGGGTGAACAGGCTGGCGGGGGGGGGGGGCCTGTTGGGGATGTCTAGGCTGGCAGGGGGGGCAGTTAGGGGTGACCAGGCCAGCAGGGGGGGCTGTTAGGGGTGAACAGGCAGGAAGGCAGGTGAGCAGTTAGGAGACAGTGGTCCCAGATTGTGAGAGGGATGTCCCCTGAGAGGTCCTGGATTGGAGAGGGTGCAGGCTGGGCTGAGGAGACCCCCACCTCTGTGCATGAATTTTGTGCACTGGGCCTCTAGTAATAAAAATAAACAGAAAAAATATCCTCAGGTGAGGATTCACCCAAAAAATAAGATAGAGAAATTTATATACAGGATGCCCTGAAAAACATATGCATATTGAACTGGCGTAAAGAATAGCATGACAGGACTAAAAGGGAGATGTTGAGGTAAAGAGTATTAGGTAGGAATTGATTGCAGAAATCTAGGGACCAAAAATGAATGTCTGAACTAAGATGGCTGTGATATAAAATGAAAGGAAGAGAACAGATGTAAGAATCAATTCATAGGAAAAACAAGAGTTATTTTCAACTTTCCTTTAAATTGGCTCCAAGTAAAAACTATATAGACACCCTTTTAATGTGTGGTAATTTTTAAACAAACTTCATATGGTGGAGAATTTTACACTGATATCAAAGAAGATCAATTATAACAAGTTCCAATGCATCCATCACCCAAATCAACACACAACCAACCCTTCTCCTACCTATATTCTCATCTACATCACCTTATTTTTTAGACATCTTTTGCCATACTCTTATTTAACAGTAGTCATGATAAATTTTATTAAATTTTTACTTCAAAATCTTTTTGTATTATATTCTGGAACTTATCAATGTTATAAAATAAGTTTATTTTGCTATGGTGCATGTGCTCATCTATATATGTAAAACCCTAATATGCAAATAGACTGGACAGCAGAACAACCGAACAACCGGTTGCTATGTTGTACGCCGACCACCAGGGGGTGCACGCGGAACATGGTGGGCATTGGCAGCAGGTGGCAGAGCATGAAACATGGCAGACATCGGCCATGGTGGGATGGTGGAGCAGGTGAGGGGGGGCACCAGATCAAGGCAGAGTGCCAGTCACTGTCATAGGGACAAGCCTCTGGTGGTTACTGAAAATTCTTTTCTCCCGCATGCCACAGTCCCACCCAGTGCTTGCACCTGCTGCTGGCACCGGCCCTGCTCGGACCCGCTGCCAGTGCCTGGTGCCAGCCCTAATCGCTCAGTGCTGTCAGCCTGTGCGAGTGGCGGCTGCCAGCCCTGATCTCCCCTCAGGGCTTCTCCACCTGCCCCTGCTTTTGAGGGGCAATCAGGGCCGGCAGCCACCTCTCGCACCCGTTGCCGGCAACAGTCCCACTTGCACCTGCTGCCAGCACTGGAGCCACTGCTTGCACCTACTGTTGGTGCCGGCCCTGCTCGCACCTGCAGCTGGGGCCTGGTGCTGGTTCCGATCGCTCGGCCCAGTCAGCGGGTGCAAGCGGCGGCTGCCTACTGGTCCTGATTGCCCCTGAGGCTTTTCCACCTCTCCCTGCTCCTGAGGGGCGATCGGGGCAGCAACTGCTGCTCACACCTGCTGATGGCGCCAGCCCTGCTTGCACACGCTGCTGGCGCTGGGTCCAATTGCTTCACACCATCAGCAGGTGTGAGTGGGGCTGGTGCCATCAGCATGTGCGAGTGGCAGTGGCGGGAGCTGGGCTGCTGACTGTGGACCGGGGGCCATGGTGGGAGGGGCGGGGAGGGGCACAGAGGATGGGCCAAGACCTGCCTCTGTGCCCACTGCAGCCTCGTGGCCCACAGTTCCTTTCAAGGTGCACGAATTCATGCACTGGGCCCCTAGTTTTAAATAAAGGCTTGAGATGAATAAACTAATAAACATGCAATAGTCGTAGCTAGAATATTTAATTAAAGGTAAGAAACCTTCATTTATACCTCGTCAAAATGCCTTGCAAGTGCAGACCCTTAGTAAACATTTATTCAATTAACTGTTGAAATGAAATTCAAGTAGTGGCTGAATTCAAACAGATGACAATATACTTACTGACATTACTTTTGATGACACTATTAAACAAATATCAAGAATAGCATACAATTTTTAAAAATCATAAGAACTGCTCTGGCTGGTGTGGCTCAGTTGGTTGGGCATTGTCCTGTGCATTAAGACTTTGATGGTTAGATTTCTGGTCAGGGCACATACCTGGGTTGCGGGCTTGATTCCTGGTAGGGGATGTGCAATAAGCAGCCAATTGATTGGGGGGCCATTATTCTGCTCTCTCGCTCTCTCTCCCCTTTTCCTTCTCCCTCTCCCTCTCTTTCTAAAAATCAATAAAAATATTTTGTAACAAAACATAAAAACTGTCAAAGAGATATATTCACTATTTTAAAAATGCTACATATTCTTCACATAGAATTGAGGCACAATTTTATTATTGTACAGTGAGTCACAAGTCCAACACAGGTCTAATTGGTGTTGGCAAGGCTTTGTTTTCTTCTGGAGGCTCTAAGAGAAAATGATCAATAAAAATCCTTGTCTTTACCAGCTTCTGAAGGTCCTTCACATTCCTTGGCTTATGCCCAACCCCCACCCATCTTCCTCCATCTTTAAAATCAGTAAAACAATAAGACTCTATTTCAAGCCACACCTAACTCCCTCTTCTTCTTCTTTAATGACACATGTGATTAGCTTTAGCCCACTCAGATAATTCAGGATAACTTGCCATCTCAAGATCCTTAACTGTTATTATACCTACAAAGTCTCTTTAGCCATGTTGGTTACATATTCAGTGGTACCAGGGATTAGGACATGGACATCTTGGGGCGGGGGGGGGGCGGGGGGGCATTATTCTGCCTACAGCAGTGTCTTAGTGATTTGAGTGAAAACTTTTTTCAATCAATATAGTTCAGCTGTAATAATATAATATTGACAAATCATTGAACAATGAATGTTGTCACTGCAGAGTGATTGTATTTTCTTTAAACATGAATCTACTGCTCTGTAGAAATTTTGAATCACTGTCTGTTTCCTTTGAACTCCAGCTTAAGCATTTTCCACAAGCCCCACAGAAAGAATCAAGAAAACAACATACTTTGAGAAGAAAAGTTCTTACCATGTACTTTGATGTTTGGAAGGCAATGGGTTTATGTGATACAAGAAATAAAGTTAGCAGAGTGGTATTTTAACATATTCACTGGAATGCAAGCCACAAGATCTCGGCATTTATAGGCATAAGGGTAATAATTTTGACTATTTTGTTTTACCCTGAAAGTCAATGCATGTAGTAATTTGTCTTTTTACTTAGCCATCAAAGTTCTATAAAACTGATAAGCAGAAGTATTACTTAAATTCTCTAAGCCTTATTTCCCCAGGCTGTAATTTGGGGATAATAATACTGTCCCAGAAAGAAGCTGCGAGAATAAAATTGCACATATTTAGTTCTCAGAGAATCTAAAGCACATAATAATCATTCAGTAAATATTAGCTATTATTTTTATTTGCTAGTAAAAAATTCTGGATGAACTGTCTAGTGGATACTTTGTTGTTGTTCATTCGTACTCTATTATATATTTTATAGAAGAAACAGTATATTTTTGCACATCTATGAACAGGATGCATATTGGACAGGATTATCTACTTACACCCCCTGGATTATTGGTTCCTCAAAAGAAATCACCTAGGAAGGTGGATTATAAATGGATTTATAGAAAGGCCACCTTTTTGTTTTAACTATATTGCTAGGGTTTGTGACAAATTTTTAAAAAATTCTGAAGGGTAGATTCATATTTAGTTGCCTGGAGTCAGGGAACAGGTATTTGTATCTTTAAAAAGACCCAGACGTGCCCAGCCAGCGTGGCTCAGTGGTTGAGCATTGACCTCTGAACCAGGAGGTAATGATTCAATTCCCATTGTGGGGCATGCAGGAGGCAGCCAATCAATGATTCTCTTCATTGATGTTTCTATCTCTTTCTCCCTCTCCTTTCCTCTCTGAAATCAATAAAAATATATTTTAAAAAATACTCAGAGGTAATTTTTATGCATGGTCCAGAGTAAGAACCATTGCTTTAGCTTAATTAAATCAAAATCTTCATGTTAGAATATTGGCATCAGTAATTTTTAAATCTCCCCAGGTTATTTCAAACTGCAGGCAACATTGAGAACCTCTGCTTTATATTAAGGGGACTAAACCAAATCTGAAGATATTCTACGACGGTTTTGAGCAGTGAGTCATCCTCAGGTGAGTGTAAAAGTTTATATCCTTGTGTATTTTCCAAAACACCACTATCTTTTTACTTCGGTGCCCCATCTGATCTGAGCACTTTGAGTGGGGTGCGATGTAGGATATGGATTTACAAGGTGGTTGTGCTGCAGCTGAAGCAGTATCTGTGGTGGCAAAGCATTGCTCAGGGAGAGGAGGGGAGTGTGGAGGTGAGGAAGAGGGAGTACATGGTCCTCCACAGGTCTCCTGAATTATTGAGGGACAGAGGGAGATGAAGAAGCACATGAATAATACAGCTCCTCCTAGCCTCAACTCTCTCCTGTCATTCTCCATCATTACTCAGAAGTCATACGGATTTGTTAGTACCTCTATGACTGGTGATTTCCTAACTTTCTTGGCTTCTTGACTGACTCCCATGAATGGTAGGAGACAAATTACTAAAATCAGAGAAAGCAAATAAATAAGAACTGAAATCAAAGGAGAATTTGATAAGAAATGGACTGGCATTGTCACAATACAAGCCATCAGTGCTCTTATTTATGTATCATTCTGATCAAATGATTCTTAACCTTTCCCCCTCTGCCTTAAACCTCTCTGAGAATCTGATGGGAGCCATGGATCTCTCTTCTGAAAAATGCACTTGTCCACAGACACAACCAAATCTGTATGTCATTTTTAAACATTTTTTTATTGATTTCAGAGAGGGAGAGGGAGAGCAAGATAGAAACATCAATGATGAGAGAGAATCATTGATCAGCTGCCTCCTGCACGCCCCTTACTGGGAACCAAGCCAGCAACCAAGGCATATGCCCTGACCAGGAATGGAACCCTAACCTTTGGTTCATAGGTGGATGCTCAACCACCGAGTCTCACTGGCCGGGATGTCTATCATTTTTTTTTTTTTTACAGTCCTCCCAGTATTTCACAACCCCAAATCACTGGCTACTTCTCTCAGTCTCCTTTTACTATTAGCTGTAGTTTTCCTAAACACCAAGAGACAGAAATATTTTTATTTTAGTTCTTGTGAAAGGTATTATGGTTGTGTAAATATTTGGTAAAAAGACTCTTTTTATGTTTCACTTACATTAGTTATTTCTTGAGGAGGTTAAGAAATACCTAAGAACATTGTCGGCAGAATGATCAAAGCTTAGAACCAGAGGAGAAACCAGTCATACGTGGGGAGAAACCAGGGATGGGAATGACTAGAGAACTGAATGGAGGCTTAGTAAATGTGATTCTGTTATTGTCCAGAATTCCAGGTTTAAAAAACGTGTCCTGAAGTTTCCAGCGACCTAAGGAACAACCAGAAGAGCAAAGGCAAATTAAAATGTTCCTCCCTAGGCATGTTCTGCTCTTTCAGACCCTTTTGTGAAAGGTAGGACCTTTAAGGGAATAGTCAGATTATTGTTTTGCATGTGTTGGAAATATTGTGCCTGGAATCATTGCACAGGTAAGGAAAACATGAGAAGGGGAAATGTGAAGATCAAAATATTCAAGTTGGGGTCTCAAAATGTAATCAAGAAAGGCTTTGGTACACAAGTAATGGGATTTCTGATTATGACTATCTAGGGCTCAGTAAGAATCTGCCCTCTAGGATTCGGGGATGGTGCACTTGCCCCAGGAATCATTTTTTGACCTGTTGTGTGGTGTTGAAGTGGTGCTCCTCCCCTGTGGCCCCCAAAAGCATTCTGTCCTTCTTCTAATGTTGCACAAACTATTTTGTGGTGACATCAAGTGCATATTTTTTTCCCACTACAGTGCCAGCCTCTTGCATTATCCCCTGTATCTAGAGCAGTGCTCAGTACATATGAAGTTCTCAATAAATGTATCTGTTGAATGAAATGGAATTGATCCGAACTAATGACAAAATATGACTAATTCTTGCAAGCATTTCTCAAAATGATATTTCCCAGAATACACAAGATAACTAAACTCTTAAGCAGTGAAATGCAAATTTTAAATAAAAACGTGGGAGAAATGTCCCATGAATGTCCTCTTGGATGCTTTTCTCATAGTCTCCTAAAAATAAAAACTGGAACTTCTTTTACGTAATTGGTCTTTCAACATAGATAAGCATAGATCTGACTGGGCTTGTTTAGGCAAAAAAATTATTTTTCTATCTCTATATTTATGTTTGATTCTGAGAATGTCTAGCTGAACTGGTGACATTTGTGCCGTTTATTAACAGTTAGCTGCATATGTATTGAAGTAGTATTATGTAACCCTGAACAGTTTGAATTCCCAAAGGGACAGAAAAGATTATTTTGGATGACATGTCTTATTATTCAAGACTCTTAGGAAATTCTCTAAATAGTGCATCCACTAACAACTGTGGCTTAAAAATTCCAGTGTGTACTTTAAATGTCTTTCCTCTCCAAAGAGGTATTGGAATAAAGTTTAACATCTTGCTTCCAACAAGAAAGGAGTGTAAATGCATTTTCTTATAAATATGAGACAAAAAGATGGTGTGCCATAAAGAGTTCAACTTTATTTCCTCAATTCATGAAAAATTGTCTGAACTCAGATAAAAAAAATTGCTTTACAAGTGGTATTACACTACATTAAAACAAATATTGTATGATTTAAAGTCATGTTATTCTCTCTGGAATTAGAAGATCTTGAATTCCAGAGTAATTAGTGACAACAGCTCATTTTAATTAAACATTTACTTCATAAAATGCTCTAAACGAATGACCTCATTTAATATTAAGAAAATCTTTTAAAGTAGGTAGTGTTCCCCACTCCTACCTCCACCCCCATTCATAGTTGAGAACACTGAGTTCAAACACTCATTCGCTCATTCATTCAACATATATTTACTAAATTTTTATTTTGTATAAATGCTTTTGGACAAGTGCTAGGTTGTAGAAAGTTGAATAAGACAGACATGTTGTCTGCCCTAATGTAACTTATATATTAGTGGCAGAGATAGTAAATGAATAAGAAAATAAAAGTAATTATACAATTTATTAAGTGCTATAAAGGAAATAAAGAGAAAGCATGCTGGAGGGATGAGGGGGGGTGGAGAATAATATTAAATGGGACAATGAGCTGCAGCCTTTGGTTACATAGTCAACTGGTCAATGGTGAGTCAAGGCCACACTCATGTCTTCTGCCTCCTAAGTTGGTGCTGTTTTATACAGAC
Organism: Cnephaeus nilssonii; assembly: GCF_951640355.1. Classification (NCBI taxonomy): domain Eukaryota; kingdom Metazoa; phylum Chordata; class Mammalia; order Chiroptera; family Vespertilionidae; genus Cnephaeus; species Cnephaeus nilssonii. The sequence continues at coordinate 57,730,781 of NC_137079.1, read as the reverse complement.
ACATGAAAAGAAGTGAGGCATTTTGGGAAATGATACCACTTATTTTTAGGTCCCAGATTGCCCTTGAAGTTGAATAAACAGGTAGGAGTAACAGGAAGCAGCCTTCACTCACCTTTCCCCAACGTGGGACATCCTTAGAGTTACTACAGCCCTTGGTATTGTGAAGCAGCATCTTGCTGGTCCCAACGTAGGAGAGTTTGACATTTGCTTCATTAGAAGCTCTGAGTTCCATTTCCACACTGTGGTGCCAGAGTCCCTGCTGATTGTATATCTGCAACATAATTGGACCTTCTGTGTCATTACCTCTCTTTTTAAAATATTACATTTCATATAGCATTTTTCATATTACAGAAATATTTTAAGATAAATGAGAATAAAAGATAACGTGTTTATTTCAAAAGTTAATTCTATAGCCAGATCTATTAGGGCTCAATTGCAAGCTTAGAAGCTAAATTTGTGCGCTCAAGAGAGCTGTTTTGCTAAGACCATTTATTCTTTCCTGACAGAGTTGGGAAAGCCGCTGAGCAAAATGGAATTCCAGTTTTTCTAGAGGGTTGTTATAGCGACAGGAATTCAGTACAATATGTCTATTTACTTGTCCCAACACTTGGTTACCTCCCTTGTGACCCCGTGGAGCTTGAGGTAATGCATTCTGCACGGTGGCTAGGGTCTGAGAAGGTTCTAAGAACTTGTTGACAATTATGCATTGTGTTTCATTATTTACCACACTGGGGTAACGTGAATCTCTCCGATGCCCACAGAAGCCTGATCTGAGGCCCCTGTTCACAAGGAAAGTCATGAGGAACCCTTATCCTGCTTTCAAAGCCTCCAGTCCCCACCTCTGCCATTTTCATTTTATTCAGCAGGGATAATAGGAGTAGTTTTGATGACTGGAAACTACCATCTTGTTCCCCAGAGTTTGACTCTTTTAACCTAGTGCATTTTCTGTAGATAATATACCTCCTGTTATCAGAAATTTGGGATATTTGCTCTGGAAAATTTAAACAACTTCAAAGTGTAACTAAGCAGCCAGAAATTCTTCTGAGGTCAGCTGCATTCCACCAACACCAGAAGCCTGCACATATCTGACGTTGTAAATAAATAAGGGACATGATGTTTAAAGATGTTTGAGAAAATGTGATTTTTCTTGACCTGTGTACAATTGGAATGTTTTTATAACATTCCCACTTGCCTTTTCAAGGTATGGATTAAGGTAAAGTTCCAGGACTTTTCAGAAACTGATGTCTCCATTACCTAGTGGGTTTGTGCAACTCATTAACAGTTTCATGTGGAAGTTTAGGAAAGAACATGTGCTTTATTTAAAACTCTTCTAAAATCGATACCAGAACAACATTGTTTTATATGCATCCTCATTGAGATTGAGTGGTGTAAACTGTAGAGACTTTGACATTCTAGGTCTACTGAAAAACAAGAAATGTCAAAAGTAAGAAATAACTAATATTCTAGAATATTCTAGTGCCTTGGTCATGGGGCTGAGAGTGTATTCCCATGAGAGTAAACTGGCTGTGGGTGTATGGGTCACTCCCCAGGATCAGGGACCAGCTGAGGAAAGCCCTGTTGAGGCAGAAGGAGGATGGCAGAGTCTTGGGTTTGAGTCAGACAGGAGAGGTGAGGCAGGAGGCTCTCACTTTAGGTGGCCAAAGACTGAGCTGCTAAGATGGAGTGTTGGAGCCACATCTGAGAAACATCCAAGGCCATGCAACAAGGAGAGACAAGGATGCCCTGAGGCATCTTCCTGCACTCTTACTGCCCATATAGTCAATTTCCCACACCCCAGCCAAGCAGACCAAATAAATATCTAAGTCCGTTCAAGTTATTCCCCTGTTTAAGACTTTCCAATGTCTTCCAGTAACAGAATAAAATCCAAATATATTTCAAAATATAAATAAATTCATAACTCTTTGCCATTGCCCAGTTGGATCTAAATTTTCTGTCCTGGTGAGCTCTACAACCTCCTCTCCTACCCTGTCCCCACCTGACTCCAGCCACACTGACCTAGAGGATCCTTGAACTGCCAAACTTAATCCTTCCTTGGGGCATCTCTCTTGCTGAACTGCTCTCTACACCCCCAGGCTAAAAAGCACTTCTCCAGATTTTTTACTCTATTGATCTCCAGCTTCACTAAGGTCTTCTTTTCCTTAAAGAGGGTATGCTTTGATACTCTCTAAAGTAGTCGCTCTACCCTTAGCTTGATTCCCTTATACCAATACATTTGTTTTTAGTTTTATCACTCCTTATATTATGTTACATATTTATCAGTATTACTCTTTCTTAACTATATTGTTCAAATCTGTATTTCTAAAACAGTGCATGGTACATGGTAGGTTCTTGATAAGTATTTGATGGTTCACTGAGGGAAGGGCTATCTGGTGATGTGAATTAATTAGAAGGAGCATGGTAATATGAGCCATGACATTTGTAGCAGAAACAGTACTAAGAAGTAAGATAAGGAATGAAATGTAGAGCAAGAAGAGTGGTTTGAAAAATGAAATTTTGGAATAGTAAGTGAGTTAGAATGTGTTTTAGAATGGGCTAGAGACCCATAGATTATAGCCCCTGATAGTCAAGAGTAAGAGAATCCTGCCCGACTGCTGTGGCTCAGTGTTGAGTGTCCACCTATGAACAGGAGACCACAGCTCAATTCCCTGTCAGGGCACATGCCCCAGTTGTGGGCTCGATCCCCAGTAGGGAAAGTGCAGGAGGCAGCCAATCAATGATTCTCTCTCATCATTGATGTTTCTAACTCTCTCTCCCTTTCCCTTCCTCTGTGACATAAATAAAAATACATTAAAAAAAGAGTAAGAGATCCCATCTAAGACTTGCACAGTGCCTAGTCCAGTAACATTTTTATTTTGTTTTGTTTTTCTTAAACATTGCAATGCATTTACTTTTCTCAAGTGAAAATTGGCTAAATTTGGAAAATATCATATGTTTGTGTCTTTCTAATTTCCTATTAAATTGTTTTCCTAAAGTAAAGTGAGAGAGAGAGAGAGAAAGAGAGAGAGAGAGATGAATTTAATATTCCTTCTTTGATTAGCAGCAAAAGATGAATTCCAGCAACAGTGTTTGGAGAGCACTGGAAGCAGGATGTGCAGAAGTTGAGAGAGATATGTGTAAATGAATCTCTTTTTAGAGACTGTGGCTGAGTGGCAAATATGACTATCCTATCTAATAAAAGAGAAACATGCAAATTGACCGTACCTCTGCTACACCACAAGCCACGCCCACCAGCCAATCAGGAGCGAGTGTGCAAATTAACCCAACAATTATGGCAGAGGCCATGGAGCTGGAGAGAGCATGAGGCTTGGGTTGCACCCGGCAATGGAGGAAGCCAAGCTTCCCACACACCCTGGCCAGCCCTGGCCTTCGGTGTAGACTACAAATTTTCAATTAAATCCCAAATACCAGGGCCTCCGCTTGGGTTGCTGGGGGTCGTGGCCGGCCTGCCAACAACCACAGACCCCTCACCCAGGCTGCCCCACGCCCCAAGGGGACCCCCACCCTGATCCGGGACACCCTTCAGAGCAAAGCAGCTGGCCCCCACTGGTACACCAGGCCTCTATCCTATCTAATAAAAGAATAATATGCAAATTGACCATCACTCCAACACACAAGATGGCTGCCCCCATGTGGTCAAAGATGACTATCCCCATGTGGACAAAAGATGGCCACCATAAGATGGCCAGCAGGGGAGGGCAGTTGGGAGGAACCAGGCCTGCAAGGGAGGGCAGTTGGGGGCGATCAAGCCTGCAGGGGAGGGCAGATAAGAATGATCCTACCGGGATCGGGCCTAAACAGGCAGTTGGACATCCCTCGAGGGGTCCCAGATTGGAGAGGGTGCAGGCTGGGCTGAGGGACACACCCCCTGTGCACAAATTTCATGCACCAGGCTTCTAGTTGACAATAAAAAATCAGTTAGAAGGTGGCAAAGGAGCAGAAAAATTCTGACTCCACAAATTCTGGGGTTTGAAATTTTTCTTTCAAACAGAACTAATAAAGTGGAATAATATAGTAGAAAATAAATAGAAAAATGATAAAAATACATGATTTTATTTACTGAGAGTATTCATTATATACCTTTTTTTAAGTTATATTTCCTTTAAGATAAAATAGTTATTATTTTTAATCATAAAGCAATGTACAGCTGCTAATCAATGAAATACATTAAAGATGTTGACTTGAACATTTTAAGGTTTAATTACTTTTAAATAAGTGAGTAGAAAATCTGCGGACATGGGGGGATTTCCCATGGTTTGTGCCACTTTTGAGAAGCATGCCTCAGGTGACTCATCACCAGGAAAGAATTAGATAAATCCACAGGAAAATCATTAAAGGAAAGGGTAAGTACTGGTGAGATTTAAATGGAAAGTTATGAGCTAAAATCAATAGGAGAAAACCCATGTACTACATTTGACATACGGGAGAGCATGAGCGTGTTTGATGAATTAGAGGTTAAAATGTTTCTGAAAACTTTTATTTATTTTATTTTTTAACTTTATTTTTATTGTTGACACTATGACAAATGTTCTCATTTCTGCCCTCCCCACGCTTTGCCCATCTACACCCAGCCCTCACCCACCCCTACCCTCTGGCCAACACCATACTGTTGTCTGTGTCTATGATTTATGCATAAACATTCTTTGGCCAATCCCTTCACCTTCTTTCATCCAGTTCATTCCTCCCACCTCTCCTCTGACAGCTGTCAGTCTGTTCCATGTATCCATGGCTGTGTTTCTACTTTGTTGGTCGGTTTATTTTGTTCATTAGAATCCACATATAAATGAATTCATATGGCATTTGTCTTTCTCTGACTGGCTTAAGTCACTTAGCATAATAATATCCAGGCCCATCCATGCTGTCACAAAAGGTAAGATCTTTTTTACAGCTGTGAAATATTCCATTGTGCCAATGTACCACTGCTTTTTTCTTCATTCATCTACTGATGGGGGCTGGGCTGTTTTCAGAGTGTGGCTATTGAAAATAATACTGTTGTGAACTTAGAGGTGTACATATTCATTCAAATTGGTGTTTTGGGGTTCTTAGGATATATTGCAGAAGTGGGATCACTGGGTCATAAGGCAGTTCCATTTTAATATTTTGAGAAAGCTCCATACTGTTCTCTATAGTGGCTGCACCAGTCTGCATTCCCACCGGTAGTGCACTAGGGTTCCCTTTTCTCCACATCCTTGCTAGCATGTGTTGTTTGTTGATTTGTCTGGCAAGTGTGAGGTGATATCTCATTGTGATTTTAATTTGCATTTCTCTGATGATTAGTGACGCTGAGCATTTTTTAATTGTCTATTGGCCATCTGTATGTTCTCTTTGGAGAAGTGTCTATTTAGGTCATTTGTCCATTTTTTAAATTGGATTGTTTGTCTTCCTGGTGTTGAGTTGTATAACTTCTTTATATATTTTAGAAATTAACCCCTTATCAGATATCATTGGAAAATATGTTTTCCCATACAGTGGGTTCACTTTTCATTTTGTTGATGGTTTCCTTTGCTGTGCAGAAGCTTTTTATTTTGATGTAGTACCATTTGTTTATTTTTCCCCTGCCCTAGGAGAAATAGCAGCAAAGATACATGTACCTGTCCAATTTTCCCAACATCACTTATTGAAGAGACTGTCGTTACTCTGATGTATGCTCTTCCCTCCTTTGTCAAAAAGTAATTGACCAAAAAAGGCATGGGTTGATTTCTGGCTTCTCCATTCTATTCCATTTATCTACATGCCTGTTTTTATGCCAGTACCAGGCTGTCTTGATTACAATGGCCTTGTAGTATAATTTGATATTGGGTATTGTGATCCCTCCAACTTTATTCTTCTTAAGATTGCTGAGGTTATTCAGGGTCTTTTTTTTGGTTCCATATACATTTTTGGAATATTTGCTCTACATCTGTGAAATATGTCATTGGTATTAGGAATTGCATTAAATCTATAGATTTGCTTTGGGTAGTATGGACATTTTAATGATGTTAATTATTCCAATCCATGAACATGGTATATGCTTCCTCAATTTCTTTCTTCAATGTCCTATAGTTTTCTGAGTATAGGTCTTTTATCTCCTTGGGTAAGTTTATTCCTAGGTACCTTATTTTTTCTTGTTGGTGCAATAGTAAATGGGATTGTTTTCTTAGTTTCTCTTTCTGATACACTGCCACTGATTTCTAGATATTAATTTTGTATCCTGCTACATTGTTGTTCATAGTATTTTGTACTTCTGGGATGTCAGTTGTTACTTCTCCTCTTTTATTTTTTATTTTACGTATTTACTTGGGTCCTCTCTCTATGTTGCTTGATGAATCTGGTTAAAGGTTCTTTATCTTTTCAAAAAACCAGCTCTTGGTTTCCTTGATCTTTTATATTGTTTTTGTAGTCTATGTGATTTATTTCTGATCTTTATTATTTTCTTCCTTCATCTGGGCTTTATTTTTGTCTTCTTTTCCTAGTTCTTTTAAGTAATATTGTTTACTTGAGATTTTTCTTGCTTCTTGAAGTAGACCTGTAATACTATGAACTTCCCTCTCAGAACTGCTTTTGCTGTGTGTTCCTTTTCATTTGTTTCCAGGTAATTTTTTATTACTTCCTTGATCTCATTGTTAACCTGTTCATTGTTTAATAACATGCTATTTAGCTTCCATGTGTTTGAATGTTTTCTTTAAAAATGTTTTTTTAATTTCAGAGAGAGGAAGGGAGAGACAAAGAGAGATAGAAACACCAATGAGAGAGAACCGTGGATCGGCTGCCTCCTGCATACCCTCCACTGGGGATCAAGCCCACAACCTGGGCATATGCCCTGACCGAGAATTTAACAGTGACCTCTTGATTCATAGGTCGACACTCAACCACTGAGCAACACCAGCCAGACCTTATAAAGTGAATGTTTTTGAGATTTTTTGTTGTAGTTGATTTCTAGTTTCATGCCATTGTAATCCGAGAAGATGCTTGATGTGATTTCAATGTTCTTTTTTTTTCAAGTTGATAAAACAAATTTTTATTGTCTAAAAATATATATTTAAAAAATTCCCCACAAAAGATGCTATTCTCTAAATTTTTTATCTTCTTCCTCTTCTTCAACATCCCTGCTATAAAGAGCATTACTATACCTTATTAAACCTTCACGCAGGTGTCCAGACAAGGCTCCATCTATGTGTTCTTCTGTGTTTGCAAATTGCATATTCATATAGCTATCTACAGATGCCAGGTAGCCTTTGTCTTCTATCCTCCCATTTAAGTTTCATCATTACTGGCTTTCCTGTTAATCCATTGAGGTAAGGTTTGGGATTGAGGGGCAAACACGTCATGATGACAAGAAAAATGCTGTAGGCTACTCGCCACCTACCCAGCTCTCGTCTGCCCCTTGTGCCTGAAGCGCCTACCACACAGCCCAGACCAAGGTGCTTTAAGAGAGTGATTTTAATATTTTTGAATTTATAGAGACTTGTTTTGTGTCCTAACATGTGGTCTTTGAGAATATTTCATGTACACTTGAGAAGAATGTATAGTCTGCTGCTTTGGGACAAAATGTACTGTAAATATCAATTAAATCGATCTGATCTTGTGTGTTGTTTAAAGTAGCTGTTTTCTTGTTGATTTTTTGTCTGGAAGCATTTAATCATTGATGACAGTGTGGTGTTAAAAACCCCTCGATGACGATATTTCTATGAATGTCTCCCTTGAAGTCCACCAAGATCTTCTTTATGTATTTAGGTGCTCCTATGTTTAGTGCATATATGTTTACCTCTTGTTGGTTTGATCCCGTTAGTATTATGTAGTGACCTCATTTATCTCTTGTTTTGAAGTCTATTCTGTTCGATATAAGTATTGCTACCCCAGCTTGCTTTTTTGTTTTGTTTTGTTTCCATTTGCACAGCATATTTTTTCCCATTCTTTCACTTTCACCAGTGTGTACCTTTTGTTCTGAGTTGGGTCTCTTGTAGACAGCATATATATGGATTATGGTTTTTTATTTTATTTATTCAGCTCTGCTATGTCTTTTGATAGTAGCATTTAATCCATTTACACTTAAGGTTATTATTGATAGGTACTTATGTATTGCAATTTGTTTTTATACCTATGTTCCTCTCTTTCTATTTCTTCTTCTTAAAACAGTCCCTTTACAACCATGCACTCTGTGACATTCCCAGGATGACTCAGCATGGGAAACTTTAAGTCAGTGTAAGCATGCAGGGCTTTTTGTGAGAGGCAAAAGCCCTTCCTGCTTCTGAGCTTCATGGGAGGAAACAATGACTATGGCAGATATTTGCTCTCTGAACTGGTGAGAACAAAAATGTTCTGATAGTAAAACTACAGGGGGGCTTTAGTGAAGAGAATCTTATTACAGGGAGCTATTTTGTTTGAGTAAAATTCTAGAAGATCTTTAATGATATGAGTTGTCACTATAGATTATGAAAGACTGTACACAGACATCTAAGAGTACCTGACATGATTGGAATATAAAACTATTCAGCAATATAATGGAATATCAAGAGATTTGGAGCTAGATAGCCAGGGTTTGAATCCCAGACCTACACTTACTAATTGTCATTGAACTATAACAAAAAACTGCATAAATAATAGTGATTTTTCACAAAACAAACATCTCCATGTAACTAGCACTCACTGAAATTGGGAATCAGAGTATTACACACATCTTAGAAAAACCCCTGGCACTCACTTCCTATTACTGCCCCCGAGGTTAAACACTTTCCTGATTCCTAACACCACAGATTCATTTTGACTGATTTGCCAGAACTTTATATGAATAGGATCAGTCAATATAGATTCTCTTCTGCTTGGTTTCTTTTGCTCAACATTATGTTTATATGATTCAAGTTCCTACGTCTAGCTGTAACTTACTGATCTTTACTGTCTAATTATATTCTACTAGAGGCCTGGTGCACGACATTCATGTACTGGGGTGGGGAGTATCCCTCAGCCCGGCCTGCGACCTCTTACAGTCCAGGACCTCTCGGGGAATGTCTGTCTGCCAGCTTAGGGGAGTGGGCCTAAGCTGGCAGTCGGACATCCCCAGAGGGGTCCTTAGTGCTGCCGCAGAGGTGGGAGAGGCTCCTGCCACCGCTACTGTGCTCACCAGCCATGAGCCCAGCTTCTGGCTGAGCAGCGCTCCCCATGTGGGAGCACACTGACCACCAGGGGGCAGCTCTTGCATTGAGTGTCTGCCCCCTGGTGGTCAGTGCACATAATAGTGACAGGTCATTCCACCATTTGGTCAATTTGCATATTAGCATTTTACTATATAGGATTGTATACATTGCTACAATTTGTACACTCTACACTTGGTGGACATCTGGGGTGTTTCTAGGTTTTGATTTTTCTCAAGAGTATTGCTAGGAACATTCTTACATTTTTTGAGTGTGTGTGAATATCTGAATGCAAATGTATTAGTCTGCTAGAGCTTCCATAACAAAATAGCACAGAGTGGGTAGCCTAAACAACAGAAACTTATCTTCTCACAATTTTGGAGGTTGAAGTCCAAGATCAAGGTGTCAGCAGGTTTGGTTTCTCCAGAGGCCTCCCTCCTGGGCTTGCTAGGAACTGCCTCCTTGTGACCTTTCCTCTGTATGTACACTTCTGGGGTCTTTTTCTCTTCTTTTAAGGACTCCAGTCTAATTAGATTAGGCCCCATCCTTATGGTGACATTTAACATAAATTAATGCCTTAAAGGCACTATCTCCAAATACAGTCATTTTCGTGGTTGGGACTTCAGCATATGAATTCAGGGTAGAGGGAACACAAGTTAGTCCATAATAGCATTTAAGTGTATTACATATTTAGAAGTAAATGCTAGGTTATTGGATATGAGTAAATTAAGGTTTAGTAGATACTATTGTTTTTCAAGTTGGTTGAACTGATTTGCATTCCCAACGGCAGTATACAAGGGTTCCAATGCTTCATGATCTCACTAAATACCATATTGCCTTATTCATTTCAGTTATTTTGATGGGTATGTAAATGTTATACTGGGAAGTTTAATTAGCCTTTCTGTGATGATTATTGAAGTTGGATTTCTTTCATATGTTAATAACTTGGATGTTCTTATTTGTGAAATGTCTGTTTAAGAGACTTGACCATTTTCTAATTTCATTATCTGCCATTTCCTTATTGATTTATAGTTCTTATATATCCTGGAACTCAGTTTTTTGCTAAATATATGTCTAACAAATATCTTCTCTATTCTATGTATTGCTTTTTCTGTCATTAATCATGTTTTGACTAGCATAGCTTCTTAATTTTGATAGAAAAGCTTAAATTATTTTTCTGTTATGACTAGTGGGTTTCAGATCTTATTTTAGTAATCTTTGCCTAGCCAAAGGTCATGAAGATTTTTTATATTGTCTTTTAACTATTTTATTATTTTACTTTAACATTTAGATCTTCTTAACATCCAGACTAATTTTTGTGTACTTTATAAGGTTGGAGATGGGATCATAATTAACCTTTTTCCATATAGATATTCAACTGACCCAAAGAGACTATCTTTCTCCACTGCACTGCATTGTCATTTTTGTCATAAACCAGGAGACGGTTTTATTTAGGGGTCAGTTTCTAGACATGCTCTTCTTTTTCACTGGCATATATGTTTATCCATGAGCCAACATCACACTGTCTCAAAGCTTTATAACAAGGCTTGACTTCTTATAATAATCTTCCTTGTCAAGGGCTACTCATGGCCTTTTACATTTTCAAACACAGTGTATTAAGATATTTCCATACCTCTACATATGATATTTTGAGAATTTTGAATAATATTGATTTATAGATAATCTAGGCAAATCATTAATTATCAAGCAGTGTCTTCATTCATTCATTCACACATTTATTTATTAAATATTTATTGCTTGCCTCTTGTATACTAGGCACAGTGCTCAATGCTAGGACACAAAAATAAGGCAATCTTTTCTCTAAAGCGGTTAAAAATATATGGTTAAACAAATAATAATACAGGGTGACAGGCTATAGTAGAGGAAGTTACAAAGTATTATAGAAGTACTGAGGAGATGAAACTACTATGAAACCAAGAATAATACTGAAGGATTATCAGAATAATTGCAAAAACCATATTGAGAAATAGTATCAGAAATAGCTCAATCACTTCACAGTGCAACAATAAGTGCAAACTAGAACACCTGAGTAAACTGAAGGACATTTGAACGTTCAGTTGTAGCAAATAAAGAAGAAACTATAGAAATTTCTCATAGAATCCTATCACACCAAGTTGGCACGAAATTAAACTCAAACAAGAAGGTTGGAGCCTGGGAGTACTATGTGGTCAGTGTGATCTCCATTTAAGGGGTTTACAAGAGTAGGAGCCATAAACCTAAGGATAATCAGTGACCTCCTCTGGGTGGGGCCACAGAAAAAGGGCTTGTTTAAGTCACTAGGAAGAATTTATCTGGAAGCACTGGTGGGAACTGAGACCAGTAATCTATTAGGAGTAAAGGCTAGTTTAATTTAGGATATGTGTTCACATCATACATTACCTAAGAGAAGTTATCTTGCCCACTGACATTGATGAAGTCGACATCTAAGCAAATGCAAGAACAATGACATCAAGACAGTGAAAGTACAAAGGTTTGAGTAGTGAGGATTTGAGCTCTGGAGAGTACTGAAAAGTATGTTTAATCTAAAGCAGAGATAAATGGATATAGTGGAAGGAGCATTGAACTGGGAGTCAGAACTAGTCTTAGTTTTCACACTTTACTAGCAGTGTTATCTTTTTAAGCTACTTAACCACTCTGACTCTCAGTTTCCTAAGCAATGTAGCTCAAATTATTTGATGTGAGGGCCCTTTTAAATGATAAGATACTATATAAGTGTAAGAGATAGTGGTTTAACACTTTCAGTTTATCACTAAACTTATATAACAACCTTTAGTGACCTATAGCAACACTTCTCAAACTTTTAGGTCTCAGGAATTCTTTTCACTCTTAAAGTATTGAAGTTCCCAAGGATCTTTTGTTGGTGTGAGTTTTGACTATGGGATATGTTGTTTCAAGAAATAAATCTGAGAACAATTTTTTAAAATACAGCGTGGGACAAATGTTAGGCTTAAGTTGTGAGTACATGAAACACAGAGTTTATTCTTTTATTATTATTTATTAATGATTATATTATTTTCCATATGAACATTGTAAGCCTACTTTTGCCCCACCCTGTATTCATTTATTTAAAAAAAAAGAACCCATTACATGAGAGCATAAGTAACATATAAAATAACTATACTTTCCAAATGAAATATTTTTAAAACAAAACAACATGTAGTTAGAAATGTGGCATTATTTTACTTTTTAAAAAAATTGATTTCAGAGAGGAAAGGAGAAGGAGAGAGATAAAAACATCAATGATGAGAGAGAAGCATTGATTGGCTCCCTCCTGCACATCCCAAACTGGGGATTGAGCCTGCAATCTGGGCATGTGCCCTGACTGGGAATTGAACTGTCACCTCCTGGCTCACAGGTTGACACTCAAACACTGAGCCACACTGGCTGGGCATTATTTTACATTTTTACATATGTAAAATAATGTCTGGCTTAATGAAGATTATTGAATTCTCATACCTGCTTCTGGATTCAATCTGTTGAAATATGGTGTTTTGGTTGAAAAAAAAAATCTGGCCTTATACAGATATCCTATATAATCCTACATAATAAACAGGTAATATGCAAATTAACTCTCATGCCCTCGCATCACAAGATGGCCACCCCCACGTCGTCACAAGATGGCTGCCCCCACATTGTCACAAGATGGCCAGCAGGGGAGGGCAGTTGGGGGCCATCAGGCCAACGGTAGGCATGCAAAAGATTAGGAGCCAGCGGTCCCGGATTGCAAGAGGGATCCTGGATTGGAGAGGGTACAGGCCAAGCTGAAGGACTAACCCCCTCCCCCCCCCGCCTCGTGCATGAATTTCATGCGCTGGGCCTCTAGTATATTATAAAAAGAAAGAGTATTTTAACTTTTGGATAATTGTGGATATTCTTCTTTGATTTATGACCTCTTAAAAGTTAGGTGCAACATGAAATCTGAACCCAAATCAATAAACTTTTCTTGCTTGTTAGACCATTTTGCTTGTTAGATGGATTTTTTTTTACCCATGCATTATTTTGTAACATCATTTATTAGTCAATTTTAACATATACAGTATTTTTTAAATCACAGATTTTTAATATCACTATTATCAGAAAATCTTTAACTATCCTAATGCTATCTAACTCAAGGTTATGGATATAAGTTTTTCAATATTCTAACTTTCACTTGAAAGCTTGAATTCAGTCACTGGCAACAGATATTATCAGTTGTTTTTTGATGTGACAGACTTACTTGGCTCACTTTTGAGAAAATGTCTGCCAAATATCCACATATTTGCCTGTAAGTGTTTTTCAAGTAAAAATGGTGTTCCATGAAAAAAACCAGCTAGTTTAACTAGCAACTTATTAACACTAGGGATTCTCTCTGAGACCATCATACTTCTGTAGGCAGTAGAAATGCTTTATTTGTAATTCCCATGCTAGCCCATGGGCTTCTTTTTAAAAAAATATATATATATATTTAATGATTTCAGAGAGGAAGGGAGAGGGAAAGAGAGATAGAAACACCAACGATGAGAGAGAATCATTGATTATCTGCCTCCTGCATGCCCCACACTGGAGATAGAGCCCGAGACCCTGGCATGTGCCCTGATCCGGAATTAAACCCTGACCTCCTAGTTCATTAGTCGATGCTCAATCACTGCATGATGCCAACTGGGCCCCATGACTTCTTAAAGACATGAACTCAAAGATCAAGATTTAGTAAAGTGAATTATTTTACTGCCTCGTCAGGGATACTCTTAATTGAAACCAGCTTTAGATTTTCCCCTCTGTGAGTGCATTGAGTTCAAGAATTCAGTTACCACAGCAGTTTTGTTGCACTGCCTTGATTTGCGCCAAGGTGCCAGCACTTTTCCTTTCAGTGAAAAGGTCAACATAGTGAAAAATAAAGTGATATCTTTTTACTATTGTGAAAGTAGTTTGACCTTATAGACCCCTTGAAGGAGAAATAAGGGCTCTCAGTGATCTGCAGATCCTACTTTGGGAACCACTGACTAAAAACAAGGTTATAAAGAATTTTGAGGCAGTGTCTTTCGTACTCAGTAGAAAAGAATGCTGTCCTTCCTTGGCCAAAGATTCCTTAGGTGATGAAGGTAGATAAGCAAGAGTTCACAGTCTGGTCCCAATCTTTTCAGTCACATCTCTTTTTATTCCTCTCTGTATCCTCAATTGCAACCATGATTACCTCAAGCTCTCTCGAAACGCTCCTCCACATTCTCAGCTGTGTGAAGTTACTTTAACATGATTACCCAGATTTCAGGAGCTTGCTAAGGACTCACAGGCTTCATCAGCTTTTTCAGTATGCTACATTCCACAAAAGTTTATCTCTTACTTAAACATCACGACTTTGGTCAATCCTATTCATCTGACACTTGATTATTAATGCTAAATTTTATTTGTATTTCTTTTTTTATTGTAGTACTAGAGGCCCAGTGCACAAATTCATGCACAGGTGGGGTCCCTCGACCTGGCCAGTGATCGAGGCCTATTGGGGGGACAGCCGGCCGGGGGGGGGGGGAAGGGTAAGGGCTGTGGGAGGTTGGCTGTGGGAGTATACTGACTACCAGGGGGCAGCTCCTATGTTGAGCGTCTGCCCCTGGTGGTCAGTGTGCATCATAGTGACTGGTCGACCGGTCATTCCAGTTGTAATGGTCACTTAGGCTTTTATATATATAGACTAGAGGCCCAGTGCATGAAATTCGTACATGGGGGGGTTCCTCAGCCTGGCCAGCACCCTCTCCAATCCGGAACCCCTCAGGAGATGTCCAACTGCCGGTTTAGGCCCAATCCCAGGGATTGTGCCTAAACCGGCAGTTGGACATCCCTCTCACAATCCAGGACCGCTGGCTCCTAACCACTCGCCTGATTGCCCCTAACTGCTCCACTGCCAGCACGATCACCTCTAACTACTCCCCTGCTGGCCTGATCACCCCTAACCACTTTGCCTGCCTGCCTGATTGCCCCTAACTGCTCCCCTGCCTGCCTGATTGCCCCTAATCGTCTCTGCCTTGGCCCCTGCCACTGCAGCTTTGTCTGGAAGGACATCCAGTCTATCTGGTCTAATTAGCATGTTACCCTTTTATTAGTATAGACTAGTGGCCCAGTGCACAAAATTTTGCACATGGGGGAGGGTGTTTCTCAGCCTGGCCTGCACCCTCTCCAATCTGGAACCCCTTGAAGGATGTTCTATTGCTGGTTTACAGGAATCGGGCCTAAACCGGCAGTCGGACATCTCTCTTGCAATCCAGGACTGCTGGCTCATAACCGCTCACTTGCCTGCCTGCCTGCCTGATTGCTCTTAACCACTCTGCCTGTTGGCCTACTTGCCCCCAACTGCCCCCCGCCACTGGCCTGCTCACCCCTAAATGCCCCCCCCTGCCAGCCTGATCACCCCCAACTGCCCTTGGTGCCAGTGTGCTCACCCCCAACTGCACCCCCTGCTGGCTTGTTAGCCCCCACTTTCCCTCCCCACTGGCCTGCTCACCCCCAACTACCCCCCTGCTGGCCTGCTCACTCCAAACTGCCCCTGGCCCCACTGTCCTGATCACCTCCAACTGACCCCCACTGACAGCCTGCTCTCCCCCAACTGGCCCCCCTGCTGTTCTGCTTACCCCCAATGGCCCCGCTCCCCACCAGTCTGATCACCCATAACTGCCATCCCATCCTGGCCTGATCACCCCCAATGACCCCCCCCCTCTGGCCTGATTACCCACAACTGCCATCCCATCCTGGCCTGATCACCCACAACTGCCCTCCCCTCTTGGTCCCTAACTGCCTCTACCTCAGCCCCACCACCATGGCTTTGTCCAGAAGAACGTCTGGAAGGTCTCCTGGAAGGTCTCCCATTCTAATTAGCATATTACCCTTTTATTAGTATAGATAGAGGCCTGGTGCATGGGTGGGAGCCGGCTGGTTTGCCCTGAAGGGTGTCCTGGATCAGGATGGGGGTCCCACTGGGGTGCCTGGCCAGCCTGGGTGAGGGGCTGAGGGCCGTTCTCAGGCTGGCCATGGCCCCTGGTGACCCAAGCTCCCAGCCCCTTCTTTTTTTTTTTTTCAGCGCCTCCTTGAGTGGAGGCCAGGGCCAGCTGGAAGCAGGTATCTGGGATTGATTTATTTTCTATAATTGAAACTTTGTAGCCTTGAGCAGAGGCCAGGGCCGGCAAGGGTGGGTGGAAAACTTGGCTTCCTCCATCGCAGGGGGCAACCCAAGCCTCCTGCTCGCTCCAGCTCTGTGGCCGCCACCACCTTGATTGGGTTAATTTGCATACTCACTCCTCAATGGCTGGTGCGCGTGGCTTGTGGGTGTAGCAGAGGTACGGTCAATTTGCATGTTTCTCTTTTATTAGATAGGATTGCCTCATTGTTGATAATTTATTTAAAACTTAAAAATATAAGTTCATTGAAAGGATATCTTTATAGAATCTTATATAATAAAAGCGTACTATGCAAATTGTCCCCTCTATTGAGAGGTCATCTGGGAGTTTGACCAGGTAGTGGGGCAAGCCAGGGGAAGGGAGGGAGGCCCTGACTGGCATCCAGAAGCTGGCAGCCGGCAGCTGCTAGGGACCCTACTAGTGCATGAATTTTGTGCACTGGGCCTCTAGTGTATTATATTTTCCTTCCATAGCAACTCACATAATTATTTTTATTGGGTAATTACACACAATTAACTAATTGTACCCAATAAATGTGACATCAATCAATAAATATATAGGCAGTAATGAATGACTCGAGGGGCTGTCTCTCCTGGGCCATCTTTGTTTTCCTACACTACATTTTCCTTAAACAATCTGACTGTCTCCTATGTCTTCAGTTTTTTTTCTGCTATTAACTCCTAAATTATAAATCTACCCCAGATATTTCTTTTGAACTTTTCTCCCCTCTTCCTCCTCTTACTCCTTCTCCTCCTCCTTCTTCTTCTTCCTGGACATTGTCAATGTTCATACTTAAAACTTGACATCTAATCTTAACTCATTCTCTCTCTCTTAACTGGTTTCTCCTTTTGTAATCCCACTTTAGTTAATGGCATCCAGTGACCAACTCAATTGCTCAACATAGAGGCAATCACCATTTTCTCAAGGTGCTACCTTCTAAATATTTCTGTGGAGCATCCACTTTTTTTCTATTCAAACTCTCACAGTCTGAGCTCAAGTTACCATTAAGATCACCTCAACAACTCCATCAACCTGCTAAGACTTCTCTGACTTTAGACCTTTGATTTGATTGCACTATTGCAGACAAAGTAATTGTCTTTGTTTGCTCTGTTATAAAAAACTAGAGGCGTGGTGCATGAAATTCATGCACAAGGGGTGGGTCCCTCAGCATGGCCTGCTCCCTCTCGCAATCTGGGACCCTTCAGGGGCAGTCGGACATCCCTCTTGCAATCCGGGACACTGCATGTACCAGTGACCATATTTTTCATATTGTTTAAAGGCATCTTGCTGTTGTATGGGCAGCTACATTGTTTTGTCCTGATTATAAAAAGTAATACATAACATGATCCTTCTGAGGCACTGGTACTATTTTCCCCATCTTATGGGTGGAAAAACTGAAACAGAAAGAAGTTAAGTAATTGGCTTTGTCTCACAGTTATAAGTGTCAGAATCAGGGCTGATCACAAAATGTGCAAGCCAGAGTCCATGCATGTCATTGCTGCATCATCCTGTTTTTTCAGTGTTAGAGTAGTCTTGCCAGGTTTTAATTTTTAAATCTAAGAGACTGCTCCCAATATATAGGAATGCATGTTCATCCCCATGTAGAATAAACAGGATGTGGACAGTTTGGAGGTTCTTCTGATGAATTAGGATTAAGCAGCCACAGATCTCTTTTTCAAATACTGCTGAAGCCACCTTCTGTGTTTAACTGTGTGTGGGATGTAGCAGTTTATAAGCTATGACATAGTCACTTGCAATCTGGGACCCCTGAACTGGGAGGTGCCTGAACTGGGGCCGGGCACCACACCGCACATGCTCATCTCGACCTGCTGCCGCCACTCTCCGCTCAGTAGTGCTGCCGCAGAGTTGGAAAAGTCTCCTGCCGCTGCAGCTGTGCTTGCCAGCTGTGAGCCTGGCTTCTGGCTGAGTGGTGCTCCCTCTGTGGGAGTGCACTGACTACCAGGGGGCAGCTCTTGCATTGAGCATCTGCCCCCTGGTGGTCAGTGTGCATCATAGCAACTGGTAGACCGGTCGTTCTGGTCATTCTGTCCTAACGGTCTCTTAGGCTTTTATATATATAGATTACTATAGACTGGGTGTCTTATAAACAATAGAAATGTATTTGTCACAGTTCTGAGGTTTTAAAGTCTAAGATAAAGGCTAGTAAATTTGGTGAAAGCCCACTCCTGGTTCAAAGATGGCTCTCTTCTCACTGTGTCCTCACATGGTGAAAAGGCAAAAGAGCTCTCAGGGGTCTCTTTCCCCCCCCCCAAAAAAAAAATTATTTTTATTGATTTTTAGAGAGAGAGGAAGGGAGGGAGAGGAAGAAGGGAGAGAGAGAGAGAGAGAGAGAGAGAGAGAGAGAGAGAGAGAGAGAGAGGCACAACCGAGTCACACCAGCCAGGGCTCTCTGGGGCTCTTTTATAAAGGTACTAATCCTATGCATGAGGGTTTTGCCTCCTGCTGCATTGAACTGCTTTCTTTAACAGGCTCTATGTTCTACTGCCTGACATTGAACATGATGTTTCCCTTGTCTAAAATGTCTTCTCTTTTCAACCATCAGTCACTTCCAGCTTCCACATCTTAGCTCCTCACCTGACAATGTTCTCATCATTGATAAATTTCAACTTATAAATAATCTCTTCAATGAAGTTTCTCTTACTGAGGTCCTCCCCATGGCTGCTCTCAGTCACTATCCTTATTCTATTATAGTACACTTCTCACTATGTTGCCTTGTCCATTAATTGATTCCCCTGCTAAATCATAAATCTTTGTGAGTGCATGAATATAATTTAGTTTATATTCATTATATGTCTAATTGCCTGGTTCAGAATAAAGCCTTAATAAATATTTATAAAATAAAATTATTATTATTCAATGTTAAAATACTATAATAGAATTTTAAATAAAATGTCATAATCCTGGCTGGGTAACTCAGTTGGTTAGAGTGTCGTCCCCATATGCTAAGGCTATAGGTTCAATCCCCAGTCAGGGCACATTAAAGAATCAACCAATGAATGCATGAATAAGTGGAACAACAACTTGATGTGTGTGTATGTGTTGTTGTTTTTTCTCTCTCTCTCCCACTTCCTCTCTCTTTAAAATCAATCAATTAAAAAATGTCATAGAGGCTGAAACGATAAAGAAGTTAAATTTAACTGTGAGCGGAGGGAGAAAAGAGGGCCTGGGGACACTGCAGAGAGGTACATTTTTGTATGTCATCAGAACAAAAAAGATGTCATACTTTTCCTATGGGATTTGGGGAATGAGCCAGAGCACAATCTCTTGCCGAGGCTGTGATAATATATACCCTAGAGACAATAATGAGAGCTGTCACATGGAAAAGGGGACTTTTGAGAAAAGGTCGTGAACTTTGAGGTGTTACGTAAGAGGATGTGACATGTTTTGCCTCGTGAGTAAAGCTCTACAGATAACCTTAACAAAAATGCTGCATCTGCTTTGGCAGTTTAAGAGGTAACGTTCCAACATTGGCGCAGTCAATGAGTGCTGTTTTCTCCAAATACAACATTTTGAAAATAAATTTTCCTAATTGTGTTTATCCAGGTTGGCAAGGCTCTGAGTTGCTAAATGGGAGGAAGTGTAGAGAAGCAGAAGGAGCACTCAGGACCAAGTAGAAACGTGAAATTAAAAAATGTTGGTGAGTTTAATTCCTAGTTTAGGGATAGAGTGTGAAAGGCCTTCAGGATTAATAAGAAAGCTGTTTTCCTCCCTGAAGCATATTGAATTAGGAAAATTTACATGTAAAAATGACACTGATTATAAACACAGTGTGTATTCTGTTTTTCAGGAGAAGGAAGTGTTCTTACCATTTTAAGAAGTTATCTTTTCTTCTTCATTTTTACCAGGTATCCCTTAGGATGGAAATTTATCTAAGACAAATTTTTAAATGATAGTTGAAACAAACTTTTCTTGAAAATATAGTGTCATTTAAAAAAACAAACATGTATGCTGTCCTGTAGGGTGACACAGGGCTGGGTTTCTCTTTTTTCTGCTTCAGATGTTTGAAAAGGACTTCTCTATCTTGTCTCTACCAATCTACCACCATCTCTCTCCCCACATTATTATTCTAGTTCCCCAGCTAATCTGCACTGGCTGAATAAAGTGGGTAAGCAAATACATTAAGAATTATAATGTAAATAAGAATTAGCTAATCATATGGTTAAGAGAACCTATCCTGAGTACATTTATCATATATGGACAAATTACTTAACACCAACTTACCTTAGAATAGGCCAGATAAGTGTTCACTTTTATTATTTTTGTTCTTAATTTAGCACTAACATAAGGGCTAAGACAGTGAGAGGTGTTATTGTGGTGGGTCAGCAGAAGTAACCTGTGTTCTCAGAGGCCGACCGGGGTGTGCGCGGGGCCCGGGTAAGGGTCCTCGGGGTGAGTTCCTGCAGTGCACCCTCAGGAGAGGTGGCTCAGGGCGTTCTCCTCAGCCCTCAGTCCAATATCTGGATCTTCCTGTTAACCGAGGATCCTTTATATGGAACTGAGCAATTTAAATATAAAATACTAAGTGTGAAACAAACGTGACCACATCAGGTAGGAATGGAAACCGTGCTTTGAGGAAAGGGCCCAAGATCTCTTCTCCTCGTGAAGATTATTCGAGGGGTGCAGGCTGCGATCTCGCTGTGCAGCCTTGTACTGGTTCTGCAGTATGATCTTTAATTTCTCGTTTCATTCGCCTTCAGTCTCCACGCGACTGTGGGCAAATTGGACCACAAGACACTCGGAGACCACACAGTCCACACAGTGACAGCTGGCAAGCCAGCACGCAGTGGGGCGTGGGGAGGCATTACTAGGGCTTGGGGTCTCTGGAGCGCTGCAGGGCACAGCCAGACCTTGGTTTCTGGTGATCCTCAGAGGTTTGGATCCAGTCAAGTTAACAACCAATTTCCTGACATTGTTGCTGGGTGGGACCCGCGCAGTCCACTTCCAAAAGGGTTTTCACAGCATTTTGGGGGTGCTCCCAGGGCATGTGGGAGGTGGTGGCAAATGCAGAGGCAGCCAGCAGACTGTGGCCAAGGGAGCCCTATCCCAATGATTTGAATGTCCTAAAGGGAACCCGTAGGCCTGGGCACAGAATGCAAGTGTGGCCTGTGCTTGGAGCAGCCTGGCTCTCCTCCCTTCCTCTCCCCTTCCTGCCCCGCAGCTGGTGTGAAAAGAAAAGGAGTAGAGTTCCTCCCAGACACTGACCAACTTCAGAAATTGGGATTGTGGTATTTCATTAGTGTGCAGAATTTTAACCCTGAGTGAATAAGCTTGCATATTATAAAACACCTTTACCTATTTTAAAAAAAGCTAACTAAAAGTAATTTTGTTTTATTAAACAAAACTTTTTAAAAATTAAAAGACAATATTTTCCAGAACTGAGAATTGAGTGTTATTACTAAGAATCCGTCTATTAGCTCCTTCCAGACAGCAACACTAGCACCATCTTTATAATTGCTTGGGAATTCTAAGGAATGTATTCATGTCATATACATATTCATAATTTATATGTATATGATTATTTATCATGAATATGTATTTTTATCTTTTTTTTTCTTTAAAAAATTATTTTGTTCATGCCTAATACTGACACCTAGGCAAAGCATTTATCTAAGGTTTAGGCTAATATTAACAGCATCAGAAAGCTATAATCCTGATTAGAAAATAAAATGATTAGAAAATCTTATATAATAAAAGCCTAATACGCTAAGTGTCTGACCATTGGTTCAACTGTTTGACCAGTAGCTATGATGCACACTGACCACCAGGGGGCAGACGCTTTGATCAGTAGGTTAGCTTGCTGCTGGGGTCCGGCTGATTGGGACTGGGCAAAAGGGGCTGGACACGCCCTGGACAAATCTGTCCACCGGGTTGGTTTCGGCCCAGTCCCTGCAGGCCAGGCCGAGGGATCCCACAAGTGCACGAATCTGTGCACTGGGCCTCTAGTATTATTATATTTTCTAATATTAATATTTTCTAATATTAACTATTAGAAAATAAAAACTAGTGGCAGTAAGCCTTTAGCTTTATTTTAGTATTGGGTTAAAGATATTCTACTGTTTGCTGGAATTGAAAAATTACCTAAAATTATATTTCTTATTGGTTTTTAAATTCATCTGTATGTGTATGTTACTGTCACAGATGTCAAATAAGAAACTTAATTTGCTCTCTTTAATTCAATTCAATTTTTTGACTGTACTTCCCTGGAAAGATGTTATCTTTCCATCTTCCCTACTCCACTGGATGTCACAAGAAGGACTGGTACATATTTCCTGAAGAATTGTCCCTAAATCCTGCTCCCCAGTGTTAGTTTCAAGGCTCAGGAAGAAGGACAGCCTTGGATAAATGCAAAAGTTAGAAATCATCAAAAAGCATGTGAAACATCCCAAAGTAGGGTTCCCATTGGTTATTACCATAGTGCTTATCTTTCTCCATGTTTATGGTTTGTCTCTTGATGCCCCACAGAAGCTACCATAACTCTATGCTTCTGTTTCTCACCCTTTCATCACAGTCCTGCTTAGTTGATTGAGTCCCCTTCTCTTAGAAACAGTGATTGTGGCATTTTTGGAATATCCAAAAGCCACCAAATACCCATGATATGCCAGAGAAAGGAATTAGCAGAACCTTCCCTCCCCAAACCACACTTGCTTGGTCATCACTAGTGTATTGCATCCCTTTCCAAGGCAGGACTGGATCCCAGTCTATTCCAGACATGAATGAGAATGCTCTGCTACCAGGAAAAGATTGGATCTGTTCAAGGCCTCAGTGGACAATAACTTTTTCTGTCCTTGTGGCCACATGTTCCAAACTCCCAGCACTCTGGGGAAATGCAGGACACAAGTAGAGCATCACAGTAACAGGGGCACATCACTCTGACAAAACAGGTACATTTAAGGGTCTTTCCATTTATCCTTCCCAAAAGTCTGCTTTGTGTGGTAGCTTATAAATCTGGCATCAATAGTTGGGACAGATAGGGGTACAAAAGGGAATGACATGTTTACAAATTTATCAAGTGAAGTGAATGCAGGAAAATGTGTTTTGCAGTTGCTGAAGATTAGCTTTGGAGAAAAAAACCTCTGCTATGCCATTATCTATTTATTTGCTAAAGCTATTATCTGATGAATTTAAGTAGTAAAAACACCAAAAAAATAGTTTATCTGTTGGAAATTACAACACTTTCTTACATTCATAACATTATAGCACAAGCACATTCTTCTCTCCTCTCTCTTTCTCGAATTTGAAGCAGAAATGAACAACAATAAAATGCATAATTTTTATTAGATTATGCTCTAACTTGGATGACTGAATTATGTGCAATTTAGTGATTAGAGAGTATATCAAATGCTATTAAAGTCAAGTATTAATATTTATTTAATTAAAGGAAATAGTGCAGTTCTTCCATGGTGGTCTAACTAGATATTTGCCCATTTTTATTGTTGACAGAAAGTTCTTCCATTTTTGGATAAATCACAGTTACTTGCTTTAGCTGTTAGAGCTCCTTTTCTCCTCTTCACCAGCCAACCTGGGCAAGGTTCCACAGACAGTATTTTTTCTTATTTGTCCCCACCCAGAAGCCCTTAGTCTATTCAGGGAATAAGAAAAATGCAAAGGTCCCCTGTGTGAATCACTTGGAATTAATCAACAAACCTCTTAAAACTCCAATCAGCACAGGAGTGAGTGCTATAAAGAGAAAGAAGCAAACCTGTGGGAACTGGAAATGAAAGGAGTTGAGTTTTCCTTCTCATTCTTCAACAAATATCCTGAGTTTACAACCTTTAAAATGTTACTGTGAGTAAGGTAACTGCATTACGAAAAAATTGAAAATAATGCAAATATTAATTTCTGATCCCAATAGCTCATTCCATAACTTTTTTCCTTTGGGTAAAAAAAAATGTGTAATTATTATTTTTTTATCATGTTTTATTAAAAAACACACACAGAGTTATAAACAAAAGAAGAAAAACACAGGACATGCACTCAACTGAAACATTTTGAAAAGGAAAATTGACAACCATTGCTTTACAATAAATATATGATCTCATCAACAAGGTAGGAAAATGAGGAATCAATTATCTTTTAAAAAGGCATGGGTAAACCAGCACAGTGGGTACAAACATGGATCCAGAGGCAGATGGCATGGTTTTAAAGCTTGTCTTTGCCATTGAGCTCTTCTTGTAATCTCAGGCAGGTTGCCTCAGTTTCCTTATCTATAAAATATTAATGCCAAGGATGCCTACTTTATCAAGTGTTTATGATGGTTTAATGAGTTAATAATAAGAAGTACTCAAATAAGAACCTGTAATAGAATAGCATTTGATAAAATTAAATTATTGTTATTATTCTTCAGTTTCTAGCACAGTATTTTTAAAATAAATACAAACCTACAAAGAAGAGAATTGTATTTCTAGTCTCTGGAAGTTTCATTAAATAAAGATAAATGACAACACACCTGCCTTGAGACTAGGTCTAAGAAATTCTCTTCTCATATGCAAAATGTTTTTTGTTGAATTTTATAACCTACAGCTTGAAGATCACTTCTTATGGTTTAGAATTAATGAGGGAAGATTTGTGACTGGCTTCCTCTGCAAAATATTTGTTCTCAAATGATTTCCTCTTTCCTCCAGGAGAGTATAAATAAGCTTTTTCGGTGTGACTATTTGGTTTTCTTCAAAACATGTTAGGCCGTATTTATCACAGCTGTAGTCTTCATTTCAAAGATAGATGATTTCAGGTATCTCTTAATTGAGTAGCACTTTTTGTTTAGATTTCCAGATAAAGCACAATAAAGGTTTTACATACAGAAAGGGTAGACTGCTTCCCACAGAACACAAGGCATTCCCAGGATGAGAAGCTGGCCCCCATGTTGTTTGATAAAAAAGGAATTCCTAGCAGGGAGATATTTTTAGCGCATTGGTTGGAACATCAGTTCCATCCACATTTCCTTAACACCCTGTGCTATATTCTCCCTCCAACATTCCAGGATTGGTCCATCACCCAAAGTAACCAAGAAAAGTCACTTAAGATTTTTTTCTCACAAGGAAAAATAGAAAAGCTATTGTTATTATATTAACATATGTTTCTCTTTCTTCATTTAATACACAACAGCATTTGGGCCTCTACTAAAAATTATCACACACACTAAGAGATGAACCAAGCCCTCCTGAAATATTTTGGTTTGTGACTGTAACATCAGTATGTTTAAATTACATATTTATTTCTGTCTACATTTTGGGTATGGCTCCTAGTGACTAAAAATTGGAATATTGTGTTTGCTTTGCTGCATCTATTTATTTTTATAAGAAATTGATTAGCTGACTTCTTTCTACACTGAGATCTTCTATAAAAGGTAAAATTTCTTTCTCTCTTTTTAATAGCATATGAAAGCAAGTACAGAAAGATATGCTTTAAAAAATCTCTTAAGCAAAACCTTGGTCAATATATAAACTGATTGAGCACATATATAGAAAGCTTATTTATATTATAATTATAATTGTTCTTGAACATGATTTGTAACATCTCTCCCTTTCTAAAATATGCAATTTTGATTTAATACCAGGTTGATCATCAGCTTAGCAAAATTAGATGTCTTTTACATGTACAGACAGATATCAAATTTACAGGTAGTAATTCAAATGAAAAGGAGTAATTTTGGATCATTTTCTTTTGCCTAAAATACTTCTATCATAGTTCAATAAACTTCTTACTAGATATAACTTCTAAGATTATTAAAGAGATTTGCTGGGAAGAAAATTTGGATTATAGGTAAGAATAGATGGAGACATGCATATTTATATATATAAAATATATATGTATATATATATAAAATATCTCTATATAAGTATATATAGATAGATATACACATATATAATGTTTTTCTAAAGTTCAGAATTTGAAGGGTGAATATCATTCAAGGCCACAGCCTTTGAGTTGCAAAAAAAGTCACTGAATTTTATAGATTTGAGATTTAAGACTTAAAATTCTCAGTTGCACTTTTTAAAATTTGAAACAGTTGACCACCTGGTTTTAAAAAGCATTTCATAATATTGTAGAAGTGAAATGACTCATTAAAACAAAAAGGTAGAAAAGTAGACAAAAATAGATCCAGAGAGAGAGAAGCATCGAACAGACCGTCCAACCTCAGAGGGAAGGCAGGGGAGAGAGGGAGATTAAGAGAGCAACCAAATAACTTGTATGCATGCATGTAAGCAGAACCCATAGACACAGACAGTAGGGTGGTGAGGGCATGTGCTAGGGGGTGGGAACGGCAAGGGAGAGGTCAATGGGGGAAAAAGGAGACATATGTAATACTTTAAACAATAAAGAATTAAAAAAAACAAAACACCTGAAAACAACTAAAATAAATAAATAAATAAGTTAAAATTCAAGTTATTTAAAAACACATATGATTTGCATTAAGGAGAAATTGTAGCCCTGCCAACCATCTTTCCCTTTCAAATATTTATAGTACATTTTGAGGACATTAGGCAAACACTTAAATGCCAGTAGTTCATTATTTTTAAAAATAATTTTTTTCAAATGACTAACATTGAAATTTAGATTCTGTTTTTTTCTTAGGGCCTCAAACACGAAGTCTGTTTTATGATTGACATGGGTTCATTGCTAGGAAGATTTTAAGTGTTCTTTTTGAAATTCTGAGAGTCATAGGAATTAAACTTTCCTTCTTCTGCTTGCACAGTGTTACCTGAGAGCAAAACACTTTTTCAACTGTTGACTCCTTAAAATGTGTCTTTGCTTTTGTTAAAATACTCTTCTGGGCTCTTTTCCAGGATCTCTGAGTAACAAAGTTCTCTGTTTTGATCATGGATAGAGTGTTATTATTTTTATATTAAAATGAAGAACATATTTGGTTGCCAATGAAACTGGGCCTATTGTGGGGATACGCTGACACCCTGTCAGATGTGCTAATCCCAACAAGGACGTAAGGAGGAATACAGGGATTGAATAAACACTCTGGCCTTTGAGTCCCCACTGAGGGTTAAGAAAACATCCTGGTGTGTCCATTTGTAGCTTATTGGTTTCCTGAACTAAATTAGGGATTAGGATGAGAGGTGTGGCTGGAATCTCTTCCTGAAGATTGTGATTTCTGAAACTCAGAGGGATGGAGACCCAAGGTTCCCACAGCAGAGCCAGAGAAATAAATAAATAATAATTATGCCTGCGCCGCTGGCATTTAGCCACGCCCCTGAGCATTGTATCTTGGGCCCCGTATGTTTTGTTTTCCTAGTTGAGGCTGTGACTATTCAGCACAAAGAGTAAACACTTTTTTCTTGCTAAAATCATACTTATTTTCTGCACTCTACAGGTAATAAATAAGAATAATAACCATACCCTTAAAGTCCACTGAAGATGCCTTATCTTCCTTCCTTCCTAGGAAACTGTATTCTTCTAAATTGCATTTATGTACCAGGTAAGGATCAATACCTGAAATGTATTTAAAATAAAACTCTGTCTCTCTGTGCCTGCTGAGAGATCTCTATAGTCTTCCTTTCACCTCATCACTTAAAAAGAGATTCCAGAGTGACACATTTGTGGATTTTGTCAGAATAATGTTATGCTGAAGCTTCAATTAACCAAGTCATTTTTAGGTTAATTAGGGGTTCCTTATCACAGCAAAATCAAGAAGGGCTTGAAGTCAGTCAAAAGCTTATCAATTGCATTCAACATATAAATAAGAACCTCTGAAGTGCAAGGCTGAATAGCAGTTGCTGGAGGGTTTAGAAATTTATTCTAGTTTCTAATTTCTCCCATTTTCTCTCTATAGCTGGACCGCAACTTATTTCAAACATAAGGGTGCCCACTCCTTCAAGGAAAACATTCTAGAAGCTTTGAAATCTAAAAGTTGTATATTAACTCCACCACCACCAGCTCGTTTACCGAGCCTCAGATTCTGTAAATGAGCGTGGCCACCACTCACATGCAGCAGGTTATGCCGGGTTGTGGTGACTTATCCAAAGTACATAAGGGGCCCATGGTAAATGTCCAGCAAATGGTAATTCCTCTTATTTTCATTAAACGAGGTTGGGACCAGTATCCATACCCAACATTGGAAGGAACTCAAATTTCCTATACATCCTAAATAGCTATAGAAGTCATTTCCCTTTAAAGACATAGTTGACACTTTGAGCAGAGCTAGACTAGTAGTTATCATGGAAATTCTGATAAGATTATGTGGTGTTCACTGTGCTTAAGTGGAGGACCTGTGCCAGACAAAATTGAGAAATTACTTTGTCTGTTATAGTCATCTTCCCATCTCCTATTCAGGTTCCTTTTGCAACTCATACCCTGGCTTCCTGGAAGCTTTGTTCTCGTCCCTAACATTGCTAGGTGGCCAATTTCAGCAGAAAACAAAGCCTCTGAGGTGTTGGCTGACACCCACTAAACACCTGCTAGCTCACCAGCTGCTCTGCATTTTAATGGGGGGCGGGTCTCTAGAACACACAAGAACTTCCAAAACCAGGAGAATCACGCTATTTTGTGAGGCAAACTCTCTTTTCTATAGCTACTTCCTCCCTCAGAAAGCTCATCTATTCTTATGACATTAACTTCTATTTCTTTTCTTACAATTCTTAAAAATACTGGTGAAGGCTGCTGCGTCGCTCCCAAGTTTTGGTTATGTAACCTCTTCATCAGTTTATTCTGATCATTATGAAGATTTCACATATAAGTGAGATCGTGTGATACTTGTCTTTGTCTGACTATTGGCTTATTTTGCTTAGCATAATACTCTCCAGGTCCTTCTATGCTGTCTCAAAGGGTAAGAGATCCCACCCCCCTTTTTTTAAACAGCTTCATGGCTACGTAACTTCTTAATGAACATTTCAATCGATTCAACAGATATTTGTGAGGCATCTCTTACTAGTACGTATCAGGTAAGGATCAGTACTGGAAATGTATTTAAAATAGAACAGTCTCCCTCTGCCTGCTGAGAGACCTCTTTATTCTTCCTAATAATTTTATACAAAGATTTGTCATCAAGTTCCACCGATTCTTCCTCTAAAGAATGACCATTACTGTGTACTCAGAAGATACACTGGTTGGCTCTCCCAGAAACAAGAATCTTAAAGCTCCACGGTGCTCCATGCAGCACTTGCACACTGATCTCCACTTTCACCTCATCACTTCATCACTTCACCTCAGTGGTTGTGGGATCAGCCATTCCACAGCCTTGTGATCTCCATAAGATCATTAACTTTAATCTTGGTTTATTCATCTGAAAAATATAAACAGTAATACTGCTCTGCCACCCTCACAGGATTATTGTAATGTTGAGTTGAACTGGTGTATGGGAAATAATTTTATATATCATACTAGAGGCCTGGTGCATGAAATTTGTGCACAGGGCGGCGGGGGGGGGGGGGGGTGTCCCTCAGCCCAGCCTGCACCCTCTCCAATAAAGGACCCCTCGAGGGATGTCCGACTGCCAGTTTAGGACATCCCTCTCACAATCCAGGACTGCTGGCTCCCAACTGCTTGCCTGCCTGCCTTCTTGATTGCCCTAACCACTTCTGCCTGCCAGCCTAATCACCCCCTAACCACTCCCCTGTCAGCCTGATTGCCTCTAACTGCCCTCCCCTGCAGGCCTGGTCACCCCTAACTGCCCTCCCCAGCAGGCCTGGTCCCCCCCAGTTGCCCTTCCCTGCAGGCCTGCCCCCCCCAACTGCTCTCCCCTGCAGGCCTGGGTGCCCCCCAACTGCCCTTCCCTGCAGGCCTGGTCCCCCCCACAACTTCCCTCCTCTGCCGGCCTGGTCCCCCCCAACTGCCCTCCCCTGCAGGCTTGATCGCCCCCAACTGCTCTCCCTTGCAGGCCTGGTCCCGCCCAACTGCCCTCCCCTGCTGGCCATCTTGTGGCGGCCATCTTGTGTCCACATGGGGGCAGGATCTTTGACCACATAGGGGCAGCCATCTTGTGTGTTGGAATGATGGTCAATTTGCATATTGCTTTTTTATTAGATAGGATAGAGGCCTGATACATGGGTGGGGGCCGGCTGGTTTGCCCTGAAGGGTGTCCTGGATCAGGGTGGGGGTTCCCTTGGGGTGTGGGGTGGCCTGGGCGAGGGGCCTGTGGTGGTTTGCAGGCTGGCCATGCTTCCCGGTGACCCAAGCAGAGGCCCTGGTATCTGGGATTTATTTATCTTCTATAATTGAAACTTTGTAGCCTTGAGTGGAGGCCTGGGCCCGCCAAGGTGTACGGAAAGCTTGGATTCCTCCATTGCCTGGGAAACCCAAGCCTCCTGCTCTCTCTGTGGCTGTAGCCATCTTGGTTGGGTTAATTTGCATACTCTCTCCTGATTGGCTGGTGGACGTGGCTTGTGGGTGTAGCAGAGTGATGGTTAATTTGCATATTACTCTTTTATTAGATAGGATTGACTTATATTACGCTGATAGAATATTTTGTCTTTTTATATCTAAGTCAGACAGACTTGAGTTCAAATCTTGAATTTTCCCCTTGCTAGTCATATAATCATTAGGTAAATTACCTAATCTCTCAAAACCACAGTTTTCATTTATGAAGTGGAGATGCTAACCTTCTTGCAGCTTAGTGTAAGGATTAAATGG
The DNA here is from genome assembly GCF_951640355.1 of Cnephaeus nilssonii. Taxonomy (NCBI): domain Eukaryota; kingdom Metazoa; phylum Chordata; class Mammalia; order Chiroptera; family Vespertilionidae; genus Cnephaeus; species Cnephaeus nilssonii. The sequence goes on along the minus strand of NC_137079.1, from coordinate 57,699,901 downwards.
AGAAACATTTTGGAAGGTACCAAGGACTGTGCTCAGTGACAATTATGTGCTTTCATGCTAGTTTCTCTTTCTGTTCTAATTGATTCTATTCTTTGTCTATACAAGTCTTTCTTAATCCTACCCATATAATTATTTTATTTTTTTGACCAACCTTGTATTTGCTTGGCAGATTGATCAGTGAATTAATTTTCTGTGGCTGCCATAAAATATTACCACAAACTTAGTGGCTTAAAACAATGCAGATTTATTTTCATAACAGTTCTTGGGGTCAAAATCAGTCTCACTAGACTAAAGTCAAGGTGCTTGTTCCTTCTGGAGGCTCTGAGGAGTAACTTGTTTCCTTGCCTTCCTCAGCATCTAGCAGCTGCTTGGCCCTTTCTCACATCCCTGCAGACTTTTGCTTCTGTGGTCACATCTACCACTAATAGTGCTGATATCCTGGCCTTCTCTCCTAAGTACCTTGTTATTACATCTTTGAGCCCATCTGGATAACCCAAGACAATTGCTTCATCTTGAGGTCCTTAATCACATCTGCAAAGGCCCCTTTGCCATATAAGGTAACATTTACAGGTTATGGGGATTAGGATGTGGACATCTGGTGGGGGCCAGATCATTATTCAGTATACCATAATCAGGTACCTGAAATCACCACAGGTTTACTATGATCATTGCTACCTTTTTTACTACCCATTTAATTTCTCCTTCCTCAAAAATTTCCCCTCTGTCCAAATTCTGATTCTCTCTGAAGCATATAATTAAATCTACAGATTAATATTAAATCTATGATTAATATTTCTTACTGGATTTAGGCTTCTCTTAGGCAGAGTTATGCCTTATACATTTTTCTTTTTAGTCCCACACAACACTTCTTTATTCATATATTGAGTGGATTGTCAAGTATCTATTAATCTACTAAAATCCAGGCCTTGCATTCTGTTCAGGTGATACAAAATCGAGTATAAAACAGTTCCAGTCTTTTGAGAACTCATTGAGTGTTGAAGGTGTGCTAGAGACAATAAAGCTCACCACATATTTTTTTAAAGTTTGCCAACCTTCTTACAGGTAGGCAGGTGCAGTAATATGGGCTGGCCATAAAATGTGGGCAGTTAGTGACACTTGTCTTTTCTGGGATGAGGTAGTAAAATTCTGACGTGTGGTTCTTTGCTGTTGCTCTCTGCCATTGTGTGCAGCTATGAGATGGTGGAACTTCCAACAGTCTGCATTCCTGAGAGTGGACCCTCCTATGAATTCATGTGGGACATTGGGCATGTTTGAGAAGCAAAATGTTGTTGTGTTAAGCCACTGAGATTTGGGAGTTATTTGTTCTTACTACACACAGCCTAATCCTTCATAACTAATATAGAAAAAGAAATATGTGATCCTCTATGGTGCAATGGGATAGCATATGTGAGTAGTAGAAAGCAGAAAACTCCTTGAAAGAAGAACAGAGGGAATATTTAAGTTGGTTCTTAAAGGGAGACTAGAAGGCCTGAGATGGATGAGGTGTGAGAAAACGTTTTCCCCACAGAGCAAATAACACATGCAAATGCTAAGAAGCCAGAGAGTCCATTTGACAGAGAAGATACACAATTTCTGAGGAAGAAAGGTGGAGACTAATGGTCAGGGCTAGAAGAATGGTCAGGGCCATTCTAAGGCATTTTAGTTATTTATTCATTTTTTACTTTTTATTAGCATTTACTTTATGCAGAATTTACTTTGAGCCTTTTAAGTTTTTGTTTCTTCAGTTTCTTCTGGGATATCTTTTTCTTTTGTGCAACTTTGTCTTCTAGTTTAGAAATAATCTGCTCTTTTTCAGTAAGGATCATCTCAGTGTGGCAGGGAAAGCTAATGTTCTGGTTAATCTTCCCATGAGCTCTGTTAAGTTCTGCACCATATCTTGGGAGCTTTGTTCACCTGGATGTGCTCGATGACCAGAGAATCTACATTATATCTAAACCCTTAAGTTCAGCATTACTCTGCATTTTTAAGCATGTGCAGCAAAGTTCAGCACTCTTTTCGGGCCACTGACCCTGTGTCCAGCCCACTGTTTGGCCTGGGCTCACGTACCAATTCCAATACTATAACAATGGAATGGCACACATTGCTTCTGTAAAGTGACACCCTCAGATACCTGGTGGCTTTTCGATATGCATACCCTTGATGGCCTGAACAGTTTCACAAGTCTTCTTAAAGTGAACATGAGGATCTGAACCTCTTGATTTGCATGATTTTGTGGGGTCTTCTGGGTCAAGTGAATTGTGAACCATTTTCAGAGGTCACCTCAGGGTGCCTATGAGAAGAGGTAAGGCATTTTATTTTCATTCTGTAAGTAGAGGTTCCTAAAAAGCCTTTACATTCTTTGTTCATTTATTTCTGCTTAAAACAGTAATATAAGTGCATTATATAAAATTGGAAAGACATAGGAAAGCAAATACAAATAATTACTGCTAATATGACATTGAGGAACAACTGTGAAGGCTGCTTTTTTTCTTCTAGATACTTTATTTTTAAAAATTATGTTGTTTAAGCATTGCTTTGTTCATTTTTTTTCACTTTTCTACTTAAAAACCTTAAAAGAAATTTCAGTTTGGGCAGATAAAATTTCAGTGACTAAGAGATGTACCATAATTTATTTAGCTATTTGGCACATAGGATGCATTTGTTGTTATAGAGACAATCCTTCTGAGTAGACATTTAAAAATCAGTTTTATTGAGGAATAATTTATACAGAATAAAACTAACCTATTTCAAGTGTAAATCTGAGGAATTTTTGACAAATGTATACATACCACTATTCCCTCAGTCCCATGAAAGGATTATTGCGAATGAACTTTGATAAATTCTGAGACAGAGACTCCCAAGAGTTTCTATTGTTTCTTAAGACTGCACCTGTATAACTTTCAACAATAAAGATAAATAAATAAAAAAAGACTACCCCTTGCCTTTTTAGGTGGAAAGAACGTATAACTTCTGTTTCCCTTCTTTCTTTTTATTAGGGTCTGCAAAGCTGAGTGTGAAAGCTGAATTGCTCAGTACAGCAGAAGAAATTATAAAGATTGTGTATGTATTGGGCAGATGGATGTGGAGAAACTTGTATTGGAAAAGGGCCTTAAAGAAAGAACAAAAGTGGTTTAAATGAAATTTTAAAAAATTACAGTGATAAATGTTTCCACAAATTTATGTCATTTGCTCGTGTTTTGTTAAGCTGGATCTCTTTTGGAATGACAGAATAGGGAATGTGAGAAGAGTCTCACGGACACAGGGCAAAGCCACGGTGACCCGTGGAGAGTGGTCCCCTGCTAAGTTTCATGCAGTGTAGTTCACTGATTGAGAGCACAGTTTAGGAGTCAGAATTAGTTCTAACCTAAAACCATTATTTATTTTCTTAAAAAATGTTTTTATTGGTTTTAGAGAGAGAAGAAGGGAGAGAGAGAGAGAGAGAGAGAGAGAGAGAGAGAGAGAGAGAGATACATCAATGTGAGAAACATTGATCAGCTGTATCCCACGTGCCCTTTCCTGGGGATCAAGCCCACAACCTGGGCAAGTGTCCTGGCCTGGAATGGAACAGGTGACCTCTTGACGCATGGGCCAATGCTCAACCACTAAGCCACGCCAGCTGGGCCCAGGTTTATTTTCATTAGCAGTACATGTTGGGAAAGCTATCTATGAGTCTGTCTCTATTTTTCTTGGGAGTTCAGTTTGTTCCTTAAATTTCACATGAGTGAAATCATATGGAAAGCTACTTGATTTCTATTAGTGTTAATAACTTTATTTGGGAAATAGGTAAAACATTGTTTTTCTCTAGGAATAAATGTAACAAGGTCTATAAAACTTACAGCAGACATTGAAGGGCTAATTATTGTACATCTTTACAAAGTATACATGGAGACATTATGGATGGGAACTGCAGGTACTCAGGGCAAGCAACTCCTCGGGGGGCAAAGGGTGGGGACTCTTCTGGAGGAAGTCGGAGTCAAGAAGACACAAGGCATAAACTATCCAGGAAGAATGCCTCTAGCCCTGGAGTCTGGAGGAGTAACTCCAAAGAATCCCATAGTTAAAATGTCAGATAAGAAGAGGTTCCATGTTTAGACTTGTCTAATGATTATAGAGATGGCTGACAGCACTTGTCTATTGGACAAGATAATTATTTGTGATGCGGCATCCTATATATTGAAGGGTATTGATCAGCATCCCTTGTTTCTACCCAGTAGATGCTAGGAACACCCACTCCAGGTGTAAAAACTGAAAATTTCTTATTATCTACATATCCAAATGTCCTGGGGGAGCAAAGTCACCCCTGATGTTAACACTAATCTATATGAATAGTTTTCTAAGGAACTCCAGAAATAACTGCACAGGGTGGACTTTATGGAAAACTGGAGGCCCTTCAGTAGCAGGTGGGGGACAGGCTGGTGAAACACAAGTTCACATATAGAATACAAAAGTACACACACAGGTAGGATGATTAGGGAACTTTCAGGATGTGTGATTTCTGTGCTCAGAATTAGTATATAACTGAGTATTCTGAAGTTTAGACCAGTAGGTGTTATCTTCTGAATCTCAAAAGTCTAGGGGCCTTATAGTGCCATCTTTGGCCCATTAAGGCCTTTATACTTGCTATTCCTTTGCTTGAAAACTTCCTCCCTTGAGACCACCCTCCTTGTTCTATCATTATATCATTATACCCCCTACTAGAGGCTCGGTGCATGAAATTTGTGCACTGGGGGTGGAGGGGATCCCTCAGCCTGGCCTGCACTCTCTCGCAATCCAGGATCCCTTGCTTCTTACCACCCACCTGCTCGCTCCTTACCACTTGGCTTGCTGCTCCTTAGCACTGCCGTGGAGGCAGGAGAGGCTCCGGCCACCACTGCTGTGCTCACCAGCCATGAGCCCAGCTTCTAAGCAGCGCTCCCCCTGTGGGTGTACACTGACTACCAGGGGGCAGCTCCTGCTTTGAGCATCATAGCAACCGGTCATTCTGGTCGTTCCACTGTAACCGTCACTTAGGCTTTTATTATATAGATTATAGTTAATTATATGTGTCAACTTGACTGGGCCATGGGATACCCAGATTGGTCAATTATTATTCTGAGTGCATCTGGGAGGGTATTTTTGGATTAGATTAGTATATAAACTCTCTTTATATACTAGTATACATGAATATATATGTATACTCTTGGTTCTGTTTCTCTATAGACTCCTAATACCATCCCCACTTCCTTGATTAATCTCTCTGTATCTTTCTTATCTCAGGCTAAACATCATCTCCAACTATTCCTCCCTGAAGCTTTAGACTGATTGGATACCACTCCTTTGTGCTCTAGCCTGCATAGTGGTTTATTGCCTCCTCTATATTAAAGTTTCCTCAAAATAGAAACCGTATCTTCTTCACTCATGTATTTCCAGGACCTAGCATGATGTCTGTCACAGAGTCAGCCATCACAAGTTATTTGTTAAATAAATGCATAATTGTTGACTAGGAAATAAGCATGGCTTGAGTAATTATATTTGTATTTTGTTTAAAGATCTCTTTATATGTCAGCTACTAGTTAGGAACAAATACCATCTATATATATAAAAGCCTAATATGCAAAGTGTCCCCTCAGGAGTTCGACTGACCAGGAGTTCAATTGCTCGCTATGACATGCACTGACCACCTGGGGGCGGCACAGAACATGGCGGGCAACCAACGGCATTGGCAGGGCGCTGAGGGAGCAGGAGAAGGAGGAGGCGGGGAGGCAGGGAGGCAGGGAACCTGATCAGCCCTGATCGCCAGCCAGGCCTAGGGACGCTACCTGTGCATGAATTTCGTGCACCAGGCCTCTAGTTTTATTAATAAAGCAATAAATAGCAATGAAAATATCTATTTCTTGAGATCAAAGAACGATATCAGATTTAGAAGTAATCTGGTTAGTGGGGGAGAATGTATAGTAATGGAGGTAAAATTTACTGTATGATATAAAAATTAAAGAGTAGAATATTGTTCTGCATTTTTTTAGTAGAATATTGTTCTATTCTGTACTTTTTTAAGGATTATACTTGGAGACAGTTTTTCCCATTTGGAGTAGAATATTGTTCTGTTCTGTATTTTTTTAAGGGTTGTACTTGGAACCTGTTTTTCCCATTTCACGTCCTGTTATTTATGTCCTGCTCTGTGGATTCTTTCATTAGAGGTCTATTTTCTCCTGGTTTGCCCTGGGGGAAAGGATGATACAGAACACTCATCTGTCTCTGTTACTATGTATTATTACTTGGAAAACGTCAAGGCAAATGCCATATAAATAAATAAAAGCCTCCAGAAGCTTTATCTCTCACTGTTAGGCAGCGGGGAGAAAAAGCAAATATTTAAGTTTTAAGAGATAGACTTAATAAAAAGATGCCATTTTTTTTTGTAGTGTGGGAGAAAAACATATTCTTATCCAGCATATGTAATTTGGCATGAAGGATTAATAAAATGTTATTAATCTAGCTTTGTTATCTGTTTGTAACAACGGTTACTTGGCTTTATCACAGCCCAGCAGTCTCAGTTCTTTAGGGCTTAGTGAATATATTCAGCTATAAGTAATAAAATTAATCTATTGAAAGGAGTATAATCCTTTATTAGAAGAGGCTAGGCAAAGCTGATTCATGTCACATTGCTCTGGGGACTCATTCTCAGTTAATCTCTTTTTGATTTCCCCAATCATGCATAGTGTCAGTAAAATCCAGTCAGATTTACCATCCTCTACAAGCCACATGAGAAAACTCAATTACCCTCAGACCATGGTGACTCTCCTACCAGGTATTCTCCATGGGGTAGGGTATAGGGAGGTTCAACCTATTTATATTTTCTGTGCAGCAGTTGGCTGACATGTAGATGTGGATATTGTTAGCACAAAGAAAATAGTGTAATTATTTGGAGCAAATTACAGAGTACACTCTCCCCCCACCCCCAAAGAATTGAGAATAGAGTGTTCTAGCAAAATGAACACCTTTAACAATAGAGAAGTACCACACTGTCCCTAATATGATGTACAGATCATCATAGAACTTGAAATACATGGTTTACAAATTTTCAAATAATTAAAATCCTAGAGCTCTGAAGAAACTGTTTGCAGTCAGGTACTATGAGGTAGCTATTCACCAAAGACGATTCCTAATGAACCACAGCTCCCAATATCTGTGCTCTTGTGCTGCCCACCTCACATTGATCATGTGACTTGCTTTCCCAAAAGAACAGGATAAAAGTGATGATGTGTTTGCATTTCTGAGAGCCTGATCTGCCATGTAAGAAGTCCTATTGTTCTGAAAGACAGGCCACATGGAGATACTGCGTAGAGTGGTTTATATGAAGAGGAGATACCCTGAAACTTGAGAGAGAGAGAGAGAGGGAGAGAAACCAGCTATCCCAAGATCCCAGCTAAGCCCAGCTGCCCTGCCAAGGTGCCAGGCACATGAGTGAGGCCATCGTGGACACTGAGTGTGCAGCCAACATCAGCTGAAGCTTCATAAGGAACCACAAGAAAGACTAGCAGAAGAACCATATAGCTAAGCTCCGGTCAAACCACAGAATCATGAGATGTAGCGGAATGATTGTTATTTTAGGCCACTAGATTTTTGAGGTAATTTGTTATGCAGTCATAGATAAGCAAAATTGGCATCTAAAATAATTTAGTTTAGCCATCTTATACTCTAGGTGAGGAAACCGAAGACAAACACAGCAAACTCATTTGACCAATGTTACAAAGTAATTTGGAAAAGGTACTGAGATTCAAACTCACATCTCTAGATTTCAATTAAGATGTCCAGTCACTTTACTGTGCCAAGTTACTTTAAATACACAAACTTTTAAAACATTGCTGTGATTGAGTAATTCCACTTTTCAGAACGTATCACTAGGAAATAATAAAAAGAAGACATTGTGTCTACAGATATTTATCACAGTATTATTTATAACAAATAATTGGAAATATATTGTAAATAAAAATATAGAGGCAAAGTTAAGAAAGTTGCTGTCTTTAAACTGAAAAAACACACACGTATAGCCATTAAAAATAATGCTTTGGAATAGCATGAAAAATGTGTGATATTATGTTAAGTGGAAAAAGAAGAACACAATGATAGCAGGACACAGAATGTTCTTTGTAAGATTCCCTAAAAATTAGGTTTGCTTTCCTCTAGGGACTAGATAGAGAAAGCAGATTGTGGGGAGGGAGATGAAGGATAGGGGGACATCTCTAATACCTTCAATAATAAAAATAAGTTTTAAAAAATATCACCAAAATTAACCATAATTATTAATAAGTAGTAAGATTAATAAATAGTAAGGACATTTATTTTTCCCATTTTTAATTTTTTTATTGAATTAATTGGGCTGACATCAGTTAATAAAATTATATAGTTTCAAGTGTACAATTCTATAATACATTGTCTGTATATTGTATTACGCATTCACCACCCCACGTCAAGTCTCCTTCCATCACCATTTATCCCCACTATACTCTCTTCTACCTCCCCCACCCCCTTTCCTTCTGGTAATACCATGCTTCTGTCTGTGTTTAGGAGGTGGTTGCTTTTTTTTCCTGCTTAATCCCTTAACCTTTTTCACCCAGCCCTGCAACTTCCTTCACCTCTGAAAGCTGTCAGTCTGTTCTCTGTATCTATGAGTCTGCTCCTATTTTGCTTGAGAGATTATTTTGTTCATTAGATTCCACATAAAAGTGAAATCATATTTGTCTTTCTCTGACTGGCTTATTTCACTTAGCATTATACTCTCTAGGTGCATCTATGTTGTCACAAAAGGTAAGGTTTCCCTCTTTTTCATGGCCAAGTAGTATTTTATTGTGTAAATGTACCACAGCTTTTTTATCTGCTCATCTACTGATGAGCACTTACGCTGCTTCTAAATCTTGGCTATTATAAATAACTTTACAATGAACATAGGGGTACATATATTCTTTCAAATTAGTGTTTTGGGTTTCTCTGAATATATTCCCAGAAGTGGAATTGCTGTTACATTTTTTATCTTTTGAGGAAACTCCATACTGCTTTCCACAGTGGCTTCACCAGTCTGCATTCCCTCCAAAGGTGCTTGAGGGCTCCCCTTTATCCACATCCTCCCCAACACTTGTTTGCTGATTTATTGATGATAGCCATCTGACAGATGAGAAGTAATATTTCATTGTGGCTTTAGTTTACATTTATCTGGTGATTAGTGACATTGAGCATCTCTTTATATATCTATTGCCATCTGCATGTTCTCTTTGGAGAAGTGTCTATTCAGGTCCTTAGCACATTTTTAAAAATGAAGTTTTATTGGGGTGACATTGGTCAACATGAACATAAAGGTTTCATGTGTGGATTTCTAAGTTACAAAATCTGTATATTGCACCATGTGCCCACCACCAAAAATCAAATCTTCTCCTGTCACCTCATATTAGGACTCCCTTCTGCTTCCACCCCCCTCCGTCTGGCAACCACTACACTGCTGTTTGTGTTCATAAGTTTCAGTTTTATATCCCACCTATGAGTGAAACCATATGGTTCTTAGCTTTTTCTGACTTATTTCACTTAGCATAGTGTTCTCAAGGTCCATCCATGTTGTTGTAAATGATGCTATTTCATCCTTTCTTATGGCTGAGTAGTATTCCATTGTGTTTATGTATCACATCTTCTTTACCCAGTCCTCTATCGCAGGGCATTATTCATGGTGGGCAAGACTTATAACATTTTTAATTATCTGGTGTTAAATTTTATAAGTTCTTTATAGATTTTGAATATTAACCCCTTATCAGATGTATCATTGGCAAATATGTTCTCCCGTTCTTTGCTATGCAAAACCATTTTAGTTTGATGTAGTCTTATTTATTTTTTGTTTGTTTCCCTTGCCTGAGGAGATATATCAGAAAGAAATATTGCTAGGGGAAATTTTTGAGATTTTACAATCTATAGTATCTTCTTAGGCTTTTTATGGTTTGAGTCTAACATTTACATCTTTAATTCATTTTTAGTTTATCCTTGTGTGTTATGTAAGGAGGTGGTCTAGTTTCATTTTTTCTTGCATGTCTCTAACACCATTTATTGAATAGACTCTCTTTACCTCATTGTATCATCTTGCCTTCTTAGTCAAATATTAATTGACCATAAAGTCTTGGGTTTATTTCTGGGCTCTCAATTCCATTCCATTGATTTATATGTCTGTTTTTATACCATTACTATGCTGTTTCTATTTTTTAGGATAATTTGATATCAAGTAATGTAATTTCTCCAGCTTTGTTCTTTGTTCTCAAGATTTTTATGGCTATTCAGGGTCTCTTGTGGTTACATATAAAATTTTGGAATATTTGTTCTAGTTCTGTGAAATAAACCATTAATATCTTAATAGGAATTGCATTGAATCTATAGATTGTTTTGGGTAGTATGGACATTTTAATGATGTTAATTCTTCCTATTGATGAACACAGTATATGATTCCACTTATTTGTATCTTCCTCAATTTCTTTCTTCTGTGTCTTAAAATTTTCCAAGTTCAGGTCAATTGTTCTATATTTTAGTTTTAAGTCCAGTTTGGTCTTGGGAGGCTGTGAGTGTATCTTCCACCACTGCATTATCATCTTGGATTCTTTTCCCCACATTTTCTTTGTTATTTCCATATATTTATAATAGGCACATATATTGGGGAAAATAAATGTGTACTGGAGATTAAAACCCTACTAACTTTAATTTAATACCTTTTGATTATTTAAAAGGCACTTTTGGATTTTCCATGTCCTTTGCACAATATTTGTCACTTTATAGTCTTCTGCTGACAGAGGAGAGACTAAATAGTCTATGGAACTTTTGTACTTCTCCTTTGGATTCTTTTCTTAACATGATCCTGATGTGCGCTCAACTGAATTTGTGGTTTACATATAAAAAGAGTGGAACAAAATAAAATTCCATTCTAGTTATTTATACTCTTCATTTTTTCAATTCTACATAATCAGAATTATAAATAGTATTTAAAATACAAAATAAATATCATTCATCATGTAGAAAACTAAAATATTAAATGATTACTTCAACTTTGCATTCCTCTTCCTATTTTCTATTTCCAGTTTCCAAATTTAGAATGAATGAATTAAAAAAAAAAAAACAACCCTACCCAAATAAACTAAAACACTGCTTGTCTCCTTGGAGAGGCTATTGCTGTTGAACGCTGGTATTAGCCTTTTATTTACTCAACTAATTTACAGGTAAGTCTTTCACTCAAATACCTATGTGACAAACCAATTTCTCAAATAGTTTATTTTTACCTCTGAAATTTTATAGTTGGTATGTTATATTGGGGAATAAAATATTAAAACTATAGCTATTTTTATTTCTTAGTAATTATTTTAAAAAGTAAAATATTATTAAGACTTTAACAATTTTAATTTAAAAGTTCTAAATCAATTTTTAAAACTGTATTCTCAAATCACTGTCTTTATTGCTGTTGCCTACACTTTTAACTACCCCAGTGCTTGGCTAAATCCAGGACAAGTTTAAATATAGTTGATATCTGAAAAGGGCAATAACTTGAAACATTTCACTAAGGTGTAATAAGTCAAAGAGGCAAGAAATACCTGTACTCATCTCCAGTGAAACAAAGCATATTAATTTTATTTACTTTATTAATTCTATGTGTTACTGATAGTGGCAGATGTGTTTTTTCTCCCTGACTTTTAGGATCATAGTTATCATATATGGTTGAGGTTGCTGGATATTTCTCCTCTAAATAACTAAATATAATGCATATTTTTGAAAAAGTAAATAAATCTATTTGTTTTAGCATAATTACTTATTTTAAAGGTTATAGGAACTATTCTCAGGAAGATTAAATACCACTAACAGAAATTTATATAAATACATTGCCCCAAAAAATAAATCTTTGAAATATTACAATGATCTGTGATAAATACTTTATTCAGATATATATATAAAGTGGTGGTTACAGAGATATAAAATATATCAGCATATATCATCAAGGCATACAAGAAAAATTATCTTTGTTATAGAACATATGAACATATTTTGAGTTTGAAATAATTGTAAATTTTTTCATCTTGGTTAGTCATTAATTTTATTTTTAAATATCTAATCTATTAGATTTAAGGTGTTTCCACTAATAGCTTAAAAGCATGAGGTTTCATCTTTGAACAGTTTCAAATTTGAACAGTAGCCTGAAAAACTATAACATGAGGAAATTAAAAATCTTTGGTTTAAACAAGTTAGATTTATTCTCCTTCTTTGTAGCCTACACCAAGTCTGCATATTACTACATATATAATAAAAGTTATTTATCAGAGAAGATATTTGAAGTTGTGGAGATTGGACATGATCCTCAAACAATTTTTGTTGCCTGTTCAGTTCTTATTCCTTCCAGGAGAATTACCACCCACACAGGGGTGAGTCCCTGTAGCTACATTTGTAATATGTGACTCTATCCCTCACTACAGCTGATTGGAATAAATCAGTATATGCTTAGCTGGGCCAATTATACTTTATCCCCCGGTTTTGGAATTGGAACACAGAAATTCAGGTCAATTGAGGGTACCAGACATTGAGTAACATGTAAACTTAGGGCAGGGACTGAAGCTAAGGCTAAGCAGCCATTTGGGCATCCACTTTGGGACAACATGCACTGAGAGATGAGCAGAAAGAACTGGTTTTCATCAAGATGAAGGATGATTAGGAACAGTAGGCAAAATATAGCTAGATTTTTAATTCTAGAGAACCTTTGTTCCTGAGCTTTTCCCAGTTCTATCTAGCTTGAGTTCTTGATCAGTCCTATATTCTTGCTGTTATGGTCTTAGATATTAAACTGAATCTTTATAATATTTTTCATTCTTCTTATTAATTTATTATGTGAATCTCTGTTTATTGACACCAAAAAGCCTCATCTAAGTTAATAGTCTATTTCTAATTTATAACAAAGTATTGATGCCAATTTTGCCAGTGTTATTCCATAGGAGACATTGAGCTTTTGATTAACTTTTAAAGACAGGGCCCTTATCTTACCAATTATTCATAGCTCATAGCACAGTGCATAATAGAGTAAATGTTCCATAAAATCTGTTTAATTAAATGCATGTGGAGGACTAAATGAGAATTTGATATATCTGCATCATCTATTTTGTGATTTGCCCAATTATTTTTGGTATCAATAAATCACTGTCACCTTTTTTACTTCTTTCTTTAGATTTTAGATTCACAATACTTAATCTCAGCATTAAGAAGAAACATCAAGCATGCTAGCACATGAACTATAGGAAATGCTATATCTCTGACAATTAAGAATTACTGGCTTGAACTATGTCTAGGGCAGTGGTCAGCAAACTCATTAGTCAACAGAGCCAAATATCAACAGTACAACGATCGAAATTTCTTTTGAGAGCCAAATTTTTTAAACTTAAACTTCTTCTAACGCCACTTCTTCAAAATAGACTTGCCCAGGTCGTGGTATTTTGTGGAAGAGCCACACTCAAGGGGCCAAAGAGCTGCTTGTGGCTCGTGAGCCGCAGTTTGCCAACCACGGGTCTATGGCATCAGCCAAATAGCAGCTGAACAATCTTTAATGCTCTAAGAAAACCTAGTTATTGATTGTTCTTTCTGTCTTTCCTTCTTGCCTTTTATGTTTGCATTTTTTCAGGTGACTGGTATGCTGGGAACTTCCAGAATAACCATAAAACTGACTGGTGCCAGCCTAATAATAAAGTGTTAATGTTGTTAAATTACACAGAATGGAGAGCTTGTGTTCTCATTTAATTTCCAATCCATCTACACTAATAAAAGAGAAACATGAAAATTGACCGTACCTCTGCTACACCCACAAGCCATGCCCACCAGCCAATCAGGAGCAAGTATGCAAATTAGCCCAACCAAGATGGCTGCGGCCACGGAACGAGCAGAAGGCTTGGGTTTCCTCGGCAACGGAGGAAGCCAAGCTCCCTGCCTGCTCTGGCCAGCCCTGGCCTCTGCTCAAGGCTACAAAGTTTCAATTATAGAAGATAAATAAATCCCAACAAAAATGGCGGCAGCCATAGAGCTGTAGAGAGCAGGAGGCTTGAGATGCCCCCGGCAATGGAGGAAGCCAAGCTTCCCGCCTGTCCTGGCCTTCCCTGACCTCCGCTTAAGGCTACAAAGTTTTAATTATAGAAGATAAATAAATCCCAGATTCCAGGGCCTCTGCTTGGGTCTCCAGGGGTGTGTGTGTGGCCGGCCTGCACACCACCACAGGCCCCTCACCTAGGCCTCCCCATGCCCCAAAGGAACCCCCACCCTGATCCGGGACACCCTTCAGGGAAACCAACCAGCCCCCACCCATGCACCAGGCCTCTATCCTATCTAATAAAAGAATAATATGCAAATTGACTGTCACTCCAACACATAAGATGGCTGCCCCCATGTGGTCAAAGATGGCTGCCCCCATGTGGACACAGATGGCCACCACAAGATGGCCTGCAGGGGAAGGCAGTTGAGAGGGACCAGGCTTGCAAGGGAGGGCAGTTGGGGGTGATCAAGCCTGCAGGGGAGGATAGTTAGGGGTGACCAGGCTGGCAGAGGAGGGAAGTTGGGGGTGACCGGGCCTGCAAGTAAGGGCAGTTGTGGGGGACCCAGGCCTGCAGGGGAGGGCAGTTAGGGGTGACCAAGCCTGCAGGGGAGGGCAGTTAGGGGCAAACAGGCTGGCAGGGGAGCAGTTAGGCGTCAATCAGGTTGGCAGGGGAGTGGTTAGGGGTGATCAGGCTGGCAGGCAGAAGCAGTTAGGGGCAATCAGGAAGGCACGCAGGCAAGCAATTTGGAGCCAGCAGTCCTGGATTGTGAGAGGGATGTCCAACTGCCTGTTTAGGCCCGATCCTAATTGGATCGGGCCTAAACAGGCAGTCGGACATCCCTCGAGGTCACCCCTAACTGCCCTCCCCTGCAGGCCTGAGTCCCCCGCAACTGCCCTTACTTGCAGGCCTGGTCACCCCCAACTTCCCTCCTCTGCCAGCCTGGTCACCCCTAACTACCCTACCTGGATTGGGCTTAAATAGGCAGTCAGACATCCCTCAAGGGGTCCCAGATTGGAGAGGGTTCAGGCTGGGCTGAGGGACACACCCTGCCCCATGCACGAATTTTGTGCACTGGGCCTCTAGTATATTTTTAAGGGTCCTGAAAGTCAAAGAACCCTACAGGCTACTGTTATATTCATGGCCTTTCCACACCTTACAGGTTTTCAGACACCTCACTTATATTTTGTTGTCAATCAAATTAACTGAATGGATGAGCTTTTCTTTCTCCCAGAGTGAGATGCCATTATTGTCTATGGAGAAATCAATCAATAACAATTAGAATGGAAGGTTCTGCAACATTAACTGCTCCTCTCCCCCCCACCCCCTTTTTTAAAAAATAAATCATGGTCATGACCATTCATTTTCACTTTGAGCCAGATTGTTACTGACTCATGCTGTACCATTTTTCACAAATACTGATTTTCCTACAGTTAAGGATGGAAATAATGGCCATAGGGAAGGAGAGGGAAGTAGAGAAGGTAAGGGGAGGAGAGGATAATATTGAACTTTACTTCTTAAAATGGAAAGAATCACTATAGAAGAGTAATGGAGATTAACAGAGGGAGCTTTGCAATTAAGAAATCTATTTTTCACCACCTTTTCTCTGCTCTCAAACAGTTACTGTAATCACTTACCTTTATGCATGCATATGTTTTTCTAAGTATTCAGGGAAGGAAGCATTAACATCAATGTTGGACACAATGAAAGATGTCTGCTAACTTGTGCTTAATCAGTAGTGCTTCAGTTGTTTTGTTCATGAAAGTCATAACATCAAAGACAAAATTTTGGAGCTGGAGAAGACTTCAGTAATTATATAATAATTATTTAATCTTGTCATTAATATTTATATTTGCCTCAATTCCATCTTATCCAAACAGCTTATTTTATTTAGTATATGAGGCTTCACAATGAAATAATGTTAAAGTCAATTGAAAGAGATAAGAGGTTAAAAATGGTGGCAGAATAGGAGGATGATGCACAGGCATGCTCCCAGGAACAGCTGGAATTACAATTGAAATATGGAAAGGCTTCCTGAAAAATCAATAGAGAACTGACAGGAGAGAACTCTGATACTCAAGGACCGAAGGTGGAGAATGCATAGAGACTGGTAGGAGGGGCAGAGGTGCGAAAGGGCTGGCCCGGCACCCACAGATGGCAACTGAAGTCCTGGAGAGATATCTCAGCTGTGGAGGGTGGGGGTGCCACTGAGAACTCTAGGATCTAATACTGAAGCTGGGCTCTCCAGCAGAGAGCACCAAAACTGAGGAGGCTACCCACATAACATCTAGCTATGAAAAGCAGTGGGGTGCTGTCTGCCAGGGAGTGACAGCTGAAAGTTTGGGCACCCTCTTAAAGGGCCAATGCACAAAAATTCCCTGTGGAGTCACTCACCTTGTGCTCTGGCAGAGGGAGGGTGAAGTGGACTAGAGCTGTGAGAACAGAACCCAGGACTGGGGAGTTGGGGGATAGAGCTCAGAAGGAAGACACCCCAAATTTCCTGGGCTGAGTCATTTCCTCACACAGTGGGGGACATCTTTCCCACATAGACATCTTTCTTGCCTGGGGGAAAGACAGTTAACACATCCCATTGGAAAAAACCTTGCACTGGGGCCACTTAAGAGATTAAATTAGCTTCCAGGCAGAAGCAACGGCCCCACCCTGTTGAAAAAATCCTTGCCACACCTGAGGACAATTGTCTGGGAGCAATTAAAGTTAGAATCATATTAGTCTGTAGACAGAGGTGATCTCTGGAGGCTTTCAGTCTTTGCCTGATCCAATTAGTCAGAAACAGCCTTTAACACTGTCTGGCACTAGAGATTGAGAGGTGTAGAGGATTTACCTAATACATAGTCACAAACTCAAACAGACAACCAAAATGAGGAAACAAAGAAACAACCCCCAAATGAAAGAACTAGAGAATTCTCCAGAAGAAGAGATAAATGAAGCAGAAATTTATCTGAAAGAGAGTTCAGATTAATGATGTTAAAAATGCTCAACAGTATTAAAAAAGATGTAGTAACTATGAAAAAAGAACAGTCTGATATAATGACATAACACAAATAAAGAACACATTGGAAGGAATACACAGCAGATTAAGGGAAGCTGAGGATCAAATCAGTGAATTAGAAGACAGAGTTGAAAATATCACTCAATTAGAGAATCAAAATGAAAAAACAATTTAAAAACAGGAGGACAGCTTAAGGGAGCTGTGGGACAATGTGAAACATAACAATATTAGAATAGTAGGTATGCCAGAAGAGGCAGAAGGGGAGAAAGGAATAGAGAAGGTGTTTGAAGAAATAATGGTAGAAAACTTCCCTAACCTGGTAAAGGGGAAAGTCACACAAGTTCAGGAGGCACAGAGAACCCCAAATAAGAAGAATCCAAACAGACCCATGCCCAGACACATCATAATTAAAATGTCAAAAATTAAAGACAAAGAGAATCTTAAAGGCAGCAAGAGAAAAGAAAACTGTTACCTACAAAGGAGTTCCCATAAGGCTGACACCTGATTTATCATCAGAAACTCTATTGGCCAGATGGGAATGGCATGAAGTACTCAAGGTAACGGAAAGCAAGGATCTGAGACCAAGATTACTATATCCAGCAAGGCTATCATTCAAAATAGACAGTCAAATAAAGAGCTTTCCAGACCCAAAAAAAAAAAAAAAAAAAAAAAAGCTAAAGGAGTTAATCACCACCAAGCCAGCATTACAAGACATGCTAAAGGGATTGCTGTAAGGGATTGCTGAGAAGAACGGAGAGAGAAACTTAGCCATACAGAATTAAAATGGCTATAAATAAGTACCTCTCTATAATAACCCTAAATGTAAATGCTCCAATCAAAAGGTGTAGGGTAGCTGAATGGATACAAAAACATGACCCAATTATATGCTGTCTACAAGAGACCCACCTCAAAACAAAAGACACACAGGATGAAAGTGAAGGGATGAAAAAAATTTTCCATGCAAATGGAAAAGGAAAAAAAGGCTGGAGTAGTAATACTCATATCCAACAAAATAGACTTTAAAATGAAGGCCACCAAAAGAGACAACAAAAGTCACTACATAATACTAAAGGGATCAACCCAACAAGAGGATATAACTCTGGTAAAGATTTATGCACCCAATCTACACTAATAAAAAAGAAACATGCAAATTGACCACCACTCCGCTATACCCACCAGCCAATCAGGAGCGAGTATGCAAATTAACCCAACAAAGATGGCGGCAGCCACAGAGCTGGAGCGAGCAGAGGCTTGGGTTGCCCCCGGTGGTGGAGGAAGCCAAGCTTCCTGCCCACCCTGGCTGGCCCTGGCCTCCACTCAAGGCTACAAAGTTTCAATTATAGAAGATAAATAAATCCCAGATACCTGCTTCCAGCCTGCCCTGGACTCTACTCAAGGAGGCGCTAAAAAAATAAAAGAAAAATAATAAAAGGAGGGACTGGGAGTTTGGGTTGCCGGGAGGTGTGGCCAGCCTGCAAACAGCCATCAGCCCCTCACCCAGGCTGGCCAGGCACCCCAGTGGGGACCCCCACTCTGAAGGGGATGTAGCCAGCCTGAAAACAGCCCTCAGCTTCTCAGCCAGGCTGGCCACACCCCCATGAGGTGAGGGTCCCTGCTGGGGGGGCTTGGCCAGCCTGCAAACAGCCATCAGTCCCTCACCCAGGCTGGCCAGGCACCCCAGTGGGGCCCCCCACCCTAAAGGGGCTGTGGCCAGCCTGCAAACAGCCCTCAGCCCCTCACCCAGGCTGGCCACAGCCCCATGGCCCAATCCCTGTAAATGGGCAGTTGAACATCCCTTGAGGGGTCCCAGATTGGAGAGGGTGCAGGCTGGGCTGAGGGACACCTCCCCCATGCATGAATTTCATGCACTGGGCCTCTAGTATAATATAATATGCACCTAAATATATATATATATATATACTAGGGGCCCAGTGCACGAATTCATGCACCTTGAAAGGAACTGTGGGCCATGAGTCTGCAGTGGGCACAGGGGTGGGTCTTGGCCCATCCTCCGTGCCCCTGCCTGGCCCCTCCTGCTGTGGCCCCAGTCCCCTGTCTGCTGGCAGCCCCACTCCTGTCACCACCACTCCCATGCGCTGACGGTGCTGGCCCCGCTTGCACCTGCTGATGGCGCAGCGTGATTGGGGCCTGTGCCAGCAGTGGGTGCAAGTGGCAGCTGCTGTCCCGATTGCCCCTTATGACCAGGGGGAGGTGGAGAAGCCCTCAGGGGCGATCGGGGCCGGCAGCTGCCGATGGCGCCAAGTGATTGGGGTGGTGCTGGGCACCGGCAGCAGGTGCAAATGGCAGCTCTGGCGCCAGCAGCAGGTGCAAGCAGGGCTGGTGTCAGCAGCAAGTGCGAGCTCCGAGTGGGACCGTGGCACGCGGGAGAAAGAATTTTCAGTAACCACCAGAGGCTCGCCCTGATGACAGTGACCAGTATCCCACCTTGGTCTGGCACCCCGCTCACCTGCTCCACCATCCCTCTGCAGCCTACACCCTCCATGTTCCATGCTCTTCCACTTGCTTCTGATGCCCACCATGGTCCACATGCGACCCCTGGTAGTCAGCTCACGTCATAGCGACCGGTTGTCCGGTTGTTTGGTTGTTCCACCGTTCAGTCTACTTGCATATTAGCCTTTCATTATACAGGATAAAAAAACAAAAACAAAACTTCTAGAGGACTTTAACAGAGAGATTGACAACAATACAATCATAGTAGAGGACTTTAACACCCCTCTGACTTCCCTGAACAGATCTTCCAGACAAAAACTTAACAAGGAAACAGAGACTCTAAAGGACACACTGGATCATATGGATTTAATAGGAATTTATAAAACATTTCATCCTAACACAGCAGAATATACATTCTTCTCAAATGCACATGGATCATTCACAAAAGTATGGAGTTTCCTCAAAAAATTAAAATTGGAACTCCCATTTGACCCAACAATCCCACTTCTAGGAATATATCCCAAGAAATAAGAAACACCATTCAGAAAGGATATATGCACCCCTATGTTCATAGCAGCACAATTTACCATAGCTAAGACTTGAAAACAGTCTAAGTGCCCATCAGCAGATGAGTGCACTAGAAAACTGTGGTACATCTACACAATGGAATACTATGCTGCTGTATAAAAGAAGGAACTCTCAACAGCATGGATGGACCTGGAGAGCATCATGCTAAGCAAAATAAGCCAGCTGGAGAAAGATAAATATCATGTGATCTCACTCATTTGTGGAATATCATGAACAACATAAATTGATGATGAAAAACAGAGCCAGAGGGGGGAAATATACTAGAATATAATAGAAGTAATCCTGTTATTTGCAGATTTTTAATGTTTCCTACAACTTTTGTGATACCATACTATGCTAGTACAGTTTTGGTAATATTATTATACTTAAAAAATCCTTTTACTCTTGAGATATTAATGTTTATTGCATGTAATATTATTATATGTAAGATAATTTTTCTTGAACAATTGGTGTTTATTGCATGTAACATTATTATATTTAAAATCATTTTTTTAAATAAAAAAACTGAAAAAAAGTCATAAGTATAAAAAAAAAGTCGATTGAAAGAAATACAAGTCTTCAAAATAATGTAATGTTAAAGCCAATTGAGTTAGTGGCTAAACCCAGATCTTGTGAGTGCCCTCCTCATTACATTGCAATGTTTCCTCAATTTCTGAAGTTTATTAGAGACATAATTACAGATATTTTTATATTTATCTGATTGTGTGACATTAAATATCCTCGAGTCTTAGAATTTATTCCATTAAGTATGAATTTGTTGCTCTGAAATCAATCCATAAGTCAATGCTGCTAGTTGACATATTTGTCCATGCTGGACATTTATTCTGGTTTCTAGAAGAAAAAAATCTGGTTGTAAAAGAATGTTATGTAAGAAAGTTGAATAACAGATGATAGAAAATCCCACTTGAGCTCTTCTTTTACTGCTTCCTGTCATTAAAATTAACTTTCAAGATATTTGGTTAAAGAACTGTGAGACTAAATATTTAGAAAAAAAGTAAACTTCAACTTCTTATAAGGATATTTATTTCTAACATATGAACTTGACATTCATTCCAAATAATATTTGGAATATTTAAAGGACTATGAATATTTAAGAAATAATTACGAAGCTATCACATGGATACTTTAAGACATTTGGAAGCAATCATATCAGACTAAACTTCATGGGCTTATCTGAATGAATAATCAGGAATATATATAGCAGATATATGACAATGTATAGAGACATTTGCGAGGCATTTGATAAGTTGTATTATGAGAGGTTAGTGGAAGAGATTGAAAATATGGACTAGAATAAAACGTTTGAAAAACAAAATAGAAACTGGCATGGATATGTGGAACAGACTGGCAGCTGTCAGAGGAGAGGAGGGAGTTTAAAAATTGGATGAAAGAAGGTGGGCTTGGTAAAGAACGTATATGCATGACACAAAGATACATACAACAGTGTGGTGAAGGCCAGTGGAAGGGGGGTCAGGGGCTGGGTGGAGATGGGAAAGGGGGAGGGAAATGGGGACACCTGTAATAGTGTTAACAATAAAGTTTAAAAAAAGAGTTGAACGATTTCATTCAAAAGTTGTGCATATAATAATCTAGTAGCTATCATTTATTGAGCACTTACTATGTGCTAGGCCTTGTACTAAACATAACTGCTGTCACTTAACAGTAAGCTGGAATAGATATATTTTACTTTTACAGATGAGAAAACTGCAGGTGAGAGAGTAGGTAAACTTTTCCAAGGTTTCTTAACAAGCAAAATAAGGTTCCAATATAAATATAAGTTGTTTGACTTCAAAACCATACTTTCTACCACTAGGTTAATATAATCTTAGTGGAAGAGTCTAGTGCTTAGCCTGGCTCTATTTAGTTAAGTTGAATTGAAATATGGAGGGCATGCTCCAATGATGTAATAGTATTATCATATAACTTTAAACCTATTGATATGAAATTATAAATCATCTATGTATATAATTGGTAGTTTTACTTAATTTATTTCATTAATAACATATTATGATCACTTATACTTTGAATGACAGAATCAGGATCTACCGGTAGAATATTGAAAATTTGTATTTTTTTGGTTAAAATGAACAAGATGAAATTTAACAAAGATAAATGCAAGAACTGGTCCTTGGGTTCAAGAAAGCAAAGTAAGAACACCTGAGGAGAGAAGCAATGTGTGTGAGCTAGCATGTGTTATACTGTGATTTATAGTAAGAAATAAATGTTTAATATTTGTTGAGTTTAGAGGTTCTAAAACCCTTGGAATTTCCTAGGTGATGAGAATGAGGAAGTTGTCTTTTGTTATGTTAATGAGACAACTTTTGGAAAGCTCCTGGGTAACCTAAGGATGGGGGCTGGTTGCCTGGAAAACCAAACCTATGACCTCCAGGGAAGCAGGCAGAGAGGGGCTGGAGGCTGAATCAATTGCTCATGGCCAATAATTCACTCAATAATGCCTATGTAATAGAGCCTCTTCAAACCCCAAAAGGACCTGGGGTTCAGAGAGTTTTCATGTTGGTGAACGTGTGAAGATGCAGGAAGAGTGCCCTGGCCGGTTTGGCTCAGTGGTTAGAGTGCCGGACCTTTGACCGAAGGGTCTCTGGTTTGATTCCTGGTCAAGGGCATGTGCTTCGGTTGCAGGTTCAATCCCTGGCTCCTGTCGAGACACAAGTGGGAGGCACCCAACCGATGTGTCTCTCTCACATTGATGTTTCTCTCTCTCCCTCCCCTTCCTTTCCACTCTCTCTAAAAATCAATGGGAAAAATATCCTCACTCCTCAGGTGAGGATTAAGAAAAAAAAAAATTTCTTTTAAAGATGCAGGACGAGTGGTGCACCCAGAGAAAACACTGACGCTCCTTGCCCCTTCCCACAAACCTTGTCCTATACATCTCTTCATCTGTATCCTTTATAATACCCTTTACAATAAGCTGGCAAATGTAGATAAATGTTTCTCTGAGGTTTGTGAGCTGCTCTAGCAAATTTATCAAACTTCAGGGAGGAGTCACGGGAATTTTCCATGTATGTAGCCAGTGGTCAGAAGCATGGAACCGGCACATGCAGCTGGCATCTGGTGTGGGGTAGCACAGTGAAACTGAGCCCTTCATCTGCGGGGTCAGATGCTATTTTCAGGTACACAGTGTCGGAATTGAATTGCTTGATGGTGTGGGATAAAAATCACACATGGGAGCGTATGTGAACAAGACTTTGAGGTTTTAGTTTATAGCAAGTTCCAAGAGAGGAAACACGTTGATTTAGTGCTCGGAGAACATTTGTGATCACAAGTTTATTAATAGAACAATAGAATAATGATGGGGACAGTGCCAGGCTGTTCTATATTTATCAGAACCCTTCTGGAATTTTATGTTCTAGGTGCCATATGCATATAGATAGATGTCCATATGAAGTTGCCAATCATGTTCTAAAGAAAAAAAGAAAAAGCATGTTTGGTGCAGGAGAGAGTAATAGCCCTATTACTATCTTTAAATATTAAAAGATTTTCCAAATGGAATGTGGCCAGAGGCTGGTACAAAAAGATTTTTTTTTTAACATAAAGGAGATGTTTATAATTGCACTATTTCTAGATGGCCTCTATTGCCTCTTTAGAAGATAGTGTTTAACCCTAGAGCAATTCAAGCAGAAATGAAACAAGCAAATGTTACAAATTTGGTAAACTAATATAAACTATCTCATCTCTGAGAAAACTCTAAATTGTGTGGTAAATCTATAACTTTAGGTAGAGAGGGTAGAAGGTGCCAATAATTCTGCAGGCAATGGTAGCCAGGGCAGACCTGCTTTTACTGGTATTTCTATACTGCTCAGCTCCCTTAACTTGCTGGTACAAAATATTTTGCATATTTTAAAATAGGGCTTTAGACATATTTGTCCAGAATAACTGTGGCTTGCTCTAATGAAAAGATCCTAGACTTCGTATAAATTAAATAGTGAAAACTAACTAGTTGATCTGCTAAAACATACTGAAAATTATGATGGTGTGTCATATCTCAGTCCCTCTATGGTCCCTTATTTTGATTGATTGATTGATTGATTGATTGATTAAAATGAAGCAATAACAGTAAACAGCATCTGCACAGGAACTTCTGGGAACCAGAGTTGCCCGTCCTTTTACTATTAGATAGTCACATAGCCCTAAGTGTACCCAGCTACTAACGTCAAATAAAGGAATGTCTTCATGGTATTTTGAGTAAGAGAACGGTGGCTCTGCAGTGTGGTTTGATCCTCCTGTTCAGGGAGCCCACATTACAACCATGCTTCATTACAGAGAAGTATCAAAAGGCGGTTTGTCTTGTGACTTTTTGACTTCTCCTCAGCCCCTTTCAGCCACAGTCATCTCTCTCCTTCCAGACTCTGGGGCTTGAATGCATAATTGCAGCCTGTTGTCTGTAGAGTAATTATAGCCTAATTTGACTTGTTGCACAGCAGGACGCCAAGGGGGCTGGCTGTCAGGCA
This sequence comes from Cnephaeus nilssonii, assembly GCF_951640355.1. Taxonomy (NCBI): domain Eukaryota; kingdom Metazoa; phylum Chordata; class Mammalia; order Chiroptera; family Vespertilionidae; genus Cnephaeus; species Cnephaeus nilssonii. The sequence goes on along the minus strand of NC_137079.1, from coordinate 57,675,332 downwards.
GGGTCAGAGGTCAGCCATTACCCCACAGACTGCAGGCACTGGCCTCATCAGGACTCTGGAAGGCTCTTCTTGGGTGTGGGACTGGTCTGCAGCTGTCTGTGTGTCTCCAGATGACTCTTTGGATGAAAACATGGACTGTTTCCAAGATGCAACATCCCAGCAGGCAGTTGGCTTCTTGTTTTCTTATCAAAGGCATGGCAACCATTCTGAAGTGAAAGGGGCCATTTTATTGTGTTTTCCATATACATTTCAAGTGGAATATGTATATAAGGCAGCATTAAAATATTAGATTTATTTTTCTTTATCAACTTGAGATTTTAAAATGATATTTAAAAAGAATGTTAAATCAGTGTACTACATTAGGATGAAAACTGCTGTGTGTTAAAGAGAATAACTAGAATGCAAATTAATAAATTGCACTCAGACTGAAAATCCTATAGATTCTGTAAATAAAGAATCATAAAATCACAAAATAAGAAAATAGAACATATACACTGAGTGGCCAGATTATTATGATCTCTGAACACATGCCTGGTGCATGAATTCGTGCATGGGTGGGGTCCGGCCAGCCTGGCCACGGGGAGGGGATATGGGCAGTTGGCCGGCCTGCCTTCTGGTCGAACTCCTGGTTGAGGGGACAATTTGCATATTAGCCTTTTATTATATAGGATATACACTGAGTGGCCAGATTATTATGCGTTCAGAGATCATAATAATCTGACCACTCAGTGTATAATATGCCAGTTAACCTAATCCTATATGTGAAAAGAATAATTCTTAAATGACATTCCTTATGTTTTTCTGGTCTACATTTGTCTCTGATCAAATACAAATTCAGATATATTTCTAGAGAGAGAACATTTTACTATTATTAAAATATTCTACAAATATTTAACATAATTGACCTTCAAATTTTAGGCAGACATATTGATCTAACTCATAGTAATTGCAATGCAATGCAAAAAAAAGACAATCTAATTGAGATAGTATTAAACTAAGTGACCATTTGAATGTTTTAGAGCCAGGAATAAAATACAAGATAACCCTGAGAAAATTGGTTAATCTAAAAAAATTTTTATTTAGCAAATGCCAAAATACAGCAGATGGGGATAGAAACGTTTAAACACAAATATAGTAGAAGGAAAATAACCCAAGAAATTTTGTTGTTAATGCACTAAATGAAGGTATGGATAAAATGCTTTTATGAAATATTGAAGTGTGATACTGTGATCTATCAAATGTGTTAAACACCAGGAAGCATTTCTATTGCTCTATTTTACAAAAAGAGAATATTTTGTTTCATTTTTATTGTTGTGTTTTATTGTATTACTAGAGGCCCAGAGCGTGATTGAAATCAGACGAGGAGGTGCCCTGCCTCCCACCGTGCGAGGAGGCACTCCGCGGGGGGCTGGGACCTGCACCTGACTCGCAGTGTCCCCCGGCCCCCCTGCCTGTGTTCCCTCCGGGGCTGCCTGAGCTGCCGCGCCATCTGGGCAGGACCCCCTGTCTCTGTCTCTGTCTCCACTCCAGGCCTCACCTGTGCGCGCAACCTCCTCCTGTCCGGTCGTGACCCATTACGGCGTCCTGGCCTAATTTGCATATTACCTCTTTGTATATATAGATTCTTGCTGGGGCACAATAGTGCATTTATTTAGTCACATTTTGGGGGCAGGATTTAAACTCTAGAATGCCAAGAAGAGGTCATCAGAGAAAAGTCATTTTAGGTTACGAGGCTGAGGTGAAAACATAGAAATCAGGATGTGGCATAATATCGAGTAAGCAATAGGAGGTGAGAACAGTAAGAAACAGGCAAGCTGAGTTATGTTGCCATGGCAGGGTCAGGGACAGAGGAAAAGAGAATCAGGCTGTCAAACCAGAGGTGTTGGCTCCAAGGGGTCACAGTGGGTGTGTGGGAAGCCCACACCTGGTTTTCTGCCTGCAACAGGAAGATTTGAGACACATAATTTCAGAGGTCTGGTAGCATAGCCTCCTTCACTTGATCCTTCTGGTTAATGCTGAGAGAACTACCACCATTTCTATCATAATAATAAAAGTCTCCCTGGAGGGCTTACTATGGGCCAGGACAGAGTATAGGGATTCATTTCTTCATTCCTTCCTTTGTTCTATAAATATGTTTTGAGCCCAAATGTGCCTCATATTGTGATAGTTACTAGGAAACAGTGGTGAGTGAAACAGCATGTTCTTGCTCACACAGCAAGGGTGAGACAGACATTAATTATTTAGTGTATACAACCACCTAAACAAGCACAAAAATATAAAAATGTGATGTACTAGTAACAATAAAGAGGGACACTAGAAGACCTAAGGGCCCTAACTTTGAGAAAGCACTCAAACGTGAAGGATGAGCAGGAGAGAGCTTGAGGAAGAGAGGAGCATGGGCACTCCAGACAGAGAACAGCTCTGGAAGGATCTGAGAGCCAGAGAGGGCTGGGATGTGGAGAGAGGCCACACAGGGCCTAGCAGAGTATCTTAAGAAGCAACAGGAAGCTGTGGAAGGTTTTTAAGAACCGATATAACATGATCTTTTTTTTTTTTTTCATGTATCCCTGGCTACAGTGTGAAGAATGGGCTGGAATGAGTGTACAAACTAGTTAAGAAACCAGTTGCTTGGACTGTCATGAGAAAGATAAGGAATAATCATTTAGTCAATGCTCACAGCCTAGTGGGATCCTCATTTTGCAGAGGGATAGAGAGGTTAATTCCCAAAGTCACACGCCAACAACATAAGAGATTAACTCTTTTATATTCAGTCTTCCTAGTCACATACTCATTGAAGCAAGATTTATACAATGTGGAACTGAAACAGAAACTTAGATTCTATGTAAATTAATTCAATGATTTATTCAAATAATATTGTTGAGTGGCTGTTCTAGGCACAGAGGATAAAATATTGAAAAAAGATAGATAAGACCCTCTTTCTATAAAGCTTACATTTTAGTGGATGAAACGATAGCAGATGAATAAACTAGCTAGCTAACTATCAGTGATAAATGATAGCAATAAAGCAGGGTCATGTGAGAGGCATTGACAGAATATCTGCGTTTGTTTGAAGGTTTCAAGAAAGGCCTCCTAAAACCAGAATGACAGGAAAAAGGCAGCTGGGCAGAAGACCTAGGGAAGAGCCTCTCAGGCAGCAGGGACTTCTGGGACAAAGGCCCTGAGTTAGGGACATGCATGTTTGAAGGACAGAAAAACCACACAGTGGCTGGAGGACCATGAACAAAGGAAGAGTGGTACCAGGTGCATTTGAAGAGATTATCAGGATCCAGGTTACCAAAGACCTTGTAGGTGTGGGGTTTAGATTTTAGTCCATCTGAATGAGAAGCTTAGGAAAGGATACGAAAGGAGACAAGGTGAAAAAGACAGGATATGACTTCAGTTTTAAATGTTTGATTTTTCTTTTTGTAATTTATATATTAAAAAAACTGGTCACCTTCTTAAAAGTGTTCATCAATTTGGATTTTTCCTAATTACATCTTAATTGTATCCTGTTATTTTTTTCTTTACTTCCTGTATATTTTATAAATTACGTTGTGGGATTGACTATTACTGAGTTAAGGAAGGCTGTGAGGTTTGGGATGTGTAGAGAATGAAGAGTGAAGAATTATATGCCTTATAAATATACAACTGTATATTTCAAGAAGCCAGAAACAAAATCAGAACTGTGTAGTATAGTCACAGTGTATACAGTTAACCTTTAAACAATGTGGGGATTAAGGATGCCAACCCACCATGTATTTGAAAATCCTCATGTAACGTTTGATTCCCCTGAAACTTTTCCCTCAGTATCCATGGGGGATTGGTTCCAGGACCCCTCGTAGATACCAAAATCTACAGATGCTCATGTCCCTTACATAAAATGATGTAGAACAATGCATAAAGTCAACCCCCTGCATTCCCAGCTACATAATGTGGATTGAAAATTCTGTTTTTGAATCTGTGGATAAAAAAAAAAAATCCAGCGATAGGGAGGGCGATTGTATATTTAATGAAAAATAACAATAAGTCACATAAAAGTGGACCCATGCTGTTCAATTGATCCCTAGGTAGAACCATGTTGAGAATTGAACAGAAAGACCAACCTATCTCAAGAGGCCTCTTTCCGTTCGCCAGCATAGCTATGCTTGCTTGGGGATACGTAGTACTAATAACAAAAGGCAGAGAACATGCACTTGTCACATGCATCTGAGACTCAGCCATCAGGAAGAATTTGTTTTTGTCCATAGCACTAGAAAACACTATAGCAAAAGGAGTTATAAACTCCGTCCCTGCTGGGGTAGGCAGAATTCTAACATGGCTCCCATGACTTTTGTGCTTGGTGTTACTCCTGTGATTATATTACATGGAAACAGATATTTTGAAGATGTAATTAAGGCTGTGAATCTGTTGACCTTAAACGAGGAAGACTCCTGAGTGGGCCTAACTTAATCACATGAGCCCTTTAAAAGTAGCGTTGACTCCTGGTGGCAGAAGTGGAAGTCCGAGAGATTCTAAGTGTGAGAAGGATCTGAGAAGGGATTGCTTGCTTGAAGATGGAGGGGTTCACATGGAAAGGAATACCAGCCACCAAGAAAATGGGAACCTGAGTCCAATAATCACAAGGGACTGAAATTTACCAACAATCTGAATGAACTTGAAAGTGTGTTCTACAGAGCCTTCAGATCACAGGGCAGCCTGGCTGATACCTTAAGTTTGGTGGTGTAAGTCTTTACGCAGAGATCCAGTTGAGCCCACCTGACCTTCTGACCTATATAACTGAGAGAGAGTGAATGGGTAGTGCGGTAAGTTACTAAATTTGTGGTAATTTATTACAGCATTAGAAAACTGATCTGCCTACAATATGCCAGGCACTGTAATAGGCTGCTCTGAGATGTGCAATGATAGCTCTGCATGACTCCTGCTTCAGAGGTTCAGTCACTCATCTATGGGGAGAGAAGGGGTGGGAATGGATTCTGTCTTGAGAGCTCAGCCAGCTCTTCTCTTTGGTGTACAAACAAGCAGCCACAGCCCCCATTCCTTCTTCTTCTCTTCTTCTGTACTGAAATAGCACACACGTGGGAGCAACAAGACTAACTGACATATAACATTTATAAACTTGTCTGTATTGGCATAGAAACATTCATTTAAGCTGGAATGTTATATGAGGAACAATAACATGTGCTCAATAATTATTTAAAAATAATATCCAAAATCTACAATAAGCACAAACAAGTACCCTAACATCCACGTAGGAAATTTGTGTTCTTTTCTCAATGTACAAAGATGAGCAGGCTGAGAAGACAAACCTGTCTGGGTCTTACTGACACTTAATTGACAGTGGCACACCGGATATGTGGCCATGCTCTCAAGAGCACTATTTTAAGTTAGTGAATATTAAGTCTTACAGTTTTAGAAGTGCCAATATAGGGCTTTAGACATAATTTGATAAGAAATATAGGCACATAATAATTGGAGAAATGTTTATTCAGTGATTGTACCAAAACAAGCAAACTTGGCAATGCATGTTCATGGGAGCAACTCCTGGGAGGTGAGCTGTCTTATAACCATGGTATACGCCTTACTGTAAGGAATTCAGAGAAAACACAATGGAGGTCCAACAGGTTAGGGGCTGAGGATATAGAAGAAGTGGACTGAATTAACAGACATTTAAGAGGTGTCAATTGGTCTTAGTGACTTTAGAAAGAAGGAGTCGGGGGGTCAATGTATTTTTGTACTTTATAACCCCACAAATGACTGAATTAACAGACATTTAAGAGGTGTCAATTGGTCTTAGTGACTTTAGAAAGAAGGAGTCGGGGGGGGGGGGGTCAATGTATTTTTGTACTTTATAACCCCACAACTTTTAAGACGGAGTGAGTTTCTACTAAACTCTTGAGACCCTTTTTATTTTTATGCTCACCCCTCATCTGATCCCAAACTGAGGATTTTAATCCTATCTCTGACCTACCTGTAAATCAAAAAGTCATCAAAGCCTCTTGTTGCAGTCCCACATCTAATCTTCCCCTTCAATCCAGGAGCCAGGGGGAACAGTCCAAGTTTGTATTTCAAATAATTTTGTTTGTTGTAGTATATGACTGTTCTCCATTCTTGTTATGTACTGGGAGCTTTAAAGTTACTCATAATTTGAGATGGTGGATCTGAAGGCATCCTGACAGATGAAGGTTTTGTGCAAATTTTTTTCCTGCTCCTTTCAGACTCACGCTGTGTGCTTCAATACTCCATGTAACAGCAACTCCATTTTAATGCAGACAGCTATGAAAAGATAAAACTATCAGTCATTGTCAAATACTTTCTAAATGGAGACAGAGGAGGGTTTCAGTTCTCTGTGTAACAAGGACAGAGGAGAGAGGTCAGCGATATATCATGTGGTATAGGATTTCCCCTTAAGGGATCTTCTGCTAAGACTTGCTCATAGTGTGGAAATTTCTCTCTGGTCAGGGACTCTTAAGATTGCTCCTCAACTTAAGGCTGCAAATATTCAAGTCTGTGCTCTGTATAGTTTTTGAGAAAGAAAGAATGGGTTTCAAGAGGAATTGGGGAGAGATTTTTTTTTTGCCATTTATGAAGGCTAGGAACTAATATTGATGGCTGTTTAACTTATGAAAAATTAATTAGATAACATAAATTATGTATGTGGGAAAAAGAAAATCTATCAATGGATGGTTTGACGATTCAGAGAGGCCTTAAGTTTATAACAAAAGATATTTTGTGCAGCAGGTCACGTTTGGGGTGGGCACTTGTTCTTCCTTTGTGCCTGAAAATGGTGAATACAGAATTGTTCTCAGGCCTTTCCCTGGGAGTGAGAGAGCTGGTCACTTCAATAGAGTTCATCACTTTGTGCTTGTCAGCTGTTTGGAAGCATAGAAGGCAACTGACAAGATTTAATAGGGAAGCCAGAGAACTGAAAGGTCGCTAGAAGAACTAGAATGTCTGAATACTGAACCCATCTGCCTAGCAACATGGCAGGATCTCATAAAGAGCCATTCTCCCAGATTGCTTGAGAAACGAATAAACATAGTGACTCTGGAAGTCAAAACCTTACATGAAATTTAAAAATATTTGATGCCAAAAGAAGTTTAGATTTATATTTTAAAATCTCTTGTAGCGTAATAAAAACATATTTACTTACATAGCATCAGTGTGGGTTTTAAAGGAATATTTAATACTTTTTTCTTATTAAGTTTATTTTCCATACCAAGAAATATAGACAGTTGTAACACCCACAGAGAATTACAAATTAGAGCAAATGTATTAGAAATGTTTACTCTCACCTTGAAAGATACATGATAAATATGATTATTAATTAATATGTCTGTTTAAAAGTGTCATAAATCTATTTTGGATCAATGTGGAGGTATAATAACTAAATATAAATAAATGTTGAATAAATAAATAATTTATTCTAGTTTAAATTGTATAATGAAATGAAAAATGACAAACTATAATTCAGGAAATAGTAGCTATTCTGAGTTAATGATATATTTATATTTGGTTTGAATCTTTGTAAGTGTGATTGGAATCTTTAGTATAAATTAAATTATATTCTTTAATTATTGTATCACAGAGGATTAAGCATTGAGTGAAAAAATTATATTTCTGGCACTATCTGTTATTTTCTACAGCTGTTTTTTTTAAGCCTTTTTCTCACTCCTTCTTGAAAAAAATATATTGTTTTCTTTATTTAAAGAAAATAGCTTCATTAATACTATGTAATAGTGTCTACTGAAATTAAAAGAAATTATGATTTGTTCTGGAATAGAGAGACTTCTAAAAGGAAAGTACAAATATACCTAAAGGACAGTCTAAAGAAGAGAATACTTTCCCCCACACTTTCAGCAATCCCAGCTGCGTTTGGCATCTCTCACTCTGAGGAGGATTGTCCAAGGGCTGCACTGTGGTATGGGATGTACTGCAGGATGCAACTGACTTCCATGCTGATATTACCCTAAAGATTTTATCTTATACTTATGGGTTTGCAGAATAAAAAATATGGACAAAAATAGTAACTGCAGCTTTTAAAATTAATTCTAAGATCCTTTATTCACAGGTACCCAAATATTAACTGAAAATGGAGTGGCTGAAATGGGTCTCATTGTATTCTAGGCATTTGCAGTGTCAGATCTACAGAGACAGGTGCACCTAGAGACAAATGACCAGACTCCAATAAAACAGAAGCTTAATTATGTTCACTTGCATTTTCAAATTATTCCCAACAAATTACCTTGTGTAGGTGACACATCCATCAAGGCAAAACTCTAATTTCATATTCACAGTAATGTGCTCCTGTAAACTGCTCTAATATGGCTTTAACTAAGTTTTCCTCGTGACCTCACTGAGCTGAAATATTGCAGGCTGTGTTTTGCAGTGCCTCCAGTTAATTTCTGACCTTGGTTCTGCCTGGGCACAATGAGGCAAGTGAAGGGTGGAGATCAGATTTAATTTTGAATTTCCTGACTGTTGCTGGTTTGTATCTCAACTTGAACATTACTTAAACATGTTATTTTTGGTCAATGACTTTTTATTCAGCACAGTGGGCAAATGTAATTAAGTGGGCTAAGTTTTCTTCTCAGCTGTCCTCTGAGTTCTTGTATGGGAACTTAGAGTCTCAACAGGAAACACCTGTATGGTTGTTGTATACCAAGTCTTCCCAGAGAATGAATATGTAACATTGTTCTGGCACCTCTCAAGTTCTTCCCCAAATAGAAATGCCCAGCTGTATTTGAAGGCTGGATTTTTAATTATTAGTGAAAATCCAACCTCTTGACTTAGAAGTGAACTTTGTTATATGGTCGATTAGGCTTTGCTATATCAAGAATCAGCCACATCACTCATAGATTTTTATCATCCAATGGAAAAAAAGTTTACTCAATCAACCTTTATTGAATGCCTACTCTGTGTCGGAATTGTGGCGTTATACCAAGAGAAAGCAGATGTAGGTTCTACCCTTAAGAGAGATTAATGGAATCCAATCAATTCCTTTTTGGAAACAACCAGAAGATATTTGGATAGGCTATTTGCTTTGTGAAAAATAAGTTGAAAGCATTCTGTTAAACCCATTTGACCTTCTGTGTTTGGCAATGTATGAATTAGACATAAAAAATTTCAATAAACATCTAGAAATGAAGGATAAACAGTAAAATTAGATTTTAAATTTCATAGCTGAGCTCCTGATGAAGTTGGAGAAATCCCCAGAGACAAAAAACGAAGATGGTTTTGAAAATAAAAGTGGTAACTCAAATTGAACACGAGGCTGCAGTTGACCTAGTAAAACTCACTGACTTCACTCACAGGTTTAGGTTTAATAACTCAACGGGCACAGGAAACAAGGCCTTGAGCCTGAGCAAGATGAAACATTGGATTTGATATCCCAGAATAAAGCTGAAGGTCTTGAAGAGTTGCATCCTTAGTGAAAGGCTGGATCAAGAAGCTCATCTGCTGCAGCAGGGAAATGACAGGGATATTTATTTACCAGGGTCAGCCTCAGTTCAGGAGAGGGGAAAAAGTTTACCCCAAAACCCTGCAATCACAGATTGTCCTTATTTGCATGTAGAATTTGCATTTTCTACAGCAAAGATATCTAGATAACACCAAGCTAAAACATTAATTGTTTAGGGCTTGATAGTGCCCATAGAGTATAACAGAAGCAAACACAACTCCAGTCAAGAGTGATGCATGTTCAGCCTAGTCCTCATATTTTAACCCCAGAGATAAGGCATCAAGTTTTAATAAAATATTAGTATTTGTATCTAATATATACAAAGAACAGTTAAAACTCACCTATAAGAAAATAATTAATGCAATTAAAAAATGGACAAAAGACCTGAACTGACACTTCACCAAACAAAATATATAGTCCTGGCCAGTGTTGCTATATGGTTAGAGCATCAGTCTATGCACCAAAGGGTCATAGTTTCAATTCCCAGTCAAGGGCACATACCTGGGTTACAGGTTCGATACCTGGCCCTGGTCCAGGCACATGTGGGAGGCAACCAATCAATGTGTCTCTCTCACATTGATCTCTCTCTTATGCTCCCTCTCTCCCACCTTTCTGCTCTCTTTAAAAATCAATGGAAAAAATATCCTCCGGTGGGGATTAACAACAACTGTATGTCAAATAAGCTATGAAGAGATGTTTGATATCATCATCATTAGGGAAATGCAAATTAAAACAACAATGAGATGCCACTACACACCTATTACATTGGTGAAAATCCAAACGCTTCAGTTTCAAAGGTTGATGAAGATGTGGAGCAACCCAAACTCTCATTCTTTGTTGGTGGAAATTCAAAATGGTACAGCCACTTTGGAAGACAGTTTGACAGTTTCTTATAAAACTAAACATAGTCTTGCCATGTGATCCAGCAATTGTACTTCTAGGTATTTACCTAATAAGTTGAAAACTTAATGTGTACAAAAAAATGTGCACATGGATTTTCATTGCAGCTTTATTCACAATTGCCAAAAGTTGTAAGCAACTAAGATGGGTAAGCAAACTGTGATACATTCATACAATGAGGATTATTCAGCAATAAAAAGAAATTAGTTATCAAGCCATAAAAAGACATGGAAAACCTTAAAAATATGCTGTAAGTGAAAGAAGGGAGTCTGAAAAGGCTACTTACCATATGATTCCAACTATAGGACATTCTGGAAAAGACAAAAGTATAGAGACAGTAAAAAGATTAGTCATTGTCCGAGGTTCAAGGGGAAGAGAGAAAGGGAGAGATGAATAGGTGGAGCACAGAGGATTTCTGAAGCAGTAAAACTATTTTGTATGATACTGTAATGGTAGATACATGACATTATACATTTATCAAAATCCATAGAACTGCATAACACAAAGAGTGAATGAACCCTAATGTAAACTAGGGTTCATGAGCTTTAGTAAGTAATGATTCAACATTGTTTTAATAAATTATAACAAATGCACCTCACTAATGTATAACGTTAATAACGGGGGAAACTGTTGGGGTGGTGGTGAGGGGAGGAAGTAAATGGGAACTATCTGTACTTGCTGCTCCTTTTTTTCTGCGTCTAAAACTTTTCAAAAAATAAAAAGAACACATAAAAAAGAAGCTACCATAAAGCAAAGTCATTGGACTAGGTAAAAGGAAATTGGCACTTCAGCAACATAAAACAATTTATTGGATATAAAATATAAAATTAGAGCATTTAAAATGTTTAAAAAGCAAATATTAAATTGATCAAGAAATTAGGACAGATGAAGGAAGGTAAAAACTCAGCAATATTTGAAAATTAGTTAATAGATATTCCAGAAAAAAATTTATAATTGAAATTAAAAACTTATTGAGAAAGTAAGCCTTCACTTTCAGCCAAGATATAATACAGGAAGTATATTTACCCTCCCACCTAAACCAACTAAGAAATGAACAAAATGTAGGAAATAATGGTTTTTAAGGTCTTAGATATCAGATATCAAGGGATAGTGATAGCTGTGAGATAAGAAACAAATTGGTTTGTCTTATAATTTCCTGAGGTTACTGTCGTGGGAGAGTTTTCAAGCCATAGTGCAGGAAGGGGAAACTCAGAAAAAACCCAACAGGCTCTCTCAGTTGAGCAGATAGAACTGATAGCCTAACTTAGAAGATCAAGGTAAAGAGACATTGTAGGATGGATTACCTAAAAAGAGAGAGCTGCTCAGCCACAGAACGCTGAGATCTGAGGATGATTCCCTTTGAGTATTCAGCAGAGTTCTGGTCAGCCTATGCATGCTACTGGAGGTTGGCACTGTTAAACCATCCAGAAGAATTTGAAGTAATAGCATTCAATGAAGCAAAATTCAAAGTGCCTCGAATCAAATCAAAATTTATCAGGCAAGCAAAGAAGCAGGGAAATTTCATTCACAATGAGGAGATTAATCAAATAGTAGAAAACAACCCAGAAGTTACACAGTTGTTAGAATCAGTAGACGAGAATTTTAAAACAATGATTATAACTGTATTCTATATGTTCAAAAAGTTAGAGACATAAAAAGGACCTAAATCAAACTTTTAGAGATGAAACTTAAATTGCATTAAATAAAAAATACATTGGATGGGATTGATCGTGATAAGACATTGTAAAAGAAAATATGAGTAAACTTTCAGACATAGCAATATAAACTACCCAAAATAAAGTCCAGAAAGAAGAGAGAATTAAAAAAAAAAGACAAAAAATAATGAGCTACATAACAACTTGAAGTGAATATACAAACAATTGGAGTCCTTTAAGAAGTAGATAGAGCTGGACACAGAACAAATCTTTAAAGAAATAAAGGCCAAAACTTTTTCAAACTTGATGATAATTATAAACTCACAGATCCAAATAGTTCAATGAACCCCAGACATAGGAAATATAAAGAAAACTATATCAATGCACATCATAATAAAGTTGCTCAAAATCTGTCATAAGGAAAAATCTTAAAAGTAGACAGAGAAAAATCACATTACATGTTGGGGAGCAAAGATAAACATGTGAGCAGATTGTATACAGAAACAATGCAAGTGAGAAGACAGTGGAGCAATGTTTAAAGTACTGAACTAAAAACAAAACAAAACCTGTCAGTCTAGAATTCTATACCAAACAAAAATATCTTTTAATAATGAAGATGAAGAAAAGACTTTTTAGCCTGGTCCATGTGGCTCAATGGTTGAGCATCGACCCATGAACCAAGAGGTCTCCAGTTCGATTCCTGATCAGGGCACATGCCCAGGTTGTGGGCTTGATCCCCAGTGAGGCACTTGCAGGAGGCAGCTGATTGATGTTTCTCTGTTATCAATGTTTCTATATAGCTATCCCTCTCCCTTCCTCTCTAAGAAAAAAATCAATAAAACATATTCATAAGAAAACATATTAATTTTTAGATATAAGAAGCTGAGATAACTCATTGCTAACAGTATCACTATAAGACATATTAAAAAGAGTCCTTAAGGCAAAAAGAAAATGATACCATAATAATCTGCAGAGCATGAAGAGCACCAGAAGATGGTAACTGCCTAGTTAAACCTATAACTTATTTTTCTCATTATTTAAATTTCTTTTAAAAGATAACTGGCAGATCAAACAAAGATAATAATGTAGTGTGGGCTTTACATCATATGTAAAAAGCACAAAGGTCAGTAGGGGAAAAACCTACTATACTAGTATATGTTTATTCTACTATATGTTCAGTGGCGTAATATTACTTTTAAACTATGAGACTTAAAACTGTATATATGTATACATTCTTTGTTGGTGTTATATATATATACACACACACACATACTAGAGGCTCGGTGCACAAAATTCGTGCATGGGGTGGGGGTGTCCCTCAGCCCAGTCTGCACCCTCTCCAATCTGGGACATCTTTCTCACAATCCAGGACTGCTGGCTCCCAACTGCTCACCTGTCTGCCTTCCTGATTGCTCCTAACCACTCCCCTGCCAGCCTGATTGCCCCTAACTGCCCTCCTCTGCAGGCCTGGTCCCTCCCAACTGCCCTCCCCTGCTGGCCATCTTGTGGTGGCCATCTTGTGCCCACATGGGGGCAGCCATCTTGTGTGTTGGAGTGATGGCCAATTTGCATATTACTCTTTTATTAGATAATATACTACTAACCCTAAAGAAACCACTGATATAACAAAACCAACCAAGAGAAGATAAAATTAAATCATTAAAAATATTCCAATATTCCCAGAAGAGGTAGAAAAGGAAACCAAAGGACTTATATGCATGCATATAAGCCTAACCAATGGACACAGACACCAGGGGGATGAGGGCATGAGTGAGGGGGTGGGAGGGGCAATGGGGCAATAAGGACACATATGTAATACCTTAATCAATAAAGAAAAAAATAAAATAGTTGGCTTAAAAATAAAAAATAAGGGATTTAAAACTTAAAATAAAAAAGAAAGAAAAGGGAACAAATGACAGAATGGGACAAATAGAAAACACCTAGCAGAATTAAATATTTGAACCTAAGCAATCCATAATTGCAACATAAATATAGAGATACATCATGTTCATGAATTAGAAACAGAATATTGTTAAGATGTTTATACTCTCTAAACTGATATATAGATTGAATACAATTCACATAGAATTCCTAACAGGGTATTTTGTAGAAACTGATAAAATGATTTGAAATATGGAAATGCAAAGGATTTAGAATAGCTTAAATAACTTTGAAAAAGAAGAACAAAGTTGGAGGACTAATACTACCTTCTTTCAAGACTTACTATAAGTCTACACAAATCAGAATAGTATTGTACCAAAATAGAAAAATAGATTAATAACATAATATGAAGTCCAAAAATAGAACCATACATATACAAAAATGGATTTTGACAAAGTTACAAAGACAATTCAGTGAAGAAAGGATAGTCTTTTCAACATACACCATATATAAAACTTAAGTCAAAATGAATAATAAACTAAATATAAAGCATAACATTATAAAACTACTAGAAGAAAACTTAAGAGGTAACTTTTGTGACCCTGGGTTAAACAAATTTCTTAGCTGTAACACCTTAAAGCACAATCCATAAAAGAACAAATTGATAAATTGCACTTAATCAAAATTAAAAACTTCTAATCTTTGAAAAGACAAGTCATAAAATGGGAAAAAACATTTGCAAATCATATGTCTGATGATGTACGTGTACAAAGACTGTAAAAAGAACTCATTAAAATTGAATTTTAAAAGAACAAAGTACCAATTTTTAAAGAATTGGCAAAATATTTGAGTAGTCACTTCACCAAAGAAGATATACAGATGATAGATAAACACATGTAAAGGTAGATGCTCAACATTAATCATTAAGTAAATTGAACTGAAAACCACAATGACATACCATTATACACCTATAAGATTGGCTAAAATTTAAAAAGACTGATCTGCCCTGGTCAGTGTGGGTCAATTGGTTGAGAGTCATCTCATGCACTGAGAAGTCTTTAGTTGGATTCTCCGTCAGGGCACATATCTGGGTTTCAGGCTCGATCCCCAGTACAGGGTATGCAGGAGGCAGCCAATTGATGTTTTTCTCTCATTGATATTTCTCTTTGTCTCTCTCTTCCTCTTTCTCTAAAAATCAATAAAACATATTTCAAAAAAAGACTGACCTATCAAGTATTTGCAAGGATGCAAAGGAACTAGAGTACAACCATGTTGGAAAACATTTTAGCAGTCTCTTAAATTTATTTGTTTATTTATTGATTTTCAGAGAGAAAGAGGAAGTGAGAAAGAAGGAGAGAAAGGTAGATAGATAGATGATAGATAGAGAAATATTGATTTGTTGTGCCACTTATTTATGCATTCATTGGTTGCCCTGACTGGAGATACAACCAGAAACCTTGCCATATGGGAGGATGCTCTAACCGACTGAGCTACCTGGCCAGAGTATGTCAAGGTAAACATGTACTAGTAAGTACTAGGGGCCCAGTGCATGAATTTGTGCACCTTGAAAGGAGCTGTGGGCCGAGAGGCTGCAGTAGGCACAGGGGCGGGTCTCAGCCCATCCTCCAAGTCCCTGCCTGGTCCCTCCCTCTGCGGTCCCCACATGCTGACTTTGATGCTGATGGCATGGAGCCATTGGGGCCTATATGCGAGTGGGGTTGGCGCAGTCAGTGAGTGCAAGCGGCGGCTTCTGCCCCAATTGCCCCTCAGGAGAGGGGGAGGTGGAGAAGCCCTCAGGGGCGATCAGACAGCTGCCGCTCGCACCTGCTGATGGTGCCCAGTGATTGGGACCGGTGCCAGGCACCAGCAGTGGGTGCCAGTGGCAGCCCCGGCACCGGCAGCAGGTGCAAGCACCCAGGCAGGACCATGGTGCGTGGGAGCAAAGAATTTTCAATAACTACCAGAGGCTCTCCCCAATGACAGCGACCGGCGCCCTGCCTTGGTCTGGCACCCCTGCTCATCTGCTCCACCATCCCACATAGGCCAATGCCTGCCATGTTCAGCACACGACCCCTGGTGGTCAGCGCATGTCATAGCAATGGGTTGTTCGGTTGTTCTATCATTCGGTCTATTTGCATATTAGCCTTTTATTATATAGGATTGAAGTCACTAAGAATGATGGTAATCATATAAGATAGTGACAGTGATCTGCTAAAACAAAAAAAACACACACAAAATAAAACTTTTAAGGGATGACAGGAAGAATTGAGGGATTTGTAAATATGTTTAACAAAAGCACAGTGACAAATCTTCTAATAAGATGACAAGAACTTCAAAAATGAGGCTTTTTTTAAAAAGGAAGAGCAAGCATCTGAAAGTGGCAATGAGGAGCAACAAGTACATATAATCGTCTCTAGAACCACAGACAAGAAGATTGTGGGAGAGCAAAGGTCCACTTGAGAGGTCAGTGAGGGGAGAGAATCTTAAGGAAGAGCCAGGTTTCCCTCAGAGCAGGAAGGTGACAGGCAAAGTTTGGAAGAAAGGCTGAACACGTAGAGAATTTTGATGATGACAGACTGCGAGTTTCAAGAAATGTTGACAAAATCATTTCGGAAGAAACCTTGTTTATCTGAGGACTACGAATAGATTTTATTTTGTAAACTGTGTACAAAGGCAGATGTTTATGTGTGACCGGTACTCATGGGTTGCCTTCCCATTAAAAAAAAAAAAAGACATTTTCTAAAACACTTACTTAAAATATTAAAAGATAAGGGGATTCTGTCCACACCAAAGCAACTATATGTTTATTATTTGTATTTTGATTGTTCAGAGAGGACTTTGAATAGAGTCCTTGATACCTATTGTTAAATGTAAGGCTATGACATTGAAATGTATTTGTGAAATTCAAGCATTTTCTTTGATTCAAGGTAGCTATATTTTAAATCCTCACTTGAAAATATATTCTATTAATTCTAGAGAGAGAGAGGAAGGGAGACAGTAAGAAGGAGAGAGAAAAACCAGTTGCCTCCAGTACATACCCCGACTGGGAATGGAACCCGCAACCCAGGTATGTGCCCTGATCAGGAATTGAACCTGCAATCTTTTTGGTGTATGGTATGATGCTCCAACCAACTGAGCCACACAGATAGGGCCAAGGGAGCTATTTTAATCAATGCTTAAAATGTTAATAAAATAAATGAGTAGCCTTGCCTTAAAAAAAAAAGGACATTTTCTTTACTGTCAACATCATCATTTATAAATATGAAAGATTTCTCTCTTTGTTTTTTTCTCCCAGTGTAATGTCTGTATGTACATGTGTATAGCTAACGTTTTTAACCTGGCTAAAATTAACTCAATTTAAGACTGATATATAAGTCATTGGATAGAGAATGGAGGTGTCAACATAAGCACAATATAATCACCCTATCTCAGATAAGGAATAGGCATTAACCAGAACTTGTATGAACACTCATTTCCAGTTTCCTATTTGCCCTATGCTACCAATATAGCATCTCTACTAGTATACTGATTATTTCTCAATACACAGAATAGAATATGTTTGTTATGATTGACTGGAAGGTACAATTTCCTTTTAGTGAACTGCAAATCCCCATTGCCTCATTTTACACAATTCAATGTGCACTGCAGGTGCAGAGGAAGTTTGAGGAGTAGTGTTAGGATGAGGTCCATTCTGCCAGGAATCCGCTTCCTCTACTTTTCCTGAGATTTAAGGAAGGCAAAGGGAGCTGCTGGCACCAGGAGCCCACCACTCACACAGCAGGAAGAAGGGAAAGTTAATTGTTCTCTAACTGTAGCCATGGCTGGGCAAACTCACTTTCTTCCCACATACCTGCATTTATAGTGGGATGCTTTCCTATGGTTTTGGATATCTATGATGATCAAGAATCTCACTATTTCATCTTACATATGGTTAATAAATTTTGAAAATTCCCACATTACATAACTTAAATACCAGAGCTTATTCCACCATTGGACTCTTTATTAGTCAGCATTTGTATAACTATAGGATTTAAAAATTCCAGGCATCATATACCCAAAATTTTAATGTGACTAAGTCAAGTCAATATATTGAAAACTTTAGGGAATTATTATTTCAAATACATATATATATATATATATATATATATATATATATATATATATATACCCTTTCATAAAACTTTAAAAATGACCAGCAAAACAGTTAAAATTGACTTCATTTTCTACATAAATTCTTTCAAAGTGTACATTTTTAAAGACAGTTGCTGAATTTTAATATTCTGAAGAGAAGGGGGAAATCAATTCTATCTTAAAAACTTGCTCTGATTTTTACACTTTCAGAATATGTTTGGAGACTACAAGTTGATGCTATATGCAGAACAGTAAATCAATCTTGTTCTTTAAAGTCTAAGTAGCTGCTAAACTTAATAGTAAAAAATAGTTTCTGTGGCTGTACAACTATTTAACTGCAATTATTCTGTCATTCAGTCAATTTATCTTAATTTTATGACTCTCATAAAAACTATAGCAATGTAGAATGTTTACCAATTTTTATTTGAGCAATAGTAATTGTTTTAAACATGCCTGTTGCACAAATAATTTCTCAAGTTTTGTAAAATAAATGTGTTGTTATTGTTTCATCATTTCTATTACCATAGGTATCACAATGGTTAGTGAAATTCAAAATATCTTTAAAATTGTTCAGAGTTCTAATAGCACCTTGTCAGAAAAACTTCCCTTTAGAAAAAAAGAAACCACTCATTTGAAGCTTAAACTCATTCAACAAACAATAATCAGGGGTGTAGTATATGCCTGGCACTCTATCAGGCAATAAGAATGTGGATAGGAGAATGCAGAAATCTCAAGGGCCAGACGATCACCCTCTGGTGGTAGTGATGACAGTGAAGGGGAAGTGAGAAGTCAACAGTTGACATTAAGTTAATTAAATGTAATAACTGAGATATGTACAAAGATTTATGGGAACCCAGAGAAGAGAGAGAGAGAGATCCCTATTCAGAGAAAGCTCCTCAATGAGAAGGGGTATGATAAGTTGAACTACATTTTTAATGTTAGTTTTGCCATTTAGAAAAGTCAGAGTGGGGAGAAGGTAGTCAAAATGAAGGGAATGGTATGTACAAAGGTAGTATGGAGTGATGAGATAAGAATAGCAGTTCATTATAGCTGGAATATGTGGTTAATGGAGGAACAATGGAAGATGAGGCTCTAAAGGAAGATATCAATCAATCATGAGGGGTCCTTCATTCTATGGGGTTGTTCTGCATCTCTTGGTGATGGAGAGACACTAAAGATTTTTTTAAAGCAAGAAATGGGCAGGATCAAATTCATATTTTAGAAGACCATTTTGGCAATCATCATCATCAACTTATCTAGTGAGCGATTTATTTAAATACATTATCAAATCATAATGTGAATGAAATACTATTATCCACATCCTACCTAATAAAAGAGTAATATGCAAATTAGCCATCACTCCGCTACACCCACAAGCCATGCCCACAAGCCAATCAGAGCGAGTATGCAAATAAACCCCACCAAAATGGCTACGGCCACAGAGAACAGGAGGGAGGCTTGGGTTTCCCAGGCAATGGAGGAAGCCAAGCTTTCCACCTTCCCTTGCCAGCCTAGGCCTCCACTCAAGGCTACAAAGTTTCAATGATAGAAGGTAAACAAATCCAAACAGAAATAGCAGCAGCCACGTAGCTGGAAAGAGCGGGAGGCTAGGGTTGCCCCCGGCAATGGAGGAAGCAAAGCTCTCTGCACACCCTGGCCGGCCTAGGCATCTGCTCCAGGCTATAAAGTTTTAATTATAGAAGGTGAATAAATTCCAACAGAAATGGCCACCGGCCACAGAGCGAGCAGGAGGCTTGGCTCCGCTCCAGGCTACAAAGTTTCAATTGTAGAAGGTAAATAAATTCCAGATACCAGGGCCTCCGCTTGGATCACCAGAGAGCGTGGCTGGCCTGCAAACCACCACAGGCCCCTCGCTCAGGCCACCCCACGCCCCAAGGGAACCCTCACCCTGATCTGGGACACCCTTCAGGGCAAACCAGCTGGCCCCCACCCGTGCACCAGGCCTCTATCCTATCTAATAAAAGAGTAATATGCAGATTGACCAGCACTCCAACACACAAGATAGCTGCCCCCATGTGGTCAAAGATCCTGCCCCTATGTGGACGCAAGATGGCCACCACAAGATGGCCAGCAGGGGAGGGCAATTAGGGGTGACCAGGCCAACAGAGGAGGGAAGTTGGGGGCAAACAGGCTGGTAGGGGAATAGTTAGACATCAATCAGGCTGGCATTGGAGTGGTTAGGGGGTGATCAGGCTGGCAGGCAGAAGCGTTTAGGGGCAATCAGGAAGGCAGGCAGGCGAGCAGTTGGGAGCCAGCAGTCCTAGATTGTGAGAGGGATGTCCGACTGCCCGTTTAGGTCCGATCCCACTGGGATCGGACCTAAACGGGCAGTCGGACATCCCTTGAGGGTTCCCAGATTGGAAAGGGTGCAGGCTGGGCTGAGGGACACCCCCCCGCCCCCTGTGCACGAATTTCGTGCACCGGGCCTCTAGTTTTACAAATAAATGAGTTAAGGAATTTGTCCAAAAGTACTCATGGATTAAGTGGCAAAGCAGAGATTCAAACCAGGGTGGTTTGAATCTGTTAAGCTCTCTCATTCTTAACCACTACATTTCACTGCCTCTGAAAATATTATAGTGTAGTATGAGGGACCAGGGAATGGGTTAAAGAGACTAGTGAAATAGAATATGTGAAGAAGTAGTTGGTGAGGAACAAATATATTCAAGAATTATTTTGCCTGCCTGTGTTGCTAAGTGGTTGAGCACTGACCCAGGAACCAAGAGGTCCACCAGTTGGATTTCTGGTCAGCACACATGCCTGGGTTGTGGGTTGATCCCCAATAGGGGGACATGCAGGAGGCAACCGATCCATGTTTCTCTCTCATCGATGTTTCTATCTTTAGCCCCTCTCCCTTCTTCTCTTTCTAAAAATAAATAAAAACATATTTAGAAAAAAAATTATTTGAAAGTGGAGTCTCCCAATACTTGGTTTTGAATTGTATCCATCCAATTTTTCCAGCATTTGAAATGTCTGGAAAATATGTTAAGAAATACATTTTTTATTAAAAAGTACTATTTTTTGTTGTGTTATTACTTGTATACAAGTCTTTTTGCTCATTTGCTGGGGCTACACTTAACTCAGACATTTTACTGGTTGGTTAACTTAAGTCTTATTGTATAATCGGTGCAGATTACTAAAGCCAGCTGTATTATTCTAAATTTATGACCTTGTCTCACATGCAGCAAAAAATGGATAAATCTATTACTAACATTTTTAAAAATATAATATTTATACTATTTTTGTTGTTATTCAGCTTTTATCTTTCTTGTATTTCTATATGCTCCTTTTGGCAAAAAAATACTTGGTAGCTTTAATGGTTTGGCTATCCTAAATCAAGAATTTTGTTCAACATTTTCTTGTTATCATTAGGAAAAAAAAACATAGTTTGTTGTTAAGAAAATTACATTTGGATTATAGAAGAACTTTTTTTTATAGTCGATAAATATAATTGCAAATTTAGATCTAAAACATTAAATGTGTACCCAAGAGTGTTCTAATAGCTGGTGATCTGGTTTTATTTTGATCATTCATGATAGAATGCCCTAAATAATTATGTTTGGCTCATCAATAGATTCGCATCTAACTCAGTGTAAAGTCAATGTTCTTACAAAGGTCTATCAAGCTTTACCTGATTGACCTAGCCATTCCAGCTCATTGGGTAGATGCCCATTATCTACCCAATCTCATCTTTTACCCTGCCTCCCTTAACTCATTCTTCTTGACCCCAATGACTTCCTTGTTTTTTTCTCAAACATGCCAAACACCCAGGACCTTTGCACTTACTTGCTAACCTCACTATCTGGGATGCTCTTTCTTCAGATATCCACATGGCTGGCTCCTTCATGTCCTTGAAGCCTTTGCTTAAAATACCCCTTGATCAGCAAGGAATCCTAAACCACTCTATATATAGTACTTTACTTAATTCTATTTCTTTCCTTGTTTTATATTCCTTTATTACACTTATCATTAACTCAATTTCCAGCCCTTCTCAGGAGGGGAGGGGAGGGACTAAAAGTTCCAAGCTCCATAACTTGGTCTTTATGGTGACAAATTCTACCTAGGAGCCCATCAAGAATCATCTCATTAGAACAAAAGACATTCTTATTACCAAGAAAATTCCAAGGGACTTAGGAGCTCAAAGAGCAAATGTTAGAACAAAAGACGCTCTAACTATTCTTATCACTTAGAAAATTACATGAGTTTTAGGAGCTCTGTTCCAGAAACTGGGGGAAAAGAACATGTGTACATTTTATTATTCCATAGATGTAATTTCCCATACTTAAAACATAATATTCAATGACTTTGAATAATAATAATCTATTAATACATGAACAACAGGAATATTTTTTCTCCTAAATGCATTGTTCTTCTAAATTTATTTAAAGTGACTTAGTATTCCTTTATAATTTCTGTATCCTGGCAACATGGAAGGAACATTTAGTGTTATGAATAATCTATGAAGGAATAATTGCAAATATTCAAGGTTAAGTCAGTAATGCCTACACTTGATTTTGCTTAGTTTTTAATATACCATTCACCATGTTGAAAGCAAAATGATGCATGTTTGAAAAATAAAAACCAAATTAAGTATGTACTAGCTAATAAAACAAAGATATTGTATGCTATCATCAAGAAATTTTTAATATTGTCACTACATATTTTAGTTTATTAATCATTGAATATTTTTCCTTTAAAGCTAATGGAAGAATTCCATAGAACTAAATTGCCAAATTAATGGAATGGAAATGAGAGAAGGAGTTAAGGTTTTACCTATTTCTAACTGGGCAAGTGGCCATTTCATTAACCAGACTGAAATTCAGAATAAAAATTTAAGAAATGATTGCTGGAAAGGATAGCAAAGATGGAACAATGTTTTGGTGTTGAGATACTGTTTTGTATTCAATTACATTTGTGTAGTAAGAGATAATCAGAATTTTATATCCAAACTAGTGGCCTGGTGCATGAAATTCATGCACTAAGGGGGGAGGGTTCCCTCAGCCCAGCCTGCACCCTCTTCAATTGAGGACCCCTTGGGGGATGTCCAACTGCTGGTTTTGGCCCAACAGGGATTGGGCATAAACCGGCAGTTGGGTATCCCTCTCGCAATCTGGGACTGCTGGCTCCTAACAACTCACCTGCCTGCCTGCCTGATCGCCCCTAACTGCTTCTGCCTGTCTGCCTGATTGCACCTAATCCCTCTGTCTGCCTGCCTCATTGCCCCTAACTGCCTCTGCCTGCCAGACTGATCTCACCCTCAACTACCCTTCCCTGCCAGCCTGATCTCACCCTCAACTGCCTTCCTCTGCTGGCCAATTTGGTTCTGATTGGTCAGTTTCTATGCCAGTCAGCGTCAAAAGCTCCACCTCCTAGGCAGCCATTGGCTTCTCACAGTTGACCCATATTTGGTTCTGATTGGTCAGTTTCTATGCCAGTCAGCGTCTCTAGGCCTATCTACAAACGGGGCCTGATCAGAAAGACAGGGCTGATCAGCAGCCCGGGTGGAGTCCTGGAGAGAAATGGAGGCGCAGCTGCTGGCCAGACCGGGAGAGAAAGAGATAGGCAAGTGCTGGTCAAAAGCTGCCAGAGGCAATGGATCAGTCCCTGCTTCTCTCTTCAGGCCTCTCTTTGGCCCTGATTTGCAGCCCCTTCAGCAGTCAGTCCTGGAGCACCGCGCCTGCAGCGGAAGCAGTCAGAACTGGGTTGCCATGGCAACCCAGCACTGACTTCCGGTCTGGTCAGCTTTGGTCATAAAGGTGTTACACCCTGGCTCTTTATTATAGAGATACTAGAGGCCTGGTGCATGGATTTGTGCACCGGTGGGGTTCCTCAGCCAGGCCTGCACCCTCTCACAATCCGGGACCCCTTGGGGGATGTTGGACTGCCAGTGTTGGCCGGATCCCTACAGGCCAGGCCGAGGGATCCACTGGTGCACAGATGCACCAGGTCTCTAGTATGCATATAAGATCTTTGGTTAATCTCTTCCCGCCCTCCCCTCTTCCCCCTTCCCTCTGAGATTCATCAGTCTGCTCCATGTTTTCATGCCTGTGCATTGAGCATCTGCCCCTTGGTGATCAGTGTGCATCATAGCTACTGGTCGAATGGTCAAACGGTTGCTTAGGCTTTAATATATATAGACTAGAAGTATGTTCTGAAAATAACAATTTTTGAACTGTAAGAATATGTACAGTCATTAAAAAATGTGTTTAAGGGAGGTTGTTTAGGGAGGATGTATATATAAAGATAAGAATATGGAGAAAAAAAAGAATATGGAGAATATTATTCTGCAAATGCTTAACCCACTGATTTCCTTTTATTCCTTTATTGCAATAATCTATTTATCTTTACTATACCTGCACTTGTATTCTACTCTTTGCTAGAAGTTTTTAAAAAATTCATTTTTTTCTCAATCAGTGATGGTAGATGTTTTCATTTTATTAATTTATCTAAACAATCAACTTTTAGTTTTAGTTAAGATCTCAATCACTTTTATTTTTTGCTTTCTATCTCATTGATGTCTACTCTTTATAATTTTATTCCTTCTTCTTCCTTTAGGTTTATCCTGTTGTTCTTTTTCTAGCTTATTGAACTGAATACTATGGAAAGAGAAAATTATAAGTCCCCTTTCAGTTAATGTAGGAAGTATAAACTCTATGTTCTTTGGTTCAGTTTTTTATTTTGTTAAATTCTATTTGGCTATTAAATTATGGTTAAAGCCAAAAACTAAAAGCCTCTAGCAGTTGTCAGTGAAATGCTTTGGCTAAATAAGTGATTGTTGAAAATAGTGCAGTGTGTATTGGTTAGTTATTGCCATAAAAATGCTGCATAACAGCTACCGCCAAAACTCAGAGACTTAAAACAACTGTCATCTATTTTCATAGATGACCTATGGCCTCAGCTGAGTGGCTCTGTTGGTCTCAGCTGGGCTTGCTCTTGTTTCTAGGGTTCAGCTACACATTAGCTGATCTAGGCTGTATGTGGCTGGGTAGTTGAATTCTGCTCAACCAGGCATATTCTTCTCATGGCAATGGCAAATGTTCAAGAGAGCTAGACCAAGAATGCAAGCACTTTTCAAGTCATTGGTTATATGATACCCAATAATAGTTCATTACAAGTCGTATGACTGAACCCAAAGGCTAGGGGTAGGAATATATACTTCTTTTTTGTCAGACTGCAAAATCTCTTGTCACAGGGCAAGGATACAGGGAGAGGTAGAGAACTGTAGTCTTTACTGCAATAGATCTAACATAATATATATACATTTATATTATAACAAACTATATTTTTTGGTTTTGATTCTTAAACATTTCTATTACTATATTATTTATTTACAATATTTTTACTTCACTATTTTTCATTTTTTGTTCTCTTTGTTTTTATTTTATATATTTTTTCTTTTAGTGCAGTGGACTCTTGTCTTCTATCTCTTTGAGGATCCTTAACATATATACATTGATTTTTATAGTACTCCAGTAAATTTATATTTTATTAGATTGAATTCATTACATGGCTATTTTTCCTAAATTAGTTTTCCTCATGAATTTTGGAATATTGGTTTCCAGGTGTATCTGGACTGGAGGTCTGTCATGTTTTGTAGCCTATCTTAGAGTCTCTGTCCCACAGTGATACTATAAATAGTTCAAATCTAATTGCCAACCTTGTGGATAATATAGTCTCTGCCCTGATTCTAAGTTCTATTTACTTCTTATCCCCCTAGTGTTGCAGTATTATAAAAATGTTAACCATTGGTTCACATATACAATGAGTACCCCTGTCCTGAGCTCCCATTCTTGGCAGGGAGTGCTCCCCTGCAGCCCCTAGTTTTAGACTGTGAATTCTGGCTTAGTCATATCTCATATGTGGACTTTTTAGTTTTCATTACCCTCTAGAATCACACCTGCCAGCAGTCTATACCTATTTCCAGTTCTGAAACAAATAAACACCACCTATTGCTTTGTATTTCTTTTCCATTTCTAATAAAGAAGATGCATATCTTGTCTTTGAGAGTGTTTTTGAATTTCCAATTTCTTTTATTTTGCTAAAATTCATATGGAGATGGGTATGAATTTAAAATCTATTGACTTAACACTGTTCATTTTTGTGATAAGGTGGAAATGGCAGCTATAGTTAATTAAAGTATTTTATATTCTGAATAACATACTTCTTATATAGGCAAGTGGATCAGGGCTCTTGGACAGGCAATGAAGTAGTTTGGTGCATTTCCTTTACATAATAAAAATAGAACAGCTAAGTTATTTTCTGAAAAACATTGTTTATTGTATACACCTGGTTCAAACCAAATATTTGTTTACTAAGTTTAATGACATTCTCTTTTGTTTTGCTTATTAGAAACCTGGACTTTATATTTCATTGTCTCCCAAAGACCTGACGTGCTCAATATACCATTCAGTGAGCAGGACCAAAATGTGCTTTGTATAGACTCTGAAACCATGTTAATGATCTTTCATTCAATAGCTTTCTCTTCTTTTTTTTTAGTCTTCCTTCAAATGTTCATGTGACCGATAGCTTATCCATGTGCATTGTACATGACAAATGAACTTGTCAGAAAAGGAATTATATATGTCAGGGAACCAGAGATAACTTAACCTCAAGACCCATTTCTCATGCTCCACCCCTGGATAATGTGCAGAGTGTTATTTTCCTAGGAAGAAAAAAGTTTTCATTATTGCCACAAAATCATTATTATAGTAAGTTGGTCCCAGAATTATAGATATTTGAAGGTTTACTTTGCTTTTTGCTAGGAGGGCCACAATTGCAATAAATGCAACGTGTGAGGTTGTCATTATGCTTCTAATATGAGAATAATATATTTGAGGAGATGTTTAGAATGGGAAACTAAGGAACCTGGTTTGAATTGCTCTCCAAAGGGGTATGAAAGGTGACGTGGTTAGTAAATTCTTATTATACTAGGCAGAAGCAAACATCTTTCACCTAGAGAAACTTCATAGATACTATTTTAAAAATGTTTTCTGTTTCTTTAAACAAAAATTCAAATTGTTAAATAGCTTTCATTATTGTACAGAATTTCTAGCAACAAAACCAAGGGAAAAGATTAAATTAGGAGACCATTCAATGAGCCTAAACTTTAAATTCAAAGAAGACGAAAAGAGGAGGAGGAAGAAGAGAAGGAAGAAGAGGGGGGAAAGAGAACATCCAGAAATCGCCCATAGCTCTCCACATGTAATGTTAGGGGGAGAGTTGTCAGTCTAAGAGACAAAAATCAGTAAAAGGGAGTCTGGGTTTCAGGTCTCCTAAACACAGTGCTGCTCCACAATTTCGGAAATGGAGGCTCTAAGCTCTTTTTGTATCACACTTTTCTAACAATACATAAAAGTATTCACTGTATATATCAAAGATTGTGAGGAGAGAAGCAGTGGGAGATTACAGGCAGACCATTCCTCACTTTCTTTCCCTGTCTAATGATGGGAGTAGTTATAAACACAATTGAGCCTAAAACAGTCTACGTGCTTTGTGTCCTATAAGCGTTCCTTCAACCTCACAAAATGAGGGATAAGAAAATGCAAAACTGTGTATTGAACATTCCAGAGTCATTTTATGAGATAAGACAAGAGAAAAGTCTCCAATGTGGGGCATCTGAAATATGGTCTTGGGAAGATGAAAACAGAATACGTCGAGTCACAGTCTGTGAGTCACCACTGGTGCCAAATGAACAGACACAGGGCATCTTGGTCCCAAGTGACTATAATAAATGTGCTGGCCTGAGTAAGTCCATTTTATGAGTATTCATATACACAAACCATAACCAAAACCAAAAATATGGGAGGAAAAATGTCTAAAAGACTCTTTTGGGGTAGAAGGAGAATTATATTGTTTAAATTGGGACTAAATGAAAATCAAAGAGTTCTCCTGCTTAAATGTGAAAGATTCAAATTAAATTTGGTAACTTAAAAATAAAGATTTTTATATTAGACATGAGATAACTCTTGGTTAAAAAATGAAGTAACCTTCTAATAAATGTAGATTTTTAAAATAGTTATCAGTATGCATGAAATTTCTATTTGTCCTAAATGGATGATTACTTGGAAGGCAGCTACAAAAAGTATCCATGAAAAGCTCATAGATGCCTGCCATTCAAAAATAAATTTGAAAATAAAAGTGAAAAAGTATTAAGATTTAGACTCTGAATTAGAAAGTTGGTGGCTTTAAAATAGCTAGGATGCTGGGTATGGCAGAGCACAGTACTAATTTTTTTTTTAATAAGTATTGTTCACTATATATAATTTACCATGTTTAATTAATTGTTCAACTTCCCTTTTTGAAGGCCTGCTATGCCCAGGGAACTGTGTATGAGGAAATACAGCATTATGATCAAAAGCACAGGCTATGCGGTTGGACCATGGCTGTGTTATCTTTAGCAAGTTACTTAACCACTCTCTGCTTCATTTCCTCATCTGTAAAATAAAGTTAATAGTACTTACTTAAAGGAGTTGTTGTAAATAGTCAAAGTTTTAATATACATAAAATATGCTTAAAGGGCCTGGCACATATATAAGCCCTAAATAAACAAGAAACACACTATAATTGCATTTGACCTTCAGATATGGTGTTTTAGTTTTTATAAATATTTCATGTGTGCTATTAATTGAAATATTCTTGGGAAATATCCATTATTAACTTTATTTTTCAAAAGTAGAACTAAGCAAAAGAGGTGTGTTAGGCCACTCAGCCAATAAAAGGCAAATATGGAAGCAGAGTTCAGGTTACATAGCTCCTTCCCAGGATGCAACCCACTATGCTCCATGGTCCCTTGACAATTAAGTTTTAATTAAGTCTGGAAAAATCATACACACACACTCACACACACACACACACACACACACACAATGATAGATAACTTAGGATATACAAGGAAAATAATCTCACTGAGACTGTACTTCAGAGAAGAGAAGTTATTATTTAATCACCTGAAGCCTGGTACATGAAATTCATGCACTTGGGGAGGGGTCCCTCAGCCCAGATTGCAAGAGGGCACAGGCCAGGGCGAGGGACCCCACCACTGCATGAGAGACACAGGAGGTTGGCCAGCAGGGGAGGAACTACGGGGGGCTCCAGGCGTGTTTGGCCCATCTCACTTAGTCCTGATTGGCCAGATCCAAGCAGCAAGCTAACCTACCAGTCAGAGTATTTGCCCCCTGGTGATCAGTGCACGTCCTAGCAAGCTGTTGAGCTGCCTTAGTATATCATTAGCATATTACGCTTTGATTGGTTGAATGGACGACTGGACACTTAGCATATTAGGCTTTTATTATATAGACTAATCAAAGAGGTGAACAGGGCACAAGGAGGAGGCAATCAATCAGAAAAAGTCACCCAGCTTGTTTCATCTGGTTTCTCAGGATAGTGATCATAGTGTAACTCAGTGGCCAAGAAAGAAACTCAGCTCCCCAGTCTGTGCTAAAGGAATCCTGCAGGTTGTCGGGGACATTGCTGTGTGGCAAGCAGAGCCACAGACCCTGATACCTTCCCTGAGGGAAGGCAAGGTGGGGGTCTATCCATAATTAAATCAACTGTTCTCAGAAACATATCAAGGAATCCACAAACAGAAACAAATCAAGAATACCACAAGAGGTGACGCCAGAGGGCTGGCAGTGTGAGAGGTTCCCCTGGTCTCTCTTCTGGGAATTATAACAACTTAAACAGCTATAATTCAACAAAGTGTTCCCTGCTCAACACACAAACATGTCTGAGAGATCCACATATTGAAACATCTGAAGGTGGGCCAGTGTGCATGCTGGGGAGATGGAAGGGAGAACTTCAGAGATGGGTGACATAGTTGCAGCCTGAAGCTCACTGTGGTCTTAAAAAGGGGAAGAATCAAGTTGTCATCTGCACTTTTTGAGCTCAGAGGAGCAAAGTGATACAGTGAGCTCTCCTGAGGGAGTGATCAGGGGAGCAGAGATACAGAGGTGAGGCAGTGGAGGTCTGGCTGTCACCATTATTAGGAGGAGACAAAGTCATAAAGTTACCAGCCAACCTCTCCCAGCTCACCCTGCTCCCACCCACTGGGGCTTCCCTACAAAACATTTAATAGAGTACTGTTAGGTATATATACCTATTTGTACTTAATATCACATCATATATTAGCTTACCGTCCTCATTCTCCACCAACATTTTGGTGTCTGAGAAGAGGGTTTATTAAACATCCCTGATAATAAGAATCATTTGGGACTCAATTAATCAGAGCTATGATGATTATTTCTGCCCTAGTTAAGAGTTCCCAGTTGTTAAAGGATATCTCGGGAGCACACTGTTTTCATCAATATAAGTATTACCATACCAAGCTATTAGCTCATCATGGATAATAGGCTCAGAGCTGTCAGAGTTCTTAAATATCTTTTAGTTAAGTCCCCAGAGTGGCTGTTATTTGCACAAAAGTAGAGGAGTTGGTGTGAGAAGTAGGACAAGAATTCAATTCTCCTGCCTCCCAGTTCAGTGTAGTTCCTGTTGTACTGTTACTACATATCATTCCTTCTGCTGCACAATCAGAATTGTAGGAATCCCTTTTCACGTCCCGTGTGGTTCAGGGTTCCAGTTCAGAGTTCGAGTTCTAGAGAAGGGCCGCACACAAATGAAAGGAGACTTGAAGAAATTCAATTTGGCGAAATGGGGGGCCAGGCGGTAGTCCAACTCTAGTGGGAGAACTACTCACTGCTCTGGCCAAGCCATCCCTTTTATTGAGGCTTTGGGGAAAACATCTTAGCCAGGATAAACAGAAATTTACATGGGAAAAACAAAGGTGGAGGCTGCTTCAGCTAACAATGTCTCAACTAAAGGGTGAGTGGTTAGAGCAATTAAGGTTGTTGACCACCTTCCTGGCTTCCTGTCAACATCTCTTTTTCAGTGAAACTGATTTGTTTCCGGCACAGAATGATGTGCAATCAAACTTAAAACGCAGAAGAATTCAGAGATAGCAGGCATGGGATTCCTTCCAGTTGTTGACTAAACTTGCAGTAGCTTAATTTTTAAACTCAATTTCACTATTTCTATTGCCACTGTTTAATTACCACGGTCCTAGTCTACCTGGGTCCAATATTCAGATTTACAAAATAAATGGAGGCAAGTGGGTGAGACATCTTGTGTACAGAAGCTCAAAGTTTAAATAATAAATTGGACATTTCTGAGGCTTAAATTTCAGAAATGATTTACACAGTATTCTGTCACATCATGATTATGAGATCACATTGTGGATCCACATCCACTTGTGCTCATCAGAGGATCATACTTCTTGAGCACTCAATCTTGTGGTTTAATTAATATTACTGTATGCCCATGACTCCTCTTTCCATAAGTCTCTTTCCACTCTCCTTTACAGGAACCCCACAGTGTCTGTTAGCCCTTCTCACACTATATTTTTAATCCCTTTGGCTTTATTGCTCCCATCCTAGTAGCAATTGATCCTGTTCTAATCTTACCAATTTTAAAAATAAAAATAAAACCTCCTTCAAATCCACCTTTCCATCCAGCTCTCATCCCTATTCTTCTTTTTACAGTCAAACCTGTTGAAAGCGTTGTCTATGCTTCTTATCTCCATTTTCTCCAACCCTACTCATTCTCACTCTCAAACCTACTCCAGCCTGGCTTTTACCATCACTGCAGCACTAAAAGCACTTCTTGAGAGGTCATTAATGACATGTATGTCACTAAACCTAGCACCATTTTTTTCATCTTCCTCTTATTTGGTCCTGCAGAAGTACTGAGACAGTTCAGCACACCTTTGTTACTGATACACACCTTTGCCTTTGGTAACCTTACATTCTTTGGGTTTTTCTCCTCATTCTCACTATGCAGGTTCATTTTTGCCTCCTGGCCTTAAGTAGTTGATATTTCTCAAAGTTTTATCCTAGATTTTTTTCTTATTCTGTATCCCCATAGGTTCAACAATCACCTATAACTGATGCTTTTTATTTTCCCTGTTGACTCTCACTGTTCTCTGAACTCCAAATCCAAAGAACAAACTGTCTCCTTGCCATCTCCACTTGTTTATGAGCATCCTCTGACTCACATTTCCAAAACCAAGCTCATTATTTCTTCTGCACATCTGGCTTTCCCCCATTATTTTTTAATTTTATTTCAGGGAACAACTCAGCCATCTATTCAATTGCACAAGTCAGATAGTTGGGAATTATCTTTGACATCTTCCAGTCCTTGTTCTCCATATTGAACCAATTGCCAAGTCTTCCAATCTTTTTTCAAATTATTTCTTATGACCTATTTATCTTTATCTGTATGATGATTGTGCTGTTCTAGCTTCTGTTACCTCTCACATAGCCTACTTTAATAGGCTCCATACTAGCCCCTTACATGTGTTCTTGCACTCCTCTAATATTCTGACTTCATTGTGGACAAAATGATTTTGAAAATGCTAATCTGTTCATTTATTCTTCTATTCTAATGCCTTCCTTTTGTATTAAGATAATATGCCAAATTCTGAATATGGACCACAAGGCCTGGTATGATATAATGTCTGTCTATCTCATCAATCATACCTAGAGCCACACAACCCTCTATTTCCTCTACATCAGCCACATCAGCTTCTTCTTTTCAATTGTTTGAATATACTTCTTCCTGTTTTATTGATTTTGTGTACACTATTCTCTCTTCCAGGAATAATCGCTCCACCAGTAATGAGCTAACTCCCACTTACTAGTGTGTGTGTGTGTGTGTGTGTGTGTGTGTGTGTGTGTATATATATATATATATATATATATATATATATATATATATATAGTTAATTATTTATGTATCACTTCTACATTTCCTGATTCTCCAAAATAGTGGTGTTTCTCCTTGTAAGATGCTCTCTTGGCATCATCATAGCACTTATTACAGCTGCAATTAGTTAGTTGTTTAATATTTAAACCCCCATTCAAAAATATGTGTTTAATAAATGACTCCAAAGTCTGTATCTCTAGTTTTGTATCTCCTCTAGAGGTTCTGAGTTTTCTTTTTCTTCTTTCTAAATATATCCTCTGAATGTTTTCTTATATGTTCAGTTTCAGCTAACAGTCTCATAATCTACATCACCCAAATCAGAAATATGGGAGTCATCCTAGAATTCTCTTTCCTCCTCTTCTCCATATCTAACCAATCTCCAAGTCCTGCTGGCTTCGCTTATAACACATTTATTTAATCTATGTTATTCACTATCCTTACAACCATCTTTAAGTCTGCTTGTCTCATCCTTTCATTCTTTTGTGTGTTTTTTCAATTCTGGAGGGCTTGTTCATTTGTTTTCCAATACCTATTTGGTAAAACGTTGACAGCATTTGTTTCTGTTGTAGGCGGTGAGAACGTGAAAACAGCACCAGGTGTTAGACTGGTGAGGTCAGACAGGACTTGGGTTCAGCAACCTCAGTATTTGAATTCTATTTAGGAAAGAATACAGTGCTAAGACTCAAACTATAAGAGAGCATTTATTTATTTAATCACAGAGGTGGAAGAAGTAATTTGTAGAAGAAATGGAGTTAGGAAATAAGTTATAGAGGTAAAGGAAGAACCCTTGGAGCTTGGGAGTGAGGAAGGTAAAAGTGATTGACCTGCCTGGGGTGGGGGCGGGGGGGAAGGGAAGGGCTGGGGAGGGAGTGGGAAAAGGAAAAGGTGAGGGCATACTCCCAGGAGGGAGAGTGTACTGGGTTCTCTGTCCTAAGGGTTTTAAGGGTGGAGATTTTAGGGGAGGTTCCAGGGGAAATTCTCAATAGAATATTCAGCAGCTTTCCAAGTGTGTCCTTTCAAGGTCCAGGCATCCACTGATTGATTGGTCCATGCTAGGGCAGGGGGTCAGTATTCAATGCAGCTGGTACTGACATCAGCCTTGGTATAGCTTGTTGGGTTTTGCTGTTTTTCTGGGCTTAGAGCTGAAATACAACTGAGGCCTAGATGTTATCTCTAGGAAGGAAAGGTCAGGGGGTCCAAACCCCATGACCACAGATATGCTAGGGAAGGAAAGGTCACCCTGGAGGTGAGGTCCCCCCATAGTTTTCCTTTGCTAGGCACTCAGGTGACCTTCTGTACCTGGCCCATTGTCCTTGCTCTGCTCATGTCAGTCTAACTGCCTACTATGTTTTCAGATCCTAATCAGAGGATTTTTCCTCAATGGAAAATTTTGATGCTTCTTTGAAAAAACTTGTTTCAAGATAAAGTCTTCTTTAAATGCCAGAAAACCAAGACTTTTCTTTAAAACATAAATGATTCTAGAATTACATACTATCCAGACATGAATTTATAGTTTGTTTCTACTATTTATAGTGGTTTCCTGTACATTATTTCATTGAAAAATGATTAAACATAAACAATGACAACATTCTGTGAGAGACTGAATATACAGGACAATGGCCAGACCATACATAGGATAGGGCTCTGACCCACAGCCTCTTCAACCAGCCCAGGCAGCTAACCACAACCTCTGCAGCAAGACCCAGTCAGGACTTGCACAATAACTGCCAGCTTCCCTAATTTTTGTCACTGCTTCCAACGCAGGATCCATCAGAAAAGGCCATATATGCTCCCCAAACTAATCATGTAGTGTATACCCTGCTTCTAGTTAGCCCACCTCCTACTTCCCCATTCCAAAAACTTGCATTCAAAATGTATTTGAAGCCCTCCTTATTTTTCCACCATGAAACTTTTCCACCCCGCTGCCTGCCTACCTTTGAGTCTTTGCCAAACACAAGTGAGGGTGTCTGACTCCCTTGCAAGCACTAAATAAATAGCCTTGGCATGTTGTGTTTGGGTGGTCTTCATTTATTTCTACACCTGAATGACACAATAGTCTTAAATCTGCTTTATCTTGTTTCGGTTACAAAAACTTTTTGTAGTTTTAATAAGAAGAGAGAAGGTTCTATCCAAAACAATATTTTTACATTTAGAAATGGCCAATTTGGCTGAGGTCAGAGGGGCTGATACCCTGAATGTCTGGCCACTTCCTAGGAGATTTGGGAGGCCCAGCGTCCCTTGTGTAAATTTCCTCTGCCCCAGCCTTCCCTAATGAACTGAAGGGAACACCCATTCTCAGATAAGGCAAATAAATAGTCCATTGTTTGCTCTAAATTCAAGAGTATCTTGAGAGCTTTTATAGGTACTCTTATCTCCTTAATATTTCTGAGATGGCTCCTAAGAGTGGGAAATATAAACAATAGGCATTTTGCTTCCAAAAGGGCTTGAGGAGAAGAAGTTGGGAGCAGGGCAAGCTTTTATAGGGAGCTATGATGTGTCAAGGCTTAAGTAGAAGCCAGACTGCTTTTAATGACCGTGGGAATTTTCCCATACTGCTAGCCTTAGTACTACTCAGTATTGCTCTTTTGGCATAAGTGAATTGAAAGGGAAGAATCAATTTCTGAATGGAAGCTAGTAGATAATTTACTAAGGGAATCCAAGATCTGAAGGATGTGACAGATGGCAAGTCTTCTCAGCGTAATTGCTATGCAGATATTGATTATATCAGGAACATTTGAAAATTTTGCAAGGCTTCCCACCTCCTGATAAGGTCAAAAAGTATCAGGGAAGTTGATATTGTATGTTTCCTCAGGAAATCAGGGTGAATAGAGTGGAAAAGCCAGGCTCAGAGGCTGGTGCCAACTAATGGATCTTTGCTATAGCACATTATTTCCTCTTTACTTACTAATTGGACATACATTTTGTAATATTTTTTTGAACTTATAGGGAGTGGTTCTCTTTAAACTCTAATTATACTGTGTTTTTGTTAGTTCTGTTGTCTTAAAATTTGGTCTTAATACTAGGCTTTCTTTGTTACTACATATATTTTTTAATGCTTGTCCAATCATTTGAGTTGGGTAAATAACTTTCTTAGACTATCAGCTACCATACATGCCTCTGTACATACTGAGAACAGATTCTGAAAAAGTTCAAATATATTGATGAGGAAATATGATTTTAACATTGGACCAAAATCTTTCAGAGTGTTAAATCTATCCTAAGAGCTTTAATTAAATTCAAGATAAGGTCAGTTAGGGCCTGCTGTGGGTAACATACTCTGAGATGAAGGCCTATAGTGATGGTCACCTAATATGTCACAAATAATCACAAAGCTGTACAGAATGTTAAATAATGTCACAGTGGTACCAACTGCTATGAGAGTCCAAGGTATAAAGATATTACTTCTGGTGTGATAGCCTGAGAGAGAGAAGGTTTCAAAATAATTGATACTTAATTTGAAACTTAAGGCATTGGTATATTCTAAAAGACAGCAGTGGGAGTAAGGATTTTGATGTTGGGAAGTACAGCAATGGGGAAGGAAACTGTAAATCAGTAAAAAACAGTTTGAGCCAAAGCAGAGAGATGGAATGGGCTTGAGCAAGTTCAGAAAAGAAACAGTTGTCAGCTCTCTAGGACCCATGGATGTGGAAAGGAGACTGTAAGTCCAAGGATGTAGGTTGGGTTCAAATTTTATTTGGAAAAATCTTGAGGATTTAATATGACACTAGAGGCATGGAGGAAAGTCATTGAAGATTTTTGTGCAGAGAACTAACACAATCAAATTTGCATCTTAGAAATATCTTTATGTGTTTTAGGAAAATTATTCTATATCCAGAAAAGACTCATGATAAACGTGCATGGTAGATCTTAATAGATGTGCCATGATTTCCCAGTGGGGATAATGAGGCAATCATGGAAAAACACAAAAGCGGTAAATCAACATAAATGCAAAGGAGTTTCAGGCCATGGAGGTACACTAATTCTACTTATTTTTTTTTTTAGGGCATATTACAAGATCATTTATAGTTTTCCATAAGTGTGCTTTTAAAAAATAGAGGGATTTGACACTAATCCCTGGATTACTGTATAAGTGGTTTTAAGAGAAAACAACTTGAAACACAACTTCTTGCTTTTGCAACTTGGTCATTTTTCTGAAGCATTTCTGAGTCTAGACCCTGTGAAGATGGATTTTTGGTGCTCAGATTTGCCATTTCTCATGCCTTTTTATATGCTCCAGAAATTGAGAAATGGGAAGAAGTTTTCTATTACTCAGGTAAAATGAAGAGAAAAATTAGACTACTAATCGATTCTAGTTGAGTAATTTTTAAATCAAGGGCAGGGAAATGTTTGATGTTAGAATTGTGGTAATATTAAAGGCAAAATCAATAAAATGTAGTTCATATCAATACTGACAATGTCAGTCACCAAATACTAAGTTTCTGATTTCCCAGGGCAGGTTGTGATGACTCCATGGGCAGTTCCTTTGGGTTTCCTCTGTGGTCAAATCTGATGTTGTTGAGGTGAAAAGGGAGCCCAGGATCAAGTGAGTCTTAGTGAGCAAGACTGAATGGATCTGCTTTCAAGTTCAAGGTCCTAAGGATGCTAAATTAAAAGCCTCAGGCCTTTCACAGATGTAATTTATTCAGGCTGCTAGGAAGTCCTCTATTTGGAAGGTGGTTGAGTATCGGAATATAGCAAAACTTCAGAATGATTTATAAAACACTTACTTAAAATATCCCTGACTGGAATGATCTGGAGATGGTACAGTTCTGGTGTTGGGTTCTCACAGCCTCTGAAGATCTTTCTTTGCTCCCCTTCCTTCTTTCCTTTCACCTTTATTCGCAACTTCCAGCAAACCAGCCACATGCTCAGGGCTAAGGCTGGCTACTTGCTGTATTCAAAGTGCCAAAAGGGTTAACCTGCCTCAGCAGTGCACAAGGACATGCCTTCGTTCCTGAATAAATTTACTAAATTCAGCTCAATTACAAAAGTAGCCTTGATTTTACATTTTTGACAGTCCCAATCTCAGTATAAAAAATTATTAAGAAATATTTGTACCTCCACCCAGTTCTGTTGTGAACCTAAAACTGCTTTTTAAAAATCTATTAAAATTATTAACAAAACATAATAGCATTTTTAATTATCTAGGATAAATCATTTTCCCTTTATGACTTTGATGGAATCATCCAGTAAACAACTACTATGGTTATATATGCATATAACCACATCACCATCTGTCAGGGGCTGTCTTGGGAATCAGATTTTATCATGAGCATTTGTTTTATGTGGTACTTAAAAGATAAATAGGCCCTCTTCACTGATCTACTCTACCATTTAGCAATGAATGGAATTTACTTTTTTTCTCCCCGTTAATGTATAAAAGAGAAAGCCAAGAAAGTAAATATAATTTCTTCCAGATATGAATTAAAAATTTCTTAAAGTTCTTGGAAAATATTAATAAAATTAAACACTGTTGGCAAAAAGAAAAGGTCCATCCAATTCAGCCAAATTTTATTTTTTCTCATCATATCATTGTAATTAACAATGATAAATATTTTTAAGACATAAAGTGCTAGATATAATTAAACCCTGATAATGATAATGCAGCACATTATTCATTTATTGTATCTAGTGGAGCAGGTGGCACTGATGCATTGAAACAAAAGACACCAGATGATTTACTGACTTTAGAACTGATTAAAATGGGTGCAAGGTTTTGATAAAAAATAAATACAACTTAGAAGAGTAGCATGTGTTCTTGTTCTGTATATTTATTGTCTATACAAGAAAAACTCAGATAATTACAAATCTACAGATTTCATCAATTTTAATTCTACCTTTTAGTGAAATGACTAAAGTAGATATTAAAGTATGTTCATCTGCTTTCTAACTTCAATGTGTAGTTTAATCAGAGGCTACATTGTGGTTTGAAATGGAAATAAATAATTAGATGATATATTCATTTCTTCATATAAAGGACTATTATACTATGAACAGATTCCATATTGTAAGATATCATAGAAGTTAGAAACTAGAAAGACACATTAGGTCATCTGATTGATCTCTGTACTGAGTACAGCATTGTTTGGTACAATATACCCTTCAGTGTTTTGTAATGTCAAACTATTCTACAAGACTAAGTCCAAGCAAAAATACATTATAACTGTGGAGTTGTAAGTAAATCAGAGTGATGAAAGATTAGATTACTTCTCAAAGCACAATCTACGCCCTGGAAATCTACTAATGCATGAAGAAGTCATTGAAAAAAGCAATTATTAATAGAATAAGAAACATAAAACACTGCCACTGTAGAATTTTGAGTTGGAGAAGGCAATGTCTAAATGACCTGGAGTCAAAAGAAGCTCAGACATATACTCAAGATGTGAAGACATCCCTTGGTGATAGACATTGTAATTCCTTTAGAGGTGATGAAAATTATTAAAAATCACACTGAAATGTGAAATGACTGCTAAAGCTATTGTGTGTGTGTGTGGGGGGGGGGCGGGGAATAGAAGGAGTAAAGATATTAAAAGATCAAGGAAGAACAGTCAGACCAGACCATATCCTTCCTATCATGTAAATATCTCCAGACAAGTCATATCCTCAATGAAGCCCTACTGTGGTGATTAAAAAACTATTAACCTCTTGGTGAAACCAGTATAGACATGAATATGTGGAGTGAGTCTCCCAAATATATACCACAGATAAGTCTCCTTTCAACTTCATTTCCTATTCCAAGTGAGGAGAAGAAAACACCTACCAGGGTTTCACATATTCTTATAATCCATCTTCTCAATAACCCTATGAAGTGGAACAGTCCCATTAACACATGGTACCATTAATTTCAAGAAATCAAGGAACTTGACCAAGTAGTCACTGGTCATCTAATTCCAAACTTATGCTGATTCACCAAATGCATCTATGTGCCTCCTAACATACTTTTATCATGAACTGGAAAGGAATGCATATCAATGTCCACACATGAATTTGTCAGTTTCTATTTGCCTCTCTGGTTTGGATGCTCCATGAATGCACATTCATATTTTAGATTACCTGCTTTACCTATGAGCTACTATAAGACTGGCATCACACTCTCTTCGGCTAACTTCTGCTTCACTGGGGCACATGCTTAGGCTTTTTAACAACATATTCTCCTTCCTTTAACCTCTAAACACTGGAGTTCCTCAAAGCTAAGTGTTAGGCTCCCTTCTGATTTATCTTTAAATTATCTTCCTAGATTTTACCTATTTCCATAGTGTGGTATTTCATCTACAAAATATAAATCTAGGATTAATCCTATATTTATATCTCTAGCCCAAAATTTCCCCTTAAGTTTCAGACTCACATATCAGACTGTCTACTTAATATATCCACTTAGATGTCTCACAAGCATCTCACATTAACCTATCTAAAATAGTGTGTTTCAGGGATTCAATCACAGTAAACCTCAGAGAATTTTTCTGAATATTCTGGATACAGACTTTTCTTTCTCAGCTTCTTGAACAATGGCAAGAGGGCTTCCAACGACAGTCAGCTCTAATGAAGGAAAGCTGTGAAATGGAAAGAGAGAGCTCTTTGCAGCTAAGAAACTGTTTTGTGGCGACATCACATAAGCCACTAGAAAAGGTCTGGCCTGCATCTGACCCTACTTTTGGGCTTTTTCAGTAACTTTTCAATTCTTTGGACTTTGGAATAATTCCTCTAATTGTTTAATCTATTGCAATTGAGTTTTTCATTACCTGCAGCCCAAAGCAGACTAACACAACTGGCTATGTGAAGTCTCAGGTTAAGGGAGGGGAAGGGGCAACTAGAAGGTAATTAGATTAATGGACAGATTAAAATCTGAAAACCAAATCTAGTATAAAATCAATGAAAAAATGTTTAATCTGAAAAAGTAGACAATCCAATAAAACAGTTTTAGATAATTAGCTTTTAATTTGGAAAATTATTTTTAGACCTTCACTTCTTACTATTAGTAAAAAGGCATCCAAAATGGTTCAAATATCTAACTGTAAACAAATAAATAATAAAAAAATAAATTGACAAATCTAAGAAGCAAACATAAAACAGCCACATATTAATTTAGGTAAGGATGACTTTTTAAAACAAAAAACAAAATTATAATTGAACCATAAAATAAAGTGATAAATTTGATTATTTAAATCATAACAAAGTTTTATATGACAAAAAGCATTCTAAAATTGTTAAAAGAAAAATGCACTAGGATAAAATATTAGCTGAATATATAACATATAAAGAATTAACATTTAATACATATAAATATCTTCTACAAATACATGATAAAAAGACAATACAATAGAAACAATGGTAAACAATTAAACTGAGAATTGATAAATATGAAATTAATTGTCCAATAAGAATATGGGAAGCTATTCAAACTTTCTAGGAATAAGGGAAACTATTTAGGCTAAAAAATGAGATAGCCCTTTTTCACTTGCTAGAATGCAACTACCTAAATAAATAATAGAAATATCAAGTCTTGGTCAGTACATAGGTAAATACTCTGCTTGTAAGACTATAAATTAGTTCTACTTTGTGATCAATTTAAAATATCTAATTAAATTAAAATACATATAGCATATGACATATCAATTTTACTTTTGGAATCTGCTCTATTTCGGATTAGTACACATAATGTTCTCATGTGAACAATAACCATATTACAAGGCTGTTTACTGCAGTACTAGTTTTAATAGAAACATAGAAGAGAAACTTTTTTATCAAAATGGAAATGGCTGGAAAATTATGACATTCATATTGTAGAATGTATTGCAGCAGTTAAAGGATATAAATATTCATTTATTCCTAGAAAGTTGCAGTAGATATACATTGCAACTTCTAGCACAACACAGAGTGATACTTTTTATTTATATGTACAAAGTGAAAGGAACTCACAAAAGTATAGTATATGTAATTTCTGGGGATGACATATCAATATGTTAAAAGAAGAGCAGATGCTAAATTATACAATATGGCAAGACATATGCTGTAAAAATATAGGCATAGAAAAAGTTCTGAAAGGATACACACCAAGTTCTTATTTGTAGGTAACCAAGAATAGAGGCTAAGACTACAGGTAGTGTTCAGAAGGGACTTAATCTAATCTGTTATATTTTATTTATTATTATTATTTTTTTAATATGAGAAAAATAATTTCTATGAAGTTAAAATCAATTTATAAAAGAATCATGACATTTATACATACTTGGACAACATGAAACTGAATTAAAAAATGGAGTCAAGAATCTATTGCTAGTATAGGGAAAATACCATTCAGTATTCTTTTTTAAAATATATTTTTATTTATTTCAGAAAGGAAGAGAGAATGAGAGAGGGAGAGAGATGGAAACATTGATGCTGAGAGAGGATAATTGATTGGCTGCCTTCTGTATACCCCAACTGGGGATCAAGCCCGCAACCCAGGCATGTGCCCTGACTGAGAATTGAACCATGACCTTCTTGTTCATAGGTCGACGCTTAACCACTGAGCCACACCATCTGGCTCACTCATTATTCTT
The DNA here is from genome assembly GCF_951640355.1 of Cnephaeus nilssonii. Lineage (NCBI taxonomy): Eukaryota > Metazoa > Chordata > Mammalia > Chiroptera > Vespertilionidae > Cnephaeus > Cnephaeus nilssonii. Next base: position 57,632,997 of record NC_137079.1, on the reverse strand, counting down.
TATTTAAAAATATATTTTATTGATTTTTTACAGAGAGGAAGGGAGAGGGATAGAGAGTTAGAAACATCGATGAGAGAGAAACATCAATCAGCTGACTCTTGCACATCCCTTACTGGGGATGTGCCTGCAACCAAGGTACATGCCCTTGACCAGAATCAAACCTGGGACCCTTCAGTCTGCAGGCCGACACTCTATCCACTGAGCCAAACCAGTTAGGGCTCACTCATTATTCGTTACAATATTTTGCCTTAGCAATGCTAGTGATTTTTTTTTGTTATACCATATGCCTCACAGGAGTGTTGGGAAAGCAGGTTTTGACTGGTCAGAAGATAGAGCCAGAGAGGAGCAGAGTACGGAATTTCCGGGGATGACACTCATTTAAGAAAATCATTTAGAGTAGTAGTCTCTTGTAGAGACAGGGCAGAGCAGGGCCAGGATTATAAAGCCAGCCTCTGGGAGGTATTTACAAATAACAGCTTCCTTGGAAAGCAATAGAGACTGAACAATTGAAAGAGCCTGTGACAGCATCACAAGAACATAGATAGGCAGTGCTTGATGACGGCTAAGTTCATTGACAAAAAACAACAAACAACCCAAAATATTCACTGCTTCAACTTATTCTTCACTCCAAAGCTCTAATAAAATTAGGGATTGGCATGAAGTATGCTAAGAATTTTCACATTTTTTGTTTTATAAACCCATACCCCCGTTTCCATGTCAACCACAGAAATCCATTCCTCACACAGTAAGGAAATCCTTCCTAAAGTGATCCTTTAGGAATGCCACTCACTCAGGTCACTCCAAAGGCTTCTCATCACGTTTGGAATGAAATCTAAATTCTTCACTTAGTCTCCAGGACCCACTTGATTTGACACTAGACCCACCCACCAATCTCCTGCCAACACCAATCCCTCTCATGGCTCTCCCTCAGCCAGACAGGACTTCTTGTTTTTCCTTAAACATGGATGCACATTCTGCTATTCCCTATTCCTGGAGTTCCTAGAATATTCTTCCCTTAGACATTCCCATCTGCATTTCAGTAAAGCCTTTCTTTACCTCCTTATCCACCCTCTACAACAGGGGTCCTCAAACGTTTTAAACAGGGGGCCAGTTCACTGTCCCTGGACCGTTGGAGGGCCGGACTATAGTTTAAAAAAAACTATGAACAAATTCCTATGCACACTGCACATATCTTATTTTGAAGTAAAAAAACAAAATGGCAAAAACACCCGCATGTGGCCCGCAGGCTGTAGTTTGAGGACGCCTGCTCTACAAACATGGTTCTTTACACTGCTATACCTTTATTCATGGCATTTACCACCACCTGATACTACATATATTTCTTATATGTCTTTCTTTGTGATTATAAGCTCTAAAAAAGCAGGGAATTCTCTCTTTATTTCTCTGTACAACTAAGCCTAGAATAGTGATTGAAACATTACTGGGTATTCGGTGAATAAATCCTATCTAATAATAGACAAATATGCAAATTGACCATACCTCAGACACACCCACAAGCCACGCCCACAAGCCACACCCACCATCCAATCAGAGCGGGTATGCAAACTAACCCAAACCAAGATGGCTACAGCCACAGAGAGCAAGGTTTCCTAGGTAACAGAGGAAGCCAAGCTTTCTGCCTGCCCTGGCCAGGCCTAAGCCTACACTCAAGCTACAAAGGTTCAATTATAGAAGGTAAACAAATTCAAACAAATGGCAGCAGAATGGAGCTTGAGAGAGCGGGCCAGGGTTGCCGCCGGCAACAGGGGAAGCAAAGCTTTCCGCACACCCTGGCGGGGCCCACCGCTTAAGGCAACAAAGTTTCAATTATAACCCCAACACAAATGGCTGCCAGCCGGCCTCGGAGGGAGCCCCAGGCTTGGCTCCGCTCCAGGTTACAAAGTTTCAATTGTAGAAGGAAAATAAATTCCAGATACCAGGGCCTCTGCTTGGGTTGCCAGGGGGCATGGCCGACCTGCAAACCACCACAGGCCCCTCACTCAGGCCGCCCCACACCCCAAGGGAACCCCCACCTGATCCAGGACGCCCTTCAGGGCAAACCAGCTGGCCCCCACCCATGCACCAGGCCTCTATCCTATCTAATAAAAGAGTAATATGCAGATTGATCATCACTGCAACACACAATATAGCTGCCCCCATGTGGTCAAAGATCCTGCCCCCATGTGGACACAAGATGGCCACCACAAGATGGCCAGCAGGAGAGGGCAGTTGGGAGGCACCCGGCCTGCAAGGGAGGGCAGTTGAGAGGGACCAAGCCTGCAAGGGAGGGCAGTTGGAGGTGATCAACCCTGCAGGAGAGGGCAGTTAGGGGTGATCAGGCCGGCAGAGGAGGGAAGTTGGGGGCAATCAGGCTGGCAGCGGAGTGGTTAGGGGGTGATCAGGCTGGCAGGCAGAAGCGGTTAGGGGCAATCAGGAAGGCAGGCAGGCAAGCAGTTGGGAGCCAGCAGTCCTGGATTGTGAGAGGGTTGTCCGACTGCCCGTTTAGGCCCAATCCCAGGGATCGGGCCTAAACGGGCAGTCGGACATCCCTCCAAGAGTCCCAGATTGGAGAGGGTACAGGCTGGGCTGAGTGACAACCCCCCGCTGTGCACGAATTTCGTGCACCGGGCTTCTAGTATTAAATAACTGCTTCAACAGTCACCTATGCCTGATGAAAACTTTCTTTAGGGAAAGGAAGAGAGTGGTTGTTTGGGGAATGGAATAAACCATAATTAGTTGGTGATATGTTTCCAAATTACTGTGTTCCATTTGCACCATTTATGTCCTGAATGTCGATTGAATGTGAGATTGAAGAGCTCTATGGGATATGAGTATGATTTGCATTCAAATAATTCTATAACATTTCATTTTGGAACTGAAGCTATGGGAACAATATCTATTGATGTGGAAATGACCTAAAATTGTAATAAATAAGTAGCACTACTAGAAGATATCAATTGTCATTGGTTGGCTTCTGGTTTTCAGACTTAGTGCATAGGAAGAGATCTTACTTGAAATTCCAATTCTAAATATGGTGGACTTTCACTGATAGTGAGATAAATGATCAATTTCTGGATTTATGATTCATCTGCAAAATATTTCTGGATTTTTATTATAAAAGCATGGCATTGGTCTCGAAACAGTTGGTGTTTTGCTCACATGCACAATGAAAGCAGGAGAATCAATAGCCAGCAACACTCAGCCAAATGACCTGGTTCCTGAAAAACAGTTCCTTAACGCTCTTTTGCACAGGACCTTGGCCTAACCATACCTTTTCTGACTATCACAATGCACTAAATACATCATTGGCTAATGCACTGTATATCTGTAGGTCCAACTGTGCTTGTCCCAAGGGTAATCTTTTCAACCTCCCTGGCTCATTTTCCTGTGGGAGATTTATTCTCTTTTTGGGAAAATGCATTTACCCACTTTCCAAATATTTATGTCAGTGAACTCATTTCTGGAATTCAGAAGTCTGGAGTCTTCAAAATTTGGCAGATAAACGATGATCCCATTTGAGATTGTAGCTTAAGTACAATGTGTTTTGCATGTTCTAATGGAATCAAAACATAAGCTTTACATGTCTAGACTTATTTTAACACTCTGTATTGTCATTTAAAGACAGACATTTGTGTCGGATCTAAAAGGCAGGGAGGGATAGGATATTACACTGGCTTATGAATAAGTCAAATGCATATCTGCCCTCTAAATAATATATCTTATTGTATCATCACTTGAAAGGGTATGGAGACCGAAGGAAATAAAGCAAATTAGTTCACTGACTTATTATAATAAAGTACACTTGCAGTTAAATCATAAGAGAAAATTTTCAGAACTTAAATTGAGAAAACTTAATTGCTGTTCTTTATACAGACATAAACATTCACACACACACACACACACCCACACACACCCACACACACACACACTTATCTATCTATCTATATGCCAATTGATATAAATAAGAGTTAATTTCCTATAGAATATTTCTGATCACAAAAACATCACAAACTACTAAATAAAGATCCAAAATGCCGTTAATATTAAACACTGAAATAAATGTGAGCTATCTACACATTTAAGAAAAATTAATAAAAAACAAGTATGGTAATTACTTTCCAACTTGCTTTTTCCATTTGAGGATGGAGAGTGGCCGGAGACCTAATGTGACAGCTCCAGGTAGAAGGCAGGACCATCCCTGAACAGAATGCCTTCCACCCCAGGTCACTCCCCCACACAGCCACACTCACTCAGACGGGGGCAATGTAGACACTCCAACTAAGCTCACGTGCACCTGAGGTCACTGTGGGGAAAAACTGGAGGACCTGAAGAAAACCTACACAGACATGGGGAGAACATGCAAACTCCATATAGACAGTGGCTCCAGCAGGTAATCGATTCTTTTTTCCTCATCATTATAAGCAAACGACGTTGAACAAAACTATGTTATTCAAGGACCTTCTATATATAAACTTTAAATATTAAATGTGATAATTATCACAAAAGATTTATGTTTTATTTCAAACCTTCTAGGTACCAGATACTCAAGAAGTTGAAACTTAGACTTTTTTTAGTTAGTTAACTAGTAAGTGGGTTCCACCATACACCAATATGACTCTAAAGTGCAGAATAGCTAATATTTATTGTGTTCACTAAGTATGAAGTACTCTACCAAGTTCTTAATCTTCAGAATAACTCCATGAAGTATGTATAAGTAATGCTATCATTCTTGCTCTACGGATGAGTAGATCAAGACTTAAAATGGGTAACTGTGCCAAAAGTTGCCAGCTGGCCTGCCATGAAGGCGGGCTATGAATCCAGTTCTGGGAGCCAGCATTTGCAGGTAGAAGCCACTCTATTTCCTGCCAACGGTCAGGACAGTTGCAAAGGGCAAGATGTGGTGGAATGGGGAACGGGTAGTTGATTGCAGGCTAAGTGAGGCTTCCAAGCAGGCCTTACTGTCCCCTGGGCTCATCCCACTGTACCCTCCTGGAATGACCTTTGAAGTTGCCCAGGGAAGTGCCTGAGCTGAAACTGTGAATAGTAATTCCTGGGAATTATTTCCTTTCTTAAACACCTAGATCAAACAGAGACAATTGTTAAAAAAAAAAAGTACAGCAAATAGGAGGTATGATTTACCCTTTTTATGTTTAGTTCTATCTGAGTTGGCCACTGAAAACATACTGACTCACTCTCATTCTGGTTTTTGTTCGTTTGTTTGTTTGTTTATTTGTTTGTAATTTGCTTATACATTGTACTCCAAGACTGGTGCCACTAATTAGTCAAAGTTGTGGGAATGCCAGCTATCAGGTTCTATGAGAAAATTCTTATCTCTGATGCTATGGGGAGGGGGGCTGTGTAATTTATTTATGCAAGGGTCAGTGTCAGACTCTTTGACTTCCCTTATCTCCATGCTTTCATAGAGCATTGTCTTCCTTTGCATGGAGGTGTGTTACTATGTTCCCACATCAGGAAATGGGAACTGGATCTACTGTGTTCTTTCCTCAATCTTCTAAATTATTTTAATTTAATGTGTTGTCACCAGTGTCATGACAGAGTGACTCCTCTCCTTTCTTTCTAACAAAATGCCAATTTTCAGCTGACTCTAGGATCACTTCAAATAATATTGACAATTCCCAGGCAGCTTGGGGCTATTGTAGCCATCCAGTTTAGATGTGTGAGAGTAAATGTATTGTGAGAGACTTCCAGGAAGACGCTTTGGGACCTTAGAGGCAGACTCATTTTGCTTTCTCCCGTTCTTCTTTCTGCTATTTGGAATGTGGGTGAGATGGTCAGAACTCTGGTATTCATTCTGGATCATGAGGTCACCTTAAGTGTGAAAGCAGCACACCAAAAATGATACAGCAGGAAGATAGAAAAGTCTAGTTATCTGGTGACTTCATGAGCCTGCCACAGCAGTTTTGGACTTTCTAACCCTGGTGTTTTAACACTCTGTATTGTCATTTAAAGACAGACGTTGAGAAAAATTTACTTGAGTGCTTGGGCTACTGTTATTTTGGTATTATTATTATTCCTGATATAAACGCTTTAAAAATAAAAATAAAAATAATTTTAGAGGGCAGAGCCAAGTGTAGTACACTATACTGGATATTAAATTGTACAATCACAATAGCCTTATGCAATAGCTAATATAATCACCACTTGATAATTACAGACACTATACCTCAGCAAGATTTGAGTATTTACTCTCTTTATATAGCTCATGAAAATGGAGCCATAATTTAAATCCAATCTATGTAATTAGATTTCACATCCCATTCTTTTCTCCTTTTACTGAATGGCAGAAGTTTGCTCATATGTCTACAAATGAGTTTGTTGAATCTGCAGATGTGAAACCTGCCTTAATTCAAATACTGCCTCTGACTATTCTGACCTTCAGTCATTTAACTTTAAGCTTCAATGTCCCCATCTATACAGCAGCAATATTAATGGTACTTATTTCATAGGATTGCTGGGAGATCAAATACATTGATTTATTTTAAAGGACACATCAAAGTAGCTCATACGTATAATATTGTCAATAAATATTTTTATTGCATAAATTAAACATTTCTACATTGTAGTAGCATTAATAATTTGTATGACTATCTTGATATATTTTAAGGTCTCAGTGGCAGGAAACATACTTTTGTCATCTCTGTGTATCATGTAGATTTTGTATAATGCTTTGCACTTATTAAGTGTTCTATAAATATTAGTTGAATCTAAGTTATTTGAAAAGCAGTATTGTTGGACACACTTTGTTTGATGGTTTGTTTAATTGTTATTTTTTAGTTATTTGGTGTATTTTATGGTCATTTTCATGATCCAGATGAACAGGTAAGTCTGAAGAGCGTAGTTTGCCTGAGTAAAACAGAGGTCAGTTATAAGTCACTTTTAATATGTTGTGATCATTTGTTAGTGGGATTTAGCCATAAAAGCACTCATTTACAAATCATTTTAAGAAGCAAAAATTTGTTACATTGCTCATAGTAACCATTTTGAAATATTTAGGCCAAATTTTATTTTAATTTGTGTCATTGACTTATAAGAGATAAAGAAACTCGGTGTTATTTATGTTTAGCTATAAAATAAAAGAAAATCTTTGTCTTGTCCATGTGAAAGAGTTCTAAAACTGACAAACTCATCCATTATAGTCAAAGCTCAATTGCTGATGCCAAAGTGCGTCAAACTAGTTCTTTCTTCAAAGCCTTTTCATAAATGTATCTATCATAAAACAGAAATAACTCAACAATATTTATATAAGTATTTGTTTTTCTTTTAGACATATTTCAATAGGGCAATCTTAGATTGGATGTGAAATGCTTTAAAAAATAATCCTTAAAAGTAAAATGCAGTTCAATGTCCCCTAGGATCTCACATTAAGGGCAGAATCCTCCAGAGTTATCTTCTGTTATTTGTTAAAATAACATAAACTTTGGAGGAAGTGACATCTTTTAGCAAAGGAAATTTTAATGCTGAGAGCATGAACTTGAATTCAAACCAATTAAAACATAATTTATTTGGCAAGGAAATAAGTATTTTGGTAAGTAAGTAAACAAAATGTTACTTAATCTCATTCTTTACAACTAACAGAGGCTTTGGTTGTAGCTAGTTGATAACCTACGACAAATTTCCCCCGATGATGCATTTTGTATACAATCAGTAGAAAAACTAGAGAATTCTCTACAGAGCTCCATAGGATGTGGTAGACTCCAATGTGAACAGTTTACAGAATGTTGTTCTGGTAATTAAAGGGTTGGTTATGAAAGTTCTTTGTAATCCAATTATTACATAAGTGAGAGAATATTTTGAAAACAGTAATTTGATGCTCTGGGTTCTTCTCTTCTATAAATCATGATTCATGGGGAAGCAGGGAAGGTAGATACTTCCAAGGAAAGGAGATGCCAGAACAATGAGCGATGATCAAGAAAACCAGCGACACAGTCATCGCAGAGATGTCTGAGCAGCACAGATCCCTCACCACTGATCCATTAAGACCCTTCACTTCCTCTCTGCCTAGATGTCACTTCAAGGGGCTAATGAAACATAAAACATTATTTTTGAGGGGCTGATAGGATAAAGGGTAGAGAGCCAAAAAGGAAAATCTCTCCTTAGTACATGCTTTAGCTCAAATATTTTAAGAACATTTCATGTTAAAAGACAAAACCTCCATATTTATGACCAACAAATTCATAAGATAATTTCCATGTTTTCTCCTTAGGCATTGGATTTTTTTTCTCTTTGAAAATTCAAATTGGGTCTTTCTATATCTTCCATGTTTCTCTTTAATATGCTTATGTTTTCCTGTACTTTCTTGAACATATGAAATATGTAGTTCATCCTTGAACAATTAAGGTAGTAAAGGGCATCCACCCTAGTGCAGTTGAAAAGCCACATATCACTTTTGATTCCTCCTTAATTACAGTTTTCCCTTCATATTCATGGATTCAACTAACCAGCGAGAGAAAACAGTATTTTTGATCCACAGTTGGGAATCTGCAGTTGGGAATGAGAAAATACTGTTTTTGATCCAAAGTTTGTTGAATCTGTAGAAGTGTGAAACCTGCAGATAGGAGGGTCTAACTGTATTTATTGTAAAAACACACACAAAACAATCCAAGTGTAAGTGGACCCATGCAGTTTAAAACAATGTTGTTTAAGAGTCAACTATAGTTTTAACAACTCATAACTCTCATGGTACTCTTATTTATCTATTCTATCAGCTGTGTCATTTCTAGATCTGTTTTAATTAATGGATTTTTCCCCTCATTCCTGGACATATATTCCTGCTTCTTTGCTTATCTGTAATTTTTTATTAGATTCCAGACATTGTAGATTTCACCGTAGTGGGCACTGGGTGTGTGTGTGTGTGTGTGTGTGTGTGTGTGTGTGTGTATCTGCGTGTGTGCAGATACTAATCCTAATATTCTTGAGCTTTGATTTGGGACACAGGGTTAAGTTACTTGGAAAGAGTTTGATCCTTTCAAGGATTGTTTTTAAGCTTTGTCTGGCAGTTTCAGAGAAGTCTTTTATCTTGGACTGATCCCCCCCCCCATCCCCCCATTACTAAGGCAATAGTTGAGCATCTACTCTGTACTCCATGAATTATGAGGATTTTCCACAATGACTGCTGGAAACAAACTGTTCCTAGTCTGCTTGAGCTCTGAGAATTGTTCTGTCTGTTCTTTTACAGTGGATCTTTCCCCAGCATACGGCTGAGAGAAACTCTGTAGGTCTCTGGGACTCTCTCATTGTATCTGTCTCCTCTTTGGTACTAGACCCTAAGAACTCTAGTCTCCTTGGCCTCCATGGAACTCCCAATCAGATCAACTCAGGAAGACCATAGGGCTCAATCTACATTCCCTTTCCCTGCTCTAAATCCTGGGAACATTTCCAGGTAGTTATTTGGTACAAAAATAGGACTCATGCTATTTTTCTCCCCTCTGTTAGGGATCATAGTTTTACACGGCTTATTGTCCAATATTTGAAAACCGTTATCTCATATAATTATTTTTCCTTTTGTTGTTTAAAAAAGTGGAAGAATACATCTGATTCCTTGAGCACCATTTTGGCCAGAAATGTCTCTCTTTTCTTAATATTTAAAAAAGTATCACTTTTATTTGGAAAAATATGAAAGTCACTATACAAAGCTACTCATGAGATTGTTAATAATCTTTAGTTATTTTTAACACTTATAATAACTTCTATTTATTGGTCATCAGGCATTTGTTAAATGTTTACTATATATCTGGTATTACGCCAGGAACTGGATATTGTTAAGATTAAAAAGCAATTCTTGTCATGTTCACAGATTAAGAAGTTTCTAGTATTTTAATCATTATTTCTCAAAAGTAAGTTTCCAGTTTACTTTTATATATTTAGAGATTCATCATTAGTATAAATTAATCTACATAACAAAATATTGCTTATTTCCAAAGTTGTTTGGTTTTTCTTCAGTTATAGTTGGTCCTGTCCATGCTAAAGAAATTTAATTTCTATAAATTTTCACATTAATTACTAGTTTTGGTTGAAAACACAGAAGTAAGGAAATACTTTAAAATTCATGGAAAAACAACAACAATGCTTAAGGGATTGAGGATGATAATAATAAAACTTTTAAAAATTAGTTTTAAAAAACATATAAAAACCACATTGATTCTTGGTTGAATGTGTGTGTATCTTGGCTGAGAGACAGTTGGAAAGGGAGAAACAAACTGTGCCTGCTGAAGTTTGGGCAGCAATAGTGGTATCTCAGCTATTGAGTGGGCTTTTCTATCTAAACTAGAACCTCTAAGTACTCGGCATCTCCCCATTATTTTACCCTCCAAATTATATATATATGTACACTGAGTGGCCAGATTATTATGATCTCTGAATGCATAATAATCTGGCCACTCAGTGTATATCCTATATAATAAAAGGCTAATATTCAAATTGTCCCCTCGACCAGAAGGCAGGCCAGCCAACCACCCTTGTCCCCTCCCCCTGGCCAGGCTGGCCGGACCCCACCCATGCACGAATTCATGCACTGGGCCTCTAATATATATTAGAGGCCCATTGCATGAAGAGATTTGTGCAATAGGCCTTCCTTCCTTTGGCCTCCAGCACCGGTTTTCCTCCGGCACCTGGGACCCAGGTCTTCACTCTGGCCAGAGTTTGCCTTCTTCATCTTTGCTGCAGGTTCCAGCTAGAGTCTGCCACCTTTATCTTCACTGCAGACTCCGGCTGGAGTCTGCCATCTTCGCTGCAGACTCTGGCTTCATCTCACTGTGGCCAGAGTGCCGCTCCTGTAGATCCCTTCACCCCCCACACTACCTCTCATAGCAGGCGTCCTTGCTCTACCCGGTCACTCCTCGCCTGGAGCAACTGGGAAGCCACCATCTTTCTCCTTCTAATTTGCATATCCCTCCTGATTGGCTGGTGGGCGTAGCAGAGTGATGGTTAATTTGCATGTTTCTCTTTTATTAGTGTAGATATATACTGAGTGGCCAGATTATTATGTGTACAGAGATCATAATAATCTGGCCACTCAGTATATATATATATATATATATATATATATATATATATATATATATATCTTGCTCCCCCCAGCTATATAAATAGCATATCTACATTTTTAAAATGTCAAACAAATCTTTAAAGATTGTTTATTTTTAAAAGTCACCTTATATTATATCTCATACTCTGAAACAATCAACATTAATTTTTGATGGTTGTCATGTTAAATATCTTTATGCAAGCACTAGAGGTCAGGTGCATGAAATTTGTGCATGGGGGGGGGGTCCCCTCAGCCCAGCCTGCACCCTCTCCAATCCAGGACCCCTCGGGGGATGTCTGACTGCCAGATTAGGCCCAATCCTGAGGATCGGGCCTAAACTGGCAGTTGGACATCCCTCTCAGAATCTGGGACCACTGGCTCCTAACTGCTCACCTGCCTGCCTGTCTGATCACCCCTAACTGCCTTCCCTGCTGGCCTGGTCACCTCCAACTGCCCCCCTGCTGGCCTGGTCACCCCTAACTGCCTCCCCCACTGGTCTGGTCGCCCCTTACTGCCCCCCGCCAGCCTGGTCACCCCTCACTGCCCCCCCCCCACCAGTCTGGTCACCACCAACAGCCCCCCCTGCTGGCCTGGTCGCCCCACGCAGCCTGCTGCTCTGTCATTTGGTCGGCCCTCACTAACCCCCCTGTCAGCCTGGTTGGCCCATGCATCCTGTTCAGTCGTCCTTTTAGTTGTTTTGGTTGCAAAGGTCTCTTAGGCTTTTATATATATAGATAATCTATACTAATAAAAGGGTAATATGCAAATTGGTCAGGATGCCCTCATGCAATGACCAAACAGCAGGCTGCGTGGGGCGACCAGGCCAGCAGCAGGGGGTGCAGTGAGGGGTGACCAAATGACCGAACAGCAGGCTGTATGGGTCAACCAGGCTGGCATGGGGGGCAGTTGGGGACAACCAGGCCAGCAGGGGTCAGGGAGGGATGACCAGGCTGGGGGGGGGGGTGGGGGAGTTGGGGGCAACCAGGCCAGTGGGGGGGGGGCAATAAGGGGTGACCAGGCCAGTGGGGGGGCAATAAGGGGTGACCAGGCCAGCAGGGGGGGGGGGGCACTTAGGGGTGATCAGGCAGGCAGGCAGGTGAGCAGTTAGGAGTCAGCAGTCCCAGATTGTGAGAGGGATGTCTGACTGCCGGTTTAGGCCCGATTCCCGGGATCGGACCTAAACTGGCAGTCAGACCTCCCCCGAGGGGTCGTGGCTTGGAGAGGGTGCAGGCTGGGCTGAGGGGACCCCTCTATCCATGCACAAATTTCATGTACCAGGTCTCTAGTTTTATATATAATCATATTACACATACTTCAAAAATTATTTATAGTTGAATTTGCTTTAAAATCTTCCTTCCTTTATCTGGAACCAAGAGTTAAGTTGGCCTTAAGAAAACAGCATGGAGTGAGAGAGAGGAAGCCAAGAGAAATAGTAGTACCATTAACAGAACAAGGTAGATGGATGCAGGGCACTTTAAAAAAATGCCCATTACATAAGGATTCTGGACATAGAGTAATGAGACATAGGCATACACCCTAACAAACCTCTTATTAGCTTTGTGACCTCCCACCAGGTCCTTTTACTTTATTGAGCTTCAGTTTCTTCATCTGCAATATGAGCTTATAGAAACTAAATACAAAATGTATATAAAATGTAGAGTGGGCATTCCTTTATTATTCACTTCTCTCCTACCATTTTTCATACATTCATGTTTTCACCACATATTCTGAGTGTCTGTTTTGTGCCAGATACTGTAGTCTTAATCAAAGAATTATATTCAGAAATGTTAAATTACATAATAAAAGGCATTCAGGAAGGTTCCCTGAAGCAGTAGTAATTGTCCTGAGATCTGAAGGAAGGTCAGTGGCTGACGAGGTCAGGAGGAGGAAGAATGTTCCAGGTTGAGAGAAAGCCCCCTGGAGGTTTGGGACCATGTGTGTTTGAGGAACTGAAGGAAGGCCAGTGCAGCTGGAGTATAGGGACTGAAGGGTTGTCGAGTGGAGATAAGATTGGAGACAGAGTTGCCTTGGAGACCACTGTAAGAATTTTGTTCATTATCCTAAGAATGAAGGGCAATCATTGTTGTATTTTAAATAGGGCAGTGAATAATAAGATTGCATTTTGAAAGGATCACTTTGATCACCATATTGGAGAAGTGACAGAGTTGGAAGGTGGCTGACAAGAGTGGATACAGCTAGAGCAACTGGGAGGTAATTGGGGAAGTCCAGGCAAGATAATTTGGTAGATTAGACTAGGTGAACAGCCAGAGAAGTACATGGATACAGGATACATTAAGAATAGCAGGACTTGGTGATGGTCTTGATGTGGAAGATAATGGAGAGAGTGTGGGTGCTGAAAATGATTTTGATATTTTTGCTTTGGTGATGGGATGAAAGGTTTTACCATTCACTGGTATAGTTTGAAGATGTGATGCAGAGGGTAGCCACACAACTTGAATTGATTCTGACATATTTTTCCTATTTCTTCCACTAAGTACAAGTAAAAACTTAGGATATTATATATAAAACAAACATAAGAAGACCTTGAAAAGTAGAGAGAAAGACCGATTAAGGAACTTGGGACCCAGAGAATGACATGGTAGTGATTGTCCAGGGTTCCAGACTTGGAGTTGAAGAAGCCAGAAACCCAGAGATACCAAAGAGCTCAGAAACAACAACAATAAAAACAATAAAAGTCTGATTTTTCTAGCCAAAGATCAGGAAAAAAAAAAAAAAACAACCTAAAAAGATAGAAAACATTTACACAGTAATTTCTCTACTCCAGGCAAACAACACAGAATTAACTTTGACACCTCCCTAATTCCACCAGCAAAGGCCTTCTGGGGTGCCCAGACTTCCATATTTCCTGTGTTATAATGAGGTGCTCCCAAAATTCTATCTACCTAGAGAAATGAAAATTTCTCAATAAAATACCTGTACACAAATGTCGAGGCTCACAAAAATACCTATACACAAATGTCCATGGGGACATTATTTGGAATAGCAAAACTGGAATCAGCCCACATGTCTTTCAACTGATGAATGGTTAGACAACCTGTGGCGTATCTATACTATGGAATACTATTCAGCAATGAAAAGAAATAAACTGTCGATACATGTGGCAACCTGGATGAATCTGCAGAGAATTTGCTCAATGAAAAAATCCAAACTGAAAAGGTTACATTCTGTATGATTGCCGTTAAAATATTTCTAAAAGAACACAAGTATAAAAATGAAGAACAGATTAGAGGTTGTCAGGGGCTAAGGAGGGCACACAGAGGAAGGAAGGGAAGTGAGTGTAGCTATGAAAGGGCCATATGATATGTTGATTTTATATTCCCAATTAGATTGCAAACATCTAGAGAGAAGTATATAGCCACCTATCTATTGATCTACCTCTATGCTTATAGGTACAGGCTCCAGAGTAAGTCAAGGTGGATTCTGCCTTTGCCTTTTGCTAGCTATGCAATTTTGAAAAAACTGCTTAAATTTTTCTGGGTTTTTGTGTGGATATAGGGATAATTGAATTGCGTACCTCAAATGTTTGTGAGAATTGAATTATATATATAGTCTTTAGAATAGTACCTAACACCTTGTGAACACTCAGTGTGTTATCTATTATTATCTGCTCTCTGTATTACTCAGCATTGTGTGGAAAAATCTTTATCCAACCCTATAAATGAAAATAAAATCCTAAAGACAGAACCAGTAAGCTTCTCATCAAAACATATGCCCTCCTTTTCTTTCTGGGTCCTTAACTGAACCTTATTTCCCAAATCCTTTAGAGACTGGGTGTTGACCAATAGAATGTTAGAGGGAGTGATATGTGATATTTCAGGCCTAATTTATTAAGACTTCCTACAAGTACTTCTCCATGCTTCTGGCCACTGGCATGGAAATTATCTGAGACATGGAAGCCATGTGTTGAATATGGCAGCGCCTCTAACATCCTGTCACTACACCAAAGTATTCATCCACTGGTTAGTTGTGTCAGGCAGAAATAAATAAACTACTATTGAATAAGATCCATAGTGCATTTCTTGAGTCTGTTTGTGATAGAAGTTCATACAACCCTGCTATTACTCACAGTGAAGAGCTCTAATAACTGTGCATGTAAGAAACATCTTGGTATAAGTCAATGTCTCTATCTTGAAGTATCTGCCCATCTGTCTTTTAGTTTGGGCCTCCCATTCAAATGCCTGCTATTTTCTCCATCCACAGCTTCTCCACATGCATGGCAAGGCTTGCCTACTCAGCCATCTCATGGGATCACAGTTGTATCTTAATTTTAGTTCTATTAAATGTAACTGCTATCTTTTAAAAGTTTATCTCAGGATCCTTCAAACCAAAAATTGCATTTTCTGTACAGCCCCTGTTTAAGTAGGAACATTCCAAAAATCAAACACTATACCCCAAACTTAACACTTTTCAAATAACTTGACAACAGAGATAGATGTGTGTGTGTGTGTGTGTGTGTGTGTGTGTGTGTGTGTGTGTGTGTGTGAGAGAGAGAGAGAGAGAGAGAGAGAGAGAGAGAGAGAGAAAGGAAAAGAGAGAGAGAGAGAGAGAGAGAGAGAGAGAGAAAGGAAGAGAGAGAGAGAGAGAGAGAAAGGAAGAGAGAGAGAAAGGAAGAGAGAGAGAGAGAAAGGGAGAGAGAGAGAAAGAGAGAGAGAGAGAGAAAGGAAGAGAGAGAGAGAGAGAGAGAGAGAGAGAGAGAGAGAGAGAGAGAAAGTGTATTGGTGTGTTTGTGACTTTCCTAAGTCATCTAACACAGAGCTGGCTATGAATTCACTGATTGATTGAACAAAGGCTGCTCTGGAATCTTTCCATATCTATCAGAGCTGAAGTGTTCTCCTGGGTAACACGATCATAGGTTGGAAAAAGCAGGTATTCCTGAGTAATCACTACTTTCTGTTCTTTGAAGCAAACTTGTGTATTTATCCATGTCTCTCAATTCTCCCTCCCTGCTTTGTTCATGCAACAAATTTGGCTTTAGTTGAGTCAACAGGAAGACAAAGATGCATCAGTGCACATGACATTCTCAGGAGAGGCACTCTGACGCATCTGCCCATCTTGTGACTTCACTGCAGAACTGCAGAAGCTATTCAAGAACCACTTTACAAAGCATTTCTACAGGGTATTGGAATTTGGGGATAAGAAAACATGTAGGATAAGCCCTCAAAATAGTATGGAGTAAAAAAAAAAATTAAGTTCCAATATGAAAAAAAGGGGGGAAAAGATTTAGTCAGGGTTAGAAGTGGGTGCTTTCCTTGAGAGATGGAAATTTAGAATCCTGTCCAGCATCATTGTGGTTTGAGAACTGAACTCTGTTCCCAGCAAATGAAATATGTAAGCCATTTCTGTCTGTGAGGCACCTGAACTATAATAAAATGACTCTAGAACTGCTACCAGTAATGATTCAATGACTCAGTGTAAGCTGGAATGGAGTAAAACGTGCATCCGGTCACTGTGAATTCTAAGATTTGTGGGGCAGTGTCAAAATAACCGTATCTTGGCCAAAGTTCTATTGCTGGTGCTCAGGACTAGTAGCCAAGAAATGGCAAGATTGAGCAATAGCCCTCCTTTTCTCCATCGACTTCCCTTCAGAACTGTCCCACCCAAGTCCCAGCAGATGTTAATGTTTGTGGTTTGACCTTACAGATGCATCAGAGCAAATTTATGAGTTCATGAGTTCCTCTCTTTCCCTTCCCTCCCCCCTCTCTGGCAGCCTACAGTGCTGGGGAGAAAGAGAAATATCCTAACAAAGCAAGAAACAAATCATGACTTTGATACTTTTTGAGGGGTTAAAGCTGTACCACACATCGTTCTTCACTAGGCTAGTAGTTTTGGTATAACACAGTACTTTTGTGGTCATTTAAGTGCAGTCTTAGAATTTTAAATGCCACTTTAAATTACTAATCATCAGACTAAAGCTGGATGTCTCCTGATACTGCAAAACACGAGGCAAGTACCAGAAGTTTAGTAAGTTTTTTAAAAATTCAGAAAAACAAAATTCA
The DNA here is from genome assembly GCF_951640355.1 of Cnephaeus nilssonii. Lineage (NCBI taxonomy): Eukaryota > Metazoa > Chordata > Mammalia > Chiroptera > Vespertilionidae > Cnephaeus > Cnephaeus nilssonii. The sequence continues at coordinate 57,615,936 of NC_137079.1, read as the reverse complement.
GGATCTTAGTCAGGAGGGCTTAAGATACAAAGCAATTGATATATACTCATTTGGAAATTTATTAAATTCTATAACTATACACACTCTATCACAGTCTATTTTAGCTCCAAAAGTTAGTTCTTACAGAAACCATAGATAGTTATTCTAAGAGTGCCCAAATCATGTAGGCTAACTGGAATTAAAGAAAGATTATGTTTGCTGCCTCAGTTTGAATGTGATTCTTTCTCAAATTATCCTTGGAGCTTACTTCTTGGACTCTGTCTAAAGGAAATAAAAGCAATACCACAAAATATGATGTATAAGCATGTGTATCAGGACATGGTTTATAATAGGACTCATTGGAAAAATATCTAAGTACACACTGGTGAAAATAATTGTATTAGATTAATAAAATGTAATGTCTTAAATTTATTTTAAATATTATTATATCAATATAAGTTCATTTCAAATAAGTTCATCCCAAAACAGTGTATACTCACTTTAATAGCTGATAGCTCAATTTTGAAAGTTAAATGTATTTTAAAAGTGAATTAAAGTGAGAAAAGGGTAACAAACAAAAACTATATAATGTGTTAAAATAACATGTACATATACTATAGAAAGTTTAATAAAACACAATTATATGTATTAAAAGTTCTCTATATTATAGAAAAATACTATATAAAATACTATAGAAAAATACAATTAATGATTATCACTTCATGGTATAATTACAGTTTTTTTTTCTTACATATAGTGTATGTGTTTATAAACACGAGTTTCTTATGCCATAAAGATGAAGTTTTATTAAAATATTATAGATTTTAGACTAAAATGGCAAAATGAAGCTGGGCCACAGAAGGTCTCTCCCTAGTAGGTAACAAAATGAATAAAAAATAGTAATGAATAAATAAAAGAATAACATTTACCCAACAATCAAACAAAAAAAGAACCACATGTCATCAAGTTCAAAATGTGTTGTTTGATACAAAAACCACTTTATTTCATGGAGCTGAATGTGTAGCTCCTAACCTTATCGCCATGTTTCGGTAGTTACATTGGATAGAAAAGTTAAAATAACAAAACTCTCAACATTCTCATTAAGATCTGTATCCACTATTACCAGATTTGGAAGTTGGGAGGTTGAAGAACTTATTCCAGAGACAGGCAAGGACAAATTCTATAAAGAAAAGACCTTATCGACAGAACCAATAGAAATGGACCCCAACACCATTGAAGAGGCTAGGGATTATCCAGGACTTCCTGATAAATTATGGGGAAAAAATCCAAAGACCAAGTGAATTTCCTTTCAGAACTAAAGTCCATTAACAATTAAATGAAATGATATGGAACATTTAGGAAAATCCCAAAATAGAAAGCAGAGCTGGTGACCTTCAATGAAGGATACACATAGACCAGCTGAGGTCCTTCCCACTCCACTTTTCTCCCCCAACACTCACCAGTGCCTCTAGGCTATAGAAAAGCAGGTGGGATACTACCTCAGCATTCGAGGTGGTCAGCCAGGACCAACAAACAGATTCTAAAACCTGTGGAGTGGGTATCAAGGATATTTTAAATACTTAAATGTACTACTTCTTCCTTTCTATTCTTTCTTTCTATTCCTTTCAGAAAAATTTCTCCCCAACATATGTCAGAATTCTTTTGGTGAATGGGTTTTGCCCAACACATGAGGCAAAGGCAAAGGCAAAGAGAGAGTTATTCTTGGAAGTTGTTACTTACCTTTGCACTGAACGGTGGGAGAGGAGATATGTCTTGCTTTTACCATGGCAATGCCGTCTAGAGTCATGGGAGGATTCTCCCTGTCTGAACTCTCTCTCCTTACCCTGACTTTCTCTTTATTCCCATCACCTTCTGCTCTTAAATCACCCAGTTCCAAATCTGTACAATACCCATTGTTTTCCTGGTATGGAGCTTTCCCTTCAGAATGCCTAACAAGCTGCTTGCCCCTGAGATGCTCCCTGGGGTTAATGTTCTTGGTTGTCTTCCCACAGCCCTGGAGGCCCTCTGTGGTCCTCACCTACATGTTGGTGGACTCCTTAAATGACCTGGTGAAGTGTTCCACAATAGGTTTTCTAAAGCTGCCCAAGTGGGAACTGAGCATGGAATCCTGGCCACATAACATCTCCCTTGAGCTGTCTTTTGGGGTGATCTCCCCAGACCAGCTCCCCTCAATGCCATTGGATTTGGCAAACTTGGAGTTAGGCTAATTTTTCCCATTCCCAATTAAGGACTGTCCATGCAGGGCAGCCTGATGGACCAGAGGTTTTCCCAGTGACTGCCCATGATAGAACTCCAGAGATGGAGTTGTCCAAGCAGGACTGGGATCTGTGATTCATTCCTAGAAAAGCCTACCGGTCAGCAATGATTATTGTCACTCTCTAATGGATGCCTTGGGTGTGATATCATTCTCTTTTCTAATGATTCCTGGGGCACTTGCATGCTCCCCATATTGTGAACAGAGGAGTTGCTGTCAGGAGAGAGGGGTCCATGTGGAGCTGTTTCAGCAGTCTTCTGGGGGCTGATCTGGGCATTTTTAACTTTAAGGTATTTCTGGGTAGTGGGTAAAACAATGAGCTTTCTCGTGTACTTGTCAAAGGAAGTCCTTCAGCTATTTCCTGGTTAAGAAGCTGAAGATCTATTCCTGTACTTTGTTGTATGGCAGCTTCAGCTTCTCTCGCCTGCTCATCATGTAGCACAGATTTCAGACCCACTCTAGGTCTTGCTGAAGATGCATAAGCATTCTCATGCGAGTATGAGTACTTTCTGCCTTTGGCGGCACTAGGCCTTTTTCTTCATCCTCCTTCAGAGGAAATAATGGCTTATTGCAGTTACTTTCCCTCTTCAGTTTCCAGGAGTTATAAAGTCCACAGTTACTGTGGGCAGCCCAGTTCTGGCCACATCTCCACATTGACTAGGGTATAGAACTTCTCCAGTTCCCAAAGCTTCCGAGCTTGCAGGCTGGTCTTCTTGTTTTTGGCCTGGCTCTGCTCTGCAGCCCTGTACAGGGGGTACTGGGTCTCCCGAGATTCTGCCTGTTTGGGCTGTGCTTGAGGTAGAAAGACTTAAACTACACTTCATCCCCCTCATCTAGGATGTCTTCATCTCTAGGCTGTGCTCAAAGGCACAGATGACATGGAAATCAGTGATGCAGCTTTTCACTGAGCACTGAAGGCAAGCCCCTGTCTTTACCTTGCACAGGTAGCAGACTAAGGCCCACCAACAGGTGAGATGTGGGAGATCATTGCGATTGGTTCCATCCTTTCAGGACAACCAATGCTGACCTTTGGAATCTATAGTGCACAGCTGACATGACCTGTCCCAGCGGTCTTCCTGGCTCCACCTTACTTTGGACATAACAGGCTTGGGAATGAATGCCCAGGACACAAGAGTGAACCATCCAGCTGCCTTCTGGGACCATAAGGATGCCATATCAGATCAAGGTTACTGGCCCCCAGGTCAAGGTAACCTGATGATGTAGTAGGGATTTGAAGGCAGAGGAGAGACTCCCAGGTAGGCAGCAAAAAGTCTCCCCAGGGGACATACAGAGATGTTATACTTATCACTGAACACTATATCATTCTCTTCTTCACTGTCTGGAAACCAGGACAAATCACAGATCACATCTCTGTCACAATAGTATGGTTCATATTTTCATGTCATTGGCATTCCAGGACTTCTGTATTTTCTATAAGATTCTCAACAACTGGCTCACAACACATTTCTGCAAGGTCTTCATTTTAAAAAATATATATATTTTATTGATTTTTTATAGAGAGGAAGGGAGAGGGATTGAGAGTTTGAAACATCGATGAGAGAGAAACATCGATCAGCTGCCTCCTGCACACCCCCTACTGGGTATGTGCCCGCAACCAAGGTACATGCCCTTGACTGGAATCGAACCTGGGACCCTTCAGTCCGCAGGCTGATGCTCCATCCACTGAGCCAAACCTGTTAGGGCTGCAAGGTCTTCATTGAGTGCCTGGAGCCAAAAGATGTCCATGTCGTCTAGGTCATAGCGGTACCCAGATCCACCTGCTCCTTGATGTTGACATAGCCGTGCTCTGTGGCCTCTGGGATGGAGCAGTAGATGTACTTCCAGGAGAGGATAAACAGAACATTCTTTTAACTTTTGGACTACAATTCTGAGGGAAGGCTGTGGAAGAGTGTCTGTATTGGCTTGTACCTGGACTCCCTTTTCCCATTCTTCTTTCCATGTATACCTAAAGAGGTAATAGGATTAATGTGGTGAGAATCTAAAAGTTTCATGAGGTCATTCTGGAATACCTCAGTAGAATTCTTGTGTTCATTTGGGATTTTTGACTTGTTCCTATATACTGAGCCAGTAAGGGAAGCCAGTAAGGGAAGTGGAAGGAGTCTTATCAGAACTGTCACTGCTGCTGAAAGTTCTATGACATTTCATTTTGAACATCGTCAGAAGGCCAGGCTGGGAAGTGAATTTAAATCAGGGTTTGGCAAATGTTTTCAAACAGATACATCAACCTGGAGGATGATCAACACCAAGGCCACTATCTTCTCTTCTACACTGGCTCCTCCTCGCTTCTACTGGTCTAAGTTGGCACCCTCCTCTATGCAGTCATAAAATTTGCCATATAATTGGGACAGGAATGCACAAATAAAATTAAAGATGCATTAAGAACCCCCATTGTAAAGAGAGATGAAAGCAATTGAATTCTCTCTCCCAGTCCTAGCCAGTACTTACTAAATGCAGTAGAGCCAACACAACCACCCCAAACATAATCATTCTTTACTTCCCAGAGTTAGAGAGGAGTCAGAAAAGAGAAGGCCACTGGGGATTTGCATCCTAAGGAGAGCTTAGTGTTAGCAATGAAGGATTATAGTCCCTCCCCACGGGGGAGAAGAAGGGATTCTCCTACTCAAATGATGGAAAGACTCCCACAGAATTAGATGCTGGGGATGTCCACAAAGGGGGGAAACTGGAGTCTGTCTACTCCCTGGATAGATGCTTGCTGAGCCATGAAATCTTTGGGCTCATCATGTTTCCTTGTCCAGTGAAATAGAATATGGTGAAGGAGTTCAGCATCACTTAGAGTTGTAAATGTTGCATTCTAAGCACTGATCCCTACTGTTCTTCCAGAGTTTTTAGGAGGTTCAGCATTTATTTGTGCAGACTATTCTAGCATGGGTAGGGATCTGGCAAGGAAAGGATTCCCGGCCTTGTTCTCTACAACACTTGAAATACCTCCATGGTTCCTATGACTCCATATGAAGAAAAACAGAGTTCAGAGGAGGAAGCAGGAGATTCAAAGTTGACCAATGATCATTACACAATAAAAATGTAGCTTATAAGAAGGAAAGAGCCAAAGGAAAATGAATGCTTCTTTTACTGGTAGAAGAGTTTTTACAGATGAACAGGACACAATGAGCTAAATGCCAACTCAGAAAAACCACAGACAGTCTATATTGAGACAGCACATCAGCAGAGGCCACCAGGAGCAATGGAACCAAACCAAGTCAGAGAATGTCAGAGATGCCGCTACACCACTGATATGGGTGGTTATGAGTGGAGAAGCCTCCCTCCTCTTCCCTCCCTCCCTCTCCTCCTTCTCCTTTTTAAAAAATATTTATTGTTGAAAGTATTACATATGTCCCTTTTTTTCTCCCTTTTAAAAAATATAGATATATTAGAGGGAGAGAATGCCAACGAATTATTTGTAAACAATTGAATAGGGGTTTGTGAATGAATGTGTGCTTAGGACTGGGGAACCAGGGTTGGCATGGAGGAAGACGTTAACAAGGTAGAATAGATGCTCCTGGTGCCATAGCAATAGTCTAATAGGGGAAGACTGCCAAGCCCAGCCTAGATATTTTAGGCTCCAGCTGTATGAACAGGTGTTCCCACACTGATGAAGCTGTTTACATCTAACAGAGGACAATTTAAACTTTAAGGAGACTCCAGCCTAAGGTACTTTTCTTTTAAAAGCTAATGTGCTTATCATAAGACTTCATTCCTAGCAGAAAGTATTAAAAGCAATCCTTTTAAAAGAAAGTAGAAAAGTTGTGGCAATTTCCAATTAAAAATTATAATTTCTGAGTAAAAATGTTAATAAACTAAACTAAATAAAACTAAAATTATTTGATAATATTTTCACTAAAACTATAAATGATAGAACATAAAATTTCATCAGTTAGCTTTTTAAAAAAATACATTTTAAAATTCTGAATAATGGAGCAGAACATTTTGTAATTATAGCCCAAAGGTATTTTCCTGTTAATTATGCAACAAATTAGATAATCCAATAATTCACTGTGGACATTAAATCTGTTTTAAATGAAAAGATGGACAATATGCCAAGTTACAGTTTGGGTATAGAGCTATGACAGACACAAACTAAGATAAAAGGCTTAGGAATGTATTAGGATAAAAATGGTAAAGAGTTAACTAAGTGCTATCCTATCTAATAAAATAGTAATATACAAATTAATCATCACTCTGCTACGCCCATCAGCCAATCAGGAGCGAGTATGCAAATTAACTCAACCAAGATATCTGTGGCCACGGAGTGAACAGGAAGCTTGGGTTTCCTCGGCAATGGAGGAAGCCAAGCTTTCTGCCCACCCTGGCGGGCCCAGGCCTCCACTCAAGGCTACAAAATTTCAGTTATAGAAGATAGATAAATCCCAACAAAAATGGCGACAGCCATGGAGCTGGAGAGAGCAGGAGGCTTGGGTTGCCCTGGCAATGGAGGAAGCCAAGCTTCTGCAGCCCTGGCCTGCCTTGGCCTTTGCTACAAAGTTTCAATTATAGAAGATAAATAAATCCCAACAAAAATGGCGGTGGCCACGGAGCGAGCAGGAGGCTTGGCTCCACTCAAGGCTACAAATTTTCAATTATAGAAGATAAATAAATCCCAGATACCAGGGCCTTCGCTTGGGTCACTGGGGGGCAGGGCCAGTCTGCAAACCACCACAGGCCCCTCACCCAGGCTGCCCCATGCCCCAAGGGAACCCCCACCCTGATCCAGGACACCCCTCAAGGCAAACCAGCTGGCCCCCACCCATGCACCAGGCCTCTATCCTATCTAATAAAAGAGTAATATGCAAATTTACCATCACTCCAATACACAAGATGGCTGCCCCCATGTGGTCAAAGATGGCTGCCCCCATGTGGACACAAGATGGCCACCATAAGATGGCCAGCAGGGGAGGGCAGTTGGGAGGGATCAGGCCTGCAAGGGAGGGCAGTTGGGGGTGATCAAGCCTGCAGGAGAGGGCAGTTGTGGGGGTTCAGGCCGGCAGAGGAGGGAAGTTGGGGGCTACCGGGCCTGCAGGGAAAGGCACTTGGGGGAGACCCAGGCCTGTAGGGGAGAGCAGTTGGGGGGGACCAGGCCTGCAGGGGAGGGCAGTTAGGGGTGACCAGACTTGCAGGGAAGGGCAGTTAGGGGTGACCAGGCCTTCAGGGGAGGGCAGTTAGGGGCAGTCTGGCAGGGGAGCAGTTAGGCATCAATCAGGCTGGCAGGGGAGTGGTTAGGGGGTGATAAGGCTGGTAGAAAGAAGTGGTTAGGGGCAGGCAGATGGTGAGCAGTTGGGAGCCAGCATTCCTGGATTGGGAGAGGGATGTCTGTGGGATCGGGCCTAAACTGGCAGTCAGACATCCTCCGAGGGGTCCCAGATTGGAGAGGGTGCAGGCTGGGCTGAGGGACACACTACTCCGTGCACGAATTTCGTGCACCGGGCCTCTAGTATCATATAAAAAAGAGAAAAAGATGTTTTTCTGATCTGAATTTGAATTAATTGCACAAAATGACAAATAGAAATAAAAACAAAAAAGTGAAAAGAAAAAAGCACAATAAAATACTTTTTAATTTAGATGAGAATTTTATTAGTATCTGTTTACTCTAGTTTGATTTTTTTCTTCACGTCATTCACATTTTCAAGTTTAACTCACAAGAAAAAATGAAATATACATGTAATTCAGATACCCTTTCTTATGAGCCAGAGAGAAAAATCTCTTCCATTAAATTCCCGAATTAAGAGAAAGGAATTTTACTATGTGGGAGGTATTCACCTCTTAACCACGGAGATGGGGCTTTGATGAGTAATCAGCTGAACAGCAGTTGTGCAATCACTTATAGGACAGCAGAAGTCACTGCTGGGAAAGCATAAGGAAGCCTGAAGATTCCAAGGATAGAGGGAAGGGCTCCAGCTCTGTTGGTGGAATAAGGGAATTTATGGCTTCAGATAAAGGTTATGTGGTTTGGTATTTCTATCCCAGAAATACACAGCAGATAGTTCAAAAATGTTAACTGGATCTACAGCCACAAATTTTATTAAGAAAAAGAAAAAAAAAAAACAAAAACAGAAAAATGGTTAGGGGCATCTTTACACAACAAAGTTTTTTAAAAAAGTGTTCTTTGATTCTCTGTATGTTACTCTGGGTTGTAATATTTAAAAAAAAAAAAAATTAAAAATGTCGCTGCCCCCCTGCCAGAAACACTGCTGATTTAAATCTATAACTTTCTCCATTCCCTTTTAGATTCTCATTTTAGCATCATAGTCGGTAAGTTTAAGAGTTCTTACAACTCCCCTTGCTGGCAGCAAATAAGAATTGCAGCTTTAATATGAATATGGAAAACTTTAGCATATTTACCCAGAAAATAGTGGCTAAATATAAGATCAATTTTTAATTTTAAAAACAAGATCTCTTCCATTTCTGATCTCTAAGTTTGAAACATAAATTAAAATCATGAAAAGTAGTAATAAAATTTTTTGGAGATAATCATTTCCAGAAGTCAGATCAATAATGAATTTTTAAAAATCTTTTTAAAAGCAATTAATTTGATAGCTATCTTCAAATATTTATATTTTTAAAATATGTTTTAAAATAATGTTATGATATTTTGGACTTTTAGATTGTACCTCTCTTTGCTGCCATTTTCTCTCTGTAAATCCATTATTATCTATGGCAGAAATAGGAGGTTGACCAATCATTTAATGTGGTCACACACTTTGCAGCCCCTGGCTTGCAGATGGGTGTCACTTATTGGTCCACAAATACAAGATCCAGCCCCACATCTGTCTCCTCTACTGCTAGTGATACAGAATTTTTGGACTGGAACCTGGATTGTTTGTCCACTGGAGTTGAAGAATGAATCCACGGACAGAAGATGGTATAGCAAAGTTGGAGATTTATTGAAGAACAAGTACAGACTTCCACATGGGAAGGGGGAAAGTGTCCCACAGACTTCCTGTTTCCATGGTTTATAAAGGCTGCAGTTCCTGTGTCCTGATATCCCCTCTGATTGGTCAATATTCCCTATTGAATTGGGGAATAGCAACTTCTGAGGCCCTCTTCCCTCATCATCCTCTTATTCCTTCTGGACTTTCTTCCTTCTTCTTTATTTTGTAAATATAGACCTTTTTATTTTTTTTTCTACTTCCAGTTCCCTTGTCTTATGGAAATATACCTGTTGCTGCTTCCTTGTCTTAAGGAAATGTACCTTCTCCCAGTCCGTAGCCCTGTGTTTTTTCCATGGACCCCAATTCTAAACATTCCCTAAACCTGCCTATATTTCCCTAAAATTCCTGTTTCACTAAGGTCACTGAGGAAGTCCCAGATAGTGTCCCTTGGCCTAGGACAGTTGAGTATCTACATGGAGCAGAATCCCTCTGTGTACCTCCTCTTCTCATTAACCAACAGTGGACTTTAAATGAGTGAGAAATATCTGTAAGGAGCTAAATAATTGAGGTTTTAAGGTTCTTTTGTCCTGAAAATTACAAAGTAGCTGATGTTTTTAGATAACTTGCAGCACATTAGGCACAATCCTGAACACTTTGTATGTCTCAATTCTTGTAACAGTGGAAAGGAAAATGGGGGGGGGGGCTTGCAACCTAGTTCAGTATCTGGTTAAAACTGTAGTCTTACTTCCCCACTCTGACTTGGGCAGAGCTGTGGAGCATGCCCCCAAGGCCCTTCCACAGCTGATTTGGGTAGAGCCATGGGGACCCTCAGAGGCCCACCACAGGAGAAGATATACAGGTCAGAGCCTCCCCAGGAGTTCAGTTCAGGCTTTGGATCCGGAATTCCCCTGGACTAGCAGATCTGTGAAATAAAGGCTAAACTTTCCTCCCTCAGAATGCTGGCTGACCATTCTCCCGTGCATTCTGCCACAACATTTGGTGCGTTGGCCAAAAAACGTCAGTTGAGCTGGCTCTTAGGCCACTGCTGATGAGAGCGGACTTCAAGGCACTGGCTTCCGGCTCTGGGACCCAAGGAAGGTGCGCTACTGGCACATTAGCCATTTCCTGAACTCGAGGGGCCCAGAGGGACTGCAGCAACTCTGCGCTCTGGCTGACCCGAGAGAGGCAGAAAACACCTTTCTGGGACTTCCTGGGAGGGAAGTCAAAATCAGATATCTGAAACTGTTTTTCCCTGGGGAAACGGGTCTGAGTTATGGCCTGTCCTATGGGACAGAAGAGGTAGCTGGCCCCTACCTAGGTAATTATTTACCTCAGGATAACTTGGATCATCTGAAGGAACGGTTACTAGACAGTATTCACCACCTCTGGGACTTCTCAAGAGGGAAGCCAAAACTCGGACTGGCTAAGGGTCTGAGTCTGGCCTGCCTTTGAAAAAGGTAGAAGAGAAGTGTTGCTAGGCAGTTTTCTACTGCCTCTTTTCAGGGACTTGTTCTGTATCTCTGCAAAATTGAAACTGATTTGGTGAATGCAGGATATTCTGTGGTGTAAATGTGGCACACTCCTGTGTAAAAGTGTTCATTTACTGTTGGGGTTGTATGTTTGTTTGTTTCTCTGTGTTGTTTTTTTAACCTTCTAAACCTCTCCAGTGTTTCCCTGGTGATTAATAGTTTTTAGTGGGGAATGTTACCTGTCTTTATTGGTTAAATAGGTCTCTTTGTTGTTTGTTTAAATTGTTTAGCTAGTGAAATTTCTGTTTGTGTCTCTAAAAAAATATGAATGTATTGCTAATCTGAGGAATGTTAATTATTTACATGTCACCTAAAAATTAAAGCTAAGAGTTCTAACTAATTGGAAAGAAAGTATGGCTTTGGTGTAATGGAGGAGGGTAAAGAGAAATGTTGGAAAAAAGTTGAATAAATGACAGGCCAGTAAGCCAGGACAAGTAGAATAGGGAAACTGAGATGGTTAAATAGCAAATTGGAGGCATCTTGTAAATCCTGTCTTCCCTAAATCAAGGACATTGGAGCCATTCTGTAAATCCTGTCTTCCCTAAACCAAGGACACATGGGAGTAAACGATCTGCATTTTGCCTCCCTAAACAGAGGTTAAATAGCTTATGTCAATGTACTCAGGGAGACTGAGAGCAGAAATCTGATTAGTGTCATTTGCTGTCCACACCCAAGGACAAATAAAGTTAGAAAATAAGCCTTATTTTGATTAATTTTTTTATTCAGGTATTTTTTTTTAAAAAAGGATGCAACCCAGTCCCTCCCTGCAACATGGGTAAATAGCTTCTTCTCAAACTCTACTGTCTTAGAATGTTTGTTTGGGAATTTTAAAAAGGGGTTTATTGGGGACTATGGGGTAAAACTAGTCCCCTGGGAGTTAAAATGGATGTGTGAAATAGATTGGCCATCTTGTGGAGTAGGATGGCCATCAGAGAACACATTGGATGTACCCACAATCAGGAATGTTCACAGAATTATCACAAGAGACCCAGGTCATCCTGACCAGTTCCCTTATATTGACCAGTGGCTAGAAATAGCAGAGCTTAAGCTGCCTCGGATCTGCTTTTGTGTATATAAGGAAAAAGGGCAGCCCCCTCAGAAGGAGAATAAGCCTCCTATTCTATAGGAACCCCCTGAGGAAGCCCTGCCGGTTCTATCACCTCCATACATGCCCCAAGCAGTACCAGTGACCCTTTGCCTAGCCAGGGAAGCTTAGATACACCACCTCTTCCCATCTCCCCCCAACTGGACTCTCCAGAGCTAGTGGACAACATTTGTGCTCAGCTGATCGGGGACGCAAACCACTCCCGGCTTTCCAAATGCCTCTCTGGGGTTCTCGTATAATTGGAGAAAAGGGGACCCCAGAAGAGGGGGGGATCGGTCTTTTATTGCCAGTCTTTCACTATGACCAATCTCTTAAATTGGAAGCCTCACACTCCTACTTATTCCGAAAAACCTCAAGCCATGGCTGACCTTCTGGAGTCAATTTTTCAGATCCATAAGCCCACCTGGGTTGACTGCAAGCAAATCCTTCTCATGCTTTTTAACACTGAGGAGCGCATGAGAATAATTACAGAAGCTTGGAAATGACTCCAGACCCAGGCCCCACCAGGGACATTAGACACAGACAGATGGGCCAGGGATACTCTCCCAGATGTGGAACCCAGATGGGACCCGAATTTGGAGGATGAGAGGGCCAGATTAGAGAGATATCAGCTGGCCTTCCTCCAGGGGCTCTGTGCTGGGGCCAAGAAGCCCACCAATATGGCCAAGACCTCTGAGGTTTTTCCAGAGGCCTGATGAAAATCTGGCAGCCTTTTATGAGAGACTCTGTGAAGCATATCGAGTTTACACTCCCCTTGACCCAGAGGCCTCAGAGAATCAAACTATGGTCAATGCAGCCTTCGTTAGTCAGGGATCAGCCAGACATAAGGAGAAAGCTACAGAAGCTTGAAGGATTTGCGGGAAAGAATGCAACCTAGCTACTAGAAATAGCAAACAAGTTTTTCATTAATCGGGACAATGCGACTAAAAAGGAGGCTGAGGAGAAACCAAAAAGGAAAGTGACTCTGGTACTGTGGCTGTTATAGAAGCTAGCTCCCAGAAAAGGAAAGGGAGACAGCAAGGAGCCAAGTCAGGAAAAGGAAGGACAGATCTTAAATGGGACCGGTGTGACTATTGTAAAGAATTAACCCTTTGCACTCGCTTGCTTTTTTCTCGATTCCTTTATTCTACTCAGAATTTAATATTTTAAATACCCCAGATTTTACAAAGCGCGGCAGTAGAATAAAAAACTGGAGTTTCTTTTCATACAAACTTATTTATTTGGATTTTTTTATATTTCAAATTATTGATACATTCAAAGAGTAATTTTAATCTCGACATCCGAGTGCAAAAGGTTAAGACACTGGAAGAATGAATGTCTGAGCTGCCAGAAAAAGCAGGCAAGGCCATCGAAACCACCCAGCCGCTATTGGCCAGAGCCGCCTGAGGCAGACCTCATTGGACTGGCGGCAGCTGACTCCGACTAGGACACACTGGGCTCTTTCCAACTGGGCCCCATGAGCCCATGGTTGAAATGAAAATCAGGGGGCAGACTGTGAACTTTATGGTTGATACAGGGGCAGAGCACTCGGCAGTTACTCAGAAGGTAGCTCCCCTCTCAGGACAGCAAGTCACCATTATCAGAGCTACCAGGGACCACACCCGCAGACCATTCTGCTGCCCCTGCCAATGTCAGTTAGGCGGCCACCAGGTGGTTCATGAATTCCTGTACTTGCCCGATTGCTCAGTCCCTCTAATGGGCAGAGAGCTTTTAGCCAAAATGGGAGCAGAAATCACCTTTGCCCCGGACAGCTCAGCACAACTGCACTTAGGTGAGGAGACCTCTCCAATGATCCTGTCTTTAACAGTGCCTAGGGAGGAAGAATGAAGACTTGATACTTCCCAGTCAGAGGACTCACCATTAGAGCCTGAACTAGAGAAGGAATTCCTGCTGTTTGGGCAGAAGGAAATCCCCGGGGCCTGGCTAAGAACCACGCCCCAGTGCTAATTGACTTGAAGCCTGGGGCACAGCCTGCAAAACTTCACCAGTATGCACACCTAGGTATCCAGGGCCACTTAGAATGACTGCTTCAATGGGGACTTCTTAAGTGGTGTCAGTCTCCATGGAACACCCCTCTCTTGCCTGTCAAGAAGCCTGGGACCAATGATTACTACCTGGTACAAGACCTGCGGGCTGTTAATGAAGCCATTATAACCCTGTATTCAGTGTTGTTGAATTCATACACCCTCCTGGGACTCATTCTGTCAGAAGCGGAATGGTTAACATGTCTAGATCTAAAAGATGCCTTTTTCTGCCTTCAGCTGGCATCTTCCAGTCAGCCCCTGTTTGCCTTCCAGTGGGAAAACCCAACCACAGGGGCTAAGGAACAATTCACCTGGACCAGACTGCCACAAGGGTTCAAGAACTCACCAACTCTTTTTAGTGGCGTACTAGCAGCAGATTTGTCCAAATTTTCAGGACAGGACATGGGGTGTGTTCTACTCCAATATATAGATGACCTCCTACTGGCTAGCTCCACGCGAACTCAGTGTTGGGAAGGAACACAAATCCTTCTAAGACTGAAACAGGTTACCTGGTGTCCAAAAGGAAGGCTCAAATCTGTCAGAAGGAAGTCAAATATGTAGGTTTCCGAATTACCAAAGGGAAATGAAGACTAGGGACTGAAAGTAAACAGGCAGTATGTGCCATATTAGTCCCCAGCACCTGGCGACAGATTTGGGAATTCCTAGGGGCAGCAGAGTTCTGTTGAATTTGAATCCCAGGATTCTCAGATCTAGCTAAGCCCCTGTATGAAGCATTAAAAGGAGAGGAAAAGGCAGCCATTAACTGGGGTCCTGAACAGGAAAAATCCTCTGCGACCATAAAGACAAAGCTCATTGAGGTGCTGGCCCTAGGGATCCCAGATGTGACACGGGACTTTAACCTTTTCATTCATGAGAACAATGGGGTAGCCCTAGGAGTTCTGTTTCAGGAGTTGGGACCCTGGCAGAGGCTAGTAGCCTATCTCTCCAAATAGATTGACCCGTTTTTTCCTCCGGTTGGCCCCCATGCCTCAGGGCCCTTGCAACCAAAGCCTTATTAGTCAAAGAGGCAGACAAGCTCACTTTGGGACAGAACTTAAATGTTAAAGTGCCTTATGCTGTTGTCACCCTAATGGAAGCTAAGGGACAACATTGGCTGACTCATGCTCAGATGACTCAATACCAAGGGCTCCTATGTGAAAATCCACGAATGAGATTAGAGGCAGTAAGAACTCTTAATCCTGCCACTTTTCTACCCATCACAGAGGGAACTCCTGAGCATGATTGTCTAGAAGTCCTAGAGGAAGTTTACTCCAGCTGGCCAGATCTAACAGATAGGTCTCTGCAGAATCCGGACTTAGTATTGTTCATGGGTGGCAGTAGCTTCCTAGATGAAGGAAAAAGATGAGCTGGGTATGCAGTGGTATCAAACTTTGAGATAATAGAGGCACAGGCTCTGCCTGAAGGATGGTCAGTGCAGAGGGCAGAACTTTGGGCCCTAGTCAGAGCCTTAAATCTCAGTAAGGATAAGTGTGCTAACATCTACACTGATTTGTGCTGTGCCTTCGTTACCCTGCATATCCATGGGGCCATATACAAGGAAAGGGGGCTCCTGACAGCTGGAGGAGAAGGAATAAAAATTCAGAATGAGATCTTGAAGTTACTTGAATCAGTCTGGGAGCCTAAGGAAGTAGCAATCATCCATTGTAGAGGACACCAAAAAAGAAAAGACTCAGGGTCAGAAGGGAACCGTCGCGCAGATGCAGTGGCAAGGCTAGCTGCTAAGGAGCAGGCGGTGCCATCATGAATCATGCTGGTTCCTGCATTACCTGAACCTCTGAAATACACCCCTCAAGAAGAAGAATGGGCCCAGCGAGAAGGGGGTAAAAGGATGAAGGAAGGTTGGTGGATATTCCCAGATCATAGGGTCTATATTCCAGAACATTAGCTCATAGAGTAGTTCTCCAGCAGCATGAACTTACCCATTTAGGGAAGACAGCTCTAGAAGCCTGGTTAATATCTAATTGCCCATCCCCCCTACTTATGTGCCTCAGTCTCTCAGAGCTGCCTTGTCTGTGCATAGAACAATGCAAGGCAGGGTCCTGCAGGACCGATAGGAATTCCCGCTGTGGGCAGGCTCCCTTTGAAGATCTAGGGGTAGACTTTACAGAAATAGGGCCTAATAGAGGAGAAAATATCTTTTAGTTTTTGTCTGTACCTTTTCAGGCTGGGTTGAGGCATATCCTACCCGCATGGAGAAGGTGAGAGAAGTCACTAAGGCGTTACTGAAGGACATAATTCTGTGGTATAGAATGCCATTAACCAGGGTCAGATAATGGCTCAGCCTTTATAGCTGAGGTAGTACAGCAGGTAGCTAAGGCCTTAGGAATTAAGTGGAACTTACATACAGTCTACAGGCCCCAGAGTTCAAGAAAAGTAGAATACATGAACCGGACTCTCAAGCAGGCTGTAGCTAAACTATGCCAGGAGGTGAACTTACCCTGGACAGATATCTTACCACTTGTGCTCCTGCAGGTGCACTGTGCCTCAAGAACCAGGGTAGTGTTCTCTCCATTTGAAATTCTATATGGCAGACCCGCTCCCTTAATTTGGCCAAAGGAAGATTTGGGGAAAATAGAAAATTTAGAAATTCAGAAACAGCTACAAGGACTTGGGAAAACTATCCTTGAGGTCCACAGATGGGTTACTGATTGATTGCCCATCTCTCTAGGAACAACTATGCACCCTCACAAGCCTGGAAACCAGGTTTGGGTAAAAGATTGGAAAAAGGAACCCCTTAAGCCAACCTGGAAGGGACCTTATCCAGTCATACTAACCACCCCCTCAGCTCTGAAAGTTGCAGGACTGAACACCTGGACCCACCACTCCCAGGTAAAAGCCGCCCACCAGCTGGATAATCAGCATCCAGAGTGGAAGGTAACCTCTGACCTGAACCACTCCCTGCAGATCATCTTCAAGAAGACGATCCAACTGAACAACCTGAATCTCTTTATCCCCTCCTATCTGGATAATTATTGTTTTTGTTTCTTTCTAACAGTTTTATTCTGTCTTCATACAAGTGTCGCCAGAACCCCAGACTGGTACCGGGAGAACTTCTCTGCCCTTGCTAATCCAACGTCCCCCTTGGGGAAGATGGTGAAGACTCGGGATACTGAACCCCCTTTTTCATTGCCCCCCTTCAGCTGGAAGTAGCTAGAGTGGTCCTTGGCCTTATCTCTAATTCCTGAGTCTTTTGTAATCCAAAAGGCTAAGAATAGCTTGTGGAACAAGATGGGGGAATGAAAAGGAAAATGAGGGGTGGGGGGGCTTGCAACCTAGTTCAGTATCTGGTTAAAACTGAAGTCTTAACTTCCCCACTCTGACTGACTTGGGTGGAGCTGCAGAGCCTAACCCCAGGGTTAGGGCGGGGCCACAGCTGACTCAGGCAGAGCTGTGGAGTATGCCCCCAAGGCCCTGCCAAGATTGACTTGGATGGAGCTGCGGGGAACCCTCAGGGGCCCACCACAGTTAGGAGATATATAGGTCAGAGTCTCCCCATGAGTTCAGTTCAGGCTTTGGATCTGGAATTCCCCTGGACTAGCAGATCTGCAAAATAAAGGTTAAACTTTCCTCCCTCAGAGTGCTGGCTGACCTTTCTCCCATGCATTCTGCCACAACATTAGCACTCTGAAATATTTTAGATATATTATAGATGACAAAACTGTGGCAAAGGTAGATTAAGTTACTGATCATGTGGCTAGGAAGTGATGGAACCAGGAATAAACCTAGTCTCCAAATTCTTTCAATTTTTGTTTCTATGTTATATTGTCTCAAACTTCACAATTATTTAAAGTTAGTTACATTAAGTTGAATGTCATTGAAGTTATAAAGACAAATTATTGTATACTTATCCAGTTAACCAAAAATATTTATCAAGAGTCTACTTTGTTGAGGCACAGTCCTAAGCATTGCGATATATGAGAAATGTGGCCCCTTGCCATCATAGAGTTCATATTCAGGCTAGAGAGACCAACCAGAGAAACATGGGAAGCTAAACAGCAATAGAGGAGACTTACAATCTATGACTCATTGTCAAATTAGCCTTTAGGTGGTCAGTAAATGTTTGTGGGGAGAAAGCAGAGGAGGGGATCAGAAAGGAAAGGTGAAGAAAAACCAAAGAAGGTAAATAAACAAGAGGATTACAGGGCAGGCTCCCATCTTTCAGCATAGGGTACTCAGGCTGTATGAAAGAAGTGGGGCTTGAGCATGAACCTGATGGATGAGTAGGCTTTTATATTGACAGAGAGAGTGGGCCAGGGTGTTTCAGGTGAGTGGAGTAACAGAGATGCACAAATAGACATGAAACATCTCTAAGGAGAGTGAGTAGTCTTAGTTTATCTGGGACAGAAAACGTATGTGTTATTGAACATTGTGAAAAAAGGCAGGTAAGAATAATTGTCACCAAATTATGAAGGTCCCTATCAAGGAAAATGCAGTTATTTTATAGACAGAAAGACATCCTTAATGTTTTTAGAATATTGAGCTATCAGTGAAATATAGATAATGCCTAAAGATCTAGGCAGAGAGTGATCATTAATACCCACACATAGGCACATGTGTGCATATTATTTTATCTATGGCAATCTTTCTATGGTGTCTGCATATACACTGAGTGGCCAGATTATTATGATCTCTGAACACATAATGATCTGGCCACTCAGTGTATAGTCCTATATAATAAAAGGCTAATATGCAAATTGTCTTCTTGACCAGGAGTTCGACCAGCAGGCAGGCTGGCCAACCGCCCATGTCCCCTCCCCCTGGCCAGGCTGGCAGGACCCCACCCATGCACGAATTCATGCACCAGGCCTCTAATATATATATATATACACACACTGAGTGGCCAGATTATTATGCGTTCAGAGATCATAATAATCTGGCCACTTAGTGTATGTTTTCTCGAATTTTATCTGAACCACTATCAAAAGTGTTATCTATTAACAGTGTTTATGCTATTTCATTCTCTTGTTTTCTGTATTCTTTAATTTAAAACAAATGAGATACCACAGACAAAGTAAGTGAACATAATTTTTACTGGATAAATATATGCATATGGGTCACATAAAATACAGCAAAAGAACTTACGATCTTTACCTCCAGTCCAATTCCCCAAAGGTAAGCTCTTTTAACTGCCTCTTTTAGTCTGGCGTGATAATTACTTTCATTATTTTAAATGATATGCTTACACCCTTATTTCTTGACTAATAAAAATTTTAAATTGTCTTTTGACTTCTTAATACAAAATAAGACAATTTATCTCATGCTACTCCATTTTTCTTGATTTGATATTTTACATCACTATTTTAGTTTTTAAAACTGCTTTTGTAACTCTTAATATTATTAATTTCTCTTTATTTTTGGATCAATTCTGACAATACTTCCCATCTTCCCCATTGTGAGATGAGGCTGTGAGTATTTCAGCCCTTCTCTCCACAAGTTCTTTTTTTCCTAAAAGTCCAACCTATACCATAATCTTGTCAAGATTATTAACATTTATAACCTCTCTAGTAACCTTAACCAAGTCTTTTTTACCTTTTGACCATACATTGATGGTAAAATTTGAAAAACCAATAACCAATCTTTATACTGGTCTGATAATACCCATATACTAGTAATTCAGTGCCAAACCAAGTTGTATGCTCAACTCAGTTTCCTCTTTTTAGGCCCTATGCCTTCACCTCTTGATCACCCTACAAAAATGCTTTTACAGTTAAAGCCAATTCAATTTTCCTTTTAAATACTTCATCAATTATTAAATTCATGTCACATAATTTTGCTTTTTATCTTGACAATGAATTTCATAATCAGGGCTTTTTTGTTTGTTTTCTGTGAGGTTTTTAATTGCCTTTTTTTTTTTTTAATTTGTGTTGGTCATATTCATTATACCCTATTTTTTCCCTTGTTCTTATCTTGTGCACTTAATATGTTCTGATCTCTAAAAATATTAGAGACCTTCTAAATATCTTTCTCTAGGGTCTGTGTTCTGGCTGTTATGCTCTTTCCTGCTATTGATTTTCCTCATATTCCTGGTAATGCTTGATTATCCATTCAAGATTAATATAGAAGAAGGGATAGCTGGTATGAGTTTCCCTGCTATTTCATTTATCAACTGACGTTTCTCCCTGTGAGGGAATTATAATTGGCAGCTCTGCAAGGGGCTGATCCAGGCAAAGAGAATGACTGGATCTTTAATTAAATCTGTGCATATCAATATAGTCCACTCTTCCTTGCTGTAGAAGAAGGGGATAGTGTCCATGTGTAATTATTTTTTTTCTTTTTCTTTTTTTTCCACATAAACAGGACTGCTCTGGTAGCCCTATGGCTACGAGGTTTTACTTTAGGGAAAATGGGTCAGAATCGTTTCTCTGACTATAGCCCTCCAAATTCCAGAATGAGGGGGGTTTTAGTGGTTGGGGATATAACATCCCTATTGGAATCTATGACTTTCTCCCTACACTTTGCTTAAGTTTCTTTAGAGAATAGCCATGCAATACTTTGCCTGAAGAGAATACCAACTGTCTGGGCTCTGTTCTGGGTGTGGGCAGTGGAATGGGCACATAGACTGGTACAATGGTCCCATAAAATATCTTTATTGACTACCTTATTTCAACTTCATTTCCCTTTTCTATACTTCATCTTTGGCTAATTCTAAACTCAGAATCCTTTAGATATTACTCACTCCCTGGTAATATTTTAGGCTGACTTTACCCATTGTCTCATTTTAAAATTCATTTCTATCCTTTATTTCAGACATTTAAAAAATATTTGTTCACTGAGAACAGTTATTCCCAGTCGTCATCTTGTTCTCTTAGATGCCATTGGTATATTCTTTGAGTACTTTATAGCTATACCACCTCATCAACTCAGCCTGCTACTGTTGTTGTTTGGGAAAAAAAAAAAAAGATGGGAAGCAAACAGGGATGTCAATCATAGTATCTTCTATTTTGCAGAGATATCACAGAGTTTAGAATCTCTAATTACAGGTTTCCAAAAGGAATATCAGTATAAAGAATAAGAAGTAGAGGTTGCTACTTGAGGAGTCAAGTGGTATAAAGGAAATGAAGACATAGTGGTAATGGGCTATTGATCATACTCCTCAGCCTCATAAAGAGAATTGGGCCAAGTTGATTTTTGATGAAGGAAATGCATTTGTAGTATTTTTAGAATCCTTACTTTTTGTCCTTTCAACTGTATCTGGTTCAGTGGTTGCTCTATTTCAAACTTGCCTCTGCACATTCAGTTTCCTGACTCAGTGTCTTGAAGAAGAATGTTTCTTTCACATCTCTACATGATGTCTCCACAAAGAATTTAACCAGAGTTTTAGTTTTATCCCCACCATCATTGTTATTACGGAAAGGACTGTAGAACACTGATTCCTACTTCTAACCTCTTAAAATCCCTTTGGATTTTTAATCTGCAATTCCCAGTGTTTGCCAGTTTAGTACCATCTGCAAATTAGTTAATGTGCAGTTTAGCCTTTCTTTGAAATCAGTAATTAAGATGTAAAGTAAGACTGAGCCTGAGACTAATTCCCTGGGCTACCCACTGGGACCTCTCCTGAGCCTAATAACTCTTTTATCATCACCTCTGGTTTATCTGCTTCCAGCCAAGTCTCAGGCCATTTTACTAGGTATATAATTAAGTTGATTTATTATTTTACTACATTAATTTTATTTTTAAAATCTTGTCAGATAGATATACTTATTTTGTTTAGCTGTATGTGTACTTGCATTGGAATAGCCAAAGAAGAGGAGAATATTTTCAGCCAAGCTAACCTTGGTATTTTCTGATAGACAATCACTTGGTCTGGAGATATACAAAGATTGCTTCTTAATATTAGTTCTATTATTTCACTGCAGCCAAAGTTCAGCATCAAGGGTATAATTTTACAATTAAATGTTGTTTTTCTTCTATCTTATTTATTTTTAAAATTTTTTTGTTTTCTAGTATCTTTCCATTCCTTTAAGATAAAAAAAATAACAAAAAAGTAACTCTTAATAAATTTATTCACTTATTACCCAATCAACCATGAAACAATTTTTTTTGTTTTTGAATCTTTGGCATTTTCTATTAGCTGCCAATTATCTATGTCTCAGACTGACATTCAAATAATTAAATATTCAGGTGCACTGATCTTGCCACCAAGAGTTTTATGAGCATTTGAGAAATTTGTTTAAGTTTAATTGGGAAATTAAGCCATGGGGCAACATTACTGCAAAGCTATACTGCTGTGTTCTGAGTAACTAGACTAATCTAGGTCAGAAAAGCACAATAGGACATACAAAAGCCCAAAGAACTAAAAATTGTGCTTTTAATGACTGCCAAATTCTGAGATACTTTAATCTTCCCATTCGCAGACTCTTTCTTCCTTTGGGTGTACAGATTGGGTTCTGGTTTATAATCTAAATATTCTTAATGATTTCTAGCCCCTGCCTCTTCTCTCTGGTTCTCCTCTCTCCCTTCAGAACTCACTCATGTATTTTATTACTTGTGTGTTTACAAAATATATTGCCTTTTTTTTCCTGCAGCATCAGATAACACTCCCAGAACTCTGAACATCCTGGCTGTTGATTTCTCTGTTTCTGGAAAATACATCCAGACAGGCAGTAAACATTTTTATTTCACTATAAGTACTTGAGAGTTTATGATGTATACATGACTATAGGATGATTATTTTTTCCCCCAGATGGTTTTTAGCTACCTCCTGGTAGAGAAAACCAAATGAATGGGCCTTTCTCACTTCACATTTTCTTGAAGACCTGCTTAACATAACTGAAATTTACCAAAAGAGAAAGGAAAAGAAATAAAAAAAAGAGAAACTGAGGGATAGAGAGAGGAAAGGATAAAGAGAGGGAGGGAGGGGAAAAAAGCTTGAGAGTATATGAACTTGTTTCTAATTTTGAACTCAAACTTTCCCATCTGTTTTCTATTATCTGTACAGTTAAGACACTTTAAAAAAATAAAATAAAATTTCCTGGATTCTTTTTGGGTGAAAAATTTCACAGCTAAACAGTCACATTTCCTACTTTTTGCCTTCTTAGCAAGTAGAGCGATTAACTGAAGACGTGTACACGGCTTTAAGAGAAAATTATGCATGTTTAAGACTTCTGAAATCACAAATCTCTTGAGATAGATACAGAAGTATTAAGTGTTTTTTTATTATTAAAGATAGAAGCCTTTTAATTAGAAGTTTAAGTAAAATTGAAAAGAGGGTGTTCTTTTTTAAATGTATTTTATTGATTTTTTTACAGAGAGGAAGGGAGAAGGATAGAAAGTTAGAAACATCTATCAGCTGCCTCCTGCACACTCCCTACTGGGTATGTGCCCGCAACCAAGGTACATGCCCTTGACCCAAATCGAACCTGGGACCCTTGAGTCCGCAGGTCAACGTGAAAAGAGGTTTGTCAATGGTGTTCTCAGCTCTGCTATTCCTTGTGACTTGTCTCCATCAGATCTAACAATCCTGATTTTGGCTTGTTATTATTGTATTCTTGGTTTTGATTATATATTAATTTAGTCTTCTTCCTGCTACTTTACATTGATAATGGCTTACAATAAAGCTCTACTAAACCTAAATACAATATGTAAGAATAATTAGCAAGCTGCTTTGTTTCTCCATGCATATTATGGGAACAGCATACACAGGCACATATGAAATGCATAATCTTGAATATCACTTGAAAAACATCTTATAATTGCTTATTTTTTCAGATAATTTGATAGACTAGATTAGCAATATTGGGATAATAGTGTTCTAATAGGTAAGTAGAATTCGTATACCTGGTAAATAGTATTTTCTACTTCTAGCTGTATCAAAGGATTTTGGGAACAGACCTTTGATAGCAAAAACTTTTGGTCCATGGTGTTGAATTAAACTATGATCCTACATGTATCTTAGCTGGGTATGCCATTAAAATAAAGTACTTTCACCTGGTAGGCATGGCTCAGTGGTTGAACATCGACCTATGAATCAGGAGGTCACAGTTAGATTCCAGGTCAGGGCACATGCCCGGGTTGCTAGCTTGATCCCTAGTGTGGGGCATGAAGGAGGCAGCCGATGGATGATTCTCTCATCATTGATGTTTCTATCTCTCTCCTTCTCCCTTCCCCTCTGAAATAAATATAAGTATATAAATAAAAAATAACATACTTTGGAAGCTATAAGGCAACTTAGAAATCAATTTCTCTACTATTTGAACTTAAGAGATAATATAACTAAAGTTCAGAGACTTTAATCCATTAGCCAAGGCAATCCAGAATGTTAGCAGCTACGGAACTAGAACTAGAGCAGCTAGTCAGAGTATTCTGCTGTTCTCTCACCATCAAGATTCCTGCTTCATCTGAGTATGAGAGAAGCACTGAAAAACACACAGGCTTGTCCTTTAAGAGGAAATATCCATGGCTATGGTCAGCACCAACGAAAAACTTCTGAAAATATACGTAAATGAGTAAATGAATTTTTATGCTCCTTGTGTATTTTAAATGTAATAGGTAGGTGATTGTTATTGAAAGCTTTTGGCAAAACTCAGTGAGAAATGGTCAGAATATAAGCTACAGAAGAGTCCTGGTTTAATCTGCTTGATATTAAAGTTAGCTATAAAGAATGCACTATTTAAATATGCAAAACCACTTAAAACGCTGACTGTTT
The DNA here is from genome assembly GCF_951640355.1 of Cnephaeus nilssonii. NCBI lineage: Eukaryota > Metazoa > Chordata > Mammalia > Chiroptera > Vespertilionidae > Cnephaeus > Cnephaeus nilssonii. The sequence continues at coordinate 57,591,453 of NC_137079.1, read as the reverse complement.
CCAAATGTATTCATCCTTTGCATTATATAAAACATTTTTAAAAATTCTAAAAACTGGGAATTCTGTATTAATTAATAACATGTTCTTCCATTAGAATGTACAATTAATTATGGAAGGGGTCATAGCCACCATTAGGTGGCAGTATGACACAAAACTATTGTTTCTATTAAAAGCTTACAGTTCAGTTTCCACATCCACATTGTACTCATAGTAAGTGCTTAAATTGTAAAACTGAAGTGCAAATTAGAGACTGATCCAGGAGAACGAGAGAGAAAGGTTAAAAAAAAAAAAGAAGACTGGGAAAGAGCAATAAGAGCATGAAAACTGATGACAGAAAAAAAAGATGTATTCCAGGAAGACAAACGGAACTTCTCTCTACCATGCTGACTTAGTGCGTATGTGATGCAAACACTGCAAAATTTAGAAAATGCTTTGGACAAATTTATTTTATTTAAAAATTGAAAGAAAGGTCATTTAATTAACTCTGTGATGTTGTCTCTAACTTCAAAATGAAGAATAACTCATATTCCATCCATCATTAGATCTGTAGATAATCATCATTTTAATTTCTAAGAATTGGGTATTTACTTTAGGATAATTTTGTATGATAATGATTTAACATATATATTCTGTTAAAAAAAAGAGAAGATTTACGTTTAATAAAACTGTTTTTAAAATAATCCAATTTCTTTTTTGGAGAATATGGTTATGAAATGCAACTTACTCTAAAGCTTTGGCATTTTTTATAAACAGCCTGTTTTATCAGTGTTAACAGGAAGAAAAAAAATTGAGAGACTAACTCCAAACTTTCTATTTACCCCCAAATTACTTTGTGTAAAGTACAATAGACACCATGCTTAGGTAAAATTCTTTGCTTATGTGGAAACACTGTATTTCTTGGTAGGAATGTAGAAGACAGTAAAGCTTTGAAAGGCTATATTGCTTTAATTGGTCAATGGTGAAATTAAGTTTTGAAGGGCACAACATAATACTCCAATTTTTAATACTTTTCACTCCTCTCCTTCCTTTGTATGGCCAGCTCCTGACATAATGAGAGAAAAGTAGCCTATTGGGACCAGCTCAATTCTGTGCCATGTTTTAACAAGGCATGATCCTCATTAACGCGAGGGACTTTTTGGAGCCCCAGAGGTACCCTCTTATAAACGTGATTTGTCTAGTACCCAGGTCTGCAATAGTATAGACTTGCCTGTCAGGTTCTTTCTTTTCCAGATTATTCTCCACAGTAGTGATCTAGTCTGGTTAGTTCAGTATTTTAGTGCAAATCCATAAACTCTGCTAACTTGCGAGTGTTATCACTCATGTATATAGAGATTTTTGAAACTAAAAATTTTATCCAGCCTTCCAGAAAACATAAAAACAAAAAACAATGCAGTTAGGATCTGCCCTATATACAGGGTGCCTGATTCTTTCATGCTCCAGGGCATACTGTTAACACCAGCTGTGGTCAGGGGAAAAAAATCCCCATCCCTGTGATGTAATACAGTACAATTAGGCACATAATGTAGATTTTATGCTTTTCTTTGAAACATCTGGCATGCACCACTTTCTAAAACCAAACCTTGGAGAGCCAGACCTCCTGTAGCATTTTAATATCAATGTGTCTTTTCACATATTAGTTATCTAGTGTTTGTGCCAGTTTCTGAAAACACCACATCCTAAATATCAGCACTTGAATGAGTGTAAATTCAAAATGCCTGCCAGGGGGTTATATGTTTGGGGTGGAAACTAATATCTGCCCTAATCTGAATACCAAATGAATTTTAGATTGCCATTCTAGCCCGGAATTAACATTGGCCCTTGGGAAAATCATTGCTTATGTATTCTTTTCAGTTACCTGGAAATAAGAATCATCTATTTAAACCTTGTTGCTGATATCACACTTGTATTTCTGGCATATTAGGAAAATGTATATAGAATGATTACTTTGATCTCAGAAAAAGTTAGCAATTAAAAGTTGTAAACAAATGATCTCCAAGTTCTCAGGGAAAATAAAAGTCACTTGGGAAAAAGATAAAGTATTATCTGAAATCCTTATGAACTAAAACTCTCTCACTGAGATCCATGATCTCCTCAAGGCAGAACAATAGGGGTTGAGGTAACTGCTCTAGTAAAATGCAGTGGTCTTGTCATGCCATCTTCATAGAATTCCATTTTCCTATAAAATCCACATCTGAACAAACAAAAGATTAAAAAAAACCCAGATTACACAAAAAGAAAGACTAAAAATAAAATAAAAGAAGCCCCTTTATTCAGAGACTTTAATAATATAGTAAAATGTTGATAAAAATGTACAGGCTCAGTTGGCATTTAGTCATGAATCCATTAATTATGTTGAAATTTTAATAAGTAAATTATGAACTTATTTGAATCAACTACAACATGAATGAACTATAAAATAGTAAAAAAAAAAAACGCTAAAAGAAAAATGTTATAAGTTGCATAGACAGTTTTCTACCTTCCAGATAATTGCTTTAAGATATGTTAATAAGTTTAATGAAGAGATTATATGGATACTTATTTTAACATTAGAATGTCAGGTTGATTCTGAGCAGTAGATTCAGTGCCTCAGTGTTATTTGGTAGAGGTATTGCAAAGACCTTAGGAAATTGTTCTTGAACTCTCAAGGCCTTGGTTTTTGTCAAATTGAAGAGTTGGTTATCATGAAATGGCTTCTAAGTTAGTTTTCAGACCTAAAATACTAAATCCATGGATTTTAATGTAATACCCTATAACTATGTGGTGAATGCCTTGCTTTGTGTCTTGTTATTTGTACATTTTGATGCTTTCACATCACAGTGGTTTTTAATAAATATCAAAAAGCAATGGTCAAAGCACCATAACATGAAACACTTAGGAACAGATGGCAGTGCTGGATATAACTAAGTAGAAGGACAGATGGAGCAGGACTTATTTTAAACCTGGAAGCTTGGAAGGGGTTGAATGAGAAGACTTATTTCTTCCTCTAATTTCAGATGTAATTTGGTGTAAGGACAAAAAGTACATTTCAACTATGTAAAACAATATATAGAAAGAAAAAAAAATGAGTTCCAGCAATATGGCAGGATGACCTAATATGAACCACTTTCCCTTAAATAAAAATCATAGTATGTTGTGTAAAATGTTATAGTATTGTCTTAGTTGAAATACAAAGGTAAGTTAGAAAAACTAGAAAATTTGTAATTGCAGAGTCAAGTAATACAATCAGAGGCAGAGTATAAGCCAATGAATCCGGGCTCTGATCCTTGGGATACTGACAATGTAGTCTAGGTCCAAGAAGGAAAAAGACAATCTGCCTCAGGCTTACTTAGTCACCGGGGTAAAACCAAGAGCCGGGAAGCACTGCCCCTTTCTTAAAGGACATTCTGGGAAGAGTTAAAAATACTTGTCTGTAGATGATAGATAAATCCCCAATGATAAATAAGAAGCCCAGAGTGTGGAGTCCAAATTTATTAATCCACATTGTATATGCTCCCCAAGTTGAAGAAATTAACGGGCTATCTAGTCCTAGAGTAACAAAATCTCTGGGGTATTCTGTGAAAGCAAATGTAGGGACTCTTCTACAAGGTAGAGTACACAAGACCACACACACACACACACACAAAAAAAAACCCCAACAAACCAACATACAAACTAAAAAAACAACAGCAACAACAATAAAATACCAACTGAAGATAAACTCACAGTAAAAACTATAAGCAACATAAGGAAATGAAAACCATAAGAGAAAATCAGCAGAAACACAAACAACTGCCCCCATAAAGAACAATCCAAAGGTTAGTACCAAATGTGTATATGTCAATCACATTTAAATCGTGTGAGTGGGGATACAAATGATTGTTATTTTCTAATTTGTATTTTTCTCTAGTTCATAAAATGTCCACCAGTAACTGGTATTTACTTTATAACAAGAAAAAAAATATTGTGAAGGTGTCTGTTTTGCAGCATTCAACATACTAATTCTTGGGGGAAACTTTCAAGTTGCTCTCAGATCCATGGTAATATAAATGTCAAAATTTCCAGTTGAACTTTAACTGAAAGGCTGCAAGCAACCGTAACAGTTTGGTTTGTAATAAAATTTTATTTTTATTCTTGAATAACCCTTCCATTGCTTGTTAGGTAAATCAATATTCTGGAAATGCTTCAGTAATCATGGAAATAATTATTTCCCAAACTCAGTATTATGTCCCAAAGACCGCTCTAGCTGTTCTCTGACAACAATAGAAAAGAAGGTATGGCAGTTTCAATTATGAGATACTTTCATTAGTACATTGTCTTAATGTGATGATTCAAGTACGTGGTAATTCATTAATATCAGAGTTTTCGGACACGAGGTAGTTAAGTTACATTAGAAAGCAAAGAGTATTGAGCTAGAAGTAAGAATATATTTCCCCTGGTCTGTAGAAGTACAAATAACCTTTCTTTTTCTTCAAAAAATATCAGTGTGGAGCCCAGAGGGTGGCATGCACTCAGCCCTCGGTGAAAGGAGGGGCCAGGGCTAACAAGGGGCTGCCTTCAAAGCTGGTTAAAACCCAGGGGGATTTTCATCACAGGTTTTTGGCCTGGGAAGGTCTTTGAAGATTTTTGGATTTTCACTTAACAGGTGGTCTCGGTGCCTGCTGCCGTCTCTGCTGATCTGAAGACACACAGCTCAGCACGACGCCTCCCTGCTTGTTTTTTCTGGAGGTAAGACTTCAGGAACCTCTCCTTTTTTCCAGGTAACGATTACTTTTCTTCTGAGAAGGTTATGGTTTCCCTTCCCACGCTTCCCACCCCCGAGCCAGTGGTGCCCACACTTTGAGAGGAATACCTGCCCTTTAATGATACTAGACAGGAAGAGCCCTCAAGGAGAAGCAGTAAGATGAAAAGGGCCCACTAGATGGCAGAATTGATCAAGCAGATAGGTTGTTAAGGCTGTGAGCGCAGGGAACAAAATCTGGATGGGGAGAAAGTGTTCTGAGAGTGGGTGCCTCCACGTGTCCCAAAACCTCTCCGGACCACCCCAGGTGCTGAGCTATCCTGGCCACACTGCGTTTACATTCCACAAGGAAGGGGGCACCTTAGGGAGTGTCATCGCAGTGTCTGCCAATTAGCAGTAAACACTTGGTGATGCTCTGTCACCAGAGGTAAGAGATACCCCTGAACACTTCAGATCGTGTTAGTGCCTTAATATCCTTCCAACTTCTCTGCTCCCCTACCTCACCAAGCTACTTAAAAAGAGACCTTTTCATTCCATCTGTTAAAAAAAAAGAAAGAAAGAAAGAAAGAAAGAAAGAAGAAAGAAAGGAAGGAAGGAAGGAAGGAAGGAAGGAAGGAAGGAAGGAAGGAAGGAAGGAAGGAAGGAAGGAAGGAAGGAAGGAAGGAGGGAAGGAAGGAAGGAAGGAAGGAAGAAAGAAAGAAAGAAAGAAAGAAAGAAAGAAAGAAAGAAAGAAAGAAAGAAAGAAAGAAAGAAAGAAAGAAAAGAGAAAAGAAAGGAGAAATCTCCAGGCAGTACTTTGCTATTGAGAAGATACAAATGGATTTTTAAAGCTTGTGTTAACCAATGAGTGAATCACTGTTTCTTTGGGAAGAATACTAAAGTTTTCTAATCATCAAGAGTTTGTGATATATAAAATCCAGGTATCCCTGCTTTGGTCATCTTATTTTGTTTTCTTGCTAGTTTTCCAGTGTCATGAATTATTCAGAATCAACACTACGAAAGGTGTTGCAATGCTTTATTGGGCCTACAAAATAATTGTTAACTGGAAAAAGGATAAAACAGAACAGAAAAATAATAATACAGAATAAGAGTACATTTCTAAGAGGGATCTCAGGACAAAATCACTTTTCATTCCATATGCAACAGGAGAGATCTTTACAGGCTGACAACCACTTACAAACAATATACTCAAGACAGTCACTTGGGTGATAAGAAAAGGTTACATTTATTGTTATTATCACTTTTGGGCATAACTAATGAGGCTGACTATATATGACTGAAAAATAACTTCCTGGCTTCTCAGCTGTCATCTCTGTGCTTGGGTTATGCCTGCGTCAGTCACACCGATAGGAAGCTTATATTGAAACCAGAATCAAAGGCGGAGGAGTGGGAATCTGCCTCCATTAACCAACCACAAGCCTCTCTGCGCACAGATGAGCACTAAGTCACTGGTTAGATCCCTGGTGATTTCCCACTTGAGAGATGTGAAAAAAATGGCACAGTCAGACTAACAGCAAAGGCTTAGCAACTTGTCAAAATAATTTCTAACGTACAGGCTTAAAGTTGTTTTAAGAATTATCTTGATAAAACTATTGCAAATATTCTCATCAAGTATTTTGATTTGGCAGCGACCCTTGAAGGAGCAAGTCACTGCATAAGGGAGCATTGGGATTCATCTGATAGGTCTTCTCTGACCTTGTGAACACTTTGGTCACAATTAACAGGGTTCTCTTATGGCTCGAGACAGAGACGAGAGCTAAGTGACATAAAGTTGTGGGTTTTCCTCCCTTCAAATTGACTAGATAATTACATTGACTATTTTTTTTTTTTGGCTGCAGTTGAACCATCTATTATATCATTTTACAATACAGAATGCTCAGTGTTGGGGCAAATTTCTGATGCAAATTAAGAGACTGATAGCAAATCTTGATGCTGATTACTCCATCTTATCATTGTAATTTACATCACAGAAGTAAAATTTGCTTTTTTGTCCTTTGTAAAGGAGTTGTTATTTTATTTTATTTATTTTTTAATCCTCACCTGAGGATATTTTTCCATTCATTTTTTAGAGAGAGTAGAAGACACAGGGAAAGACAGAGAGAAATATCGATGTGAGATAAACACATCGTTTGGTTTGGTTGCCTCCTGCATGCACCCTGACCAAGGCCGGGCCAGGGAGGAGCCTGCAACCATGGTATGTGCCCTTGACTAGAATCAAACCCAGGACCCGTGGGTCCTCAGGTTGATGTTCTATCCACTGAGCCAAACTGGCTTAGGGCAGGAGTTGTTATTTTAAATTAAGTCGAAAATATATATTGAGAATCTATTCTGCATTGGTTTAGTTATATACATTGCTGTTTGCAATTTAATTAGCAACATTTCTTAGACACATTCTATGTGCTGTGCAGCATGGGGGTTTAGAGTAGTGAAAACCGTAGTGCTTAATTTTTTTAATACTTAATTGTGGAGAGAAGGAGATAGAAAAAAGTGAGGAAAAATAAATAAAATAGGACAAGATAAAAAACACTACATAATATCAGTTATTATTTTGCTAAATTGTAATCTGGTTTGTGAAGTTTGTGTTTCCATATTCAATAGATTTGTTCCTGGGATCACAAAGGCTCATGTTTAGAAGAGTAACATTTTATTAAGACTTGGATTAGAGGATAACTTCCCTAACAACTATATAATTCCAATGTAGGGTCTTAATAAAGTCTCATTATCTTTTTCCTTCTGCATCATATAATTAATTACACAATAAGTTAAACAGAAACATTCCCAGATATGTCTAAAAGCAGAAGGGTTTTGTGAGCCTAAGTGGATTCTGTACTCAGCAAAGAAAGATTTTTAATTAGACAGAAAATAATCAGTAGATTCAAGATGCTAATTCAAGTTCTATTCTAGTTCATTTTATATTAGAATCTGGAAATGATAAAAAAAGTCAATGGACTTTTGTCTCTGCTCATCCCCCCCGCCCCCACCCGACCCCGCCCAACAATCCCCCAGTACAGGGCCAACTGGATAAGGATAGCTGAGTAAAAATATGCAGTATCCAATTGTAGTACAAGGAGCCAAAGACAGAATTTCAGAAAGTCTAGTTTAAGACTTCAGATAGAGAAGGAAAAAGATGCCTCTAGAAATATTCATAGCCAACAGTAAAGTTTATGGAGATTAATTTCATTGGTGAAGAGAGAAGCACTTAAGATTAATTATAAGGATTCATGGAAGGAATGATGTTTGTACAGGACTTTGAAGAGTAGGTTGGTATTAGAAAGCCTGGAAGAAGAATCAAAGAAATTCCAAGAGGGGACAATATGGCGGGAAGAATTCCATAGTTACACATCTGCCAGATGTCCCTTGGAAATAATTGTAGGCCTGTTTTATATGGGCACCTGGGGAAATAAAGTTACAAAAGTGAGGGCAGACCCTTAGTGCCATGCTAAATAGTTTAGATTTACTTTTGAAGTGTTGGGAAAACACGGGTTTTTAACACAAGGATGACATGATGAAGGTATTATTTTAGAAGGTTAATGTAAAAATAAACATGGTAAGGTTGATGTAGAGATTAATTAAAGGCTAGATCACAAATTGGAACAGTTCAGCTTTGTAGCCAAAGGGACTGAATCAGAGTGGGGGCAATTGGAAATATAAAGGAAGTGAAGGATATGAGAGGCAATTCTAAGCTAAAATTGCCAAGACAAGACTTTGCCCTTAATTGCATTTGGGGAATGACTAGGGAGGAGAGTTGAAAATAGTATGAAAGCTCTGTGTCTTCAAGACTAGGACAATGGTGATCAAATACATTCACACTGAGAAAAAGGGATACCGGTATCACAGGACTGTCATGAGAAGATGAAATCTAAATAATAACATATAAGGTGAAGAGGTGATGAATTCATTATCAGGAATCTTAAGTTTATGATTACCCAAGTGGAGATGGCTAAAAGTGCCATTCTCAATTACTTCTGCAGGTATAACAAACTCCGCTGTTACTAATAAAAGAAACAGAGACCAGCACAGAATCAGCTGTGAACATGACCAGAAACATGATCCAAATGCCCAACTCCATTTGGTAGTAGGTTAGGTTATAGAGAAGGCAACAAGGCATCACACAAAGGGAAATAAGGAAAGGCTATTTATTGTGTGTGTTTGCAGCATACCAAGTGCTTTTACTCCTCCATCTTATGTAAAAAATCATTAAGCTAGATGGTAAGATGCTCACTATAGGTGAGAAAATTGGTTATCAGATTGTAAGTGAATTGACCAAGGCTTCTAAATTAAAAAGCAGCAAACCTGGTTTTCTGATTCCAAGGCCAGCATCTTTTACGTACCTTTGTCTAATCATATTAGTACTTGGACAACTAACTCAGCTTGGGCAATATAATCCCTCTGAACCACTGTTCCTACATCTGTAAGGTGGGAGTGATAAAATTAAAATAATGTCAAAGGATGCCCTAGCTGGTTTGGATCAGTGGATAGGGTGTCAGTCTGCAGACCAAAGGGTCCCAGGTTCGATTCCCTTCAAGGGCATGTATCTCGGTTGCAGGCCTTGGTCAGGGCGCATGCAGGAGGCAACCAATCAATGTGTCTCTCTCACATTGATATTTCTGTCTTTCCCTCTCTCCTACTTTCTCTAAAAAATCAGTGGAAAAATATCCTCAGGTGAGGATTAACAAAAGAAAAATAATAATAGTAATAATAATAATGTGAAAGGATGTGTAAGTTGTTGTATACCGGAACATAGTAGTTATTATTAGTGTGTAATGATTAGCATACTGCTTTGAACAGATAGAGGCAGTTATGAAAGGATTGAAGTATGGCTGATATTCACTAATCATCTGACTTAAAATTTTCAAAATTAATTTTTATTGAATAAATACTTCTCAAATATTACTTCCACTTGATTTATTTATGAAAAATGAAACCACAGACTTATTGTCTATTTTGGTGAGGCAAGAGAGTTTTAAGAATCATTTAAAGTTTATTATGAAATTATTTGATCTACAGTCTTAAGACTCCTTGAATATATTATGCTAATATAGCTTTTCCATAAAAATCACACTCCCATACCAAACTCATGGCAATGCTTATTTTAAAGCATTTAGAATGTGTAAAAACATGCGCAGACTTTCAAAATTACAGTTGCCATTTTATTGTATAATATTGTGTTTGTCTTCTGTGAAAACCTGCCACATTCAATAGCCATATGTATGTTAATGAAAGAATAATCATGACAACTAATAGAATACAAGAGCCATGTCAGTGTGCAACTATCAGAGCAAATCAAAACAAAACTGCATAAAGACAATATGAATCCAGATCTGAAGCCTCATGGTTCTTCACTAGTTTTATGTTAATGAAACAATTATTAGAACACACAAAACCCTTCCTTTATAATTTGATAAATTGAGTGGTGATGTGAGTTAATTGAACCATTGGTGTGATAATAAGATGCAATTGGTATGATTTATCAGAGGATGACATGGTTGCAGGCATTGCTTCCACAGAAAATAATGGCTGTTATTACCACTTCCTGAGGTGAGTAGGTAAGCCATAAACCTAGGTTATTGCTACACAGGTCATAAAAATGAGGGGTCCATTTTGACTTTCATCTAAGTAAATATTTTAAGGCTGCCTCTTTAGAGCCACACTTACTAATTTTGCACTTATTTTTCCATAAACAACATCACTGAATTTGTTTAGGCTATTTCATAATCTTAACATACTTAGCTAAGTATTGAAGTGAAAAACTCTTAAGTCTCTAAGAGCTTTGAGGTCTAATGTGGGTAATTAAAAGTTCATCTTAGATCTTTCTTTCTAAGTTACATTATCTTGTGGAGATATTTTCACAAACGGTTATTCTAGCAGAATAATCCTCTAGGGTTTTGCAGCTTGAGAAGCAAGACCTGTGCTTTTTCATGTGATTCGAATATATTACATGCTACCCACTGTCTAGTGGGGAGAAAAAAAGAAATGATCACAAAGTCTGTTAGATTAAAAAAAAAGATATTCACATTGTTATATTTCATTATATCTTAAATTACTTCAAAATAAATAAAGATAAATTAATATTAGATATCTAAGATATATTCATTTGGACATCTGATTTATTTCTGCCACGTAGAGATTCTGGTAAAACATTTAGCATATGTCCATGCTATGAAAAATAAACCTAAGGTCAGGGAAAAAGCTTCTATCTATGCTAAGGAGTATATATGTTAAAATACCAATGAGATTTTCATTCTTCATTAATCATATTCATTTGTTGAGTTGATATTTTTAAAATTCCATTATATACATTTTGGGAAAATTACATATATTTAATTCTTATAACCACTTCTTATGTTGGCATGATGAATCCAAGTGTTAAAGATGAAGTAAATAAGATGTGAGTGATAATATAATTGACTAGGGGCCCAGTGCACGAATTCATGTGCCTTGAAAGGAACTGTGGGCCGCAAGGCTGCGGTGGGCACAGGAGGGTCTTGGCCTATCCTCCGTGCCCCCGCCCACTGCGGCCCCCAGTCCCCTGTCTGCTGGCAGCCTGTTCCCACCACCATCACTCCCATGAGCTGACAGCGCCACCCCACTCCGACCACTGATGGTGTGGAGCGATTGGGGCTGGCACCAGCCTCGGGTGCAAATGGTAGCTGCTGTCCCAATCACCCCTCAGGAGCAGGGAGAGGTGGAGAAGCCCTCAGGGGTGACAGGAGCTGGCATCCGCTCACATCTACTCACGGCACCAAGTGATCAGGGCCGGCGCAGGGCACCGGCAGCGCATGCAAGCAGCGGCTCTGGTGCCAGCAGCGGGTGTGAGCAGGGCCGGCACTGGCAGCAGGTGTAAGAGCTTGGCAGGACTACGGCATGTGGGAGCAAAGAAGTTTCAGTAACCACCAGAGGCTCGCCCCATTGATAGTGACCGGCATCCTGCTTTGGTCTGGCACCCCTGCTCACCTGCTCCACCATCCCACTGCAGCCAACACCCACCATGTTCCATGCTCTGTCGCCTGCTGCCGATGCCTGCCATGTTCCACGGGTGCCCCCTGGTGGTCAGTGCACGTCATAGCAACTGGTTGTTAGGTTGTTCTGCTGTTTGGTCTATTTGCATATTAGCCTTTTATTATATAGGATTATATAAAATGAAAAACTCTTGAGAGGGTAAAAGGAAGCTCTTACTAATTAATCCTGTACAACAACTATGAACCAGGACTGCCCTGGGACCAGAAAATATAGTCACCCTAGATAAGAGACTTACCAAAATTAAGAAATTTTACAAAAGTAACACAGCTGGAAAGTGGCAGAGCCAGAATTTGGTTCCCTGACTGTATGACCTAAACTTTTCTACTATTCCCTCTCAGTAGATTTACTGATTCTCTTGTCTACTAATTATGACATGATTAGAGGAAAACAAGTCAGGGATCCTTTCCTGAAAAACATCAATGCTAAAGTAGATGCTTTGTCTTATTTACCTTTGTGTATCTAACTTGAAACACATCAGTTCTTCAATAAACATTTGTGGATCTAAACCAAATCATATTGCTTGATACTTCGTTTTAGATGCATTTATTTAGATGGTAGGGGTTTTCTGCCTTCAAGAGTCAATGATTAGAATAAAAATATACATACAGGGGGATTCAATCTGGGACCCCTCAAGGGATGTTCTATCAGCCATTCCTTCATTGTCTATTAAAATTAATTTACAACAATCTGGACAGAAATTTTATAAAAAATTAGATAACTGTCAGAGAGTTTCTAGGCTCAGAAAGGAAAAGACCACAGTAGGAAGGCAGCAAAAGTATTTTTGGTGGCTTTCACCATATTTTCAAATGGTCTGTCCTTATGTCAGTTTTAACCATGTCTATTTTCTCACCTTTAATAGCTACACAGACAATGTTAATTGAAAATATTTTCTTTTTATAGGACTTTCTGATCTAGGTAAAATTTTTAATTTAATCACATTTAAATATGAGCTACATCATCTGAAAAATAGGAGCTACTAAAAAGAGAGGCCTAATGAGAAGATATAGAAAATATTAAGAAAAATAAATCAGGTATTGTAATCATGACAAATTGAATAAAACCACAGGTCTATACTAAATCTATACTCTGAGCCTCTGATTCCCTGCCTTTAACATGAGTTAATTAGCTTAGATTATATAGCATTTAAAAATAGTTCTAATATTTTTGTTTTGTTTTGTAAAACAGATGCACTTGGTAAAGCAATATAATTCTTACTGTTGGTACATGAGGAAACTTCCATTGCCTTCATGCTTTAGATAAGTCACCTAGACACTAAATGTTGTTCCTCTCTAAAAGAAAGAAAGGTTTCAAACATAAATTTTTCATATTGCTATCATATTAGTAAGAACTATAAATAAAGGTTAAATTTAAGAAGAATTACAGCATGGAAAAATATCCACTTCTCTACATACTAAATATTATAAATTATTTCTGGAAGCATTTTGCTATATTATCGGGTTGTGAAAGTGATGTTTCCATGTAATATTTAATTATATCATTTCCCAATTGTTCCTTCACACCCTTTCTCATTCCTCATTGATTTTCTTTTATTTCTAACTTGCCACACTATCTAGGTATGGGATGTTAGGTATATTTTTCACCCTTTCTGAGTCTGTTTATGCATATACAAAATGGGAATGATCACATCTCCACCTGATCTCAGAAGAAACAAGTAAGCTTCTATTTTAATGCTGTATATAAATAAAGCTTTATGACCATCATTTAAAAATTAGGTAGTCACTGCTCTATAGACCACAATTGATGAATGAGATCTTGGCTATTTATTTCCAGGTTAGATCTTCCTAAGTGTATTAATTTGGACACTTCCAAGCATCATAAAGAATTTGAAGTGAATAGTCCTGAAATGTTGGAGGATTTCCTACCCACATTTTACAGGAGGCACATTTACAGATTACAACAATTATCTGTTGTTAATCATGTTATCTTTTGTTCATAACAGGACAGGGGCTGCAGAACACATAGGTTCAAATTCCAATTTTCTTATATCATATTTACTTCGAGCCATATTTGTTGTCCTAAAAAAAGCCATTTAGTTATAAATAGCTCCTTAGTTTGGAATATATATATATATATATATATATATATATATATATATATATATATTCTATCTAATAAAGAGGGAATATGCAAATTGACTATCACACTGTCACAAAGATGGTAGTGCCATAGCCACAAGATGGAGGCACCCAGTCCCCTCAGCCCTGCTGGAGTCCCACAGTCCTTTCAGCCCAGCCAGGGGGGCAGCAGGTGCATGGTGTGGCCAGATCCACCCTCAGTCCCCCAACCACTCAGGGCTGGCCCAAGGTGCAGGCAAGCCTCAGATGTCGGCTGCCCAGCCACCCAGGGCCACCCGAGGTGCAGGAAAGCCTCAGATGACAGCTGCCCAGCCGATGCCCAAGGTGCAGGGAAGCCTCAGATGGCAGCTGCCCAGCCGCCCAGAACCTCCCAAGGCTCAGGTAACCAGGGCCTGCCAAGGCTTGTGCTGCCGGCAGTGGCAGCAGCAGAGGTGTGATGGGGGCATCGCCTTCCCCTGATTGCCGGGTCGCCTTCAGCTCCTGAGGGCTCCCAGACTGTGAGAGGGGGCAGGCCAGGCTGAGGGACCCCCCCCCTCCAGTGCATGAATTTTCATGCACCAGGCCTTAGTATGTATATACTCTATACATATATATTATTTTGAGAACCAATCGAACTTTGTTTCTGACACTATTAGCAGTCAACACTTAAGAGAGGGTACATTTTTGGAGTTGTGATACCACACAGTTAAATATGTTGTGGTAGTAGAACCATATCCTTGTAATGTAGCAGAAGGAGTAAGGAGCAAGAAAGACTATAATGAAGATATTAGATTGTAAACCTCTAAAGGGGAAAGGGGACTACTTCTTACTCATTTTCTGCCTCCCACAAATATATAAGTCACTGTCTTATAGATAGTACTAAGACATATATGAAATTTAATGCTTCAAATAAGAAATTTTAGAGGTTATAAAACTGATTTAAGTTTTGTGGCTAATTATAATGCTTTGACATTAAAGCATGTACTTAACATGGTAAACTCTTCTAAATCTTGAAAGCTTTAAAGTCAGAAAACTTTTAAGAAACCCAATTATTTAGACTGAAGATAATTCAGTAAGCTCTCAATGTAGGAAACTGGAAGTCAACGGTGTTTAACACAAAGTTAATAATCTGTGTTCAGCCAGTGTGGCTTAGTGGTTGAGTATTGACCTATGAACCAGAAGGTCATGGTTCAATTCCCGGTCAGGGCACATGCCCAGGTTGCAAGCTCAATCTCCAGTAGGGGGTGCAGGAGGCAGCTGATCAATGATTCTCTCTTATCATTGATGTTTCTATCTCTCTCTCCCTCTTCCTTTCTCTGAAATCAATAAAAAACATATATTTTTTAAAAGTTGATAATCTGCAATTCTTTGGCAAATCAAAGAAGTTTAAATAAACATGAAGAAATGCAGACATCCATAGTCTTAAGATTTCTACACAATGTAGAACAATTTTGTCAGTATTCAGTCAATATTGATGAGTAAAGATGGGTCGGTATGTGGCAGGAGATAAATAGTGACACTCATTATTATCATTAGGCATCTTCCTAAAGGCCTTTTTGAAAAAAGCAGCCATAATTGCCATCAATAGAAAAAATAGAACAAATGTTCTATTTAGGCACCTCAGTACTTCTCTACTGCCTGAAAATACTACCTGCAAGTTCTTTGTATCAAATACTTTCTATTGAAGTCAGACTATTAATGTGAAACTAGGTATCAGTGTGGTAAAACTACTGTGATTTGAATAGTGTTTCAGTCAAATGAATAGTGCCAGGAACAGCTTCCAAGCATCTACGTTAAGTCATTAAAGTTACTAACCTACTTTTTTTTCTGTCATCATGTGGCAACATTCAGACAGTTGGTAGGCTTACTTCCACCTAGAGGTTGATATTTATCAGCCAAGCTGAGCTTGCTGGGAATGTGAGAGGTGTAGCTAGTTGTGTTATGTTGTGTCGACAGTATTTTGTGTGATTTGATCCATATCTCCAGAGGTCTGAGGAAAGGTTATGTTTCCAGCCTTCTAGAACACATAAGATGACATGAAATACATTGTTGACTCTATTGCACTGTCAGCATGGGCTGTAGACCCACAATCTGACTTCTGAAG
The DNA here is from genome assembly GCF_951640355.1 of Cnephaeus nilssonii. Taxonomy (NCBI): domain Eukaryota; kingdom Metazoa; phylum Chordata; class Mammalia; order Chiroptera; family Vespertilionidae; genus Cnephaeus; species Cnephaeus nilssonii. The sequence goes on along the minus strand of NC_137079.1, from coordinate 57,575,537 downwards.
GTTGAGGTTATGCATCAACTTGCTCTGGAGAAACCCTATACAGGCCTAAATATCTCTAAAGGTGATATAAAGCTTAAGGCTCCAAAAGAATGTTTCTGTATTGCAATGTGATCTATAATGATATATCTGCTAGACTAAAAGCTAGAAAATGAGATCCAGGTGGTAATCTAAACTTTAGGAAGAGCTGGGGACACAGTGACAAATAATTCTCATACTTGTTTATATGAAATTAAAACCATATTCCCTGTATCAGTTGACATTTCTGCTTTTAATTAAGGGAAGCATGACATAAAAATATAATCCTATATAATAAAAGGCTAATATGACGTGCATTGATCACCAGGGGGCAGACAACGCAGGAGCTGCCCCCTGGTTGTCAGTGCGCTCCCACAGGGGGAGCTCCACTGCTCAGCCAGAAGCCAGGCTCACGGCTGGCCAGTGCAGCGGCTGTGGCGGGAGCCTCTCCCACCTCCACAGCAGCGCTAAGGATGTCCAACTGCCCCGAAGGCTCCTGGACTGTGAGAGGGCATGGGCCGGGATGAGGGACCCCCCTGAGTTCACAAATTTTGTGCACCAGGCCTCTAGTTAGAGTACATAATAGACAAATAGACCAATGAAGAAACAGAATAGAAAACATATAAATGGACACAAATATATATGAAAATGTAGGTTATAATAAAGCGATAACTCAGATCAACTATTCTAATATGCCATTGGAGTGAGGGGGTAACTATTTGGGAAAAAGACAAAGTTGGATCCTTTGTATTGTACATCAAGATAAATAAATATGAGATTTGAATGTAAAAAGGGAAGCAACTAGCAGAAAGTGTAGGTTCGTTCCTTCATAACCATGAACTGGAAACAAAATCCAAAAGCCAAAAAAGAAAGGAATGACAACTTTTTCTATATAAAAATAAAAAATACATCACCAAAACAAAAATTCACTATAAGCAAAGTCAAACAACAAATGTCAAATTAGGAAAAAATACCTATGAATTATATCATAAGTAGGGTTAATCTTTATATAAAGAGCTACTAGAAATTAAGTTAAAATAGACCAATAACTCAATAAAATAATCAAGAGGCATGCAGGTAGTACATAGAAAAATAAGTACAACTGGCATTAAAATATACAAAAAAGATAAATCACACCATAAGAGAATTGTGAAACGAAACTAGATATCTTTTCTCACCTATCAGACTGGCAAAAAATAAAAAAGTTGTTAATATGCTCAGTTGATACAGCTAGAGGGAAACATTTGATACATTTCTGGAAAAAGTGTAGAATGATGCAACATTTATGGGGTTAAACTCGGCAATGGTTATATCAAATTTACAGATGCACTTACTTTTTAACCCAGAAATCCAGCTTTGGTAATTTAGTATACAGGTATATTGCACAACTCAAGTGACACGATTATATCACACTGTGATATTGCTTATAAGAAAATATTTGAAACAAACCTCTATAGACTATGATATGTGCACAAATTGGAATAATATGCAGCTGTAAAGAAGAGCCAGGAGTATCTCTGGCTGTGGAATGGCAGAGATACAGAATACATTGTTAGGTGGAAAAGCAAGGTCCAGAACAGGTAGCATGCTACTTTTGATATATGAAAACAAAGAAGGATAAGAATATTTATATTATCACAAATAGAAAAGCATTTTAGAACTAATAACAATCCTGGGGAGGTGAGAGACACCAGGACAAATAGTTGTGAGTATGAGGTGCAGTATTTATTAACAATGATCTAAAAATAGTTAGAGAAAAATAACTGAAAATCCATAAGTTTAATAATGTTAGGATGCACAGTAACATGGCTTTATTTAAGGTGAAAATGTATTGAAAGTGCTGTAATAAAATGTGCTAATGCTTTGAGTATTGTGTAGTGTAAAACATTAATTAGTAGACACATTTAATAGCTTGCTAGATTATAATTGACTATTTTATGCAAATTCATAGTAGTCTTATTTTATGTTTTTATATCTTAGGTTCAAGTTTGAAAAATACTCCATAGGGAATACTAGCTACCCGGCCCTTTCATTTTAACCATTGGAGAATGAAGATTTGGCCTCCTTCTGAAGTTTAAGAAGAGCTTGAGAACTTCTGCAGATCAAGTTACACTTAGAATGAAAGGAATGGCTTTCATTTATTTACCAAGACGTATGGAGAACTTATAAAAAGACAGCCATTGCTAGCAGTGCTAAGAAAATATGAATAAATGCTGGACCTTAAAGGATTCCAGATGCATCAATAACTAAGTATAATGTGACACAAAGGTAACATGTAGCATCCAGAAAAATTAAGTCTGTTTTTAAAAGCAACATATTAAAGAAGTCCTTCATGTCTAGTTTTTTCCACTCTGGGAGCCAGAAATCCTGATGCTAAGGGTGAGGTAGGGGACACCCAATATAGGTACCAATATCTGGAGGCCATGTGCATAGTGATTATTGATGGATGCTGGCTGCACAGGTTTAAAGGACTCCACCACTGAATACCTAAGTGAAGCTGACCATTGCATTTCAGAAAATGGAATGATCAAGAACAGGGCACTGTGTCAATTAGTAAAAGGATGTTTCATTTTAATGAAAAAGAAAATGGGCTTCACTCTGACAGCAAAAGAGAAACTGCTAAGAGCAATGACACATTTCTAAAGGCAGTAGGGACTAAAGGTAGATGAAATGGGAAAGTGACTCTAGATATGATCCACAACACAAGCAGATTTGTACATATGGAAACAATATTGTTGGCCCAGGCATATTTAGTTGAAAAAGACAAACCACACTGGAGAAGTAGGAAAAAAGCTGATCTGCTTACATTCTGCCCTGTAAATCCATATGAACTTAAAAATATGGAGAGATTTCAAGACAGAATAGAATAAACATAAAGATGATTAGAAAGATTAAAGGGACTTGACAAAGAATTCTAAAAACAAGCACTAAATTCCATATATTTGACTCCTGTGATATTAAGAATGTAAGATAGGTATATAGCTGGAGACAAATGCAATTTAAGGTAATATAGTTAAAGAACTTTGAGTGTGTCATCACTGTTAATAATAATTTACAAAAATAGCTTATTGTGAATAAGAATGTGCACAAATTACATTAAATTAAAGTTAATCTACCTATTACATGGAATGTTTTTTTTTTGTTTGTTTTGTTTTGTTTTTTTGCAATGTTTAAATTTAGGTGCTGTGAAGTAAGGTCACAAAATGATAAGATGTGGTCCCTCCTGTAAGTGCACATGTAATCAAGATAGGCAGACAAACATTGGAAAATTAATAAGGCATCATAAATTAGTGTTAGGTTTACAGATATAAGGTACGTACTCAGGAAGAAGCAATTATACCATGTACAGAATTTAAAAAAACTTTATAGACAATTTGGCAAATGAACTTAGCTTTTCTTGATGAGTAATTGGAATCTCAGAGGCAGCAAAGATAGGAAAGGACCTTCTAGGTTAAAGAAGAAAATGTGTTAGTGGAGAAAAATATCGCATGTTTCAAGGCTGGGAATAGTCTAGAGTGGCAGAAACATGATATAAGAAATAAGAATAATAAGTTGATACCAGATCATGAAGGGCATGCATGCATACTAGCATGGGGTTTGGACATAGTTCTAAGAATAACACAGAGCTGTTAAACTTCTTTGAGAAGAGGCATGGTAGGCATTAGATTTCTGGCATTAGTGTGAAGGTAAACAGGTTAATCAGCATGGAGGCCAAGCCAGGAGCCCATTAAAGACTCAAAGACTGAATAAGTGTAGTAGAGCCCAGCCAGCATGGCTCAGTGGTTGAGCATCAATCTATGAACCAGGAAGTCATGGTTCCATTCCCGCCAGGGCACGTACTGGGGTTGCAGGCTCAATCTCCATTAGGAGGTGTGCAGGAGGCAGCCAATCAATGATTCTCTCTCATCATTGGTGTTTCTATCTCACTCTCTCCCTGTCTGAAATATTCGATTAAAAAAATAACAACTTTTTCACTTTTTAAGAAAATTTCTAATTTTATGTTTAAATTTTAAGTTCTGTGATGGTAAAAACAGTTATTTCACATTTATATGCTTGGTACATCAAAATTCTTAATAAATGTTTATTAAAAGCTTGATTGATTTTATTAATCATGGCATTTCCTTTATTTGCACTTGTTTAAATGTATGTATCTTTAAGAAAATACTAAATTTTTATAGGAAGATCAAGGTTTTAATGAGTATAGTATTGACCCCTGGACCAGATGTCAACAACATTCTTCTGTAAAGGGACAGATTATAAATATCTGAGATTTTGTCAGCCATATTACCACAAACACTCAATTTTTACATTGTAGTGTGAGGTTGTCCATAAACAAAGTTTGGCTGTGTTTCAATAAAACTTTATTTACAAAAATAAGTGGTAGGCCAGATTTGGCCAATGGGCAATTGTTTGCTAATCTCTGCCCTAGACCAATCTGAGGTTAACCATCTCATCTACAGTTAAAGTATTTAAAATTTCATACGCTTAGTTTTTGAAAGATCATAATTTTTGGTAATATTTCATGTTAATTCCATACTATTTCCATTTCAGCTTTATTGAAATATAATTTACATACAATAAAATTTACATTTTTTTAGTGTAAAATATTATGAGTTTTGACAAATGCATACAGGTGTATAAACATTACTACAATTTATATATAGAGAAGTTCCATCTTTCCAACACTCTCCTCATGTTTCTAAGTAGTTAATCTCTCTCCTAAATCCCAACTCCTACAAACCACTGATCTATTTTCTGTCTCCTTTGTTTTGCTTTTTCAAGAATGTCAAATAAGTAAAGTCTTACACTATGTGACCTTTTGAGTCTGGCTTTTTTCATTTAGCATAATACTTTTGAGATTTATACAAAATATTGACTACATAAGTAGTTTCTGCCCCTTATTACTTTCTTCCATTACATGGATTTTTTTCAAGTTTCTTCATTCACCAATTAAAGGCTATTTGGATTGTCTCCATATTTTGGCAATGATTAATAAAGCCATTAAAAACATTTGTATACAGGTTCTTTTTTAAATATGAGATTGCATTTCTCTTGGGTAAATATCTGGGAGTGGTATCACTGGGTTGTATGGTATTTGTCTAATGTTATAAGGAACTGCCAAACTGTTTAGCAAAGAGCTGTACTAATGAATTCCTACCAGCAATGTGTAAGAGTTCCCATTGCTTCAAATTCTTGTCAGTAATTGTATTGTCAGTTCTTTTTATTAACCTTTTCACATTTATATGCTTGGTACATCAAGCATATTGATGTTGAGGTTTTAATTTGATTTTCCTAATGAATAATATTGTTGAATGTATTTTCATATGCTTACTTGCTATCTACTAGTACATATCTTTTTTGGTGAAAAGTATGTTCAGATATTTTACTCATTTTAAAGTTGGGTTTTCTTGTTTTGTTTTGTTTGTTAGTTTTCAGAGTTCTTTGTATATTTTTGGATGCAAGTATATCATTGTATATATGTTTTGCAAATATTTCATCCCAGTTTGTGACTCATCTTTTTATTTGCTTAATAAGATCTCAAGTTATTATATTTTGAAATGCTAACAGCACTATACTATGCATTTTTCTAAAAGAAAATGGGAATAATAGAACCTTTTTTGATAGACAATTTAAAAATGATATCCATGAATATTATAAAACCAAATAGCACATTTTATCATTCCAAAGCTCACTCTTCAATCTGAGTCTTAGTCATGACAATAAAGTCTAGACTCACAGATATTCTCTATCATATATTTAATTTTGAAGAACTTTAAATCTTTGAGAAATGACAAAAGAAACTGACACATCTATGAAATAGGATATCAATCTGCCTGCCTTGGCTTACGAAGCACAGTAAAAGGGAACATTTTCAAATAGTGAACTGTCTCTTTTATTTATTGATCTTCAGCTAGAAATAAGGCTATAGTCAAATGCTCTCTCCATATCTTCCTTGCTGTATGAAAACAGGGTTACAGATCAATTGATTTACCATCACAATTGATTAGGTACCTTTCCTACTATCTCCATTGTGACACAAGACATGCAGTCATATAGATCTTTCATTAGGAAAGCCATTGAAAAGCTAAGGTTCATTGCATGCTTAAATGGTTTGTATCCCACTCATTAAGCCATTAACCAACCATTAATATTGCTTAACCTCAAACCTTACAGATAAAATAAATTATTGCCATTTTATCTTCCCAGTGTACCTTTGCAAAGTGAACAAGTACCTGATTTTGTTACAATCTGACTTAAATATTCAGAGATATGCCAAGGAATTCAGGTATCTAGACTATTAACCCTAAATGGACTTTGTGTATTCCTTTAGCTGCATACTCCAAAGCATAAACAATGGTAGACCAACACAGAAGCATTATTTAAAATTTATTTTCCCCCATCAATTTAATGTGTTTTTTTAATATTTTCTATACATTATTACTATTATCAATAACATTCATTTTAATAAGAAATTTTCTTTGTGAAATTCTTAAACGTAACAGTAAAAATAAAGAAAGAAAAGCTTTGTAAAGGGAAGTTAACCATTTTAAGACTGTAACTTCTTTGTACTTCAACTTTAAATTCAAATGAATAAATGATCACATACAACATCTAACAATCCTTTATTGGTATGTTTCTCTTGAAATAAAGCCAGAGAAATTCAGTAGGCCCCCTTCATTATCAATAATATAGACAGATTATTTGCTATGTCTTGTTCAGAGTAAAACATAATTGAGGATATCCACTCCAATCTTTGCTTCAAGTACCATCAGGGTAACTATAGTGAACATACAAATCATTGCACATAACTTTTTATAAAAATTTTTTAAGGCAGATCTTTCCACAGGAAAACCAACCATAATGCAAAAATCAATCATTTCTTTTAAGTCAAGAAGAAAAATGTGAGCACTTGAACAAGAACCTCGTAGATTTATAGTATATATGCAACAAGAAATGTGAACAGAGTCAAATGTGCAATTAAGGAAAGCTATAAATAGATTTCTAATTCATATAAAAGAGTATCACAAAACCAAGGGGATGCTGTACAGTAGGTAAGGAAATGTGAGTGACCTTTACCAACCCATCTACAAAGAGGGAGAAATTGATATATATCTAGCAACTGTACTGAAACGTTGCTGCTCAATGTCCATTTGGTCAAATCAGGACTGAATTTCATTTTATTTTTTAGTTTCCAACTAGTTAAAACCTTTAGCATTTCTTGGGCCATAAAAAATAAAGTACTAGGTCATGTGCCACCTCACTGATGAATGAGGGTTGGGTACATATAATATCATTACTCATATAAAATTCATGTATGCAGTTTACAAAATAACTTATAAAATGATAATCAACTTAAAGGGCCAACTCTAGAAGGCCTTAAATGTTCACTTGTAGTTTGCATTTATTAAAATCATTTATAACCACTCAGCCTTCCTCCGTGGCCAGCCAGAGGAGCCTGAACTGGCCTCTTCCAGGCAGGTGAATGTGATAAGCAGGGAGTTAATGCCTTGGGCCATACCTTTCTGAGGCATTTTAATTATTTTCAATATACAGTGAGGAAACGACACATGTCTAAAGCATCATGCAAATATTCCTTTGCTGAAAATATGTCCTATGCCCTGAGGCATTGGAGAGGGTGGAAATGAACTTGAGAAGAGTCTGGAGTCACTGCACCAAAGCATTGAAAGGAAAGGGATGCAGGGACACAGGGCCTTTTTAAGGGAGGTTAACCTGCCTACACTTTTTGAAATTGCCTGCTCCTTATCTACAAGTGTGTGCGCCTGGTATTCTGTTTTTGGAGGGGGAGGGACAGGATAAGGAAAAGAAAGACGATCATCTTATTTTTGTGTGAAATAAAGCTGACCTGTAGAACTAGATTTCCTAGGAAGCAAGACCATGCTTACCTACAGGCAAGTCCACCTTTGTGTTTTCTCAGGGTTGATCCAAAAGAATGAAACACACAGGAAATACAGGGATTTCTTTTCTGGACCAATGGCAGACGCAAACAACCCCTGGGAGGGGCACTTGCCATAGCACTTGTATCTAGACTATTGGCTCCTGAATCTCCTCAGAGCGTTTACATGGCTCAGAAAATATCCTAAGTTAAATTCTCTAGAGCCATTGTAACGTAGGAACAAAACCTCCCTGGCATTTTCTGGAGATAACGATAGAACAATCCAAAAGGGGCTTGGCACATGTGGAGTGTCCTGGGGAGAAAATCTCAGATCATGGGACACTCTTCACAGAAGCTTTCCCCTAGGCTATAAGACACTGGATCAAAGTTTGGCTCAAGGACAGTGTTCCACAGAGAGGCCATAGGCAATGTGGTGTCAGCATTGACTTTTCCCCTCTTGACATCAATCTGTTTATATTCTACTAGAGGCCCAGCATACGAAATCGCCCCGTAGTCCACCACCCCGCAGCGGAGGCACCCCGCACACCCGCCTGCCACTGCTCACAGCCTTTGAACTCTCTTAAGGGTGGTTGGGAGGGAGTTTCCAATCCCACTCCTTTTCCTCTAATGGTTTTCCTGCCCCTCCCCCCTTTCCCTATGCTGGTCAGGAGAGCCTCTGGCTGCTCCCCCTCTCAAGGGCTAATCAGGGGAAAGAGCTCTTCACCTTGGCTATAAAAGCACCTGTCTAATCACTGAGCTTATTTGGCCTCCCAGAGTCCAGATGCATAAGTTACTTCAAATAAACATTTTTGGGGTGTGTGTGAAAATTTAGGTCTCTTATATTGAGAGGAAAAATCTATTGCTTTAAAATAATGACACCTATTTCAAATATTGTAATGAAAGTATGAAAAAAAAAAAAACACAACCTTCACATAAAAAGGCTGCAAAAATGTTATTTTACTTTGAAGAAAGTAATAACTGAGAATAATAGGTTTCTTTCAGACCACATCCTAAAAAGCTGCTTTTTAATGTCTTAAGCCTATACAAAGGTTTTAAAAAAATCCCTGTCCCTGCCTTCTGAAGATTTTAGGTTAACACGTTTGTCTTAAAAACTCTGAGGTGCCTAATTTTAAAAACAACTGGCCAAACCCCCTTCCTCAACCATATTGTCACATCATCCAAGTTATACTTTACAAACAGCCTTGATGTGCTACACACCTGCAAAAAGTACACAAAGGGAGTAAACTACTTTGCCTTAGAAGTATATATTTAGTAATCACTTAGTTACATTATTTTATTTTTGTGAAATGAGAACTGATCAACCAAACCTTTCAAACAGACCCACCAGATGATAAATATCACCATATGTTTGACTCACGGTATATTTGTGCATAAACACTTCAATTACAGCTTTGTGTTTAGTATCAAAAACCTTTCCTTGTGTGCGTGTTTTTGCTACAGATCCCTGGCTCTGGATTACATTTTGAAAACTGCCTAAAGCATCTTTCCAGGTACGCTTCTGAGAAACAGATGTATTTATGCACACAAAGGTGTGTGCACACCTTTTCACGCACAAATGTCCATATGATGCCTGCACTGTGCTCCTAGCACATGCGCACCGCGTGTGTGCAGCCATGCACCTGGTCCCGGCATAAACAGGCTGCCCCCGAACATGTGGGAGCCCCACCAGCCTCCCCAGCAAAGTTAACTGGCGTCCCTACACCAGCTGCAGCTCGAACCTCTCCACTCCCACGGGGTCTAGGGCCTGGGGCCGTGCAGCCCACACCCACCCGAGCCTCTCCACCTGGGGCTCTGAGCGGGGTGGGGGTGGGGGCAGGGTGGCCAGTGCTGGGAGGCACACACCCAGCCCCCATTGCCACCCTGGCCTGGGCAAGGGGCCACCGGTGGTTTTCAGGCTGGCCATGCCCCCGATCCTGGCGGGGGTCCCCTCTGGGACACTGGGCCAGCCTGGGCAAGGGGCCAAGGGGCCATGGTTGGATAGCTGCCCCACCCTCAATCAGGGTGGAAGAGGTTGATCTGGGGTAGGGCCGGGGGAGGGGCTGGGTTTGCTGGCCACAGTGGGTGTCATAGCAACCGGTTGTCTGGTCGTTAGGGGCATTATGGCCACTGGCTTTTTATATATATAGATACCCAGTTCAGGGCTACCTGGGTTTCAGAGGCTTGGTCATCTGGCCGTTCTAGGGTGTGTATAGTTAAGGAGTACCCTTAGAAAACTGATTTGACTTTGCAATTAAGAGACATGAATAGATAAGTTCAGGATTAGTCTGGCAAGACCATGCAGGGAATGCTTGATTAAAGTGACTTTATAGTTCCCCCAAGGCTGTCTCTGGGTGTTAATGGGGTATTGACAGAGAGATAACGGGGTGTCTTTTGTTACTTGACATTAGAATGCTTCTTTCAGCATCCTGCAGCCCAATGCTATTGGCATAGGACTGGCATTTTGGAGTGAGAAATTGGCATGTGGATTTTATTATGGAACTTCTTGCAACCAGTAAGTTCTCTGGTCACTAGATGCCTTTAGATATTGGCAGTACTCCTAAAATCAAAATTTAAAAAATGAAAAAATATTTCTATCTGTTGATCTATCTATCTATCTATTCTCTCTTACATCTCTCCCTCTCCTGCCATCCCTCTCATATATAACATAATGTCTTCTTAAGGACATCTTATGGTAGCAATTTAAGAAGTTTTCATAGATACAGAAAATACTAGCAGAACCCTCCCCTTTTTGTTTATGTAAGTAAAGAATATTTAATTAAATACTCAAATATTTGCTTTTTTAGTTATCTAAAATAAGAGTAAGAAAAGCTTAAGAGGAGAATTTTTGTCTATTCCAGAAAAATTTTGTTACTAACTTATAATTTTCTTTAATATCATATTTGCTAGTGTCAACAATTAGGAAGACTACATCATTTACTATGCACTAAAATATTTTCCATTTTCTGAGATTATTTTCATGAGAAGGCAGTTATTACAGAAATCATGTGATATAAAACAGGATCTCTTCATGCTAAATTTGTATAAATTATTAATTGAAGGGAAAGTATTTCACTATGATAAATGAGAGACTGTATGGAAGGAGCGATGCCATTTTGTGGGAGAAATAATAGAGTAACAGCCATTAAATAGAAGACATCATATTAAATTTTATAGTTAAAGTACAAAGACATCAAGATATATTAAAATTTGAATTGATTAAATTTTCTAAAATTCTGATCCTGGAGATATTAATTGGAGTTTTGCCAATATAATTATTCAAATGAAAGGAAAGAGAAAAAATATTTAGTGGAAACGTAAAAACAATTTGCTAGAGAAAAAAGATGGTTGCCAGTAAAGTAAATCAATATGCAATGAGGAAAATAAAGGACGTGCTGTTGGCTTAATGTAATAAGGATATAATTTTAATCAAAATGAGGTCCATGGTCAACAAGGACACAGTTCTAATAGCAAGGTAGCTCTGATTCTACCTAGTGTAAGAGTAATTGCACTAAATTAAAACATGATGGCTAAATTAACAGTAGTTATTAACCTTCAGAACAGAGATGCCTGTGAGAGTATAAAATATTCACTGAAGCGGTCAGAAAGGGCCCAAATTCATAGATTTACAAATACAGACACTTCATATATGTGGTCTTTTCTAAACATGTTTTTAAGAAGCATGACTATTATTATTAAACACTGTTTTTAGAAATTAAATACTGAGTACTTATAAAAGAATTCCTATAAAATACATGTACAATATAAAGATTAAAGAGTCATGGTATAATGTACACTCATATATGCAGTTTAAGGAAAATAACAGTAATGTTTACTGTTCACAAAAAGTGTTTTGCTTTCCTCCTCATCCCATTCCATTCCTTCCTTCCTCAGAATTAATCACTATTCTGAACTTTGTGCTTATCTTTATGATTTTTCAATTGTATCTGTATGCCTGAATCATATAAAATTTTATAGTTAAAATTTGTTTTGAACACTGATCATTTTTTAAAAAGAGGAACCTTCCAGTCCACAGGCAGACGCTCCATCCACTGAGCCAAACCAGCTAGGGCAAACACTGATCATTTTATAAGATGAATATTTTGCTCGGTTTATGTGTAAATGCGTTGTCCTGAGATTCATCCACATTGTTAAAATCAGCGGGGATTTATTAATTTTCACTGTTGCATAATATTCAATTTGAAGACTATACTTTATTTAAAGCTGATGAATATTTAGCTTATTTTCTATAATAACACAAAATATCATCATCATACCTAATAAAATGGTAATATGCAAATTACCATCACTCCACTACGCCCACGATTGGGCCCGCTGGAGGCGCGGGGGGCGGGACTCAGGGTGGCCGATTGGCTGGCAGTAGGAGCGGGGGGCGGGGACTCGCGAGTCCCCGACCCCCACTCCTCCCGCCAGCTTAACCGGCCGGCGCTGCGGAAGACGCTGGTGGCGGAACTCGGGGTGGCCGATTGCGTGGCTGCTGGCACCAGTTTTCCGCCAGCAGCAGTTTTCCTCTGGCCACCCGCCCAATTGGAGCACCTCCCGATCGGAGTTCCTCTCAGGGTGGCCGATCGTGCTGGCAGGAGGTGCTCTGATCGGCGGGTGGCCAGAGGAAAACTGCTGCTGGCAGATAACTGGTACCGGCAGCCAGGTGAAGGAAAGTCTATTGCACGAAACTTCGTGCAACGGGCTCCTAGTAATATTATAAATGTACTAGAAGCCCGGTGCACGAAATTTGTGCACGGCGGCGGGTTGTCCCTCAGCCCAGCCTGTACCCTCTCCAATCTGGGACTCCTGGAGGGATGTCCGACTGCCCGTTTGGGCCCGATCCCACCAGGATCGGGCCCAAACGGGCAGTCGGACATCCCTCTCACAATCCAGGACTGCTGGCTCCCAACTGCTTGCCTGCCTGCCTTCCTGATTGCCCCTAACCACTTCTGCCTGCCAGCCTGATCACCCCCTAACCACTCCGCTGCCAGCCTGGTTGATGCTTAACTGCTCCCCTGCCAGCCTGTTTGCCCCAAACTTCCCTCCTCTACCAGCCTGGTCACCCCTAACTGCCCTCTCCTGCAGGGTTGATCACCTCCAACTGCCCTCCCTTGCAAGCCTGGTCCCTCACAACTGCCCTCCCTTGCAGGCCTGGTCCCTCTCAACTGCCCTCCCTTGCAGGCCTGGTCCCTCACAACTGCCCTCCCTTGCAGGCCGGGTGCCTCCCAACTGCCCTCTCCTGCTGGCCATCTTGTGGTGGCCATCTTGTGTCCACATGGGGGCAGGATCTTTGACCACATGGGGGCAGCTATATTGTGTGTTGCAGTGATGATAAATCTGTATATTACTCTTTTATTAGATAGGATAGAGGCCTGGTGCATGGGTGGGGGCCAGCTGGTTTGCCCTGAAGGGTGTCACAGATAAGGGTGGGGGTTCCCTTGGGGTGTGGGGCGGCCTGAGCGAGGGGCCTGTGGTGGTTTGCAGGCGGGCCATGCCCCCTGGCAACGCAAGCAGAGGCCCTGGTATCTGAATTTGAAACTTTGTAGCCTGGAGCGGAGCCAAGCCTGGGGCTCCGGCAGCCATTTCTGTGGCAGTTAATTCACCTTCTACAATTGAAACTTTGTTGCCTTAAGCGGGTGAGCCCGGCCGGGGTGTGCGGAAAGCTTTGCTTCCCCTGTTGCCGCCGGCAACCCTGGCCTGCTCTCTCAAGCTCCATTCTGCTACCATTTGTTTGAATTTGTTTACCTTCTATAATTGAAACTTTGTAGCTTGAGTGGAGGCTTAGGCCTGCAACGGCTATGGAAAGCTTGGCTTGCTCTGTTACCTTGGAAACCTTGCTCTCTGTGGCTGTAGCCATCTTGGATTGGGGTTAATTTGCATACTCGCCCTGATTGGCTGGTGGGCATGGCTTGGCTGGTGGGCGTGGCTTATGTAGTGGAGTGATGGTTAATTTGCATATTACCATTTTATTAGAGAGGATAACATCCGTGTCTATGTCTGCTGGTGCATATGTATGCAAGAGGGAGTCAAAGGTTGTATACATGTCCAGCTTTACTAGATGTGACACCAAATGGTTTTGTCAAAGAAACTGTAACAACTTACACACGGAAATGGAGATCAGCCTTGGATTTGCTCTTCTCCCTGTGTACACGGGTAGACTACATTAGGCAGCCTCCCTCCTAGGGGGAGGGGCCCATGTGATTGAGGGCTATACAATGAGATTTAAGCAGGAGTGATTATGCCACTCGTGCACATGGCCCATAAAACCCTTTCGCATGTTATCCCCTAAGTATTCCCCCTTCTGTCTGGCTGCCAGAGACCACCCCAAGATGGTCTCACAGGCCACATATTGATGACAGAGGTACAAGATGAAAGGAGACTGGGTCCCTGCCACTTAACACTCAGGATATCTATTTTGTTTTCATTTCTGAACCATTATATTATGGTTCAGTTTTTGGGTTTTGCCGTTAGCCTACTCTACTGGGCATACTCCTCCTGGCAAGGATAAGGTACCTGTTACTGCAACATTTGAAACTTGTCAAACTTCATAATTCTTACCAAAGTGGTGAATATGAAATGTCATGTTACTGAGATTCATTTGCATTTTCCTAATTACTAGTGAGGGAAACTTTTCCTATGATAATAGCCATTTGGAATTTTTTTTTTTTCTGTGAAGTGTTAAGACTTGTGCCAGTTTTCATATTGGGCTACTTGTCATTTTCTATTGATTTGTGGGAGCTCTTTATGTATTCTAACCAGAATGCTTTCTTACTTATGGATGCAATAAATACCTTATCTCAGTCTGTATTTTCTCTTTTTTCAAAATACTTACTGTATTTATTAAATTTATTGGAGTGACATTGATCAACATAAACAGGATTAGGTCCTACAAATCCTAATGTGCCAAGTTATTTGTCCATGGGAGAAATGTACAGAGGATGACTCTGCATCACTGACCAGGCCTTTGACCCCGAATCTCTATCTACGTACATGCAGGGAGCTACATTGCAACAGGAGTGAGGCCTAATGCCTATTGTTGCCTCTCTGTCTTCCAGGCCAGAATTGAAGAAATAGAGCCAGGCTAACAGAAAGTCCCTTTCCTCTCATTATTTTTAATCAGGGGAAGGTCCACGCTGGTAATTCTATACCAGCTCTTTTCCAACAAGGCAAAGTCATCCCAAGAAGAAAAAGGCACTTCACTGAGAATATAGAGCTTGTAATCATTTTTCTGCCTCTTCAAAATTCTCCTGCCTTGTCTGAGCTGCTCCTCACCTGGAGAGAAGGCGCAGGGGATGGGCTGGCAGCACAAGGCTCCGTGTCATGGGTGAATCTCCAAGTGTGGCCCATGGACCACGGCTGTCAGGCCAGGAGGTCTACAGAGTGTTCTGTATCCAGTCCCAGCAGGACAGGGGAGGAAGCCATTTTTTCAATTATGTTAATTAAACTTTCACAGAAATCCCGCATTATTAATACTTTTTTTTAACATTTGCATTATAAAATACACATAACAAAACGTAACAGATTAACCATTTTTAAACGTACCGTTTAGTTGCATTAAGTACATTCACATTATTGTGCAGCAGCACCATCCTTCTCTAAAACTCTTCATCTTACAAAACTAAAACTCTGTGCCCATTAAACAATAACTCTCCATTCCCACCCTGCCTTCTCCCCACCCCAACCCATGGCAAACGTTCTCCTTTCTTTCTCTATAATGTTATTATTCTGGCTACTTCACATAAGTAGAATCAATAGTACAATGGTGGAGGGATATGTTCTAAGAACCCCAGTGGATGCCTGAAATCAGGGATAGTACCAAACCCTATAAATACTATGTTTTTTCCTATACATACTTACTGTACATATAAAGTTTTATTTATAAAGTAGGCACAGTATAACAGAAATAACTAATATCAGAGCAATTATAACAAGATACTATAATAAAATTACATAAATGTCATCTCTCTCTCTCAAAATATCTCATTGCACTGTACTCACCCATCTTCTTGTGATGATGTGAGATGATACAATACCAAACCTATTCCCGAATCATGCAGTAAATGGCTTGGTGTCACTAGTTTGAGGGGACCCCTGGCTGAAGTCTTCACATAGGCTCAACGTTTTTGGGTGCAACACATTGCTATCAATGGCAACACATTTTCTGTCCATGTGTTCCACATACAATTTTAATGTTTTTTTCCATATTAGTCAAGAATTACTACACACTGTGGCCATAACTTTTGCATTTTGAGGTGAGGCAGCAAAACTATCACAAATGTATTTTTTCTTCTTTACAATTTCATGGATAGAAGAATCGCTCTTACTCTGAATTTTAGCAACCTCAACATATCCTTATTAAGTCAAGAACTTTAACCTTTCACTTAACGGGAACACTTTACGGCTCCTCTTCGGCATATTGGAATGACCAGTGTCAGTCCCCTTATGCCTTGGGGCCGTCATTCAGTAAAGGAAGGGTGACTTGAACACAAGCACTGTGATACCAAAACAGTTGATGTGATAACCAAGAGGACTACTAAGCGACTGACTAACCGGCAGGACAAAGGGATGAGTCACATCCTAGGCATGATGGAGCTGGATGTCTCGAGATTTCATTGTGCTATTTAGAACAGCAAGCAATTTAAAACTTATGAATTGTTTATTTCTGGAGTTTTCCATTTAATATTTCTGAACTGCCATTGACCAGTTGAAGCTGAAACCTCAGACAGGGAAACTGTGGATAAGAGGGATGGTGAACAGCTTGTGGGAGAGGTAGAGGTGATCTCCTCAGGCTGTATTTCTCAGAAGGAAGAAACTGGCCTCGTGCAAAACTGACCTCCTGCAAAGGTCCTTGGAGAGCCCTGTGGGCCTCGTGCTTCCGAAAGGACATCCTGGTCAGCCTTATGACTTGCACCCAAGCCACCTCACCACTGCTGTGACGCTGTGTCCTATAAGAAGAACTGTCTAGGTCTTTGTCCCAGTTTCTAGCACAGCGCTCCTAAAACCTTTCGAATTTCCTAGGGATGAGAGGAATAAGGGTGTCTTTTGTTAGGCTAATGAGGTGGCTTTTCTGGAATTTTCCATTTAATATTTTTAGACTGTGATTGACTTTGGGTAACAGAAACTGCAGAAAATGAAACCTCTGATAAGGGAGGACTAGCGTATTTGTCTTTTTGTGACTGCCTTATTTCACTTAGCATCATGTCCTCAAGGTTCATGCATGTTGTATTAATAATTCTTGTAGCCTTAAATTTTGCACGGGTGCTGTAAAAACTGCATTGATCATGTTGTACCAACTTGATTTATTTAACAGTATAAGTTTATCTCTGCTAACAGTTTTTCATCTTATTTGTATGTTATTGTTAACATTTTTTAATTTTGCATGATTTAATGTCAGTGTTATTTTTCTAATTCACAAATGGTGAATAGCTGGACAGTTTTTTAAAGTAAATGTGATAAAGAGTATGATGTTAAGGCTTCAACTCAGAGTAACACGGTAATGTAAACAATAGAGAAAAATGAGTAAAAGTATAAAATATAAACCTATTTATTTATATGGGGATTGATGCAATGGGAGCGTTCATCTCACATATTTCTTATGCTCTATACAAAGGAAGACTCAGACAGATGGACAAAATTTATTTCATCCCATCAACAGTTTGATCCAAGATGATACCATGGTAATCCTTTATAACAGTTTGTCAAAAGGTGGCATAAAAAGTGTTTCAGTTTTAAAAATTAATTTTAAAAATGAAACTTCTGATAAATAAGAGTTCCCTAATGCTTTATAATTTGATAAATCTTAACATTAAATGTGGACTTAAAACATTGTCCTTGCATACAAGTGCAATCGTCATTCTGGAAGCTTTATGACTCTGTGATGTTTTCCTTGGTCAGCGCTCACTTACTGTGACAGCTCTCCCTCAGACTTCTGAATGCTATTCTGCACGACTTCCTTTACTGTACCAGCCATGCAGGGCAAGCCTTTTGTTAGTAAACCATATAGTTCTCTGTATCTTCTCTGAAGACATTGTAACCGACGTTTTCAAGCACCATACCGACAGATTACCTGTTCCTGTCCCTTGGTTCTTTTCTTTCTGGTTTTGGCACTCATTCTTCATTAGTATTTCTTACAAGACATAGCCATGGACCAAATCACAAACACTGCCACTTTAAAACTGTATTATTAATTATTTTTGAATACTTTTAAAATAGCAAGAACATTTAAAAAAACTTTATATTCCAAATTTCTCATAAGATGGAATAAAACATTTGGATACAATGCTAACACCTTGAAGGAAGGTTTTAGAACTCCCCTGAATTGTTTTAAATGGGGCAAAATAGTTGCATTATTGTAACAGGAAACCAAAGTTGGAGACACAGTATGGATGTCTCTTACTTCAATAAATAGTCTGAATTCTATAGTACAAGTACCTAACCAACAGCTTCAAAATATACTTTAGGGAAGCTCCTTTCTACTTGCTAGTTGGGTGCTATCCAAATTCATGAATCATCCAATAAAGCCAATTAGATCTGCAAATATATATATATATATATATATATATATATATATATGTATGTATACACACACACACACACACACACACACACACACACACACACACACTGAATGGCCAGATTATTATGTGTTCAAAAATCATAATAATCTGGCCACTCAGTGTGTGTGTATATATCTACACTAGTAAAAGAAAAACATGCAAATTAACCATCACTCTGCTATGCCAAGGCACGCCTACCAGCCAATCAGGAGGAGGGAATATGCAAATTAGAAGGCCAAAGATGGTGGCCGCCCAGCTGCTCCAGGCGAGGAGTGGCTGGGCGGGGCAGGACATCTGCTGTGAGAGGAAGGGAGGGGAAGGGGAGGGGGCGAAGGGATCTACAGGAGCAGCATTCCACCGCAGCCAAGACGAAGACAGCAAACTCTGGCCAGAGTCTGCAGCAAAGGTGGCAGACTCCAGTCGGAGCAAAGGATTGGGTCCCAGGTGCCGGAGGAAAACCGGTGCTGGAAGCCAAGGGAAGGAAGGCCTATTGTACAAATCTCTTTGTGCAACGGGCCTCTAGTATATATATATAAATATATATATATTTTACATTTTCTCAGAGGTGATGTACTCTCCCTTATGCTTTCTCCTAATGACTGTCCAGTGTATCCTAGAGTTTCTAGTATGACACATGCATACCAGAGTGTGCGAGAGAAATATCATGAAGATTCAGGGTCCTGCTATATTGGTAAAATTTCTAGTACACCAGTGGTCCAGGGAACACCAGGCCATCCCTTCTAAGACAAATGATGGATGGTCACATCTCATACCTCTTACCACTAAGAAAAAACATAGAAGGAGGTGACCCCTGAGTTGATTACTACAAGATAATTAAACTGGAATGAAAGATGGCATTCTTGACTGAAGAAAGACCAAGGTCTAAAGGTGTAAAACAGCATGTTTACTGTGGGGAAGCAAAAGCAATTTGATATCATTAGAGCCTAAACTTAACAACAAGGAATGTTGGAAGAGGTGATCAGAAATGTAGAGTTGAAATGATGGGTTTAACAATAGGAGAGTCTTAATAGGACAGATCTCTTAGGTTTTCCCGGAAAGCAAAGCCTGAGGCAAAGTTGATGTGCTTCTAATTTATTAGAAAATATCACATGAAAGCAGGAGTAAGGAAAAAAGTGAAAGGATACAAAGTTGAAGCAAGACTGACTGAGGATGCTACTCTGCTACCTAGTGCTGATCACTCAGTCTCACGCAGTGAGAAACCAAATGAACAACTGCATCTGCAGAGAGCCTGTTCAAGGAGAGAAGGAGAGAAGAATTTAGTTCCCAGCTTTCAATTCCCATTGGTCAAAAGTTCACCCCATTGTGAGTTAAGTCCTTTTCCTTGCTTGGTGTATCAGAATTAGTTACTCAGTAGTACACAGGGGTTGTTTTTCAAACTGTTAGGATTTCTTTGACTCAGAAATTGTGGCTTCAGCATGGATGGAACTGGAAAGTATTATGCTAAGTGAAATAAGCCAGTCAGTGAAAGATAAATACCACATGATCTCACTCATTTGTGGAATATAAAGAACATTATAAACTGTTGAACAAAAATAGACAGAGGCAAAGAAGCATCAAACAGACTGTCAAACTACAGCGGGAAGGTAGGGGAGGGTTGGGGGGGCAGGTAAGAGATCAACCGAAGGACTTGTATGCATGCATATAAGCACAACCAACAGACGCAAGACACTGGTGGGGGGTGGTGAGGGCAAGTGCTGGGGGATAGGGGAGGCCGGTGCTGGCGGGGGGGAGGTCAATGGAAAAAAAAAAAGGAGACATATGTACTACTATTTGTAATACCTTAAACAATAAAATAAAAAAATAAAAAAGAAGTTGTGGCTTTGACCAGAAACCTACGTGCTTTCACTATAACTCTCCTATTAGGGCTTATCCCAGACTCCACACAACATCCTTACCATCACAGACATTCCTATCAGTTCTGTAAGGTCGAACAGTGTGAGCGGTGTGGAAATTTACATATAGTAGTTTGTATTTACTAAAGAAACCTCTCTCTCTGGCTGCCTTCCAAGTCACCCGATAAATAGGGTAGATCTTCTTAGCAGGAGATTTGTTTTAGAGATGATACCGTGGCATGTCCCAGACTACTGGACCACTAAAAATTCTACCAGTGGAACATGGCCCTACATTTTTGTTAACTTTATTTCCAACTTCTGGCATGCGTGTCACACTAAGAACTTGATACTTATCATTTTCTGCTCATGAGATTCAAATAACATTAGGCCATAAATATAGTGAACCTATATCAAGAAATTCAATGTTTACATAGTCATATTGTTTGTTGAGTGATTATGACTAAGTAGTACCTTTAAGAGCAACACTCTCTGTCAGAGGAAAAATGTCATATGTTTTCAAGATCCATTAATGATACTCAAGGGACCAAGAAGAGGGCTTACCTTCATGAAGCCACCCAAAACATCACTCCTGCTCACATCTCTGAACCGGGCTGCTTCTTCTGGTTCCTATACTTAGATTTAGGAAAATAATTTGAAAAATAAACCATCCTATTATTTTACGGGGTAACTACTATGATCAGTACCCATACTAAGCACTTTAAATTAGATGTTTCTTTTCATTTTTACAACTTAGAGATGGGTACATTGATCACATTTTTGCAGGTGGAAAAAAAAAAAAAGAATCTCAGAGGGACTAAATGACTTGACCAAGGTTACAAAGCTAATTAATGACAGAGCCAGTATTTGAACCTAGTGTGCCTAAGCCTTGGCTTTTGATGACAGAGCGTATTACATTTTATTTTTTCCCTAGTTTCTGCTTCCGCATATAACAGTTGCTTATTTGTGCAACTGTCTCCCTGATTCATCTCCTACATGCAGTGTGGCCTCATGTCCTGGCTCCCAAGAATGTGTGTGTTTGGTTTATGTTAATTGTTCTGGTATTCTGCCTGGTTAGTCCATCTTTCATTCTCAAAAGGGACTCACATCAGAGGATAATTATGTGGTTACCTTACTGAATGCAGGTAATAATAAATATTGGAATTAACCTTACATCTGATTGTAAGCAAGCCTCCCATCTGAGGTCCATGTCTACTCAGGGCCTTTGGAGCTTCTCTGACATGTAGGTGCAGGAACTTTAAATACAAAAAAATCTAATTTTTCACATTTACTTCAAGAAGAAATATTAGAAGAAAAATAAAAGGGAAAAGAAAACAAATGACTCTAGTATAACTCTATATGACTAAAAACTGTTATTTTTTAATAACAGTTAAGGTAGATGATATTATTTATACTACTAAAGCACCTAGGAAGTATTCTTAAGGGTTCTTCTGACAACAAGGTCTTCATTAAAAATTAGTTTAAAGATTATTAACTGAAAAAAGTAGGGGTTAAACTTGCTCATAATGAAAATGTACGGATTCATCAGAGATAAAGGAAAGACATTCCTGAAAATGTGCCATGAATAAAATATAAACATCTAAATCAAGTTACAACAACCAATTAACAAAATATACTGAGGTCATGATTACATGCTTCTATTAGTGTAATATTACAGTTTCTCTCAAAATACGTTGTTTTTAGTTCTGTCAAAAATTTTGCTTTCTTCAAGAGCACTTAATTGATGATTTTGAATTGCAATGACCTGTTAAGACAGAAACTTATAGTAGCGGCCCACAGTCATATCCATGATGCTTACGCAGCAGATAGGAGCTCTGTGGTCTAGCCCGAAATCACAGCTGATACTGAAAATAAGGTAAGCAAGGTAAATGATTATTTTTAAAAAATAATCAGAGAGGAAGGAAGAGGGAGAGAGAGATAGAAATATCAATGATAAGGGAGAATGATTGATTTGCTGCCTTCTGCATACCCCCCACTGGGTCTGAGCCCACAACCCCGGCATGTTCCCCTACTAAGAATCGAACCGCGACCTCCTGGTTCATAGGTCAACACTCAACCACTGAGCCATGCCAGTCAGGCTAAATGATTATTTTATGCATGCTTACAGATGTTTAAATTCATTACTGAGCAGCTAAAAAAATCTGGTATTGGTCAAGAAAATATAAGTATTCAGGATTTATACATGTTGCAAAGAGACATTTAAGAATGTCTGATTTCCTGAGGAATCCTCTAATTTAACAAATCACCTGGTATATAGAGTTGAAAAAGCCCTCAGTTCAGAAATATGCTAAAACTGAATATTATAACCGTGACTAAGTGCCACCTAGTGGAATCCTATTTCTGGAACCTTCTCTCTGCCAGATCTGCGGAGTGTTTTTCCAGTGTATACATGTAAAATTGATGCAACTTTTCCTTTATTTCCGGGTATTTTCCTTTTAATTGTTATATTCCACAGTCCTAGGAATTTGGGAATCAATTTGGGACTAAGAATCATGCCAGAAAGATAAATTACATTCATATGTCAGATATTGCCTCACAATGCTATCTCGCACAGCAGGCTATAATGAGCCCCCACTCACTAGGCCAAGCTCCAGCCAAAAAAATAAATAAATATATAAATAAAAGAACACCTACTGTTTCTCCATCAAGGGCAACTCTCTCAGAGGGCAAACAAAAGCAACAGAGGGAGGCCAGCTAGATCCATGCAGTTCCACTGGTTGCTATGCAACCCTTCGTGCAACTTGGGCAGCAACAGATGGACATTTTGAATAGAATTAATGCCCCTCTGACCCATGTTTTAAATAGTGCCCAGACCTACTGCCTGATGAATTCTATTAACTATAGGCATACTTACCCATATAAAATATAGCATCGTAAGTGACATTGTTATTACCATCCTTACTAACAAAAAGTCATAAATCTATTGGCAAAATTTGACACCGATAATATTCAATGAGATATTTCTCTTTTTTCTCCTTTTCTTGATAAATGAATCACTGATGTCCCATAACCTTGGGCTGCACATTTCCTTATGGTGTTGCTCTGATTACATATGCAAACCTGCAGTGCCTGCTCTGAGTCTCAGCTTCATTTTTACAGAGTTTGTTTCTTCCTCAGCTGTTGTTACCTGTGGGCTCTGGGCATTGTGTAAGGGACCTCTCTTTATTGTAACTTTAAGAAAGAACATAACAAGGGATAAATATTTTATATGCTTTCGTGAGGACAATGTTGTAACCATGTTCCTGATTGAACAATCAATCTGAAGTGTATGCCCAAAGCTGCAAAAGTTCTTTGTCCACTTGCCTTCTGCCCAGGCCAAGCTTCAGCCACTTTTCAGCACTTGTGGCAAGTAGGTTTCAGGGGAGTGAGGGTTCCCTCAAGCATAATCAGGCTAAGATCCCCTTCTTAGGTCTCTTATATTTTATAAACTACTAGAGGCCCGGTGCATGAAAATTCATGCACTGGAGTGGGGTCCTTCAGCCTGGCCTGCTCCCTTTCACAGTCCAGGAGCCCTCAGGGGCGGGAGGTGAGCCAGCAATCAGGGAAAGGCAACACCCCCATCACACCTCTGCTGCTGCCACTGCTGGCAGCGCAAGCCTTGGGCAACCCTGGGAAGCTGGGCAGCTGCCATCCGAGGCTTGCCTGCACCTCAGGCTGGCTGGACCTGGGTGGCTGGGGTGCTGAGGGGACTGGGGAACTCCGGATGCAGGCACAGGGCAAGGCCAGGCCCGCTTAAGGGCGGGCCCGGCCTTGCTGCATGCCTGCCACCCTGGTGGTGTTGAGGACACTGGGCACCACCATCTTTGAGGGCGTGGCAGTCAATTAGCATATTCCCTCCTTATTGGCTGTGGGTGCTGCCATCTTTGTGAAGGCATGAGGGTCAATTAGCATACTCCCTTTTTATTAGATAGGATGTGACTTACATTGTAAGAACTGAAAAGGGGCTAAAGTCAGTTCTAAAAATAATCTAGCAGTACAGCATATCATATTGACAGAAAGCAGTTTTCAAATTTTAATGAAGCTCATTGATGATCTATCTACATAATAAAAGCCTAAGCAACTGTTACAGTGGAACGACCAGAACAGCCAGTCACTATGATGCGCACTGACCACCAGGGGGCAGTTGTTCAACGCAAAAGCTGCCCCCTGGTAGTTAGTGAGCTCCCACAGCAGTAGTGACATTTAGCTGACTGATGGGTGCCAGACACCGGGCTGACAGCTGCAGCAGCGCAAGCCTCTCCTGCCTCTGCGGCAGCATGCTACTGAGTGGCGGCTGTGGCAGGTGCAGCAGGGCAGTGCCCAGCCTGGGCTTGGGCTCCTCCCCAGCTTCCTGCTGCTTAGTGCACTACTACATCCCTAGGGGGATCCGGGACCTCTCAGGGTATGTCGGACTGCCGAATCAGGCTGAAACTGGCAGTCCGACATCCCCTGATGTGTCCCGGATTGCGAGAGGGCACAGGCCAGGCTGAGGGACCCCACTGGTGCACGAATCCATGCACCAGGCCTCTGGTATCTTAATGAAGTGGTATAGGAAAAGAAGCAATGGGCCAGAGAAAGGCGCCCAGAGAAGGGGTTCTGGTCCCAGCTCTCCACCTAAATAATCTTAAGAAAAAAGGTTCTCTACATTTCTTGATGCCAACTTCCTCACCTGCAAATGAAAGAGGTTTTGGTGAGAATGCTTCTTTAACATTTCCTTTAATATCCCCATTCTCTGAATAAACAAAGATGCAGTTAGAAATGAATAGCAATTACATTCTAGTTGAGCATGGAGATGATAATTTTCAAAGCCCCATACTCACATGTAATCAATCATAAAATTCTTTTAAGGAAGAAATTGAAAAGCCTTAGACTACCACCTAGAATTTCGGGGGGTTCTTTCTTGGTTCTATGCTTTCATTCCTTGCAGGTGCTCATACCCAAGGGGAAAGAGGTGCTCGCCCATTGATAATGTGGCTTCTGTCAAGGTTTATGTTTCGCACTGTAACCTCTCGCCGGAGCCATCCCTCTGCCGAGGAGCGATAGTGTGTGTGCCTCCAGTTTTGCAAGTGGTGCTGCTTCTCTGTCAGGCCTCCTGCTGCCGCCCAGTGTGTCTTCGTTTTGGAAATATGAGCTTGGTTTCCCACTACTGCATCTCAGGCTTCTTGTCTCCTTGCTGAGAGCCATCACTAATCTGTGCGCGCATATCCGTACATGCTTCCATATGTACCACAGAAAAATATTGGTTTTGTTTGCTCCTTCTGCCACCTCCCTTGAAGACCCTGGGGGTGAGAAATGTGGCATCTTAAATTATGTTGTCATCTCATAGAGATTCAGTGTTAATGACTATGGGCTCTTACCATTTCAATACCACCTGAAGTAATCACTTAGAAGCAATTCAGCTCAGTAACAAACCAGTCCCTATCTTTGTAGTTCCACATACTTTCTGATGAAACAAGAAATCTGATTTAGTCCTACATTTATTCTGGTATTTATCATATCGCATTTTATTGAAACCTCAAGTTGTATATCTTTAGAAAAACCACAACTCCCTATTTATTGTTTTATATAATGTTTTACTTGTAATAGCTTATATTATAAACTTTTAAATATTTTATCATATTTCAAAATATATTATTAAATATATGGATTTCCTAAAAATGTGCGTTAGAGCAACTGCTACATGGAAAACCAGGACTATTAGGAACCAATGAATACTAATGGATGAAATATATTTGAATGCTGTACTTCATATGTTTTTGTTTAAATCCACAGGAGAAGGGCCCCACACACCAGTCTTCTGCTTTATAAAAGTTGAAATTACAAAAATATTTCCCAGGAGTGGTAAAGAGGGACAGTTAAAAAAGCCATTTTATGGCCGAGATCGGTTTGGCTCAGTGGAGACAGCGTCGGCCTGTGGACTGAAGGGTCCTAGGTTCGATTCCGGTCAAGGGCATGTACCTGGGTTGTGGGCACGTCCCCGTTGGGGGGTGTGCAGGAGGCAGCTGGTCGATGTTTCTAGCTCTCTGTCCCTCTCCCTTCCTCTCTGTAAAAGATCAATAAAATATATATTTTTTTAAAAAGCAATTTTATGGACTGTTCATGTAACAATGTTGAGTATATGTTTTTAAAGACCATAGGCTCCAAGTTTAGAAACGGCCTACCTTTTCTTGAGGTGGAAGTTGCCCCTCATCTGAATTTTCTTTTAATGAAAAAAAAACTGAGTAATCACTACTTTATAATCTTTTAGGTCTATAGGGCCTTTAAGATTCTCCTAGGTCAATTGCTTACTTTTTTATCCTCACCTGAGGAGAGAGGATATTTTTTTCATTGATCCCTAGACAGAGTGGAAGGAAGGGAGGGAGGGGAGAGAGATAGAGAGAAAGAGAGAGAGGAACATAGATGTGAAAGAAACACATCATTTGGTGGCTTCCCAAAGGTGCCCCTATAGGGGGCAGTGATCAAATCTGCAACCCAGGTTCATGCCCTTGACCAGGAATCAAACCTGCAACCCTCCTGTGCATAGGCCGATGCTCTAACCACTGAGTCATGCCAGCCAGGGTGCCTTTTTTTTTTTTTTTACATGTGAGAAAACTGAATTTGGATTATATAGAATTTTATTTAGACTGAATTTGTAGTGTGTATTTTGCCCTAGGCTTTTTTTCTGACTCAAATATTGTTCTAGAGTCTCCCAAAGGTAGATAATTTCCTTTTTTCATTTTATTCTGGTAAAAATATCATTTTAAAACACACATTAAAAAAAAACGAACTTTGCTCTAGAAACAAGCAATAATTATACTTAAATTTCTGTTATGTTAAATTTTTATAAATTTCCCTTAGCCAGTCTTTCAAAATATATAAATTTGTGGACAAAATACTACTTCAGGAACATGATTCAAGAGTAAAAGCATCAGTGAAGAATTAAATTTCCCTTTGGATTAACTTGTTCCAATCTTAATGAATCTTTAACATTTAAAAACTAGTTTGAATGTTTCTCAAATCTACTGCACTACTGAATTTTCACATCTCCTATAATTTGCATATTCATTTGATTTTTAGAGAATTCTACTTACTCGACCCCTGGGTAAACACAGGGAATATTCAGGCTGGTTCTTATATCTAGAGATTTGACATTAGAACACCATAAAAATTACAAATCAACATATACATACCGCCGAGCTTGTAATGGAACCTGTTGGTAATTTGGTAGAACCATGACGTGACTGGAGACCAGCCATCTTACTTCTTATGCAAGAAGAAAAAGATATAAATCCAAATGCCAGCAGTGGGGCTCTCTAGACTTCCTCTAGGACTTACTCTGTTCTCTAGAGCGTATCTTAAATACTCATATTCCCCTCAAGATTCATGATACTATTTTTAAAAATATGTTTTTATTGATTTTAGAGGGAAAGGGATAGAGAGATAGAAACATCGATAAGAGAGATACATTGATCAGCTGCCTCCTGAATGCCTCCTACTGGGGATTGAGCCCACAACCCAGGCATGTGCCCTGACCTGGAATCAAACCGTGACCTCCTGGTTCATAGGCTGATACTCAACCATTGAACCACACCAGATGGGCATGATACCATTTTTTGTCAACCTAATTGTTATGTGATCTGATTTTGTTTCTCATTCTGGAGACTTAGGAACGTTCTTTATAAGTTATCCACGAGGAGTGTATATACTGATTGAAAGAGGAGAAAATTCTACATGATAGAGCTTATTATTGTTCTTTAAACCACACAGAATAAGGGAACATAGCCTCCAACAGAACTATTTACATCTAAGGTATAAGAATGTTTATTTAAAATAATTTAAAGTAAATTTAAATATCAGGACCTTAAAACATTTTAATTTAAAACAATTCTTTTTCCTAAGGACTTTTAAAACCAGCCATGCATTATAGCTGTTTTTTTTCTCTGACCTTGTCAAGATAGGTAAACTGGGTTTAATGGAAATTTTATTTTTCTACAAGCTGTTGGTTTCATCTGGCTTAAATGCAGGTCTGACATTACTGGAGGAAATATGAGCTATTGGAGAGCAGCAGAACATGTTCCCACCCCATTCATCATTATGCCTGTGTTTCATACCAGTTTATGAGTGTTGTTAACAACCAAACTCTCCATTCAATTCAGATTCTTTCTGCTCTTTAACCATCAGAGAAGTACAATTAAATTTGGAGATGGTCTGAAACTATTGTTAAAAAGAAAGAAAAAGCTATAATAGAATAGTAAAGTGTTCCACTTTATACTTAAAAGTTTTCATATGCCCAGGCCTACATTTTTATGAAATTCAGTTTCCCTAGTTTTATGCACATTATATGTTAGTAATGATCCCATGTGGCATGTGCTATTTTAACATGTTAATTAGCTACAGTTATTAATAGTATTAGTTTTCACCTTCTATTTCAGAAGCCCCTTCCTCACTAGTCTCTTAAAAACATTTGCCTTCCTTAAAACCTATGTGTTTCAGAGTGTTTTCCATACAATTCTTGGAGAACACTAGTTCTAGGTTATGTTCTGCAGTAAAAGAGGAGGTTTCCAGAGTCAGGTAACTTTGGGAAACACTGCATACTATATTCTACCTCTTGAAGACTTGTACATTAGTATATTAAAGGATTTGAGGAAATCTACAGTGACAATATCTGTTCATAACATAATTTTTAAAGGTAAAAATAAATACTTTTTTATTCTTATTTTTTTAAGTTTTTTTCTTTATTTTATTTTTTTCTATCAACTTTTATGTCCTCTATATCCTCTACCACTACCACTTCCACCTCCCTGCAGTCACCACACTGTTCTCCATGCCCATGCCGAGTTTTTTCTCTTTTTCCTTTCTGTTTTGCTTGTCATTCAGTGTATTCCAACACCTTGCAAGGTGGCTGGAACACAATAGGTTCTCAAAAGTATTGATTGAATGAATGAATTAAATAATAGATGGATGGATGTGAAAAATTAGAATTAGACCAAACTCTATTTGACTCTAAAACTTGGACATTACTTTAGTCTCATGGTACCTTTCATGGCTTTTTGTCATCTATGATGAGGGAAAAAAGGACTGCAAAGTGTTGTCAATGAAAGCCTTACGTGACTTGTACCAGTCTGAATTTCCAGTATTGTCTTCTACTACCTACTTTACATCTTGTGATGTAGCATTTGACCTATGATATGCTATTCAAGTCTGCTGAACTTGCCATGCTCATTTCTTTCCCTTAATATAAACTGCAGTCACATAGGAAGTGTGTTCCCTTGTCCTTACCTACTACCAGAATTTCTTAACTGGATGCACTACTGTCAACGAGGGAGTTATCTGGAACTATTTTTGGTTCTCATAACATGACTATGAGCTCTATTAACATATAATGAGGAGTTCAGAGATGCTAAATGCCTTGCAATGCATGGGAACATCCTGCCTAATGAAGAAGTATCCCAAATACCAAATGGCAAAAACCTAAATGCCAATAACAATGACACTGAGATACAATGCCTATCAAACTCAATCAAGTCAATATTATGTAGTCATGATTAGCACCAGTGATACCTAATTTTTAATTCCAGCTGTGTCATTTATTAGTTATATTCTTTGAGTCATTTAGTCTTTTGGAACTTCAGTTTTCTCATGTGCAAAATGGGTTTAATAATTCCTTTCAGCAATGTGGAATAGAGATGAGAAAAACAAAATGCTAGCATACAGGAAATTTTTAATAGGTAGAAGCTATTCTTAATATCACTGGAATCCAGCATCAAGGCCAATCCTCCTTGAAGCTCTCCCTGCTACTCTGGCTGAGAGTGTCCTTTCATTTTTCTCAAACACTCTTTTTAGTCAAGAATCTTCCAGTTTTAAGAAAAAGAAACTTGTTCAAGTCATCTTTCCAGGGAAAAAGTTAGCTCATGGACAAAATATCAGTTAGGAATCTACAAGTGACAGAAAACCCAAGTAAAACTGACTTAGTGAAGAAAATACATTAGTTCACATAGTTCTGTGGTTGGCAAACTGCGGCTCGCGAGCCACATGCGGCTCTTTGGCCCCTTGAGTGTGGCTCTTCCACAAAATACCACGGCCTGGGCGAGTCTATTCGGAAGAAGTAGCATTAGAAGAAGTTTAAGTTTAAAAAATTTGGCTCTCAAAAGAAATTTCAATCGTTGTACTGTTGATATTTGGCTCTGTTGACGAATGAGTTTGCCGACCACTGACATAGTTTATAGTGTAGCATAAACTTCATCTAGATAAGTAAACTCTGTGAGGATAGAGCTTCTGTTTATCTTATTTATTTTTGGCTTTATTCTTATGCTTCATATGGCACCCTCAGGCAAATCAAAATTCTCACACTGTGGTCAAAATGGCTGCTGCAGATGCAGATCTCATATCCTTATACCAACTAGTGCTGGAGAAGAGAATGACCAGTAGGTCCCAAGGAAGAAATAACTTCTCTCAGAAATTCCTTGCCTCTCATAGGCTTATGGAAGTATCATAGATCCTAAACCAATCAGAGGGGCTAGTGTAAGGGTTAGAAGTATTTGGGTAAAAATTATTTGCTTAAGACAATTAGAACTCAGCCCTGAAATTAAGGTACATCAACCCTCCACCTGTCTCCCCCAAAACAAATGAGAATGAGAGGGGGTGATCTCTGTTAGCAAGAGGGAGGGAAGTGAGATAATGTGGTACAAAATATGGCCACTAGGGGCTGTGGCTTAGATTTTCTCCAGATAAGAATAGGTAGGCAGGCACCTGCAAATATTACTTTAATACAGTAATACCTGATATATGGGCTTAGCCCTACTTTCAGCTCTGAGGTTGTAACTAATGTAAAAATTAATAAAGAAAAGCCTCACTTAAATGGAGTTAGGAGGCTAGGAGAGAGAACTGTCATTCAAGTGTCACTCAATGCATCCTACTGACCCCAACAGGAAAACAGGTACTTTGCAACTCAGACAGAAAGTACTGTACTACTTTGCTACCTCAGCAAGAAGGAGAAAAGATTCCTCCTCATCCAGTAACAGTTCAGCCATTGGGAAACTGTCATAGCTCAGCCAATGACAATCCACCATACTCCAAACTTTCAGTTCCCTGCAATGAACTCTTTGTTTACAACAGCTCCTCCCAAGTCCATAAAAGATCATTCCTCTCCTTTGTTTCTCCGGATGTGCACATAGTTTGTCATTAGCCCCAATGTCCCAAATTGCAATTCTTTTTTAAAAATATATTTTTATTGATTTCAGAGAGGAAGGGAGAGGGAGAGAGATAGAAACATCAATGATGAGAATCATTGATTGGCTGCCTCCTGAGTGCTCCATACTGTGGATTGAGCCAGCAACCCGGGCATATGCCCTGACCTGGAATCAAACCATCACCTCCTGGATCACAGGTCAACACTCAACCACTGAGTTATGCTGGCTGGGCTGCAATTCTTTATTGTTCCAAAACCCATTGTGCTAGAGAAATATCTGGATGTTAAGGTCAACACCTGGAAAAAAAGGGCCCCCATTTCCCCACATGGGAGCTCATCTGCAGATGTTGGAGGCAGCAGAACATAAAGACAATTAATACCTAGAGGGCCCCTGACCAGGAGTGCTTTACTTGTTTGTAAGTCTATTTATTTAAAATTTTAAAAATAATACAACCCACCACTATCAGCATGTGTCAATGGTGGGAAGACTTGCTATGGTTTTTATCCCATATGTAACTTTTTTGCAATTCTAAAAGGCATACAGTTTTTAGTGTGTGTGTGTGTGTGTGTGTGTGTGTGTGTGTGTGTGTGTGTGTGTGTGTGTTTTGGAAACGCTATGTTTCAAATTGTGGAAAAAGTGCCATGCTAGGAGAAGTACATGGTGCCTTAGCAGTGCTGAAAAATAATGGCACTAGACGGTTGGATAGATGCCAAATCTAAATCTTGATACAAGATTCAGGAAACAGAATATTAATAGCCTCCACTGAGAGAGTGGCAGATGGAGCGCTGTTCTTAGAGGCGAGCAGTTTTAGGGGAGCAGGGAAGGCGAGCATGCTTGCCATACTTGAAGACTTATATTTGCCATTATGTGCAATAACCCCTTCACCACTAAGCCAAACAAGGAATCTAATATTAAAAATTTAAGATATTTATGTTTTACCTCTTCAAGTAGGTAATATTATTTTTCTCACATCTTTTCACCTTATCTTGTACACTCAGCTAGCATACTGGTGATACTTAGTATGTTTAGTAATCATTAGTCATTGAGTGAAATGAACTTAAATAAAAGGGTAAAGGTAAATTTTTGTAATAGAAATAATATTTCTCATCATTCCCTATACATTATTATGTTTTTCTGTCACCCTGGACAAGAAATTAAGTCATAATAGTATAGCAGATTCTAACCCTATTGGGAGAACTTAGCAAGAAATAATTAATCAGGTGATAAGAAGTAATAATAGAATTCATTTTAAATAAATTGTGCCAATAAACAATGGGATTTTTGCTGCTTTTAAAGAATCCTACCTAATAAAAGAGTAATATGCAAATTGACCCTAACTCTGCTACACCCACAAGCCATGCCCACAAGCCACGCCCATCAAACAATCAGGAGCAAATATGCAAATAAACCCAACCAAGATGGCTACAGCCACAGAGAGCAAGAGGGAGGCTTGGGTTTCCCTGGTAACAAAGGAAGCCAAGCTTTCCACCTTCCTTTGCAGGCCTAAGCCTCCACTCAAGTCTACAAAGTTTCCATTATAGAAGGTAAACAAATCCAAACAGAAATGGTGGCAGCCACTGAGCTGGAAAGAGCGGGAGGCTTGGGTTTCCCCCGGCAATGGAGGAAGCAAAGCTTCTGCAACCCTGGCTGGCCTAGGCCTCCGCTTCAGGCTGCAAAGTTTCAATTGTAGAAGGTAAATAAATTCCAGATACCAGGCCTCTGCTTGGGTCGCCAGGGGGCGTGGCCGGCCTGCAAACCACCACAGGCCCTTCATCCAGGCTGCCCCACTCCCCAAGGAAACCCCCACCCTGATGCTGGATATCCTTCAGGGCAAACCAGCTGGCCCCCACCCATGCACCAGGCCTCTATCCTATCTAATAAAAGAGTAATATGCAGTTTGACCATCACTCCAACACACAAGATGGCTGCTCCCATGTGGTCAAAGATCCTGCCCCCATGTGGACACAAGATGGCCAGCAGGGGAGGGCAATTGGGAGGGACCAGGCCAGCAGAGGAGGGAAGTTGGGGGTGACTGGGCCTGCAAGGAAGGGCAGTTGGGTGGGACCCAGGCCTGCAGGGGAGAGCAGTTGGGGGGGGGGGGAACCAGGCCTGCAGGGGAGGGCAGTTAGGGACAAACAGGCTGGCAGGGGAGCAGTTAGGCATCAATCAGGCTGGCAGGGGAGTGGTTAGGGGATGATCAGGCTGGCAGGCAGAAGCGGTTAGGGGCAATCAGGAAGGCAGGCAGGTGAGCAGTTGGGAGCCAGCAGTCCTGGATTGTGAGAGGCATGTCTGACTGCCCGTTTAGGCCCGATCCCACCAGGATCGGGCCTAAACGGGCAGTTGGACATCCCTCGAGGGGTCCCAGATTGGAGAGGGTGCAGGCTGGCCTGAGGGATACCCCCCTTCCCCCCCCTCCCCGTGCATGAATTTTGTGCACCGGGCCTCTAGTATATTTATGAAAGCTGAAAAGAGCCATATAATGGTCAGGGATATGACCAACACTTCAATATTACCACAAGGATCTTGGAAAAGGACCCATGGAGACAAGCAAAATTCAGACCAGCTTGTCAAAATTTGCCTTACCAAGCAGAAGTGAGTATCAGATCTATTTTCAAGGCTTCCTAGACAGTAACCCATGGGTGTCTTCATAGAGTCTATAAATACTGCTTTTTCTCTGCCCTAGCAATGGAATGCAAGTTTATATATGTATGACAAAGCTCATATTTCTGGGGAAGTGTCAACAATTTCTCCAAATTTTTAAAGAGATCTGTAACCTAGCAAAAAAAATTTATTTTAATTTTTTAAATTTATCTTTATTGTTGAAAGTATTTTTGTTGTTGTTTTTCCCCATTGACCCCTTCTCCTCCCCACCCATCACTCCCAAACCTTCACCACACTATTGTCTGTGTCCATGGGCTATGCATATAGGCATACAAGTTCCCTGGTTAATCTCTCCCCCTCAACACCCCACCCCACCTTCCCTCTGAAATTCATCAGTCTGTTCATGGTTCTGTGTCTTTGGATCTATTTTGTTCATCAGTTTATTTTGTTCATTAGATTCACATATGAGTGATATCATGTGATACTTATTTTTCTCTGACTGGCTTATTTTGCTTAGCATAATACTCTCCAGGTCGATCCATGCTGTTGCAAATGGTAAGAGTTCCTTCTTTTTTACTGCCATGTAGTATCCCATTGTGTAAATGTATAGAAAACATTTTAGACGCTCTGTTCTATAGTTATTATGGGGGTGGGTGATGTGAAAAGTTGTGATTATAGGTATCTTGAAATATTATCTTACCTATTTAACCAATGGCAACTTCATCTTTTTTATAATTTTTTTCAATTACAGTTGACATACATTATTATATTAGTTTCAGGTGTATACCCCAGTGATTAGACATTACATAATTTACTAAGTGGTAATCCTGATAAGTCTCACACCCATATGACACCATATATAGTTATTAGAATATTTTTTACTATATTCCCTATGGTGTACTTTGCATACTATTCTGTAACAAACAATTTTTACATCTTAATCCCCTCACCTTTTCACCCATCCCCTCAATCCCCCTCCCACCTAGCAACTGTCAAGTGGTTCTCTGTATCTAAGAGTGTGTTTCTGTTCTGCTTGCTCATTTTGTTTTTTTAGATTCAATTATTGATAGATATGTATTTATTGCCACTTTTTATTCATATTTTTATCTTTTTTCTTCATCTTAAAAAAGACCCTTTAATATATTTTTTTAATTTTTATCTTTATTGATTAAGTATTACATATGTGTCCTTATCCTCCCATTTCCTCCCTCCCCCCCACCTCCCCACTCATGCCCTCACCCACCTGGTGTCTGTGTCCATTGGTTAGCTTATATGCATGCATACAAGTCCTTTGGTTGATCTCTTCCCCTTAGCCCCACTTTCCCTTACCTTCTTTCTGAGGTTTGATGGTCTGATCAATGCTTTTCTGTATCTTTAATATTTTTTATAATACTTGTTTGGTAGTGATGAACTCCTTTAGCTTTTCCTTGTCTGGGAAGCTCTTTATCTGTCCTTTGATTCTAAATTATAGCTTTGCTGGGTAGAGAAATCTTGGTTGTAGGTCCTTGCATTTCATCACTTTGAATATTTATTACCACTCCCTTCTGGCCTGCAAAGTTTCTGTTGAAAATCAGCTGACAGTCTTATGGGAGCTCCTTTGTAGATAACTAACTGTGTTTCTCTTGCTGCTTTTAAGATTCTCTCTTTGTCTTTACTTTTTAGCATTTTAATGATGATGTGTCTTAGTGTGGACCTCTTTGGGTTCATCTTGAGGTTCTCTATGCTTCCTGGACTTGTACATCTGTTTCCTTCAACAAGTTAGGGACATTTTCTGTCATAATTTTAAAAATAGATTTTCAATTTCTTGCTCTCTCTTTCCATCTTCTGGCACCCCCATGATATAAATGTTGGTAAACTTAAAGTTGTCCAAGAGGCTCCTTACACTACCCTCATTTTTTTAGATTCTGTTCTGATAGAGTGTTTTCTACTCCATTATCTTCCAAATCTCTCATTTGATCCTCTGCTCCATCTTCTCCACTGTTGATTCCCTGTAATGCATTCTTTATTTCAATAAATGTATTTTTTATTTCTGATTGGTTCCTTTTTATGTTTTCTAGTTCCACTTTTATGTTGAAGTTCTCACTATATTTTTGTTGAAGTTCTCACTAAGTTTATCTACTCTTCCTTTATGCTCATGGAGCATCCTTATAACCAGTGTTTTAAACTTTTCATCTGGTAAATTACTTGTCTCAATCTTGTTTAGTTCTTTTTCTGGAGTTTTGCTCTAGTCTTTCATTTGGGACATGTTTCTTTGTCTTCTTATGTTGGCAGCCTCCCTGTGTTTGTTTCTATGTATTAAGCAGAGCCACTACATCTCATGGGCTTAGTAAAGTGGCATTATATAGTAGGTGTTCTGTAGGGTCCAGTGGCACAGCCTCCTTGATCACCCAAGCTAGGCACTTGAGGTGAACCCCCATGTGGGCTGTGTACATCTTTCTTTTGTAGTTGAGTCTTAATTGTTATTGGCATGTCAATGGAAGGGATTTAGCCCTAGACCAATCAACTGTAAGGACTGGCTGTGGCCACTGACAACCAACCTCCAACCAATGTGAAGGATCAGCTGTGTAGGGACCCACCCCACAGAGCAGGCACTACTTCAGTGGGGCTCTGGTGCCCCCTGACTCCACCCCTTAAATATATCACTTTTGGAGGTGATTGGGTAGTGGTGCTTCGATGTGGTCTCAAGCTGTCCACTGAGTGTTATAGCTCAGGGGCTCCCAGGGAGTTGCAGGCCAAGTTCAGACACAGCCTGTGTTCTGTCTGGGGCTACCTGGCATGTGCTACAAAGCAATCTGCAGATGGTTGCTACTTGTGCTGGGCTTATAGGTGCCCAGGTGAAGCCAAGCTATGAAACAAGGTCAGCTGCTGCTAGTGCTGAGCCTGGGGCCACTTAGCAAGAGGTATGGGGCATACTGAGGCCAGATGCTGCTTGTTTAAGAGATTTTAGGAAAATCCAAAGCATAAGCCAAGACAGGCCATTTGTATGGAAAAGCAACTAGAAACAGCTTGGGAAGGCCTCAACATTGGGTGGGACAGGGCTTCAGGAAATCACCAGGGTGGAGCAAACAGTGTGAGCCAGGTTGATGCTTTCTCAAATATGGTGCCTGTCTACTGGCTCTGTGGGGGAGAGGGCTCATCAAAGGAACAGTGGCCTCAAAATAAAACAAGAAACAATGACCTTTGCCAGCACTTCTTATTGGCAGAAAGTTGCCCCCCAGCTCTCACCCTGATACCAGACTTGCCCATATATCTTTGGTGCCTTTTGAGTTGCTGCCCCAGTGCAAGAATTCAGATGCAGTGAGTCCAAATTTGTCCATGTGCCTGTGTATGAGCCCCTTTAAGAGGAATTGCCTGGGACTCCAGCAGCTCTCCGTCTTACTCGGCCTCAATTCCTGCTCGTTTTTACAGCCAGAAGTTATGGGGACTTCTCTTTCTGACACTGCAACTCTGGGCTGAGGTTCTGGTGTGGGGCTAGGACCCCTAGCTCCTCAGGGGGGACTTCTGCAGCCAAGATATCCCTCCTGACTTTTATTCTCCACATATAGGTATGGCACCAGCCTGTTTCAAATCTTTGCCCCTTCTATCAGTCTTGATGTAGCTTCTTCTTTCATTTCTTAGTTGTAGGATTACCATCCAACCAGATTTCAAGTGGTTCTGAATGATGGCTATTCTGCAGTTTACTTGTACTTTTGATGTGGTTGAAGGTGAGTACCACATTTACCTATGCCATAATCTTGACTGGAAGCTGGCAATTCAAAATTTCTTGTAAATCACTTTACTCCTGTCTCACAGACCTTGAGCTTGCTGTTTCTTTCTTTCTTTTTTTTTTTTTTTCTGGAATGTTCTTTGTCCTGCTATCCACTCAACTTTTTCTCTCACTTCACACTTCTATTTTAAAAGTCACCTCTGCTAGGAAGCCTTCTTTGGCCCTCTCACACTATTGAAGATCTCAACCTCAACTGCCTTACCTGCTTCATTTTTTTTCTCATCTAAAATATAACACATTTATTTACTTAGTTTATTGTCTTTCCTACTAGAATATATATTCTCTATAGGCAAATTTTTTTGTCCATTTTTATTCAATGCTGTATTGCCAGTGCACCAAATAGTACCTGGTATATAGTAGGCACTCAATAAACATTTGTGGGATATATGGGAACTGCATAACTGGGTTGCCCTATACTTGTCACCACCTTTTAAGTGCTATAGCTTGCAAAAAAAGAAGGGCATCCTACTTTTTATTAGTTCTAGATCCCAAATACATAATGTTTATGTTCTATATGAAGTAAAATATTTGTATTTTAATTCAGAAAAAGAGAGCATTAAGTAATTAAAAAATATACACAACTTTGGCATCAAACAGATCTGTATTTATTTTCTGGCTCTGCTATTTATACATTATAAAATATGGGTGATACCTACCTTGTATAATTCTTGTGGGGATATAAACAATTGACATATATTAATGTTCAATAAATGGTCTGTCTTTTTATTGGGGTGATAAAAGACAGAGAAGATGCAAGAATGAGATTGACAGTTGGGACAACACAATTTTTATGACTAAAAATATCTATGTCATAGAGCCATACAAAGGGCAATACTTTCTATATTTTTGTTTCAAATAGTAAAAGCTTGCCATTGTTTAGTGATCTTGGTAATTTCATACTACTTTGGCTAACTTAAATATTTTTTTTTTCTTTTTGCTACACACTAATTTTTTCAAATGATTTAGGGCTAGTTTCTATGTCAGACTTTATTTATTATTTTATAATTCAGGCAACATGACTTTTGACTTCAGCAATTTTGTTTATGATACCAAATACTGAACTACATTAATAGAAATCTATTTTGGCCAATTATTTTATTCTCATTAAATTGTATAAATACATATTTCCCTGAGAAATATGACCAGGTGTAGTATTCCTATTTGCATATTGGCATCTTTTGCCTGAAAAGTCTCCTTTGGGAAAATGTAATGACTATTTATTGGAATTATTTTCAGTAGGTGGTAAAAATACCATATTCAGCAAATTTCCTTTCTCTATTTTAGGTTAGCAAAGACAAAGGGCATGCCAATATTTGAGGTTTTAATTATTTTTAATCCATATCAGAAAAAAGTGAGAGCAGTTTGGATTAAGTAACTTTGTTAGATAAATGTATAAATAATAGGCATCAAACATGTATTAATCTTATTTTCATTTGTGACAGCCTCTCAATGACCCAGGGGCAGGGATATTCAATACTACAAAAGCTATGAACCAGACCTAGAGCTCTTTGTGCTCCTAATGATGAGATTATCCTCATCGGCTATCACCTAGGGCCAAACATCTGGAAATTAAGTAAGTTACTCATGGCAGGCCCTCATCTCCTCTGTCAAATGTATTTTTCTCTTATTAGTGCACTTTTTTCTTCCCGACATCCCAAGTCCCAAAGCCTCCTTGGTGGAGAATATGGTTCTAACAAAGGAAAAGAGGCACCCAAGTTTTGGAGTTTTCTTGTGTTACCTCTCTTAAAGGCATTTTTGTTTAAAAATAAATCTGTGAGAAAAGATTAATGGTCAAATAAAATATTGAACTAGCAAGAGTATAAATGTGCAATGTTGGAGGCCAACTTCGTATCTCAAAATCACTTCAGATAGACAAGCACCTTCCTAAAAAGCTAATTATACGTATTCTGCCAAACTTCTCACTTTGTAGTAGATCTGATGGCTTATTTAGGAATGTCTCTTTAATATATTCTTAAGCACATTTTTTGTATTCATTTGGTCTCTTTGGTATACACACTCCTCATTTCTATGTATCTTTCCAAAGGAGCAACTATATAATTCTGTAAAGAGTGGACACATGCTCAATACCTGCTCAATAAATGTATGCAAAATTAAATTGAATAAGCATTGACTGCCCTCAACTGCCCTTCCTCCCCAGGCAGCAGATTTGAACCAATTAGCTACAGTTTTCAATGCACTTGTATAATGGATACAACTAATACTTGAAGTGTTCAGTTGATCACATAGTCATGTATCCATTTATACATCTATTCATTTAATTAATATTTACTGTATTTCTACTATATGCAAGGTGCTGGAGATATATGGACAAATTAGATAGAATCCCTGGTCACAAAAAGCATATAATAGTAGTAATTCCATATAGAATGGTGACTCATAGGTTAGGTCAAATGTTAATTTCTGGTCATTAAAGAACAGTTTGATATTTAAATATATAGGAACAGTACGTTGATCTTCACTTGTGCCAAGGAAATAATGGCATTATGAGTACCAAATAGGAACTATGAAATGCCCCACACAACTACTTTCTTTCATGAAATTCAACTAGATGAAGTATTTGATTTCATTCATTCATTCAGTAAGAAAAGCAATTATCAAGCAACATATTATGCTTCAGGCATTATTCTAAGTGTTGGGTATACAATGATAGGAAAAAACATCAGAAACAAAGAAAAATGAAAGGTGTTTGAAATTATTAAGCTTGGGAAGTATGGACTAATATACATATAATCAAATAACTATAAAATTAATAAAAATGAGGGTGCTTTTTTTGCCTTTTTGTGAAATGAATGAATATTAAGTGAGATTAAAATTTAGGGGTTTTTTTTTCCTCATAGACATGTAAGGGCATCCTGTGCTACTTGTGAACACAATGTAGGATAATGTAAAAGCTATTTCAGAATATATCTACAGCAGCACCAAGGGTAGAATATAATTCTTACTAAAAATCCAATGTTTGTATCTATTCAAACAAGAATCTCAACTTTTTTGACTAAATAGAACAATAGTTTTAGCAAATTCAATGAAAATATTAAATAAGTAATTTTGCTGGATTTATTAGCTTATTTGAGTGATAACTCAGGATTAAGTATTTCCACTGTTTCTATTTATTATATAGATACTAAAACTGCTCAGGTCCTTGTTTAATTTATTGACAGAATTAAATTAAACATACCATTAGGCCAAAGATATATATATATATATATATATATATATATATATATATATATATGCAAAATTAATATTTCTTAAATATTACTTTTATTTTTTATGTTAGCTTTTTCCATACAAGAAGGCATAGAACTTGTCAGTGTGAAACATCTAATTTTTTACTTTTGGAATTCTGAGGATTAATGTCCTGTTGTATTGACATTTCATTTATATCATAACTACCTTTGCATTATTCAAAATAAAGGGAATGACTTCTCTTATTAATATGTCTAACTTATTTTAAAAAACTTGATTTGTATCTTATTTATGTTGTTGCACCATAGTATATAGTACCAAGATTACTTTTTTTATCATAAGATTGAACCCTCCTAATTTGTCAAATCTGTTATCTGAACAAGTTGAATTGCCAGCTTTCATCTCAATTTCTTGACTGCTGTTTAAGAGGATTAGGAGCCTTAGTGGCCTTCACCAGGGTGGCTAACAGGAACAGGCGCCATGGCAGCTCAGATCCAAAATCAATGACCTGAGTCTGATTGACTGAGTCTCAATTCCTCCGTGGAAATAGCCTTATGCTGGCCTACTCTACTTACACAGACCAAGTCAGGCAGAAACCAGCAGCGACCTCTTCCTTTTAACTTCAAGTACTAGGGAGGGAATAAGAAGAGAACAAAAACAACAACAAAAATATCAAGACATGGGGATGTAAAAGGATGTTCTTTGTACCAAAGAACTAAGGTGATTTCATCATTTTGCTAAATATCCAAGTTCTCCAATTAAATAGTCTTTTAATTGTAAAAGTACTCAGAATATTCACTTATCATCATCTCATTCTTATTTTCTTTTTCTAGTTTTAGTAAAACAAATTTACAAATCCAAACACCAAACTAAGCTTTCCATTAGAAATATTTTCTTTCATTCTAGGGAAGTTACAAAGTTAGAGGTATGGAAAAAAAAAAAGATTTGATTTGATTTTGAAGGTGTTCCTACAGGAAAGAGACATACATTTATTTTATTTAAAGGGGGATTTTTCCCCCCTGAGAAAATTTATTGTCTTAAAAATGGTTCTAAGAAATTTAGATCTGACACTAAAATAGTTCCATTAGAAGTTATGCAACTTAAGTTACTGTAATCACTCAAGAAATTGTGGAGCCCATTGGTAAACACAATCCCTTGAACTCTCAACAATTGGGCAACATTTTCTGGAAAGAAGAGAGTCCCCAGAGAACTACAGCATTTTATATTATGGAATTAGAGTGCTTTAGAGATTTGCAAACCATCTTTTGCAACCCTCTAATTACAAAGGTCATAAAACAGAAAACCAAAAATGTTAAGGAACTTGTCCCAGGTCATAAAACAATTGAAAGTCTTAAAATTAAGAGTGAAAAGCTTGATGCAGAAGATTTTAAGAGACTTTGAGTTGAAAATTTACATTAGAGATAATTTCATCTTATTTGGAATAACATTATGATCAACTTGTCAACAATTCTAATTTAGAGGTTGTAATTCATCTTAATCACGATTTTGTAAAACATAAGTACATATTTGTGAAACATCCTAGATAGTTTTAAGCAGATGGCAACTGAGGCAGAAAAGGGATTTAATAAACAGGACACAATTTCTAGTGAAGGTAGTTTGTTTTATATTTCTATCTAGAACCTACCTGTTAATAAATAATAGGATCTTTCCATGCAGTATGTAAGTCTACTCCCTGAGAGCTGTTCTTTTCACTAAAAGGCAAGACTGACACTGAGGCTGTTTTTAAAGGAGATGGTCCTTATGTTAAAACAGTAATAA
The DNA here is from genome assembly GCF_951640355.1 of Cnephaeus nilssonii. Lineage (NCBI taxonomy): Eukaryota > Metazoa > Chordata > Mammalia > Chiroptera > Vespertilionidae > Cnephaeus > Cnephaeus nilssonii. Next base: position 57,532,698 of record NC_137079.1, on the reverse strand, counting down.
TTCTGAATAACATTTTATAAAAATAAAATTTTATAAAACCTTAATTATTTGCCTTCTGTCACTATGAAGGCATTTTGCAGTAGAATAACTTAGTAACAAGTGAAATTTGGAATAAGTCAGCATTCTCATTAAAATAAAGTTATCTGGTATTTCTGAGAACCATAAAACAGCCATTGAAACCTGAAGCTTCAGAGAAGGAAATCTTTATTGTAATAAAGGAATCAGCAACATGGTTTATAAGCATCATTTCCATAGCAAAAGATTAGTTCATTCAATAAGAATCTTGCAACTTGGTGCCAGCACGAGTGCAATAAACTTTATGGAATGGCTCATAAGATTAGACTAATTAAAGATAATCTAATTTGGACAATTTTATCTTCTGGGAAAGAAATGTGATGTCATCCTTGGGGAAGAGACAATGTTTGCTCTCTGGGGATGTGCAAAAAAAAAAAAAGAAAAACCACAAAAAAAAAAAAATCCTCATAAGATATGTGCAATAATAAGAATTAGGGTTGATCCAAAGACAGTCTTAGATCTACCCATTGCCTCTCAAAAGATCCACCACATAGACGGTTAAGCCCCATAATTATCTCCCCTATTTGTGACAAGCGTGAGCTAATCAGTCTCTGAGGGAGTTTTCCAGCAGATTCTGAGGAGAGTGTATGCACTTCACATTGCTCATCAAACTATTTTGTACTCAGAAGCGCAAAGAACTGACCAAAGTTCATTATCCTCATCTAGACCAGAATTAATTCAAATTAAGAAAAATATACATTTTTAAAATGTTGAGTGCTTATGATTTAGAACAAAGAGTCTTCACTATTTTTATAATAGCAACATAGGTTCTAGCTGCCTATAATCCCATATTAAAAGATTAGAAAAAACATCTGAAGAAATCAGAGAGTGTCTAATTGAGGTTCTTGCCTTTAATCCTGCAAGCTGACTCCCTCTTGGATATCAAGATCTGTCAGTGATGAGCCAGGGGAATTCTGTAAGGAAAAAGCAACTATGAGGAATATAACATATTCTTTCCTACTTAAGTAATAAAAAGGGAAAAACACAGTTGGTGATATCAAAACATAAGCCAACAAAAAAATTAAGGGAAACACCCCAAATGAATTTGTAAATATAAGCTAATAAAAAGTAAAGAAGTAAGCTTGGTATTGCTCTTTCATAATGTTTAAAACCACTGTGCAATATAGAGTATACAAATAAATAAATAAAAATTCTCATGGAAGAGTAAACATAAATAGTAACAATAAAAATGAATCCACACTCTTAATACATTTTTTATTTAATAAACATATTTTACTTGGATATTGATTGTTAAGGTATTCATTACCTGATTGTCTCTATATAATTATATTCATTCATCTTGCCAGAGAATTATATGTTAATAAGCACTTTTCCATCAACACTAAGAAATGTCACTGTGAGACAAAGTTTTTCTACATAGCTATTATGTAAGTTTGCACAATACAGTTTAGAAGCTTCACTTGTTGATAATTAACATTTTATGCTTATTTACTAAAGCACAGAAAAATTAGATGACAGTTTATGAGCAGTAAGTTAAATTAGCATAAAAAATGGAGTTTATTTTGTTTAGAGAAATACAAAATCTTTTATAACAATAAAAAAGCAGTAATGAAGAAAAAGAGAAAGAAAATAGTGTACTAAAATCAAGATGTACTTTTTAAAATATCATGTTTTAATCATAAAGTGGGATCTGTACTTTCCTCAATATTGGCTTAGAAATTGATATAAAATTTAAATTATGCAAGAATTATATATAATAATATATGTATATGTGCATCATTAACATATTTTTCTTCTGTCTATTATGCATTCATACTTTAAAAGGGTTAATTTGCTACATATTAGGAAAGCTTTCTTTTATTTCCATCATAAATTCATATATAGAAACATCATTTAAAATATGTTAATAGTCATTTTAGCATTTTATTAATAATCTTCTTATAAAAGATGTCTCTTTTTGTAGTAAACTGGAGGGATGACAAAAGTCTTTAGGAATCATTCCATAATACAGAGAAACTTGGAAATGAGCATGAATATGGGAAAATGAAATATTGATGCCTAAGTATAAACTCATCCCCCCCCCAATAATAATCAATCAGGCATCAATATTCATTTTAAAGCTCTCCAGGAGATTCCACTATGCAGCCAAAGTTGAGCTCCAACCCTCCTCTCTACCTGGCAACTTAGAAATAAGTCTTAAATGGTTCTGTAGAATTGGACGTTTCTAACAGGGCAATTCAATGGTTCTTATGCCTTTTGCCTCAGGTATCATTTTTCACAATTATGGATTATTGGGGGTCCTGAAGAGTTTTTGTTTATGTGGATTATATTTCTTGACTTTTACTGTACTAGAAATTAAAACTGTGAAGTTTAAAATTATTAATTAATTAATTTAAAACTAAAAGCAATGAACCCATTGCACATTAATATAACTTTTATAAAATAATCATTGTATTTCGTAAAATAAAAAACATCAGTGAGAGAAGTACTAATGTTAAACATTTTTGCAAATCTCCTTAATGTGTGGCTTAATAAAAAAGGCAGCTCAATTTTCCTATCTATTTCTGTATTTAACCTATTGTAATAATATAAGTCTGGAAAAGCTCACTATGGTCTTATGAGAGAACGAGAATTTCAAAAAGGCAAATAACATTTTAGTACTATTATTAGGAAGAGGCACTTGAGATCTAATTGTGAACATGGGTTGGACACTGGCTCCAAAGGATTTCAGAGAGTTAGCCAATGTTTTATAGACTACAGTAAAGCTTTTGAACGCATGCGTCATGAAAAGCTGTGGGTTGCTCTGAAACAAATGGCATTCTTCAGCACTTGATCATCCTTATATATAACCTATATCATGGACAGGAAGTCACTGTCAGAACAGAATTTGGAGCAGCAGAATGGTTTCCTATAGGCAAAGATGTTAGACAAGGATGCATTTTCTTTCCCTATTTGTCTAATCTGTACTCAGATTATATCATACAAAAAAAACTGGGCTAGACTCAGAGGAAGAAGGAGTGCAAATTGGTGGAAGAAATATCAAAAAACTAAAACCTGAAGATGACACCATTTTACCAGCAGAAAGTAGCAATGATTTGAAATAACTTCTGAAAAAAGTGAAAGAAGAGAGTGCAAGACTGCATTTGAACATTAGAAAGACAAAAATCATGACCACAGAAGGAATGCACAGCTTTAACATACAGTGGAGACACTGACATTGTTAATGATTTTTGCGTACCTTCATCCAGTCATCAATTCAAATGGAGACTGCAGCCAAGAAATTAAGAGAAGGCTGAGACTCAGAAGGGCAGCAATGGAAGAATTAGGAAAGATTCCCAAGAGCAAAGATGTGCCATTAGAGACCAAGGCTGAGATCATCCACCCCCTGTATTCCCAATTATTATGTATAGTTATGAAAGCTGGATAGTGAAGAAGGCTCATCAGAAAAAAAATTAATTCATTTGAAATATGGTGTTTTAGGAGAGCTCTACCAATACTGTGGACCATCAGAAAGATGAACAAGTGGGTCCTCAAGCAAATTGAACCCCAAACATTATTGCAGGCAAAAATGGCAAAATGGAAGCTAACCTTCCTTGAACACATCTTGAGAAGGCAGGCTTCTTTGGAAAAGACAATAATTCTGGGAAACATAGAAGGCAGCAGGAAAAGAGGAAGACCGAATATGAGATGGGCTGACTTCATAAAAGAAGCCTTAAGTATGAGTCTACAGGGGCTGAGCAGGGCTGTTGAGGACAGGGCACGTGGACATCCCTCATTCATATAGTCACCAAGAGTAGAAGCTGACTTAACAACGACAAATAACACCCATTGTTACGAAAATTGTTTTAACTTTATATGCCTCCAGAAAGGGTCTTGAAGAGCCCCAGGAGGTCCTTGGACCAAACTTTGAGAACTGCTGGCCTAATGAAAGTCACCCCTACAGTATAGAGAAACATAAATATAGCAAGTTCTTACCCTGCGGTCCACAAAAGTTTACAACGAAGTAAACACTTGAATGTGCAAAAGAAATACTTCCTGTTACCATTTGCTTGGTAATTTGTTAGGTATGGCAATCCAGATGCTATTTCAGAAGTAAAAAATTCATCTTTTGAGCCAATCTAACTAGAATATTCCACTATTTCAAAGCAATAAATATCTGAAAAATATTATTCCTACTTTATATGATTTTTGCATGCTTCAAAGACCCAATTGTGCAGTCTAGTTGGTAAGACAGGCATTTGTGAATGAACTTTAGAGAAGGTTTTGTGAGCTCAAAATTATACATACAATGAGTCACATGAGTAAAAACATATGTACAACTACTTTAAATTTGTTAAAATGCTCTCACTTTGCTATATATATATTTTTTACTTATTACCATCTTAGGTAGATATTTTACTTTTTAAGACGATAAAAACCAATGAACTCATATGCATATATGCATAACCGAAGGACAAAGACAATGGGTGGTGAAGGCTTGGGGTGGGGGTGAGGGTGGGGGTGGAAAAGGGCAATGGGGGGAAAAAGGCACATATGTAATACTTTCAACAATAAAGATTTATTTTTTTAAAAAAGATGATAGTATATGAAGAAAGGGAATCTTTGTGGTAAGTTACTATTTGGCTTATCAATATGGCTACATAAAAATTTTTTAATTGATTTTTTAGAGAGAGAGAGATTGATTGGTTGCCTTCTGCAGACGCCCCAACAGGAATCGAACCCAGCACCTTTTGGTGCATGGGAAGATACTCCAACCAAGTGAGCCACACAAGCCAAGGCCAGATTCTTGCATAAACATTTATATTTATTCCTAAAAACTGTCAGTTGTTGTTTTTGTGGTGCTATTTTAATTGTTACTTTGCACCCTTCTTTTTAAAAGGGAGATGACCTTCAAATTGAAATGATATGCTATTTGATGTATTTCCTTTTACCTTAATAAAGTGTTTTCTTATTAGTTTATATTTCTTTTGTCCTTTGTTGTCTTCTCTGCACATTCCATATTCTACACTACATATGCAACAGGAATGCCTACACATTCAATTTTATTCTTTCCAATTTTGATCAATGTTCACACTTATTATGGTCAGTTTTAATTCAAATTCTCTTCTCCAAGATATTGGCTATTTCTTCCACCTAATGTCATCAGCAGACTTAACAAGCATACTTGATATCCTATCATTCTGTTCATTGGAAAAATGTTAAATAGCGCTGAACTGAGAACTGACCTCTACAGAACACTTTTTGTTTTATTTCCCCTTAACTCATTCCCCAAATGATACTTATAATCTGCATCTTTAGATGTGCTCCAGGTGAGGCTGGCCAGTAGTTCTTTGGTATGTAATATATTTCTAATAATTAAGAAATATTCTAATTGGAAACCTGTATAGATAGCAGTAGAACTCTTAGAGAACTGAATGTGCCTCATAAAAGGAGAGTTATGCATATGCATAAATTGGCTAAAATTGGCCCTTATAAGTGTAATACAAAGTCATGAAGCAAGAAAAAACACATACTGTACTGAAATGTCCATTACTTGCTTCAACCTTGACTAAAACACCCACAGGACCCATGGGAAATTAGAAAGAAAAATAGCATTTTATAAATCATTAAACTTAAGTTCCATGTAGCTGTCCTATTGGTAAATTATGTCTAAGTAACTTTCTTTACTTCTGTTTGTAATTGGAACAACATATTTAGTGAAGCCTCATTTTTTTCTCTCCCCTGACCCTACCTTTAACATTACCCTATCCAACTGGACATATCATACACACACAACACACACACACACACACACACACACACACACACACACACACACTACCCTTTTTTTTATTAAAGAAGAATACTAAAGTTTTTTGCTTGTGGTGTTTTTTTATGCTTATATCACCAAAATTTTAAAATATTGTTTTCTTAATTAATCAAACAATACTAGGATTCCATAATAATCACATATTAATGCTACTTCCTTGGCAGGGAAAGGTAAGAGAACAGTAAGGCAAATGGAAGTTTTACAAAACTTCACTAGGAAATAAAGTTTAGATAGTTCAAAACTTATATTGAATAAGTCAATGAATAATAATGATTTATTAATGTCCAATATGCTCTTAACACAGAGCTAGATGATCCTAAATATTATAAATTAACTAACCTCAAATAGCTCTTTCTAGCGCTAATAACTTAATTATGAAGACAAGAAAATAATCAATGTTGCCGACAAAAAAAAGTAGGCATTTTTACTGCTGAACAGCACTGTTCAGAATGTATATCACGAGATTTTAGGGATTATTAGGAAGTAATGGTTTAATAGTAAAAACAAGTTTTTAAGTGAAAGACAGCACCTAAAGAAGGATTTGAAGGATGGGTGACAAGAGGGTGGATGGAAAGCAAGTTGAGAACATCCCAGGTGATAGAAAAAGAATGCCTAAAAGCAGGGAGTCACTCATATAAAACAAAAGACCCTAGCTCATGTTCTGTAGATGCATGTCTTACAAATGTTAGTGAACATGTGTTGTTTTCCCAGAATTCTGAAGGTGGTAGGTTTTATAGACAAGTGCTCTGAACACAAACCAGAACAAAGAAGGCCAATCAGTTCTCTAAACTGCATAACAAATCACCCCCAAATTTAGCAGCTTACAACAGTTATTATATCAGCTTCATTGTTATCCTGCAGCAGTTTAAAGGATGGGTGGTTTTGGCTCAGGGTTCCCAGGAAGCTGTAATGAAATTACAGTCTGGGGCGATAGCCATTTCAAGGCTTGACTGAGGCTCTGCTTCCACTGTTGTCTGTTGGCAAGCCTTAAGATCATTATCTAAACTCACTTCTACGGGTCTCTCCCCAGGACTGCCTCTGGGAAGGCAGCTGGCTTCTCCTAAAGCCAGTGAATCAAGACAGAGTAAGAGCACCCAAGACAGAAGCAGGTCTTTTTATAACCCAAACTCAGGAGCAAAAATTTGGGAGACAGAGATCATTGTAGACCATCTTTGATGCTGCCTATCACAGAAGACACGGTTGATATTAGGGAGGTGAAAGAAGAAATCTTTACTCTCTCTGCCTCAAGCTCTTGGGACATAATTCTTATTTTACTATGACACAGAGCACAGTAAAGAAGTTGGGAATTAGGAAATAATAAAATTGAGGATACTATAGCTTATGAAATGTAGTTTAAACCCTCTTTCCTCATGTTATTTTATTTCTCTTTTCTTATTGGTTAGTCCAAGGATATAAAATACATGTTGTTTCCTTTATCATTTTTCCCGAGATAATGGCAGGCATTGTTAATCAGTCATGGTACTCTTTCACTGGGCCCAGATGTGACCTCAGAATCTTTCCTGCTACACTGTGCCAGATGTTAATAACCAACCGATCAGAGATAAAATATAACTTTTATTCAAGTTCCAGCCCTTAGAAGAGAAATTATCAGCCTTCATGAATATGTGAGCACTTAATTTATTTTTTAAAATGTTTTCTCAACAGAGTGGTGAGGAAAAGGTAGCCTTTTAAATAAGTTGTGTTGGGTCAATTAGAGTTTAATAAAGAAAAAAAAGTTAAACTTGGCCTCTTTCTCACACCATATACAATTCTAGGTAGATGACAGATCTAACCATGAAAGGCAAATCCATAAAGACAAATATTTATAAGATGACTATTAAATTGACAAACTTTTATTTACCACAAAAAGGCGAGCCACATGGGTTGAAATATATGGCACACATGTAAACAATAAAGAGCTTATCTCATATACTATATATATATATATATATATACATATATATATATATATATAACACCTACAACTCAATATGAAAAACAGAGATAATCCAGTAGAGATAAGGGCAAGAAACTTGAACAGGGAACACAAAAGATAATATCTCAGTAAACAGTAAACTCACTAAAGATGACTGTGATGACCGGAAAGGTGAGCTGAGGTTTCTCAGGGTCGTGTATTGCGATGCAGAAGAATGAGCTACGCAGACCAGAAGATTTAAGCAAAGGTGTGGAAAATTTATTACGAGCAGATTCAGACTCCCACAAGGGGAGGGGGATCCAATAATGAGCTGCCCCTTTCAAGCCTTGTGGTCCAGGGCTATATATTTTCTACAAGCCTGCTCTATGTCTACCTGTGTTATCACCTGATTGATTCCCTCAATTGTTTTTGCCCAGCAATGGACCTGAACTATCCCTGTTTCTATGTGTTCTTCCTCTGTTCCTATGCTGAACTTTCCCTGTTTCTGTGTGTTCTTCCTCTGTTCCTATGCTGAACTTTCCCTGTTGCTGTGTGTTCTTCCTCTGTTCCTATGCTGAACTTTCCCTGTTGCTGTGTGTTCTTCCTCTGTTCCTATGCTGAACTTTCCCTGTTTCTGTGTGTTCTTCCTCTGTTCCTATGCTGAACTTTCCCTGTTTCTGTGTGTTCTTCCTCTGTTCCTATGCTGAACTTTCCCTGTTTCTGTGTGTTCTTCCTCTGTTCCTATGCTGAACTTTCCCTGTTTCTGTGTGTTCTTCCTCTGTTCCTATGTTGAACTTTCTCTGTTTTTGTGTGTTCTTCCTCTGTTCCTATGCTGAACTTTCCCTGTTTCTGTGTGTTCTTCCTCTGTTCCTATGCTGAACTTTCCCTGTTTCTGTGTGTTCTTCCTCTGTTCCTATGCTGAACTTTCCCTGTTTCTGTGTGTTCTTCCTCTGTTCCTATGTTGAACTTTCTCTGTTTTTGTGTGTTCTTCCTCTGTTCCTATGCTGAACTTTCCCTGTTTCTGTGTGTTCTTCCTCTGTTCCTATGCTGAACTTTCCCTGTTTCTGTGTGTTCTTCCTCTGTTCCTATGCTGAACTTTCCCTGTTTCTGTGTGTTCTTCCTCTGTTCCTATGTTGAACTTTCTCTGTTTTTGTGTGTTCTTCCTCTGTTCCTATGCTGAACTTTCCCTGTTTCTGTGTGTTCTTCCTCTGTTCCTATGCTGAACTTTCCCTGTTTCTGTGTGTTCTTCCTCTGTTCCTATGCTGAACTTTCCCTGTTTCTGTGTGTTCTTCCTCTGTTCCTATGTTGAACTTTCTCTGTTTTTGTGTGTTCTTCCTCTGTTCCTATGCTGAACTTTCCCTGTTTCTGTGTGTTCTTCCTCTGTTCCTATGCTGAACTTTCCCTGTTTCTGTGTGTTCTTCCTCTGTTCCTATGCTGAACTTTCCCTGTTTCTGTGTGTTCTTCCTCTGTTCCTATGTTGAACTTTCTCTGTTTTTGTGTGTTCTTCCTCTGTTCCTATGCTGAACTTTCCCTGTTTCTGTGTGTTCTTCCTCTGTTCCTATGCTGAACTTTCCCTGTTTCTGTGTGTTCTTCCTCTGTTCCTATGCTGAACTTTCCCTGTTTCTGTGTGTTCTGTCTCTGTTCCTAAGCTGAACTTGCTCCGTTTCTATGCGTTCCTACACCTTGTTGCTGCAGGCCCTCCCTTGTTTTCCCATGCCTCCCGCTTTGAGTCCAGAAACATTTTATTATTTCTGCTTGGTTGGCTCCTGTGGTTAGGCTGCTCAAACTGCCGTGTCTGCCCTGCCTGTGTTCCACCTGCCTTTGTTTTCCACTGGACCCAGACCCTATCTGCCTGCATTTCAAGCTAACTCCTCTCAGCTGGATAACTACACATTCACTAGAAAAGCTCAAATGAAAAGCACTAACAATTTTAGTGTTGGTAATAATGTGGATGATGTCAATCCTCCATATAATGTAAATGTTGGCTGGTTTATCTAATTAAGTGGCCATATAGCTTATGGCCCAGGAATTTCATTCTAACAGACATATAATAGATTAGATATATGGTGACATGTTTATGAAATACTATATACAACAATGAAAATGGAGGGGGGAATCTAAAGTTACATGCAACAATTTAGATTAATCTAACTGTTAGCTACATAAAGCTGAGCAAAAAAAAAAAAAAAAGCCAGATGCAAAAGTATACATAGATTGCATGATTCCATTTATATAAGTTAACATATGCAAAAGTAAGCTATGGTATTAAATGTCAGGATAGTGATTAATTTTGGAGAGAAAAAAGGAAATAGATGTTGGCACAAGAATATGAGGGGCCCAAGCAGGAATTTCAGGGTACTAGTGATCTGTTTCTTGACCTGAGTGGTAGTCACCTGAGTGTGTTCATTTTGTGATTATTTACTGAGTACTAGAGGCTCAGTGCGAGACACAGACCCGCCACACAGCGGGACCCCAGACCTGCCATACGTGAGTAGCTCGCCAACCCGACCCGCCGCACCACACAAGCCGCAGTGCAGTGTGAGCCACGAGCCCCATCCTACGGCTGCAAGTGGCTCATGAGGAACCAAGAGGCGCTCCATGCATCTCCTGGTGACAGGTTGTTTGGTTGTTCCAGCATTACAGTGTTATGGCCACTGGCCTTTTATAATATAGACTAGAGGCCCAGTGCACAAAATTCGTGCACGGGGAAGGGGGTTGTCCTTCAGCCCAACCAGCACCCTCTCTGATCTGGGACCCCTTGAGGGATGTCCGACTGCCCATTTAGGCCTGATCCAGGTAGGATCAGGCCAAACAAGCAGTCATCCCTCTCACAATCCAGGACTGCTGGTTCCCAATTGCTCACCTGCCTGCCTTCCTGATTGCCCCTAACCGCTTCTGCCTGCCAGCCTGATCACCCCCTAACCACTCCCCTGCCAGCCTGATTGATGCCTAACTGCTCCCCTGTCAGCCTGTTTGCCCCTAACTGCTCTCCCCTGCAGGCCTGGTCACCCCTAAATGCCCTCCCCTGCAGGCCTGGTCCCCCGCAACTGCCCTTCCCTGCAGGCCCAGTCACCCCCAACTTCCCTCCTCTGCTGGCCTGGTCACCCCCAACTGCCCTCCCCTGTTGGCCATCTTGTGTCCACATGGGGGCAGCCATCTTGTGTGTTGGAGTGATGGTCAAACTGCATATTACTCTTTTATTAGATAGGATAGAGGCCTGGTGCATGGTGGGGGCCGGCTGGTTTGCCCTGAAGGGTGTCCCAGATCAGGGTGGGGGTTCCCTTGGGGTGTGGGGCGCCCTGGGCGAGGGGCCTGTGGTGGTTTGCAGGCCGGCGATGCCCCCCAGTGACCCAAGCAGAGGCTCTGGTATCTGGGATTTATTTATCTTCTATAATTGAAACTTTGTAGCCTTGAGCTGAGGGCAAGGCAGGCCAGGGCTGTGGAAGCTTGGCTTCCTCCATCGCCGGGGGCAACTCAAGCCTCCTGCTCTCTCCAGCTCCGTGGCTGCCGCCATTTTTGTTGGGATTTATTTATCTTCTATAATTGAAACTTTGTACCCTTGAGTGGAGTTGGCCAGGGTGTGTGGGAAGCTTGGCTTCCTCCATTGCCAGGGAAACCCAAGCCTCCTGCTTGCTCCATGGCCGCAGCCATCTTCGTTGGGTTAATTTGCATACTCACTCCTGATTTGCTGGTGGGCATGGCTTGTGGGTGTAGCGGAGGTATGGTCAATTTGCATATTACTCTTTTATTAGATAGGATGATATTTGCACTTTTCTCTATATGTTAAACTCTACTGAAAAAGTTGAAAATGTATACAAGGATATTAAAGGAAAGATTCTATGCTAATTAAGAAAATAACTCTACATTCCCATCAACCATGAGGTCAATATGACCATAGGTTGCTGAGTGACAAGGAAATTAAGAAAATAGAGATTACAGAGTTTAAGGAATAAATATTACTGGAAACAAATACATGACCTATTTTCTGAGCTGCAGCCATTTCCTGATAGCTTATTATCTCATCCAAGTTAAGAATATTCTTATAATATGCCCCAGTTGGAATTCTGATAAAACTTGCAATTTAGATTCAAATTATATTTTATACACATTGATATTTCTCCTTCTTGACATTTTGATGTGCAAGTCTGGCCACTTCATAAAGTTTGGTCTAGATTTAAGAACAAGCAGGAATGATAATTTAGGTGGGGATAAGGTACATTTCTTCTTATTTATTATCAAATTAGCAAACAAGCAATGCCAAGGGCATACTCATGATCAAGGATACATGGAGGTATGTGGGAACTCAGGTCCCCAGGGCATCTTTGTTCCTTGTGGATGTGGACCTGAAGTTAATGGCCACTGCAGCCACAGAAAAGAGAGAATCACCAGGTCAAAGAATTATGTGTAGGCTCACCACCTTTTTATATCATCTTAAATGGAAAAGGAAAGGAAGAGGGAAATGTCAGCTCTCAGGGGTCCACTCTTTTACCATTAAGCAAACATGGTTATATAATTTAGTTCCCTGGGGTTGGCGTGGAGGGTTATGCCTGAATGTATTACTGAGCCTGCTCCAAATTTCAGTGCCATATCCTTGGCTGTTGTCTACCACAATGGGTTAACATCATTTCTTCATTCACTTATCCTTTGTTCTTGAAATGTGTTTGTATATCCCAGGCAGGTATCATGTCTTGTAATAACCTGGCAATTGAAAGTTGAGTGGAGTTCAGTTTACTCCCTCTAGAAATCTTTAAAACATTGTCATATTCCAAAATATTTATCAAAAGAATTCTAAAATGTAGCGTGAGTATTCATCTTTTATCTAATTTTGCATTTTTCTTAAAATTTACAAGAAAAGTAATCTGGTCCTGGTCAGTTTGGTTCAGTTCAGCCTGTGGACTAAAGAGTCTCTGGTTTGATTCTGGTCAGGGGCACATGCCTGGGTTGTGAGCTCGATTCCCAGTGGAGGGCGTGCAGGAGGCAACTGATCAATGAGTCTCTCTCATCATTGATGTTTCTATCTCTCTCTCCCTCTCTCTTCCTCTCTGAAATCAATAAAAATATTTAAATAAATAAAGCAACCTGAAAAAATATAGATCTTCTAAACATGTTAAATTACTCTCAGCAAAGATCTGAAGAATTTTTATAAATTATGTGATTTCTATTGATTAACTAATTTTCTAAATTCCTTTTTGGTTTTAAAGCTGAGTGCCTCAATAATTTCAACAGCATCTGATATTACAATAATTACCCTCGTTTTTCCCTAAAGGACCTAATGCATGAAAAATTTCTTAGAAGTACTCTTTCCATCTCAATTAATTCTAAGTCTATGAACAGATTTAATTGTATGCATGGAGAAAGCAGTATTTAAACCCTAAAATTACGAATCTACAAATAGAAAGAATACTATGAGATAATCTTCCCTTATGGCCACAGACACATTTGACCCCAAATGAACAGCTGAGCTCAAACAGCAAAGTGACATAGCCTTGATGTTTACTAAAACAGCGTGCATCTCTATAAAATCAATTTTAAATGATCATTTTCACTGTAATTATCAATATTTTCCCCCATGAGTTTATTAATTTTTTCATAGATAAGTCTTTATTTTTAAATCTCTTAAAACAAGGACCCTAGGTATCAAATGCAATTAAAGCTAATAATGGACCTGGCATCTCCTTTGTTGCTTCATTGGGCAGTGAGTTAGTCTCAGTTTATGAGAATCAAGCTTCTGGGTCCTGAGGTCTGCATATAAAAACAGACCTTTTCTTATCCACTGTGGCATCTAGCGAGTCCTGAATTGTACTTAACCAACAATTTATTGAGTGTTGATTCTGTATCAGGCACTCTGACAGGTGCTGGGAATTAAGAGAAGAATAAGTTTCTAACTTCATAGAGAAGCCAGTTAGGAAATTAATGTTACAGTCGAGGTGAAAATTGATTGAGCCTGAACCAATGTGGTCAATACAGAGGGACAAATTCAAAAGGAAATAAAGCCAGGGGAGTTTGAGGAGTATATCTGATGTAAAAGTGACAGAATTTGATTAAAGTGTTTATTTAAAAATAAAATAAGCAGTTAAAGTTAAAACTGCTGTTTTAGGAAAATCCAAAATGCCTGTACCTTCAATAAAGACATTTCTTTAGTTTCTTTCAAATTTACATTTTCTTTGGGAATCTACATTGTTTGGCTCAAGAATTATTTCTGTAGTGAGAAGGAAAATAGCACATTATTATTGTATTATTTAGGAAGTAGTAAAATCATTTATTATAATTCTTTGAAGGCTAAGACAGTTTGTGTGGTATTACTGCAGACACCAGGTGTCTGACCAGTGAGGTCAGACCAAACCTGGTTCAGCAACCTGGATACTTGGGTTCTAGCTAGAAAAGGATTCAGAACAAGACCCAAACTGTAAGAGAACATTTATTTGGTAAATTACAGATTGAAGAGGTAATTCCTAGAAGAAAGAGTCTTAGGAAAGAAGTTATGAAGATAAAGGAAGGGCTCTTGAGCTTGGGAGTGAGGAAGCTCATGGTAACTGCCTGGGGCTGGGAGGGGGAGGGAGAAGGAGAAGAGAAAGGCACCGGCATGCTCCCTGGAGGGAGAGAGTACTGGGTCCTCTGTCCTAAAGGTTTTAAGGACTGAGACTAGGGGAGGTCCCAGGGTAAGATCTTAATAGAATCTTTAGTATCCTTCTAGGTGTGTTCTTTCAGGGTTGTGGTCTCCACTGATTGATTGGCTGGCACCAGGGGGGGTCATTATTCCAGGCATCTCGTCCTGACATCAGCAGTTGCTGGTTTTGTTGCTTATCTGGGCCTGAAGCTAAAATACAACTGAGGCCTAGATGTTATCTCTAGGGAGGGAAAGGTCAGGAGGTCCAAACTGCATGGCCAAGGATATGCTAGAGAGGCCCCACCCTACAATTGATTGTCTGTTGCTAGACACCTGGGGATTTCCATCCTGGTGACCTTCTGTACATGGACCATCACCATTGCTCTGCTCATGTGTGTCTAACTGCCTACAGTTACAATATAACCACAGACAGGATATTAGAAAACCTAAGTTCCAGCTAAACATTTTAAGCAGTTGCCTGACTGGCCACTGAGTAATTTGAATTGCATTCCCCTACACATGGTTCCAAATTCTACAATCAACTACCTGCATATCCTCAGGCAAGCAAAAAGGTACCTTGGAATTTATTTATCTGAAAATAAAGGGATTAGTGATCTTCCTGGAGCCTTCCATTTCTAGCATGGGAGTTGATGGTCTGTGCATTGCAGCAGCCCATTACTTCTACACTTCCTGAAAACCGGATTTCAGAATCAGCTTAAGGACATAGGCATACTTTCACTGTTGAAGTCACAAGTTGAAATCCATCACATGAAGTGCCTTTCAACTTAAAATCTAAAGGCCTAGGTTGTTTTCTCTATACCAACTGTTTAACTTTGTCACAGTTTGCCATTTAACCATGCTATCACAATGTCTTCACAAAACAGAAGAAAAATCTGTGTCTAACAAAACTTTGAGGAATATTAAGAAATTATACCCACCAAACAGACCTGGATACCAAAGTATGTGTGAATATTCAAGGAGAAACATGACTGAATATGCTTAAAAAGAGCAAATATCTATTCTAAGCAGCAAATGTACTTTACTTATTATTTTTCTGAATGCTCAAGGGACCATCAGAATTATTTTTCCTGTGTTCTTGTTGTGTCCCTCTTGTTGTGTCCATAGCAATGGAGCCAGTATAATAAAAATATTTGTCACCTGTTTTGCCACTCTGGAAAAGTTGCCAACTTGTACTGCAAATCAGAACAGATTATAAGAGGAAGCTCTTCCATGCTCAGGACAAATTTAATAGAGGAATATATTCTTTAGCTTATTTAAATATTACATTTTCATATCTCTTTTATTGATGAAGAATATTATTTATCCAGGGGGCTAGCATCATTTCACAAAGATGTCAGTGATGAGTCATTTGCCACATTACTATAAAATACCTTAGCAATGCTTGTGTGAATTACTGCTCAGTTAACATTGTTTACCACCTAATTATTGAGAAGCACTTCCATCCATCACTGACAAGTGAGTAAATGACTCAAGACACTATTGTATTTGCAACTAGAACAACAAGGTCATCGCAAGTTTAATTAGCTGCTATCCATTACAAAAAGCAAATAGCCTATGATGACAAGTAAAATTCCAATTTCTGAATATGCATCATGAAATGGTGGAGGAATTGCTCACATATAAGTGATTCTAATAGCAAATATATGTAATATCACTTAAGAAATTTTAAAATTATGAACTGTAATGAGTGCTGAGAAGAATTAAACACAGATTATTCATAATGGTTCTTAATTTTAAAATAAACAGGCATCTTCCAACATTTAGTACAAATGGAGATATCTTCAGTATGTGACATGTAAAAATGAGTTTGAAAATTCGTTTTGGAACTTGCATTTGGATAAATAAAGCAAACTCTGGGGCTATTCTTTGTTATTGGTTGTTTGACTCAGACTTGCAAATATTCTGGAAATTACTCCACATTTAGACAAAAATACAATTTCCCTGTATTGTATATAGGAGTCATTCTGTGTGAACAGACTCTTACACGTTTTCTGTCAGGGTTGTAGGGTTGTTTCCATCCTATCTGGTATGTCAGGGGTAGAACACTCTGAAAATATGGATGAGTAGTAGTTTGCATGAAGGGCAAAGTATAGAACTCTGTCAAGGTCAAGACCCTGATAATTAGCTTGAATTGATCACAATCATCATTTTGAGAGGCCACATGTTTAGGACTTTAAATAATACATTTCCAAAGATATGAGTTATTTCTAATTATTTCTCTTTCTATCCTTTACTTTCATTTTTTTTCTAATTTTTAATGTTGGTGGATAAAATGAGTATAAAGCACATTAATATTTAATATTTTCTTTTATTTCAGATGTTTTTAAACCTCATTACTTGATCATTTTATCATGTAAACATAACCTAGTTATTTATAAAATCTTAAAATTCCAAAACATGAACTTCCAAATTACTCTAAAATGTGTCACATGTGACATGAAGTATAGCAATAATAAATTCCTGAATTAGTGAGAAATATAGTTGTTTTTATTGAATATACAGTGAAATATGCATTTACAGTAAATGTTAGAAAACTCAACATGGAATTGGTTTCTTCATTAAGTCATTCCCAGCATACAAGATCTTACTGAAAAAAAAAAATAATCAGATGCACCTTTTATCTCATTCTTGGGACTGGGACAGAAGTCAGAAGACCACGATAGAGGTTTAAAGGGAAAGCACTTAGTTATTCACTATCATCACACACACTCATCCAAATATTACTAAACTATGAATTTATCTTGCTTGTATAAAGGCCCTTTGTCCTTTCTACTAAATTGGCTCTTTTAACACTAGACAGTGCAAAGTAGTAAATGATTGTGACAGTGGTCACTCACATGGTTATGCTCTTTTGGTGGGAGGGGGACTCTGAGAGGCTGAGTGGATCTTCAGCCATGTTCCTCATTGTTATCCAAGAGAACTCCTACATGTAGCAATATATCTGCATTTTCTGTGTCAGAGAAACAAAAATTATTGGTTATAAATATTGCTCTGTTGTGAACATTATTATAGTTCATACATTTAAAAGTGTTTCACAACATATGTTTATTGATATAATTTGCAATCATTTCTCATCTACAGTTTAAAGATAAATATTGAATATTTAATACATTCAGGCTAATTATTTGCACAACTCATGAGTTGTAGCTAAGATGGGGAGATGAGAGCAGGCATAGAATAGGAGAGAGAAGACAAACACTTATTTCATCTCTGGACACAACCAAATTCTCTACTGATTCTCAAACACTAGTGTGCATTAAAATCGCATTGGTCATGTGTTGCAATGCAAAGTCCCTGGCTCCCACTCTAGGTATCAAATTCCCCACTTTTGGGTAGGGTTCAGAGATAGGCTTTACAAACAAGTATCTCAGGCCTTCATTGGCCTGTATCTAAGTGAATCCAAACTATCTAAAGTGATAACCAGATACAAAATTCAACTTCTCTGAGAATCTACTTATAAAAATAAAGCATCAAATGTTGTTTGTAAATTTGTAATAATTTTAAAGATTAAATTATAACAATGCCATTTGTCTTATTTCAATAATCACTTTGTGTTACAAAAGTTAGAGTTTCCTGACTTAGACATATGTCAGAAGATGACCACTGTTTCATATTTTTAAATCTTGAAAAATATGGATGATGTGATAAGTCCAAGAGATTTTTAATAAGTTTATGATTTTTTTATAGATATTTGTATGTAATATAATGTTTTTCCTAATAAAATGGCTTAGTTTTAATAAAAAGCCTGGCGTATCAACGTAATATTGCTTTGTGGCACCAGAATACTTTACAGGTTCCCATTTCTTGCTTTATTTCAGTCTATAAACATATGCTATTAAATTTTCCTGGGGTGAAAGGAGAATGGATGTCATTCCTCTTTCTTTTTTAATTTTTTACAGTCTTTCCTCTTTCTTTTTTACTTTGCATCAAGAGGAGAAGTAAAGTAGCATTTCAAAGGAGAAAAAAATTTTGCTTCGTGTTTCTTTTCCACCAATTAAAATGTCATTCTTTTACAGGTGTACCACTGCAAACTCCTGTCACTATTTCAATCAAATAAGAAAAGTAAATGTCATAATGACTCTAGTAAAAGTCATTATAAGCTCATTGAAATCATTGCCCTTTGATTAATGTGCCAATATACTTAAAATCTTGACCAGTTCTATCCTTAGAATAAAACCAGTTGTTTTACACCCAACTGCGCACAAACCTGGATTGGATCCTTCCCCCACTACATGCCTGATTCAATTAATTAACAATTTCACTAGTAACATATTTTTTCTAGGCTATATTGCTAACACAATTGTTCCAGTGCTCTATTATCCTTGCTTCTAAATCATTCTCATTCATTCATTCAATAATCATATACTGGCACTCTATCATGCACCAGGCACTCTTATAGGGTGTGCTTCATTTGACATGTCTCTCAAATCCATTTCTCCTTTTATATATCCATTGTCACAGATGTTAGGTCTTTATCTATTACCGTTGTCACAATGATTTCCAAAAACCTTCTTGTTTCCTTCTTCCCATCACTATCCTAACTCCCTCTCATCCTTTTAACCCTGCCTGCTCCCAGAATCCTTCACTGTAGAATACTGTTTGTGATGATGGGTTTTGGGCTCAGTGCTTGGGTTGACTTTCAAGTCTGCTACTAATTCACTGAACAATCTTGGGCAAATTAAAATATGCACAAAATTGTTTGGTACAGAGCCACACACAATTAAGCGCTTAATGAATATATATTTAATGAATATACATTTTATTTTATAGATTTTTTTCTTCATAAATGTTGTATTGTAACAGTATGTATAAATTTTCTTTCTAAGGCCCTAAAGCAGCCCCATTTATTACATAATTTACATAATCAGAAATTTTCAAAAGGCCCTTAGTGCTTACCTGAAAATTTAAGGCTCTTGGAATTTCTGTCCCAATTTGATCTCTTATTTCTGGCTCTGGAAATACTCTCCACTCCACCTGTCCCTTAAAACAAATGAAAATGCTTACCCCTTTCTCTATCCATCCCATCTGGAGTGACATCCATCCTTTGACCGCAACAGTACAAAATTGTCTGTAATGTTCACATGACAAATATTTTCTTGTGGAAAAATTATTCTCTGATGGCCTTGAATTATTTTTTAAAGATCTACTTTGTTCATATTGTATTTTGCAGTTCATTTGATTATATCTTGTCTACCCTACTAGCTTGTGAAGCTATTTAGGGTAGGATCTGTCTCTAATCTTTCTATTCCATATCCATCTACAACAGTACCTTGCTCATATTAACTGCTCAAGTCCTTATTATTAATGCAGTAATCACAAGTGAGATAAACCCCAAATATATATTCATTTATAAATTATATACTTGTACTTCTATGAACTGATTGATAAATTGCCAATAAATGTCCATTTCTTAATTGTTTTTAGATAAAAATATAAATTTAAAAAAAGGCTTTTTTTCTTCATATGCCCCAATTGACTACTTTGAGCACTCCTCAGGGGTTGTAAGTGTTCTACTGTAGACACCAGTGCCCTGAGGAGTGTTACAAAACAGATCCATGAACTGTTTTGCTATTAACCCTAGAAAAGATAAGTCCTTGGCTTGGAATTTAACCAACTGTAACGTTGAGCCATTATTTCGCTCAGCTGAGGCTTTTTTCATAGGATTTTTCTGGATGAACGAAGCAGTCTGTTGATTTACCTAGGAAGCTTCTTACCTCTTATAGACTCGTTACTTGGAGTGCCACTTACCTAGCACATCAGTTTGATTCAATATTCATTAATTAACACTTAATTTTGTGTGAAGCAATGTATTGGGCACTATTAGCATTACCCCAAAAATCAGAATCACAACCTTTGCACTGGTACATTTACAATCCAATAGATTAGCATATGAATCAATAACATTCTTTCTACACCAGTGTCCTTAAATAAAAAGTGTGTGGATGCACATCTATCCTTATAAATATCTTTAGGAATATAATACTTTGTTTTGTGTTTGCTATGCTAAATGCTTAACAACAAATAATCCCCCCAAAAGCTGAAATTCCTTTTATTCTTATCTATGAAACGGTTACTCATTTTGAGGAAAATATTTAAAAATTTCTCCCTCTGCTTCTTTATTTCCCATTTAACTCCCATTTACCGGTCTTTCTGAGTGTTCCTTGACTGTCTCTATTTGGAATGTACACTTTGTTTCTCTACCATAAATATTATTGTTCAACAGGTTCACTTCTTGGCCCACTGCTTTTATCACTCTCCTGTCCTCCTGGGCCCCCTCTTAGGGAATGTCCCACCATTGTATGTCTCCTAGATGTGTAGCTCTTCTTCTCACCTCTCTCATGAGCTCAAGACTAGTTAGATAGGAAGTGCTTGGGTTATATGTTCATGCTGACCTCAAACTCACGTTTTTTGTTTTTATTTCCTGATCTCATGAACTTTTACCCACAAACTGCTTCTCCTTCAGTATTCTATTTCTCACCTAGTATATGTGAAATGTCAGACAGAGAAAGAAAAATGCTATATGTTATCACTTATATGTGAAATCCAAAAAAAGAAAAAAGGTCGAACTCATAGAAAGCAAGAATAGAATGGTAGTTGCCAAGTCTGAGGATTGAGGGAAAAGGGAAGATTTTGGTCAAAGGTTATAATGATGAATAAGTTCTAAGGATATAATGTATAGCATGGTTTGACTATAGTTAGTAATACTGTATTGTATACTTGAAATTTGCTATGAGAATAGGTTTTAAGTATTCTCACCACAAAAAAAGTATGTAAAGTGATGGATATGTTAATGAACATTTGACACTATATACATATATCAAATCATCCCATTGCACATTTTTAATATATATAATTTTATTTGTCAATTAAACCTCAATAAAGCTGGGGAAAATAATAATATCACTTATTTACTAAGATATAACAGAAACATGGGCATCGTCCTATTCTCTCTCCTCTCCCTACTTTCCCTATAGCCAATCATAAGTTACTATCAATTTGACTTATAAATACTTCTTAAATCATTCCCACTTTTCTTTTGCTTTTCTCACTTTTTTGAGGCTCTCGTCAATTAGAACTATTTCAGTTACTTTCTGTGTTTCTTTTCTACTCCCAGTTCTTACCTTCTGCGTCTTTAAACTTAAATCCATTGTGGAAAATGTAGATTGCAGCATGTTTACTTCCCTGTTGAAGACTTTCCATTTCTCCCCATAAAATACAGGATAAGTTATATGTTTCTTAGAAAGATATACAAGATCCTCCATGACCCAGCTTCTATCTTTCTTTCCATCCTTATGCTACACCTCTCCCCATCTCACACCAGAAATTTTAAAAACAACAATAATAATTGCAGTAATTATTATTATCAAAATATGAAGGAGAAGGAAGAAGAGAGGGAGGCAGAAGAGGAAGAGGAGGAGGAGGAGAAAAAGAAGAAAAACTATGAACATAATATATGCTTGATGCTCATCACTGTTCTAATGTTTTACATTTATTATCTCATTCTCATAATCCTTGAAGTAGATACCCCCCCCCCCCAATTATAGATGCAGGTATTGAAGATTGAAGAGGAAAACTCTTTGACTATGTTCACATAGCCAGTAATGACCAAGTTGGAATTCAAACATAGGTTTCTCTCTACCAAAATTTTTTATTGTACAAAATCACAATACTGTCTGAAGCCTTATTATTTTCTTTCTTTGCTTTTTTTTTCTTTTTATGTTGTTGGTACTATGTGCTCTTCCCGTCATTTCCAGCCATTTTTTAAGGATCAGCTTAGATCCTTAAAAGAACCTAAAGGTTCTTCCTCAAAGCACTCGGTGTATAATAAAACAGATAAGCTTAGAATGTATATTGTCTTGAAGTAATCCCTTTCTTTCCATCTCTTCCATTAGGTTATACTCCCTTAAATGCTGGAGCCATATTTACTTATCATGCTGGTCCCAATATGGACCCTGGTTCTTGAACAAGGCAAGTAAGAAATCAAAAACATTTGTAAAGCAACCTTTAGGCAGATTGGGAAAATATAGTTGTCAAAGTGAAGTACTCATGGTAAAGAATTTGTATGGAGACGTGAACATAAAAGTTTTCTCATAAAATGAGATGACCGCTTTTTTAGTTAGAATCCAGAGCTTCCACAGTTTAGTACAGAAAGGAAGTGGTATCTGCAGGGGGCCAGGGTGCTCACTTAATAAGGTCCACTTGGGGTTCACATTCTTTTACTATCTTATGCTTTAATCACCACCTCACACATATCCCTAGATCATCACAATATCACTTTTATCACATTTGGATCAAGATTCAGAAAATAAGAAAACTAGAATATAAACCTCATGAAGTCAAACTTTCTTTTCCACTAGTCTCTCCCTATGCTTATGACGGTGCTGACACAAGTTCTTCATAAACATTTGTGGAATGAATGCTGAGTTAAATCCCCCTTTCCTTTTTCCCTTCCCCACAGACAAATTGAGGTGGCGTTTATAAAATTTTTCATTATTTCTTAAAGAACAAGAAATAGAAATAAGAGAGAGAGAGACAGAGAGAGAAGGAGAGAGAGAGAGAGAGAGAGAGAGAGAGAGAGAGAGAGAGAGAGAGAGAGGAGAGAAAGGGGCAGGTTTATAACAGACATATTACTGCTTTAATTCCCTTCAACGTATTCCTCCACCCAAAGCCAGTTTGAACACTGGACTCCTTTTATTAGCTGTCTTACAATAAGCAACAGGACTGTCTAAACCATTCCTGGCTTCATGTCTGAGTTCATGTGGAAGGCATCCTCTCTCACACAATCACCTGGCAACTTCTTCCTAGACTTCTTGTCATCTCTATGGGCAATACCAAAAGCAGCATATTCCTCATTGTAACTTGAATCAACATTTTCTTCTCAGTTCTGATTTCTAGATAAGGAAATCCAGTTTCTTCTCTCATGACTGACACCAAGAATATCCTCACACTTACAGTGAATAAAGGCATAAAAACCCAGACAGAAGCACAAAATACCTATTTGAAAATTCTGAATCTAAATACTAGCAGGTGGCTTAGAGAAGAATACCAGAACTAAACTACCAATGAACCAGTATAGATTTACCATTAGGAAATGAACTTACCAATAAAAATGTTATTCCGGTATTTCTCTATCCATGTGTATGTGGGCACTGTGTGCAGCTAGAGCAGCTCCAGGAGAAGCCCACAGTTCTGGCTCAAAGAGCAGGAAAGGAAACTCATGACACACTGAAAGAATGGGGGAGTCTTCCATTTATTTTCCTCTTTCTCTTCTCCATTCTCCCATATCCCAGCCCTAAACAATCCCATGGTTAGAGTGACAGTGACTGGTGACAGGAGCCTACAGGAGGCAAAAATCTGAGATAGGGAACCTTTCTCTACATGTTCAGTGGTCCTATGGGTATAAGAGGAATGAGCCAACTCTCGCTTTTTTCTTTTTATTCCTGTCATTAGCATTAGACACAGACATAGTTGCAGCCATGCACAGAAGAGCAGGTTGAGTAAAGCCTCACCTTTCTAGCCAAAAGACCAAAATGATGAGTCCCAGAAACTGGAATATCAAAAGGTCATGGCGAGAGAAGGATTTGGGGAAGTGATTCCTCAAAATAATTTATGGATGGATAGAACTGATTCTATTCACCATATGGAAGATTTTGAGATCTAAACTAACAAATAGACCAACCTCCATATGTGGACTGGGTGGCACATATGCAGGTCAGATCAAATCAGCACTGTAAAGGCCACGAACACTGAACAAGCAGCCCACAGAAGGTAGGTTGGAACTAACCAGATCAACTGTCTTCTAAAACAAAACCATCAACATTACCTATAGTATTAAGCAGAGCTTAGTGTCTCATCAAATAATATTCAAAGCATCCCATGCATAATCCAAAATTATGCAACACGGGAAGAACCAAAAAAATCTCAGATCCTAGTAAAAGGCAATCAACAGCCAACGATGCTGACGTGACACAGACATTAAAATGATCTGACAGGACTTTAAAGCAGCTTTTATAAACATATTGCTTCAAGCAATCATGAACATTCTTGAAACCAGTGGAAAAATAAAATTTAGCAAAGAAATGGAATATGTCAAGAAGAATCAAATGTGAACTTAGAACAAAAATACAGTAATAAAAACTAAGCAATTCCATGCACAATATATAAGTTTGTCCTAACAGGCCCATATTTTTAACTATATCTTAAGACAGTGCCATAGTCATTACACACGTATACACACACACACACACACACACACACACACACACACACACACAATATACATAGAGGTGAGGACATTTTTAGTGCATATAATTATAGATAAAGAAATCTATATATTGAAGTTGTTCCCATGATTCATATCTAGTAATCTGGTTACCTTGCATGTTGCTTTCAAAATAGTAGAACAAAACCTGAGCATTTTATAGTTTGTGGAAATTTAATGTTTTGCATTTACCAAGATAGAAGCCCATTGTTAAAAAGTACCATATGTACATAAGCAGCATTTCTATTTACAAAGAACTGCCCTAATGTGTCTATTTGCATATCATTTGCATTTTTGTCACCATACCTGTCAATCAGCTTCAACAATGAGCAAATCAGGTAGCCCACATGGGAACCTGGGCCAAAGGAAACAAAAATGCAAGGTGATTTAAGATGGATAAACCCCTCATGTATTTATTTTTAAGGCAATATTTTTCATAAAAGTATATTGTGTTTTCTGAATACGGGCAATTTAGCTGTTTAAATAAATACAACTTCTCATCTTTTAATAACTTGTTTTTCATACATTTTGAGAACTTTTGTTTAATATTGGGATTTGTGTGTGTGTGTGTATTTTCTTCAAATTATCAGGCTAAGCTAAAGTACTTCTAATTATCAAATAATACTCTGTAGTTTGGTTGATTTTTAACAATTCTTAGCACTCATTTCTAGAAACATTTTTATATATGTGAGAGCAACAACATTAAAGATACTTAGAAAAATTCTAAAATTCAGGATTGATAAAAGATGCTTAAAAATACAAAGGTTATAGTTGTGAATACTAACATAACATCCATAGATCTGGTCACAATAAAAGGAAACTGGTATTTCTAGAAACTGGTGAGTCTCCAGGATGTTGAGGGACACTGTTCCTTTCAGGTAGGATTTCTGTAGTTTTCTCCTACTACATATATTTCTGCTTGGAAGATAAACCCTCTGTGAATGATGACACAAGGAAAATCCTGCTTGCTTAATAATGAAGCTTCCAGAACTGATGTTTCTTTGGGGGATAATATCCAGTTATTGTCTCTGCAAAATCCCAGGATAGAAAAGATGCTTAGTAATCGTTATCATGATGATCTCTGGGTATGGCTGCTGAGAGAGAGGGGCCTGTATCAGGCTTCCTAGACAGCATAGCAGTAATGGCTGGCATAAAGTATTTTCCAATGGGTAACATATTTCATTTAGCTTTCTACGTGGCGTTATGAAGCTAGCTTTTGCACATGGGAAGACTGCAAAATTAATATTTTGACCCTAATCATAAAAAAATAGAAAGCTGGCACCAAATCCACTTTGTAAGTTAATTGTGAAGTTGGGATCTTGGGGTCCTCCTTGGGAACCTGGTCCCTGCCAGACACTTTCCCATGCATTAAACCTGTGACTATACTAATGTTCATTAAAGGGGAGGGAGGTAACCCAATCAACAAGTTTGCTTAAACAGACGACCTTTCTTTGTTAAAACTTGTGCACAAAAGAGATGTTGTATGGAAGTAAAGACTAAGCAAGAAAACATTGTAGCAATTTGCTGAACATGGAGACTTATTGAGGATGCAGTCCTGAATAATACACACTAGCTTTGCTCTTCCTCTTTAGTCTGTGTAGAGAAGCCATGAATCATTCATGGTCTCCCAGCTGAGAAGGGCTTCAAAGGGGATGGTTCTGATTGGATGTCCTGTGTGAATTGCCATGCTGCAGAATCCGCTACACCCCTAGCACTGGAGGGTGGAGGAAGCACTTTCATCTGGGCCTCCAAAGTGTTTAGGGTCACAGTTCACCAGGAGATAACGATGTAGATGTACATTCAGAATTAGCTGCAGAGATACCTGTGTAGTGCGGTGTGGAAAAGTGAGCCAGTTAGATCCCCAGTGGATGCTGTGAATCAATTACTGTATTCTGAATACAAGGTTGGCTGCAGGGGATAAACAGATGTCAGAGAATTTTTCCCTAATAAGACCCTGGTAATAGAAGAGCACTGTCAGCTTCATTTTGCATTAAAAATCTCATTTCCTCTTTATATGACCAGTTTTATTAGGTCCCTAAACAAAGATATTTTGTGTAACTGTTAATAGCATAATGTGAATGGTGGAACTAAATTTCACATTTTCAGATTTTTGTCACAAAAATCAAGAGGCAAAATAAGAGTCTTCGTCTCAATTTGATCTAATCAGAAAGGCTTTCTGTAAATCTGTTCACACACTGGTCGGTAATGGTAAATTTTCATTTTCAACCAGAAACATCAATATTCTTAAAGAATATAACCCTAAGAGTGCAAATTAAAGCTAAATGTTATATTTTCTCTGTGCTCTTGTTTCCACTTTCCAATCATAGGTGACACTAGCATAAAATTGCCCTAACTAGAGCTCAGGCACCATGGAACTTTCCTGGGTAATTTTGGTTTTAAAGCCATATACATTGGGAGATACTTCTGACATTTTATAACCCCAACACCAGTCTCTCACTAAAAAGAAAGAATTGACACTCAGATCCTTCCCTCTGTACCCTTTGGAGGCCCAATTGAAGCAGAAACATCATTTTGAGGTGTCTGCTAATATCCAATTAACCTCTCCTTTAATCTGCAACTCTTCAGAAAGGGAGTTAATCTCCTCCAGGCTGCCAGACAGTGTCCTTTCTACATTCAGCTCCAAGTGGAAAAACCAGAAGCCGAGGAGCTGATGTGAGTTCGTTTTACAGTTCTTCCATTGATTTGCTGAGAAAATATCACTTGAAGGTTCACTGGACTCTTATCTTCCAAATGTGAAAACCTTCCTTCCCAACATCTGAAAATGAAGATGACAGCTCAAGGAAGAGCTGCTTCTTCGTGATGGGAAGAGGACAAACTAAAATCACTTGGTGAAGTTACTCAAAAGACATCGAGTTGGAAATGAAGGACGACAAAGCTAGACCTCCAGGCAGGAAAAAGCATCAAACAAAATATACATTGTATAGTGTTATTGTATTGTAAAGCTGAATTAACCTGTTGACTGATATGATGTTATTAATTTGATGTTGCCTATTTGTGACTGTTATGCATTTTCTGGAGCTATATTCATCAGACGATAGAACTAAAATAGAAAGGAAACATACTTTTCCAATGCACAATCTGTCGGCAGATAGATCCCCCCAAAGAAATCTCGCTCAGTGTAGAAAGGACTTTGATGAAGCTGCAGCAGATGGCGCTCTTCCCCTGGCATGGCCGCCAACTGGGCCAATTCCCTGGGCATGGGCTTGTTTCCCTGTTGGATATGCTAGGTTGGGTGAAATGTTCAAACGGACAGATTTTAGTTGTTAAAGATACTTGGATGTGTTTGAAAAGAGTACTGGTGTCTTAGGGATATCCTAGTTTGGATCATTGGATCCTTCCTTCCATTCCTTTTCAATTTCACTTTAATTTGGCAATCTTCATTTATTGGTCTAAATGTTGGGTAACAAGTTGCTGGTTCTCTTGAATATCTCCTATATTTCTACTCAGAAATGGATAAACCTCTATCATTACTTCAATTATTTCTGCACAAAAACCGTTCTATAGGGTTTCTTTAAAACAAAATGAGTGGCACTATTTATTAACAATAGGCTCAGATTAATTAATAATAGATAAATTAAGAAAGGTGAAAAGCAAAACTGCAAGACTATTGACAGACTGCGTATTGAGTGAAGTACTCATGGAAAGTAAGAACTGAAGTGGCATTAGTCCACAGATAATAATGAAAAACTCCACAGGGCTTTTGGGCTTATTTTTTATATTTATTCATTACATCAACAAGAAACTAGCTACTTCTAAAGGAGTGAAACCCAAAATTAAACCCATGTTTTCTTATTATAAATCCCATTATTTTGTTACTACAACACATGCAATTTATTGTTAGTAGATGAATACATGTATTTTTTCATGTCTAAAACATTTTATGGATAATTAATATAGTAGCTACATAACAATAGTCAGTTATAAAGAATTTAATAAACTAACTGGTTACTTTGATTCTGTTTGGAGTTGCCTTATCTATTTTTTGTCTAAAGTGTAGGTTGCCTTGCCATCTCAAAGAACATGTGAGAAATATGTTTTGTTCAGTTCTCAATGCAGAGAATCTAGGAAAAACAGACACTGAGGGAATAGAATGAACATCAACCCAAATGTTGGAGTAGAAGTTTACAAGGGCCTAGTAGCTAAGTGTGCGGTGCTGAGACTATCTATGGGACGGTGTATCCACACACCAGGGCTCTGATTTGATCCTGTTTGCTTCTCCAAAGTCTAAAAAATGACTCTAATATAAGCAGAATTTCTTGATAGGCCATGAATGCCATTAACACTTTTTTGTTTAATGCTATTTATGAGCCACTGAAACCTCAGGTACACATTCCATTAAGGCAAGTTCTAATTTTAGTCATTTGTCTTAGGTAAGGACCTCTTAATTTTCCTTATCATTTCTTCTAAAAACAAAAAAAGCATCCATTTTCTGTGATAACATTTTATGAGTAGGAAATTTAAATGTATTTGCATGGTAGTTAAATACAAGATGTCAAAAGTGTGGTATGTGCTCTGAGGAGGTTTATACAATCTAACCAAAGTTTTAAAAAGTCTTTCCAATCATTTATCTGGATCTGTTCACTGGGTGGATGGATCATAGTTTGTATGTTATGGAGAAAGGTCCTTGCAGTTTACTCTAAATGCCTCTTGAATTCAGTGTTTAGCAACACACAGTAGGTGCTTAATCAATATATTTTGGATAAATTAATAAATGAATAAATAGAGAATTGAGCCAAAACAAATTATATAAGGAACAGATTTGCTTTTTCATTTTTAATTAGATAGTATCATATAATAAGCAGTGGGCTAGTTTTCTGGGAAATGTTTCAAAACTCATTTACGAACACTCTCATCAACAAATGTGTTCTGAAATACATGTACTGCTAAGCAAGGTAAAAGACGGTAGGTTTTTAAAAATGCAAAGATGAATGAGTGTAAGAAGAAAGATAATTAAACAAACAAATGCAGTGTGGTAAGTGCAATGAGAAGAGAAAGCTCAGGGTATTTAGAGACACTTATTCTGGTCCTTAATGTCCAGGATGACTTTCAGGAGTGATGACACCTACCTTGAGCCTAAATCAGAGAAACATGTGGAAATCAAAGGACAAGATGAGGGTTCATGCTGCAGGACAGTGAGAGAGGATCCAGACCGAAGGAAGAGTAAATACAATGGAGCATGCAGTTCAATGACCTGAAGGTTATTAGTAAGGTCTCTGTACAAAATAAAATATCACGTAAAATTTGACATCAGCCTGAAGATGATTATGAAGTCACAGATAGGGATTAAAAGTGCTCATAGATTAAAGCCACAATTGGATAAATAGAAATAATTTAGAACAGTCCATGATTTTACTGAAACTTAGTTTTATATCTATTTTGAGTTGTCCAGACATGATAGCCAAAAAAATTTACCTGAGTCAAAATTTGGTATTTAAAAGGACACAACAAATAATAATATTATAGTATGAAAAATCAACAAACAACAAATAATCTTCTTCTTAAATGTAGAAGATAAAGTGGAATTATGAAAACATTAAAATTAAGATAAAATCGTAGGCTTATAATATAATTGTAATAACCAGTTTTCTTTATGGTCTTTTTGGTCATGAATATCCAAGGAAACTGAGGGCATCCATTATGACATGAGAGGGAAAACCACTTTTGCTCCTCTGGTTTTCTTGTATTCCTGGAAATAGATGCCAAACCCATGTAATATGTCTAATTATTCTTCTATCCAGACTATAAATTTGGTGATAGAAAATAATCATAGAGATAATCCATACATTTTAGGGTCATATGACTAAAATTAGTTTTCTCTTAATCCCTAGGAGGGCTCTGGGACAGTTACACATAGGTTATCTCAAAATTGCCCTTCAGGTGCCTGCTGACATTGGCTTTAGCCACTCTTCAGTGAACTGTTGTGACAAGAAAGCCACAACTGATATGTTTCAAACAAGTTGCCTACAGAAAGAACTCCGTAAACTCATTAGAACAGTGTAACAGTTTTATGTCAGTTGATTGTATTCTATTTTACTTCTGATTTTAGAGAAAAAGATGACTGCTTATTGGCTGGACCAGCTCCATTATTTTGGGGGCCAAAGCAAAATGCAAATGCAGGGCCCCTTACTCTAACACGACTAAGAATTAAAACTAACAGCAGAGCATTAAACCAAGCGTAAGGTAGTGTGCAAATTCATGGGTCTCACATTTGTGAAGGCAGCCCTGATTCCTGTGTGATTATGATACAGGAGTCTTAAGCCACACTTTACTAATGATAACATGATGTTGACTTCAATATGGACTCTGGGGAGGGAGACTCTGAGAATTCTACCCTTGAAAGAACAGTGTACTGGTGTTGAAACTTTCCCACCGACAAAGATGTAATTAGTTTCTCCAGCCCAATAAGTATGGAGAAGGAGAAAAGATGAGTAAAGAATAAAATGAGATAGCAGGCCCTGACTGAGCAATCCAGTTGGTTGAAGCATCACCATCATACACCAAGATTACAGGTTCAATCTCAGGTCAGGGCACATGTAAGAAGCAATCAATGAATGCATAAATAAGTGAAACAACAAATCCCTCTCTCTCTCAGAAATTAATATTTTTTTAAAAAATGAGATATCAGAAGAGCTTAGTTTGAGTCTCAATTCTGTCACTTTGTTAGAACAAACTTAGACAAGTCTCACACCTTTTTTAAGTTTGATTTTCTAACCTATGAAATGAAACTAATAATTCTTGCACTGTTTATTGTGAAATAGACAAAATATTGTAAAAACACAAGGTATAGTTATTGTGGAGTAAATAATTATGGCAATGATAACAATAAGAAGAACAACATTAGCATAGTCAAGCACAGTGCTCCTTTAGAAAAACTGTTGTAAATTTATGACATCCTTCCTGAATGAGCCCCACAGTTTTATACAGAATATACATTTTCCCACTCAGGTGACAGAAGTTTCGGTATTGTGAATTCTATGGTTAAAAGTAAAGTTCATTTATAAATAAATTCATGTTTTAAACACAATTTAATTATTGTAATCTAAAATTTCTACATCAATAAAAAATATGGCATTTTCCTGGCTGGTTTGCTCAGTGATTAGAGTGTTGGCCCTCAGACCAAAGCTTCGAGTCCCAATCAAGGGCATGTACTTCAGCTGTAGGTTCAATACCTGGCCCTGGTCGAGGTCAGTGCTGAAGACAGCCAATAGATGTGTCTCTCTCACACCCCTGTTTCTCTCTCTCATCCCCCCTCCTCCCTCCCTTCCACTCTGTCTGAAAATCAATGGAAAAAATACCCTCAGATGAGAATTTAAAAAAAAACCACATGGCATCAATAACCAATTTCAGTAAATATTTGCTGGAGAAAGGAATTCTTAGACCTCTTCATTAAACTTGCTATAGATATTAAAATAGCATTTGTTTCTTTACATTAAAATGTAACTAGTATCCCACAAAGCAAAGAAAAATTTTACCTTCAATAAAATATACTGATTTAAAATGAGTACAAATATGAGTACAAATATACATACATTTGTTTCCCAAACTTTTATATGCACACGATTTCATGTGTCAGAAAGAAAATTATCAGCCACGAACACAATATCTATATATCTATAGATATAGATATATAGATATAGATAGATATATATGGCAATTTCCATTTGTCTGATTGCAAGCAAAGATTTATTTGAAAAGAATTATCCCTCTACATTTATAAACAATTTGGTTTTTGTATGTGTTTATTGAGAGGTGCCATTTTCACAATTCAGCACTACTTAATTTGTATCTTCAGGTAGTAATGCATATAATTCTCATTCCCAAGGGATTTTTATAAATAACTCTTTAGAGCAGAGGCTGAAAATGTGTTTAGCTCTCACTTCTGGTTGCATATTACCTCACATGATCACCCAGATGTCATAAGTTTAAGGGACCCACATTTCAGTGAGGAGAAAGGAGTCTTCTGTTAGTCTTCTGTACAGAATGAGAAGGCTGTCACTGGATACATTCATTTTAGTGGTATGCCGTTAGCATCTTGAATATTTCAATGTGAGCACAAGAAAGTTCATAGGGGATAAAATAACAACAATAAAGTCAGATTTATATAGAATCTTATCCTGAAAACTCTTAAACTGCTTCTAAAGCAGGATCAAATTACTTTTCTGAGCTCCTTTTTACTTTCTTTCTCTTTTTGTAAAAAGATAAACACAAAACACTAATCATTTACAGATATATTGTTTTTTCACTGGGAGGATTCATTTTGTCATTTAAATGTAATGATTTTTCTAAAGGGGATGATTTTTTTTTTTTTTAGCAACTGAAGGACTTCTATGAATATTGTCTTGATCTGTAGTGATCCTATTATTCTGGAAATGAAGTAATTTTTCAAGTATGAGAACAAAGAATTCCATCATAATTCACAAGTAAAATTATCTATAAAAGTATTCTTTCTATATCACCAAAAGACTTAATTGTTAGAGAAAACCTTTTCCAGGACTCCAACATTCTTTAGTGCATCTGAATTGTGTGAGCTACTTGATTACAAATTTCAAGTCTGAATCTCTGCTTCTGACCTGTTGTTTTATTTTCTTCTTCAAATCTTGTTCCTTGAGGCTGGTCCCACCCT
The DNA here is from genome assembly GCF_951640355.1 of Cnephaeus nilssonii. NCBI lineage: Eukaryota > Metazoa > Chordata > Mammalia > Chiroptera > Vespertilionidae > Cnephaeus > Cnephaeus nilssonii. The sequence continues at coordinate 57,499,405 of NC_137079.1, read as the reverse complement.
CTGTGGTTTTATATCCTATTTGTTTGGTTACCAAGACTGAGGCTTCAGACCAAGGAATGGAAGTTGCTGCCTCTTGACAGCCTGCGCTTTATTCTTCCCTCATAAAAAGGATCCTAAGTAAAGAACACCAGCAGTGACTTGAGTAGCTTCTGGGCATTTTTTTGTTCTTATGATCTAAAGTCCACTTATTGTGTTTTCTGTTATTTGAGGTCATCAAACTTTGATCACTAGGGGAGAGTGTAGGGTTTTGCCTTGATCTTGGAGCTCACACTACAGGCTGATTTTTAAAAACACATATGAAAGCTTTATTTTAAAATTTAAAAAGTCACAATTCATTTGTATCAGGAAAATGTTTCAGAATGGTGAAATTCAAAACAGCACTAATTAGAATTCATTAATGAATGGACATAGGAACATGCCAGTAATACCCAAATTCCTCAAATGCCTTTGAGTATTTTGTGAAATATAATATTGGCCTCTTTTTCTGCATCTAGTTGACCAGATGTGCACATGCTTACCTCTGGGTTACCAGGTATAAATGGTAGGTGGAGGGTGTAGAAAGTGTGGTTTGCCATAGCACCTGCCCACTATACCCACTATTTATTGCATACTTTAATCAGACTGAAAAGATTAATTTTTCTTTTCTATTTTAATGATAGTATAATAAGTTTAATATGTAAATGAGCATACCCTTTATTAAATGGAAGCAACAATTCCTTTTATTCATTAAATCACAGAATTTTTAACACCAGAAAAAATGTTAGAGATCATAAAGGAACCTGGGCCTCAATGGCCTTCATGCTTACCTGAGGTCACTAAGCTAAATAGCAAGAAAGAGATGTTTCTATACAAAATTTAACTTCTGACATTAATTCAATGTTTCTTTTAACATCAACCTGTATTATTATTTATTTTTAGAAATTAATTTTCCAAGTAATCTTTTAGCAGAGAGAAATTTTGTTCTATTATTTCAAACTAGAGGCTTGGTGCACAAAATTTGTGCATGGGAGGGGGGGTCCTTCAGCCCGGCCTGCATCCTCTCCAATCTGGGACCCCTAGGGGGATGTCTGACTGCCAGTTTAGGCCCTGTGGGATAGGGCCTAAACCGGCAGTCGGACATCCCTCTCGCAATCCAGGACCACTGGCTCCTAACCGCTCGCCTGCCTAACTGCCTAATCATCCCTAACCCCTCTACCTTTCTGCCTGATCACCCCTAACTGCTCTGCCTGCCTACCTGCCTGATCTCTTCTAACCCCTCTGCCTGCCTGCTGGCCTTATTGCCCCTAACTGCCCCCCTGCTGGCCTGGTCACCCCTACCTTGCCCCCCTGCCAACCCAATCACCCCTGCCTTGCCCCCCTGCCGGCCTGACCGCTCCTAACTTCCTCTGCCTCAGCCTCTAGCGTAAGCCACAGTCTGGCCTCCCTCTGTTGGAGGCAACCTGGCCGATCAGGGGAAGGTGCCACCCCATGACCCCACTGCTGCTGCCATTGGCAGCCACCATGGCTGCTTGAGCCTCAGGACTCGCAGCCATGTGTGGCTGCCGGAGCCTTGGGCTGGCCCTGGGCAGTGGCAGCCGGCATTCGGGGCTTGCCTGAGCCTTTGGCTGGCCCTCCCAGTGGCAGCTTCTATCTGTGGCTTGCCTGAGCCTCAGGCAGCCACTGCGGCTTTGTCTGGAAGGACATCGGATGGTCATCCAGAAGACATCCTCCCTAATTAGCATATTACTCTTTTATTAGTATAGATGCTCCTTTTGATTACATAGAGAGAATTTACAAATGCTTCCCAAGTCCATCTCAGTTCCACTGTATGGATAGATTTCATACATTGGGGAACCAAGTCACGGGGATAAAGATAAATTAAAATCACTTGAAACAAAGCATGAATTAAATTATATGTGAAAGAATAATTTTTGCTTTTCTTTCATGTTGAAAGTTGTGGTTTTAAACATATTTCTTTTCTTATTCTATGTTTTTATTCTCTAACAAATAGGAAACAATCTAATCAAAATAGTAAAAAATACTCAGATGCCTTCTGAGTAGAAAGTAAATCTAAATAGTTCAAACTAAGAACATGTCTGGGACTCAAAGTTGCCTGTCATCTCCAGGGAATAGCTATACTTCTTCCTACCTGTGAGAAGTATCCATAGTACTCAAATATTTATCTAATCATTCAAAACAAATGAAATAAATGGCTATCTTCATAAAATGTTGCATCAGATTCAGTTAGATCTCCAAAGAGAATATAAGGCATATGATCCTTGGCCTCAAAGAATTAATCATCTTATTAGGAAAATACATATGCACAGTCAAATTAAAAATAATAATAAAACACAAGATATAACTAAAATTAAATATGTCATAAATACCATTTTCACTAGAGGAAGTCAGACAGTGCACAGGTTTTGAAAGATGATTACGATTTGGTAAGTGGACCAAAGAAAGCCTTGGGCTAGGGATAAACATCTATAAAGACTTGGGGTTGTAATACATGATCTGGATTTGAGGAACCATGGGTTGGACAATCTATTGAATTCAGTGGAGAATACATAAGGAAGTAGCTGAAGTTAGTTTAGTAGCAAAAGTAATAGGTATGGAATCCCAACAAAAAACTATGGATTTGATTCCTACAAATCAGCATTTCTCAAAATACTTCTCTGGACACCAAACCTTATTAGGGACAAAGATCTGTGGTTAAATAATAGGGAAAACCTGCCAACCCTAGCCCCTTTCTGGGGATGTATGTGCACATCAGCAGCATGTTAAGAACTCTGAGAAGATCTGCTATTAAAAACCCCACCAAATCTTACTTAACTTACCCTTTGTCACTATTTTTAATCTCAATACTTTTAGTTTTTCTAAATATCCTTGGCATCATCTGTTCCAATGTGGAATATTTCTCAGAATAAAATTTGGGTATTTTTGCAGAAGATAGCAATAAAGTTATAAATAGGAAAGTGGTACAATGAAATTTCTCTTAAAGAGGTAAATATGAAAGTTGTATAAATTCAAATAACCTCTGTCCAATTAGGGTTTGGGATGTACAGTCTGTCCAATTTGTGTTTAATCGGTTGTTCTCCACAGTGTTCACCATTTTAACAATTGGATTACTAGATTTTATTGTTTTTAGGCACTATCAAATATGATAAATCATTGTAATGTTCAACAAATTTGACAAGATTCTCCCACCAGAATTTACAAAGTGATGAGTCACTTCAAATGTTAATACTCTTAATAAATATTGAATGACCTCCTATAGCAAAAACAAAACTTATTTAGAAAGCAAAGGGAAATAAGCAAAACAGAAGTGTAATAATCATAACTTCTGATCAATGAAAGTGGCAGTGAAGCAAATAAGAGTCTTTGAACTCTATTCCATGATGACTTATAATACGTTAAATTATTTTTGGTATGCATGTGATTGTGTTGTTTTGATGCTTACTCATGTTTAGTAATTATACCTAAATTGGATTTTAAAAGAGAATCTTTGAATTCTATGGGAGAAAGGACTTTTTCCTAGGAAAGGGGTTTTCTGAGCATGGCTCCCCTTGATACTTAGGTCCCCTTGGGGGTTTGCCTGAGAAACATTAAGAATTCCTCTCCTGAAAATTTCTAAAACCACAGACATTATTTAAAAAACTCATTTAGCAATTTCAACATAATAATGTTAGGGTAATAACTCTGCCATAAAAAGGCTGGTGCTCTGAAATCTACTGAAGAAATAGCAAGCAGAAGTAGATATTAAAAATAAAAGCTCCTTCGAGGGGCTGTAAGAATTAAGAGAATAGCATGACAGGAGCTTACCTCTCAACTATGATGCCTTCTGAAAATACTTAGGTTTCTTAATTATTTAGTAAAAGGTTTTGCAGATACAAACAATCAAAGTTATCATTGCTACATTCTATTAAGCAAGGAATAGAGAATGTATGTTTACATGTTAGGACACACAGAGCAGCAAAGAGCTTTTGAAATATCCAGCATCCCTGATTCATATATATATATATATATATATATATATATATATATATATATACACACACACAAACTAAATAATGGCTATATTAGTAAGCATGCTCCTGCTATTTCACTTCCATTACTTTGTATGAAACTTGAATATTACTGATAAATAGGTTGAAGCCCAGTGAGTTTTAATGATTTGCCCAAGGTCACCTGTCGAAAAACTTGAGCATGGAGGTAAGCTGGTTCACAGGTAGAGCTTCAGGATAGTTTTCATTATACCTTTCAGTCAAACCTCAGTGAGGGGTGTGAAAGAAAGTTCATATTAGCAGTTTTTCTGACAATTGGTAATGCTGACCAGATTCTCAACATCCAACCAGCCCTACACTAAAGGACTGACCTAGCCTTAATCATTACTTAAAATGGGATGTAGGTTGGTTCTCCATTAAATATTTTGCTATTTAGTTTTCTATTTTAATGAGAATTTCTAGATTTTTGAAATAGGGAATTTATCAGTTTTTTCTAATTTTGCAAAATGTAACAAAAATTTTCTACCTTAAGCATTCTGTTGATTTTACAATTGCCTTTATAGTTAAACTTATAATCCTCCTATCTCTAATTTAGTTTATTTGTGTGGTTTTATTTAATTTTGTTGAAAAGTGTTATTAGTGTAAAAATAATACTTTTATTTATGTAGACAAATGTTTCCATCAGTGAACTTAGAAAAAATGTCTGTATACAATGGGTAGATTCTTCCTGTAATCTTTCTCCCATATCCATCACTAATAAAAGAGAAACATGCAAATTGCCATCACTCCCCTACACCTAACAGCCAATCAGAGTGAGTATGCAAATTAACCTGAAAAGATAGCAGCAGCCCCACCCTCCAGCCGCTCCAGGCCTGTGGGAGTCGGAGAAGTCAGGCACCAACATCTGAGGCTGGCTGCAGCCAGGGAGACCTGAAGCCGCCTGCCTTGTGATCCCAGGCCGCAGCCAGCAGCAAAAGCCTCATGTCTGCCTGCCCCACATGCTGGGGGTGATGAAAAACTGGGCCTCAGCGCCTGAGGCTGGGTGTGGCCCAGGAGAAGAAGAAGCTGCCTGCCCCGTGATCCCAGGCTACAGCCAGCAGGAGAAGCTGCCTGCCTCATGTCCGCCCGTCCCATATCCTGGGGGAGATGGAGAAACTGGGCCCCAGCACCTGAGGGTGGGTGCAGCCCGGGAGATGAAGAAGCTACCTGCCCCATGATCCCAGGCCACAGCCAGCTGGAGAAGTTGCCCACACTGTATCCCAGGAAAGATGGAGAAGCCGCCCACCCTACAGTCCCAGGCACCAGTACCTGAGGTTGGCTGTGGCCCGGGAGATGGAGAAGCCGCCCACCCCATGGTCCTGGGTGCCAGCACTTGCGGCTGCAGCCCAGGCAAAGCCACCTGCCCACCTTCCCCTGCAGCTGCAGCCCACCTGGGCGTCTATGGCTGACCAGAGGGAGGGAAGCCGGGATCCCGGATGCCTATGGTCAGCTGGAGGAGGGAATCCTGGGTCCCTGATGCGGGCCGAGGCAGAGGTGGATAGGGGCAATCAAGCCAGCAGGGGAGCAGTTAGGGACAATCAGGCTGGCAGGCAGAAGCAGTTAGGGGCAATCAGGCAGGCAGGCCAGCAGTTAGGAGCCAGCAGTTCTGGATTGTGAGAGGGATGTCTGACTGCTGGTTATCCCCTGAGGAGTCCCAGATTGGAGAGAGTGCAGGCCGGGCTGAGGAACACCCTTCCTCCCTCCGCCCCCCCATGTGAACAAATTTCGTGCACTGGGCCACTAGTTTATTAATAAATACTTATGGTATAAAGTTAAAGTAATTTTCTTCTTTTTAATTACAAAGCTGTCAATATTAAAGAGAAGTATTGTAATTGCCAAAAAGAGATTCACTGTGTTTTTGTGATGATCACAAGGGAGTTTATTTATTTATTTATTTATTTATTTATTTATTTATGAAATTTATCTTTATTGTTGAAAGTATTGTAAGAGGTTTTACATCTTTCTCATTCACCGCCCCCCCACTCCCCTGCCTTTTGTTCAAAGTAATGTGTTCTTCGTAGTAGCCTTTTCAGTCTCCTCCAGTGCACGCTACTGCAAAAATTACAAGATGAAGTACAATGGGTTTATGTTGTTGATGTCTGTCCACCAGGGACTTTACCAGCTGAAATTGTCAAGTTGGACTTAAACCAATGGCTTAAAGCTAAAAGGTAAGTGAAATTTCAGCTGTGCTGCAGAACACTTGCAAGTGTGTCTTCATTAAATCAATAATGTTCTCCAATAAAGTTATTTCCAGTCAAAAATACAATTTGGCTCCACTATCAGATGGTGTGGGGAAAAAATTCAACCAAGTATCAGCCAGATGCCATGAGGCAGATTGTACCTTGGCACCTCTCCCACTTAGAGATGATCTTCATAAGAAGTGGCACATCATGTGACATCATGTCAGAGTCTTCTCTTTCAGTCTGGGTAATCCCTAAATGGTAATTAGTTAGATGGAAGCCTCAGAAGTACAGCATCTAGTGGGTTACTAGTCCTCCTTTTATTCTGGAGACCTCTTTTGATTTCTTTGGACCTAGAAAGAAACTACTTCTTATTTTGCTATATCTAGTGTTTGATGTACTACAAAGATATATGAGGAAAGAATAACTGTACAGTTTCTAATCACTGCTCAGGTCTTATTTTGTGAGAAAAATTGTATCATTTGTTCACATGATTTCTAAACTCTTTCAGTTGTCCTTTATTCGCTTCTGTAAGAAATACATTTTATTTGCCTTAACATTTTCATGACAATCATTGTCAATGTTTTCATATGGAGATAATGGCTTTCCAACACTGATGCACAGCTGTCGTTCTGGAAGTTTAGTTTTTACATCTACTGAGCTAGTCCCATTGTTTATAAAATCTTGTTATTAGTCTCCATATATTTTTTTATGTGTACCTCTCAACTGAATATTTCAGAAAGGGCAATTGGAAGATTAATATCCTGATTCTGTACATATTTAAAAACACTTTATTTGTCCTTCAAACTAACTGACACTAGGCATAAGATTGTTATTACTTTATGACTATAGCAAATGGCCTAATTAGCTTAAAAAAAACACAACTCACAAGTTTACTTATCTTACAGTTCTGTAGGTAAGATGTCCAGCACGGACCTCATGGGGGCTGGCACCAGAAATGCATTCCTTTCTTGAGGATCTGGGGAGATTCTGTTTTCTTCTCATTCAGGTTGTTGGCAGAATTCAGTTCCTTGAGCTTACAAGGCTGAGGTACCCATTAAATTTAAAAGAAAAAAACAACTATTTTGTATTGATTTTTAGAAAGAGAGGAAGGGAAAAGGAGAGAGGAAAACATCAATATAAGAGTGAAACATTGACAGGCTGCCTCCTGCACGAGCCCACAACCCAGGCATGTGGACTGACTGGAAACTGAATTCGTAACCTTTTCGTGAACTGAATGACACCCAACCAACTGAGCCACACCAGCCAGGGCAGGTGACCAATATTTTTGCTGGGTGTAAACTAAGGACTGTTTTGGGAGTCCAGAGACCACTGCATTCTTTGGCTTTTTGCCCCCTGCTTCCATCTGTAAAGCCAGCAATGGTGGACCAAAAGCTCACGTTTTATTTCTCTGACCCTTTTATTGTCACATGTCCCTCTGACCCAGCCAGAAAAGGCTCTAAAAAAGCGGTGACAGTGTGGATATTCCAGGATAACCTCCCCATCTCAGGTTCCATAAACTTGATCGCATTGGCAAAGTAACTTCTGTTATATGATAATGTAACATATTCACAGGTTTTGGGAATCAGGCTGTGAGCCTCTTTGGGGACCATTATTCTGCCTAGATTCAAAAACATTTTCCCTCAAAAATTTAGAGGCACTGCTCTTTTCTTCTTCCACCATCAAGCATTATGTTTATGTGAATAATTTTATGTCAGCTTTATTTTTATTCCTCCATTGGTAACTACTTATCTCTCTCTGGAAAATTTAGGAGGTTATCTTCATCCTTGAAATTCTAACATCCCATGTGTTTAGTTGTGATCTTTTTTCAATTTTTCCTGTTTGGCAGTCAGAAGGCTCTAGTAATGTGATTTCTCAGGTCTTTCTTTAGGTCAGAAAAATGTTCTTGTAGAAATTTTTTTTTTGAATCAGTGATCTTCATTCTACTTCTCATATCCATCATTGGGTCTATGACCTTAGTAAATATTTATGTGAGTGAGAGATGCTTACACTGGGCATATAGATTTGGCTTTCAAGAGCATAAGGAAACTGAGAATGTGTATTTATGAAGAAGTGAAAGGAAGAAACCAAGAAGAATACTTCTATTTAAGGTTAAGCAGGAAAAAAGAAGGGCCAATTATCTTGTGGAATGGCAATATTAGCAGGAAATTTCTTCTGGCAAAATTCCATTCCCTAAAATTCCCAAATTTCCCCCTGAATTACAGAATTCTTAATTTTCAAGACTACAGAAGTTTTCTTATCTGCTAAGAAGAGTTTCCAACACTTCATAATTTGAAAATGTGTTGTAAACTATAAAGTGCTTTAGAGATTTAGATTGTTAATGTGGCTGCTATTATCTCAGAATGCTTGCATTCTTTCAATGAATACTTACCAAATTTTCTTTGACTTTATTGAGGAATCATTGACAAATATAGGGTGTCCCCAAAAATGTATACACACTTTAACAACTGATAACCCTCTTAATTTTCCCTCGTTTTCAGGCTTAACTGATTTGAAATAATGGGTGAAGTAAGACTAAGCTTTGAACAAAGAAAATTGATCCTAAAGTGCCACTAGATTTTTTCTAATGGAAATATATAAAAGATAAACTTTACTGTACAAAATTGGCAAGAGTCGATGAATTGAGGGTGACAAATACCTAAAGAAATGATTCTTTATGTTTGCGATTCCATTGCTTCATGTTATCAACAGTACCTGGACCGGAACGGTCATCAATTTGAAAACAGGCATTGACAAAAAAATTATTCATTTCTGTAGATTCTTTTAAATTTTGAAATTGCACTGTATGTTAATAAGCACTGACTTTATAATCATTAAATGTGTACACATTTTTTGGGGACATCCTGTATAATTATATATACTTAAAGTGTACAGTGTGATAATTTGATATTCATACAGATTGTGGAATTATTACCACAATCAAGATCAAGATAACACAACCACTAGCTCAAATAGTTAACTCTTTATTGTTGTGTGGTAAGAATGCTTAAGATCTGCTTTCAGCAACTCTGAAGTATACAATATCATATTATTAACTGTAGTCACCATGCTGTATATTATATATTAGTCCTCAGAACCAATATTTCTTATGAGATTCAAATTAAGTCTCAATTGTTCCAGGTCTTTTTTTCTCTCTACTTTCTCCTACCTTAGTATTTCTGTTAGAATATATCTTAAGTATTTACATGTATGCTACCAATAAGATTTATACTGAGGTCACCCAAAGGGGAAATTTGAAACTCAGATTCCAGCTCCAAAAGACAGAAAAATATTTGGGATAATTGCTGCCTGTTTGAAAACATTGAAGGAGAAAAGATTATAATTTAAAATATCCTTTTTTTAAATATGCCATCTGAGCATAGCTAATAAATGATGTGTGGCTAAGACATGAGTTTTTCAGTCCTCCCTACAGGATAGTAGTAGACAATTCCTTCCATTTCAATATATGAATATTTTGCAACTGGCCCCAAATAAAATTTTTTATCCAGAGTCAGTCTTCTCATCCCGGTGATTACAATAGCAAGGTAAAGACAGTAAACAGGGTCTGCTGTACAAACTAACATTATAATGAAGATCTAAATTTGCTCGTTATCCCTTGAAACAGCAGTCAGAAGGTACAGAGGGGATGGGATATTGTTGTTCTTTTGCGTACTTTGCAAGGAGAAGGAAGCAATTTAAATAAAATATCTGAAAATAAACTGTTGGGAATTTGTCAGAAATGTGTTCCTGGTCTCTGCAGGAAGTCTGTGAGGAGAGTTGAAGGGCTGTAATGATGAGGAAGTTTTTGCCCCATCTATGATACATGGAGTACATAGGGGGATCTCTTCTACAACTATGTCTATATCTGTGTACCCCCTGTGGTGGCCCCTCCAGTTCCTCCCCAAGCTAGTCAGCAGGCTCCAAAACAAACTATTTCTCTAAAGGGGTTATTTAAGACTAGAGGCCCAGTGCATGAAATTCATGCATGGAGGTGGGGGAGGCATCCCTTAGCCGGGCCTGCACCCTCTCCAATCCAGGACCCCTTGGGGGATGTCTGACAGTTGGTTTGTTCCCACACTTTTAACAGATGACAGCTCCATTATTGTTTCTTTCTTTTCATACTTAAACCCATTGGAATTAGTAGGTATTCAAAGTGTGTATAAATTTTGGGGGGACACCCTGTATATCTCTAGTCAGCAGTGAAAGGAACCAATGGTGGATTTGGAACCCCCATACAGGGAACCTTGATCACTCCCCGCATGTCTCCCCACTCCATTTTCCGCCTTCGTGGGCAGCAGGAGAAACAATGTTTTCTCTCATTAACTTGGAAAAACACGTCCTGTCACCTGCTTCCCAGCAGAAGTGTGCTAGGCCCTGAGCGAGTGAGGCTCAGTCAGGGCAGCAATGGGGGACGTTCACACGTAAGGGGAGGAGAGAATGCATGCACCGGAGGCCTGCGCCTGTGCAGATCCATAAATCTGAGCGGTGTGGCCAGGAAGGCGTCAATCTGGCCTGCCACAGTGGCTGTCCCTGCAATCGCGCACCTTCTGGGCTAGGAGGTTGCACCAGGATCAGCCAAAAGCGAGGGCGAGGGTGAGCACGAGGGCGAGGGCGAGGGTGAGCGTGAGGGCGAGGGTGAGCGCGAGAGCGAGGGCAGCCGGCTGAGAGGGCTCCACAGATGACCAGCATGCCGTCAGTTGTAGGGGCCACTGCCACTGCAGCCGCCTCGTCGCTGGGCCCTGTGCTACCTCTGTTGCTGGGGTCCTCCCAGGCCCTCGGTGCACAGGAAGCCGGGCTGCCTGCCTCGATGTTTGTGGTGCTGCCCGCCTCCTCCAGAGCCAGGCAAGCTTCCAGGGTGGGATCTTCCCACAGACCTCACTGGAAACAGCTTGGGGAGGACGCCTGAGGGCCTGTGGGACTGATGGAAGTGGGGGTGTGGCATGGAGGTGGTGCCTATTTACACAACGTGTTTTATACCACAGCATGTGGTGGCAGCTGTGAGTGGCGCCAAGGGGATCCTGTGGGCTGAGCTGAAGCAGTGCCTGTGGGTCATCAGGAGTGCTCACAGCTGCCACTGCCACCACGTGGGGAGTACAGACTTCCCTCTGCTGGGCGCCTCCCTGTCCCGGTCCCCACTGCCACAAGTTCCCGCCCACCCAAGCCTGTTGCACACGCAGCCTGCTGATTGGTCGTGAGTCTGGTCATTTAGGTAGTGACAGCCCCTGGCTTTTTATATATTAGTTTGTGGTGATTTTTCCTACATGATTCACATTTACTTTGGACCCAGATTTGGTGAGCTGAACAATCTATTATTTATTAGATTATAGCCTAATATTTATTTTAAAATATATTTATGGTCTCTACCCACCACAAAGAACTGAAATAAGAGGCATCTTTTTAAAAGCTGCCTTTGAATAGAACCATAAAAATGGCTTCCTATTTTCAAAGTTACATTTTAAATAAGAAACACTGATTCACTCTTCCATCCTCATTGCCACATCTTTGGAGCAACTCCTTTTGGATCTATCTGGGAGAATCCACCACCATTCGCCACCATAGTGAACTTCAGAGCAGAGCAGATCTGGACCATCAAGGACAAGAAGGCCAATATACAGACCATGTCTGTGATCACCCACGTGGACCAGGGCAAGTCCATGCTGACGGACTCCCTGGTGTGTAAGGCCAGTATCATCGACTCTGCCTGGGCTGGGGAGACCTGCTTCACCGACACCCGGATGAGCAGGAACGTTGCATCACCATCAAGTCAATGACCATCTCCCTCTTCTACAAGCTCTCAGAGAATGAGTTGAACTTCATCAAGCAGAGCAAGGATGCTTCCAGTTTCCTTATCAATCTCATTGACTCTCCTGGACACGTAGACTTTTCCTCAGAGGTGACAGCTGTCCTCTGTGTCACTGCTAGTGCCTTGATGGTCGTGGACTGTGTATCTGGTGTGTGTGTGCAGACGAAGACAGTGCTGAGGCAAGCACCCCAGAGGCTTTAAGCCTGTGCTGATGATGAATAATATGGACTGGGCTCTGCTTGAGCTGCAGCTGGAGCCTGAGGAACTCTATCAGACTTTCCAGCACATTGTGGAGAAGGTCAATATCATCATCTCCACCTATGGAGAAGGCAAGAGTGGCCCCAGGGGTAACATCATGATTGACCTTGTCCTTGGGACTGTTGACTTCAGGTCTGGTCTCCATGGTTGGGCCTTCATCCTGAAGTAGTTTGCAGAGATGTATGTGGCCAAATTTGTCGCCAAAGGTGAGGGCCATCTGGGGCCTGTGAGCGGGCCAGGAAAGTGGAGGACATGATGAAGAAAGCTGTGGGGTGATGGGTGACCAGTACTTTGATCCAGCCAATGGTAAATTCAACAAGTCCGTCACCAGCCTGATTCCAAGAAGCTGCCAAGGACATTCTGCTAGCTTATCCTGGACCCCTTCTTCAAGGTATCTGATGCTATCATGAATTTCAAGAAAGAGGAGACAGCAAAATTATTGAAAAACTGGACATCAAGTTGGGTAGTGAAGATAAGGACAAAGAAGGCAAACCACTTCTGAAAGCTGTGATGCGCCACTGGTTGCCCGCTGGTGATTCTCCTTTGTTTTCTTTTCAAAACCTTAATTAAGGGTACTGTGCTTGATTGGATATTCTAACTCAGGTGAGAAGAGACAACCTATTTAAATAATTCTATAACCACTCAACTAAGTGAATCAGTGGTTAATAATTTTTTACAGTAACAAAATAAAAGAAACAAATGAATATTATCAGACTTTCAAGCAATAAATAATTTTATTTTTATAACAACTTTTCCAAATAATATAAAAAGAAGGAATGCTCCATAACTTATATGGGGCCAGCAAGATCTTTACACTGAAACTTAACAAGAACAATAGGAGGGGGAAAAAACTTTATAGGGTCATCATACTCAATGATATGCACATGAAAACATCTTAAAATATAAGCAACTTGAGTCTAGGAATATATTAAAAATTCTTATACAGTAGTTCCCCTTTATTCTCAGGGGATATATTCTAAGATCTCCAGATAAGAAACCATAGATAGTATGAAGTCTTATATATACTGTTTTTTCCTACACATACTTATGATAAAGTTTAATTTATAAATTATTCCAAGTAAGAGATTAACAATAACTAATATTAAAATAAAACAATTATAATAATACTAGTAGCCCTATGCATGAATCCGTGAGTAGCTTTCTGCCGCTTGCTTCAGCTGGCCACCTTCCCACCACCGCTGGTAGCTCTCCACTGCTCGTATCTCGCTGTCCCGCCCTCCTGTAGCTCTTCCTGCTCCTTGCTTGCTTCCCCGCCCTCCTGTAGCTCTCCAACACTTGTAGATTGATTGTGACGTTACAGTGTAATGGATAATTAACATATTCCTCTCTTATTATATAGAATACTACAATATAATTTATGCAAATGTGGTCTCTCAAAATATCTTACTGTACTGTACTCACCCTCTGAGGATGTGAGATGTTACAACCCTACATGATGAGATAAAGCAAAGCGAATGACGTAGGCATTGTAATGTAGTGTTAGGCCATCACAATTATGCATGGCTTAATTACAGGATATGCTCTGAGAAATGTGTGGTTAGGAGATTTTCCATGTGCCAATGTCATTGAGTGCACTTATACAAACCTAGATGGTATAGCCTAGCACTATAATTGTATGTGCTTTATATGACTAGCAGCACAGTAGGTTTGTTTACACCAGCATCAGCACAAAAACATGAGTAATGCTTTGCGCTTTTACAACCAGGTTTCCAAGAAGGTGTCTGAGAGGCATGTCTTCTGGCCCATGGGCCGGCCACTAGCACCACCTGGACTGTGCCCTGGTGCAGTGACAAAGGGACAATAGAGAAAAAAGGGGAGGAAAGGTGGAGGGAGGAGGGGAAGGAGGCAAGAATGAGTTCCAGGAGGAAGTCAGGTAGGACATATGCTGTCCATCTCACAGACATTCTCCAGATGCTACAATGTTATGTGGCTACCATGTCACTATGCGATAGGAATTTGTCAGCTCCATTGTAATCTTATGGGACCATCATCAGCCTGAGCCCTCTTGCAGTTTGGGAGCCCTTGGGGGATGTCCGACTGATGGCTTAGGCCTGCACCCTGGGAAGCGGGCCTAAGTGGCAGTCTGGCCTCCCTCTGCAGGAGGCAACCAGTGGGCAAATTGTGGGATGGCACTGGCCAGCAAGCGGCTGGCCCCACCCCTCATTGCCCCACCACCACCAGTCACCACTGCCCCCTGATCGTCATCCCCTCCCTCTGACTGCTGGCACCTACCTTGGCTGGCCTGGCCTTGCCTGCTCTCCAGCCCACCCCAACTGACCAGAAGTTCCACCATTCGGTCGATTTGCATATTAGGCTTTTATTATATAGGATGGCCTTATGCTGACTTTCTGACAATAGTCATCAGGGGGATCAATGAGCCATGGTGATTTCATATCTTCCACCAACAAAGTTAATGCCCTTTCCATCTTCACTAAGAACTTACCACACACCTGGCCATCACTTTTGCAGTTTGAGGTGCAACAGCAAAGCTAGCATGAATTTATTTTTCCTTTTTCACAATTTCAAATATGGAAGATTCATTCTTATCCTAGATATTAGCAACCTCAGCATACAATTTTTTTCTTTCCTTGTTAAGTGGAAACTTTCACCTTTTGACTTAACAGAAACACTTTATGGCTTTTGTTTGGCTTATCTGAATTGCCTGCATCGCTCCTCTTGTGCTTTGGAGCCATTATTCAGTAAAGCAAGGATTACTTGAGTATAAGTGCTGTGATGCGTGAACAGTCCATGTGATAACTGAGATGGCTACTACTTGATTAAAAGGTGGAGCATCTACAGAGTTTACAGCATGGTGATGCTGGATAAAATATATAGTTCTTATTATAAAACAATGTCATTCCAGCTCAGTGATTGAACATTGACCTATGAACCAGGAGGTCACAATTTGATTCCAAGTCAGGACAGATGCCCAGGTTGCAGGCTCAATCCCCAGTAGGGGGCATGCAGGAGGCAGCAATCAACAATTCTCATCATTGATATTTCTATCTCTCTCTTTCTCTCCCTTCTTATCTCTGAAATCAATAAAAACATATTAAAAACAAAACACAATGTCACAGTGGGGGGTGAGGTAGGTGGGTGCAAGTCTTGAGGCTGACCAGGTTGTTCTCTATTAAGTACTGGGCCCACATGGCCCCCCATAGACCTATGCTGGAGGTTAGCTTTACAAGAGGCCAGTTTCTTTTTCTTTCTTTATTTCTGTAATTTTCCATTTAATAATTTTGGACCTCATTGACTACAGGTAATTAAAAGCTCAGTAAGTGAAAGTAAGTGGATAAGGAGGCTTATGAGCAGCTTGTGTGAGAGGGAGAGGTAAACTTCTCTAAGCATGATCTCCTCAGGCTGTATTTCCACAGATGCTAACGGAACCCCTGATTGAACCACTGTTGAATTCCTCTTGATTCAGATTTGATGATGCATATTGCAGTCAATAAAGGTACCAATTTTCCTAGAATTAGATCAAGAGGAACAGAGAATATTTTCATGTGTTTTTTGAATATTTTAGTGGTATGGGGGAGGGGGGCGGTACAGATGTCATTAACAATGTATTTCAAATTCAAAATAACCTGGGTGCATTTTTTTCCACATTTTCACAGTTTTGTGTTTTGTTTTTTTCTTTTTTCTGAAGAGTTTCTCATTCATTACTATGATAGTACCATCATTCATTAGAGTTTAGAGGGGTCAAGTTGGACCTATCCCATATTCAATCTTTAAATTATATTGTTATGGGTGGGGTGTCATCAGTGTTCCCACTGGTTGCCAGTGGAAGTGGGCTTGCTTCTTGGGGTGCTGCTAGAATAATAATTTTCAGAGGCCCCCACAGGAGGATGAGGTATGATGAAAAAGTTTCATTTCTGTGGAATTAAACCCCTGAGTTTCCAAGTTGCCTTCTCCTTCCATCCCATTTCATCTTCAGCGGTACTAGGGATCAAGCCACTGCCCAGAGCCTCCGTTTCATACTGAGGCACAGTATAGTCCTGCTAGCTTAGCTTGGGTTCCCAGCTGCAGTCCGTTGTATGTAGGGTCCATATGGCCATGGTCCATGCAGCTTCTGGGGCCACATGGCTATGGGGGGAACACAGGTGAGTGCAAGGAAGCAGGAGCAAAGAAAGAGGAACAAGAGAGAGAGAGAGAATTCTTTTGTCTGCAGATTTTAACCTTCTAAGATTTTGTGCACAGGCAGTGGCTCTACCCCCTCTAGCCAATCATCTTTTTCCCAGGTTAGACGGATAGGCAAGTACCTTCCCTATGTCACCCAACTTTATGTGCAAGTGCCCATCTTCCCCTTTGCTGGACCCCTTCCCCTAGTGATCTGCAGGGAATGGACCGGTGATTCCCTGGGGAGTGTAAAGTTGCAGCTTCCTGGTGAAGCTGCCCAGATGACCAGGCTTATAATGTCTGGCCTTCCTTTTGCTCCTTTACTATTATTAATATTAATAACTAGCTAATTACAACAGTAACAATATCCCCAGGTGATCCGCAGAGTCCCTTGTTTTCACAGCTGACTAGGGTAATCATTTCCAGCCCACAACCTCTAGGACTAGCAAATTACCACATGGTGATAGCTATCTATGGAAGTCCTGCAGCAAATCACATAAAAGAAGTTTTTCTTCTTTTTATCCCCACTAAGTAATATAAATGATAACACAAATACCACATCTAAACAACACCAAATGCAGCAAGACAAAATGTATAGAACGCAAAGCATTTGGATTTAAATATGCCACCTCTTTTGACTAGACCTAGCTCGACTCTTTTTATTTAAAAATCAAATCTTAGAGTTTAAGTACCCTGCTATTGTTAAGAGCCCAGAAAATCCAACCCACTTGCTCTACCCCTCTCTTAGTCTACAACTACAATATAGTCCACTAGCAACTCAGGAAGTGGGCGTCCTGTCTATTCATATCATCTAGACAATTGATCTCATTGTACAGTGAAACCTGAAACAAACCAATTGACACCAGAGGAACTGCCATTCAGCTGCCTGCAGAAGTGTGAAAAACCTGCAAAATAAAACATGCTTTATTTTGTTGGTATGCTGAATCTATCTTGAAGGTACTGTGCTGAAGAATATAAAATGTACTTTTACATATACTTATGTACATACACATGCACACAAGCATACATAGACTTTGGAATAAAATAACAAATCATTTAGTCTTATCTTCTTGCTGCTCTAATTATGAAATAATGTCCTTAAGCCTATTTTTTTAAATGTTCAGTTGAAGCCTATTCCTGGGGTCCCCTGCTAATGAGCCCATGTCAGCTGCATAAAGGTGCTGCCCATTGCCCTGCCCATGATGTTTTGGGGCAGCACAGAGCAAATCCCTTTCTCTTCTATGGTCGGAGGACTTGGATGCCACTGTGACACATATGTTTCCAATTAATCTCCTGCTAGGCTATCTGATTGAATTACACAATCACTGAAATGTTTTAAAGGATTGACTAATTTGAAGCCTAGCCATAGGTTAAACACCGTTGAACCATCAAACACAAAATATATGTTTAACATAAACAAATCATTTCACAGATACAAACATGGCAAATGGGGGGCTATAATAAAGGTATGTGAATGCCTTTGTCTTATTTTGCCCTTATACCCAAAACATTATAGTGCTTATTTGTTAATACTAAAAATAAGGTACAAGGAGAATTTTCCATTTATTACAGTATAGACAAACAATCTGAATAATTCAGGCTATGTTTACAGAGCACAAAGTGAAGTTCAGATTTCATAAATATTCATGGTTAGTGTGGGTAAGCAGTTCAGGTAATTCAGAAACCATCCTATTCCTGAACAGTTCAATTTGCTGGTGCAGAGGGAACCAGGTTACCAGATAATTAGAATATATCCACTTTGCCACGAAATAGGGAACCAAAGAGGAGAAAATACCTCCTTATTATTTTTTTAACTTTAATTCACTTTGTTGCTTCAATTTGGTTGTGTGGGGGTTGTGTGGATTTGGTTACAGAAGGAGATTATTCACAAAATTCTTGGCCTATATTTTAAACATGGTGTTTCTCTTTCACCCCATTTGTTATTCTCACTTTCTGCCCTTGTATGGAGAGTGTTCGAGAAGGACTGGCACGTAGGTCTTTGCTCCCTGGGATTTCACCCAGTTAGCTTATCTGGCACCTGGTGAAACGATTACTCAGAAGACAATGACACCCTGTACTTTGGGAAATGAGTGGTTTCCTTTACAAGGACGTACCAGAAAAGCAGGTAATCTTGCAATTACAAGCACAGATGAGAAGGGAATAAGAAAATGACACCTAAGATTTAGGCAAAAAATTGTAAAACCCCTATGCTTCTACTGATCTCTACTGCTTCTTTTAATCAATGTCTATCACAGCTAGGAAACAGCTAGTTAAGACAAGTGACCAATGAGAAAGTATCGGTGGAAAATGGCAGAAAGGGAATTCTTTAACATGGTAATGAAAAATAAGAGCGATGAATGCAGTCCTTAGGTTCCAACCCTGGGTTATGTTTTGAACATATAAATCAATGGACATTGATCTCAGATGGAAACCTTGACTTTACAGTGCTTTCCTCCAAAAACCTCCTGAGGGTCACAAGTATCCCCTCTGTCTCATCTCGTATTTATTGAGAGCCTGTTGCCACAACAGGACTAATCTAGATAGTGTGATACCTTATGGTGGGTCAGAGCTTTCAAAGAGCTCCCAACCCCCAGAGCAGCAAAGCTGACAGGTGTGTGGGGACAGCTGCTGGCCTTCTTCCCTGTCTGTTTGCACACCCGAGTGACAGAACGCTGCCATTTTCTCCCAGGGGGAAGTCTGGCTAAGCCTCTAATACCATTTCTTTGCCAAAAGAAATTCTGCTTGTTTGTCTGGGCTCCACATCTTAAGCAATCAGAATAGGGCTCTCTGACAGATTTCTAAAGAGGACATCTATTTTATTTAACTAAATTCAGAATTGTTGCTTGAAGTTGGTAGTGATAGAGGAGTGAGTATGGGGTAGGGGGTAGGGTGGCAGTGGAAAGAGCAAGAAGGAGTAAGGTGAAGGCAACTGGAAACATAACCTACAGCAGTATATCCTAGCACCCAGAATACTTGGGCAAATATTTGTGTATATGTCTGTTTCTCTCTACCAGTGGCAAGCCCCTTGTGGTGAGAGACTATTTCTTATTTATATTACAATCATTGCATCTAATATAGAGAAGTGAAATACACTCCTCTGCCCACTTTTCCTCTCACCACCTTTCTTTCTCCTCCCTCAGGGCAGAGATATTGCTCATGTCGTTAGTCTGAGCTTACAGCATTGCCTGGGCTGTATTGATCAGCAGATGTGATCACTGATCATACTCCTTTGTGGGATAGGAAGCTAAATGAACCAAAAACAATGAGCTCTAATAGAAAGGCTAGAAGGAACCAGCAGTCAATGGCTTGAAGCCTGGTAGGTAACTGTTTCAAATGAGAGCAAGCAGCATGTCTTCAATGACTTGATATGGAACTCTAGCCAAGTCCATGGAATCACTGACTGAAATATCTTCAGATTATCTAGATCCTCTATTATAATATTGAGAGATCAACTTTGAAAATATTTTTTAGTTCTTGGATTTGTTGCTACTATTCATACAAATCTCAGAAACAAATGTTTTACTAATGCTTTAATTATTAAAATGCTTAGGAAGAGCCTATTTCACCCATTTATAGTATCACTCCCTTATCTGTGCTATGCAGAATTGAATGTTCTCCACATTATGTAATACTCTGTAGATACATCAAGCTAGACTCGGTAACTACTCTCGGACAATGGGTGTGCAACCTGTGGCATCACACAATGCCTCACACTCGAAAGCAATCCACACTTGCTTCAATGCTCTGAAAATTATTATTATTTTTAAATAAATATATATATATATATATATATATATATATATATATATATATATATATTGCTTTCAGAGAGGAATGGAGAGGGAACGAGAGATAGAAACATCAATGATGAGAGAGAATCATCAAAAGACTGCCTCCTGCATGCCCCACACTGGAGATCGAGCCCACCACCTGGGCATATGCCCTGACTGGGAATTGAACCTCCTGATTCATAGGTTGATGCTCAACCATTGAGCCACACTGACTGGGCAAATTCCTTATTAATTACTTAATAAGGATTCTAATATTTTTATTTTCCACTGGCCCTACAAATTATGTAGCTAGTCCTGCTCTCAGAGTCAGGATGAGGAGATTCAAATAATATTGTCTGAAGGTCAAGGAACCACAGTTCAAACATTTTTTAAAAAGCCAATGAATGGTAAGGATATGGATTTCTTGAATCTCAGTATTCAGAAGCTAGTATATACTGGGATTTAGACAGGGATCAGGTAAGCAGTCTATGAAGTATGAGAATCGGAAAGTCAGCAGAAAAGAGACTGACCTGAGGAAAGTCCAGGCTCTCAAATATGTGATCTTGGAGTCTTTAAAAATTAATATGGAAAATAATATGGAGCCATAGTAAGAAGGTATGGTCTCTGAAACAGTTTCCTGTCCTCACTTTTAAATATTATATAACATTTAAAACATCATAAACATATCAAAATTTAGTATAAGGAATTTTTCTATACCTATTATCCAGTTTAGGTCATTATAAACATTTTGTCAGTCTCATTTCATTCATCCCTCCATTTTTTGGTGAAGTGTTTTAATCCAAATCCCTATTATTTTACCCATATATATTTTGATACTGAGGTCTAAAAGATAAAGACTCTTTAATTAATATAACTTCAATACCTTTGTTGCATTTAACAAAATCAACAATATTTTAAAAACTATCTAATGCCAGCTCATGTTTAAGTTTCTCAAATATGTTTTTTTTCCCCCAGTTACTTTGTTCAAGTTAGGGTTTATACAAGTTTTGCATTTGTTTGGTGTTGTGACTTGTCTCTTTTATTCTATCACATGTCCTCTCACTCCATTTCTTCACACTATTGATAATTTTTGACCACAGCAAATGGGATTACAGTAGAAGCTCAGATTCTTGATGTAAGAGTTGATAAATAAGTATTTATTTGTGGAATAATTTTTGGTTATTATCTATGTTATTATTATTATTCACACTCATCCTTGTGGCTGGAACAAGCGCTTATAATTAAGCAGCTTTGGGGAGCCAGAACTGTCTCTTGGAAATCCCTTGACCATAGCGGATCAAAGTACATGACAAATACACTGGTAGATGTTTATCCTCAGCCAGTTGAAGTGCTCACATGTTGCTCTATCCTCTTCTCTAATCCACTAGAGCACTTGCTCTGTGTAGGACACCTCAGGGACAGTAGGAAAAGTCCTGTCAACTGAAAGAAAGAGCCAGACTCCTTTCCTTTCCCAGTCCCTATTTCTAAGTACAGGATGAAAGCATGTGGTAGGTAACAAACTGGTACATATTGGCTGCAAACTTCCCTTCTGTCCTACAATGATACAAAGGTGAGATATTTGCCTGACCCATTTACCTACGGAGTTTGATTATTCTTCTTTCTGAATTCTCCTTCATTAGTATATGGATATCTCCTTATAACTTTATGTCAATCATATATTTGATTTCATTCCATAATACTTTAGATTTTATTTTTCTTTGTTGCATTTTAAGTCTCCAGTCTTGTTCAACAAAATAACTTTAAGAATCTTATTCATTTTAAGAACAATTCTGTAAGGCTACATGATCGCATTTAAGTAAATGAGATTTACATTTTTACAATCTTTCAAAGGAAAAGAAGAAAAATGTTAAATTATTAAATCTTTTGTCAAAATGCTTTAAAATCCTCTGCTTTTATTTATCAGATATTTTAATTGAAGTTGTTTCTTAGAAAATGAATTCCTTGTGAAGAAAACTTTGAATTCTCCTTTTATCTGTACATTAAACAGCTTATGCATTTTTTATTCCTTTAATTTTAGATGCCAATATTTTACCTCTTGGGTACTTTCTATGTAGAAGATTCACTACAAGAACAATGCTTATTCTGCAATTCTTTATATACAGGTGAGCAACTATTTTAAAATGATTACAAGCTGCTGATCAAAGTCTAATACAAGCTGTTGTACTACAAAGTGGGAAATGACACACTTTGGCAGGAAATGCATGGCCAAGCCTCTTTGCAATCTAGATGATATGATAAGAACACAGAAGTGCATGATTGTGGCATAGCAAGAACTGGCATGTATTAAAAAAGTAGAACTTTAAATAGTGAAAAGCTTGTGTTCCACCTTAATGGAGAGAACTCAGCTCTTGGATCCACAAAATTGACTAACTTCTGAGAACCAGGAAGTATGTCTTCTCATTGAGTTCTGACCATCTTTCATAGAGTTCTTATATTGCTGATTTGGTAGAAAACAAAATTGAAAGCACATTATGTCAGTTTGAAATATTAATTTCATCAATCTTTGAACTACACGAGAATTTATCATGTAGCCTAACATATATAAAATAAAGTGCTATTGCAAACAACATTAAACAAGTCCTTTGTCCTCAAAGATGTCAGGATATGAGACAAAATCCCCACCATCTCCTTTGGGATGTAGAAAATGTGGTGTGAATTGGCTTTCCTTATGACAGCTAGGACACCACTCCTTTTGACAGTTTTTTTATTAATGCCACCTTAAAGTCTACTTTATATTTATTGGCAGTTAGTAATTTCAAATTTCTTTTTGCAGTTGAGGATATGATTTTGCATATTGAATTGCCTTATCTTTCCTTAAATCACCTGCATCCCTCTCCCAAAAGACAGCCAGAGATACATTATCTTCTAATTTCTAGATATCAGGAATGTCTTCCATTGGCTGTGAATACCAAGTACTTATGAACCATAGAGCCTAGTGTTTATATGAACACCTATCTTAATTAAGCAGTGGTTTATAAGAAGAAAGAATGAAGCAACATTGGCTGTGTGCTTATTATGAGCCAATTATTAATCTAATATATTTATGTAATTAATCTACATTTTAATCCTCAAAATACCCTTCAAAGTAGATAGTACAATACTGAATCTGTAGATCAGTAAACTGAGTCTTAAATAATCATAACATTAGCTAACAATTACTGAACACTGACTATGAGAAGATTACTGGGCTAAGTGCTTTACATTTACATTTACATTGCTAAGGGCTTATTGAATCCTTATAATAACTCTAGGAAGGAGGTGTCATTATTATATTCATTTTAAAGATGAGGAGACAGTGGCTTAAATAAGCTAAGTAACTTTCCCAAGTTAAGATGTGGTGTGTGCACTGTATTGCTGCAATAGCTTCCTTCTAGAGTCAGTTTTCCAAGAGGCCCAGAGTCTTCAGGGCTGTGTGAAATTTGGAGGGGGGAAATGTTTTCTATTAAAAGTTTTTCATTATGAAAATGTAACAACATTATAGGGCAGTCAGAGTCTTTTCCTGCTGCCATTGGGGAGATTAGAGGAGCTAATGTGTAGAAAGGCCTTTCTCACCAGGCACTAAGATCAGGGCTTTGTGTTACTTTATGCACTCTTCTCCATATGAGACAGAGAGCATAACCCCAGTTTACAAGGAAGAAAGCTAGGCATCAAAGAGCTTAAGTGACCCAAGATGTCACAGTTGCCAAGTGGCAACCTGGGAATCAGAGGCAGGGCCCATCTGTGGCTGTAGCAGGATGCCATGACTTGGGGGAACACACACTATGAGGGTTTGGAAGAACTGCACAAGTTTGAGGGCCTCCTGAGTCTCATGCACTACTAGGCCCTTCCATACTATCAGACTTCTTTAAGCAGCCACACATCTCTGCCTTTAAACCTCTTTCTGGAAACCATTTACATGGGCAGTCCTGCTATTAACAAAGTCCTACATCTACTCAAAGCAACCAGCATGGTACACGGGGCCCAGGCCTGCTCCCTTCTCAGAATCACTGAGTCAGATGCTTATTCACCTCACACTTCACCTTATAAACGTCCCAGTTTCAAGACAGGTTCCCTGGAAATGCAATTGTGTCTTGGATCATACCCCAGCTGATGCTCCTGACCTGCTGTACAAGGATGTTACACTCTTATCCAGCCTCTTCTGACCCTGAGAAAGCCCACACACAGATGCATAATCTCTCTAAGTCTTCCTTTTCTGCTGAGAGGTCAAAATTATAGTACTTACATCCCTCTGTAGAGATAAATTCTATAACTATGTCAAAGCACTTTGAAAAATGTTCAAGAGCCAAACACTCCTTACTTATTATCATTGATAGCCCAGAGCACATGGCCATGTTGCTAGAAACAAGAGTAGAGGCAGGCATGGGATGTCCCAGTAGGTGTAGGGGAAAGGGAACTAATGTTTTCTGAGTGGCCACTATCCCAGTGGCTTTCCATTTGCTAGGGGTATAGAAAGAGTCTAAACCTTCAACAAGGAGCAAGTTAATAAATAATTACAACACAGAAAATAAGCTCTAACAGATACAAACAAACAATGGGACCAGCATTAATTGAGTTATGTCCTCCCTCCGCTCCTATCATCCACATGCACCATGCCACAGCTTCAAGGAGCTACATTTATGCAATGTAGTTACCCTCTTCCCCCAGGTTAGTTGGTTCAAAGGTGCAGCTCATATTCACAGCACCTACAGGCTTGCCACCCCACAGAACCTGAATATCTTCTCTCAGTCTTCTTCTCCACTGTTTGTGGTAGGCTTTGAGGAAGGCTTACTTTTGCTCAGGTGCTTTTGTAATTCTGCACAGGCCTCCTTGATGAAATTGCTATCTGGAGGGCACTGCTCTCCTTGCCTCTGGATATGCTGCTGCCACTTTCAGGGTACAGTGCCCTCTGGTCCCCAAGGCTTTATATCCTCACATTGCAAAATGTAACTCATATCCTTGAGACCTCAGTGAATGAGAGCAATTCTGAGTTCTGTATAGGTGGGAGAAATACCTCTTTTCCATAAAGGTTGGATATGATTCTTAGGTGTGCATAGTTGTTTTGAGTACCAATCCATGTGTAACAAACCACCCACAAACTTAGTCTTAAAATAATAACTATCATTTCTTAAGATTCTGTGAGTCAGAAATTAAGGCAGGACAGAACTGCCATAATGGGCAGTTCTTTTGCTCCATATGATATTGGTTGGGATCATTTATGTGAATTCATTCAGCTGGGTTTCTAATTCTCTAGGACCTCTTTCCATACGGCCTCTACTTATTGTCCTAGACTGGGATTCATCATTACATGATGTCTGGCTTCCATACCAGTGTTTTCCAAAAAGGAGAACACAGACGCTGACATACCCCTTAAGAACTGAGTTCAAAAGTCCCAGAATATTACTTCCACCATGTTCTATTAGTCAGAGCAGGTCACAAGGCCAGCTCAGTTTCAAAGAGACTCCATCTCTAAATGTGGGGAGTTTCATGTGTGTATCCAGGAGAGAAAAAATGGCTGGTGGCTGTATTTGAAGGCTATCACTATAATAAACCAATACCATGCTGACTTCTCCACCACCTTATCCCTCTTCTCACATCCTATGGAGACACTAAGCAAACCTTTCTCTTTCCCCATGCATGTCGATACATACAAAAGGTATTGGTGCATGTGTGTTTGATGTAGACATTATCAATGTAGTGGTACAAACACCCATATTAAGCATGCACAGCTAAAACTTCTGAGTTTTAGCTCAGAAGACATTTGAGATACTCCAGACTAAGTAGTTTACATTTCTCATTTCATTTAAGTTTCTTAAAACCAATGAGGGACGTATTATTCTTTCCCTTCCTATCTAATAAAAGAGTAATATTCAAATTAACCATCACTCCGCTACACCCACAAGCCACGCCCACCAGCCAATCAGGAGCAAGTATGCCAATTAACCCAACCAAGAGGCAGCGGCCACAGAGAGAGCAGGAGGCTTGGGTTTCCCAGCAATGGAGGAAGCCAAGCTTTCTGCACACCCTGGCAGGCCCAGGCCTCCACTCAAGGCTACAAAGTTTCAATGATAGAAGATACATAAATCCCAACAAAAATGGCTGCAGCCATGGAACGAGCAGGAGGCTTGGCTCTGCTCAAGGCTACAGAGTTTCAATTATAGAAGATAAATAAATCCCAGATACAGGGCCTCTGCTTGGGTCACCGGGGGGGAAGGCCGGACTGCAAACCACCACAGGCCCCTCACCCAGGCTGCCCCATGCCCCAAGGGAACCCCCACCCTGATCCAGGACACCTTTCAGGGCAAACTAGCTTGCCCCCACTGGTGCACCAGGTCTCTATCCTATCTAATAAATTATTAATATGCAAATTGACCATCAATCCAACACACAAGATGGCTGCCCCCATGTGGACACAAGATGGCCACCACAAGTTGGCCAGCAGGGGAGGGCAGTTGGGAGGGACCAGGCCTACAAGGGAGGGCAGTTGGGGGCAATCAAGCCTGCAGGGGAGGGCAGTTAGGGGTAACCAGGCCGGCAGAGGAGGGAAGTTGGGGGCAACCGGGCCTGCAGGGAAGGGCAGTTGAGGGGGACCCAGGGCTGCAGGGGAGGGCAGTTAGGGGCAAACAGGCTGGCAGAGGAGCAGTTAGGCATCAATCAGGCTGGCAGGGGAGTGGTTAGGGGGTGATCAGGCTGGCAGGCAGAAGCAGTTAGGGGCAATCAGGAAGGCAGGCAGGCGAGCAGTTGGGAGCCAGCAGTCCTGGATTGTGAGAGGGATGTCTGACTGCCCGTTTAGATCCGATCCTAGTAGGATCGGGCCTAAATGGGTAGTTGGACATTCCTCAAGGGGTCCCAGATTGGAGAGGGTGCAGGCTGGCTGAGGGACACCCCCCCCCCCCCCCCGTGCACGAATTTCTTGCACCGGGCCTCTAGTTTATACCTAAGAACACAGATTCAATAGGACAATCTAGTAAATGAGTGAGCTGCAACCTCATCCTTTGTCCATCTAAACCCAAAGCCCATGTTCTTAACATTGCACTTCACTGCCTGTCTTCATTATTAATTATTCTTAGAATAATTAAGAAAGTAGTTCTTACTTCATTCATTAAATATTTGTTGATTTTTTAATATAGAAAAAATTTTCTTTTAATATATTTTAGGGCAGCTCTTTTTTAGTGAGTTTTAAGCACTGTGAATGAATCTATGGCCTTAACTCTATAAATAGAAAAATTATTGAATAATAATTGAAAGGTTTTATTTTAATCAAATTTATCTCCTATTAGTCATTTCATAACATTCTGAAATATTGGGATATTCATTTTTTAAACAAGTCACTGTAAAGGCAGACTTTAGCTAAGCAGTGTAAACTAAATCCATGGTTTAGCATCAAGATTTATTTATTGAGGCCCCAAAATGTCCTTAAGATGCTTGTAGGTGCTGAGGGAATATGTAACACTTACAGGTTTTTTCCCTTTAGGAGCTTATAACCTAATTTAAGAAGACAAACATACCCATGAAACAGTTAAGCAACAAGTGATGGTCATGTAAAATTAAGGGAGTTAGAGATGGAAAAGACACCCTGAGTTTACCCTCAGTGCTGGATGGAGTGATGAAAACATAAGAGGAATTGTCAGCTGGGACTTTTAGAGTAGAAAGAACCTAGTTGTGCAAAAGAGATGGGGAAGAAAAGATAAAACCCAAAACATAGCCCGTAGCTCACAGAAGGAGTTTAAATCAACACTTTTATTGAAAAAAAGTAACAAAGCAGGGGCAAGGAGAAGTTTCCTAAAATTAGCCAGTGTGGTTGGATAGTTCTCTGAACTTCAGGGTCTGCTCTTAACACAGCAGAGTCAGCAGGTGAAACCAGGTGTTAAAAATAGTCCCCCATTTAAATGCCGAGACAACCATGGGGGGAATTATGTATTTTGGATGTTTTTTTGCATCCTCCAAATGATGACAAAGAGCTTATCATTAGCTCTTTCTCTAGCATAAAGAGTGGCAAGCACATTTGTACAATTCAAGAGGCAACATAGGGATGGGGGCACCTCAACTTTACACTACTATCACTCCTCACCACTATCACTCCACCTTAATCCATTTATGACTCTCAGAAGTACCTCCTGGCAAAGTACTTGGCACCGCCTTGAGTAGTTTATAGGTGGAGCTTTTAGAATCTAAATTTCTGAATTGGGTGGTAGTGGTGATAATACAAATTTAGTAATACGTAATTTTAATGTCACTTTGGTAAATAATATGATATCATTTTTGCAAGCAATGGCATGAAGGTAATGTTGCAATTTAATAGGAACTAGGAAGAAATCAAAATCGTAAAAATTAGTTTCCTCATCTGTAAAATGAAGTGGTTGGGGAAGGTGATTGTCAAGGTCCCTTCTGGCTTTATTAAGATGCTCTGATTCTGAGATTCTATTCTGTATATAAACAAGATCATTAATTTGAACTCACAGTATTTATTTTAAAACATGTATTTTAACACATGCGTATTTAAGATTTCTTTTCAGGTTTCTGTAGGTTGTATTATGCTATTTCACTCCGTAAAATAGCAATTATTGTTATGGCTGAACACTGAATCATTTTAGTTTGCCAAATGCTTTGGACTGTCTCATGATTAAATAAGATACATACACATAAGATAGATTATTACTAGCTGTGATTACTTTGAATGAATGAACAACTCAGCACACATATTCTTAATCAGAATATAGACTTCACTAAATGGTGTTGACATCTTATTTCACCCTAACGCTGTACACATTCTGAATTAATAAGTGCAATAAACATGGTCAACTTATTATTTGGGTCAGTTACAAATGTAATGAATATATTGTAAAGCACATTTTAATGTTAAGATTTCAGTTCTCATCTGATTGGTATTCTCTTTCTCCCTTTTTCTGAAGTGAAAGAGATTTTAAATCTACTACCTATTACATACTATAATCAGAAAATCAGAATTTAAATGTGTTGTCCAGCATTTACCATAGTAATTTCATTTCTTTTATTCCATTCTCCATAACAATAAAATACCTTCAGAAACCAATAAATATGATAAAATATCAATTTTGATAGCTTTATAGAAGAAAACAAAAAAAAAATGTTGGCAAGAGAATAAATGCCTTTCACAATTTACCTCCAAGCTGTGTTTTAAGCTTCATTTTATACCACTTGCCCATATTTCTCACTATGTTTTAACCACAATGGATGCTCCTTGTGTACATTTTAAAATTTCACATCTCCATGATGTTCCATCTCTTCCTCCCTGAACTAATTCTTTCATTTTATTGCCATTGTACTTATATTTCTATGATTGTGCTTACTACTGTCCGACACATTTGAGTTAATTGTATAATCTGTGTTTGATCCAGCCATAGGAACAGTCATAATCAGTATTTCTGAGACTTTGTCCCAGATAACTAGTATGGCAACTCTATCATCCCTCAAAACTTCCAATTATTTTGGGGAGTTCCTAAGGGATGTTTTACATGTTATTATGGGCACCATCCTTTCCATCTTTGCATAACTAGATGCACTACCATTTTCTAAATTATCACCTGAGAATATGCTTATTGATTTTTAGAGAGAGAAGGAAGGGGCTAGAAAGAGAGAGAGAAAGAAACATCAATTTGAGAGAGAATATCAATGAATTTCCTTCCATACATGCCCCAATGAGGGTATTGAACCAGCAACCTAGGTATGTGCCCTGACAAGGCATGAAACCCGCAACCTTTCTATCTGTGGGAGGATACTCTAACCAACTGAGGCACCCTGGCGAGGGCTAGATGCACTACTATTTTATTTGTTACTCTGAATGACATCCTACCATTTGCTGTCAAAGTGATTTTATCTAGAATGAAAAAAATAAAACTTACTGACTTACAGGGTTCAAATTCAAACTTGAATACCCATAGGGGACAGCCACATTTCTTAATATGGCATTCAAGGATCTCCATGACTTGGCCTCTATCTAATTTTCTAGTGTTATCTCTGAACTTTTCCTACTTTGAAATTTACACTCTATAAATAAACAGCTGCTTTTGTTTTCTCCCACATAGCAGATGCTTCCATCCTTTAGGTCATTATTTATATTGTTTCCCGTGCCTGAAATGTCCTCCCTACCCTTCATCAACTGGTTCATTTTTTACCCACTCTTAAAAATTTAGCAAAAAGATAACCTCCTCCAGGAAATCTTACCCAAAAACCTCATATATGAGTTCAAGCACTCTCCTATGTGCTAAACATTTTAAAATAAAATAAAAATAATAATACCAGCTAACTTATTGAACACTTAGTTTTAGGCATTGCTCTAAATGTTATACCTGATTATATCACTTAATTCTGTCAATAGCCCTCTTAGGTAGACACTGGTATCATTCCTATTTTACTGATGAGAAGACAGAGCTCATGTATATTTTCTAAGTCACATAGCTAATAAAGTGAAAGAATCATAACAACTTATTTTCATCCTTTGAAAATGAGATGAGAAATGGCCCTAATCACATTTTAATAAAATGATCAATTTATGTGTCTGTTCTCTACAACACATTCTTCTTTTTCAACTTAATGGTACACTGGTTAGAAATATAATATTGGAATTCAGGAAAAAGCTCCAGGCAGAAACATAAGTTTAAGGATTGTGTATTCTAGTTGGCTATTGAAGCTAAGGATTTGTTGAGATCACCTGTGTAGAGCTTTTAGAGTGAAAGGTAAGAGAATTGAGGATGGCATGTTGGAGGTTTAAGAGGTGGTTAGAGAAACAGAAAAAGGCATAGACACAGAGTTAGGAGTGAGTAGAAATATCACAAATTCCAGAGAGGACAATTACAGTAAAACAAAGACAATCAGCAAAGTAAAAGCCTCAGAAATATCAGTAATATGAGGACTAAAAGAAATGATTGAATGGAAGACAGAGACTAAATGAGTTGTAGATAAATGGGACCAAAAAGTGAAAGCAGCATATGAAGCATGCGTGTTCATGAATGGAATTCTGGAAGTAAGTAGGACGGAAGAATTAAGGTTGAAGGGAGGTGTAGTAAGTTATGATTCTCAGTGGACAGGGAAGAGAAAGTGAAGAAGAAAAAACTGGAAATGTAATAGAGAGGAAATATTGACTGATCAAAGTTACAAGAAGAGCACAATTGAAGAACCATCCCCTTTGACAAAAAGGATGGGAGAAATTGTGAGTTCATTCATTTGATTTAACAAATCTCCTATGTGTCTGGTACTGTTCTAGGCACTGGGGATACAGCAGTGATCAAATGAAACGAAAACCCCATCTTCATAAGTATTACAATCCAGTCTTGATTCTTGTGGGAGGAAAACACATACACACACACACACACACACACACACACACACACACACACACACACAAAAAAAAAAAACAACAAAAAACACACAAAGTAAAATCATATAATCAATGATTATTTCTCATGCTATGGAGAAAAGTAAAACAATCAAAGGAGAGAAGGAAAATGAGGATAAGGAGCATAATTTTTAAAAAGTTGGTTAGGAGAGCCTGAATAAGGTAACATTTAAGGAAAGTTTTGAAGGAGAAATGGAGCTAGCTATATGTCTCCCTATAGCAAGAGCACTCCAGATGGTCCAAAGAGCAACTGTAAAGGGTCTGTGGTCCAAGGGTCAATTAGGGAGTCGCCTGCCTCTTTCTGGATCATGTGCCCCTCAGCAGCCTTTTCTAAGCCTCTCTGCAACACCAGGGTGTCAGCTGACCTGAGGGTAGCCCTATTGCATACAAAAGTCTCTCAAGCTTTCACAGTCTATACTTTGCTGGGTCTCTGGGGAGCCCAACCTCTATCCCCAGAAAGGCAGAATCCTAGCAAGCCTGAAGCCCTACTCAGAGCAGGGCCTTGGCAGAGCAGCATGTGCTGCACAGAGGCAGGAGCTGAAGGGAAATGAGCAGTGGTTGACATGTTTTCTGAGGTCCAGCAGTCCAATGAGAGAAGAACCTACCCTTGGTCTTGATTCTTAGCTCATCCAAAGCCTAAAGAACACAAAAATCAAAGAAATTGTGATGAGTATCTTGAGTAGGATATGAGGTTTGGCGATATTTCCTAAAAGGGACAGAGAACACTTTGCTACTTTCCTAATTGTGCGGTGGTTGTGCAGAAGGCTAAAAAGCATTAAAATAAGCACCTAAGGACATCCTATAGTTTTAAGATGAACTATAGTGGCTTGTAACTGATTCATTGCTGTGGTTGAGATTCTTCTGTATCTTCTTCACTGTCAAGTTTACTTTAGGAAATCTCAAGGACAATAACACATTATTGATAACTTGACGATTTCATCTTGAATACTTTCTTCAATGTCTTAGCATTTCCACTTGTATCAGAAAGTTCATATATTTGTTGACTGAACAAATGCTTTGAATCAATAATCCATATTTTAATTTTAAAAAATCTTAAATTATTATTTTTTTAAAAAGCATGGAGTCAGCTTATGATGAAGCAAAGGCTGCACAAATGCGGTGGAAGTGGTAGAAGTGTCCTGGCACCGTCCCTGCTCCATGTGTGGAATCTTCAGTGTGAGACGATGCTGGGTGGAGAACCAAGTACCAGTGAGTTTACTGTAGTCCACACAGTCGCCATATTCTGCAAACTGCATGAAGAAAAGGGACCATAATTTGTCCAAATAAAGGCAAATCCAAAAATGGTCCTCCCTTGGAGGACGGAGCCTTTTTCAAGAAGAGGTACCCTTTCTCTTCAGAAGGCTATTCTGAGTCGGGCTCTGGGAGCAGCATCCTGAAACTGGACCAGAATACCAGCTGCATATGAAAATGTTACTTTCTCTTACAACTTTATGCCTTTGAGGGAATCTGCTCTTGGGCAACCAGGACATGGGGAAAAAGGGTCAGAAGAGGATTTTGTTATGTAAAATAGAGATTTCCCCACATTGGTAGCTGGGTATGTATTCAGTATCTTTTATGTAGCTAAATGTTTAATCTTGGGACAAAACATGCCTTAGGAATTTTTAAACATCTGAAAATGGAGCTTAAATTTATATAACTTTTTTTTTCTACAGTTCTGAAAGGATGTAAGTTCATATCTTAATGCTATTACCTAAGCTGTTCTGGAAAATATGTGCATTGCTTTTCTGTCATATTCAATTGAATTCATTATGAATTTTTCTAAACGTCTCATGTCTACAACATTCCTTTAAATAATAAATTATATCATTTTTAAAAATTCAATTTAAGAAACAAATTGACAGGCAATATTTCATACTTTCTTAATTATCAGGTAGCTGACTCATGAATTACAGATATGTCCTTTTACTTATTTAAAAAATCAAAGTGGAAGGCACAGTGGATCTAAAAGAATGGGCATTTGACACATTTATGGTTTGAAGTGGTTTACTATAATATTATCTTTCCATTGTTAGAAGAGCTTGTGGGAAGTTTTTATCCAGAAGCATATTACAATCACAACTGGCTGTCTTAAGATCCAAATTAAGGTGGCCTCATGCTTTCAATAGCTCACATTGCCTTTTTTTTTTTTTTTTTTACTGGATATCTGTGAATTTTTCAATGTTTTTTAAAGCATAAAAATAACTTTTAAAAGATATATTTTTATTGATTTCAGAGGGGAGAGAGAAATATCAACGATGAGAGAGAATCATTGATTGGCTGCCTGCATATCCCTCCCCCATCTCCCCCTCCCCCCGGGGATCATGAGGATCAAGCCTGAAACCACAGCACGTGCCCTGACCTGGAACCGAACCATGACCTCTTGGTTCCTAGGTCAATGCTCAACCACTGAGCCATGCTAGCCGGGCAGGCCCTATGTTTAAAGGTTAGTGTTCCAAAGACAATTTCTGCCTGCCTGATGCCTGCCATTTTAAACTTAAAAATAGAGCTTATGACACAAGTAATGTGAAATTTTTGTTACAAACCTCAGTACATGTGTATCTCTATTTCTAGGAAATTCCTGGCCATTATTGACTTGAATATTTTCCTTTCCATTTTTTTCCAATTGTGTTCTCTAGAATTCTAAGCTTTGGGCCTTTTAACTGTCTCTTTACATGTATCTTAATTTGTCTTTCATATCTCACCCATCATTACTTATTATTTTGTGATTTCATTTTATGTTACTTAATTTTAATCTTATAGTCAAATATTTTCAAGTCTATTTATTGAATATTATTTCAACAATTATATACATTACATATACGTAAATACACATATATATGTCTACTTTTTCATTGTTTAGCATTCTTGTTTTATGGAAATGACTTACTTCTTTATCTCTCTGACTATATGAAACATTTTTCTTTAAA
Organism: Cnephaeus nilssonii; assembly: GCF_951640355.1. Taxonomy (NCBI): domain Eukaryota; kingdom Metazoa; phylum Chordata; class Mammalia; order Chiroptera; family Vespertilionidae; genus Cnephaeus; species Cnephaeus nilssonii. The sequence continues at coordinate 57,464,937 of NC_137079.1, read as the reverse complement.
ATTTCTTCTAATTGTTCTATTAATACTATGACGTGTAGTTCTGTCATTTGTTGGGATTTTTATCTCTTCATAATGTTGTTCTTCCTGAAATGTTAACTGCTTTCTCATATCACAGTGGCCTTCTGCAACAAATATCTCCTTTGAGCCTCTCAGACTGGCATATGGGGAAGACCTTTGTCTATGGTTGCAACCTTAGCTTATTGCTAGATCTTCATATGTGCTTCATTCTTTTAGGAATGTAGTAATCTCGATTCCTCAAGCTAGAGTTTTCCTTATTTTTAAAAAAAGAGTTCTCCTTATTGTTTTCAGTTATAGGTGTATACTTATTAATTCAATTTAAAATTTTATGACTCATTGGGAAATAAACTTTTACCATATACTCAACATGCTATGTAAAATCAGAAGTTGCAACAAGTGTCAAATTCTGGTAGCCAATGACTTTTCAATAAGAATAGTAGAATTTCATTTTTAGGAGTCTCAGATCCAACTATTCTTAAGATGAATCCCATTTCCCCACCCATGTTTTCAATTAGAATGGATTTTCCATAAACCCTCTTGGCATCCCTTCACTTACTCTACAATTTGGGGAAGCATGGTGACTTATTGACTGGAAAATTCTGCTTCTGTATGTCCCAAATACTTGGGAGTGAGTCAACACCCAAAGAGAATGACTTCTCTTCTGCTCCTTCAGATTGTAAATATTATTTATTTTATGAAGTGAGGCCTGGCCAAGACATGTTCAGGGAAGATGAGTGCTATTTAGAAACTTCAAAATCATCAATAGGTAACAACATTTCTCTTTTGAATATAATTAAGAGCACAACTATAGCAATCACTTTGGTGTCTTAGAGCTAAATATATTAAGTGATCATATCACTTAAATAAGAGCACAGCCATAGCAATCACTTTGGTGTCTTAGAGCTAAATATATTAAGTTGAAATAACACCTATCTCTAAGATTTAGTGGCATTTTCATGAATTAACAATTAGCTTTCATATTGCCATTATTCAGAACCCAGTATCCTATCTAATAAAGGAGTTATATGCAAATTGACTGTCACTCCAACACACAAGATGGCTGCCCCCATGTGGACACAAGATGGCCACCACAAGATGGCCAGCAGGGGAGGGCAGTTGGGAGGGACCAGGCCTTCAAGGGAGGGCAGTTGTGGGTGATCAAGCCTGCAGGGGAGGGCAGTTAGGGGTGACCAGGCCGGCAGAGGAG